>NC_056665.1:45161277-46361277 GCF_018350195.1 Panthera tigris
AACCAAGTAAGAAACTTAGAGCCAAACTTTCAAAGTTAAACTCTAGAATACTATACGGCAATCTAATAAATATAGACACTATTGTGCAAAGCAATTAAATTTTTACCTAACTTAGCCACTTGGTTGAGGCTGTGGATGGAATTGGGATGGACAGACACCAAGTGTGGGCCCTGATTCTAGCTTCTTTTCCTACCTGGGAAAAAATCCCCGAGACCTGCCCACAGAGCTTGCAGGTGCCAGCCCAAACCTCAGTGAGAGCTGGCCAACCCCCAGGAGAAATAGGCCAAGAGATGTACTTGTCCAGTCTCTTTCTGTGTCAACAGATCCATGGTCTGGCCTTGTTTTCTGCAGTGATGATGATGAAAGCACCCATGCTAACCTGAGAGTGCTGCCTTCAGGAACAAGCAGGAACACACCCAGCACCCAGCTGTTACCCTCCCCAGTGCCTAAGTCAGGGACTGAATACCAGATCCAGCCATGTGATTCTGGGGTACCCAGGGAGTGGCAAGGGCTCCATTATAGCTCCCAGGCCTGACATTAGTCTACCCGAAATTACTTTCCTCCCTCTGACTGGCCTCCATCAACTGACCTAATGCACACAAACTCTAACTTAGGGATAGGAGAAGGGAATCTATCTCATATGAGCACATCTGCTCCTCTGCTTGGAAGGGCTCAAATAGGACAACTCTGAGACCAAGCTGAGTTTGGGCTCAAGAAAGTGACCGAAGGAAGAAACATCTCCAGGCTGTCTGAGCTCCAGCCCTAGAATTGACCACCAAGCAGCTACCGAATGGACGTTGTACCACAGTACAAGACCGAGAAATGTGCTTAGCTACTGTGTGTATGTCTGGGAGGGAACCCCAAACAGCCTCCCAAACATAAAAGAGTTGGTCTTCAAGAAACATCCAGTTACAAAGAAATAACCTGGCCTTGTTGAGAGGTTCTACAAGAACAAAGAACAAAGAACAAAAAGGTTCAAATCACCCCTAAACTGGCTCCCCAGGACACACCTGTTCTATTCTTACCCTTTCAGGTAGAACATGGAAGGGGGTTGAAAGGTAGCATTCCCCTGGCCAGACAAGGAGGCTTTGTTCCCCACACAAGCTTTATAGGCAAGCTGGCTTTGGCTGGGGAGAGTGGGGAGGTCTGGGAAGGTTTCCCAAGGAAAATGACCCAAGTGGAGACCTGAAGCACTGATTAGATAAATGAGGAAATTCGGAGTTTTCTAGATAGAGCAACAGCACAGAAAAAGTTTGGAAAGTAAGAAGAGAGATGGGGAGCTTTCAATAGGACAGATTACAGGAGACTGCAGATCTCAAACTGGAGCAGGAGCAACAGATGAGGTTGAATAGGTGGTCAGTTGGTGAAAAACTTTGTTTTAATTTTTAGTGTTCATTTTTGAGAGAGAGAGAGAGAGAGAGAGAGAGAGAGAGAGAGAGAAAGTAAGCAAGCAGGGGAGGGGCAGAGAGAGAGGGAGACACAGAATCCGAAGCAGGCTCCAGGCTCTGAGCTGTCAGCACACAGCCCGACACAGGGCTCCAACCCACGAACCATGAGATCCTAATCTGAGCCCAAGTTAGTACTTAACTGACTGAGCCACCCAGGTGCCCCCTATGAAAAACTTTTCTAACAGGGCACCTGGGTGACTCAGTCGGTTAAGCATCCGACTTCTGTTCAGGTCATGATCCCACGGTTGGTGGGTTCGAGCCCCACATTGGGCTCTGTGCTGAGGGCTCTGAGCCTGGAGGCTGCTCCCAAATCTGTGCCTCCCTCTCTCTGCCTCTCCCCCACTCGTGCTCTGTTTCTGTCTCAAAAATAAACATAAAAAAAAAATTTAAGAAAAACCTAAGCCAAGATAAGGAATTCAAATATTTCTCCCTGCTGCTGAGTGCAGTTATGAGCAGAGCAAGGCAATACAAGCTTAAGAAGTGCCCACCTTTTGGCTAGATGGGGTATAGATGGAGGGAGGACTAGAAGCAGAGGGATCAGATAGGAGTGTCAGACTAACTCACAGTGAAATAAAATAACCTGGAGAGCAACACTACCAGCATTTACCTAACACTTACCCTTGCATAGCCAGGCATGGTTCCAAGAACATTACACACACTGATAATTTACCCTATAAGGGATCCAAAGGGAGGCTGCCCAAAATGTGCCACTTTGGCATATTGATTTTAAATGAAAGTTACTTAAGAAACAGCTAGTGCTATAAGAACACACTGACCCTCCTTCCCTTGGTCTACAGAAAGCAGGAGATAAATCTCCCATGTGAAAGATACCCTCCTTGCACCAGGAAATAAGGAAAAATCCGTATTACCAGGGATAGAGAATTCAGATCCAAGAAGGTTGTATAAACAAACCTTGTTACTTTTTACTGATTTACTACCCCAGCCTAAAATCTGTTTAGAATTCCTTACTAACTAAAGCCCATGAAACTAAGTTTTCTTTATCCTGTCAATTCCTCAGAGATTTATTGCCTCTTTGTCCAAAAGTATAAAAACCGCTTGCCTTGGTCATTTCTTTGGGTCTCAATTTCATTATTGGGTCTCCGTGCACACACAATTGTGGTTTTTCTTCTCTTGTTAATCTGTCTTGTGTCAATTTAAGGTTTAGACCACCTGGAAGGATCTTGAAGGACAGATCAAAATTTTCTCCTCCCCAACAGTTGGGGTAGTCAGCAGGATAAACTTCCACTATATTTTCCCTGACAATTCTGCAGCCTTGAGATCCTGGGAATCTGACATACAGCCAGCAGAGGTAAGATTTCTTACCATGGCAGTCTCCTGGGATGTCTGACTCCAGAGTCCAGTGGAGCTAGAATGCTGAGACTCTTTTTGTTTGTTTGTTTGCCTTTTTAAAGATTTTTCAGTTATCTCTACACTCAATGTGTGGTTGGAACTTGCATCTCGAAGATCGAGAGTCACATGCTCTACTGACTGAGCCAGCCAGGTGCCCCTCTCTCAGTTTAGATTAGCAAGGGGAAATATTGTGGGACTAGTTCCTTGGGTTTAGCGACACTTGGTAAATTTGGTAGAGTATTCTTGATTTCATTGATCTATCCCTCCCATAATTGCGTAGATAGTTTATTAAAATAAGTGTTCTACAAATTGTATAAAATTCCTAAAAATCTGCTATGTTCTGGTATGTTATTATCCTGAAGTGCTATGTGTCCCAGAAATAACCAAGTTTTCTTGTCAACTGTATTATAAACAATTCTCATCAGATTTTTAACCCTGGATATTTTTAAGTCTTTCATCATTTACATTTCTTGTTTTACTCTGATGCTTTTACAAATGTGTTTCATCTTCAGAGAGATTCATGGCTTTCCATGGGCAAATACAGGTTTCTGATAAATGTAAGAATTTCCAGAACTAATTAAAAAACTATTTCAAGCAGAATAACATGGGACTGAATGAACTGGGGGGGTATAATTATCCTTTTTAGGACTTTTTGTTGTTTGAAATATTTATTTTAAAATGCTTTGTTTTTCTAGATTTAAGGAAATGATTTCTTGTCGTCTGACTATAATTTATAGCAATTTGATAAATTGTATCCCTGTAAGCAGAATTAAAACATTTATCCTTTTCTCCCTGATTCCTCTAAAATTTGAAAAATCTGAGTATTCTTTTATTTTTTTGAGAGAGAGAGTGAATGTATGCAGAGAGAGTGTGTGTGAGGAAGAGAGGATGGGGCAGAGATGGAAGAAGAAAGAGAATCCCAAGCAGGCTCTACAGTGATATCACAGAGTCCAATGCAGGGCTTAATCTGATGAACCATGAGATCATGACCTGAGCCAAAATCAAGAGCCAGACACTTAACCGACTAAGCCACCCAGATACCTCTCTCAGTGAGTATTCTTATATTTTCATGGCAACATATTTGCCTAAGTTCCATAAAAATTTGTTCTCCTTTAAACAGAACACAATTGGAAATACTGACTATATTACCAAGACTCTGACTGGAATGTCATATTTATATGACCAGACTGCTTTAAGAAATAAGGTCGACACTCTTAAAGCCAATCAATCACCTAAGAACCACAGCCTGATACCTTGCTAACAGACTCCCTAGCAGCCTTACCAGGTGAGTAAAGAATGTCATTCCCTGGCAGGTGCAGGAACCTTGGAATATTTTGGAGATTTTGAGAAAGGAGGAATTAAACCAAATCTATAGGTTTTGCAGGCAGTCAGATGGCAAGTATTTGGCTTAACTTTTTAGCCATGTGGGGCTGTTAAAAGTTCAATCTGGAAATTCCTTATGAAAAGTTTCAGCAAAGCAGATTTTTTTTAATTTTATTAAATTATTTTTAATTTTTTAATTTATTTTTGAGAGAGAGAAATAGGCCAAGTCGGGGAGGAGCAGAGAGAGAGAGAGAGAGGGAGACACAGAATCTGAAGCAGGCTCCAGCCTCTGAGCTGTCTGCACAAAACTCAACATGGGGCTTGAACCCACGAACCTTGAGATCATGACCTGAGCTAAAGTTGGATGCTCAACCAACTGAGCTACCCAGGTGCCCCTCAGCAAAGCAGATTTAAAAGAGCCTATATGATTCAGTACTGACAGCTCGGAGCCTGGAGCCTGCTTCAGATTCTGTGTCTCCCTTTGTCTCTGCCCCCACCCCCCAGCTTGCACACTCTCTCTCTGTCTCTCAAAAAATAAACATTAAAAGAGCCTATGTGATTAATCAATATTCTTGCTGCACTTATGTATATATAATCAGGCCAAACTTATTGAAACTGGTATTAATTTGGCTATCTTTGGAGGAAATGAGGGTGATTTTATTTTTTTAATGAGGGTGATTTTAGAGAGACTATGTTTTGTAACACAACTCTCTGGATATTAGATTCCAATTCTGATTGTTATTGAGGGTTTGTTGTCTGCCTAGAAACTGGATTGGATATGGAATTCTTCTGGTTTCCTCAAATGTCTGGCTATGGCTCTCCAAACTAACATTTCCAATTTTCTCCCATCCTTTTGGCTTGGAATCATTGAGAGCTAGACTGCCCCTTTTCCTGAAGCCCTACTAACTGAATATTAATGACTTCATACAATCTCTAGAGAAATCACAACAGCTCATACATAAGCCATCTACAGGCCTGCTGCTGTGTGGGCCACTCACAAAGATCCCCAGAGATACCAAACTACAAACCAGGAAAATCTGTCAGACTGTAACTGCCTGCCCTCACTCTACCTGAAGATGCCTCAGACATCTTGAAGTCTTGACTGGCTGACCTCTGAACTCAGATACTGGTTTATAATTTGCTCCAATCAATAGCCGTTGTTTATCTTTTGTTTCCATAGAAATGCCTCTTATTTAACACCTGATTGTATAAGCAAATAACCTAGCCTAGAACATACCTGCACCCACACCTCCTAAAATGAGTTTTGTTGAACTGATATATTGTCAGGACTAAGACTGGTTCAGCAAGACAAAATAGTCTGCCAGCTCAACTTTTTTTTGTGAGTTTATTTATTTTGAGAGAGAGACAGTGCAAGTGGGGTAGAGGCAGAGAGAAGGGGGGGGCGAGAGAGAGAGAGAGGGAGAGAGAGAGAGAGAGGGAGAGAGAGAGGGAGGGGGAGAGGGAGGGGGAGGGGGAGGGGGAGGGGGAGGGGGAGGGGGAGGGGGAGGGAGAGAGGGAGAGAGGGAGAGAGGGAGAGAGGGAGAGAGGGAGAGAGGGAGAGAGGGAGAGAGGGAGAGAGGGAGAGAGGGAGAGAGGGAGAGAGGGAGAGAGGGAGAGAGAGAGAGAGAGAGAGAGAGAGAGAGGAATTCCCAAGCAGGTTCCGCACGGCCAGCGCAGAGCCAGATGTGGGGTTCAAACCCACAAAGCTGTGAGATCATGACATGAGCCGAAACAGAGTTGGACGCTTAACAGACTGAGCCACCAGGCACCCAAACCAGCTCAACTTTTAAGGTGTAAAACTTCCAAGGAAGTTTCAGAGGAGGGGACAAAGGCAGGCTGGCCCCAAATGTGCCACTGGAGCATACTATTTTAAATAAAAGTTACTTAAGAAACAGCTAATACAAAAAGAACATGCTGACCCCACCCCTACTCCACTCTGTCTTTAGAAGGCAGGAAATAAATCTCCCATGTGAAAGGTGCCCTCCTGGTACCAGGATGTAAAGAGACATCCTTATCACCAGAGTTAGGGAATTCAGAGCCAACAAGTTCATACAAACAATCTTGTTACTTTTTTACTAATTTATGATCCCAGCCCCAATTCTGTGTACAATTCCTTACTAACTGAAGCTCATGAACATAGAGGGTCCTTTATCCTGTCAATTCCTCAGAGATTTATTGCCTTTTTGTCTAAAGTATAAAAACTGCTGGTCTTGGTCATTATTGGGCCTCCAAGCACATGTAATTAAACTTTCCCCCCCCTCCTGTTAGTCTGTCTTGTATCAATTTAATTTTTGGGCCACCCTGGAAGAATCTTGCTGGACAGAGCCAACCAGAGCAAGCCCGTGAGCAAGGCATTATTACTATTCTTATTTTACATTTGAGGCAGAGAGAAATTGAACCATTTGCCCAGGGCCATATAGCAGTGAGGACAGAGCCAGGTTTCACCCATTGTGCTCTTCACCTTTCACATTTCCTCTCCTGAAGGTGAGGAAAAATGGATAAAGATTCTGGAGATAGAGGCAGAATAGACAGGACCTTGTCATCAATTGGGTATAAGAAAGGGAAGAGTCACACACGATTCCCACATTTTTAGCTCAGGCAACTGGATGGATGGCAATGCCTTTCACAGAGACAAGTTGCACAGAAGATGGTCAACGTCTGTAGGAGAGACGAGGAGCACAGTTTTAGACATGTGGAGCATGAGAGGACTATGGAAAATTCAAGTGGAGATGTTCGGTATGCAGTTGAACATACAGTTTCAGAGTCCAGGAGACAGACCTGGAAAGGAATTCTAGAAACAAGAGTCATTGGGTAACTATACCCAGGGAGAGTATGAGTGAGAGGACGTTGGTATTAGAACCCTGAGGAAGCTAACGTGTTAAGAAGGGCCAGGAAAGACTATTCCCAGGAGAGCTGTGGAAGAAACTTCTGAGAAAATAAGCCAACAGAAAGCAATGTCCTGAAAACCCAGAGAAGGCATTTCGAGGAGGAGGGGACAGTCAACACTGACAAATGCTGCTGGGAAGTCACAAAAGAAAAAGTCTGAAAGGTTTAAGAAGAGCAGAAGCAGTGGATTAGTTGACAGTAGGTTAAGGGGTCAAAGCAAGGTAGAGAAGTAGATGAGGTGTGCAGACAACTCCAAAGAAAGTTTGGTTGTGAAGTGGAGAAGGGAGAGAAATTTCCTATCAGGAAGGGCTTTGGTTGTGCTTTTGTATTAATATGGCAGAGACCTGAGCAGCTATGTCGGGTAGGAGGGAATATGAAGAGTGTAGACTGGACTACGAATAACTCAGGTGGAGTCAGTCCAGAGTTCAGCGATTTTCTATCTGGTGGTTCCAGATTTTATGGTGGAAGGGTGGGACACAAATTTCTTAGATGGCCTGCCCAAGCTTATGCAAGCTTTCTTTGACTGGGACAGGATGACGATTCAGATCACTGTATTCCTTCTGTTAAACAACTTCTTAAAAAGTTCATTTTGCTTTTTCTCAAGTAAATACAATTTTTTAAAGTTTATTTGTTTATTTTGAGAGAGACAGAGAGCGAGAGAACGAGCTGGGAAGGGGCAGGGAGAGAGGGAGACAGAGGATCTGAAGCAGGCTCTGTGCTAACAGCAGACAGCCCAGTGCAATTCACAAACCATGAGACCATGACCTGAGCCCAAGTCAGATGCTTAACCAACGGAGCCACCCAGGCGCCCCTTAAGCAAATACTTTTGAAATGTTACTTTTCTGAAAGGTGGAATTATATTGGAACACCTGGGTGGCTCTGTTAGTTAAGCATCCAACTCTTGGATTTTGGCTCAGTCATGATCTCACAGTCCTGAGATCAAGCCTCCAGTTGGGCTTTGCCCTTACCATGGAACCTGCTTAGATTCTCTCTCTCCCCCTCTCCCTCTGCCCCTCTCCTACTTGTGTGCACGCTCTCTCAAAAAAAAAAAAAAAAAGTTTAATGTGGATTATATTTAGCATTTAAATAATCTTGTTTAATAAATTGTTTTCACTTTTTTTATTTTTAAAGAGAGACAGAATGCAAGCCAGGGAGAAGGTGGTGGGGGGAGAGGGAGGCAGGGAGGAGAGAATCTTAAACAGACTCCATGCTCAGTGGGGAGCCCGATGTAGCGCTTGATCCCACAACCCTGGGATCATGACCTGAGCTGAAATCAAGAGTTGGACGCTCAACCAACTGAGCCACCCAGATGCCTCTGTTTTCGTTTTAAAGATAGGACTTTACATGATAGGGATTTGTGGAGAAAAGAGGATATACTGCATGGTATTTGAAATTAATTTTATATTCTTGAGGTCTGGAAGCTCATCTATTGAGAGGGACAAGAAATCACTTATGAATTTCAGAGTGCAATGCAGCCTTTAGAAATTCACTTATAAGTGATATGCCAAAAAATCTTTAGAAAAACGAGTGGTTTTCTCCATTTTGGTTTCTTTAAAAAAGAGAAAAACCTATAAAGGGTCAAATTTAAGATCATGCATGCTGAATTGGTAATGCATGATGTTCTTAACATTTTATAGTAAGGTTAGGAAGAAAGTCACTGTCCAAGAACTACAGTCTGTTCAGCAATATATCTAAATATAGATAGGTGAGATGAGCAGAGAGAGAGAGGAAAAGAGAAGCTTGGAAAAACTTAGCAAGGACAATTAAGGCCAAAATTTCATTCATCTTCTCCTAAAACAAAATCTCGTTGGCCTATTTCTAGTCTTCTTTTAATGAATAAAAAGTCATAGTATGTATACAGTTATGGAGTCTGCTCTTTTCACTTGGTATTACATACTAGGCAATGACTCATGCCACGAGGACCTCTTTGTAAACATCATTTGAATGGCAGCAAGAGATCCCAGTCCACTGGGGGTTGTATGTAAGTGATGAATCACAGGAATCTACCCCCAAAACCAAGAGCACACTGTATATATACTGTATGTTAGCTAACTTGACAATGAATTACATACATTAAAAAAAAAAAGAGATCCCAGCCCAAAGATGTCCTGTAAGCCACCTTCCTCATTTGTAGGCCTGCTCTTGGGCAGGGAGTAGTTCTTTCTCACTTGCTTGTTTGCAGTCAGGTGGGGACCAGGGGCTTGGAGCCAACACAAGAATGTACACTGGGGAAAAGACAGTCTTTTCAATATTTAGTACTGGAAAAAACTGGACAGCTACATGCAAAAAAAAAAAAAAAACAAAAACACAAACACATGAAACTGGACCATTGTCTTACATCATATACAAAAATAATTGCAAAATGATTCAAGACCTAAATGTGAGATAGGAAACCATAAAACTCCTAAAAGAAGAAATAAACAGGGGTGCCTGGGTGGCTCAGTCGGTTAAGCATCCAACTTCAGCTCAGGTCATGATCTCGGGGTCCATAAGTTCAAGCCCCATGTCAGGCTCTGTGCTAACAGCTCGGAGCCTGGAGCCTGTTTCAGATTCTGTGTCTCCCTCTCTCTTTGACCCTCCCCCGTTCATGCTCTGTCTCTCTCTGTCTCAAAAATAAATAAACGTTAAAAAAAAATAAAAAAACAAACAGTAAGTTCTTTGACATAGATCCTGACAATTTTTTACATCTTACACCAAAAGTAACAACAACAAAAGCAAAAATAAACAAGTGGATTGATGTGGATTATATTTAGCATTTAAATAAATAATCTTGATTAATAAATTGTTTTCACTTTTATTTTTAAAGAGAGACAATCACATCAAACTAAAAAGTTTCTGCATAGCAAAGGAAACCATCAACAAAATAAAAAGGCAGTCTACTAAAGTCTACACAGTATTAAAAATAAAACAGCTAAAAAAGTGGAAGACCCAAATAGCCATTTCTCCAAAGCAAACATACAAATGGCCAACAGACACATGAAAAGATGTTCAACATCACTCATCGAATGCAAATCAAAACCACAATGAGCTATTACCTCCCATTTATCAGAATGGCTAAAATCCAAAAGACAAGAAATAACAAGTATTGGCAAGAATGTGGAAGAAAAAGAAACTTCTTGCACTGTTGTTGAGAATGTAAATTTCTGTAGCCACTGTGGAAAAGAGTAGGGAGATTCCTCCAAGAACTAAAAACACAAGTACCACAGGATCTAGTAATTCCACTTCTGGGTATGTAGAAAGAAAATAAAAACACTAATTCGAAAAGATCTATTCACTCCTGTTTATTGCAGCATTATTTACAGTAGCCAAGATATGGAAGCAATTAACTGTTCATCGATAGATGAATAAAGAAACTGTGGTACACACAATGGAATATTACTCAGCCATAAAAAAGAATTAAATCTTGTCATTCATAACAACATGGATCGGCCTATAAGGGATTACGGTAAGCGAAATAAATTAGAGAAAGACAAATACCATGTGACATCACTTACATGTGGAATCTACAAAACGAAACAGAGACACCTGTCCGGCTCAGGTGGAGCGTGCAACACCTGATCAAGAGGGCAACTCTTGATCTCAGGGTTGTGAGTTCGAGTCCCACGTTGGGTGTAGAGATTGTGTACATTAAAATATTTATAAATAAATAAGCTAGGCACAGGTAGACACATAAATACAGAGAACTGGTGGCTGCCAGAGGGAATAGGAAGGGAAAGGCAAAATGGTGAAGGGGAGTGGGAGATACAGACTTCTGGTTATGAAATGAAGAAGTCCCAGAGACGAAAGATACAGTAGAGGGGATATGGTCAGTGGTAATTGTCATACCACCATATGGCGACGCGTGGTAGCCACACTTGGGGTGAGCAGAGCATCAGGTATAGAGGTGTCAAACCACTATTAAATATACACAAAAACATATATATATATGTGTATGTGTATGTATGTGTGTATATATATATGTATATATATATATACACACATACATACACATACACATATATATATGGCAAGTCCTCAGAACAGTGCAACCCACACCTGGATGAAAATAAATGCTTTATAGATGTTAATTATTATTAATGAGATCTAACTCAACTCTTTTCTTTCCCTTTGAAGAAACAGTGGACAAACCATGGTCCCAGAGAAACCACCATTCATTTGATCATTCAGCAAATCTCTACCAAGTGCTAAGTGCTCTCAGAACTTGAGAGCATGGAGGGAACTACTATGCTGCTAATAAAATCTGCTGTGTTTGTTAACGAACATTTGTTTAGTGCTTTTTATGGGGTAGACATTGCTGAATGTCTTAGTTAGCTCCACAGCCATCCAATCAAGTTATTGTTCCCATTTTACAGACGAGAAAACAGAGGCTTAGAGCTATTAATTGCCCAGACCAGCAAAGGAGGTGAGGAAGAAGGCCACTTAAATATGTGTACCCCATCTTCGGCAGAGGGAAGCGCATCTTATCCCCAGAGATATCATTCACAGGGCCTTGCATTTAGCAAGGTCTCAAAAATATTTTTGAGATTAGTGTACAACTAGCTTGGCCTTTAAGAAAACGCAAACTTCATTTTTTTTCACTTTTGAATAATACATGTCACTATATCCAGCAAGAGACTTATTTAACATCTGACATTATTGGCTATGCACATGGAAGACGTACGTTATATCTATACCTTGTGCCTTATACAAATTCAAATTGATTAAAACAGTCTAAAAATGTTTTTACAATTTACATAAGAATCATTGCATATTAGATGAATGCTAAGTTTATTTTTATTTTTAACATTTATTTATTTTTGAGAGAGAGAGAGAGAGAGAGAGAGAGAGACAGACAGACAGAGCATGAGCAGGGGAGGGGCAGAGAGAGGGAGACACAGAATCTGAAGCAGGCTCCAGGCTCCGAGCTGTCAGCACAGAGCCTGATGCGGGACTCGAACTCACGGACCGCGACATCATGACCTGGGCCGAAGTCGGACGCTTAAGTGACTGAGCCACCCAGGCACCCCAGATGAATGCTCAATTTAAATATATATAATATATATAACATATATATTATAATATATGTTATATATTATATATCGTATATATTATATACATAATATATATAGTACATAATATATATAGAGTATTTATACATATACACTTACATACTATATTCTACTAGAAAAATGGATATTTGTATTGCTTAAAGTAAAAAGTGATCCTTTAAAGAAAGGCAGATGCTGTATATAAAACAAAACCTCCTGAGATTTAACAGTAAAAGAATGAAACCTTTCACTAGGACAAAAGACACCACAAGCAAAGTCAAATGACAAACAGTAACAGGAAGAACATGTTCCCTTAACATCCATAATAAGCAGAGGACTCCTTCTATATGACAATCAGAGGTTGTCATGTCCTGCTAAAGTTTGCAGGGATAGATCTTGTGACCTGCCCATGGTGTCTTACCAAGGGAGTAATGGGTTATGGGACAACGGTCTCTCCCTCTAGTAGAGGTGTAAGATAAACCGAATAAAGCAATTCTATTTTATTGATTTATCAAATAATTTAAGAAGTTAATGCTATTCAAATCCTTTTAGCAGCAACTGAGACTTTCAAAGTGCTTTTACACATCATGTCCCCAGCCTGGCCAAGAGGCCCACCTGGCCCAGCTGTGGTTGATCTTCAACAACATTCTTCCTCTTCCTCATTCTGCTCTCCTATCACTTGCCTCTTTGCTATTCCTCAACACACTCTAGCATCTAGCAAAGGCCTCAGTGCCTTTGCACATACAGTTTTCCTTCCTGTGGATACTCTTGCCCCATACATCCTCCTACTTCATTTCATTCGAGTCTCTCCTCAAATGTCCCTTCTTCAGCCAGGACCTCCCAGACCATAAGGGCAGGGACTCTGTTTTGTTCCTTTAGTGCCCAGAGCTCCTAACAGGAACTCAAATAAAAATGTGTTGAATCACAGAATCACTTCATGTAAGTTAATTCGAATAAAAAGATCTGTTTATCCAGGATATTTGCATTTCTTTGAACACAATGCGTGCCTGTTGCTTTTTTTTTTAACATACCTCCAGCTCAAGCACTTGCCTCTCTGACGCATTTAGAAGTTCATGCTTTCCAAACATGCTACTGTGAATTATTCACGTTACAGAGATTAATCATTCTTCTTTCTTTGGTCAGAACTGTTACCAAGCTGTCTCCTGTGGCATTCCTGTCCTATGAGGATTCCAGCTTTATGAAAGTGGCACTTCATTTCATTTTCCTGCAGTATTTTCCACCGAAATGTGATGCCGTCCCGCCACAATCCCTGTGCTCGCCTGTGGTCTCAAGACCAACCTCAGGGGGCACCTGGGTGGCTCAGTTGCTTAAGCAGCCGACTCCTGATTTCGGCTCAGGTCACGATCTCATGGTTCATGAGTTCAAGCCCCATGTTGGGCTCTGTACTCACTGCTTGGAGCCTGCTTCAGATCCTCTATCTTCCTCTTTCTGGCCCTCTCCCACTTGCAGGCACATGCTCTCTCTCTCTCTCTCAAAAATAAACATTAAAAAAAAAAAAAAAAAAAAAGACCAACCTCGGCTCTGTCCAGCAGGGCACAGGGATTCATGGAAAAGGATAAATGGTATTTCCATCATCTAGTGTGGGGTGGGGGGTAAACAAAATATATAAAACCGATAAAAAAAAATCCTTGTACTCAAGAGGATAGGAGATTCAAGCCATGAAAACAGATTACACTAAAAGTCAGAATAGAAGAGATGTGTAATGGAAGGCCCAGCAACTTTCTGTAGAAAAGCACATTGAGGGAGAAAGGAGATAGAGAGAGCTTTTGCTTGTGTTCAGGGACAGGGATGCTTCAGTTAGACTGGGGTTGACTTAGGGGGTGGGAAGAAGTTAAAATGTAACAGAGGAGGAAAGCTTCTTGGTGAAGAGGAGGATAGGGAGATACTTGGGTGCGGCATGGGGGCGGGGGGACAGGACAGTCCTACTGAGGGACCGGAAAGTTCACACCACAGTCTTCTCCAAAAAGTGGAAGGCTAGGTCACTGGGTGTGTCGTGGCACAGGAAGGATGAAGTTGCAAAGGACAAGCCCAGATGGCTAGGGAGAATACCATAGTAACTAGGGGTAAATAAAAGCAGCAGCAGGGGCGCCTGGGTGGCTCAGCAGGTTAAATGTCCAACTCTGGATTTTGGCTCAGGTCATGATCTCAAGGTTCATGAGGTCAAGCCCCATGTGGGGCTCTATGCTGACAGTGCAGAGCCTGCTTGGGGTTCTCTCTCTGTCCCTCCACCGCTTGTGCGCACATGCTCTCGCTCCCAAATAAACATTAAAAAAATTCAATAACTAAAAGCAGCAGCAAGCATGCAGGCTCTGGCCAAAGACTGATCATGTAACACTGTGATAAAGTCAAGCAACGTGGATCTAGGTTTTTGTTTTTCCAGCACTATTTAAACAGCTCATGTGCACGTGTGCACAGGTTACAGGCAATTTTCAGCTGGCTTAACCTGTGGTGGGAAATCGATTAGGCTCCTGAAAAGAAAAGAAAAGAAAACCAAGGGTGAGAAGAAAGGAGGAAGATTATGAGGGCAAAGAAAAGGTTGAACACAACGCCCACACTGGATAGGGGGACAAAGGAGGCCAGTGCAACAGGCATTGGGCAAATAAGGAAGACTTGAGGAACCAGAAGTTGAAATGCTATTACAGAGCAGGTATGAGTGCCAGGGGTGGGGAGAAGGGTGGTGTAGAGAGAAGGTAAAAGCTTACCCTTGCAGCAAGGGACTTCTGTGTAATTTCACATTCTGCATGGGGGCCTAAGAGGGCTGCTAAGGTGGAGAAGAGGAAGACACAGGGAGGCCAGATACAGGATGAGGCAGTCCTCTGGACACTGGGGATGCCCTGGATGATCATCAGGCCCTGAGTTCTGGGTTAACCCAAGAGGATTAAGGCACCTGGAGGAGACCTGGAGGTAGAGGCAGAAAGCACCGTGGCCACTGCTAGTGGCTTCAGAGGAGATGATCAAATCATGGCCTGAAGGTAGAAATGAAGGTCACAGGTGATACAGTCCTGGCTCCAGTATGCTCCTGGGACTACGAGGTTGTGGGAAGTACTATTAAAAAGTTACAAAAAAAAAAAAAAAAAAAAAGAGCTGAGCCCACAGGGAAGAATGAGGGTAATGACAACAGCAGGGCTTCTCAAGGCAAGAGTGGGAGGGTCAGGGGACCAGCACATTCCATGAAGTCCCTTTCCTTAAACACCCCTGAGCTTCCAGAGCCTTCCCTCCTGCCACCTCCAACACTTAGCTAGCTCACTGCAATTTCCTTTACATCATAGGATTTCTACAAACTTTCCTCAAGTTAGGGATTCTGAGTTAGGAGGCTCCCTGCCCAAAGGACCCCCAGCACTTTCTGGGGCAAAATAACAGGTTTTGTTTTGTTTTTTTTTACATTTTCAAAGTAATAACAGCTGCCCTGTAATGGACAAGAATTCTTAAGTTAACCACAAACAAGGAAATGTTGGTGAAGGAAAAGCCTGGCCAGGAAAGAATCTAAGAAATAACCAATGGTTCTCAAGCACCTCAGTCTTCTGTTCTCCCTCCCCCTGCCTCTCTGCATGGCCGTAAGAGGCTGAAGTTCATCACACTTAAGGCGCTACCAGGGGTCCATGCTGAGGAGCATTGACAAACATCAGTTTTGGTCTCAGAGGCAATTGTGTTCCAGTCCTACCTCTGCCTCTCCCCACTCTTGATAACCTTGTATCATTTCTATCAGCTTCAGTACCTGCACTTCCAAGATAATACTATTTACTTCATATAAGATTCTGTGACTAATAAGTACAGTTCCCAGAACCTGGCATATGGGAGCTGTTAGGCATTATTACCTACACTAACCACATTAACGTCAACATTATTAGTAATGAAGTGTTATACATATCACATAGTATATCCTCAGAAGGTCTATTGAACAAATGCTCACTTCTCTAGGGTTGCATTAATCTATTCATAGACATTTCAGATACAAAATCTTTCATAAGCAAGGAGGAAACCAAAAATAGATTCTCTATCGATAGCTTTCTCCATTGGATACAAGAGTCAAACAGGTCACCCCATTTGTCCTTACGACTAAGATCTATAAGGTCTACCACAATTGCCTGCTGCCTAATTTTCATTGCCTTTGGACTGGCCACCATTTAGCATTTAGTTCACCCTCCATGCTGCTCAGACACAAAGGCTCCTTTCTAAAAGAGCAGTGGTCTCAACATTGCTCTCCGGTATAATGTTGAGTAAAACTGGTACGAGGACATACCCTTGACTTGTTCTTAATTTGGGGAGGAAAGCATTCAATCTTCCACCACATATATGATGTCAGGTAGAAGCTGTTCATTTATTTTTTTAAAGATGTCATTTGTCAGATTGAAGACTCCTAGTGTACAAAGTTGTTTTGTTTTTTTTAAAGCAGAAATGGACCTTGGATCTTGTCAAATGCATTTTCAGCATCTATTGAGATGATGATGCTTTTTCCTTTGTCTTTTAATATGGTGAAATGCACGGATATTTGTATGTTAAACCTTTAATTCCTTGATAAATCTCAGGGCAGTACCCTTGTTATATACTCTTGAATTTGTTTTGCTAACCTGTTAAAATTTTGACATCTATATTCACGTGAGATATTTGCGGTATAGTATTTTCTTGTAATGTCTTTCTCTTGCTTTGGTAGCACAGAAATGCCAGCCGTAAAGAAATGACAAATGTTGCCTCCTTTTCAATTTCTGAAAGTTTGTGTAGAGACGCTATCTCTTAAATATCTGGTAGAATTCACCAGTGAAATCATCTGGCTCCAAGATTGCTTTTATGGGTGTTTTTTAACTACAAATTTGTTTTGATAGATGTAGGGCTATTCAGGTTATCGGTCTTCTCAAGCAAGCTTTAGTTTGTGTTTCTCAAGCATGTTATTTAGTCCAAGCTGTCAAACTCTTTGGCATCAAGTTCATGATATTCCTATGGTGTCATTTGACTACTACCTGCAGAATCTGTGCTGATGCTATATTTTCCATTTCTGATATTGGTAATTTAGGTCTCTTTCTTCCTCATCAGTCTAAAAGTTCATCAATTGTACCTTCACAAAGAGACAGGTTTTGGCTTTTGATTTTTCTCTAGTGTTTCTATTTATTTGATTTTTGTTCTGATATTACTTCCGTCTTGATGCATATTTTGAGTTTCATTTACTGCTCCTCTTGTAGTCCAAAGTGAAAGCTGATTTAAGACCTTTTTCCTACTACAAATGTTTAGTGTTACAAATTTCCTCTAGGTACTGCTTTAGTTACATTCCAAATACACCAATTTCCTGTTTTCATTTGCCTCAAATTTTTCTAATTCTACTTTTGACTTCTTCTTTGGGTTATTCAGAAGTGTTCAAGGATTTGCAAATTTTGAACTTTAAAAACACATCAATAGAAAGTTAATTTGTTTAAGCAATCCCTACACCCAACATGAGGCTCAAAATTATAACCCCGAGATTAAGAGTTGCGTGCTCAGAGAGCCAGCCAAGTGCCCAGCTATTGTTGATTTCTAATTTCACTGTGATAAGATATACCTTAACATTTGAATTCCTTTAAATTGAGAATGGTTTTATAGTCCAGAATATGGCCCTTCTTGATATTTTACGTCCACTTACCAATGTGTATTATGCTGTTAGGAAGGGTATTCTGTGATCAGATCAATTTGGTTGATACTTCTGTGGCAGGAAAGGGGCAACTGTAGGATCACCTCACTGTTCTTAAGTGATTAAGCTGTTACTTAAGGAGTTCATTAGCCAGAATGGGAGAATGGGTGCCATGGCCTACATAACAGCAAGGAGCTGGGAAATGGCAGGGGTGGGGGTGGGGGTTGGAACACACAGATACAGCAGAGGCCCTGGAGGCTTCTTAGCACTGAAGCAGAAGTGACTTCCCTAAGTGACTTCCATGCCACCGGGAGAGGAGACCTGGAATCCCAACATGAACTCTTGACACTTTTTTACAACTTTTTACCTGGAAGTGAATAAAAGGTCATTTCTTTTGGAT
Source organism: Panthera tigris (assembly GCF_018350195.1). Classification (NCBI taxonomy): domain Eukaryota; kingdom Metazoa; phylum Chordata; class Mammalia; order Carnivora; family Felidae; genus Panthera; species Panthera tigris. The sequence goes on from NC_056665.1 coordinate 45,179,329, forward strand.
TTAGTTCTTGCTCTACTCATTTCTAGTGGTAGGATATTTAATCCAGATTAAGTAAAAAAAAAAAAAAAAGTAGTTTCATAGGTTGGGGTGTGTGTGTGTGTGTGTGTGTGTGTGTGTGTGTGTGTGTGTGTGTACATGGGTGCACCTGTTTTATAGTCCCATCTGTCCCTGGTAATTGCAGGTATCATCAAATAGACTGACCTGGAGTTAACTGGAAGCAGCAAGAATAAGGTAAGAGCAAAGGTCATCGTCATTTATTAACTTACTTTCTAATTGAACAGAAATTCTTACTAGATGCCTTTATAACCCCTTTTGGAAAGTCTTTCAACACTTGCATACATTTAGGCTGGGACAGTATTCAGTGACCTTCATGCCCGATAGGGACTGAGATCCTGCCCTCTATGACAAGGTCATCCTTCAAAATCCAGATCCCTGGTAATTTCCAGAAACCTGCCCAGCAGAATTGCTCCTATGACCATCTCCCTGCAGCCCTGACAAAGCTCATTCTAGGCTTCAGTACAGAGCCAAGGGTGGAAGCGAGGACTAGGCCCCCCACAGGACCTCAGCCCTAGTACTGAATCCCTGAAAACCCACATGTGGGACAAGGGACACTTACCGGCGTTTCCCACTCTGTTGCCTAACACACACATACACACGACCCAAGTGTTGTGGAATTGCATGAGGGACACGTTTCTTCAATTCCAGCCCCTCTCCTCCGGAACTCAGATCTGTATATTCCTCTCCTCACGTTTCTCCTACACTTCAAATGTCTAAAGTTAGGCCCCTGATATCCCCTCCGTTAACCGGTGCTGCCTCCCCCAACCAAATCCCCTTCTCTTCCAGGTGGTCCCTTCAGTAAATGGCACTGGTGGCTTTCATGAGAAACCCAGTTGTTCTTCTTGGCACCAACTTCTCCCCCCTGCCGTTGGATCATCAGGTTGTATCAATATCACTGCCCTATTTCCTTAATTCTAAGACACTTACATATTCTCCAAAGCAATAGAGAAATTGCTTGGCATGAAGCAGGTGCTCCGCATCTGGTATTGTCTTCTTACAACCTACATCAAGGGGCCATTCAGCCAAGAGATGGGTTGTGGCACAGACAGCGGTCACTGTTCTGTGTGTGTCAACTTGGCTGGACAGGTATTCCTAGATCTTTTTCACCCACTGGTGGGACTCCTCCCAGTGGAACTTTTGTTTTAATCTGGGTTCTTTGTTCTTTCCTAAAATATCTTCAAGGAGACTGCATCATAACGCAGTTTTCCCTTTAACTTTGGCCTACTTTAACTTACAGAAAAGTTGCAAAAATAGTGAGGGAGGATAAAATGAGAGAGGGAGGCAAGCCAGAAGAGATTCTTAGAGAACTGAGGGTTGATGGGGTTGGGGAGGTGGGGTAAATGAGTGAAATAAGATAAAGAGAGAGAGAGAGAGAGAGAGAGGCAAACCATACGAGATTCTTAAATACAGAGATCTGAGGGTTGATGGGGTTGGGGGAGTGGGTGGGATAAATGGGTGACGGGCCTTAAGGGGGGGTCACCTGTTGGGATGAGCACTGGATATCATATGTAAAAGATACATCACTGTGTTCTACTCCTAAAGCCATGACTATATTGTATGTTGAGAATAAAAAAATTAAATATTTTTTAAAAATAAATAACGTGGGGGGGGAGAATACAAAAAGTTCCCTTATATCCTTCGGAGATTCCCCAAATATTGTTTGCTTTCTGAACTATTAAAAGGTCAGTTACAGGGGCACCTGGGCGGCTCAGTCAGTTAAGTGTCCAAGTTCGGCTCAGGTCATGATCGTGGAGTTTGTGGGTTCAAGCCCCACATGGGGCTCTGTGCTGACACCTCAGAGCCTGCTTCAGATTCTGTGTCTCCTTCTCTCTCTGCCCCTCCCCTGCTTGCACTCTGCCTCTCTCTCCAAAATAAATAAAAGCATTAAAAAATAATAAAATAAAATAAAAGGTCAGTTACAGACATGGTGCCTGTTTATACCTAAAAACTTCGGTTTGTGTTTTTTAAAAAATAAGAATTTTCTCTTAAAGTACCACTGTCCAATAGCCGCAATCTGAAGACTAACGTGGATGCATACAGAGCTCCTGTGGTGGAGGCAAGGGGGTGCGTTGAGCCAGGACTCTGCCCTCGCTGCCAGAAGGGAGTCCGAAGTTTGTGGCCAGCCTCCCTTCCTGTAGTCCCTCATCTTGTTTTGCCATCAGTTGCAATGCTGTCAGTTTGAGGCTAAACAGAATGTTCTGCTATTGACACCCACGGTGGAAAGGAGGCCAGTGTGTCACTGGCTCAAGGAAACAAGCCTCAGGGGTGGACAAGTTACCGCACATAAAACCCTGGCTGTGGGGGCACCTGGGAGGCTCAGTCGGTTGAGCGTCCGACATTGGCTCAGGTCATGATCTCACAGTTTGTGGGTTCGAGCCCCGTGTCGGGCTCTGTGCTGACAGCTCGGGGCCTGGTGCCTGCTTCCGATTCTTTATCTCCCTCTCTGCCCCTCCACCGCTCACGCTTTTTCTCACTCTGTTTCTCAAAAACAAATAAATGTAAGAAAAAATTAAAAACAAAAACCCTGGCTGTGGCCTGGTCCAGCCCCTCCCAGAACAGGGTCTGAAGTGGCTGAGGCCCAGGCCTGGAGACAGGCTCAGCGTGGAGGCAGGGGCCCGGTCTGAGTATGCTCAGGCAAAACCCCACCCCTCCCAGCCAATCTGAAAACTGAACCGCCATTTCTCAGCTTAAAATGGGATATAGCAATACTTACGTTTTTAAAAAATTATCTACAGAGCTTACTCACATTTTGCTAATTATATTGAGTCCTTAGAAGAAAATTCTGGATCATGCACTGCATTTGGTTGTCATAGCTCTTTCATCTTAAATGCAAAGACTAAGGAAATGCTTAATGACATGTTGGAAGAATGCAGGCCAGTTATTTTGTAGAAGTTCCCTCACCTTGGCTTTGTCCGAGGTTCCCTCATGATTGCGTCCACCTTAGCCACCTGTGTTCTTCTTGGTACTGATACACCTTCACAATGGAAGTTTATTGCACACACCGAAGATGACCTAGCAATGCAGATAGAAATTACCCTGTTCCTTTCCGACTGGAGGAGTTAGGAAGTTCTTGAAGGACTGTCACTCAGGGCTGAAGGTCTATATAAGGATCCTGGTGACTTTCAAGAGAAGCTGTTTAATTTGTAACACTATAGAATTCAATTAAGAATAAAAATCTAGGAGTTATGTCAAATAGAAAATACAGATAGACTTTCACTCCCTTAAAATTATACTTTCAATTCTTAAATGTGGTTAAGAGATGGAGATTGCAAGCAAAAGTATTTGGGGTAAGGGATGGTGGGCGGTGGGGTGGGGGACACCTTGAGCTGTTAACAGCTGAAAGGGATTCAGAAATAGCTTTAGGCTCTGAGTGTCTGCAAACCTCAAACTCAGACTTTGTGATATTTAAATAAATAGTTGTAATTCTATGAATAGGTGTAATGTTACTGCCCATTAATTTAGAATTGGTACATTTGAAAAAACAGAATTGGTACATTTAATGTGCAAGCCCTGATGCCAAGGCAAGTATTGCATCATGTTCTTATGCACATGATCAGGAGAAACAAAACATTACTATAGAACGACAAGTGACAGGAGTGATTTTTTACTTTAACAAATAGTAATATTTTTATATAAGCTTGGCACTTTTGCCAATCAAGTGTTAGACAATTACAAGTCCTTAGAGAACAACGAAAAGTGGCAGAAAAAAAAAAAAAAGAAAAAAAAAAAAACGCCCATGGCTGTCTTCATTGAACTATAAAGTTTAGTTCCCTAAAGGTAGTCATTTAAAATGTGTCCAGTGTAGGGACGCCTGGGTGGCTCAGTCGGTTAAGCGACTGATTTCAGCTCAGGTCACGATCTCGCGGTCCGTGAGTTCGAGCCCCGCGTCGGGCTCTGGGCTGATGGCTCGGAGCCTGGAGCCTGTTTCCGATTCTGTGTCTCCCTCTCTCTGCCCCTCCCCCGTTCATGCTCTGTCTCTCTCTGTCTCAAAAATAAATAAACTTAAAAAAAAAAATTTTTTTTTTTAATTAAAATGTGTCCAATGTAGAGGGACGCCTGGGTGGCTCAGTCATTTAAACATCAGACTCCTGATTTCAGCTCAGGTCATGACCTCACGGTTCAGGAGATCCAATGCCACATCAGGCTCTGTGCCAACATGGTAGAGACTACTTGGGATTCTCTCTTCCCCTCTCTGCCGCTTCCCTGCGTATGCACTCTCTCTCAAAATAAATAAATATATAATTAAAAAAAAATTTTTTTTTCAACGTTTTTTATTTTTATTTTTGGGACAGAGAGAGACAGAGCATGAACGGGGGAGGGGCAGAGAGAGAGGGAGACACAGAATCGGAAACAGGCTCCAGGCTCCGAGCCATCAGCCCAGAGCCTGACGCGGGGCTCGAACTCACGGACCGTGAGATCGTGACCCGGCTGAAGTCGGACGCTTAACCGACTGCGCCACCCAGGCGCCCCTAAATAAATATATAATTTAAAAATGTGTCCAATACAGAAAAAAGGTGGGTTATTTTTCAACCTCCAGTAAATCGCTGAACCAAAGTTCATTTGGCATCAATGATATCACGGTAATACTTGGATTTTTATTATCATGAAATTCCTTACCAGCTCAGCATATCATATCAATTTGTAAGCTGGCACATTCTCCTTTATCTATAATGAAAGGTAAGGTTTCTTTCATCCCTCCTCCTCTCCCCCCTGTCTGCTGCCACTGCCCAATCATGTTTAAGTTCTTAGTCTAAGAAGAAGCTCCTACGGGGTGACTGAGCCACCCAGGCACCCCTCCAAGACCCTGTGAAGAGGATGAGAAGACAAGCCACGGACTGGAGGGAGACCTTCGCCAATACTCTATTTGAAAAGAGCTTGGAGTCAGAAAATATAAAGAACCCTCAGAACTCAGCAATAAGAAAAACCAACTTTTAAGATGCGCCAAAGGTTCAGATGCACACTTCAGCAATGAACATCTTCAACAGGCAAAAAAAGCATATGAGAAGATGATCAACATCATTAGTCATTAGAGAAACGTAAATTAAAACCACAAGACACCATTACACGCCTATTTAAATGACCAAAGAAGATTGGCCATACCAAGTATTGTTATACTCTACTGGTAGAAATGAAACTTAGTAGGACTACTTTGGAGAACAATTGGGCATTTTCTTAAAAATATTATATACCTGGGGCACCTGGGTGGCTCAGTCAGTTAAGCGTCCGACTTTGGCTCAGGTCATGATCTCGCAGTTTGTGAGTTTGAGCCCCGCATCGGGCTCTGTTCTGACAGCTCAGAGCCTGGAGCCTGCTTCAGATTCTGTGTCTCCCTCTCTCTCTCTCCCCCTCCCTGCTCATGCTCAGTCTTTCTCTCTCTTGCTAAAAAATAAACAAATATTAAAAAGTACATATAAAAGGACATAATATATATTCTTTCCTACCCCCCCTTTTACACATGATCTAAGTATATTGTTCTCCACCTTAATGTTTGTTGAATTTTGTTTGCTTTTAGTTCAAAGTCGATCTTCACACAAAAATCTAAAGGTGTGTGCTTTTCCACTGGATCTCTGCACCGTGGCTAATCCTCTGCTGAGGAATATTCGGATCGTTTCTCATCTTTCACTAGTGCAAAGAAGGCTACAATGAATGGCTTCACATAGTTTCATAGAAGTACACGTGTACCCCACAAGTTAAAGCCCCAGAAATTGAATTGCTGCACCCAAGAGCATGGGCATTTGTAACTTTGATGTTTTCAACACGGAACCAATCTGTACTTCCTCCAGCCACGTATGAAAATGCCTCTTTCCCCACAGCCTTGTTGACAGGTGTTCAACTTTTTTTTTTTTTTTTTTGCGCAAATCTGACATCTCAGCAGAGTGTTAATTTACTTTTATCATGTGTAAAGTTGAGCCCCAACTTCCCCTATGTGTAAGAGCCATTTTTGTTTCCTTTCTGTGAACTGTTTGTTCATGTTCTTTGCACGTCTTTCAAGTTTTATTGTTCTCAGTTGCCAGAAGTTCTTTCCATATTGGAGACATTATTAGCCCCTTACTCATAGTCTGTGGTAAGTATTGCCGTTCTTTTCCTCAGATTGCCTTTTTTTTTCCTTTTCTTATGGTATAGGTTTTGTTTTGCTAGTTGGAGGGTTCTGTGGGGGTTTTAAGTGTGGTCAAACTTATATGCCTTCTCTTTTGGGATTCTGAACCTTGAGTCCTATTTTGAAAGGCATGCCCCACTCTAAGCCTATAAATGAATGCTTTCACGTTTTCTTCTAGTTCTTTTAGGTCTTCTGTATTTTTCTATTTAAATCTTCAATCCATTGGGGCACCTGGGTGGCACAGTTGGTTAAGCATCCAACTCTTAATTTTGACTCAAGTCACGATCTCGTGGTTTGGGAGTTGGAACCCCTTGTTGGGCTGTGCCAACAATGTGGAGCCTACTTGGGATTCTCTCTCTCTCCTTCTCTCTGCCCCTCCCTGATTCACATATATGCATACTCTCTCTCTCTCAAAATAAGTAAACTTAAAAAAATCTTCAGTCCGCTTGGAATTTATCACCTTAGTCAACAATGTGTGATGTGGATCCACATCAGTTACTCTGTTTAATATCAGGGAAGAGGTAGCTTGAGTGATAGACTAACCTCCAAAGCCCTTAAGGTGGCAGGTCAGTGCTGGGTTCCGAGGTTCCAGATTAGTCAACTAAGGTCGCATCTTCCATTCCAAAAAGTCCTGGTTGTCCAGTTCTAAATTCTTTCTGAGACTATATTAGCCAAGAAGCTGTTTTGAAAGTAACACTAAAGAACTCACTCAAGTAAACTGTGTGTTGCATTCCTAGTTTTCCCCCACTGCATTACTTTGACCCATGAAAATACAATGGCAGCATATCTCAACTGAAAATACAGGTTATTAAACAAGGTTGTGATGACATTGCAAATACTTATTCCCATTGAGTTTAGTGGACAAGAGCAGAGTAACAAAGGCATATTGATAGCATTGATGTACATATCAGAAAGGAATTAAGGAACATAAACTGTAAAGAGGACAGAGAACCAGGTGGTTTATTTTTTCCAAAAAAAAAGTCTTTTTTCCCCCCAATTTCTTTTTCTCTCATTTGACCCACAATGTTGAGTACTTCCTATAGGGCAAACCCAAGCTAAATCCTGCTGAGCTGTGGGTATATCTCCTTTGGAGGAAGTCTGAACAAACAGATAATTAAAGGGAAATTATTTCTTTCAGTCCTCTGGTGTAGTGGAAAGGGCACTGGAAGGAGGGTATGAAACTTGGGAATAACCTAGGATAAGTCACTTAATCCCGGTCCAAATTCTCATTTCCTCATCTGCAACACCAAGGAACAACTCTTCTATCTACACTCACAATTGGGTTAAAAATTAAATGAGGGGTGCCTGGGCAGCTCAGTCAGTTAGGCGTTGGATTTCAGCTCAGGTCATGATTTCACGGTTCATGAGTTCAAGTCCTGTATCAGGCTCCACGCTGGCAGTGTGGAGTCTGCTTGAGATTCTTGCTCTCCCCTGTCTCTCTGCCCCTCCCCCATTCATGCTTTCTCTCTCCCTCTCAAAATAAATAAATAAACTTTAAAAAACTAATTAAATGAGCTAATTGGTGCAAAAGGGCTTTTCAAAACACAAAAAAGGATGATTCAGACTGTCAAGGTTGGGAAAGAAAAAAAACCACAGGCTTTAATTGAACGTCATCATGTTACTATATGGAAATGGCCAACATAGGAGGGTCTGAAAGCCTCGGCCAGGGGCACAGGTGGAATCAGAACACTGACCTCCTGATGCCAAGCTTAGTGCTTTTTCCAAAAGCTCCATCAGCAAACTTGGCATGACAATACAGGCCATCGGCAAGGTGACAGGACAGTGAGGCTAAAGCATCACTCCACCATTAAGCCCAGGTGTGTGTCCACAGCAGTGAGTGCCACCAACTGTGTGCCCTGGGTCAAGACCCTCCTTCCCTCCAGGCTAGTTGGTCAAAGGAGTTGGGCTGAATGGACTCTATGTGTCCTTCTATCAATTATACTCCAGGGTGTTCTGTCAATGCAAATATTCTCTCATTTTCTCCCTCCCCTCTTTCCCCACCTTCCCCATCTCACCCCCCCCCCCACACACCTTTTACTTATTGCACTAACCACAGGCCACAGAACAGGCACATTGGTTATAGGAACTCTCACCCGCAGTGAGTGGGCTTCTCATCTTCTTTGGATCAAGTCAAGCCCAAATTCCTCTTCTTGACACTAAAGATCCTACCAAACTGCCTTTCTAATTTTACACTAACTCACTTGAACTTCTTATTGTTAGTCTACTGTGCTCCATACCATCCCCAAATACTCCTGCCACTTTTCCACCTTCATGCATTTGTGCTGTTCCTGAATTGCCATCCTTTCCCCATTATCATCGAGACCCTGTCTTTGGGGCGGGAGGATGGCAGGAAGGACTCCACCTGCACATGCCAGGTCACTAGGATTATAATGCTTTTGGAGACTAGGTACATGTTCTGCTCTTCTCCGTCCTCATGATGCTCTGCGATGAGACTCCACCCACATAGCAAAGGATTGACTACAGACATTGTGTTTTTAAGTTTAGAGGTTTTTTGTGCAGTTGCGTAAAAAGGTCAAGAGAAGTGAAGGGAATGGCCTAATATCAATGGCAGATCAAGGACACAGCTAAGAGTTCAGAGCTGGAAAAGAAGCCTGGCTCCTAGGACTTCTAGGCTAGAAGTTTGATCAATTTCTGTCCTAGGGAGGAGTTACAGAATTGAGCATTTAAAATGTATGCATTTGTTGGGATTCCATTTTAAGAGTAAACAATTAAAAGCCAAAATAACCATGAATATATTATGGTACTTCCAAACTATAAAAGATTATGAAGTCATGAAAACATTTTAATAGTAATCTGAAGTCTAAAAAATGAATTAGAGCATAGAAAGAATGAAACAACATAATAGTCATGACATGTGGTTCATCAATGAAAATAGGTATAGGGTAATATGAACAATTAATCTGTAGAAAACAGAAACACTGCTATACATACTTATGCCTGCAGACACACAAAAAAGCTTGGAAAGACAGATCTAAATGGTTAATGGTGCATCAATGCACTGGCAAAATTAGGAGGAAAATTTTATATACACATGTAGTGTGTATATGCAGGTGTTAAAATGAACACACACTATTTTTATACTCAGAAAAAAGTTAGGATCCAATTTTGAAAATACAACATGTCTGAGAAGAGGAAAGAACTTTGCCAGGCATGACCCTCACTTTTGCAGAGTCCAGTCAAAAGGCCACAACCTACCCTCCAGAGGAAATGACCAATACAAAAGCAAACAGGGGAGTGTCTCACGATTGTGACTGCTGCCATCACTCTGCTAAGGATCCCAAACCTTACAGTTTAATTGCTTCCCAGATTTAAGAGCTTCCCTTTAAACCCTTAGCAACCAGAACAGATAAAAGCAGATTTACTGAGAGGCACCTGGGGATGGCAATCAGGAAAGGCCTGAGGAGACTTTCCTGTGTGGCCCGTTGGTAGCCTGAGAGCCAATCCCACACCAGTTTGAGAAGAGAACTTTCTGTTCCTCTCACTACTACTGCTCTCTTGGTTCATGTAGAAATAAGAACAGAGTCAGAAGACCTGGAGTCACTTAGTACTTTCATTTAATTGCCAACCATGGGGCTATGCTCTCCAAACTGGAGTTTTCTCATTTATAAAATGACACTGACTCTGCCTATCTCCCAAGATGCAGATCTTATTTAAAATAGAATACATCCAGGGGCGCCTGGCTGTCTGTCAGTGGAATGTGAGACTCTTGATCTCGGGGTCAGGAGTTCGAGCCCCACGTCGGATGTAGAGATCACTTAAAAATAAAATCTTTAAAAAAAATAAAATAGGATACATCCATACCTTGCAATCGCCAGATGGGTCCTATGTAGGACCCATGGAAAAGGCACCAAGAATTGATTAGTAAATGAGGAAATACAGGCACAGAAGAAAATGTTCTGCGTTGACTCCGCTTGGGTGGTGGATAGGAATTCATGCTCTAGGTGCTAAAGGATATATCCATGGACCAAAAGAGGACTCAAAGACAAGGCAGAGAGGACCAAGGGGTCTTGTCTCACCTTTGTGTACCAGTCGGTTCTGCCTGATTTCTAGTTTATCTTGTGCATTACTTTTCTTATAATTTAAAATGGGCAATGTTATCTACCTCATGAATTATTTGAAAATGAAGATGTATAAAACCCTTCCGCAGAATAGAACACAATTTGCCAACTGTACTTTTAGTTTTCTAAATAGGACCAAATATCCATTTATTGACTTCTGTTCTAAAATTAAATGAGAACCCCCCCCCCAATTTAGAACTTTCATCTTTAATATTTTTGATGGTTTGAAACAGCAGACCAGCCTCCATCCAAGGGTGCCATGCAGGCCACAGGAACTTGGCGGACCCATCTGCACTACCACCCATAATCCACACCACCATCTAACGGGGCTCCCTGATTCTGGCCTTGACCCTTGCTATCTCAATATGGCAGTTACAGGTAACAAGGAAAAAAATCTAAACCAGGTAAGTCATTCCTCCGCTCCCCGTCTAATTGCTGCCACCTAAGCCAAAGCCAAGGTCCTCACAAAGCCCAGTAAGGCCTCACAAAACCTGCCTCACCATCTGCCTTTCAGCACACTTCACTTGCCCCTCTTGGCCTTTCCTGGAACACCAACCCCTCCCTTCCCCAGGCCCTCCATACATGCTCACTGCAGGACCTGAACCCCAACCTCGCTTATCTGCATGGCTCCCCACTATGAGTCATTACTCAAATGTCACCCTTTCAGGGAAACCTTTGCTGCTTCCCCTACTTTCAAATCACCGCCTTACATACGTACACGCACGCACACACACACACACACACACACACACTTCCCTGGTTTATTTACCTCCATATAGTACTTCTTACACTAGATCTTACTTCTTGCCCATCTCTCCCCACTGCAAAGTTTGCTCCACGGGAACAGGGAGTTTGGTTTATTCACAGCTGTATCCCCAGGCCCTACAATAGTATGTGGCACATAGAAGGTCCTGGATAAATATTCACTGAATTCTGGCCACAAGGAGATGGATTATTGAGTTGAACTAGTTTATTTAAGGTTCTCTAAGGTATCTTTGAGTACCTGCCCTGCCCAAAGAAAGGGTAGGTAGGTGTGATGGAAGAAAAAGGGACAATGGCCAGACTTTGCTGTGACTCATATTCTCCCAGAAGGATTGCTGAGGCATAGAGATTCCAACATTCCTACAGCTCCCTCAAGGGCATCCTTTAATGTTTTACCACTATAGCTTTGCTCTGGTTAGGGTTGCTTCCCTCTGACAACCATAAACATCCCCCACACACACCACCCCACCCCACCCCACCCAGGACATAGGTTAGCAATCATCTTTCAAACATATGGCCCACTGTTATCTTTTTTTTTTTAAATGTTTATTTATTTTTGAGACACAGAGACAGAGTGTGAGTGGGTAAGGGGCCAAGACAGAGGGAGGCACCGAATCTGAAGCAGGCTCCAGGGTCCAAGCTGTCAGCACAGACGCTGACGCTGGGCTCGAACTCACAGACTGTGAGATCATGACCTGGGTGAAGTCGGACGCTCAACCAACCGAGCCACCCAGGAGCCCCCAGCCCATTGCTATCTTAACAGCAGCTGGTGCCTCAAGGTCCTGGAAGCCTTGCTTCCAAATTCCTTAAAGACTTACACTATCTCTAATGCCCACTAACTGAGAAGTGTATCATCAGTCACTCCTCACAATCCCAGTGTAGCTCTTTCTGCCCATGGGTCCTATCCCCGTGCTGTAATAAAAGCACCTTTTGGCACTAAAAAGCTCTCAAGAATTCTTGATCGTTCACTTGTGACTACATATCATTTTGGCACCCAACACGGGGCCAGAGTCCTCATGTGGACCTCGAGTGTCGGTACAGACTTGATGAATTACTCCCTCTCTTTCATTTCAGGGGCTTTTCCAGGAGTGTGGTCTTACTCAAACACTTTCATGTCAGTGGCTCAGGATACAATCCTCTCGTCTGTGGCTACTCTACACTGAGGAATAAAAGCCTGCCTTTTAACTGGAAGCTAGTACCCTGACCAAAATGGTAAGGAGAACCACAAACTTGATGCCCGCTCTATTCCTATTCTTATAAAAAGCGCTCTTTCCTGGGCCTGGCACCACCACTTAAATCACTAGGACAGATGCCCATCTTCAGACTCCCATGTGAGGTTTCCTGCTCATTGATCTAACATGATCCCTTCCACACATCCCTAGTCTAACTACTTCTGGTTGCGAGACCTCTGCTCAGAGCTGGCCGAAACCAATGCCTGATTGAATTAAAACCCAACCAGGGACAATTTCCTAGGGAAGTCAACTGCAAAGACTACACATGTTAGAATGTTTAGACCATGATGGATTTCTACCTTTACTGTTTTTCATCACTGATCCCTACTGACTACTTAAATTACAACATTGGGTAATTTTCCTTTGTTCCACTTTTCTGGTGTTTTCCACAGGTTAAAAACAGTGGGTTCTTCTCAGCATGATGACACAGCATTTTGGCCCATTCACCAGCACCCATATAGAGTCTAGAATGCAGTGGGGAGGGACGCCAGCACCCCTCCTCCAGGCCTATGATAATCAGAGCCTGTTGTCTGTGGTTAGTCTACCTCACGATGGGGAGGAACTTCAAGGAATATTCCCAAGCAGCTGCCAAAAGTCCTTTTGTTTCTAGGAAATTCCCCATCTTCCCCAACATGACATGGACTTCCTATTTTCACTTCTTGTTGGGAAAAGAATACGTATCTGTTCATCTGTCCAAGCTGACAAGTTTTATTAGTTTTTTCTTTTAATTGTTTACTTTTGAGAGAGAGAGAAAGAGAGAGAGAGAGAGATGGAGAGAGACAGTGTGGGCAGGGGAAGGGCAGAGAGACAGAGAGGGAGACACAGAATCTGAAGCAGGCTCCAGGCTCTGAGAGGTCAGCACAGAGCATGATGCAGGGCTCGAACTCACAAAATGTGAGATCATGACCTGAGCCAAATCAGACTCTTTCACCCACTGAGTCACCCAGGCACCCCATAAGCTGACAAGTTTGAGGACCAGAAGTCCTCTTTCTTGTGTCTGGACTTTTACCTACCTCCAGACTTGCTGGCAGCACCTTAGCCCCACCCCTGCCCCGTTTCTGCACCACTAAGGGTGTGGCCCACGTCACCAGCTCCTATAGCATCTTTGGGACTCCAACACCATCAGCTCTCCTCCTCCTACAAGGAGCAATCAAGGAACAAAGATTATCCCTTCCTGGGCCTAAACCACCCATTTCAGATTTCTCCATTGGTCCCCCAGGCAAAAATGGACAATGGGGAACAAACTGATTCACTTTTTTTTTTTAATACTTTTTTTTAAATTTGTTTTTAACGTTTATTTATTTTTAAGACAGAGAGAAACAGAGCATGAAGGGGGAGGGGCAGAGAGAGAAGGAGACACAGAATCGGAAGCAGGCTCCAGGCTCTGAGCCATCAGCCCAGAGCCTGACGCGGGGCTTGAACTCACGGACTGCGAGATCGTGACCTGAGCTGAAGTCGGAGGCTTAACCGACTGCGCCACCCAGGCGCCCCCAAACTGATTCACTTTTAGGCAGACATAGGTGCAACGTATTCTGTATGAAAGCTAATTAGAGTTTGTAGATTTTTATTTTTTGGGCTTGTCAGTTTTATTAAGATGGACATGTCTGTGGAGTTGTCAACAATATAAAACTTTTATTCTACCAAGGTTTACTGATGGTCAAACTGGCTTTGGTTAGCTCTTGCAATTTGTCAACAAAAGATGGCTTCAAGTGATGGTTAATTTAGTCTGTCTCAAAGATTTAATGGATAATTGTTAAAACAGCTGTCAAAATCTTTGGTGGCCTGAAACTTTCAAGTTTTACTTAAATGATGGGCAAGATTGGATTCATTGGATATCTAAGTCTTTTCCAAATAAGAGAGGATACTAAAACACTAATTACTAAATATAAAAGGCTTATCTGCTTTTGGTCTCCCATTGCAGAGAAGCTGAGGATACATGCTTTGTGTTTTGACTGCACTATGAAAAAACCAGTTTTTAGAAATTATAAAGTTTTAAGTTTGTCAATCTAAATTCTGGTAGAACACTTCACAATTGGTTACTCTTTAGAAACTTTAGACTCGGAGCATCTGAGTGGGTCAGTTAAGCATCCGACATCGGCTCAGGTCATGATCTCATGGTCTGTGGGTTCAAGCCCCACACTGGACTCTGATGACAGCTCAGAGCCTGGAGCCTGCTTCAAATTCTGTGTCTCCCTCTCTCTCTGCCCCTCCCCTGCTGGTGCTCTCTTTCTCTCTCTCAAAAATATTTAAATAATAATTAAAAAAAAAAAAAAAACCTTAGTCTCTACCAAAAACTAAGCATTAAAATTCTAATAAATGTAATTACACGTTTAATATGACACATTTGCCTTTGGGATCTTGTTTCCTTCGTTAAATCATTTTTATCTTATGATGATCTATAATCCTACTTAGGCATGTGCTTTAAAACTGAGGATTTTAACAAACTTCAGAGATTTGGTTTGTAAATGAAATTTTTTTGACTAATTAGACTTATTTTGTATGTTACTTGGAAAGCACTGTCAAATAAGCTTTCGGTTGTATTGTATGGGTAAATGCTCTAACTGTTCTGGAAAACAGATAAAATTCCTAAAGTTTGATAGGTCCTAGTATAAAGCCATCACTCAATATTCTGATTACTGAATGGTTCTGTGTCACAGAAATGACTAGATTTCCTTGCCAGGCCTACTGTAATAACTCTAATCAGATTTTTTTCTCTCCCATCAGATGTTAACTGTGGCCATTTTTTTTGAGTCTTTTGTCATTTACAGTTATTGTTCTGATGTTCTTGCAAAATGTGTTTTGTCTTCAAGGAGACTAATGAAAAGAACTTTTTATTATTTTCAAATAACGCCTGCACCCAGTGTGGGGCTCCAACTCATGACCCTAAGATCAAGAGTCACAGTCTTCTGACTGAGCCAGGCAGGCGCCCCTCTCTTGTTATTTTCCTCATGTTTTGCTGTTTTCTGAGGCATTTGAGGCCTTTGTGCCTGGTGCTGACGCTCCTACATTGCCGTTCCTTCGTTCACACAGGTGTTCCTTTCTGCTCAAGAGACCCCCACATGTTATCAGTCCCAGATACAGCTGCCTCAGCCTTTCATGACTCAACCAATGAACTTTGACCCATAGGTATGGGCCTATGTCCCAAGGCAGCAGGAAGTTACAGAAGGTAAGAGCTCTCAGCCGCAGCAACCTTCAAGATTTGAGGGTCAAAGTTACTCAGGGTGGAGCATGGTGGACAAGAAGGAACAAAGGCCAGACTTCCTTGTGGCTTGTAGAGATTCTAACATTCCTCCAGCTCCCTCAAGGACATCCTTTAATGTTTTACCACTATAGCTTTGCTCTGGGTAAGGTTACTTCCCTCTGATGAAATACAGGTTAGCAATCATCTTTCAAACTTACTGCTCGCTGATAAACATCTCAAGAGGCTCAAGACTTAGGTTTTATTTGACAGTAGTCAACAGCCTTAACAGCAGCTAGCCCCCCAAGGTCCTAGAAGCCTTGCTTCCAAGTTCCTTAGAGACTTACACTATCCCTGACCCCGGCTAACTAAGTATATAGTCACCCCTCACGATCCCAGTGCAGCTCTTCTTGCCCCTGGGTCCTGTCCCTGTGCTACAATAAAAAGCACCTTTTTGCATGGTAAAGGTCTTTAAGACTTCTTTCTTGACTGTTTGCTCATAGCCACACATGAGGTAGGCCACCCACTTTTTGAAGGTGCGTTTTAGTATTGAAGGGGGTGTTGTGTGTGTGATGAAAGCAGGAAGAGACTCATTGAGAGAGAGAATCATTCCCTTAAACCGACAAGAGTTTATAGGTAGACAGCAATCATACCGTCACTATTTGTCATAAAAGGCTTCTAGCTGTCAGGCAAAGTGTAGGATTACAGCCTTCCCAGGGGAAGATGGGAAAACACTCTTCCAACAAGTGAACACAGAATTAATATAGGTATTAGAATGGGTATTAGGATAAAGCGAGCAAAGTTAAACACTGACTCTATGCTCTCGTGGTAAATACACTTGCCGCTTATCGAGGCTGTGAGACATGAAGACATTCCCTGGGTCAAGGGAATCCGATTAGAAGTGGTTATTGCCTGTCTGCTAATTCCACTGCAGTTCCTTCCCCGGTGTTAGGGGTGCTGGCAGCTTCACAGCTGTGCTCATTCAGCCTGAGGCTCAGGCATGTGGTTTCAGCTGTTGAGACCACAAATATGAAGTCTTGGAGAAGGGCAGTGTAGGGGGGACTGTCCTATTGAGGTAGTGTAGTTGATCACTGCTGGGCAGGACCCCATGCTTACCTGAGTCATGGGCAAACCGGAAGGGCCCAAAGCTGAGGAGAAAGGACCCTCAGACACCCTGGACGGCCCAACAGGAGAGGCCACAGTTCTTTTGACACACCTGTACGTAGTGGCTGATGTTTGGCCAGCTAAGTGTGGGATGCGCTTTGTAGTGCTTGAGGTCTGATCTTCTGTACGAAGAGAGGGAATCTAGTGCGTCAAGAGCAATTTCATTCTGCCTCAGGGAAGAGCTCTGCCCTGCTCTCACCACCTCTTTCCAAACCTTCCCTGTAGCTTATTTCCTCTATTAGATCCCAAATGTATTTCTCTCCCCCTCTCTAATGACTGTCACAGAACTGACACCTAGGAATTGGAGGGTGCTGGTTGGGGTGGGAGGAAAACAAACTATCTTCTTTCTTCTAGAGGTGTTTAATTCAAGGAAGCCTAAGTTCATGTTCATGTCATTTCTTGTTTTAAACATTTATTTTGAAAGAGAGAGAGAACATGCACGCACTCCTGAGTAGAGGAGGGAAAGAGGGGCAGAAAGAGGGGGGAGTGAGAGAGATAATCTCAAGCAGACTCAGCACGATCGTGCAGAGCCCAGTACAGGGCTCAATCTCATCAACTTTGAGATCATAACCTGATCTGAAATCAAGAGTTGGATACTCAACTGACTGAGCCACCCAGGTACCCCTTCATTTCCTTTCCTTATACCCATACTTATCCTAAAAAGAACTACAATATATATAAAATATACTTTAAAAGTTAGGAATGAGGAGGAAGCAGTGAAGTAATAGAAAGGACAGGTCATACAAGGCAGCAAATACACAACGCATAGCAGCAAGACTTACATCCCTTTAATAAGGTTATAAATCCAATTCTCAATTTGCTAACTGGAAGGAAAAAAAAACTCACAAAATAAGAGTAACACAAATTCTAGGGTCTGATTCAAAAAATAAAATGGCTTGAGAAACACCTACCTGCCAGTCAGAACAGTTTTACAGGTATGTAATGAATGAATGAGGTCTTTAGAATGGACCAAACTATAGCTTCACAGAAATACTTAGAAGATTCCACAATAACCACGGGCATCGCTCCAAAGAGCCACTTGTTGATAGCAATTCTAGGATGTCTGGGCTCCAGACATCTAATGTAGCAGACCCAGTCTTAAATTTGAAACCTGGAGATAGTCCCAGCTGCACCAAGCCTGTTTTGTGATTGTTATTGCTGTTGTTTTAAAGTTAATGCCTTTAGGAGGGGCACGCTGCCTCATTTCCCCACTCTCTATTCTTCTTCCAGTAGCTTATACACTTATGTTGCCTAACTGGCCCCGAAAACATTGCCTTAGAGACTCGGTCATTCATTTACTCCTTCAATAGATATTTTTCAGTACCTTTTATCGTTTGGCACTGTTCTCTGCAAGTAAGCAAACAACCCATCCTGCCTCAGGAAGCTTAAATCCTCATGGAAATGAACAGAAAATAGATAATAGGTGGTTTATCAAAGGAAACATATACGGGATTACCAGGAAAGTCCAGACAAAGATCGCATTTAATTAAGGACAAGTGAGGAAGCTGGAGCTATCTAGGGGAACAGCAAGTTCAAAGGTCCTGAGGTAGGGAGGCACTTGCCTTGGAGGACCAGCACCCAAGCTAATGTGAACAGAGCAAAAAGCACGGATGAGCTAAGAAGCTCTAAAGGGAGAAAAGAGAATATAGGACCTGTTAGATCATTCTAGGTACTTGAGAGGAGGCCATCGGCGGGTTTTAAGGGGAGAAGTGACATCACCTGACAAAGTATTAGGACTACTCGGATCTGCTGGAGATCAGCTCACAGACTATTACAATCATCCCCTGATTTAGAAAAACAGTAATTGTAGATTCTTCAAGAAGTTCCCTATAGATAGGATTATTTTCTGAACGCTGTGGTGGCATCCCTGGCAAGCAGCAGTGGTGTGATCAGTTGGGGGGAGACGTGGGAATGGTCCCTGAAGAGGCAGGGATTGCTCCCCTTCAGAGGGGAGCTGAGGAAGCCAGTCTGATTCACCTAAAGGGGACTCACATCGCCTGGAGCAGAGCTACACCAAGTAATTGTTGGCTGGAAAATATTCAACAGGCAGGTACAATAGAACTTTCATCTCAGGCATGCATCACTCACACACACGCAGACACACACACACACACACACACACCCTTTTCAAACACTTTGCTTTGAGCACAATTACTTCCCGGTGAGCCCTCCAAGACCAATGAGCAGTAAAACAAACTGGAAGGTAACTGAAATCAAAGATTGGCTTCCTGGGATTAGAAGAACCAGCTCAAAAAACAATTAAAAGCCAGAGAACCCAGGCCAGAGAACTCTGCATGGGCTATGGTCCTAGAGAACAATAACCCTTTTGTCTGGTCCAAAAGGGAGTATCTATTTCCTTGTATCCCAGCAGTAAAGCACCTGAACAGGAAGTGCCCCCCACAAGGGCCCAAAGCTCTGTGACGGCACCAGTACCAAGTGGAGGAGACCTCCCAACACCCCAACTCTGCCTCTCACTGGGTGGGTAACTGAGAGCCAAACTGGTTCCTCTGGGAGCCAGGGTCTCACCTCTAAATTGGGAGTTTTCAGAGGGTTAAAAGCTAATAGGAACATAGCACAGTTCATACTAGGGATTCACTCAATCTATGTTAGCTCCTTTTGCCTCCCGTCAGTTCCCCCAAAATAAGAAAACCAATGCAAGGTCCCGGACTACTTTTCCACCTGATTTGCCTTTTCCAGGTCCTGGCTAAAGGGGTCTGAAGCTCCCCTGATGAGGAGTAAGACCCGAGAAATCTGCCCCCACCCTTCACACCCCTCCACACATGTCCCTTACCCCCCAAAACACAGAAAAGGGAGAATGCCCTAGGCAATCCTCCATGATGGGGGGCAAGGAAAGCTCCGGAGGACCAGCCCACCTAAGCTCTCACAAGAACTGGCTCCTAGAAACCCAGCCTGTTATTCTGAATGTCTTGCTCTACCAAATAAAATGCAAGATCGCTTAAGAGGGCTTTGTGTTTCAAGAAAGACCAAAAAAAAAAGCACATTCCTTTGTGGAAGAGAAGAGTCTTCCCAGGTGCTTGATACATAAGAAAATTCTGTTCAGGTTGCAAGGATAGGACCTGCCCCAGGCCTCCATCTGGTCTAGGAGAGCCAGTCATGAGGCCACGGGCCCTAGACAGAGAGTCTGGACATGCTGCGGCGTGGAGGAAGCTGCAAAGAGTCTGGGGAGCCAACTGACATTGAAGACACGTACACAGGAAGGGAATTGTGCAAAAGGAAGCTCGAGAAGGACAATCTAGAAAGTCATGCTGCTGACCTGTGGAGCCACCTGGGGCCCAGATCTCTCCGTCTCAGTCCTCCCTGGGTGGAGTCCATTCAGTTTCCCCTAAATTCCCAGGCATGCGTCCTCACAACCAGCGTACCTTGCTTGACATAATTGGACCCTGGTCCTTCCATGCAAGGAAGTCAAGGTGTTACTGTTCCCCCTGCCCTTACCAGAACTGTTTCTGCCTGAAGGACCAGCACCAGGACACCCGAATCCAAACCCCTCCTGTCTGCTTGGTGCAGGATAAACGCCCTCCCCCACCCCCACTCCCACTCCCACCCCCATTCTCAGCCTCAGCCCTGGCTTTCTTGCCCCTCACAGCCCATCGCTCGCCTGGTCACACCTTATTACCTCCTATCAGATTACAGTGTGACACCCAAGGGAACTTTGGAACCTGAGAATTTCGGGGTTGCATGTCCAGACTCATGGGCTCCCAAAACTCCTCCCATATAGCTTTGTGTAACATATAGGTCTCCCGTTTGTGGGCATCTCCCCATATTATGTCTTTCAATCCAAGACTATGTACTCGTCCTGACCTCAAAATATGTTCCATCTCAGCTCCACAGGTGCTATGTTCCCAGGTGACCCGACATTTTTGCCACTTCAACTATACAGCCGCTAAATTTCAGCGTAACAAGGGAGCTTACAAGTCACAGACTCTTTATGAAGCCTGAATCCCTCTACTGTAATTAGGGCAGTGTGTCCTCCTTGACAAGAAACATAGCCCAGAGGTACAAGCCACCACGCTGTTCAGGAAGGAGTCCTCCTGAGTGCCCGGCTTATTCTTTGGGACACAGAAAGCCAGCCCCCTCCCTCTTTCTTGGAGTAGCCATCCGAGGGTCAAGACACTTACCTGCCTCCTTGTTGTTGTTCTTCTGGCTAAACATCTCCAATCTATCCATGCTGCTTGGATGCTTAGTTTGGAATCCCCTGACCACCCTACCTGCACTCCTTTACATATGCACTGGGCTCTCTGATCTTTTCACACCCTAAGGTGCATAAAAATCACCTGGGCTCTCCTCCTTCCCTCTCAGGTCTGGGTGGGGCCCAAGGAGTCCAAGTTTCTAACAAGCTTCAGATGATACTGATGCTGCTGGCCACCACTTTGACTAGTAAGCCTTCCCACTTGGGATGGACTTTCTCCTCGGAATCATCTCTTGTTAGAAACATGACTCTCAGGGCAACCTGGGTGGCTCAGTCGGCTGAAGCGTCTGATTCTTGGTTTCAGCTCAGGTCATGATCTCACCGTCTGTGGGATCCAGCCCGCGTTGGGCTCTGCGCTGAGGAAGGTGCAGAGCCTTCTTGGGATTCTCTCTCTTCCCTTCTGTCTCCGGCCCTCCCCAACACATGCTGTCTCTCTCAAAATAAATAAATACAACCTTAAAAAAAGAAAAAGAAGCATGACTCTGGGGCCCCATCCAGATGTCCTGAATCAGAATCTGCATTTTAACAAGATCCACAGGTTTATAGTATCCCCTTGAAAGTTAGAAAAACAAGCTGGCAACCGTGGCTGCATATTAGAATCACCTGGGAAATTGGCAAACAATCCCATGGCCCAGCAGCACCCCAGACCAATGATATCAGAGGATGGGATTCAGGCATCAGCAGTTTTAAAGCTCCCCAGGTGATTGCAATGTGCAGCCAGTGTTGTGAACCCTGCCAGAGATCACTTAAAGCGTATGGGGCACCTGGGTGGCTTCATCGGCAAGTGTCTGACTTCAGATCAGGGCATGATCCTATGGTACATGAGTTCGAGCCCTGTGTTGGGCTCTATACTGACAGCTCAGGGCCTGGGGCCCGCTTCAGATTCTGTGTCTCCCTCTTTCTTTACCTCTTTCACTCACACTCTGTCTCTTTCTCAAAAAAAAATAAACATTAAAAGAAAATTTAAAGTGTAGGCCTACCCTTGAGACTTTTGCCAGAGAAGGGCAAGGACATGTTGTCATCTTTAGCTCCTCCGGTCATGGCCTGAGGTCCTCTTTGCTCTAGACAACCATCTGCAATGCTAACTCCTTTTGAGGCAACACAGAGTAGTGGTTAGGAGCTCTATTCTGGAATCAGGTAGATCCCGATTCGAATTCTGATTCCAATACTTACTAGCTGCATGATCTCAGAAAAGTTACCTAATTTCTCTGTGCCTCATTTCTTTGTGTGCACAGTGGAGCCAAGATAGTAACTACCTCCTAAAGTCACGGTGAGGGGCACATTAAATGAGAAAAAGTATATACAGTTCTTAGCGTGGCCCCAGCACCACAGAAGTGCTCAGCAATGGTTAGTTGCTGTTCTTAACATTGATGCTAGAACTCCTGGACGTTTTCCTGATCCACTAGTATCCTGGCCAGATTCTGGAGGGCCCAACTGAGGGCCTGGGAGTTGCTAAGGGACCAGCAGGAGCCTGGGGCAAGGACAAAGGGGCTGCTCAGCCTGGCGCTTCTTGGTAGATGTGGGGATCGGTGATAGCCCACACTCAAAAAATGTTAGCCAGTAGTAGAGGTGGTACTGGTTTTTTTTTATTTTTTTATTTTTTACTTATTTTTGAGACAGAGAGAGACAGAGCATGAACAGGGAGGGTCAGAGACAGAGAGAGAGAGAGGCACAGAATCCGAAGCAGGCTCCAGGCTCTGAGCAGTCAGCACAGAGCCCGACGCGGGGCTCGAACTCACGGACAGTGAGATCGTGACCTGAGCCGAAGTCGAACGCTCAACCAACTGAGCCACCCAGGTGCCCCGAGGTGGTATTGGTTTATCGGAGAGCCCAAGCCGGGAACTTGCAAGGAGCTACACAGATCCAGGCACAGGTGTGGAGAAACCATGATAATCACAGATACCATTGGCTCTCCTTGCTTGGGACCATTCAGGAAAGCAGAGCCCTCACCAAGTATTTCAAACAGGAAATTTAATACAGGGAATTGGTCACCCAAAGTGTGGAAATGAGAAGGCAAGAGGGGACGGTGAGATGTTCAGAGGTTATAGCAGCAGAAAGCCCCTACTAACCCGTACCTGGAAGAACAAAGAGCCACTGGATGGACACTGAATGCTTGAATTATACGTAGTTTTATCTGCTAGCAATAAGATGTAGGTAACTTATTCCACCGGGTATGAAATTCTTCCACTGCCTGGCTCCCTCTTATCTTCATCAGGTGTTTGCTTCGCAGCAAGCCTTTCCCTGCCATCCTGTTTCCACGTGTAGCTCCCCTCATGGCACTCCCCTCCCTGAGGACCCGATGTATCTTCCCCCAAAGCTCTTATGATCATCTGACATACTGGTATTTCCTGTTTGCTTATTTTCTCTCCCCACCTCTACCTCATGCTAGAATTAAAACTCCATGGACGCAGAAATTTTGGTCCGTTTTATCCACTGCCATGGCCCAGCCAGTGCAGAGTAGGTACTAAATCACTATTATGGTTACAGCCTATCATACTAGCACACTACTTACGCCCCTACAAACCCACTTCTAACTTCTCTGGCACTCTGTTTCCTGTTCCAGAAAATGAGGGAATTGAGGTCAGTGATCTCCAAGGGCCTTCCCACTGAGGCACTCCTTGGTTGTGGTTCTTCCTACAGAACCAGATTTCCTCAGAGTTCCCAGTGACCACACAGGGGCAGCAAAGGACAGCAAATCCCCAGGGTTGGCCCGGTGGCAGGAGAGGTTCCCCACTCCCCTGCCATTCTTCCTCGAGTCTCAAAGAAGAGTCAGATCTCTTCTTAATGTGTGGCCCAACCTAGTTCCAGGAAGAATTAAGTCACAGGTCTGAAAATGAAACAAAGCGTGGCAATTAGGGAAAAAAAACAGACCAGAGACTATCTAAAGCAATCGGACACGCAGGAGATAAGCTAATTATGGTAACTGAGCGCTGAATTTAGCTCCAACTTTCCAGACATCTAGGCAGGGCAGCGATTAGGGTGAGGTGAGTGAGGCACACTCTTCAAATGATAAATGTAAGGAGAAGCCAGAATCCTGTCATCAAGATAAATGTTAGTACAATGTTTCTAAAAATCTACATAAACAACAACAAAGTCCGCAATAAACAAAATGTCAAAAATTTAAAATTACATGCAACATGTATTTAGGGGAGCAGAGTTTTCTGTTTTGCCTCATTTCCAAAATGGTTCTGGGCAATGTGGTTGAATCTAGTCTTTCAGGCTTGAAATGTTGCTCATCGTGCATTTTTGACATTAATTTTGATCTTTAAAAATACTGTGTTAACACATTATCATTTTTTTTTTTAAATTTACATCCAAATTAGTTAGCATATAGTGCAACATTGATTTCTGGAGTAGATTCCTTAATGCCCCTTACCCATTTAGCCCATCCCCCCTCCCACAACCCCTCCAGTAACTCTCTGTTTATTCTCCATATTTAAGAGTCTCTTATGTTTTTCCCCTCCCTGTTTTTATTTTTTTTCCCCTCCCTGTTTTTATATTATTTTTGCTTACCTTCCCTTATGTTCATCTGTTCTGTGTCTTAAAGTCCTCATTAACACATTATCTTGATTAAAGTTTTTGCTGTCCCTTAGAATTTCCCAAGGTGAAGGGAGCCTGAGTGGCTGAATTGGTTAAGAGCCTGACTTCAGTTCAGGTCATGATCTCACAGTTTGTGGGTTCAAGCCCCGTGATTGGGCTTTGTGCTGACAGCTCGGAGCCTGGAGCCTGCTTCACATTCTGTGTCTTCCTCTCTCTCTGTCCCTCCCCTGTTTGCACTCTGTCTCTGTCTCTCAAAACTAAATAAATGTTAAAAAATTAAAATATATATGTATTTAAATTTTCCAAGGTGAATGCCTCACTTTGCCTCACCCTAATCCCCTAGAGAGATGGGTCCCTCTCCCTAGGGAGCCTCTGCATCACTCAACAGTCCCCTGGCTGACATCCCCTTGCCAGGCACATGCCTTAAATGTCCTGGTACAAACCTACTACACAGCCCCGCCCCTTGGCTGACATACTTTGGCTCTTCCCCTTGAGTCTCGTACCAGCCTCCCCATCCTTCTCTATACAACACCCCCAGCAGTAGCATCTACTGATCAGAACCAGCAAGTGGGACAAAACCTTATAAATAAAGACCTGCGAAATGATCTCTAATAGGGACAACTGACATAAGATTGTAGAGATGAGGGGCACCTGGGTGGCTCAGTTGGGCAAGTGTCGAAACTCTTGGTTTCAGCTCAGGTCATGATCTCGTGGTTGGTGAGACTGAGCCCTGCATTGGGCTCTGCGCTGTCAGTGCAGATTCTCTGCTTGGGATTCTCTCTCTCTCTCTCTCTCTCTCTCTCTCTCTCTCTCTCTCTGCCCCTCCCCTCTTCTCTCTCTCTCTCAAAATAAATAAATAAACTGAAAAAAAAAATTGTACAGATGAGACAGAAGGAAAGTTCTGGGTCCAAATCCCATTCTAGGCTGACAGATGAAGGTACAGCGTTTGGACAGAGTGGTCAGTTGAAAGAGCAAGGAACTTACTACTCTAGACCAGGGCTGTCTGATAGAACTTTCTGCAATAACAGAAATGTTCTACGTTTGCATGGGACAATACCGCAACCACTCACCACAGGTGGCTATTGAGCATTTGAAATGTGGCCAGCGCAACCAAGGAACTAAGTTGTTAAATGTATTTAATTCTGATTAATGTATATTTAAATGTAAATGGGCTAAGGACTAGTGAATTACAGCACAGTTCTAGATCAGCGAGTCTCAAATTTAACTTGCATTAGAATCATTAGCAGGACTTGTTAAAGCAGGTTGCTGAGCCCATCTCAGAGTTCCTGATTCAGGAGGTCTGGGATGGAGCTGAGAGCTTACATTTCTAACAGTTCCCGGGTGAGGCTGATGCTTCTGGTCTGGGGATACTTTGAGAACCACCAAGCTAAACAGTATTCTCATTCCAAACAATTGTTAGATATTGAACAAATCACCTTATATGTAGGTATGGGCTTTCTTGAAGCAAAATGGCAGCCTAGACTTAGAAGACAGGTATGGATTGAAATCCCTCCTCCTCCATCAATTAGTTCTATGTCCTTTGTTTCATTTTCAACTTCTATATACAGTTGACCCTTGAACAATGTAGGGGATTAGGGACATTGACAACCCTCCCCCACCTCCTCTACACAGTCAGAAGTCTGCGTATAACTTTTGACTCCCCCAAAACTTAACTACGAATAGCCTACTGTTGACAGAAGCCTTACCGATAACATAGTCAAGTAACACATATTTTGCAAGTTATATGTATTATATACTGTATTCTTACAACAAAGTGTGCTAGAAAAAACATTTTATTAAGAAAACCATAAAGAAGAGAAAATACATTTACAGTACTGTACTGTATTAAAAAATCCACATGTAAGTGGATTGCGTAGTTCAAATCTGTGTTGGTCAAGAGTCAACTGCAATATTAGTCAATATTTAACCTCTCTCTCTGCTCCATCCACAAAATGGAAATAATAGTACACACCAAGTAGGGTAATTACAAAGATTAAATGGGATAAAGTATATATGCCATTCAGTATAAGTTTTTAAAGATCATGTCTTGCTCAGAAAGTGTATGAGATTATATATGTAAACATGTAACTTGTAGCACAAGCAATGAGCAATTCCACAAAATAGCTCTGTCAAGATTACACAGTGCCAGTGCATCAGTGATCTATGGCTGCATATAACAAATTAACCCAAAACATAGCAATTTAAAACAACAAAAATTTATCATCTCGCGGCATCTGTGGGTCAGACGTGTGGACATGGCTTAGCTGGGTAACCTCTGGTTTAACATCTCTCATGAAGTTGCATTAAAGCTGCCAGGGCTGCAGTCTCACCTGAAGGCTCAACTGGAGGGCTAAGGAATCCACTTCCTATTTTTTGTTGTGATAAGATATGTGTACATTTTAGTAATTTAACCATTTTTAAATCTACAGTTCTGTGTCATTGAGTACATTCACATTGATTGCAACCATCACCAGTATCCATCTGAGAAGTTTTTCATTTTCTCCAACTCAAACTCTGGACCCATTTGGTACTGGCTTCCCATTCCCCACCCCACCCCTGAGCCCCTGGCAGCTATCAGGCTACTCTGTTTCTATGAATTGGACTCTTCTATGTACCTCATCCAAGTGGAAATCTACAAGGTTTGTCCTTTTGTGACTTGCTTATTTCACTCAACAAAACCTCCTCAAGATTCATCCATGCTGTTAATGTGTCAGAATTTCTTGTTATGGCTGCATAGTATTCCATTGTAGGTATATACCACATTTGCTTATTCATTCATCAATGTACACTTGAGTTGCTGCCACCTTCTGGGTCTTACCCCACCTTCCCAGCCCTCTCAACACTGGCCCCTCAGTGGATGTGGCTCCTCCCAGGCTGAGTCCTGGAGAAGTCACGCCTGCCCCAAGGATGAGACTAACTAGCCTGTGGTTCTGCCCAGTGCTTCCCCAGATTCAGGGACTGACCCAGTCTGGTCCTGTCTACTTATCTCTGCATCCAAGCTGCTCTTCTGTGTTTCAGGCGGGGATATCACTTATCTTTGGAGGTTAGAGTCATTTCCCATAAATGATCCCAGCAGGTAATGGGATGCTCTCAACCAAAACATGGACCCTCTATTTACCTGCTATGTCCCACCACCACCATCTCCCTGCCCATATCCCATATTTCACCACTTAATACCCAATTTTGCATGAACTATTTCAGCATTTCAAAAATTATAAGTGAGCCACTTCTTTTATATAATTATAATCTCCACTCTGCAGATGAGAAAACTGAGATTCAGAAAGGTGAAGCGAACTGCCCAAGGTCACACAGCGAGAAGAGGGCAGTGACAGAACCCCATATAGTTATCATTGAGTTTCCAGGATGTCATGAGTGGTTTGTGGGTTTTTTTTTCCAGGCTGAAAGCTGAGTGGGATAACCACAGTTTAAAGGGAATCGTTCTTCTGTTCAGCAGCCACCCAACATAACTCATCTCCCAATGCAGAGAACCACAGTCCACTGCCTAGGACGGCCCAAGCACAGGGGACGAAGTGTCTGGGACCCTACCGTCCTATGGCACCAAATGGCCCCGCCTCTGTTGCTTCCACTAATAAACCAGAGGAAGCCAGTGGACCCAAGTGAAGCTAGTAAGGTGCCTCTCTCGGGTGCTTGGAACTAGGGCATTAAAGAGCAAAGGGCCTCGGATGGTGGAGCTGTAAGGTCATGTAGAGATGGGGCTGCTGTCGGTGGGCTGGCAAGTCAGCTATGTGGGAAGCAAGGCTGTATCTTTAGAGATGGGACAGTGGTATACTTGTTAGGTGCCCAGAGAGTGGAAGGAGGCTGCCTGGTTTAAATCGAGGATCCCACTTACCAGCTGCAGGACTTGGGGCAAGTTGCCCAACCTTTAGGTGACCCATTTTTCTCATCTGTAAAATGGGGAAGTGAGTAGTCCTTAACTCATCACCATAATGAACTGAGTGAACACACACCAAGTTCACGGCACAGGCACACATGCACAGTAGGAACTGCCAGCTGGCATTACTCCAGCCTTGAAGACCCACAGACGGAGCAGCTCCCCGTGACTTTCCAGTTCCCAGTAGGTTGCCTCACTCTAAAAAAACTTTTAAGTTTAAAAATCATACACCACATTTATTTGGAAATTTTATTCTTTTTATTGCAAATTTCTGGTAAAGGAAAGAACACGGAAGCTGATCCTCATTTAAACTTTGGTCATAAGAGCACACTGTAGTTCAGTGGCTTACAACCTCAGCGGCCTTTGAATCACCCGGGGGCCTTTGACACCTTACTGATGTCTGCCTCCCTCGTCCCAGAGGTTCTGGCTTAATTGGTCTCGGGGGGCAGCCCAGGCATCAATAGCTTTTTGAACTCCGCGGGTGATTCCAACATGTGGCCAGGGTGGGGGACCCTGCTGGAGCTCATGGCCTGAGCTTGGCAGCATCAGGAGCACCCAAGCAATTCCAGCGGACATCCAACCGTCGCCTGCTCACGTCACCCCACAACCCGAGTCCAGCTGGCCCCCCGTCCCTCTTCCCAAGTGTCACATGTGCTGACTCTTCCTCCTCAGAGACCGCAGAGGAGAGAGACACTGGAGGACACGTGACTCTCCGTGCTGTGGCTTGTGCGTAAACAGGGGAAACTGTACTAAATATGGTTATTCTATCGCAGAAAGAAATTCACTTTCTGGTTGCAAATGAGCACTAACCTTTTTTTTTTCATTGTCAAGTGGAAATAGTCTTCCTATAGAGAGAGATGCAAAGATTTGTGACAAAATAAGGAAATACGTGTTGGATGACACATTCCTTAGATGATTCCTCAGGTCCAATTAAAAAAACATTTTTTTGTCAAGCCAAAGAAGGTAAAATACTGTGTAGTGTAGCAGCATATTTTATATGGGTAAACAGTAATAGCCAGTTATATAATTCATTTATGAGTTATCCTAAAAATAGAAAATGCTTTAATTTTCCTGAGTCCTTGGCAAACAACAAAACACAATTTTTTTTTTTTTTAATTTTCAAGAATGGTCTTCCTTTTCCTGGGCACCCTCACAGTTTAGGACAGTGTGTGTCTCACCATCAGGTTTTACATCCACGGGTCAACAACTTCACTGGCACCAATTTTCAATGACTAGTCAAATATGGAGATTGAAGATAAAACACCCATCCTCTACAAAGCTGCTCAAAATGAAAGGTTCTTGACAGTGTTATAAATGCAATATCAATTTGATTCTCTGTCCATACAAAAGTATGAATTTCTATTCCATTAATAATACTGAATGACTAATGTCTTAACAGTGATAAAATTTTCAGAACATTTAAAAATTACATAGGATCCCATTTTTACATCATAATTCTGATGTATTATCATGCCTTCTATTTTGTCTGTAAAACTTTTATAGGATACAGTGCATTGACGTGGTAAAACCAAGGCACAAGAATACAGTTACAATAAGTGTATATAAACCTTAGCACTTTGTGCCAATTTTGGAAACATTTAGAGAGGAGATCATAAAGCCTGAAAAATTCTCACATCCTATTATGATTAACAATTAATTGTGCAATAAACAGACTATCAACCACCATTCCATTATTAAATATATGGCTATCACTATACAGGCTGTGGATAACTGAAAAAAGTTTTCAATATTAAAACCTGGCTTAATTAGGTGGTCACTGTAGATATTGTGCCTTGCATTATCTAGATAATTGTCTTAAGTTTCCATTTTAATCTGCAATGTATATGGCAGTTATCAATTTTTAAGCTTTTTTCATCATGTAAATGATGAAGGGGGTTTCCAAATGTTAAATCCCTTGTCTCTACAAAAGACAGAAGATTTACAAGAAGATAACCTTATAAGAAATGCACAGATAACAATCATAAAATCCAAATATGGACTAAAAGGTTGAATTCTAATCTACCAGGACATTCTCTTAATTTAGGGTAAGGAGAAACATTCCTGTGATAATTCATTAGTTTCTTAATTTTAAAAAAATCACCATGACATTTTTGAAAATAGTAAAGTCTTGGCTAGAGCATCAAGCATTGAAGGAAAGTTAAGTCTTTTCATTCATAAAATGAAGGGATAAAAGCCTTTCAAAATCCAGGGGCAGGGAGGATATTCCATTGAATTTAGAGAAGTGGAATAAAGTGGTAAAAGTTGTATTTCATACTTTTAAAAAAAGTGTTTTTGAGATTCAAGGTAAACGTTTAGACCCATGAAAATACATTTCTTGGCACATGCACGCCGTGAATAGAACAATCCCGAATGCAGTGACAGCCTGGCTACACAGGTATCTAGCTCTAGCCCCACGAGCAAAACCACGTTTGAGGTCCTTGTCCCAGCCCCCTTCACATGGGACCTTCTGGCTTCTGCATCTGTTGGATTTGCTTCTGCAGCTGGTCCTTGTCCAACTTCATCTTGGCTTCAAGAACTTGCCTGAGGGATCCTATACTTTCATAGATGGCTGTAAACCCTTTAAGAAGAGGTAAATTTCACAAGAGTTAATATTAAAAAACAATGTGTGTCAAGTTCTACAACATATAGTAATAGTTGATTTGGGCAAAAGCTATCAACAGATGCTAAAACTAATGAAGTAAACGTTTGATAGGAAACAAGACAGTTACATAGCTTGGGAGCATCTCCCTACAGGTTACTTTTTTTTTTATTTTTATTTTTTTAATTTTTTTTTAACGTTTATTTATTTTTGGGACAGAGAGAGACAGAGCACGAATGGGGGAGGGGCAGAGAGAGAGGGAGACACAGAATCAGAAACAGGCTCCAGGCTCTGAGCCATCAGCCCAGAGCCCGACGCGGGGCTCGAACTCATGGACCGCGAGATCGTGACCTGAGCTGAAGTCGGACGCTTAACCGACTGAGCCACCCAGGCGCTCCCTTACAGGTTACTTTTTAATTACAAAGGGGGAAAGGAACTATTATAGTGGAGAAATCTGGCAGATACCACTATAACCAAGGGATCAAAGCTAATGTCACCAATGCCGGGAGAAACCAACACCAGGTACCCCTGATAAGGTTCCCTGAGAAGTGAAGGACACACCGCTTCTGTGGCATCATCTGTCCAAAAGGCACAACCTGAGGGGCACCTTGGTGGCTCAGATGGTTAACTATCCAACTACCGATTTCAGCTCAGGTCATGATCTAATGGTTCATGGGGTTGAGCTTGGGATTCTCTCCCTCTCTCTCTGCCGTTTTCCCACTTGCGTGCATGTGCACACGCACTCTCTCAAAATAAAAAAATAAACATTTTTTAAAATGCACATACATACATAAATAAATAAATAATAAAATGCACAACCTGAATCTAATTAAGAGGAAGCAAACAGACTCAAACTGACATTCCACAAAATACTGGCCTGTATTCTTTAATGATGTCAACATCACTGAGAAACTGATCCACTTCAAGACAGTAAATACAGAAAAATGATAACTAACTATGCTGTATGATTCTGGAATAGAACTTAGACCAGGGAAGGTCTTCTATAAAGGAAACAATGGTTAAAGTTGAAAACTGAATATTGAAAAAAATCTACAACATATTACACTATATTATAGTTATTTAAGAGAATGTCCTTGTTCTTAGGATATATAGAATGAAATAATACAGGAGCAAAAAGGCATCATGACTTCTGCAACTTACTCCCAAATTATTTAGGGAAAAAAATTATATTTACACACACACACACACACACACACACACACACACTCATATCACACAATAAGATTAAGCAAATTTGCAAAATGTTAACAACTGGTTATATAGAGTTTTTGGGCTACTCTTACTGTTTTTCTAAATTTGAAATAATTTCAAAAGAAAAAGCAAAAAAAAGAAAAAAATTCTCCATCAAAAACACATTTCATATTATTCTATATTTATGTGGGTTTTTAAGATAAATGTTTAACAGCTCCTGTTTTCATTAGTAAATTTAGAATTTTCTCAAAAAATTTTCTCTATATTACAATTAATGTCATATAAGGAATAAATATTACTTATTTTAAAAATGTTATTAGAAAGATACAACATATGAAAGAGTAGGTTACAAATCAGCATGAGCTTCCATTTGAAAAAGCACATATATATATCACATATGTATAGAAAGATTTATATAAAGATGACAGCTGAGTGAGAGAAGTTATGAGTATTTAAAAAAATATTTTGCACTTTCTTATTTTCCATTAAGAAACATATTGTTTTTAGAATAAGAAAAAGTAAATTATTTTTATTTTTAAAAAGCTCATATGCCTTTCTTAGTAGTAGTTACTAAATCTTAACAACCTCAGAGGCATGTTGAATATATAATAACAAACCCACCCAGAGAATGATGCAAAGGTAAACACTGATGAGGGGCGCCTGGGTGGCTCAGCTGGTTAAGCATCTGACTCTTGGTTTCGGCTCAGGTCATGATCTCACAGTTCGTGAGTTTGAGCCCCATGTCGGGCTCTGCGCTGACAGCACAGAGCCTGCTTGAGAGTCTCCCTCTTTCCCTCTCTCTTTGCCCCTCCTGCACTCATGCTTTCTCTCACTCTTAAAATAAATAAATAAACATAAAAAAATCACTGATGAAATATTCAAATACCATATTCTAATAGCCCCAAAGACAAAAGAAAGAAAATTCATTGTTATCTTCACAAGTTCTTGAATTCATAAATTTATTTGTGATTTCTACTTAAAAAAAATGATAAAACTTCTGGTGGTAACAACAAAACTATTCTTGGGATAACTACTTTTATTCCCATGTGGCCAAAGTAGAACGATTCCGCAGGGGAAAATTATGGAATCATGGAATTGGAGGCAGCTGGGAGATAATGTAGTCCCCCTCATCGCATTGTAAGACTGTCTTCTTTTTCCCAACCACACCCAACCAGCTTCCACTTGAATACTTTCAACAGCAAAGAACCCTCAGGCTCACAAGCCACCAGTGTCTTTTTTTAAAAAGAACCCATTACCTGAGGATATTTCTGCCCTGTGTTAAGTTAAAATCTGTCTTCAGGTAACTTCCAATTCACTTACTGGTTCCAGGTCTGTATTCCTGAATTCACAGAGTAACTAAGTCTAGCCCCTCCTTTATATGCAATAATACTTCAGACTTGGAATATAGCTTTAACAGTTTCTTCCGAACAAGTGTGAATTAATGGACCCTGTTGACTTGTGAGCAGAAGAAAATCATTCGCTGCTGTGGTAGCATACTGCCAGCAGTAATAAAAGAAGCCTTCAAAAGTCCCGCAAAGATATGTGTTTATTTCTGAGACACACCGACAGTGGCTATAAACAGAAAAGAGCCCTCAGATGGCATTAAAGAAAACGCACACAAGGGACGCCTGGGTGGCTCAGTCGGTTAAGCGTCTGACTTCAGGTCAGGTCATGATCTCACGGTCCTTGAGTTTGAGCTGCGCGTCAGGCTCCGTGCTGACAGCTCGGAGCCTGGAGCCTGCTTCAGATTCTGTGTCTCCCTCTCTCTCTGCCCCTCCCCTGCTCACATTCTGTCTCTCAAAAATGAATAAATATTAAAAAAAAAAAGAAAGAAAGAAAGAAAGAAAGAAAGAAAGAAAGAAATAAAGAAAGAAAAGAAAATGCACATTTGCAAGCTGAGCAATTTTGGTTGGTTTGCCTGTCCATCATGGTGGCTTTCCATGTACTTGGAAGTGACACAACATTTTAGTTCACTACAGCACAGCTACTCAGAAAATCACCTAAGGACATTTTACCGTTATTACCATCAGCCGGGGTCACAGTAGTTGCATTAGCTGGTTTTCAGATCATAGTGAAAATAAACCATGAGAGCTGTTTTCTTTTTGGCCTACCAGCGTCAACTTCTGCCTTCATTTCCTTCATGTCCTCATTCATCTGTAACTCCAGCTTGCTGATGCGCCCATGAACCTTCTCCTCTTCCTGTTTTGTTCTCTGCACCTCCATATTCTTCTTCTGACTCTCTTCTATTTTGTCAAGTCTGGCTGACATCTGGCTCAGCTTCTTCTCCATGTCCCTTTCACTGGCTCCCTGAGATCCGTGATAAGAATTGCACCTGATTACTCCAAAAGGAAAGTCTGTATTGCACTCGCATCAGTCCTAGTATCATTTAACAACAATCTGCAGGGAACAGAATCGCAAAGGTGGCTTGTTGCTCACTCAAACATCCATTCTCCCCTGTTTCCTTAACAGACCCCCAATTTTCAGCATGGTGTAAGCTCACCCAGAATTAAGGCTACATTTTATATAGTCCCCTGAGTTTAGTGCAGCCATAAGATTAAGTTCTGGCCAACGAGATGTATGTGGCAGCTTCTAGGAAAAGCTAAAAGGCAGCTGAGACATGGCCTCACCCCTTCCTTTTTCCTTCTGTTCCTGCAGTTCAGACGTAATGGCTTGAGCACTAGCCATCATCTTGAACTATGAGAACAAAGGTCACTCTCTAGAATTGGCAGAGGTAAGCCAGAAGAATCCTAGGCTGCTGAGGACTAATTAGCTACCGCATCAGCGCTGCACTCCCTACACCCAGACATCTTTTATGTGAAAGAGAAATAAGATGCCATCTATCAAAGCCACCGTTATCCTGAGGTTTGCTATTAGTTATTAAGCAATCCATGTGTAAAAATAGTGATCCAAAGACACAGAAGCCTACAAATGTAGTAGTATGAAATTAAGCAAATCAATCAGTAGATCTGATAATATATGTGAGAACACTTAAAGAAGTATTTGATATATTAAATATTGTCTTTCCTTTTCTTTCCAGCGTGCTTGGTTTTTATGGGAACCTGAATCTGCAGGTGAGCCTTGGAGGCCAAGACTACAAACACTGAGCTTTCAGTCGGCTATTGCATGAACCTAGCTCTCTTGATGTTATACAATGTGGTCTGCAATTCAGCAGATCAACACTGAGAGCCAGCAGAGCCAGAGATGCAGAGTGCACCGGATGCTTCTACTCCATCAAAGTCCAATAGGAGGAAGCAGTGCAAGAGAAGAGAAGGGAGAGGAAGAGGGTCAGGCTAAACGACCAAAACACAAAAAGATTTGCCTGCCAAATACCAGTTTCAGAGCCTACTGACTTTGAAGACTCTACATGCAAGGCTTTCTTGATGGTTTTATGGAGCAGTTCTGCAAACCTTAGTTCTATGGGAGAATGGGCTAAAAAGAGAAGGAAAATGGAGAAGAAAACAGTCGATTTTGTTGACGTGTTGCACCGTGAGTGTGCATACTGTGGTTGTAGTGTGATGGCGGGGCCTAGTGGGAGAAACCTGGCCAACGTCGTGTTTTCCAGAAGACGAAATTAAACCAAATAGGATGAAGTTCGTAGCTGTTAGTTTTATTTAGAAATGCAGGTGGACAATTTGGTTCACTAAGGCCTTGACTTAAATTCATCTTAGCTGAAAGTACTAAAATTTTCTATTTAGCCTTTATTAACCAAAACAAGTCCAAGTGCTCTCTTTATAAGGAGTACAAAGAAAGGATTCTAAGGCAAGAAACAACTGAACAACTTAATGTGGTGCTACGTAAGTCAATACTAAGTTGCAAGGGATTATTCATAAACATTGCAGGCCCCCACTGAATAACTTCACTATATTGTGCTAAACACCAATACCTACACTGTTTTCCTTAACAACCAAGGAAAGCTGATCGATTTTCTGTAAAAGTTCTTTTTCTATCCGTTCTTGTTCCTGTTGCAACCAATTCCGTGCAGATAAAATCTCATTACTGAGCTCCTCAATCGTACCTTTAAATCTAAAATAAGAAAGTTAGTAAGTTAGATGTAAAAAAATTTTTGAATTACATCATATAACCTCAGTCTCTGGCTATCAAATTTCTCACAAATATGTCAGCATTAACCTCGGCTCCCTCGGAATTACAAGCTTACCTTCCCTTAGAATTGTCCTTAGCACTAAATTGGGGATGGGGTGCCAGGAAGGATGACACAACAGATAAGCACCTGCTAACACTTCCTACTGGTGTAGGGCGGATGGTGTGGGTGTTGAGGTGTCACACAGTGACACACAGCCACGCCCGGTGCTCATCTTTGCCTTCATAAGGCCCCCAGTGCTCCTGGCTCAGAGGACACAGTATGTTGGCACCCTTCCAGTCTCCTCTCTTTTCCTGGGCTCTTCCTCCCTCTCCCTGTTATCTCCCAGGACTGGAGCCTGGCGCCCCTTCTCTCAAATGTTCTCCAAATTGCTCTTGCCGGATACAGATATTTCCTAAAAGAAAACCGACAGAAAAAAACCCTAACCTCCATTCCTCCCGTCCTTGTCCCTTCCAAATACATTAAAATTCACTCCACACTTGCTATCTCATTACTTTTGTATTAGTTTTATTATGAAATAGAATAAAAGCAGAAGAGAACATATGACTTAAATAATAGTAATAATAAAATGGACACTGTGGTATAAGACCCTAAATCATCTGCTACATGTTTTCCTCTTCTTTCCTATTAAGAAATCCTCAAAGAGGCGCACCTGGGTGGCTCAATCAGTTGAGCATTTGGCTCTTGATTTCAGCTCAAGTCATGATCCCGGAGTCGTGGTATCAAGCCCCATGTCATGCTCCGTGCTGAGCATGGAGCCTGCTTGAGGTTCATTCTCTGTCTCTCTGTCTCTCTGTCTCTCTGTCTCTCTCTCTCCCTGTCCCCCCCCCACCCCCACTGTCCCTCTCCCCTGCTCATTCTCTCTCTCAAATAAAATAAAATAAAATAAAATAATAAAAAATTATTTAAAAAAAAAGAAAGAAAGAAATCCTCAAATGTGAACTGGGTACATGGCTGCCTGGCCAGAGACTACATTTCCCAGCCTCTCTCGCAGCTAGGTATGGCCATATGACCAGGTCGGGCAATGGATCACAACTGCCCGTGTCTTGCCACTATTAAAAAAGCTTCCTGGGCAGGAAATGCAAGCCAGCAGCCCCTCCCAGCTATGGAGCTCAGCCTACAGCCCTGCCTGACCAGGAAGACTGACCACAGAGGCTGCAGCTTAATGCATTCACTTATTCTAGCAGTATTCTGATGTAGTCTTTAGAGTTTCTCCATATAAGATCATACCATCTGCAAAGAGGAATAGATTTACTTCTTTTTTTCTGATTTGGAGTGCTTTTATTCCTTTTTCTTGCCTAAGTGCCCTGGCCAGGACCTCCAACACTGTGTTGAATAGAAGTGGGGAGAGTAAACACCCCCACCTTGTTCCTGATTTTAGAGGAGAAACTTTCAGCTTTTTACTGCTGAGTAGATGTTAGCTGTGGGTTTGTCATATATGACTTTTATTATGTTGAGATACATTTTATACCCAATTTGTTGAGTCTGTATCAAGAAAAAGGTATCAAATTTTGTCAAATGCTTTTTTCCATACTGAGATAATCATATGATTTTTTTATCCTTCATATGATTTTTTTATCCTTCATTCTGTTAATGTGGTGTATCACATTTGTTAATTTACATATATTGAACCATCCCTGCATCCCAGGGATAAATCCCATTCCCTCATGGTGTATGATCCTTTAAACTTGCTGTTGCATTTGGTTTGCTACCATTTCGTTAAGAATTTTTACATCTGTGTTTATCAGGGATGTTGGCCTGTCCTTGGTATCTGGGTGATGCTGGATTCATAAAATGATTTTGGAAGTGTTCCCTCCTCTTTAATCTTTGGAGGGGTTTGAGAATGGGGTTTGGGGTGGGGGTTATTGAATTTGTTGGCATTTAATGGTTTATAATAATCTTTTATGATTCTTTGTATTTCTGTGGTACCAGTTATAATGACTCCTATTTCATTTATAATTTTATTTATTTGAGTGTTCTTTCTTTTTTTTCTTGGTTAGTCTACCTAAAGTTTTGTCAATGTGGTTTATCTTTCAAAAAATCCCCAACAATTAGTTTCATTAATTTTTCCCATTGTTTTTCTTTCTTTTTATTAAACATTTTTAAAAGTTTATTTATTTATTTTGAGAGAGACAGCACGCACAAACTAGGGAGGGGCAGAGAGAGGGAGACAGAATCCCAAGCAGGTTCTGCACCATCAGTGCAGAGCCCAATGCAGGGCTTGAACTCACAAACTGTGAGATCATGACCTGAGCCGAAATCAAGAGACAGACACTTAACCTACTGTGCCACCCAGATGCCCCTTCCGTTGTTGTTTTTCTATTGTTTTCTAGATTCTATTTATTTTTGGTCCAATCTTTTTTATTTCCTTCCTTCTGCTGTCTTTATGCTTTGTCTGTTCTTCTTTTTCTAAAAGAAAGAACATATCTTTCAAGATATCTCATATATTTCAAGAGTATCTCATATTCCTTGAGATACAAAGTTAGATTGTTTATTCAAGATCTTTCTGTTTTCTTAATGTAGGCATTTAGTATTGTAAACTTTCCTCATAAAACTGCTTTGGCTGCATTCCATAAGTTTTGATACTTTGTGTTTCCATTTTCATTTATTTAAAGATTTTCTAAATTTCCCTTTTGATCTTCGTTGGCCCATCTGTTGTTCAGGAATGTGTGGTTTAATTTCCATATATTTGTGAATTTTCCAATTTTCCTCCTATTATTGATTTCTAGTTTCATGCTATTGTGGTCACAAAAGGTACTTGATATGATTTTGATCTTCTTTAATTTATTAAGACTTGTTTTGTAACCTAACATATGATCTATCCTGGAGAATACTCTGTTTGCACTTAAGAGAAATTTGTATTCTGCTACTGTTGGATGGAAAGTTCTGTACATGTCTGTTAGGTTTCTAGTTGGGCAGGGCTTCTGCCTATGCTCTGAGGTCAGGGGATGGGAGGAACAGCTGCCTGGGCTCCCCAGTCAGATGGGCCTACAAGCTGGGCTCTGCATTCAAGCAGGGCCGCTGGCTGGGCGCCCTGGCCAAGTGGGGCTGCTAGGCTAGACTACACGATCAAACAGAGCCACTAACTGCACTGGGCAATTACCTCTGGCCGGCTGAGGTCTCAGACTGTGTTCGCTGGCTGGGCAGTTCGCTGCTGTTTGGACTCCATGATTAAGGGCTGCAGGCTGGGCTCCACAATTGCACCCAATCAAGTGGGACCCCCAAGCTATGCTTCCCAGCCAAGTGTTACTACTGGCTAGCCTCCAAGTTCAGCTGGCTTCATCATCAGACAGGGCCTCAGGCTTGCTCCAGGACTGGGCAAGCTGCTGGTTGTGCCACACTGTTGAGTGAGGTTCCTGGCCAGGCTTCCTGGTCAGGTGGCGCCAGCTGCTATACCTCACAGTTGGGTGAAGCTGGTGGCTGGGTTTTGAGATCAGGCGGAATCATTGTCTGGGCTTCTGTTTGGGGGAGGGGTTACTGGCTGGGTTCTCTGCTTGGGCAAGGCTACAGGCAGTGTTCAACAAATAAGTGGGAGCAGTCTGGGCTCCACTTGCTAAGCAAGGCTGTAAGCTGGGCTCCACAGCCAGGTAATGTAGGGGGGCTCCAAAGTCACCTGGTCACTATGCAGGCTCCCCAGTCAGGTAGGGCTACAGGTTACAGCTTTTATTTTTGATTATTATATTTTCTAGAAGTTCTATTTCGTTGTTTTCAATTCTGACTGATCATTTTTAATAATCTCTCATTCCTTAGTCATACTTTCAAAATGTGTGTGCGCGCGCGCGCGTGTGTGTGTGTATACTCACACATACATATACATCACATACAAATGTATGTACGTACGTGTATACTTATTTTATCCAATAATTCCTATATATGCAGTATTTGGACATCAAATTCCTCTTTTCTCTGTTTCTCCTGACTCTACCACATGTGTGACTTTTTTGTTTGTATTGTTTTACAATTTTTGATTATACATTCATGCTCCTTAGAACTTGATCTGTTCTGGGAAGATCTGGGAAGCCTTCAGGACTGGGTATTTACATCTGTTTCTTCCAGCTTCTTAAGCCACCACCAAAACAGGATCATTCTAAGATTAAACTGTCCACTGTGGTTTTCTTCAAGCTGCTTGGGTAATGTGAATTCTAGCTCTAAATTTATATGAAGGCTGTATTGTGGGGGCACATGGCTGGTTCAGTTGGTAGATCTCAGGGTCATGGGTTCAAGCTCCATGTTGGGTATAGAGCTTACTGAAAATAAATAAGTAAAATAAATAAAGGCTATATTATGGTCCTGAATTTTCAAGGAATATCTTCTATCCCTCTACCCAGAGCCAAGATTTAGACAGGTGAGTTTCCTTAGACTCTCTTTGTGGAAAGGGCATTTTCCCTAGTTCACCCAACCAGGGTTTTCCCTTTGGGTAATCAATCTGACCTTCTGCCCCAGGCTTTGTCCCCTCTCCTCTGTGAAGAGCGTTTGTGTCTAGACTTCTAGACTTGAAACTGTAGGAAGGAAAATAGAGATGTTCGTGTCTGCTGACTAGTAATATCTCCTAACGAAGTAATTTACATAGGAAAAAATACCAACATGTTTATTTTTTCCTCTGTGATGGAAGGAAGAGGATTGAAGAGATTTTTCTGTACTTGGCAAGCGTGTAGGATCTATGAGAAGTGGTGACATAACTCAACGATTATATAATACAGACAATTAGTGAAAAAAGAAACATGCTTGTCAGAAGAGAATTCCTGTTAACTCAGCAACAACCTTGACACAACATTAAATATGGTGATGATAAGATATAAGAACCAGGAGAATGATTAATTTAAAATCTCCACAAGTCTCTAACAAAGTTCCACACTAAAATCATTGTTAAACAATATATTAAGTCAAATACACACACACACACACACACACACACACACACACACACACACACACAAACATATATAGTGATGACTGGCTCTGCTTAGGCAGGAAAATGCCAAGCTCATGAAGATTCATGATGGGAGAAGATGTATGGTTTTGTGACTGAGTAGAAGGGCAGATGATGAGTTTCACTGTGGGCAAGTACAGTTCAAAGTGTTACTATAACAGAATGGGAAAGTATAACACATCATAGGGTGCTGACTGGATAGTTTACAATCACCCTAGTGCACACCTCTCCCACCTACACTACTGCAGCAATGCCCCCACCTGATGATGTTCCCATCTCTGCTTTGCCCCCCACTTTTTAAAAAATTTTTAATCTTTATTTATTTTTGAGAGAGAGAGAGAGACACAGTGTGAGTAGGGGAGGGGCAGAGAGAGAGTCTCTGGAGACACAGAATCTGAAACAGGCTCCAGGCTCTGAGCTGTCCACACAGAGCCTGACACAGGGCTTAAGCTCACTGAGCGCTAGATCATGATCTCAGCTGAAGTCGGACGCTTAACCAACTGAGCCACGCAGGCGCCCCACGCTTTGGTCCCTTTTGATTCACTTTCTTTTTTTTTCTTTCTTTTTTTAATGTTTTTAGTTATTTTGGGGGGGGGAGGGAAGGAACACATGAGCAAGGGACAGGCAGAGAGACAGAGGGACAGAGGATCAGAAGCCGGCTCTGCGCTGACAGCAAAAAGCCCAATGTGAGGCTCGAACTCCTGAACCTCACGATCGTGACCTGAGCCAACGTCCGACACTCAACCAACTGAGCTACTGTGGTGCCCCACTGTTTTCTGATTGCCACCAAGGCCATTTAAAAATAACTATAAATCTTATTATATCACCCCATCTGCCTCAAGCCCTTCAGTGGCTGTCCTTACTGCACTACAGCCAGAGACAACAACCCCGCGTATGGTCTACAAGGCCCTGCTGCCGGCTTGCCTCCTCCCCAGGCCTCACTTCCCCTCCATCTCTCTTCCAGCCACCCTCGCCATCTTGCAGCTTCTTGTATGCCACACTCCTCCATCCTATACGTTCTTACCTCACTCTTCACCTAGTGAATCCCATTTCTTCTTCAGCTCTTACTTCAAACATCACCTCCTCAGGAAGGAGGCCCCACAACCAGGCCTCATAGCACCATTCGTTGTATTAGCTTCCTGTGGCTGTGGTGACAAATTGCCACAGACTTGATGGCTTAAAACAATGCGTTTATTCTTTCATAGTTCTGGAGGTCAGAGGTCTAAAATCAGTTTCACTGCGCTAAAATTGAAGTGTGAGCAGAAGTGGTTCCTTCCGGAAGCTCTCAGAGGAGAATCATTGCTTTGCCTCTTTCAGCTTCTAGTGGCCACCTGTATTTCATGGTCTGTGGCCCCTTCCTCATCCTTAGAGTGCATCTCTGAGGCTCCAGTCTCTTTTTCCATTATCACGTGACCTTCTCTCATGACTCTGACCCTCCTGTCTCCCTCTTACAGACACTCTAGGGATTACATGGGGTCTACGAGGTAATCCAAGGTAACCTACCCATCTTAAAATCCTTAATCACATCTGCAAAGTCCCTTTTTGCCATATAAGGTAACATATTCACAGGGCTTGGGCCATGGTGATCTTTGGGGGACCATCATTCAGCCTACCACAACCATGCACCTTTTCTTCAAAGCAATTGCAACCATTAGTAATAATAAGGCATACACTCACTCAAGTCACTATTTGATTAATGCTCATCAACTCCTTAGACTATAAACTCCACAAGGATAGGAACAGAGTCTGTTTTTCTTTATTTCTGGATCCTTAGCAACTAGGCCAGTGCTCACTATATATCTACTGGATGAATAGATAATTATCCAACTACTAAAAACCATAAGAAGGAATGTAAAGTGGCAACATGCTACAAGGAAACTTTTCCTCTTAACTTCCATTATTGTTTTCAGTTTGTTTTATGTGATAAATAAAAATGAAAAGGAAAAAAACTGTCCTAGTGAATAGGGTTATCAAGAACTCGAACCAAAAAAAATGTTTATAAGCTGACTACTTACTTCGTATCCAAAAGCTGCAACTGGTGGTTACTGTCTCTGTGGGACATCTTCAGTTTGGTGCTTTGCTCTGATATCGACAAGTCCACTCTGTTCAAAAGCTGAGAAATCTGGGAAAGAAACCTTGCTTGTAATATCACATATGATCTTTAGAGGTAGTTTCAGATAACATCTGGTAAGCTATATTCTAGTCGATGACATTAAGATTCAATATAATTTAATATATTCTTTTAGCAGTTCACTTCATCTTTCCACTTCCATTTTCTATCATACACACTCATCAGAAATCAAGACCAGGAGTGATGCCAAAATCCATGACGCTCTGAGTACTTAACTTTATAGTTCTCTGATGAGCAAGCCTAGTTTCTGCCCAGGACCACTACTTCCACCTGCTGGCACAAAATACAGTTATGTTTACTTTGGGATTTCTACCATTAATGTGGCTGC
Source organism: Panthera tigris (assembly GCF_018350195.1). Classification (NCBI taxonomy): domain Eukaryota; kingdom Metazoa; phylum Chordata; class Mammalia; order Carnivora; family Felidae; genus Panthera; species Panthera tigris. The sequence goes on from NC_056665.1 coordinate 45,222,836, forward strand.
TAGACATAGAGAATGGAATTCTTATCACTTGAAAAATCCTTTGAGGTCCCAGATTTACCTCCGTATCAAGTCAAGTCACCAGAAAATATAATTTGTAAATTCCATCCCTCCTACTCCTTGTTCCCACCACCCACCCCTTTCCCTGGTCTTTCTACTAAAAGTTAATAGAAACTCGTCCTATATGAAATGTCTTTAGTTTCTTCAGGAATTACGGTGTTCGATATTCCTCACTCACAGATTCATGGGACAAGTATTTACTAGATCCAGAACAAAAAAAAGTATGTCTCCTTCTATAGATTTCTATATGCATCCGACTTGGCTCGGCCACCAAGAAGCTTAGTATCTGCTGAGCATTTATTTTCTGTTGTGGTAATTCTGTTGGAATTACCGAAAAAAAAACTATTGGAATTTTGTTTTATTGTGGGGGTTTTTTGGTGGCTTTAGAATATCTGTGTCCTTCACATAAGCAGATTTAGATCTTTACTGAACGTATTTTGAACACAAGTATTTTTACTCCAGCAAATTGACCAGGTGCCCCTTTTTACTGGAATGGTCCCTCTTTGCATGAAGAACAGCAAGTAGGGCAGATACTGTGGGGCAAATCCTAGAAGACAGGCCCCTTGATAGCAAAGGGAAGCTTTTAAGTGGCCAAAAAGCAAATGGTGAAATGCCAAAAGTTATGCTTTATAAAACTGATCTGTGTTTCAAGGTGGAGTACTCTAAAATTCACCGGCCAGCCTACCTCTACCTTTGTCTGAATCCTTTCCCACCAAAGACTATGTGGTGAGGTAGCACGTAACATGAGTCCCAGGACAGTAACTATTTCCTGAACCAAAAATGGGGACATGGCATATAACAGAATGCCTGATCATTTACCTATGCACGAAGTAGTTTTGGAGCCATAATTTAGAATTTCTGGAATATACGAATTGTTTTAGGAATGAGGGAAAAGAACCTTTAAAATTAGGACTCTACCAAAAAATTTGGCGCTTTGGTTGCCGTACCCGTGAAGGGCCACTGCACTGAAACAGGGGGAAAGAAGAAGTGAGGAAAAGATATGCATGTGCTAGGCGTCCCGGCTGGTTTCTCATCACCATGTTATTCTTACTTAGCTAAGAACAAATTACCTCCTTTTAAAAGGCTACCTGAAGTAGGCCATACCTGCCCCTCTGCGTCTTTGATTTTTGTTTCCAAGATAAGTTTGGCAGCTTGCTGTTCTTTGTTCAGGTGCTGGAGCCCCTCATAAGTCGTTTTGTGCTCTGCAGAGAGTCTGGCTATGCTGGCGTCACACCTGTCCAGGCAAACGACAAAGCTAACTCTGAGTGAAGTTTAAAAACAAGCACTGAAGCTCCTTGACATACTCAAACACACAACCCCACTCAAAGAAACTGTACTTTGACTCATTCTTTTCCACAGAGGTTCAAATGAATATAGAGAGCTGCCCTCGTTATGGGTTTTAAGTTAAACCACAGGGATGCTGCTTAATAAGAGTAGGGATGTCACCATCAAAGGAGCAAAGGCTTTACAATGCTCATGAGTATAAAACTGTACATGCAGTAAGAGCCCAATTACAGAAGGCCTATACAGTGTGCCAGACGGGGTCTGTCACTCTTCAGTGCCACCTCCACGCCTCTAAGTTCTCTGGGCCTTCTTTGGATTGTGAAGGCAATTCCTTCTACATTTGAAAGTACTACTCCTAACCTTTTACCAAATCGCCTCAAGACAGTCAGCTTTGAGTGGGGTCCAGAGCTCAAAAAGGCTGTGCAGCGGGTCTGAGCTGCAGTGTAGGCTGCTCAGTCCCTTGGACCTCACAGCTTGGCAGTGCCAATGGTGCTCAAAGTATCTGTGGCAGAGAAGCCGTGTGCGAAGCCTCTGTCGAGCCCTAGTAGGAAATTCACAGAATAGCTCCCTAGGAATACGAAACTAAGTCAGCCCCGTTCCAACCCAATCATCCCGCTCTGAAAAGTAGCCATTGGCTTGCTGCTGGGCCCTGGTGGCAAATTCGTTCCTGAGCACGGGACATTAAGTGACCAAGCAATCTGGCCAGTCCATCCTGAGCACCAAGCCATAAAGGGAGGCATATGAGCAGTGCTCCATCTTCAAGGGGAAGAAAAGCATAGACATCACGCTTAAATAGGTCCCAAAGGCATAAGTACACTGCATGAGCCCACACTCCTGTGGCATATACTCTTGCTTCTGCCAACTTTCCTTTAACTCACACATACAGCCTCTTGAGGAGCTCCTGATGACCAGGTGGACCAGCGGAGGAAAAGCCAGACCTGGTTTACGAAAGGTGTCAATATGCCGACACCTTCCAGAAGTAGACTACTGACACTTAAAAGCCCACTAGGGAGTGGATCTCAAGGGCGTTAAGGAAGGGAAACCCCCACAGTTGGCAGAAGTTCAAACAATGTATCTGCCTAGAATAAAAAATAGCCAGATGTTCATGATTAATGGCGAGAGACACAGAAGAAACATATTGGAGGATTGGTGACAACAGGAAACGAGTCATATATTTGGATTGCTCAGAACTGACACAGCATTTTTGGGGTGCCTGAGTGGCTCAGTTGGTTGGGCGTCTGATTTCAGCTCAGGTCACGATCTCATGGTTTGTGAGTTTGAGCCCCATGTCGGGCTCTGTGCTGACAGCTCAGAGGCTAGAACCTGCTTCAGATTCTCTGTCTCCCTCTTTCTCTGCCCCTCCCCTGCTCACGCTCTGTCTCTCTCTCTCTCAAAAATAAAGAGACATTTAAAAAAAATTAAAAAATGAAACAAAACTGACAGAGCATTTGTGCTCCTTGTGAATGTTCTCTGTATCAAGGGAGCAGAGGCCCAAAAATTGTACTTCCCAAACAACCTTGGCAGCTGGTTGTAAATAACTGTAAATTACTTATACAGAGAGGTGGAAGAGAAGCCCTTATGTTCCCCTGGAAGGGATGGGCAGACATGGGATAAACTGCACACGTGAGGTTTACAGCCACTTCTAGGCACACTCCTGCAAATCACTCACTCCCATGTTATAGGCAGCTGATGTTTTCAATGGCTCCTTTCTGTGATTCTTGCACATCCCACTTTCCTGAAAGCCAACAGCAGTTTCCTTCACTTTGCTTGCTTAAATCTGCCAAAGGCTATGCAAGCTCTAACCTCCTGGATTAAATACCTTCCTGCTAAAATACTTAGAGTGGTTTCTGTCTTCTTGACCGAACCTTGATGCGTATAGTCATATATCCATGTAAAATTTTACAAGGAAGCATGCAAAATATTAACCAGCTATCTTTGGATCATGTGTGATTTTTATTTTACTTTTCATTCTTTTCTAAATTGTATAACTTCCCCGCAATAAGTATGTATAATTTTTCTGATCAGAAAAATAATTACACAAGGAAAATATTTTCATCAACGGCCATGTACAAAGAATGGGTTCCAATTTTATGGAATATGCACTATCCTACCATCTTTCTCTGGGGTCCCCATGAAGCAGAAATGAGGCTGGACTACAAGGAATCCAGAGCTAGAGAAATGTGGGTTAGAGTCACTGTCATGAAAGTTAGGTCAGGTTCAAGGCAATAGGTAGCAGAAGCAGAGAGGCGACAGTGGGAACCCCACTCCATAATTTACTCTTTCAGTCAATAAGTATTTGTAGAATGGCCACTATGTGTCACATACTAATTATACAAAATGAAGACATAGTGGGAACTTTTTTCTTCAGTACACATACCATACAATCCAGAAATTTAAAAACAGATTCTTATGCCACCACTATAAAAAGCCTATTCAGCTTACATGTATATTTTCTTCTGTTATTGGTGGAGATTTTATCTGACATTTTGTTCTTGTTCATTATCCCTCAAATCAGACAAATCAGCTCAGAAGATTGGGAACTTGCTGAACAAGTCATTATAAATACATAGACTGAAGACGGAGCCAGTGACAGGTCCCAGTTTCAGTAAATCAGCGGTCTGCAATCTTCCTAAAAGCACCAGAAATGAATTCTTTAAGATGTAGATCTGCATTTAGGCCTCAACGAGCTTTCTAAATTGTTCCCTAAGTGACTCAGACACTGAAAAGAATCTCACTGACTAAGTCATACAAAATATTTCCAACAAGCTTAAAAAACAAAATATTGATCTAGAGTATATAAGCCATGAATAAAGATTAAAGAGCATGCCAGTGCTTTGTAGGCTTTCTAATAAGCAATAAGATTTAACTGATTTACTAATCATTTTGCACGAAAATGTTGCAAATTAAAACTACTACCTGGTCTGTCGGTTACACATGGTGGACTGAACACGTGCCCTTATTTTGGCTCCCTCCTGAAAACCTATCAAGATGACTCCAGATGAATTTTAAAAAGGTATAAATCCACAAGGACAAAAAATAATGGGAGGGAAAAAAAAGTATGGGGGAAAGTAGAAAGCAGACAGATGGTGCAGGAGATGGAGCAAAGCGTATATTTTGCTACGGCCGGTGCTGGGAGCTTGAAGGGCTCTATATCTGAAAACCAGCAGAAGCGAGAAGAAGCTTTAGTTCCCACGCGGCAAGAGGGGCAAGAACCGGCTCCACTCAGGAAGCACGCAGGAGCACACTCATGACAGGACACAGGAACCAGGGTAACTGAAACCAGAGGTCTGTGTGGGGCCCTACCAGCTATGGAAAGCTCAAAAAACAAACAAACCAAAAAAAAAAAACAAACAAAAATCTGGATGAGGGGCACCTGGGTGGCTCAGCGGGTTAAGCAGTTGACTTCAGCTCCGGTCATGATCTCACTGTTCATGAGTTCGAGCCCTGTCTCATGTTCTCTGCTGTCAGCGCAGAGCCTGCTTCGGATCCTCTGTTCCCCTCTCTCTGCCCCACCCCACCCTCTTTCTCAAAAATAAATAAACATTTTTAAAAACTTGGACCAAATGAGTTCTTAAATAAATATGTTTAAGATACTGAAAAAAATCGAAGACAGATTAATATCTATAACGAGAACTCTGAATTATTAAACAAAAACAGGCAGAGGGAAAAGAAGAACAAGTGGATGAGAGAAAAATGGAAAATCCTGGAAGTAAACTACACAGTGTCTTCACAGACCTGACAAATTCTAGACTGGACCTGACTGAAGATGGTCAGTTAGTTTGAAGACAGTAGCAAAGAGCTCACACAGAAGGAAGCAAAGACAGTGATGCGAAACATGAAAAAACAGGTAAGAGACAAGGAGGACAAATAAAGAGATGCCAACATCAGTGAAAGAGGAATTGAGAAGTCCCCAAAACAAGGAGACAGAAGGGTGGAGAAACATCTTAGGAGTGAGGAAAAATAACTTATCATCCCAGGATAAAGGCAAAATAAAGACAGACACAGATTTAAACATGCAAGGATAAAGACATGTATTGACCACAAACCCATACTGAAAGAGTCACTAAATCATGTACTTCAGCAAAAAGAAAAGAGCACCCAGGGACATCTGGCTGGCTCAGTCAGTAGAGACCGTGACACTTGATCTTGTAAGTTTGAGCCTCACGATGGGTGTAGAGATTACTTAAAAATAAAATCTTTAGGGGTGCCTGGGTGGCTTAGTTGGTTAAGTGTCTGACTTTGGCTCAGGTCATGATCTCAGTTTGTGAGTTCAAGCCCCACGTTGGGCTCTGTGCTGACAGCTCAGAGCCTACAGCCTGCTTCAGATTCTGTGTCTCCCATTCTTTCTCTGCCTCCTTTGTGCATATGTTCTCCCTCTTCCTCAAAAATAAATAAACATTAAAAAATAAAATAAAATCTTTAGAAAAAAAAGAGCACCCACAGGAAGGAGTGGGATGCAAGAAACAATGGTGAGCAAACTGAGAAAATTATTGGTAAATTTAAGTTATTGTCGACTCTGAAGAAAGTAAGCTACCAGATCAATTATTCCAGTCTTTTAAAAATCATTTCTTGGGAGGCGCCTGGGTGGCTCAGTAAGTTAAGTGTCCAACTTCAGCTCAGGTCATGATCTCCTGGTTCGTGGGCTTGAGCCCCGTATCAGGCTCTATGCTGAGAGCTCGGAGCCTGGAGCCTGCTTCAGATTCTGTGTCTCCCTCTCTCTCTCTCTCTCTCTCTCTCTGTCCCTCCCCCACTTGTGCTCTATCTCTCCCTCTCTCAAAATTAAATGAACATTAAAAAAATAAAGAAATAAACATCCTCTTTAAAAACAAGAAAATAAAAATAAAAGTCATTTCTTGGTACTAACTCACATTTACTTGAGGCTGAACAACTTGTTTAGCTCAGTCATGTTGTTAAAATGCTATAATCCTTTTCAGAAGTAACAGGAAAAAAATTAATGGAACAATTTTTTTTAATATTGACTTGAATACTTAAAATATTTTTAAAAAATATTTTAAATAATCTGACAAAACTGCATATATGCATTTAAATATTTTCAATATTCATAGTACGATATATACAATTAAGCAATAATTATGCCATTGTTCTTCTGTATTGGAAATCTTTTTTGAATGTGAATGCCCAATGTTGGAGAAAGTTTGTAGAATCAAGCTATATCACATACTACTGGTGGAAAAATACATTTTACAAGCTTTCTAGAGGGCAACCTGGCAGTATATGCCCCAAATTTTGAAACATAAATATATTTCTATGTGCCTTTCAATCTAGGTATTAGCCCCAAAGAAACAAAGTTTCAGGAAAGAAAAAACAACAAAAACAAACTAAGTACAATTCTTTATCTGTATAAATGCCTGCTGTTTAACTTGCTACTATTTTAGAATACTGGCCAAAATCCTTTAAAATGCCCCCCAAGGGTTGCTCCCTATCCATCTAACTTTCAGCCACATCTCACACACCTCAGTCCCTTTTCCCCTCTTCATCTAGTCACACTGATTATATTCCAGGGCTTCGAACTTACCTCACTCCTTCCCACTTCAAGGCCTGACCCATGTTGTTTCCTGTCTGGAATGTTCTTCCCTGACCTCTTCACATGGGTACTTACCATTCCACCCTCAGAGCTAAGCACGCAACTCACATCCTTAAGGAAGCCTTCCCAGAGCGCCCAGATGAGACACACCAGTTACATACTTGGAGAACGCCCCACATCAATCTTTCACTGACTTGTGATTAAAATTTATTATTGTTATTATTTTGGATATCTTCACATAAATCTTTCACTGACTTGCGATTAAAACTTATTATTGTTATTATTTTGGATATCTTCCATAATATACTCTTGTTTCATAATATACTCTCATCACTGGCCCAAGCATGGCTCACTTTGTTCAGTTAATTATTTTGAGTAATGGCTCCCATGAAAGTAAGCATTTTGAATCCTGTGTCATCATTCCCTTGTTTTCATATTAAGACGACTGATTAATGGCAAGCCAAGAAACAGACTCTTAACTGGTGGTTGCCAGAGGGGAGGTGGGTGGAGGGATGCATGAAATAGGTGATGGGGATTAAGGAGTGCACTTGCCCTGGGTGATGTTTGGAAGTGTTGAATCAGTATATTGACACTTGAAACTTAAATAACACTGTATGTTAACTGTACTGGAATTAAGATAAAATAAAATAAAATGTTAAAAGACAGTTAATTGCATATACACATGCATGTATGTAAGTACATATATATGCAAATACGTGTGTATATATATGATGGCATGCTATTTCTTTTTTTTAATTTTATGTCTATTTTGAGCAAGAGAGAGAGGGGGAATGCGAATGTGGCAGAACAGAAGAAAGGGAGAGAGAGAGAACCCTAAGCAGGCTCTATCTGCATTGTCAGAGCAAAGCGTGGAAGGGGCTCAATCTCTGCAACTGTGAGATCATGACCTGAGCCAAAATCAAAAGCCAGATGCTTAACCAACTGAGCTACCCAGACAACCTTAGCATGCATTTCTTAAAAGTATATATACGCATGTTTTAGTTGAATTTAACTTTTACAAAAGACATTATATCAGGGGCGCCTGGGTGGCTCAGTTGGTTAAGTGTCTGACCCTTGGTTTCAGCTTGGGTCATGATCTCACGTTTCTTGGGTTCAAGCCCCATATCGGGCTCTACCACTGATAGTGTGGAGCCTGCTTGGGATTCTCTCTCTCTCCCTCTCTCTGCACCTACCCCACTGGCTCTCTGTCTCTCTCAAATTAAATAAACAAACATAAAAAAAAGACATTATGTCATATGCAATATTTTGGTATTTATTTTTTCCACCTATTATATTGCTAAGATTCATCCATATTGCCATACAGCACTGAGGTTCATTTTGACAATAGAATAATATTCTGTTGTTTGTTACAATTTATTTGTTCATGCTATCATTGATGGGCACTTTGGGTTATTTCAGTATTTTCTATTGTGAATGATGCTGCTATTAACAAGACCCCTTATACAAGAATTTCTCTCGGGCAGAAACTGATGGATCATGGAGTATGTGAATGTTCAACACTGGGAGGTAAGATCAGATTCTACTAATTTATACTCCCACTAGCAAGGAATAAGAGACTGTAAGAAGCCACATCCTCTCTAATGCTTATTTTCAGACATTTCAGATGCCAATCAACTGGGTGAAAAAAAAATATTTTGTGTTTTGAATTTTCATTTCAACATCAACCACTGAAGTTAAATCTCTTTACATGTTTGTTGACCACATATGTTTCTGCTTTGGTAAAATGTCATTCATATCTCTCACCCATTGTTACACTGGGTTGTTTGCATTATTCTTATTAACTTGCAGGAAATCTTTAAATGCTCTTAGCACTAACCCTTTACCAGCCAATATCGTCCTCAGTTTGTAACATTTAATTTTCTTCTTTAAAGGGTCTTTTGATGAGCAATGTTTTAAATTTTAATATAACCAAATCCATCAATGCTTTTTATGTCAAGAAGAAATTCTACCCTACCGAAAGATCTAAAAGATATTCATCTATATTTTTCTATTAAAAATTTTTAAGTCTTATTTTTAGCACTTAAGCCCTCTACCCATCCAGAGCTGATTTTGTATCTGGAAGGAGGTAGAAAAGAAATTACTCTTTTTTGATATGTATAATATATATTTTTCAGCTTTACTTATGAGCAATCCCTCCTTTCTCCACTGATCTGCTATGCCATCTATGACATGTGCCAAGGTCCCACACATATGTGGTCACAGTCCAATTTGTGCATGCTCTATTTTATTCCATTTTCACTTTCTCTACCCCTAAGCCAATAACATAGAGTTTCACAACAAGTCTTGCTATCGGGTAGGGCAATTCTCCCCTCTCTGGTCATCCTCAGAAGTGTACCGGATATTTTTCACTCTTAACCCTTACATATAAACATTAAGGTCATTTTATCTAGTTCAATGTAAAACTCTGTTAGGATATTAACTGGAATTTCATTAATTCTAAAAATTAATTTGAAAGAATTGATATCTTCAGAAATATTAAGACTTCCTACCCTTGAATATAATATCTATCTCTACTTATGTTTTCTTCTTATTATTTTTTTTAATGTTTATTTATTTTTGAGACAGAGAGAGACAGGGCATGAACGGGGGAGGGTCAGAGAGAGAGGGAGACAAAAAATCTGAAGCAGGCTCCAGGCTCTGAGCTGTCAGCACAGAGCCCAACGTGGGGCTCGAACCCACAGACCATGAGATCGTGACCTGAACCGAAGTCGGATGCTTAACCGACTGAGCCACCCAGGTGCCCCTCTTATCATTTCTTAATCAAATTTAAAAAAAATTTTCCCTTTAGAGGTCTTGAGCAATTTTTGTTAGATTTCTGCCTAGTTATTTTATATTCTCTGCTTTTATTTTAAATGGTATCTTCATTTTGGTATGTTTTGTTTAATAGTAAGGAAACTGACTTTTGTATATTAATATATCTAGCCATTTTGCTAAGTATGCATTAACAGATCAAAAGGGAAGGATACCAAAAGATTTGAACAGATGCAAAAAATACTTGAGAAAACCCAATACAAATTCACAGAATCTTAGTAAATTAGGAATTGAAGAAAACTTAATCTGATAAATCTATGTTAAAAAAAATAACACGAGCAATTATCATTCAAAATGGAAAAACAATGGAATAATTTCATTGAAGTAAAAAACAAGAGAAAGATGCCGCCAATCACATCTACTTAACACGGTATTGGAGGAGTTTGCCATTGTAAGATGACAAGAAAGAGAGACTAAGGATACAAGGATCAGAAAAGAAGAAATAAAATTATCATTATTTGCAAATGATATGATTTCTATAGAAAACCCCAAATATCAGGGCACCTGGGTGGCTCTGTCAGTTAAGAACCTGACTCTTGACTTCAGCTAAGGTCATGATCTCATGGTTTATGAGTTCAAACTCCATATAGGGTGCTGCACTGTCCTGATCTGCTTGGGATTCTCTCTCCTCCTCTTTCTCTGCCCCTCCCCCACTTGTGTGTGTGCACGCGCGTGCTCTCTCTCTCTCGAAATAAGTAAATAAACTTTAAAAATATTAAAAAAATAAAACTCCAAACATCTACAAATAAATTATTCAAATAACAAGTGAAATTAAATAACTATTTGGCATTAAGTTGTTTGACATCTGTGTCCCCTCCTAGACAGAATATAAACAGCAAGACAGAGGGACGACATTTGCCTTTTTCATCACGAAAACCCTAGTGCCCCGTTCATTGCCTTACATGTAGAAGAGGCCCAACAGATATTGTGAACGGATGAATGTATTTGTGAATGGATGAATACACAGAAAATTACTGTACAGTGCAAAGTACTTGATTCATACTACTTCCTTAGTCTTAAATCATCCCTCACTTCACAAATGATGGTAAAAACAACACCAAATAAAGACCTTTCTTTTTTGAGTTCATAACTGTTTAGCAAAATATTATTTAAATCTTATTTGGGGATATCATGGGTTTTAACATACCATGAAATACAAAAATATTATACAAAAGCTTTATTTTCCAGTCCAAACACAGCTTTTACTGGGTAGGAACTGTCAGGTATCACTACATCCGACCACTTTCATTATCTTTGAAAAGCTGTTTGAGGGATGGACTCTGTTTGAAAAAGTTATTTAGAAAGATCTTGAAATTATCCTGAAGTTCATGGCTCACTGATTTTCCCTAGCTTTGGCTTGGCTTCAGTATTATTTCTCACTTGGAAACACAAATACTACAACATAAATTTCCATTAACATCAACTAGTAGTTAAATACAATAAATTATGGCACACAGTTGTAGCAGGATACTCCATACCCAAGTAAGCAGTATACTAGAACTATGCATATACTCAAAGAAAGCCCACAATGTACTGTTATGTGCGAACACTTCAGTTGCAGAATAATATATGTAATACTTTGTAAAATCAAAATCAGACTGTTGTGATTGTTAATTGATTGTGAGGCTGCAAATCATCATGTTACTACAATGATAAATTATTACCTCATAACTATGTATGAAAAAGTCTGAAAGGACAGACATCAAGCTGTTAATATTAGTTACCTGTAAGGAATAAAACAGAGCAAGGGGCTGGTGAACTTAATTTTTTTCTCTACTTTACATATTTCATAATGTTTCTGACTGTTTAATACCACACACTTCATCTTCGTACCTTTATAAGTTAGGGGACAAAGCAGGTGGGGAGGGCAGGGAGGCCTGCAAGGTAAGATACCAAAGCCTGCCATCAGAAAGCATACACAAAGAAATCAACTCTGGTTTTCTTATGTTAAAAACAAAGTTATCCTTATTCTCAAATGCTGCATAAAAATATTACATATGAAAGAACAGAACTGGGACACCTGGGTGGCTCAGTTGATTAAGTGCCCAACTTTGGCTCAGGTCATGATCTCGCTGGTTCACGGGTTCAGGCCCCATGTTGGGCTCTGTGCTGACAGCTCAGAGCTTGAAGCCTGCTTTGGATTCTGTATCTCCCTCTCTCTCTCTGTCCCTCCCCACCTCATGCTCTGTTCTCTATCTCTCAAAAATAAATAAAAACAAAAAAAAAAGAAAGAATTGAGTAAATGGAACGAAATGTTAACACTTGGTGAATCGTGCAAACTTTCTGTAAGTTTCAAATTGTTTGTTTGTTTGTTTTGAGAGGGGGGAGGGGCAGAGAGAGAGGGACAGAGAAAATCCCAAGCAGACTTTGCACTTTTGGCACAGAGCCCCACACAGGACTTGATCTCACGAACTGTGAGATCATGACCAGAACCAAAATCGAGTCAGATTAACCTACTGAGAAACCCAGGCACCCTGCAAATTATTTCTAAATAAATAAATAAGAAAAAAGGGGGAAGCTATATTGCTACCTCAGCTAATATTGAATCAACGACACTGTTCCTGTCTTTTCAAAAAAAAACACTCATAAAAGACAGCCTCAGAGTTCTAAATATAGCTGTGTGCATGGCTCAACAGCTTTAGTTAAACGAGAATTTGCAATCAATCTGACAAGTTGCCCTATTTTATCCTGTTATGTTATAAATGAACCAATAATGTAGTCGTTTCAAAATTTCCCTTTTCAGGTCTTTGGATAACTGTTATCTCCCAGGTGCAGTTCTTGGTTGTAGCCATTGTGTGGCAGAATAACTTTTCATCTGGTTACCAGATCAGTGGCGAAGAGGTGGTCAGAAGTTCATTAACAGAGTACCAAAGGTCTAGCCACAGACCTGACCAGGCAACAGGCTTAAAGTAAACATCTCTTACAGTTTATGACATGGTGGCATAGCACACCAAAGGCAGTGACATTTTTTTTTAATTATTTTAAAAAAATATTTACCTAGGGGCACCTGGGTGCCTCAGTTGATTAAGTGTCCGACTTTGGCTCAGGTCACGATCTGTGAGTTCAAGCCCTGAGTCGGGCTCTGTGCTGATAGTTCAGAGCCTGGAGCCTGCTTCAGATTCCATGTCTCCCTCCCTTCCTGCTCCTCCCCCTCCCCCAGTCATGCTGTCTCTGTCTCTCTCTCTCTCAAAAATAAATCTTAAAAACAAATTTTGTTAGTGTTTATTTGTTTATATTGAGAAAGAGAGCATGAGAAGGGGAAGGGGCAGAGAGGGAGAGAGAGAGGGAGGGAGGGAGGGAGAGGAAGAGAGGGGGAGAGGGAGAGAGAGAGAGACAGAGAGAGAGAGAGAGAGAGAGAGAGAGAGAGAGAATCCCAAGCAAGCTCTACACTGTCAACACAGAGCTTGAGGGGGGGTTCGATCTCATGAACCGCGAGGTTATGACCTGAGCCAAGATCAAGAGTCGGTTGCTTAACACCCAGGCTCCCAGAAAGGCAGTGACATTTAAAACATTAAGTTGTTCATGTTCCATGTTATAATTACCTATACATATAATAATTCTTGTATATATACATAATTAAGCCTTTAAGGGCTGGCAATAATTTAACTGAATCAGACTCCAGAGCAATTTATGTCCCAGGGTATTGTCAGAAACAATCCCTGTACAGCAATCTGCCAGAAATTAATGGCGATGAAGATCTGGACGTGATACCTGTAGAGGCAGACGGCTTAATAAAAGATCAAGGAAAGAGGGGCCCCCAGGTGGTGCAGTCAGTTAAGCGTTCCACACTTGATGTCAGCTCAGGTCATGGTCTCACAGTTGTGAGATCGAGCCCCACGTCAGGTTCTGCTGGGTGTGGAGCCTCCTTTCTCCCTCTTTTCCTCTGCCCCTCCCTGGCAAGTGAGCGCACTCACTCTCACTCTCTCTCTCAAAAAAATTTTTTAAAAGATCAGGGAAAAGAGAGAGTCTTGCTAAGATCACTGACATCACAGGGCACCTGTGCACTAGATGCTTCATACTGCCGGAGATAGAGACATCTCTAAACAATCCGGCCAAGTCACTGAACAAACAACCAACCAAAGCAAGCAGAGGGAAGGAGCTGTCAGTATCCAGTATCCAGCAAAGACACCAGAAAATATGAACTAAACACAGAAAAAAAGCAGGCAAAAGAAACTGGCAGTGAGAGGGAAAGATGTCAGATTTAAAAGACACAGACTTTAAGGCAGCCATTATAAACACTGGATGCCCAAAGAAATAGAGAAAACATGATTTAAAAAAGTAAAGGAAGGTATGGGGTGCCTGGGTGGCTCAGGTGATTGATCTTCTCACTCTTGATTTCGGCTCAGGTCATGATCTCATGGTTTGTGACTTGGAGCCCCGCACAGGGCTATGGGCTGACAGCACGGATATGCTTGGGATTCTCTCTGCCTTTCTCTCTCAAAATAAATAAATAAAAACTGTAAAAAAAAAAGTAAAGGAAGGTATAATGGTAATGTCTCATCAAATAGGGAATATCAACAAAGAGACAGTAATCATTTTTTAAAAGAACCAATTGGACCCAGTCAAATGAAAAGAAAACCCTTAGAACGGGGGAAAGCTTTTTCAAATCAGGTATCTGGTAGTGAATTGAATCTAGAATATATAAAGATCTTCTGCAACTCAATAATAAAAAGACTATTAATCCAGATCAAAAATGGGCAAAGGATCTGCATAAACAGCTCTCCAAAGATCTACAAATGACCAATAAGCCCACTGAATGGTGTTCAGCACCATTAGTCACTAGGGAAATGCAAATCAAAAACAAGATGTTACTTCATACCCATTAGGTTGGCTCTATCAAAAAGGTAAGTGTTGGTGAGGACGTGGAGCGATCAGAGCCCTTGCGCAGTGCCGGTGGCGTTGTAAATGGTGCAATCGCTTTGGAAAACAGTCTGGCTGTTCTGTTCCTCAAAAGGTTAAATATAGAGTACCACATTACTCAACAATTATACTCCTAGGTATATATATATATATCCAAGAGAAATGAAAACATATGGCCACACAGAAATTTGTCTGTGAATGTTCATAATAGCATTATTTAAAAGAGCCAAAGATTTTTTAAGCTGATGATGTCTAATTTATCCATTTTCTTCCTTTGCACCTGGACTTGCTTACCTGGAGGGAACTTGCACACCTGCATCAGTATATAGCTATTTCTCCTTTAAAACTCTGGAACCATGAAAACAGACCTCAAGGAGGAATGGAAGTGGCCGCTGAGCACTGGGAAAAATGAAGAAGACAGGCCAAATAACGGACCCACTGTTCCAGGAGGAAGAGGAAAGCTGGCCTCCCTGAGCTCTGCTTTAGGGAGAAATGGGAAACTCTTTAAGAAAGTCTGTTCAGAGCATGCCACTCTTAGTGGGGTGAGGGTGCCCCCCACCTCCACAGAGAAGCACAAGGGGGAGCATCAGGGCCAGCTTCCTACCAAGGGCATCACTGGTGGATCCATAAACACTATAAAATAAAACCTGAAATAATATAGCAGCCTAGTAATTTAAGACCATCACTTAGCACGTTCATACGCCTCCAATTCAATCCAAGAAAGCCAAAACTTTGCCAAAGATTTTTTTTTTTCCACACAAGTTTATTCCAACAAAGTCTTATTAGCATTCCAGGGGAAAGACCAGTAGAACCACAAAACAAAGCGAAAATAGGTGGTGCTCACAACAAACGTTTGTGATTGTTTCATTGCAAAAGTATTTGCTATAGGGAAGGAACGTACTGCATAAAGAACTGAATGTGAAACTGCACAGGAAAAATGTAAAATTCCTGAAAATAGTTCAAAGTCATTTCTCCATTTGGTCATTAGAACAGTTTCATGAGGATAATGTCACTGCCGCTGCCCTTGAGATTCATAAACGCTCCCACTTGCTCTGTGTTCACTCCATGCCATGCCCTGTGCTAAGCCTCGTACATAGCTGGCCTCACGTAATCTTCATCTGCAACTAAAGTGCATAGGCAGATCCTCAAAATCTTCCACAAGTCCCTATTCTGCCCTGTAGCTCTGAAGCCCTTCTAACTTCTCACTCTTCTGGGAGGTCTCACAGAGTGGGCTTTCTGTTAAGCCAATCTCCACAAAAAGACGTCAAGTTTTTCAGTCCTATTACAGTAATTTTTCTAGATCATTAATTCATCCAAACAAATATGTATTGAGAATCTACTGCTCTCCAGAGACTGTTCTATGCATGTAGGTTACAAAAATAAAAATGTACTCTGAAAACAGTAGAGAGACTCAATAGAACAGAATGCTTGGAGAGCTCAGGAGACTAGGGTATCAGAGAAGACTTCCTGGAGGAGGTGACATTTGAGCTGAACTTGAAAGTCTGATTAGAAGTTAGAAAAGAAAGGGGAAAGGCATGGTGGGTGAAGAAGCACGTGCAAAGGCACAGAGATGGCAGAGCATGACCCATTCAGGGACTAACAAGTAGCTGATTACTGACGAAAGGTACAGTGCAAAGGTCGAGAGAGATAAGGAGGTCAGTGGGGGGTTCATCTCTAAAGGGCACGCTAAGAAGACTGGCGCTGACCCGAATGAGAAGAGATAACTACACAAGAGTGGCAACTAGGCCTCCATTCATTCTATGGGGCCGTCTGCTATAAGACTGATGTTCACCCAGCAGACCGAAACACACATGCCCAGCATCTAAGGTCCTTCGTGTGTGGTCTTGCACAGATCCCCCAACACTACTCTCCTTTGCTCCAAAGAGGTCTTGGATCCCGTGTTCCTGTTCTTTCTTCCGTCTCACTCTTTACAGACCAGCCTCATTTTCACCTCAGCCTGATTCGAATTGTTTACTGGCTCCACAGCTCCCCTTGTAGACTTGTGCTTGACTCTTAACAGCAGCAGAGGGCAGAAGAGGCCCATAAATATTTTAAAGATCGTGCATTTCCAACAAGTTCTGGGGTGACTCCAATGGTGCTGGTGCACGGAGCACTCCTTCAGGAGAAAGGGGCCGGAACAGCATCTTTTGTACTACCTGAGGTCAAAGATCTTCTCTAAATTTCCAATCTATCACAGACCAAAATTTTCAGAAGATAATAAAAAAATAAATTACAAGGGAAATGACATTTTTAAAAGAGACATACAAAATGTAAGTCTCAACTTTGTATTACTGGAGACAGTAAACATAATTATTACCCGGCCAAATCACACAGGTCAGCCGAGCCCTCCCATCATTTCCTTCCACAAACACAACTCCAAGATAAGAAATCGTGGCATGCTCGTAATCAGGTGGAACTTCTACCTTAGATTTTTATGGGCAAAGGAGGGAATGTACTAGAAGAACGCAAAGAATTTGCTTTGGGACTTTGTGAATATATACTTTGTAAAATGAAGTTGATGAAAAACAGCTTTCGGTGAGTACAGTCCCAAACACCTGACCACCTACCTTGCCACTCTCCCCCGAAGGTCTCCCAAACCGGAGAGCTGACGCATCTCCAGAGTCTTTAAGGCAGAATTAGTTCCGTAGCTGATGTTGTCCCGGGCCCGGATCTGCTCTTGGAGTACCTGGGCAACACAAAAAAACCACTAAGAGGGTCTTCTGAGAATTTACATGCTGGCACAAAAGCATTTTATACTTTTGATAAAAATAAGAACATTTAACTCCATTCCTAAGAGCTCCTTTTTGACAGCCACCTGATATATACACGTGTACAGAAAGTACTTACACATGCTTAGAGAGACCTCAGAGATCTCACACACACACACACACACACACACACACACACACACACACAGTCCCTTCATCTGCCAGTAAAAGCACTGAGACTTGGATGCCACATGACTTGACAGAGCCCCTCACCACCTCCCCGGCCCCCCACGCTGCAAGAAAGGGCAAAGCTCGGACTAGGTCCCTGGACTCTTGCTCTTACAGTTCAGAGCTCTTTCCACCACTCCAGGCTGTTTTTTGATAGTCATTGCTCTAGGCGAAGACTCCCTAAATCGGTCAGGAAGTAATAAATCAACACCAAGCAAGGACAGGGCTGGGCAGGGGGTGTCAGACAAACATGTCCAAATTCAGTTCCTCTAGCTGAATGACCCTGGGCAAATGTGTCAAGTCCTCTGAGCTTCCTTTTCCTTCTCTGTTAAGGAAACTTACATCTGTTAAGTGACTGTACTCTTAAGGGCACAGTAAATGTTTCGTGACACGGTGTGCAAAAAGCACCTACAATGCCTAGCACAGAGCCAAGACAGCAAATGCTGATCCTCTTACGGTACTTATCTGATGACAGTACTTCTGCTGGAATAGCAGAACGGGGTCTCGTGGAAAGGCATTCAGTGAGAGCAGGTGCCCCAACACCGCGTGGCCTGGCGGAGCAGCCATTCTGGCAAGTCTAAGGTCTAAGGAACAGTGGGGATGGTGAGGACACCCCTGGTGTTTACTGAGCATGTACCAAATCCACACTCTTGGGGTCCCCGGTGTTTCAGGATGAAATGATGCACCCAAAGTCACACGGACGGCAAGTGACCAGTCAGGACTGACCGAGCAGCCTGGCCCCAAAACCCACCCTCCCTGTAACCACTCTGCAAAGAAGATGAGTTGAAGCACAACAGTCAGAAAGACAGACAGACAGACAGGAGAACCGGAGTCCTAGGTCGCAAGAGACCAATGTTCCTTCTGAATATTTCCTTATTCTTTCGCACATGGCTTCCTTTCTGCCCTCCCTTCCTCCACCGTCATTCTGTCCCTCATACTCCCCTCACCAACACCACCTTCTCTCCCCTTTGCAAAGAAAAAGCTCTTGATTCCTTACCTCCTTTTCTTTTCAACCATTTAAGATTTCTCATTTGTTTAATGCCAGCTTAAGTATTTTTTAATTTTTCTTGCTTTTCTTTTGGTTTTACTTTCTTTTAGTAATTTTAAAATAGGAGTACTAAGTTCCTCAATAACAAAGACTTTTTTTTTAGAACAGTATCTGCTGTGTCCATAGACTGAGTGTGAAGTGCTTTCCTTATTAGTTTTAATTTCCATTTTGTGTTCCTCTTTGATCTTTTGATATTTAGGTATCTAAAGGATTACTTAGAGTTGTGTTTCCTCATTTTCAAGCAGTTAAGTGTTTTGGTCATTTTTATTTATTTATTTATTTATTTATTTATTTATTTATTTACTTTTTTAAGATTTTACTTCTAAGTAATCTCTACACCCAATGTGGGGCCTGAACTCACAACCCTAAGATCAAGAGTTGCATGCTCTATCAACTGAGCCAGGCAAGCGCCCCATCATTTTCATTATTTATTTCTACTTTATTGGCTTGGGATCAAAAATATGGTCTGGAATATACTTAATTTTTTGAATGTATTGGGGTATGCTTTGCAGCACATGTTTACTAAATGTTCCATGCAAAAAAACTATTCAAGGAACAAAAGGTTCAATATCGTCTGTTAGATTGAGTTTGCTGATTCCAGTATTCATTTTCTCTAGATCTTATTTATTTTTGTCTAGCAGATTGCTCCATCTGGGAAAGAGGTTTTATGAATTCCTCCATTGTAAAATATTTTCATCAAGTTCTCCTTACATTTTTAACACTTTTCATTTTATTTAGCCACCATTTTATTTGACACATACAGATTTGTGATACAAGTGACCTTAACCATTACACAATAATTTAGTGCTTCTGATTTAGTGTCTTTTTTTAAATGTTTATTTATTTTTGAGAGAGAGACAGACAGGCAGACAGAACATGAGTGGGGGAGGGGCAGAGAGAGCAGAAGACACAGAATCTGAAGCAGGCTCCAGGCTCTGAGCTGTCAGCACAGAGCCCGACGTGGGGCTCAAACTCACGAACCATGAGATCATGACTTGAGCAGAAGTCGGACGCTTAACCGACTGAGCGACCCAAGCGCCCCTGATTTAATGCTTTTAATGTTGTTTCATCTTACCTAATATTAACACTGTGACCATACTTTATAAATAATAAAGCAAATACTTGCTTGGTCTAGCACAGCACGCGCTGTTCTGAGTGTTGTAGCTACAGTAACCCATTTATCCTCACAACACCCTCCGAAGTGGATACTATTATTATCTCCATTTCACAGGAGGTGAAATCTCTGAGATATTAAGTAGCTTGTCCAAAGCCAGTTAATAAGTGACTGAGCTGGGATCTGAACTAGGAACTCTGGCTCCACAGACTGTGCTCTCTCTCAGTCATGACACTACACTGCTTTGTGTTTACATTTGACCTTTCATCTCACTTTATATTTATGATTTATGCTGCTTCTGGTTGCTGTTTCCTTGCTCCTTTTCCTTGTTTTGATAGGTTTAACCAGGTTACCATCCAATGTCCTCCCTCCCCTTGTTGACTGGGGAATGTTCCTGGACATCGCTATTCTATGAATGGCTCCCTTCCCTTCCCCATGTCCATAACCACACACATCTACTCCAGGCTCTGTTCCTGCACGGCTCCCCCCTCCTTGGTATGAAACACTCAGCACACCTCACGCCCACCCTCCTTCACCCTCCAACGCAAGTGGTTTATCAGGAAGGATTTTACTTTCCTCCCCTCTTGCCCTTCCCTCACCCCAGTTATGCTTTGCTAAAATAACTTGGTACCTCTAACTGGGCTGGAACTAAAATTTTTGCTTGTAAAATGTCTCTTTTATTTCAATAATCTTTTCTCCTTTTTTCAGTACTTCTGTTACCCAGTCTCAAGCATTCCTCAACTTCTACTTACATGAAATAACATAGGTCTTTTCTACGGATCATTGATGACCTCTGCCTTCTTCCTTTTCCTTTCCCCCTATCTTAGGGTCTCTGTGTAGACTCTCTAACACTTTCCTCAGATTAGGCGCTTGGATAAAATACTCTCTGAATCCCTGCCATGTTGATAACCCTCCTTCCCTTACCCCAAAGGCTGGGGATCAATTGAAAGGTGTGGAATTCTTAACCTCAAGGCCCCTCCTCCCAGTGAACTTCGAGGCTGATAGGAAGTCTGGTGCCTCTTCCTCTGTAAGTTTCTCGGCTCCTTATGCCTAGAAGCTTGTAAGATTTTATTCTTCTACGTCGGAGTTCAATTTTATCAGAATGTACCTAATTGTGGACTTCAAAAAAAATGCAATTCTACCTGGAACTCAGTGAATTTTTCAATCTGTAGTCTCAGAGGATTCTTCTATGTAGCTACTGTTTGTTCTCCATCTGTTTCTTTGTCTCCTTCTGGAACTCCAACTATTCACATGCTGGGTGCCCTAGATCTGTGTCCCCACTGAGTCTTCCATCTTTTCCCTCACGGTTTCTCTCTCTTCGTATTTGGCTCTGATGTTTCTCTCTCTTCTACTTTGTCTCGTGGGCAACTAATTCAAGTCATAAAAGTTAACCATCCTTGCCTCTGGTTTAAGTTCAAGAAAGAAATTTTATGCTGCACCCAGATCTCCTAAGTGTCCTGTCTTAGTCAGACGGGGCTAAAAGAACAAAATGCCACAGACTGAGCAGCTTATAAACAACAAACATCTATTTCTCGAAGTTCTAAGGCTGGGAAGTGCGGGACCAGGGTGCCAACACGGTCACGTTCTAGGGGAGCCCTTTCCCTGGCTTGCAGATAGCTGTCTGCCTTCCTTCTCACTGAGCCTTTACAGTGGAAAAACAAAACAAATGAACAAACGAAAAGCAGAAATAGACCCATAAATAAAGAACAAACGGATGGCTGCCACGGTGGAAGGGGACAGGAGGATGGGCAAAACGAGGGGAAGGGGAGTGGGAGGTATAGGGTTCCAGTCATGGAAAAAGTCACAGGAAGAAAAGGACACAGTCAATGATGCTGTAATAGCACTGCACAGTGACAGACGGGAGCCACGTTTGCAGTGAGCACAGCATAACATACAGGCTTGTGTACAGACATGTACATAAATTGTTTTTGTGCTGCCTTTTCTCAACTATTCTTTTTCAAGTATGCAGGCAACTGCGCTTACATACGTGTTTTTAGGATTTTTCAAACTTCCTGGTAAAAATGAGAAATTAGCAAATAGGATTTTGTGTTTTCCTCATTGGAAACCTGGTTGCAGCCACTATAGACGGAGTGATAGTGACAGTAAAAAGAATGTTTCACTGAAGGGAATTTGGAACTGCTAGACCTATCTGTTCTCTGCTATAGTTTCCAGCTTTTTCTGAATGAACCCGCTCTGTTAAGAAGAATGCAAACCAGCTACAATACCTGTGAATGACAAAATGTTAGTCATCTGAACACATTCTTGTAAGAAACCTTCAGATCTGACTAATCTGGTTCTGACACTCTCCCACTGATGAAAAGGCGCTGGTGTTCTCTCTTTCAATAGGAAGTAACACTTATTTGTTATAGTTTATAGAAAGGAGTAGGCCATTTTTCTATGTAATGTTTCAAACCTCTGTTTATAAAAAGGTTTAAGACCAGGGGTTCTTAAACGTCTTTAGGGTGCATAAGAATCCCCAGGTGGCTTGTTAAATACACAGATCCCTGGGCCCCACCCCCGGAGAGCCAAAGCTAGGGAATGGGCCCAGAAAAGCGGATGTTCAAGGTCCACAGAGCACTCCTGGAGAAACACTGCATCAGATGCTGTACAAATGACAAAGGCTATAACCAATCGTATTTCCTCTGAGCTGTCTCTCAATCAAGACATTACCAAGCACATGAAATGAAGAGCAACCCACAAAAGAGGTGCTAAAAATAATTCACACCATTTTTAAAAGGTTCAGTCTTTCTAGTAAGCAAAGAAATGAAAAATAAAAGTCATACCATGATAATGCAATACTATGGCACGGATATTGATAATGGGGGACCCTGGGGAAGGGGAACATCTGGGAACTCTGTGTTTTCTGCTCAATTTTGCTGTGAACTTAAACTTCCTCTAATAAAGTCTATTTAAAATTAAAAAGTCATGCCATTTTCATCAATTAAAAAAGCAAATGTATTAAATTTATAATACTAAAATAGCATTTCAAAATTAAAAAGGCATAGTTGACCCTTCCTGATACATCTTTCTGGAACACGATCCATCAAAATATATTCACAATGTTCATAACCTTTGATCCAGTAACTCTAGCTATTAAAATTAATCAAGGAAATAAGAAAAATGGCAACAATGTACTCACAAAGATATCTTCCTATTAAGATACACCAAGTATTTTCCAAGGTTTTATACATTATTACACAACCAGGAAGAAGTTCACAGAGAGCTTCTAAAACTAAGGGAAAAAGGGGCACCTGGATGGCTCAGTTGGTTAAGCATCTGACTACTGATTTCAGCTCAGGTCATGATCTCACAGCAGGTGGGATCAAGCCCCGTGTCAGGCTCTGTGCTGGCAGTGCAGAGCCTGCTTGGGATTCTCTCTCCCTCTCTCTCTGCCCCTCCCCCACTCACCCTGGTTCTCTCTCTCTCTCAATATAAATAAACACTTAAAAATAATAAAACAAAAATAAGAGAAAATGTATACAGTTTAATATCATGGAAAAAAGAAAGGGTACAAAATAAATATACAGCATGATTCCTGCTGTGTATAAGACACATATAAAATAATACTGGAATATTAACGCTGTGCTATTCTCTAGAGTGGGATTATGTTTGCTTCCTCTTTGTAGTTTCCACAAAGGCCTTACATTATTTTTATAACCAAAAAAAGTGTGTGTGAGTATGTGTGTTTTAATGCTTACAAGTAAGAAAAGCCCATTTAACTTTCAGAATTCTTAAGCAGATGGGTAAGCGATTGTATTAGAAGTGCTTTCTTTGAAGAATACAGAAAAGCATTTCATCAAAACTTAATGCAATATTCATGCTACTGAAAAGTTATGAGAAAACAGAGGGTATTAGAGAATTCTATGAAGTCTTAGAAAAGCAAACCCTGTGTACAGCCAGTAATGTTCCCTAATTGTCACTTCGGAACAATGTAGCAAAATGATATGTTTACTTTAACAAGGTTACACCCCGACTCTATCATGGACACTCCATTACTGTCAATTCAATGCAAGAAACTCTTTTCTGTGTGCCACACATACTGTGCCCCAGGCCTGCCCTCAGGGAGGCTCAGCTGCAGTAGCAAGAAAAAGGGTGGCAAGTGCACGCCCTAAAAGCATACAATAACGTGTTTCACAGAGCAAAGAGACACTTTGAAAAAGTGATGTCCCAGGGTGCCTGGGTGGCTCAGTCAGTTAGACATCTGACTTTGGCTCTCATAGTTTGTGGGTTAAAGCCCCACATTAGGCTCTGTGCTGACAGCTCAGAGCCTGGAGCCTGCTTTGGATTCTGTGTCTTTGTCTCTTTCTGTCCCTTCCCAGCTGTCTCTCTCTCTCTCAAAGAATTAAGAAAAAGCTTTAAAAAAAAAAAAAAAAAAAAAAGGAAAGAAAAAGCGATGTCCTAAGTCTTCATTTATTTTTTCTAAAATATGGCCTACGCTTACAAAATCTCCCTTCCCAAAGATAGTAGGAAATGGTGCCCCGTGTAAGCCCCACAGTGCTGTATCATGCTGTGTCTGCAAAGGTGAGACCCATGCCCCCTGGACCTTGCCCCCCCAGACAAGCTAGGATTGCCAGGAATAACCAGGACGGAAACAGCTCTGCTTGTTTCTCCTTCTCCAACTCCTCCCAGATTTGTGAGGACTTGGAAACCGAAGTGTAACTCCAGTATCACCTGGAGAAGGGCCCAACTGCAACAGGTCAGGGCCTCATAAGATAGTATCTCTCTACATGGCTGCTTCATCTGCACACTAGGACTTAAAACGTCCCGGAGTTCCAGCTTCATATCAAACTGCCTTCTTGGCATTTCCATATGGACATTCAATGGGTCCCTAAAACTTGCCACGTCATGCACGAAGTCTCTCTGCCTCCACCGTGCTGGAAGTCCTGTTGGGTCTACCTCCAGAACAGATCCACAACCCATCTACTTCTCCCCATCTCCACCATGACTCCCCAAATCCAAGTCACCTTGCCCCTGAACTGCCATGGGAGCCACGAACCCATCTCCCTGTCTCCATTCTTGCTCCCCTACAATCCCTTCCCCATGTAGCAGCAGAGTGATTTTGAAACACAAATCAGTCTGTAAGCAACAGGAGGGCAAGGGTTTTTATCTGTTTTATTCACTGATGTATCCCCAGCACCAAGCGTATGAATTAAATTCCTTTGCTTAAAATTAAATAATGGTTACCCATTTCTAAACTCCAAACTTCCCGTCATAACCTTCCAGGCTAACAATCTGTTCCTATTCCCACACACCTCACCCACCTGCCCCAACTCATTCCATGACACTCCAATCCCACTGGTCCTTTTTCTGCTCCTCAAACATGCCAAGCTTCCTTCTGCTTGTGACTTTGGAACCTGCAGCTTCCTCTCTCTGTAATGTTCTCTGCCCTGTGTGTCTCCTCCTCCCACACCACCACCTTGGCTCGGCTGGCCCCTTCTTTTTTTTTTTTTTTTTAAGTTTATTTATTTATTTTGGGTGAGAGAACGCATGCTTGTGTGAGCAGGGAAGGGGCACAGAAAGGAGAGACAGGGTCCCAAGCAGGCTCCATGCTGTCAGCATTCAGCCCGATGCAGGGCTTGATCCCACAAACAGAGAGATCATGACCTGAGCCGAAATCAAGAGTCGGACACCTAACTGACTGAGCCACCCAGACGCCCCATCAGCTGGCCCCTTCTGTCACTTAAGTCTCAGTTCACATGTCACCTAAACCACCTTCTTCCTAAAATAGCCCTACAATTACTCTCCTTCATTTTATCTTACCAGAACACTGGACTGAGGCTGAAATTACCTTGGTTACTTAGTGTTTACTGGCTGTAAACCCTACTAGAATGTGCAGCAGGACTAACTAAGAGTAAAGGCCTTGCATGTCTGGGTCACTACAGTAGCCCCAGTGCTTCTAAAAATGCCTGGATCCCACTGGAGACCAATTAATTT
This sequence comes from Panthera tigris, assembly GCF_018350195.1. Taxonomy (NCBI): domain Eukaryota; kingdom Metazoa; phylum Chordata; class Mammalia; order Carnivora; family Felidae; genus Panthera; species Panthera tigris. The sequence goes on from NC_056665.1 coordinate 45,248,446, forward strand.
AGCTTCATTTTCCAGGATTTGGTCTTTCACATTCAAGTCTTAGAGATTGGATTTAGCCAGTGCCCAGAGGTGATCAGGTCCTCAAAGATGGACCCAGACAAGCTAAAATGTATTAGAGATGAGCAGACAATAGAACACCAATTTGTTAATTTACACTGAAAAACCTCCATCAACAGAACTGAACAAATACTCAAATTGCATTCAATTCACTGTCTTCTCTCCCTAGAGTCAAGACACAGGACAAGTCACGTCTGGCAGGTAGACTTAAAACAAAATGAATATGGATAATGAGGTGGTTAATTATATGTCAGCTTAACTGAGCCAGATAGCTGGTTAAACATAATTTCTGGGTGTGTCTGTGAGGTTGTTTCCAAAAGGCATTTGAATTGGCACATGCCCTCCCAAAAGTGGGTAGGCATTATCCCATCACTTGAGAGCCATGGTAGAATAGAAAGGAGGGGGAAAAAAAGGGAGGAAGAAAGGGCATTCACATTCTGCCTGAGCTGGGACGTCCATCTTCTCCTGCCCTCAGCACTGCTGGTGCTCAAGCCTTCAGACTTCAACTAAAGTCTACACTATCAGCTCTCTGGATCCCAGCACTTAGTACTATACCACTGGCTTTCCTGGGTCTTCAGCTTGCAGATGGCAGATGGTAGGACTTCTCAGCCTCCATAATCATGTGAGCCATTACCTTATAATAGATGATGGATGGATGGATGGATGGATGGATGGATAGATAGATGGACATCCTGTTGGTTCTGTTTTTCTGGAGAACCCTGACTAATACAGATGATAATCACCAAAGTCCCTCTGCTGAGACACCTGTTCCAACTGGACAAGATCACTCAGCTTCAGGCTGGAATTCCCTTTTTAGATAAAATATATGAAGTCTGGAGCATCTGGGTGGCTCAGCTGGTTGAGCGCCAACTCTTGATGTCGGCTCAGGTCATGATCTCACGGTTCATGAGTTCAAGCCCTGTGTTGGGCTCTGCACTAACACTTGGGATTCCCAAGCCCACTTGGGATTCTCTCTGTCTGTCTGTCTCTCTCAAAATAAATAAATAAACTTTTAAAGATATGTATATACGAAGTCTGGCAGCCTACACTCTCTTTGCTGACAGTGCTAGATGCACACTGAACCAAGTTCCCATTTGTGCATCCAAGTATACATGAACATGATTGTCCTCACCTCTGCTGTGATATGCTGATAAGGCCCAACTCTGCGCTCATCTCTTGAGTTTAAAAAATTCTTCAATACCCCACTTACAAATTATTAAACTAGCAAATTATGTGTAATTGAGTCAATAGGTGAGGGCTTGATACAGTTTCCCAAAACTTAACTAGGTCAGAGCCACCCCAAGCCAGACAGACATGAAGCCTGAGCATATGGAAACCAGGAGTAGGTCCGCAGATTCCAACCAGCAAGGTAGCAGACCCCACTGCCTGACTCCCTAAAGGCCAAAGACACAGTGAGAGCCCTTAGGGGACATGGGGGTCTCAACCACTTCCCAAGCCATCAAAGTGTCATAGAAGGGGAAGCTTACCACCAACAAAGGCATGGACTTCTTATCAGGAGTTGGCCTCCAGGGATTGATAAAAGCTTAAAGACAGTACAGATAAGCCAGACATGTATAATTCATAACTGACCACATTACCTCTTCTAAATTTATAATGATGATGATTATTTGTGGAATGTTTCCGTGGAATAAATAATTGATAACATACTCCACATCATAAGGCAAATTGCCAGTGGAGACAATGGGTGGGGAAACATTAAAACAAAAGATTCTTTCCTTCAACATTTATCAAGCACCTACTATGTACCAGCACACAAGAGTCATCTGTTTTGACATTAGAATCCACTGATAAAATATGGGCAATAATTACAGGGTTCTGGAAGGGTCAAGGTCCCCAGAGCCTTTAAATATGAAACTTTTTTTGAGGGACACCTGGGTGGCTCAGCCTGTTGAGCGTCCAACTCTTGATTTTGGCTCAGGTCAGGATCCCGGGGTTGTGGGATCAGGTCCTGTGTTGGGCTCCATGCTGAGCATGAAGTCTGCCTGAGATTCTCTCTCTCTCTCCCTCTGCCCCTCTCCCCCACTCACACTCTCTCTTTCTCTAAAATGAAAAAATTTTAAAAAGAAACATTTTTTGAACTTGTACTCTGTGCCAGACACTGTGGTAGGTGCTAAAAATAGAAAAATGAGGACTTAGTTCTAGCTCTTAAGGATCACACAGGCTAGAGGTTTAACAACACATTTTGCTTTTCTTTTTGTATACTGTGTTCAAAGCCACATGACAGAGAATCATAAAGACTTAACCAGGCAAATTTGCCAAGATATAGTATTAACATATCTCAATTTGACTAGCTCTATCAGGAGCCTGGAGAGAACTTTACTACAGCCTTAGTTTTGTGACACAAAATCATCTGCAGGGACAGATTTTTATAAAACAAATACCCAGTAAGTTTTTATTTATTGAACTGAAAAACAAGTGTAAACCAGTAATACAAATAATTTTAACACCAGGCAATTCACTGAAGAAATTCATTAAGAACCTACAGACAAGGGGTATCCAGCTGGCTCAGTCAGTAAAGCATGCGACTCTTGATCTTGGGGTCATGAGTTCAAGCCCCACATTGGGCACAGAGCCTACTTTAAAAAAAAACAACCAAAATACATCCTTCACATCATTTAAATACACTTTGAATATCTTCACACCTCTTTGCTTTAAATATGCAAATATTGTCTTTGCATAATATCCACCATCCCAATTTTATAGTACTTATAAATAAAGACTTCTTTTTAGTACTTTTTAAATTTTAATCTACACCATGATTTTACTTTAACAAATTTTGGCTACAATGTGGCAATTCTGATATCTCATCAAGCATCCTAATTTTAGTTGTGTTTGGGTAAACACGCTCAGGCTCATAATATATGTAAAACCATGTAATTAGTGTTTTATATTGGAGTCTATTAAATTTCTAAACTTCCTTCTGTTACTTTATAATGATACATAGTTATTACCAGTTATAAAAAGTAAATGCTCATACATGCAAAGTAAATTTTTATCAGAATCAGATTTTATTCAGTTCTTTCTCTCTACAACGGAAATCATCTTTTCATTTGCAAAACCACAAATCCAAAAATATATGTAAATGGAAAAGAGTGCTGTCTGGTTAAGGCAAGAATAATCATTATATACAATGTGTTTCAGATGGAAAAGCAGCGAAATTGAAATTACTTTAAAATTCATTGCATTGCAGGGAGCCTGGGTGGCTCAGCTGATGGAGCGTCCAACTCTTAATTTTGGCTTGAGTCATGATCTCATGGTTCGTGGGATCGAGCAGCCCTGCATTGGGTTCTGCGCTGACAGCAGGAGCCTGCTTGGGATTCTATCTCTCTCCCCCTCTCTGACTCTCCCCCAATCTCACTCTCTGTCTCTCTCACTCTCTAAGTAAATAAATAAACATTAAAAAAAAATAGTTTGAGCATCTGGGGGACTTAGTCGGTTAAGCGTCCAACTTCGGCCCAGGTCATGAGCCACGTGGTCCGTAGGTTTGAGCCCTGTGTCACACTCTGTGTTGACAGCTCAGAGCCTGGAGCCTGTTTCAGATTCTGTGTCTCCCTCTCTCTCTCTGCCCCTCCCCCACTCGCACTGTCTCTCTCTCTCTCTCTCTCTCTCTCAAAAATAAACATTAAAAAATTAAAAAAAAAGAAATAAAATAGTTTAAAATATATAAATAAAAAATAAAATTCACTGCATTATAAATTGTTAAAAATCACATTTTAAAAACACATCTTAAAAACAATTAGCAAAATCCTACATGACTGATGATGACTGGATTCCTAGGGATGTTTGCTAATAACTGTAATTAAGCAGTTTAATGAACTTGCATCAAAGGAATGATGGGGCAGGAGAGAACTCAGTATGAACTAAAGCTAGAATTACCTACTTTCATGAAGAAATTCTTCCTGACAGGGTAGAAATATTCAGAAAGCAAAGAATGGCTGAAAAGCACGACCTGTCACATTTGAGAGTTGGCTACCTAAGGCCAGAGTTCTAGAAGAGCTTCCAAGAGGCGAAGTAGAAAAGAAAAAGAGCGTATTTTTGGATTTTAACGATCTGAGTTTAGTCTCAGAGCTGCCACTTACTGGCCTTGAAATCTGAAAGTCCCCTCACTTCCTGAACCTTGGCTCCCTCGTCAGAGAAGGTTGCAGTCTGTACAGATGACCTCAGGGTCTCTTCTCCTTCTCTTTATGCTACCGGCAAATCTGCAACCGGCTTCACTATGAATTGGGCATTTGTTCACTTAATAAGCATTCATGGCATTTTGCTCCACACGCTGTGCTGGACAATGCACAGATGAATAAGACAAGCTTTCTTTCTTTTTGAGGAGTTCACAATCTATTGGGGAAACAGACTTGTAAAGGAACAATGCCAGTCCTATTCCATAAATGCTGCGGTAATGCTGGTAAGTGCTGGGTGCTCAGGATACCTAAGGGAAGGGAAATTAGAGGCAAAGGAGGAGGTAGCACGGAGGTCTTCCTATCAAGAAAAAAACTATTAAATAAGACTGAGGGCTCCACTGAGGTTGGAAATTATATGTTTTAAAGTGGTTCTGATCATTGGACTAGTACATAGCAGCTACCAAAGAGGAAATTATTCCCTGGGCCCCATAGTTGCAGCTAAAGCACTATCAGCTTTCATGACGGCAAAAATTAAGTCTAGGGCTTTCTTTTCTTTTTTTTAATGTTTAAATTTTATTTACTTTTTTAAGTAAGCTCTATGCCCAACATAGAGCTTGAACTCACAGCCGCGAGATCAAGAGACACATGCTCCACTGACTGTGCCAGGCAGGCGCCCCAAGTCCAGGGTTTTCTAAGGGCACAGTTACTTACACTCTATGCTTTTCCTGAGAACAGTACCGCCAGAGTAGGTTGGCTCCAGGCTCCAGTCTGTCCACTACCCACACAGGCAAGGGGAACCTAGCTGAGTACCTCCAGGGACATGCTGGGCATGGAAAGGCACGGAGAGGTCATAATATTTTCTAACATGAAACACAGGGGTGTTTGTATTCTTTTATGAAATGCTTCTTTGCCACTGGTTAAGGGATGGAACAGTGAGAATCATTTATTCCCAATTACTTTGATTTTATCTATCTCCCTCTCTAGATTTGGGTACAGCAGGGATATCAGTCCCCTAATGGATCTCTACCCCTTTTCAAAGTTGAAATCTTTAAGTTGGGGTTCTTCAATTTAGTAAAGGTACCAACTTGGGGTTGGCAAGTTATTCAGCTTCTGGGTTGAATAAAACTGCTTTAGCTCACAAATATAAAACTGGAAAGATCATTCTAAGTACAAACACCACCTTCCAAAAACATGTAAATTCATCTATGGATCTTTTAAACTTCCTATGCCCTTCTGATGTCATTTGAGTTCTTTGGTTGCAGGCAATGGAAACTTGCCTCTGGCTTAACTTCGGGGAAAAATGGAATTTACTGGAAGGATCAGAGGAGAGATCTGAGGACAGAGGACAACCAAAAGGGCAGCTGGGGACGTAGACTGAAGGGGACATAAAAGGTGTTTCCTAGGGTCCATGCAGCAGGAACACTGGCCAGTATCCTGCAGACACAGCTGCTGTGGGGAAGACGCTCCAATCATTTCCACTCTGAATCACCCCGCTCAGGTTTCAAGCTCCAGGGAGTGAGAGACTCAATTCTCTGGCCTGAGTTACTGGTTCCAATGCTCTTTAGCAAAAAAGGTGATAAGGCAACTGATGAACAGCCATCCTGTCTGTGTCCGATGGAAGAAAGGTAAACACCGGAAAGAAATCAAGTTTCTGTATACCAGAAGAAATTGGAGCGGATGACGCCACGCACCAAAACGGCAAAGATCCACTACATCCCCTGAATAACAAATACATAATCTTTTTCTTTAAACATCATAAGAAGAGTAGATATTTTAGAACCCTGAAAACAAATATACTTTGATTAGGGTACAGTTTTGAGTGAATTCCTGTCCTTAGTATAGGTATGTGAGAATCTCAATGAACAGTGAAGGTTGGTTTCCATGTGATACACCAGGACCTTACTTGGGTATAAGCTAAGAGAGAATTATCACAAAACGAAATTAAATATGCACACAGTAGCCATGAAAGAGTTGAGATAGTTATACTAATATCAGACAAAACAGACTTCAAGATGAGAAATACTACTAGAGACAGAGAGAAACATTTAAAAAAAATTTTTTTTCAATATATGAAATTTATTGTCAAATTGGTTTCCATACAACACCCAGTGCTCATCCCAAAAGGTGCCCTCCTCAATACCCATCACCCACCCTCCCTCCCTCCCACCCCCCATCAACCCTCAGTTTGTTCTCAGTTTAAGAGTCTCTTATGCTTTGGCTCTCTCCCACTCTAACCTCTTTTTTTTTTTTCCCTTCCCCTCCCCCATGGGTTTCTGTTAAGTTGAGAGAAACATTTTATAAAGATAAAAAGGTCAATGTATCATTATAAATGCATATGTACCGAGCAACAGAACCCCAAAACACTTGAAGCAAAAACTAACAGAGTTGAAAGGAGAAAAAGATTTTTCAACAACAAGAGTTGGAGACTTAAATAACTGATAGAACAAGAGTCTCAATAAATGTAAAGTGATCAAAGATAGAAAAAGTATGTTCTCTGCCCACATGGAATTAAATAAGAGCTCCATCACATGAAATAAATTTTGGGAAACCCCAAACATTTGGAAATTGAACAACACACTGCTAAGTAACACATGAGCCAAAAATAAAGTTACAAAAATAAAGTGAAAATTTTAAGTATTTTCAACTGGGGGTGCCTGGCTGGCTCAGCCAGTTAAAGCACGTGACTCTTGGTCCTGAGGTTGTGAGTTCAAACCCCATGTTGGGTGTGGGGATTACTTAAAAGTAAAATCTTAAAAGTAAAATAATTTTCAACTGAAGGAAAACAAAAACACAACATACCAAAATTCATGGGAAGCAGCTAAAGCAGCTGGAGGACACTGGATAACTTTAAACACCATTATCAGAAAAGACTAAAGATCTCAAACCAATTACCAAAGCTTCCACCTTAAGAAACTAGAAAATGGAAAGCAAACCTAATAAAAGCAAGCAGGAAAAACGGAAATCACACAGAGTTGAAATCAATTAAATAGAAAACAGAAAAGGAAGAGAAAAAAATGAATAAAACCAAGAGTTGGTTCTCTCAAATGATTAATGAATTACTCAATATGGTGAAGATGGCAATTCTCCCAAAATTGATCTATATATTCGAAGCAACTTCTGTCAAAGTCTCAGTAGGCTTGCAACTAAGACAGATGTTTACATTTTATTTTATTTTATTTTATTGGTTTTATTTTAGAGAGCACAAACAGGAGAGAGGGATGGGGGAGGGGGAGAGAAAGAGAGAGAGACAGAGAGAGAGAGAGAGAGAAGGAGAATGAGAGCGAATCCCAAGCAGGCTGCATGCTCAACACAGAACCCAACATAGGGCTTGATCCCACAACTCTAGGATCATGACCTGAGCCTAAATCAAGAGTTGGATGCTCAACGAACTGAGCCACCCAGGTGCCCCTAGAGATTTACTTTTATCAGTTTGTAACACAGAACTCTTTCATATTTAAATTTTTTCATAATTATATAATAATTACAATAATTATGTAATTACCAAAAAATCTCAGTAGGCTTTTCTATAGAAACAGCAAGCTGATCCTAAAACTTACATGAAAACACAAAGGACCTAGAAAAGCCAAAACGATTTGGAAAGGAAAACAAAGTTGGAGGACTTATAGTGTCTGATTTCTACTTTTTAAAATATTTAAATTTTAAAAATATTTTTAAATGTTTATTTATTTTTGAGAGAGAGAGAATGAGAGAGAGAGAGAGAGAGAGAGAGAGAGAGAGACTCCCAAGTAGGCTCTGTGCTGTCAGAGCAGAGCCCCGCATGGGGCTTGATCTCACAAACTATGAGATCATGACCTGAGCCAAAATCCAGAGTCAGATGCTTAACCAACTGAGCCACTCAGGTGCCCCAGTATCTAATTTCAGTATGTATTCTAAAGCCAGAAATTAATTAGAGCAATGTGGTATTAGCATACAAAAAACATAGAGATCAACAGAATCCAGGAAAAAACCCTTGTTTTATGGTCAATTGATTTTCAACAAAGGGACAAATGGGAAAATTTTCCTTGAGCATCCAAATGGGGAAAAAAATTAACTCAGACCTTTATTTCACTTTTTACATAAACATGAACTCAAAATGGATCACAGACCTAAATGTTAAGAATTAAAACTAAAACTTTAGAAGAAAACATAGGAGAAAATCTTTGTGACCATGGGTGAAGCAAGACAGTTCTTAAGACACAACACTAAAATTACAAGCCATAAAAGAAAAAAACTGGTAAGCTGACTTCATTAAAATTTTTAAAATGCTGCACTTCAAAAGACACCATTAGGAAAATGAAAACATAAGCCAGAGAACGGGAGAAAATTTCTGCAAATCACATGTATGATAAGGGACTTGAAGCTAGACTAACTTAAGACTTCTTACAACTCAGTAATTAGACAAATAACCCAACTTAAAAATAGCTTCTAATATTTGCTACAACATTCAGCTAAGTGACATAACCCAGACACAAAAGGACACATACTGTATGATCCCACTTGTATGGTGTACCCAGGATAGGCAAATTCGTAGAGACAGAAAGTAAAATAGAGGGTAGCAGTGGCCGAGAGGGCTGTGGAACTGGGAGTTATTGTTTCATGGAAACGATGTTTCTGTTTGGGATGATTAAAAAGTTTTGGAAATGGGTAGTGGCGATCATTGCATACAAGACAGTGAACGTACTTAATGCCACCGAATTGTATGCTTAACGGCTAAGATGGTAAATATCTTACCACAATCAAAAAATTAATTTTAGGGGCGCCTGGGTGGCTTGGTCGGTTAAGTGTCCAACTTCGGCTCAGGTCACGATCTCACGGTCCGTGAGTTCGAGCCCCGCGTCGGGCTCTGTGCTGACAGCTCAGAGCCTGGAGCCTGTATCTAATTCTTTGTCTCCCTCTCTCTCTGCCCCTCCCCTGTTCATGCTCTGTCTCTCTCTGTCTCAAAAATAAAAATAAGGGGGGCCTGGGTGGCTCAGTTGGTTAAGCGTCCGACTTCAGCTCAGGTCACGATCTCACGGTCCGTGAGTTCGAGCCCCGCGTCGGGCTCTGGGCTGATGGCTCAGAGCCTGGAGCCTGTTTCCGATTCTGTGTCTCCCTCTCTCTGCCCCTCCCCCGTTCATGCTCTGTCTCTCTCTCTGTCTCAAAAATAAATAAACGTTAAAAAAAAATTTTTAAATAAAAAAAAAATAAATAAAAATAAACGTTAAAAAAAAATTTAAAAAAATTAATTTTAAAGACTGGGCAGAAGACTCGAGGAGACATTTCACCAAAGAAGACATACAAATGACCAATAAGCACCTGAAAAGGTGCTCAGCATCCTCAGTCATTAAAGAAATGCAAATCAAAACTACAGTGGGACACCGCTACACGTCCATTATAATGACTATAATCAAAGAGAGAGAGAACACCAAGTGTTGATAAGGATCTGGAGAAACGAGAAGTCTCATATATTGCTGATGAGATCGTAAAATGTGTAGAGCCACTTTGGAAAATTATTCGGCTATGTTTTAAAAAGTTAAATATACGCTTACTGTAAGACTCAGTCAGCAGTTCTACTCCTAGTAATTTACCCAAGAGAAATGAAACCATGTCCACACAGGCTTATATAAGCAAGTGTGCACAGCAGCTAAAACATGGAGACAATCCAAATGTCCATCAATTAATGGATGGATAAGCAATATGTGGCATATCCATACAGTAGGATACCACTCAGACATAAAAGGAAATGAACTACAGGCATACCTTGTTTTATCGTGCTTCCCAGACACTTCAGTTTTCTACAAACTGAAGGTTTGTGGCAACCCTGTGTTTAACAAGTCCACTGGCGCCATTTCTCCAACAGCATTTGCTCACTTCATGCTTCTGTGTCATATTTTGGTAATTCTCACAATATTTCAAACTTTGTCATTATTATTATTATACTTTTTATGGTGATCCGTGATCGGCGACCTTTGACGTTACTACAGTAATTGTTGTGGCATGCCACAAACTGCACCCATATAAGACAGTGAATTTAACGGATAAATGTGCGTGTGTTCTGACCGCTCCACCAACCAGCCATTCCTCCATCTCTCTGCCTCTCTTTGGGCCCCCCAATTCTTTGAGCCACAACAGTACTGAAATTAGACCAACGAATAAGCCTGCAATGGCCGCTAAGTGTTCAAGTGAAAGGAAGAGTCGCATGTCTCTCACATTAAATCAAAAGGAGAAATGAAGAAACTTGGTGAAGAAGGCATGTGGAAAGCCAAGACAGGCCAAAAGCTAGGCCTCTTGGTCAAATGGTTAGCCAGGTTGTGAACGCAAAGGAGAAATTTTTGAAGGAAATTATAAGTGCTACTCCGATGAACACTCAAATGATAAGAAAGCCAAAGGGCTTGTTACTGATATGGAGAAAGTGTGAGTCATCTGGACAGAAGATCAAACCAGTCACAGCATTCCCTTAAGCCAAAGTCTAACCCAGAGCAAGGCTCTAACTCTCTCCAATTGTGTGAAGGCTGAGAGGTGAGGAAGCTGCAGAAGAAGAGTCTGAAGATAGCAGAGATTGGTGTATGAGGTTTAAGGAAGGAAGCCGTCTCCATAACATAGAAGTGCAAGGTGAAGCAGCAAGTACTGATGTAGAAGCTGTAGCAGGTTATCCAGAAGGTCTAGCTAAGATAATGAATGAAGGTGACTATACTGAACAACAGATTTTCAATGGAAATGAAACAGCCTTATATTGAAAGAGGACACCATCTAAAATTTTCATAGCTGGAGAGGAGAAGTCGGTGCCTGGCTTCAAGGCTTCACCCCCTGTTAGGGGCTAGTAATGCAGCTGGTGACTTTCAGTCGAAGCCAATGCTCATTTACCATTATGAAAATCCTCGGGCCCTTAAGAATTATAAGTCTACTCTGTCTGTGCTCTATAAATGGAACAACAAAGCCTGGATGACAGCACATCTGTTCACAACATGGTTTATTGAATATTTTGAGACCATTGTTGAGATCTGCTGTTGAGAAAAAAAAGATTCCTCTCAAAATATTACTGCTCATTGACAGTGTATCTGGTCATCCAAGAGCTCTGATGGAGATGTACAATGAGATTTATGTTGTTTTCATGCCTGCTCATACAACATCCGTTCTGCAGCCAAAGGATCAAGGAGTACTTCCATTATTTAAGAAATACATTTCATAAGGCTAGAGCTACCACAGACAGTGATTCCTTCTGGAAATCCCTCTGGAAAGCATTCACCATTCTACATGCTGTTAAGAGCATTTGTGATTCATGGGAAGAGATCAAAATATCAACAAGAACAGGAGCTTGGAAGAAGTTGATTCTAACCCTTGTGGATGACTTTGAGGGGTTCAAGACTGCATTGGAGAAGGTAACTACAGATATGGAAATAGCAAGAGAATTTGAAGTGGAGCCTGAAGATGGGACTGAATTGTTGCAATCTCATGATAAAACTTCAACAGATGAAGAGCTCCTTCTTACGAGTGAGCAAAGAAAGTCTTTTCTTGAGATGGAATCTACTCCTGGTGAAGATGCTATGAAGATTGTTAAAATGACAACAAAAATTTAGAATATTACGTAAACCTAGTTGATAAAAGTTTTGAAAGAAGTTCTACTGTGGGGAAAAGAGGATCAAACACCATCATATGCTACAGAGAAACTGTTCATGAAACAAGAGCCAATTAATGCAGCAAACTTCATTACTGTCTTGTTTTAAGAAATTGCTGTAGGCACCCCAACTGTAGCCACCACCACCCTGATCAGTCAGCAGCCATCAACACTGAGGCAAAACGATTACGACTCATGGGAAGCTCAGACGACGGTCGGCATTTTTTAGCAGTAAAATATTTTTAATGTTTTTTTAATGTTTATTTATTTTTGAGAGAGGGAGAGGCAGAGCAAGAGTGGGGGAGGGGCAGAGAGAGAGGGAGACACAGAATCCGAAGCAGGCTCCTGGCTCTGAGCTATCAGCGCAGAACCTGATGCGGGGTTCAAACTCATGAACTGTGAGATCATGAACCGAGCTGAAGTCGGATGCTTAACCGACTGGGCCACCCAGGCACCCCACGATAAAGCATTTTTAAATTAAGGTATGTACATTTTCTTGACATAATGCTACTGTACACTTAATAGATTACAGGATAGTGTAAACATAACGTTTGTATGCACTAGGAAACCAAAACATTCATTTGACTTGCTTTATTGCTATATTCGTTTTATTGCGGTGATCTGGAAGCACACCTGCCAGATCTCTGATGTATGCTTGCACTGATACATGCTAGAACGTGACTGAACCTCAGAAAGATTATGCTAAGTGAAAAAAGCCAGTTGCAAAAGACTTCATATCATAAGACTCCATTTATATGGAATTTCCAGAAGAGACACGTTTATAGAGACTGAAAACAGTTTAGTGATTGCCCAGGCCTGGGGTACAAGTAGGGATTGACGGCAAAGAGACCGATAAAAATTTTCAGGGTGGGGAGCCTGGGTGGCTCATTTGGTTGAGCGTCTGACTTCGCCTCAGGTCATGATCTCATGGTTCGGTTCGTGAGTTCGAGCCCTGCGTTGGGCTCTATACTGACAGCTCGGAGCCTGGAGCCTGCTTCAGATTCTGTGTCTCCCTCTCTCTCCACCCCTCCCTCGCTTGCACTCAGTCTCTCTGTATCTCTCTTAAAAATAAATAAACATTAAAAAAAAATTTTTTTAAAAGAAATTTTCAGGGTGATGGAAATGTTCTACAACTGAGTTGGGTTGATAGTTGCACAACGGTATAAATTTCCTAAAAATACTGAATTGTACACTCATACTGGGTGGATTTTTGTGCCTTATAAATTATATATCAATAAAGTATTAAAAAGTAAATAAACACAAATCTGACATGGAAAAAAATAAGGCTTAATTTCAGGAAGCATAAGTCAGGTACAATCTCTATGACTTGAAGCAAAGGTTTTCCTTAATCTATCCACATATCTTTTATTTATATATTTAAAAATTACATGTGAAGGATAGCAACACTGTTCAATGTGAAAACTCAGGCCCTAAACAATCTTAAGCTTCTGAACTAAATTGTGTGGTCCCTGTGATTATTCAATAAATAGCAATACATTTACAAATTTTAAAAATTTAGCCACTACTGGCCTTTCATTGGGCTCATTTCAAAGAAAAAAATAAAGCAATAAAAGGGAAGTCTGAGAAGCAATCCAAATGCATAAATTGTATGAATAATAAACTGAATTATATGTAATCATTATGACCTAGAAACATTTAATCTGAAGCAGCAAAGACTGGCCTAGTAATTGACTTAATAGCTGTCTTTGACAATATGAAGGGTTTTACAGGGAAACTATTTGACTAGTTCTTCTGTCTCTTCATTGAGAGCCGAACAAAACGAAGAGATTTCATAGTCAGCAAGGTAAATTTAGATTAAACATAAATGACACTGACAGTAACTGCTATCAAATACTGAAATAAATTTAATTAGGCTATTTGCTCAAGCGGGTTTCCTCGGCGAACGCTAGAATACACAGCCCGAAAGCTTTGGTCTGAATGCATTACTGCCTGGCGGGCAAGAATTCCGCCTGCTGAGCCCCTGCAGGTCTGTGGGAAGGATCGCGGCCACGCTGACTTGCACACACCTTACTCACCTCAATATCCCGATTGAGTTGCTTCACTATGGCAGTGATGTTTCTGATGTGCTCCTCCAAGAAAAGCCTGGCCAGGCGGTCACCTCCCCCTTTGTTTTGCATTTTCTGCAAACTGCTGACAATGTCGTCTTTAATCCGGAAGGCGTGCTCCACAAGGGCAGCGGTTGTTTTCTCGTGGCAGAGGATTCTATCTTCCAGTTGTTCCACTAGGCTTACAGATGAGTAGGGTGCCATGGTCAGGGACTGGCTGTGTCGGGGCATGGTTCTAACTCGCCTGTGCAAGGGAGCCATATTACTAGGGTTGTTAATTGGGAAAAAGTAATTTTCAAAGCCAGATTCAAGACTTTCCAGAGAAGGAAATGCCAATTATTTATCCCTACAAGCTAAACAGGGTTTGAGGGAGGGTTTCTGCACCAAAGAGTTTTCCCTGTGAGCCAGGAAACTTTAAACAATCATACGCAGACACTTCAGTGTGTTGGTAGTAGGTTCCATGACCACCAAAATCAAGAGGCTGGTGGAATTGGGCACACTGAGATGTCTCCCCAGTTGAAGGTGTGTTATCAAGACTAAGCTGTATCATCGAAGTCAAGTCTCCTGACACGCCCTCCTCCTCCATTCCCCTACAGCAGTTTTCTAACATACTAACAAACTCAAAGGCCTACAAGGGTTAAGTAGGTAACATAAATGAATGATGCATATCACATATGATAGGGAGGGGACTGCGGAGACCTGGAAAGGGCATTCCTCCACTAAAGGCAGCCCCAGTTCTGCCCCATCCATGAGTAACCATCTGGGGATGTGGGTCTATTTTTCCAGATCATCTCATATTTTAAGAATAGCCAGGAAATTCAGACTTGTACGTGAAATCACCTGACTTTTAAATGTTAACAAGTCATTTAAAAAGTATTTTAAGATAATGCAGGCCAAACAATGCGCTTCCATGAGCCAGTTCTGGTCTATGGACCCCCCAATCTGCAACTTCTGATTTAAAAGGGTTAGTGGGACACTAGTCTCCAGGCCTCCACAGTTGCGTTTTACCAGTGACCAGAAGTACAGCTGTACTGCAGGGCTATTAGGAGGTCTTCACGTCTCACTATCGCTGAGCAGCCAACAGCATTCTATACGGAAGCTGGAGAGGGAACACAACTGTACTTCTATTGCCCTTGAACAAAATCATCCTTGGGTAATGTAACAGCCACACGCCTTCATTTATAATAACCATCACACCCACTAGCAGCCCTCATGGGATTGGTGGAAAGGAAAAGTATACCTTAGATGCATATTTTCCATATATTATACCTTTCCTCGGTGACGAGAGAAGGAAATACAGGGCACCATCGGGCCATTTTCTTTTTAATAATTCACATCTGTTGAAAAAAATAAGCATTAAATTATTTAACAGTTTATATCTGGAATTTAAATGACGTCTAAAGCTTATTATGAACTTACTAAGTGGATCGTAAATTATGCCAACACACCAATCAGTTGTATTATTAAATGTCTTCTATCTTACATACGGAATAAACAGCAAATGCTTCTAAATAAGGAGAAAAGAATCAAGCAAAATCAAAATTAATACTACGAAGCCTTGCTAGACAGATCAACAAAGACTGTTAAGTGGGTTTTCCTGAAGTTTCCTCATCCCGTACCTGCATGTCAAGCTTGAGAAACCCCTTTTAGGGAAACAAGATAGTTTCTTTAACAGGCTTTTTCAATCATGTAAGGTAGGAAACTACCTTAGTAAATGTGAACTCAGCAAATTTAGTAAACTCCATAGCAAATTAAAAGCACTTATTTCTAAATCAATCTTAAACAATACATCAATCAGATCTGACTTGGGGAACCTATCTATCCACTAAGAGAATAAGACTGGTATTTATTAAAACTGTACAATAAGATATCATCATTCATATTATTCCTTGCATATAAGGAACAGTTGATCATCCCAGCACATTAGAAATTTGAACAAAACTGGAGAGTTTTTAAAATATTTTCTTACTTGAGTTTCTCAATACTGCTGTTAATTGCCTTAACACAATGAATGCCTAGTAACCATGATCTGATTCAGTAATTAGTTCTCATTTAGATGCTGGATTCAGAGAGCATTTGTGATTGAAACCACTGTTTTGGCATCATCTCCCCAGTGTGTTATTTTTAGAGTTTCAAAATGCGAACATTTCATTTTCCTAGACAAAGAACTTTGAATTTAAAGAAATTACATTTAAGAAAAAAGTGATTCATGCCAAACAAGTTATGATGCCAAAGGACTTCTTCAGTTCTCAAGATAATAATCTGTCATTTAGATTACATGAAATCAGGCCAGTGTGGAAGATGTTAGTATTTAGAATCATAGAATCTTTACCATTTAAAAGTTGTAATATACCTTAGTTGAGATATTAATCTACAGAATAGCCTAACCTACGAAACATTTATTTGGCATCTGTTTTGCAGCTGAGTAACCTAAATGTGTAAGACCAAAAATACCCTCCCCCTCAAGGGTTTCACAGCCTACAGTGAAACAACGGGATAAATGGCTATGAACGAAAAACACATAGGGAGGAAAAAAGAAGATGCCTTACTGTTTGCTGGGTAGCAGCAGGTCAGGGAGGAACTAATGAAAATGAGTAGGATTTCCCAACGTGGAGAACAGAGAGAATGTTCCACACCTTCCCTCAATACTCCAACACCACCCGTACTTTCTATGCTCTTGGAACACTCTGGCATAGGCCCCTCTCCCAGCTCCATATGGGGCCACTCCAGCCAATGCCAGCCCCCCCCAATGCCACGCCACCCACCACGGTCCGTGAATATGTCATGCACTCTTCTGCCTTCATACCTTTGTCCATGAGCTCTATATCACAAACACCCTTCTCATCCCTGCCTGCCTAGAAAACTCCTATTCATCCTTTAGGCCTCACCTGCCTGCCCCTCAATTCAATAAAATGGCTCCCTTGTTTGTATTTCTTCAGCACTTATTCTGTATGTCTTATACTACTTATTACACCCTATTATTTTTAGCCATGTAATATTTCATCTCCCTTAAACTACATGCTCCTTAAAGGCATATTTCAAATCATAATAGACAGAGCTGACCTAGAAGATTCCATACGTGCCTGTTAATGGGAGCATGACTTGCATTCCAGTGTCAGAAACTGTAGCAATGAAGGCATTAGAGAATGTTTTAGTTAAAAAGCATAGTTCTTTACTGAGACTGCATCCCAAACAGCCACTTCATATAATTATTTGCAAATAAATGGAGACTTTTGGAATCTCCTTTTCTGAAGGTCATTTCATCCCTCTGGAATTATCCTGCCTGAGCCACAGAAACCCAGCCACATTTCTGAAAAAAAGAGTCTATCCACCACTCATTGTCTAAGATTGCTTTTCAGAATAAACCTATTACCAAGCACTATGCACTCTCTACCACGGGAAATGTCACATGGCATGAATTCACAACACACACTGAGTCCGTTCAGAACTGGTGCCCTCTGCATGACATATGGTAGGAATTGGTTTATGTTAGTTTTCTTGGTTGGTTAGTATCACGATCCTTTGCCAGAACAATGGGATCTATATTGCAAATGAATAAAGATTAAAAATAAGTAAGTCACAGGGTTAAATAACTTCCCAAAGATCATTTCCAGATCCTCCCATTGTCAATTCTGGCTTATCTGCCTGTGGTCATCAGTTTCTGCACATTTATAAATCTGAACTCTAGCACCACAAGTGGGTCTACAACATTATTGGGCAGATCCGGGTTGTATACTGCTCTGACTGTGCTGTGTTTTGCTGTAATAATATTAATCTCCAGTATGAGTTTAAAAAACTTGGGGAAATTAGGGGAAGGGGCAGGTAGATAAACAAGAGAGAAAAAGAAGTGAAAGAAATAAAAAAACATAAAATCAGGGGCACCTGAGGGGCTCAGTCGGTTGAGCATCTGACTCTTGATTTCTGCTCAGATCGTCGTCCCAGGGTCATGGGATCGAGCCCCACATCAGGCTCCATGCTCAGCATGGAGCCTGCTTTAGATTCTCTCTCTCTCTCTCTCTCTCTCTCTCTCTCTCTCTCCTCCTCCCTCTGCCCCTCTCCCCCAACTCACACTCTTTCTCTAAAAATAAAATAATAATAATATTAACAAGAAAAAAAAGAAAAAGTAAAATCGCAACGCTCCAAATATGCAATATACCTATACCATTTGGTTGTTCACACAAGAGTAAAGGGAAACGCTATTATCTAAACCAAAATAATTATTTGGGATTACAAGGATTCTTTTTGGGTAGAAATACCTACAGTATCATTTAATGTAAAATGATATATGATTTTTATAAGTTAAAATGGCAGGTTTTACTGAAAAATTAAATTCTAATCATAAAAATATTTAGTTTTTCAGTTTACTATTAAAATACAGCACTGAAGTGCAGCGTGTCAGAAATTTTTTTAAAAATAGGCAAAGCATGTATGAATAAAGTGGTTGTAATCTGGTGGTAGGGGGGGAAGCCTATTTTCTTATAGTTAAAAATACAGGGAAAGGATAGAGAGCAGAGAACAGCGTAAGGTGTGTCTAGAAAGACGGGTAGGAGGGAGTAGAGCTCTAACCCACCTCAGGACCTGAGACTTTGTCCGGGGGCAGTGTGGGGACGGGCAGCGCGGCTGAGGGCTGGGACGGGGAAAGGCAAGCTACAGAGGGGTGGAGGGTCTAGAGAAGGGAGAGGTCCCTTGGACCAGAACTCAGCCCGGAAGGGCGAGGCCTGGGGGAGGAGCTTCTTCCCTCCTTACTATTCCCACTCTTCTCCTGGTCCCGCTCTGCCTGGGCTTTCTCCACTTTCTTTTCCTTTTTTACCCCTCAAGGGCTCTCCCTGCAATTTCCTTGGCCCTTTCCTTTTCCTTAACTCCCCATTCTCGCTGCTCATTTTCCTTCCCCCTACTGCCTGTGCTTCCCTCCTTCTGCTTTGTGCAACCGCAGACAAAATTCTCTAGCGTGGAAAGCACGGGCACCGAGGTCAGAAAAACCCTTATTTGAATCCTGGCTTCTCCGCTAACAATACGATCTTAGCAGGCTGGCCTTACCTTGTTGGGCCAGCGACCTCATAAAGAATAGCTGCTCACTCTCACCAAGTGTTTACCCATATCAGGCACTCCTGGAGCACATTTATGTGCATTAGTTGAATTCATCCTCAGAGTCCGTGAAGGGGCTGCGCTTATCGCCATTTAACCAAAGGAAACAGAAATGTTCAGCAAGTGGCCCAACCATACGTGGCCAGGAAAGAACAGAGCAGGGAACCTAGGGCCTCCTCCTCTTCCTCCCCAGGCATTAACCACTGAAGGATTATGGGGAATCCAGAACGCTGTCTGGCCTTAGGGCACTGAATGCGCTTCCAGTAAGGGCTGGTTCCTTTCCCTTCCCTGGCTGACGCACATCTGATAGAAAATACATCCATTGCTAAAAATAAAACTTTATATAAATGGCTCAGCAAATAGTACTCATTTGTTTAAGGAGGGAGATATGATATTGTTTACTATGTGGGGCTAGTGGGGAAATGATTAGGCAGCTGCTATAATTCTTTCATTTGGCCAATGCTATTCCTCCAGGCCTCACCATGTGCTGAGGTTACAGCTGGACTGAAGCAATGCTGTCACTTGTGTTTTCTCAACCAGGGCACATATGTGAAAAGAACAGTTTGCAATACATATATTTCATATGGAGAAATTTGAAATATTTTAAGAAACACCTTTTCTTAAACTGAAAAATGCTTTTTGTGACTATTAAAATTTAAGGTCTACAGAAAGGCATAAAGTGAAAACCACCACTCAGAAAGTGCTGATGTTAATGTATCACTTTACTATTTTTTTTAATTTTTTTAAAAAAATTTTAGAGACAGCACTCACTGCCCACATGTGAGTCAAGTCAGGGAGGGGCACGGGGGGGGGGTGGGGGGAGGGAGAGATAGAGATAGAGAGAGAGAGAGAGAAAGAGAGAGAGAGAGAGAGAGAGAGAGAGAGAGAATCTTAAGCAGGCTCCAAACTTAGTGCAGAGCCAGACATGGGGCT
This sequence comes from Panthera tigris, assembly GCF_018350195.1. Lineage (NCBI taxonomy): Eukaryota > Metazoa > Chordata > Mammalia > Carnivora > Felidae > Panthera > Panthera tigris. Next base: position 45,268,317 of record NC_056665.1, read on the forward strand.
GGATCTGTGACTCTGGGATCATGACCTGAAGCAAAATCAAGAGCTGGACATGAACCAACTAAGCCACCCAAGCACCCCTGAAAAGTTATATTTTTTTTTTAATGTATTTATTTATTTTTGAGAGAGACAGAGACAACATAAGCAGGGTAGGGGCACAGAGAGAGAGGGATGGAGGGAGAGAGAGAATCCCAAGCAGGCTCTGAGCAGTCAGTACAGAGCCCAATGCCGGGCTCGAACTCACAAAAGCATGAAATCATGACCTGAGCCGAAACCTAGAGTCCAACGCTTAACCAACTGAGCCACCCAGGTGCCCTTGAAATGTTATTTTAAATCATGATTCAGTTAAACTTTTTGGTCTCTTATTTTCCTTTCCTTTGTTTTATGAAATGATGTAGGTAGTATAAAAGTCAGTGGGGCAGAGTGCAAGCTACTTTAAAAACAGGTTGAGGTGAGACTCAGACAATAAAATCTAAAGAATCAAGAAGGGATAAAAACCGGTGGATCTGTGAGAACAATCCAAGACACTGCTGATAACTCACAACTAAAACAGGGCAAACTGTCCTCACACTTGTGATTACTAGTTCAATGTTAGTCTTTGGCTCTATACTGTGGGCTCCATGAGGAGCTGTATTGTCCACAGTATCCCAAGCACCTGGCACACGGCTGATGAACTGTTTGCTAGACGGACAAATCTCAAGGTCAGATGACAGAAATGAAGACATTTCATAATGTTGAATTTAATCAACCGAATTATATCCTGACTAGAGAATGAATGTGTGACCATAAAGGGGGATAGTGTACATTGCATATCTAGTAAAAGCAGAGTGTGAAGAGGCAAAATTCATCACTGCTCCCAACAACCTAAGAATCTGCAGCAGCAGGAAGAGTTCTATAACACTGAGGGATGTTTTAAGTTCTCACGGTCCAATGACATCAGCCACTGAGATATTCCTGCTCACTCTTCTTGCCCTGAGCCCACACTCAACCACACACATCATTTAGCTTCCCATGTGGATGTGTGTAAAAGGAGAACGTGCAGGAAGCAGCATGAGCCCCGCTGTCAGCTACTCTTCTCGTGGCGCTGGGAACCAAAGTCTGTCTCCTGAAATCGGATGGTCTCTGACTGCTGTAGCAGAGCTGAACATCTAAACCTGAAACATGATGAGCACCACCTGGTACCTATTGTGGGGAACAGACTAATGTGTGAGGTAGCCCCCAAGATCCCTGCCTCTTGAAGTCCGTATTTGTGTGATCCCCTCTCCTTGAGTATGGTGGGGCCTGTGACTTGCTCCTGACCAACAGAACACAGCGGAGACCAGTCAAGCGGCAGTCACCTGTATTCAGTCCGCAACTGCAGTCACCTGGGATTCTGATACCAAATCACACGGGGTGTGGTTCTCCTCGCTGGGAAGAGATTTATTTATTTTATAATATACCTTTTAAGTCATTTAACAAATTCCAAACTGGTTGTTTTGCTTTAAAAAAAATCTCAAAAAGGGGCGCCTAGGTGGCTCGGTTTGTTAAGCATCTGACTCTTGATCTCAGCTCAGGTCTTGATCTGAGGGTTGTCAGTTCAAGCCCCACGTTGGGCTCCACTCTGCCTATGGAGCAGACTTAAAAATAAATAAATAAATAAATAAATAAATAAATAAATAAATAAACAAACAAATACATACATACATACATAAAATCTCAAAAAAACAATGAAGAATAAGAACTTTAACAAGTTTTTTCATAACATTGGCTCTGTGCTGGCCAATGGAAGCAAATTATAAAATAAATCTAATTGGCCATAATAGATAAAATCACAAGGGATACCATTTCACCCCATCATATTGGCAAAACTCAAGTGTGGCAAGATCCAGGATTGACAGGAATATATATGAAACAAACAGGAACACCAAATGGGAGTGTGAATCAGTACCACCACTTTGGAAAGCAATCTTCAACATCTAGTAAAGCTGACGATGCACAAACTCCATGACCCGATGATTCCACTGCTAAGAAATACCTCAGAAACTTCTCAAGCATGTTCACAAAGAGACACTAACAAGACTACTTAAGGTAGCATTGTTTCTAAGAGCAAAAAAGTAGGTGGTGGGGGTGGGGGAAGTGGATTGAACACCCATCATTAGGCAAGTGGATGAATAAACCATGACACATTCATGCAATGGAAGAACCACCAGTTGTGGAAATAAATGGGTTAGAATTACACGTCCCAGTGTGAATGAATCTCACAAATATATTCAGTAAAAAGACCAGCTGAAGAAGGATATGGACAGCATGAGGACCTTTTTTTTTATTAAAAAATTTTTTTGTAAACATTTATTTATTATTGAGAGACAAAGAGAGACAGAGCATGAGCATGGGAGGGGCAGAGAGAAGGGGAGACACAGAATCCGAAGCAGGCTCCAGGCTCTGAGCTGTGAGCACAAAGCCCAACGCGGGGCTCGAACCCACAAACTGCGAGATCATGACCTGAGCTGGTCCAATGCTCAATCGACTGAGCCACCCAGGTGCCCCCATGAAGACCTTTTTATTAAGATTTAAAATATTGCAAATAATATGCTGAATCTATATCTAACAATGAGCATGGAAATGGCAGACACCAAGTCAGAGTCATATTTGTCACTGAGTGAGAGAAAGAGGGGATCAGACACAGGGATACAAAGGGCTTTAAATATATGATTGTTTTTGATGTTTTACTTCTTAAACTTAATTTTTCGTTGCATCATTAAAAAAAGAAAATAACTTCTTCCCACCCCCGCTTAAAAACAAACATGTAAAGACCATGAGATGGAAGGAAGTCCTAGTGTTAGTCTCTTCAGTGCATGCACAGAATGCAATCTTGCCCTAGACATTCTGAGGACCATGAAATTAGAACAGTAACTAATCTTTATCAAATCTCTAGCCCGAAAGCATTTTATCCATACTTGGTATGTGATCGTATCTAAATGTTAGTGTTTCTATAGATGGCTATTGGTTAAATGTCCAACAGTAAAACAGTAGTTAATTAAAACATGGCAAATCCACACAAGAATATATCAATAGTTATTTAAAATAATGGTTGCTTAGGGCGCCTGGGTGGCTCAGTCCCAGGGTCGTGGGATCAAGCCCTGTGTCAGGCTCTGTACTGAGCATGGAGCCTACCTGGGATTCTCTCTCTCTCTCCCTCTGCCCATCTCCCCCATTTGTGTGCCTGCCCTCTCTCTCTCTAAAATAAATAATAATAATAAAAAACTTGGACTTTTAAAAAATAAAAAAATAATGGTTATAAAGACTATGAAGTAACATGGAAAATATTTATTTGCTAGCTATAATGTTACTTTTGTTAAAAGAACAAGATTTGAAAAAGGATTTATAATACTATATAAAACCATAAACAGGGCCTGAAACCACAAGTTGGCTCCACTGCACCACAATTTAGATGGTACAAACATTTTAACTTGAGTTTAAACGACCTTCATATTTTTAAGTTCTACCCCTCTTTCTCCTCCTCCTCCCCAAGATGAGGAGCTCACCAGACCCTGGGCCTGTGGAGGTGGGTAGAGCAGTCAAGGGCACAACAACCACCACCCCACTGTGTGCAGAGGCCATCCTTATCTGCCTTCCTCCCCTCTCCTACCCGACCGACCACGGGACTCTGCTTCTATGAGTGCGCACTTCCTTGACTTGCAGCTACGTTTAATACCACTGCCCCAATCCACCCTGTGCCAAGTTGCTGGCATTGTTCTGGGATGTGAATAGCTGGTGTTTGGGTAAATTATTTGTTTTCAGTACAAAGAGGAGGAAGAGAGTTGTGCAACTAATTTCAAAGCCAAAATATTAGATTGATAAAGAAAGCCAAAGAAAAACCACTGATAATGGCAGGAGGTTTCCACAAATTAACCACAGGGCTCAGATTGAAGGAGTGCCTCCAAGTTATGTGCAAAGAAAATGAAACCGCACAAGTAAGCATGCCCTGTCTTCTTCTTAGTAGACAGCTCCCCTCTCCCTAAACTGGACGGAGTTTTGGAGAACAGATAGATGAGCCATCCTTGCAAGAAATGTACTAGGCTAACACTTTGGGGGATGGAAATGGCATTATGGTTATAAGATACATCCGGGAGAAATTTGGGTAAGTCACCAAAGAAGGGGATGTTATAACATCCCCCCACCCCCCAACACAGCCCCTAAGACACTGGGCATCCTCCCACCAAAACGTGCCTTTCTGGATACCTTAGGTCAAGGGCAAGTGAATCTTCCCTGACATACCTTCACATTTCTTTCCAATTCTACATTACCCCAGCAACCCAGAAATCCCTCAACTGTCCTGAGGGGAGTGTGGCAGGGCTTCAGTACTAAAAGTAATAATATTTTTTAAAACAATGTAGAGGTGCCTGGTTGAGCATCCGACTCTTGATCTTGGCACAGGTCATGATCTCACTGTTTGTGGGTTCAAGCAATGCATCGGGCTCTGCACTGACCATGTAGAGTCTGTCGGGGATTCTCTCTCTCCCTCTCTCTCTGCCCCTCCACACCCAGCACGTGTGTTCTCTCTCTCTTTCTCAAAATAAACATTAAAAAAAAACTTTCTAAAACAATGTAAAGAAACAAGCCAAAATATAAATAGTGACATTGGGTACATTTGTGCACCCTTTCTCTCTCTAAAATACAAAATAATATTCCACTTTTCCTTATTTTCAAAACACTTTAAAAGTACACTATTTTCACAGTGACAAAAATTTAAATAACAACTTCTGGAATAAAAGAATGAACAAAAGAGAGAAAATAAAACAAAAAAATCAGAAATTGTCCATTTACAGTCATCAAAACCAAGAGACAAGCCTGATTCTGGGTTTAACAGATATTCCAAGGTTCAGAAAAATAAGTTTGCTGGAGGTTTTTTGTTTTGTTTTTTGTTTTTACTGTGGTTAAAAACACGTAACCCAAGATTTGTCATCTTTAAAAAATTTAAATGTGCAGTACCGTAGTGTTAACTTTATGCACACTGTTGTGTAACAGATCTCTAGGGGCACCTGAGTGGCTCAGCTGGTTAAGTGTCCGACTCTTGATTTCAGCTCAGGACATGGTCTCACAGTTTGTGAGTTAGAGCCCTGAGTGTGAGAGCAGAGCCTGCTTGGGATCCTCTGTCTTCCTCTCTGCTCTCTCTCTCTCTCTCTCTCTCTCTCAAGAATGAATAAACTTAAAACACGCGCGCACACACACTAAAAAACAAAAAAAACAGTCCTCTAGAACTTTTTCATCTTCCAGAACTGAAACTCTACACTCATCAAACAACTCCCAGTTTGCTGTGAATTGTTACCCAAGCCCCATTCTCTCCTGTGTACATAATGAGGCCTGAGCCCAGTGCCCTCACTGAAGCCGTCCTCAAGGCCCTGGATTGTCCTCACGTAGGCAATCAGGCATTGTGTCCAGGTCCAGTGGCTGCCACTGGTGGGAGCTACCAGCACAGCATTCCAAAAATCTTAGATTCCAGAGATAGCGTGAGGACCTCCGCAGGTCCCAAGGCAACTATTTCTAATGCCTTTTATGAAATGGCCTTGATTCCACTTTGCAAGACTTATTTTCGTTCCCTTCCACTCTAGCACAATTCACAAGAAGAATTCTGTTGAACGTAGAGAGGTGAAGAATGGCTGTATTTCTGACCCATAAAAAAACAAAAACAAAACAAAACAAAACAAAAAACCTTAAAATGCTCAAACCATTTATGGTGGCTGCTAGCAAGGACAGGGATTGCTACAGAACTGAAGAGATCCAGTACATCTGCAACATACATGTGGCTTCTGTCAGGTCCAGATGGATTCACAAATGGACTGGAATCATCTGAACCCCTAGAACCCAAGGAATAGCCACCAACGTGACTTTAATCCATTCTCTATACTTCAGAACAATGTGAACGTTTTTAGGAGAAACATTGCAAAAACAGATTGGTTTCTGTTCCCGTCTATTAATAACAGCTATTTTGAAATACTATTTAAATCTTCTATTGTTAGTTGAACTTTTCAGGGATTATGTCTCCCCAACTGAGCTACTTTGGGGCAGCAGGGACATCCTGCCAAATGATTCTGGAAGCCCAACACAGCACCTCTTCACAGACACTCATAAATATCTGTTCACTTGTTTGTTTTTCTAATTTGGTAAGGCCCATCATTTCAATTATTGAGTTGCTGTGCCCCGATGACATATCGATTGCTGACTCAAGGTCCCTTTCGAGCTGTAAGCCTGGCTGACTCCTTCAGGTTGCCCTACAGTGTGCACAGGCACTCATACATGCATGTACCTACACCACAAAGAAGTGTCTTAATATTACTTTTAGGGTGTTTTATTATGATCAACAGCTATATTTGGCAACTTTTCTTTTTAGCGTTAGAGAAGACACATTACCAAATGTTAAAAAGGGAATCTGCCAAATGCAACAGCTAGAACAGAAACAATATTACTAAAAGCTGGTGTAAACTTTCTACCTACTAAATTACCTACACACCCAGATGCACCAAGGGCCATGGAGAGGAAGGCATGACTTTGTACACTTGTGTAGACAGAATGCAAGTTGTGACTTCTGGGTTCTAGCCTATATGCATCTCTGACCGAAAAGCTATGCATCTGGCCACGGAAGAAAGATCCAGCCTCCAGCTTCTGCCCTTTTTCTCATACACGGTGGGAGGGGGCTGGACGTATCTGCTGAACACAGGAGTCTGTGAGAGACTCTTTTATTTGGAGTAACAACTTGAGCTCAATGCATTAATTTTATAACTATTTTAGAGAGGGCAGGGGAGGACTCCTGAGCTCTTCCAGAGATAATTAAAAATGAGGAAAAAAGAAATCTGAAATAAACAAAAAACAAGCTGAAAGCACCAGGGGTTTCTGAATAACATCTTCCCGGTTAAACAATTTTAAGAATTCCATAATGTGAAAGCAACCCCCACACATTCTCTCCCACATAAACACGCTTTGTATGTAAGCCCCACTCAGCTAAGCAACAGAATCTCTTGCCTTCACTTCTGTAGCGACTTTATCCAGAGAAGATGTCATCTGCACAAAAGCATTCTCTTAAGAATGAGAAAAAAGCTGACCACCAGCCAGCAAGCGCAGGCACGCCTTGAGGAGGAATAATGTCTTTCCAACAATCCCAACAACTCACCACCATAAAATCTGATTACTGACTTCAAATGCCAATCCTGCCTTAACAGAGACTGACAAATTCAGGCCTTTTGATGTCTGTCAACCAGCACGTTCCCAGTAACCGCTCCTGGTGTACCCAAAAGGTAACTCAATGAGTGACTCAATGAACCGCTTTATTGTAACTGGTAACAATGTTCTTAAAATACCAAGAACCACTGAGCCATGGGGGGTGAGGGGGGATCAATAGAAGACCAGCAAGTAGTAAAACAAACAAACAAACAAACAAACAAACAAACAAAACCTGTTTATCTCTTCTCACCTGTTTTTATATTAAAAATGCATAGAACATAAAACCATATCCAATAAGCCAAAAAGAAGAATAATCCATACAGAGAGAGGAATGAAAGCAGAAGAGTTGTTAAGAGAAGGGAACAGGCAGGAAGAGAGACAAGGGAGAAGAGGGGCAAGAGTGAAGGCAGAGAGGCAGTGCCAATGGGTAAGCAGAGGAGGAGAGGCGGCTAGACAATGAAGAGGAGAGAAACAGGTGGTCCGAGGGCTCCAAGGCAGGATGTGAGCCCGAGAAACTACTCCTCACACATGCAGCTGCTCATTTGGGGTGTGAAGAACTAGATGGGCCATTTTTAATATACTATGTTAGGTTTCTCTACTCTTTTTTTTTTAAATCAAATATGCCATGTCTTTGTCTTGACACATATACCCAAAGTTAAGGTGTCATCAGGGGAAAATTACTTATTCCACTTACAACATGGAAGCACCTTTTCAAATCACCCGTCACTTCGTAAAAGGCCCGATTTTGAACCCACATCTACCTGACTCTTGGAGTGAGGCATGGGGTCTCGCTCACACCCGCCAGCACGTACCAGAGGCTAGCAGACAACTCTAAGATCATCCTGAGCATTTTTCTAAATGATTTTAATCAAGGAAATTCATCCAGTCAGCAAATACTCACTGAGCCTCCACAGTGCCGAGCAAGACACAGCCCCCACACTCAGAAGCTTCAATTCAACAGGGAAAGAGAACAGGCCGCCACGCAAGAGGAGAGAAGCTGGTACACGCCACGTAAGTGGTACACACCAGGCGTTGCTTCTACGCAGAAGGCAGGACGGATGTGACCCGGGCCGTCAGGTATAGCATTTGAGCCGGACGCTCAAAGGGATGAGTTAAGGACACACAGGGCGGCATCGGCAAGGGTAGAGGGAGGGCAAAGCAGAGGAAGCACTGACTACTGAAAACTCCTGGCACGTGGGTTCTGTTGGTTCGCAGCGGAAGCAAAAGCTGGGAGGGTCGCTGGGACGGTGAGCAGAGGCGCCGACTCCGAAAATAAGAGAGAGGCAGTAGGAACAGAAAGGAAGTGATGAACTGAGGGAGACTGCAGGGAGCACCTCACCACTCAATGACCACCTGGATGTGGGAGTGTGCAGAACGGGAGAAAAGTTAGGAAAACGCCAGCGCTCAAGAGCAGGTTACAGAGGATGGTGACAGGCATGGAGATCATGAAGGAATGCACTGAGAGGGGCACACTGTCGTCTCATGGGTGCCTCCCTAAATCCATCATGAGAAACACCAGGCAAACCCAAGTTAAAGGATACTCTATAAAATAACTGCCTGTACCCTTCCAAAGCGTCAAGGTCAAGGTCATGAAAGACAAAGAAGTGAGGAACCATCCGGACGAAAGGAAATTAAAGAGGCGTGGGGGGGCAGGGGACCCAGGTGACTCAATCAGTTAGGCTTCTGACTTGGGCTCAGGTCATGATCTCACGGTTTGTGAGTTCGAGCCCCATATCAGGCTCTGTGCTGTCAGCTCAGAGTCTGCTTTGGATACTCTTCTTGTCTCTCTCTCTGCCCTTCCCCTGCTTTCTCTCTCTCTCAAAAATAAACAATTAAAAAAATAATAAAGAGGCATGACAACTAACATAGGAAAAGATTTTTTTTCCCTCCTCTTTTACTATAAAGACATTATTAGAGCTATTGGTGACATTTGAGTAAGGTTTATAGATTAGATAACAGTACAGAATCAATGATAATGTCTTAATAATCATTGAGTATTATGCTTATTGTACAAGAAAATGTCCTTGTTCTTTTTGGAAATATACACTGAAGTACTGGGGGAGGTAGGTACACGGGCATCAAGTCTACAACTTAACTCTGAAATGGTTCTGAAAAAACCACGACATATGTAAGTGAGCATGTGTGCGTGCGTGCACATGTGCATATACAGAGAATGAGAAAGAGGAGGATACAGCAAGTGTGGCCAACAGTTAATATTTATGGAATCTGAATTAATGATGGGAATTATTTAAATTATTCTTGCAACTTTTCTGTAAATAAAAAGTGAAAAAGGGGGAAATGGTTAAGGAAGCTACAGACAAAATAGCCGGGCTTCTGGGTATCAGATTCCGAACGGAATTTGGGAGAAGGCAGACTAGAAATGCAGATTTGAAGACTGCTGGAGGGCCTTGGGAAAGCCCAGTCAGAGCAGGCTCTAAGGTCAGATTGCCAGAATTCCTCTCTCAGGTCTGCTCCTTCACAACCAGTCACTTACTTCGGTTATTCTCATTTCTCTCTGCTTCAAGTTCTCCACCTATATTAACAGGAACGATAGGAGTATCTGCCTCACAGAGGCGGAGCGAGGACAAAATGACAGGATACGAGTCAGGATACGAGTGAATCGTGGTGCCCAGTAAAGCACAGGTCAACCACCCATTGACAACTAACATAGGCTCTGAGGGGAGTTGACTCTGGGAGAGAGAGAAGGCAGGAGGCCAGCAGAGGAAGAGAAAACGACCAAGAACAGGACCTGACAGAATCTCACATTCAGGGGCACCTGGGTGGCTAGGTCGGTTAAGCCTCTGACTTCAGCTCAGGTCATGATCTCGCAGTCTGTGGGTTCGAGCCCTGTCTCAGGCTCTGTGCTGACAGCTCACAGCCTGGACCCTGCTTCAGATTCTGTGTGTGTGTGTCTCTCCCTCTGCCCCTCCTCTGCTCGCGCTGTCTCTCTCTCTCTCAAAAATAAACATTAAAAAAAAATCCTACATTCAGAAATCAGGAGGAAACAGGAGACAAAAGAGGTTCGAGTTGCTCGTGGATAACCAGTGACATGGAGACAAGGAAAGAAAGAAAGATCTGGGTAGCAGACAGCAGGGCAGATCAAGGAGGGAAAGACAGAGTAAAGGCCTCAGCTCTGCAACCAGGACACCTCTGCGGGAGCCCTACGACAAAGCAGTTTCAGCACAAAGGTGAGGGTGGGGCCAGACCAGTGAGCGGGCAGTCAAAGGAGGGAAGCCCCTAGGATAGTTTAACACAGCAGCAGGGCGCACAACTATCCTGCCAGATACAGCAGCCATCGCCCCGTGTGCTCTTTAAATTAATTTAAAATTAACAAAAACTAGAAATTGAGTTCCTCGGTCACACTAGCCATATTTCATATGCTCAGTGACTACCATCCTGGACAACACAGATACAAAATATTTCCATCATCGCAGAAAGTTCTATTAGGACAAAGCTGGGACGCCAGCACAGTTTCTTTCGGTATGAGGAGGATGACCTGATTATATGCTCGGATGAGGGTTGGGCAGAGCAAGGAGGGGCCCAAGAAACTGAAGAAAGGGAGTAACAAATGGAGCAAGTTTCCACATGAGGCAAGAAGGAAGGGAAAAAAAGTCCAGAAAATGCAGAGTGTGGAGTGTATGTGAGTTAATCTTGAGGAGGAGACTTGTAGACATTTTTCCCCCCTCGGAGAAAGAGGAAATAAAGAAGAACGAAGATGGGTAAAGAAAAATGTTTGGGGTGGCAGGATGGGTACAGTGGGAGCTTATATTGAGGTACAGGGCACTAACCCCGGGTATGCACATCGTTGATCTTGTTAGTGAAAAAAGGCTATCTCCTGAAAGGAAACTGACTGGAAGTTTAAGGAATGGGAAAATCTGGCACAACCTCTAAAGGAATGCGGTCAAGAGTTAATAAGAGATGGATTTTTTTTTCTTCATAGAAAAGCAGGACCTAGGTGAAATTAGAGCCAGCATAAATTTGCAGTGGAACCGGTCCATAGGTCTTTGTGACTTTCTCCTGGATAACTTGGCAGGCTGGGAGAAGAAAAAGTAGATAATGAGGGTGATTTTGGACTGAGGACTGGAATATGAGAAGCCCAATATGTTAAGAATAAAGATTCCAGGATTCGAGACAGAACCGAAATGGCTGGCAACATATAGACTCCAACTGGAGAAATGGAGCCATAAAGGAATTGGAACAGCAAGCAATTAAGGAACCAGAGTCCTCAATAATGGCTAAAATCCTGTGCAGTAAGTGGAAAGAATCAGTTGAATGGGCTGAAGTCCAAGTTGAAGTCCAGATTTTGAAGGAGGAAGAAATGCCCAAGACTAGACAAGTGCAAAATGTGAGTGGTTTAAATAAAGTGGAAATTAAGGCCGGGGGAATTGCTGTTGAAGACCTTGAGGAACTTCAAGGTCAATGGGTTAATAGAGTCTCAACATAAACCCCAAAGTCACGGGCAAGAGACAGGTAGGGAAGAGAACCAAGCTGGTTGCTCATGTTTGTCTGTCTGTCACTTTTTTGTAGCATCAAGCGAAGGGCTTGCCAAACCTGGGTGTACATCAGAATCACCCACAGAACTCTGTTTTCTCTCCCCATCCTCCTTCCTCCTCCTTCTTCTTTCTGCGTTTGTTTTTAAAATAAGGATTTGTAGGTCTTGCCCGTCTTGATGATTCTCATTTGGGGTGTTTGAGGGAGTCTAAAGAGCCACATTTTTCACCATACTCCAGGTGATTCTGGGGAACCACCGGGTTTGGCAAGCACTGACCCAGAACAGAAGAAGGAGGGCACGGGGCACAAGCAGACAGAATGGCCTCCTAAACTGAAGACTTTGTTAGTGATGGGTTAATGGTTTGGAAGTGGCACGGAGACACCGGAAATCCAATCCCTCTCGGATGTGACAGGAGAGGGCTGTTCTGAGAGAAATTGTTCACTCAGACTCTGATGCTATGGGAGGGACAGAAAATGGGCTCAGCTGCAGAAAAACGAAAATACAGGAGTATGGCTGCAGGATGTGGAAAACAAGACACTGAAAGGCAGGTTTTGGAGACATACAGGTCAGTGGCCTACAGACAGAAAAGGTGGAATAGTTTGTTAATGAGATTTCCAAGTGTAACAAAGTGTGATTCATGAAAGGATTTGTAGGGCTTAGTGGCTGAATTCTTGCAGTAAGGATTTTTCTATCTGAATGCTATCAGATTTCTAACATGTAAACCATTAAAGATTATTAAACCGTCAGGTAAACAAGCTCACAGCAGCTTATTCATTAACACCAAAAATGTTTTTCTTCCCAAGCCACATTTTTATACAGATGAAATCAGACTGGAATGAATATTTAGGGTAGCTTTGGAGCAGAAAGCCAGAAGGGGCAATCCCAAGGATCCATGAGAGGGACAGGGCATTTCCTCCCTTCCCTCTCCTTTGGAAGAGGGAAGTGTATGGACTGAGAATATAAAAAGAGCCTGAGTATCTTTTTAGCACCAGCCAATGCTAAAAATAGAAGAGATGTCACAGCCTACTCGGTCTCGGGAGTACCTTCCTCACATACACACACTCCGTGACAGGGCCCCGAAGGCCGACACAACGTGCAAATCCTAGGGATGGTCCTCAGTAAAGAACATATTTACTTTCACAAGCCCAACTCCCTATTTAAAGAGCAAGCTGCAAATGTTTGCCCGTGCTTCCCAGGGAACTGCACTCTTGGGGATTCAAATGGTTCTATCATTATTTCTGGTTACTCCTATGAAATAATTTCTAACACGGACATACTTTAAGATTAGAGCGCGAGCGCAGCCGGGGACGCGCGCGCGCGCTCACACACACACACGCGCACACACACACACACACACACACACACACACACACACACACCCCTCGTGCACACTGAAGAAATGACTCACTTAATTTGCTGCTGCCTGCCACTATTGGGTTTTGATTTTACCTGTTCAAATACAAAGTTTCCTATGAGATCAACTACAGGAAAGAACAACTTGGGAGTATTAACCCTGATTTTGTTCATGACTTTTAGCGCACCCGAGAGGTTTTAACCTGGGCATCCTGACAAGTCACTCCCTGGACCACCCACTGCTTTCTGTCCAAAATCTTCCATAAAACGATAACATTCCTTGCCACTTTGAGAGCCAATTAATGCAAATCTCTTACAGAATAAACATGATTAAGTCCTGTACATCCTGTACCCGCAGAACCATACTTTGGGGCCCTTTCTCAGCTCACAGTACAATGGCACAACAGCACTGTGGAACTGCAAAGAGCCCAAGCCCGTTTTAATGAGAGAGGGGTGGGGGAGGCAGAGAGGTTAACCTGTCCAAGGTCACTCAGCTCTTAGTGGGACGGCTGACTTACCACCACCCCCTGGCAATCTGTGCACCACCCCAGCTCCCACCAACAGTCCCTCCCGGCTTCTGTTGGTTTGCTAGCACGCAACTCCCCCCTGCCCCCGCAAAAATGCAATGCCAGTTGCGTTCTGTGCCCAACTTCATCCCCTCGCGTCAGCATGCAGTTAACCCTCTCGCCGGCAACACGTCACATGGGCCACGCGCAGCTCTCGCTCTGCCCCCCAAGCCGATCTCCCCGGCGGCTGCCCCAAGGTCACCGGCCGTCCCAGGGAGCTCCCGCCGCCGGGGCGCGGAGCACGCCCCGCGGGGTTGGGGGGAGGGGCCCTCGGGGCGCGGCACTCACCGGCGCGGGGGGCCGGCGCGCCGCGGCTGCCCATATCCTCGCCGGCGCGGCTGGGTGCGGCGGCCGCTGGCGCGGGCTGTGCGGGGCGCCCGGCTGCGGGCCCGCGCCGCGGGGAGCGCCGTCCAATCAGCGCGCGCCTGCCGCCTGGCCCGGCGCGCGGCCCGGCCGGGTTCGCGGCTCCCGGGGGGCGCGAGCCGCCGCGCGCCGCCCGAGCCGCTTCCGGGCGCGTTGCCTGGACGCGGTTGCCGTGGCAGCCCGAGCTGGAGGCTTTCCCCGCGCACCCGCGCCCAGCCTGGCGGCGCCGCCCCTCCTCCCTCCGCGTTCCCACACCCAAAATAGCCTCTCCTCGTCGCTGCTGTTTCCCACAGAGCTCTCATCCAAGCGGCTCGGAGTCGGCGGGCGGGGATTTCGCTTATTGGAAAATAAATCCTGTTGTAGGGCTGGTTGACTTGAAGGGAGAGGTGTCGAAATGGTGCCCGATTAGGATAATAGCCATGGTGCCTGCACTGTAATTCTCTTCAGAGCCCTAGCATTCCGTATTCGCTAAACCTCTTTCCCACAAGGAAGCGTTATTTATCCCCCCCCCACCCCCCTTCCAAATTGAGGAGAAGCTATTTTATGAGGCCACCGTCTGGTAGGCAGCTCGCGCGCTGACGCCCCACCTGTGCAGGTGAACTAACCCTCTCGGCTGCCAAGTGCCATGCCATGAATCACCTTGACACCCCCCGCTGGGTCCAAGGATTGTGTTGCGACGCAACAGACGACGCAAGAAGGAATTGCTACCACCCTTCCTCGCAGCCCTTCCTCCTCCCCTCTCCCTCATTCCTTTGCCGGGGCGTCCTAACTCTTTCACCCTTCCTCTCAATTTGGACTCTGAGCAGGATGCACAAGCCGATCCACTCAGTTTTGCTTCCTCTGGGTGGGCGGGATTTAAACAGAGTTGCAGACCTCCACCTTTACACGCCTCACCGCCTCCGGTTCATCTCTCTTTCGTGTCGCTAGTATTTACCCAGTGCAAGTATTCCTGTCTGTCTCTCCCACCAGTCTGAGCCCCTCCAACCCAGGGAATGGAGCATGACACAGTAGAAAGATTCTGGGTTGTGGAGTCAGCTGAGCTGGTTTGGAATCCTCCCTTCATCAGTTACTTCTGTGAGGTCTTGGGTATTTTATGGTTGTTTCCACACGTATAAAGCAGGATAATACCCCCCCCCCACACACACACACATACACAAAGGGTTAATACCTGGTAACATCCATTCAGTCAACAATATTATCAGATGCCTGTCAAATACTAGAGTCTGTGCTTAGCTCTGAGACACAATGGTGGAGGAGAGGCATAGCTCTTTGCTCTCATAGAGCTTACAGACTGAGAGGCAGTAATGAAACAATCACAGACGCATGTGAAACTACCATTGTGCTAAGGAGAGTACATGGCCTTGAAATCCATGATACGGAGATCTGACCTAACAGCATCCCTTTATGGCTGCAAAGTCCCAATGATTAATTTCTTTCCTTCCTTAGATTCCCACTGCCTGGCACATGGTATGCAATCAGTAAATATATGTTGAGTTGAATCCTATGTCATGGTGATAACAATATCCCTCAGTTTCCCAGTGACTTTCATATGTAACTTTGCCACCATGTCTGCAAGGCAAGGGTGTGCAGGTATTATTGGAAAGCGCCCATTCAAACCCAGAGCCCATCCTCAAGAGTCCTGAGAAAGGTTCAAAATGTTTCTTGCCTGTCCCCATTGGGTTGCCTTCCAGTGTGTAAGGCGTGTATCTCAGATGGGCACATGCAAGTCCTCTTGGTCTCATTTCTCCTCTCTGTCTACTATTACACTCTCTTCCTTGGTTCCAGTTCCACCCTGCCCCTCCTCCTTAAATCAGAGCCTCAGGGCAACCATCCCTGGCTTCCTAGGAGGGTGACAGTGGACCCTTCCATCCCCAGAGTAGATCACCTATAAAACAGGAAACTCCCTGCTGCTGTTGCTGCTGCCCTACAAAGCATAATTTTGATGCTCTTTTGCTGCAAGGCTCCATCACTTCCAAGGGTAAAGAAGGGGAGGGGCTGGAATGCTGAGGGCCCTTGCCACATATACACACCCTCCTATTTAGGCTGACTTTAATATCCTTCTTAAACAAAACACCAATGAACATAAAATCCAAATTTTTAAAAGATTAATTAAGACAAACAGCTCTTTCAAACTTGGAATCTCTCAGTAGGAATCCTGAAGTTTCACAGCAATCTTGAATCAGACCCAGAACTTCCCACTTACGACTTTTTTTTCCTTTCCAGGTGATTTATTTTGAATCCTGAGAAGACAAAATTTAGTGCACAATGATTTAAGCCTATCCTAGTTTTCCAACTCTTAAACTATTTCTGTAGGAAAATTTCAAAGAGCTATCTAGAATCATTGGTTGCGACTCGTTATAGGAAATGGATTTTTTTGTATTACTTTAATAAAAAAGCTATGATTTATCACAAATTACTTTATGCTGGCAAAGGGTACCAGAAACAGTTTCATCAGGAGAGCAATTTTATAAAGTTGATGGCTTTCATACTATTCACCAACAAGTCATTAAATATAAATAACCTGTGCAGTATAATGTGCTAGACACCATGGGAGTTTTTTTTTTTTCTTTTAGTGATTTATTGCACAGCTAAATTCTGGTCCTACCTGTGTCTCAGCACCACCTTGAATCATTAAGATATGATGTATGGGGCATCTCTGAGACCAGCAGGCACGCACATCTAGGTAAAGGTCAAGGACTCGTATAGGTCAAAAGTGGTTTTTGTAAAAAGGCTAGGATGCAGTTAGGTCAATAATGTGGTGAGCCCTGCAGGGTAGAGAGTTAACACTTTATCTTGTAGTCAGCAATTCTCAACCGAGGCTTGAAATTCAGTGAGGTGTCAAGATCCATCATGAGGTATGTCACGGGGTGTCGCACAGAGTCACTAATAAAAAGGTGCCAAAGGACTGACTTGCAAGGAATGGTCACATATATAGGGACCAGAAAAAGGAAGAGGGTTACCACAAAGGGAACAATGAGGAAAAACCAGAGGAAACATAGGGACAATGTCAGAGAAGCCACATGTGGAAAAGTTTAAGGTGACAGTCCTACAGAAAGCCAAGAAAATTTAGTGAACAGAAGGTGACTGGTAATCTCCATAAGTATTTTTTAGTTGTCAGATTGCTGTGGGTTAAGAAAAGATGGACTGCTGGAGAAATGGGTGTGGGTCCCTTTTTAGAGAAGCTGGCAGTAGAGGGAAGATGAGAAATGAGATCAGTAGGTTTCAAGCACCAAGTAACATTTTCAAGATAGGACAAAAAGGTCTCTGCATTTGTATATATGGTTGCGGTCATGAAGAAATGGAAAACGCAATATATCATTTTGTACTAACTCAATCTAAATTCTACCATTAAGTTCATCATCACCTTTCCATTTCCTTTTTAAGATTTTATTAAAAAAATTTTTGGGGCGCCTGGGTGGCGCAGTCGGTTAAGCGTCCGACTTCAGCCAGGTCACGATCTCGCGGTCCGTGAGTTCGAGCCCCGCGTCAGGCTCTGGGCTGATGGCTCGGAGCCTGGAGCCTGTTTCCGATTCTGTGTCTCCCTCTCTCTCTGCCCCTCCCCTGTTCATGCTCTGTCTCTCTCTGTCCCAAAAATAAATTAAAAACGTTGAAAAAATAAAAATTTAAAAAAAAAAAATAATAAAAAAAAAATTTTTTTTAATGTTTATTTTTGAGAGAGAGAGGGAGCATGAGCAGGGGAGGGGCAGAGAGAGAGAGAGGGAGAGAGAGAGAGAGAGAGAGAGAGGCAGAATCTGAACCAGGCTCCAGGCTCTGAGCTGTCAGCACAGAGCCTGACATGGGCTCAAACCCACAAACCTGTGAGAACATGACCTGAGCTGAAGTCTGATGCTTAAGCAACTGAGCCACCCAGGCGCCCCTTAAGATTTTGTTTTTAAGTAATCTCTATACTCACAGTGGAGCTTGAACTTACAACCCCGAGATCAAGAGTCACATGCTCTATCTACGAAGCCAGCCAGGTGCCCCATTTCCATTTTTAAATATTTCATCAAATAAGAAAGATCTTGCATAAGGTGGGTTCAGGCCTTGGGACAATATTTTCTTAATAACCAATTCAAAATTTAGGTTACCAACCAGTTAACATAATATGTATCGTTCTCGATGGCTTTTCTTTGTTGATAATAGTAACTGAATTAAGGAAATCCCTTTTTTACTCTTTTACATGCAAAAATAATGGCTTTTCATCTATTTTAAGTAAATTATAATTGACTTACTTGTTTCCGTTAATAGTTTCCATCCACGTGTTGGCTAATTCCCGCAAAAATCATGTTTTGCTTGTGGATTTGTTGGTGAATCACTCTCACAAGGATTATGAAAAGTAACTACCATTAAGGTACAACCAGCAGAGAAGGCATAAACTATTGGAAGATTCTTCCTAGAAGGGTTCACTTAGGGAGTGTTACGTTTGCCTTAACTTAGATAATTGCTGGCATACAGAGGAGGGCAAAGTCAGCCTGGATTGTGTTGAAATAGTGTGTGACTGAGCCTTAACATAATACTACTCACTAGAGAATAAAATATGGAATAAAGGAGGATTTGTCCAACGAATTTATGGCCAGAAATTCTAGAATAACTTTGTAATAAAACCAACTCATCTGGGGCACCTGGCTGGCTCACTTGGTGGAACCTGTGACTCTTGATCTTGGGGTTGTGAGATCGAGCCCCGTGTTGGGTGTAGAGATTATTTAAAAATAAAATCTTGAAAAAGAAAAAAAAAACTCATCCAAAACCCAGTTCAGTGGCAAGGGAAAGCCAAGAAAATTCCATTGCACATTGATTTCGAAAAATGCTTCTTTCCAACAAGTATCAGAAAATAGGCAAAAATATATGCATGGTTTTTAAGCTATTCTGAAGTTTCATACCACAGTGGCTCAGCTCAGTATAGTTCGGCAAACGTTTATGTTTATTTACCTTGTACTAGTTAATCATGATACCACAGTCCAGACAGTGAAGTCCCACATAAACTGATGCTCTTGTTTCAGCATCCCTGCCGAGTAGCACATTATTGGACAGTGATCCTCACAGGTAGGAGAATTAAAAGACAACTTTCACTTCTGTTCAACAACAAAAAAGAAACAATACCCACTATGTGACAGTACGTACAACATACGTATTATGATAAAAGTGCCATACCAAACCACAGTGAAGCTGGGTGAAGGAAAAATCAGGATTGTCAATCCTGTCCTTACAGAATCCTGTCCTTACTGGCCCTGACCTTGGTGGCACAAATGGCCAATGTTTGTATGTCAGGCCCTGTACTAAATGCTTTACCTATAGTATTTCATTTCTTCCTTACAATAATTCATAAGTAAAACTGAGATTTAGAGGCATTATTTGGCTTGTCCAAGATCCCAAAGCTGTTAAGCACTGAAATTGGAATTTACATATGGGCACCTCAAATGCCACCCTATGCTTTAACCACCTGCTGGATGGTCTCTCGATGACCACATGAGACTAGAGAGGGAAAATGTATCACAAATTTCAGTGTGTAAAATGTGTGGCACAGTGAGACCTAAATAAATAGTATTCCTTTTCCCCATTCTCTTCCCCCAAGGAGAGCACGTATCAAAGAATATGAATAATAATATACTAAAAAAATTATTTTGAGAGAGTACATTAATGTTAGCAGTCTATCTGATTCCTTACACCTTCATCCCAGGTCTGTACTAGCGAAAGAGTCAAGATTTAGTGTAATTTTCCAAATGAATCTGATGAAAGAATCCTTAGTCTGAAACATACAGAGCCAAAAATGTTTTGGGGTTTGAGTATATTCTTAAATAATGAAACTAAAGCAAGTTTTTTATGAGCACATGCTTGCCAGCAAAAGGTATTTAGAGCTATATACTTCGCAAAAGTCTTAATTAGTAGACAGACATATTCTGCACTTAAAATAATTATTATGCAATTGCTCTTAAAAGAGAAATATCAACTATAATCCTCTTCATATCCCCTCCAATATTTGGATACACTTCAATGTATTTAATGCATATGTAACAGATTTCTGTAGGCAATATAAATGGTTGTAGGATTTTCTATCAGGAGCAGGAGACCCAAACAGTCGTGTAATTAGGTTATCATCACTATGGACTCAGGAAATAGCTTTCTCTTCCCCCTTAGAATCATAAATCATAAACTTGACACATTCTTATTTTCCTTAGGGGGAATCCATGCCGTGAAGTTCCTAGAAACTAATGGTATGTGCTTAGGCAAGTTCTTTAACCTCTCCTTGACACAGTTTCATCATCTGTAAAACAGGGGTAATGTAGTGCCTACCTTGCTGGGTTCTAATGGAGATCAAAGGCATTAACTCATGTAAAAATTTTTGAATAACATTTTAGTTACTATTTTAATATTATTTATTATATCTAATGTCATTTAAATTTTATTGTTAGTATTTTCTCCCAAGACCCAATCAGAAGAGTGGAGGTTTAATTAATACCGGCTCAACTCTTTTATCTTATATAGGGAGACACAATTTGGTAATTAATCTGGTTGACTGGTTCCTCACACTATTACTCATGTTGCTTGTCTTGGAACAATTCTAATTATCCTTCTGGTGTCAGTCACACCCCCAAACCATCCCTTTCCTTTGCATGTAGCTATCAACGTCCTAGTCAAATGTACGTATAGCTCTCAGTATCCTGGATCATTTTTGGCTACACCTAACACAAATTCCAAGGTCTCTCTTCTCTATGAACAATAAGTGAAATTGTCACAGTAAATCTTCTGCCTTATATATATGACTCCTTCCTGCCCCACCTATATGATGCAGCCAAATTAAGTATCTACCCAGGTTCTTAAAACAAAACAAAACAAAACAGGCCTCTGTACTTGGTGCCATGGGAAAGATGGATCCATCACTGGTTCATCCTCTTTCCTCCTCCTGCCAGCTGAAGTCATTCTCCTCACAGTGGACATCTCTGAGCATGAATGTAGCTAGCAATGACTGTGGAGTCAATGGCACCACCGCTGCCACCAACACCATACAGTTATCTGGTCCCTGCCTTCAGTTGTTGTATTTATTCTCACAAACTATAAAATAAGATTTCAAAGCATCACCAGAATGAGGAAGACTTTCACCTCCCTAGTCTTACCACCTGACCTGGGTTTTGCCCTCCATGATTCTTTCCTCCACCTGCTACCCTGTTCTCAGTATCAGGAGAGGATGTGGTCTTGTTCCTGATCAGTATCTCTGCCCACATCTCTTACCTCAGAAGTTATGGCTCAGCTTTTCCTGGTTTATTTTCTCCCAAATCCCGTCAGAAGAGAGAACGACTAAGTACTATTGGTTCAATTATTTTATTTTACCCATGGAGACAGAATTTGATAATTCCAGTACTTAACAGTCAGCATATCTGGTTTGGACAGGTTTCAATGACAAAAACAAAATTTTTGCTAATTCATTGTATGATTAAAACCCAACCCAGTATCTGACCTTAACAATCAATTTGACACTGCCTTCTCCAAGGAAGAGTCTACCTTTTTTCCAAGGGGAGAAAATAATAATGTTATCCATAGGAAAATCTGCACAAGAGATATCAGCATTTCTTTCACTCAGTTTAAAAAGAGAAAATGATAAAGTTTTTTGAAACCCTCAACACAGGCATTTTTATTAGCAATATTGAAGGATGGGACACCAATAAGACTGTTATACTAAGCCCCTTAAAGTTGTAGACATTGTAAAAAAAAAATTCTTACAACTGAAGGACATAAGTATCTCGATTGAACAGAACTACCAAATACCTGGCCAAGTGAATAAAAAAGACCATACCAAGGCAACTCATTTTGAAATTTCATAACACTAAAGATAAAGAGAATCGTAAAATCTTCCAGACTCTAAGTATATCATATATGAAGAATCAGGAGTCAGAATGACATCAGACTTCTCAACAGCCACAGTGAAATAAATATGAGTACCTTTAAAATTCTGAGAGAAATTTATTTCCATTGTAGAATCCTACACTCAGCTGAACTATCTATCAAGTCTGAGGGCAAAATAAAGACATTTTCGCCCATGCTAATTCCCAAAATTGTACCCCATATACACCCTTTCTCAGGATTCTACTGAGAAATGTAAACCATTTGAGAAACTAAAAAGAAATAAACATCCACTTCAAGATAATGGCAAAAAGAATTCTTAGGAGTATGATAAAAGGACATCACAGGACTGATGTCCGGCAGGTCTTATAAAGAGCAACCAGTGCTCGGGGTGCCTGTATGGCTCAGTCAATTAAGCATCTGACTTCGGCTCAGGTCATGATCTCACGGTTCATGAGTTGGAGCCCTGTATAGGGCTCTCTGTTGCCAGCACAGAGCCCACTTTGGATCCTCTGTTCCCCTCTATATCTGCCTGTCTCCACCTCTCTCTCTCTCTCTCTCTCTCTCTCTCTCTCTCTCTCTGCCCTTCCCCCACTTGTGCTCTCTATCCCTATCTCTCAAAAATAAATAAACATTAAACAAAAAAGCACCCAGTGCAGACTGAAGCAAAAAGTAGAGCACCACAGGGAGGGTACGCCCAAGAAAATGAGAGAAAGAGAGAGAGAGAGAAACAGATTACTTGATATGTTTGACCACAGTGAGAGGAATTCTAATTCCGTCAGAACGTTTGTAGGTGAACTAGTGGGTGGTGCAAAAAAGAACGAAACCAATGGACAATACAGGCAATTACTAATGCCAGAGATAAAAACCCAAAAGTTGTACTATCATCCATGGCTCAGCTGCGAACAGATATAGCGTAAACATTCACTATTGGTTTAATCAAAAATTGTTATGTCACTATATTGAGAAGGTTGGGGGAGAAGAAAACAATTTGAGGCATCTAAGAAAATGAAATCCACACCAGGAAGTCAATAACGTCTAACAGCAAAAGATCAAGAAATATCAGTATAAGCATATTTGACTTTCTAAACTAAGTGTCATTTTTTCTTTGATGCAAATAAAAAATAAAAGAATCCAAATTTATGAGGAAAAATCTTGAGAGTATTTTTAAAATACATGTACCTATTATTTTAAAAGTCCTCAGGTTATTTATTTAAGAGTCTTATTGCTGCCTTTCTTCCTAGGACATAATTTCTGTATTTCTATTTAGGGCACATTCAAAATGTGTGGTTAGCAAACTATAATTCTTCCTTTTGAGAAGGCATTGTGAAACCTTTCTCAGAGGACTTAAGATACTAATTTGAAAACTAATTTTGTTCAAAAAAGAGCACAAACCCATTGACTGCATAGTAAAATGTTCCAGATATATTTTAATAACTTTCTGACAAAAAAAAAATCAGTATATGGCTTTTCCTGCCAGCTTTAACTCACTAAAAATAAAATAGTTAAGGTGAAGCCTATTTTATTAATACAAAATATTTTCCAGATACATTGAATATTCACTTAAGGTATGATATGTATGTGTGTGTGTGAATTATAATAATGTTTTAGAGCATGGGAAAAGAAAAAAAATCATTTTAGTTAGCTTTTTATAAGCATTACAAATAACAGAAAGTCGGGGGATCTTTTCCCATAACTCAGACAATAGAAATAATTTGCCTGCTGAAAATAAATTACATGAATTGTCATGTAACAGAAGGACTCTAGGATTCAGAACCAAAAGATCTGAGTTTAAATTTTGGCTTTATTCCTTCTCTTACTAACTGGATGATTTGGGGAAAGCTGTTAAATATTTTTGAGCCTCAATTTCCTCATCTGTTGATTACCTAGACTGTGTTAGGCAGTATTTTAGGCAAAGGGGATATAGTAGAACATGAGTATGCCCTCAAGGAGCTCATATTTTAAGGGGAGAAAATAATAAATAAGCAAGCAAAGCAATTTTTTTCAAGAATATCAAGACAAGTTTTTGAAAGTTTATTTATTTATTTTGAGAGAGAGAGAGAGGGAGGGAGGGAGGGATAGAGAGAATGAGTGGGGGAGGGGCAGAGAGAGAAGGAGAGAGAGAATCCCAAACAGGATCCACGCTGTCAGTGTGGAGCCTAATGCGGGCTCAATCTCGTGAACCACAAGGTCATGACCTGAACCAAAACCAAGAGTCAGAGGTTGAATCGACTCAGCCACCCCGGTGCCCCAAGCAAACAAAGCAATTTTAGATAGTGATAAGGATCATGGAGAAAACAAAAAAGCCATAGCATAGTGAGAGGCATGGAGCCTGGCTACTTTAGAAAGGGTGGTTGGTATGGACTTCTCTAAGAAGGCAGTATTCGACACCTGGGTAATCTAACGTCAATTATGGGAAAATTCAGAAGAGAACTGCAGGCAGAAGGAATCACCAGGAAAGAAGGGTCTTGGCATACTTGGGGACTAGGAAGAAGGCTGGTGGGGTAAGAGCTTGGAGAGGAAGGGAACAGGATGCTAGGTGAATTCAGAAGGCAGTGTATGTGGGACCTTGAAAGCCACTGTAAAGAGTGTTGGTTTTATTTGAGATGGGAATCAAAGGACAGTTTTAAGCAGAGGAGTAAACTGATCTAATTTGCTCTGGTGGCTGTTTTGAGAATGAATTATATGAGGGCACAAGAGAAAGCCGAGAAACTAGTTTCAAGGCTACTGTAGCAGTGAGGCATAATGACGGCTTGGATTACAATGGTTGTAGGGGAGATGGTGACCAACACAAGTGGACTGACATTGGATATAATGTAAAGGTCATGAATTAGTTAAGGATAGAGGAAAGAGAAATCAAGGTTGTTGTCGTTGTTTTTAATCTGAGTCACTGGATAAATTATGATGCCATTTATGAAATGAAGAGCTCTGTGGGAGGAGCAGGTTTAGGGGCAGAAATCAAGAGCTCAGTTTCAGATGTATTAAGTATGTGGTGCCTATTAAATTTCTAAGAACAAATATCAAGGTGGTAGCTGGGTATGAGACTGAAGTTTGATATCATTGGATCAGCATTACCATAGAGAAGGTACTTAAAGCCACAGGAATGGATGAGAGCATCTAGGGAAGACAAAAAGATGGGGAATTGTGTGGGTCCTGGAAGCAAGTCCTGGGGCAGAGAAGGAGAAACCAGTTGCCCAGACACAGGAAACAAGAACCAGCAGAGAAGACTGAGAAGAAGGAGCTTGTGTAGCTGGAAGAGGACCAGGAAAGTCTGATGACACCAAAGGCAAAAGAAGAGTTTCAGGAAGGGTGTCTACCTGATAGACAGCTGGGTCAAAGCCTGCTGCACAGTTAAGGCCCAAAAAGTGAGTGATGGATTTGGCAACACGGAAGCCATCGGTGACCGTCTTGAGGGCTGTTTTGGCAGAGTGGTGGGGACAGGATCTCTGTCAGAGCAGGTTGAGGAAAAAAATGGGAGATGGGTGCAGAAGCAGTGATGGTAGACAATGCTTTCCAGGAGTTGTGCAGCGAAGGGGAGCACAAAAATGGGAAGGTAGCCACAGGGCATGAAGTGGAAGTCAAAGGAGGTTTTTAGTTTTGTTTTTTTGTTTTTAATTTTTTTTAAACGTTTATTTATTTTTGAGACAGAGACAGAGCATGAATGGGGGAGGGGCAGAGAGAGAGGGAGACACAGAATCGGAAGCAGGCTCCAGGCTCTGAGCCATCAGCCCAGGGCCCCGATGCGGGGCTCGAACTCGTGACCTGAGCTGAAGTCGGACGCTTAACCGACTGAGCCACCCAGGCGCCCCTGTTTTTTTGTTTTTAAAATAAAAGACAGTAGAGCAGGTTTCTTTTCTGATAGTAGTGTTTCAGTAAAAGGGGAGTAACCAGTAACTGCAAGGGAAAGGAGGTAATAGTTACAAATCATGATTTTAAAATCCTAATAGGTGAATAATTAAATGAAGTCCCTTAAATTATATGAAAAATTTCCAGTAAAAACTCCTTAATATTGAACAGTTTTATCAAGATTTCTAGTATTTTGTTAGCTTCCTCTCATTCCTTATTTCAAAGTATTAGATGGCGAATCTGCATGTATCCAATTTTATGCTTGCTGAGAGACTGGCTTGGATTAAGCCTCAGCTCTGCCACTTGATAGCTGTGTGGCCTTGGGCAAGTTAATTGAAATCTCTGAGCTTCAGTATCCTTTTCTATCAAAAGTTAATAATAATACTTTTTTCATTAGGTTCTGAGTCCTCAAGAAGAAAATATATGTGAAGTGTCTGGCATATAGTAGGCATTCCATAAATAATAGCTGATATTATCATTATTATTAGCATTACCAAATAATGGCAAATAAAAAAAACAAAATGAAAAGATACTCATATAGTTAAAAAATTTACAATTGCGAGAGTCAGTAAATTGCCTAGTGAATTCAACAAGTGACAGAAATTTCTTCTGAATTGCCCACGTCCTCTCTGCTTTCATATAGCTTTCAAAAGTTATACATTAACTATTTTATGAAACTAGACAGAGGTAGTGGTTGGACAACACTGTAAATGCACTAAATGCCACGAAACTGTACACTTTTAAATGGTTAATTTTATTTTATTTGAATTTTACTTTTAAAAAAAAGTATACATTGAACACGTTATCTGCCTCTACCTTGCTTTGTTTTTGAAGATACAGCCACTATAAACTTTCTTTTCCTTTCTTGGTCTGAACATGAAGTTAAAGCACAGGTAAATGGGGGGCACCTGGGTGGCTCAATGGGTTGAGTGGCTGACTTCAGCTCAGGTCATGATCACAAGGTTTGTAAGTTCAAGCCCTGAGTCAGGCTCACTGCTGTCCACTCAGAGCCCGCTTGGGATCCTCTGTCCCCCTCTCTCTGCCCTTCTCCCACGCTCTCTCTCTCTCAAAAATAAATAAACATTCAAAAACAAAATAAAGCAGAGATAGATATCTAGATAGATAGATAGATAGATAGATAGATAGGCAGACAGACAAGTTTTGCTGGTTTAGACCATCTTTCCACAAAGAAAGAGCTTAAAGACTTTAAAACTTTTTCCCAGGCAGGATCAAAACCTCCAGGTATAGGCCAACAATCAGTGTAAGATATAGCCAAGCACTGAAGACCATGAGGGCATATTTACCAGCAAGTGTTTTGATTGACGTTGTAGACAAAAGAGCAACAATTCAGGAGAGGATGCTGTGAGGAAAGCAAATTCGAAAAGTCAGACGCAGCACCAGGTAAAGCTCCCAGTCAGTTGTGGTTTCCTACTCCATCCTGAGAAGCAGCTACCCATTTTCCTTCAGAAACCCAAGTATTCCCCAGTTTGTCTTGTTTTAAAGCTGGGCCATCTGGGACCTGAAGGGCCTTTCTGACTTCCAGGGATGGAGACCACAACTGCTTCCACCAAGAATCTTTGACCAAGCTCCCAGGGACCTGCCCTACATTGATCCCCAACGACCAAGTGTGTGGATCAGGACCCCAGCACCACTTCTGTGTTCAGATGCAGATTTACAGGTCCCACACCAGATCTAGTGAACACAACCTGCATTTTAACAAGATCCTTAGTTGACGTGTATGCCTATTAAAGAAACAGAAGCATTTACCTGGAGCAAAGGACCACACCAGAACTCAGCAAATGGGAGTCTTCAAGAACTTTGTATTCTTCACTGCATAAGAAACAGTGGGTCAGGAGATAGGAAACCTCTTCTTTGGAATCACTGGAAAAAATCTGGAATTTTGTCTTCTAAAAGAACTCCAGTAATGCCTTGCCATTGGGAATTTATAAGGAATATCTATTTGATGACAGAGTAACTCATATAAACAACCAGGAAGAAATGTGATTAAAAGGAAGAAATAAGAGGGAAAATTCTCTCTAGGCTGGTACTCAGTATGCAACAATATGCAACAGATATTCAGTTCAAAACATGTTTATTTTTCCATTAAACTCAGCTGTCCTAATTCAAGAGAGCCTCCAAAAATATCAGTCGCTATTTAGCTTCCCTCCGTTAACAGTTGTTTAATTTTCTAGACAATATGAAGTTAATTCTCATCACTGCAGGAAGAACAAAGTGCCATAAAGCCACAGAAGGATGTCCCCACCTACACATGGTCACAGTGATATGATTAGGGGACACTGTGACTCCAGGTGTAACCTGGTCCTACAAACTTACAGGGGTATGATGGATATTGCCAGAATCAGCACGAGAAGCTGCGTATAAGCATTGTGCTTATGTTTGCTTTTTGCATTTCAACTTCTCAGCGGGAACATTTTTGTCCTGCTTCTTAAAGGGCAGTCCCCAAGGAGTGATTCTCCATTTTTATCCTGCAATGGGTTTTCTGGGCTGTCGTTTTAGGCACACTCACTGTGAATCAATCAAGTATATACAAGCACTTGTTCTGAGTCCAGCTCTGCCCTGGGGTGTGTGAAGAGAAAAGCGGTCCGGCTAGTGAGACCCGGAATATATTTAAGGAGCATGAAACCTAGCCTAGGTTTTTGGTTTTTTGTTTTTTGTTTTTTTGTTTTTTTGTCTTTCTGGCCAGAGTTTAAAAGACAAACAAGAAGTCACTGGGAAGAAAGAAAAGACACAGTAATAAACTGATACTATAGAGTCCAAACCTTGAGCACTACAGAAGGTCAGAAAAGACTGAGTTCCCTTCCTCTGAAAAGAGGAGAGGAAAGCTTAAAATGGGCCCTAATGAACATGTGGTTATTTAACACATGGAAAAGGAATTCGGGGCAGTTCTTAGAAAGGAAAGAGAGAGAGCAAAGGCACAAAGGTGAGAGTTATCTAGTATCTCTTCATCTTACTGTCCACTTCCCTAAATGGGAAGAAGAAGAATAGTATTTGTCCTGGTTAACTGGTAGGTTTTTAAGAGAATCAAGTAAGATGGTGGTTGTAAATGTTTTAAAATCTGAAGTTAATCACACTGAAAGGATTTCAGGAATGAAACCTACCAGTACTGATCTAAAATCAGAGTATCAGCTTCTGACTTTATAACTGGAGATAAAACCAGGCAAAAGATTTATATCAGTCTTCTGCATAAGATTTGCCCCTAAGTCAGTCTATTTTGGTCCATTCCAAAACCAAATTTCAGACCAAAGGATAATGATGACCATCATAATATCGGCCACCATCTATTATATACCAGTGTTCTGGGCTCTTTGCACACATGGTTCCTCACAGCAGTCCTGGGAGAAGGAACTATCTCCCCCACTGTACATGAGCCAAACTTCACAACGAATAAACAAGTGATAAATCCTATGTTTAAACTCATGCCTGCCTGGTTTCAAAGACCAAGCTCTTACCCTTATGTTACCAGGTTTGAAAAAGGAATCAGAGCAAGAAAAGGTGTTCATTAAGGGTTTTCTACCATGCCTAGTGTTCACATGAGCAATATTCGGAGGAAAAAACAGCTGAATACGTGAACAGAAGTGAATATTGTACCAGCCTTGAGAAGCACTTTTGCAACTTCTGTTGAAATAATCCCAAAATTCTCTAAACCTGTCTAAGCTTTCTTAACTCACCATGAAAGAGAATGGATTCAAGAAAGACCATAAAACCAACCCTGTAAGTTTGAGAGTATTTTTTTCTGAAAGGGGAAAGGTAGAGTTACAGCTAATGAATTTGACTGGTTGTAAAAATCAGTTCAGATAAACTGCACCCAAGGCATCTCTTTTCTACATAAGGTGGATTTCCTGTTGTCACTGTTCATTGCCTCACCTCTGCAGCTGGTTTCTCAAGACAGTGTCAGAAGTACCTCACACCTCAATGTGCTTGTGCTCTGAAGCTTATGCTGTGACGTTCATTTGGTTCCCTAGAACAGAAAAAAAGTGTCCCCTTGCTTAATGCATTCCTGGTAAAATAGAATGAGCCTTTTGTCCTTTTTTTTACGTTGCTATATTAATCATAGCGTAAGTTTAACACTTACAGCTTGAGAAGGCGACATTAAGAAAATCAAGTTAATATAAAAGGGGAGATGACAGGTTGGGATGGTATTCAAGTCACTGACTCAGCTTCCACAGACTCTGGGAGGGAGCAAATCAGGATGCTGGAGAGCCCAGCCTGGTAATTCAGCACTCATCCATCTGGACCTTCAGCAAGCTGAACTCACTTTCTATCTATAGAGTCTCTCGTTTTGATTTTCCTTTAAGTTATTTCCCGGGATTCTTTCTGGGTACCGATGGAAGCTCCCCTGCTTCGGCACACACTTCCCCACCCCCCATCAATCTCCGTAGTGATTCCGGGCACATCACCTGGGGAAGACACATCTGCAGAAGTCTGGGACAGCGGGTTACAAACTCTTTAACTGTTTACCGCACAGAGAATTTTGAAAAACTAACACACCCTTATGTACATTTTTAAGTTATCTGAAAATTTTCACCAGGCGTGCAAATAGTTGCAGAAAATGTAATTTCCAGTATGGTAACATTTTAAATTTGAACTGTTCCAACACACTTTGGGTTCATTCCAATATCCTCTAAGCTATGGCTATTTGAAATGTACTCGATGGGGTCATTACAAAGACTCAAGGACTTAGCAGGTGCACAGTGTCCTGCACAGGATAAATACTATGTATTTGTTGTGTATAGGGGTACAGAGAGATGGCAAGGGGTGGCAAGATGCTGGCTGTATATCTTAGAAGGGACTGTAGCAGGTGACGTTGATGTCCCATGCCACATCCCCTCCGTTCCTGTTTGAGTTTGTTACAGCTGTGGGTCACAGTTTCTGCCATGCTGAAGACTTTACACCTCAAATGATATGTCCCTCTGCTTCCCAGCCAGAGGGCTTTCTATGGCACAAAGGAATTTGCTAAACCCCGTTGCTTAGACACAACCTGGAACTGAGGCAGGTGAATCCCTCAGGGTCAACCCTCAACCCAAGGGGGACAAGAAGCAGTGGGGGGAAAGTCCCAGTCCCCCATCCTCTGGCGAGACAACTGTGTGGCTTATACTGTTTCCCAGACCATCTCCAGTAGAACCGAGCCCCTGTGGCCCGCTTACTAAAGCGCACATTGTTGCTGTTTTTCCTTTTCCTGTCTTTTTCAAAGTAAATTAATAGATTTTTAAAAAATGTTTCAGAAAAGCAGGGCCACTTGGTGGCTCAGTTGGTTAAGCGTTCGACTCTAGATTTCAACTCAGGTCATGATCTCATGGTCGTGAGACCAAGCCCTGCATCAGGCTCTGTGCTGAGCACGGAGACTGCTTAAGATTCTCTCTCCCTCTATCCTCTCTGCCCCTCCTCTGTTCACGCTCTCTCTTGCTCTCTCTATAAAAACAAAACAAAACAACCACCACAACAAAACAAAACAAAACAAAACAAAACAAAACAAAAAATGTTTCAGAAAAGCAGCCCCATGTCATGGCTGGGCATTGTTCCTGGCTGTGTGCTCCAGAGTCTGGACTATGGTCCTTCCAGAGATTCTATAAGCTACTGAATGTCCCTTAGGAAATCCATTTCTGCTTAAAAACAAATCTTTGGTACTGAAAATGTTGAGTACAAGAAATACAAGAGAATGGTTCTGAATAGGGACCAACTCCCGCTCAAGGACAGCTAAACACTTCTCAGTCTTCTTACTATTCCTGTTGCTGCCATAAAAAAATAATAATAACCATGAATTTGGTGGCTTAAAATGGCACCATTTATTATCTTACAGTTCTGTGGTCCAGAGGTCCGATATTGGCCTCATGGGTCTTAAATGAAGATACTGGGAGAGCTACGTTCCTTTTTGGCACCTCAGAAAAGACTCCTTTCCCTTTTCTTCTCCAGCGATTTATTAGATGCTGCCTGAAGTCTTTGTCATGTGGCCCCTTCCTCCATCTTCAAAGGCAGCAACAGTGGATCAAGTCCTATTCAGACGGTATCTCTCTGATCTTCTCTCTGCCTTCCTCTGCCACCTCTAAGGACTGTTGTGCTTAGATTGGCCCCCTCTCAAGATCTCCTGATTAGCAAACTTAATGGCATCTGCACTCATAATCCCCCTTTGCCATGTGCTATGACAGTCACAAGTTCCAGGGACAGGATGTGGACATCTTTGGGAAAGCCACTGTTCTACCTGTCAGAGCCTTACAGCTGTTGACCCCCATCTCTCCCTTCTCTACGTAATGGCAACACCTGGGCAGAAGCTGTTTGCAGGACACTTCCTGAGAAGTGGAGGCTGCTGTCTACCAATGGCTCAAACAAGAACTCTTTTTTTTTTCTTCTGAGAGACAGACAGCACAAGAGGGGGAGAGGGGCAGAGAGAGAGAGAGAGAGAAAGATAGAGAAAGAGAGAGGGAGAGAGAATCTTAGGCTCCACGCTCAGCACGGAGTCCAATTCAGGGCTCGAACTCACGACCACGAGATCATGATCTGAGCTGAAATGTAGAGTCAGAAGCTCGACCGATTGAGCCACCCAGGCACCCCAACAAGAAATCTTGCATGCAAATAAAGAACGGCTAGCAATGACTTACAACTCCGCCAATTTAGGCTTCAGTGGAGAGACTTTTATACGTTCCCACGTTTATGTCCCCTAAAATAAGGAAATGAGGTATTCATTCCCAGGTTCACAAGGTGTAATATAGGTCTTTAAAATGCCATCTTGACTCAGTTTGAGTGCCTGGCTAGAGGCCAATCAGTCCCTCTTCGTGAGCAGACAATTAAATCCATACCTCAGTCACCTCCCTTATTGGACTCTTACACTCAGCCTCTGTCTACCCTCCCTAATCTCCTCAGGGCCAGGTACCAGCCAAGGAGGGACAGCCCCTATGCCCCAGAGCTGCCTGAAATTATCCAAATTAACCAGTCCTAACCTTCTTACCCTCCTCAGCTGTCCCTTCCTGCGGAAACCACAAGGTGCCTGCCTACCGTTCCCCCTGCCTCATGACTGACCCTGGTGCTTCCCCCTGAGTGGCCCTGGGAGACAGGCTGTTTCTCCCTAGGGAGCTCTGGGTGTAACAAAACTGTAACACTCTTTCCGGTTGCTCTCTCTTGATCTGAATCTACCTCACCCGAGGTAATGTGGTTCAAACAGAGGGTAGGAATGTTTGAGTTTTCTTACTTTTTAATTTTTGATTGATTTTTCTCTCTGCAAGGGGCGTAGGGAAGGACCTTCTCAACAGGTTCAAGGCTAATTTTAATGCTAGACAGAGGAAAGTCCAGAAAGGCCCAAGGTGATTCTGCTGAGTGCACCCCTTGGATGCCTAGAGACTCCCCTCAGGCCACTCTGGAGCAGATGGCAGCATAGAAAGTTCAGAGAAGGGTAACTGTAACACTGTGTTTTTGGAACTGTCTCTTGATGGGTCTGGAGACCAGCCTCAGGGATAGGAACCTGAATTCAGACCGGAAGAAACAGCTTCCCCTTCACAAATACCCCTAAACTGCTTCTCAGATCCATGATGCTCCAGCAAGTCTTTTCTGTTTCCAAGAAAACTAAATCTCCTTCTCCATCATAAATGCAAAATCATCTGCCCTGAACTTCCAACCTTACCTCTTCATATTACAAACTGTAACCCCCTTTCCACTCAGGAGCCCTGACTTTCTCCAGCACACTCCCCACACTCAGGGAGGAGCAGAGAAGCTCGACTCAAGTACACATCTGGGCGACTAACCCACGGATTGGAAGTTCTCCCCCTCCCAGTTCCCCTCTACCCCTCCTACCTCTCTCTTCCCCATTCTTCCCCTTTCTTATCATCGGGATGGTCTCTCTTTCCCCTATTTGCTTCCTGCTCACTGGATGGAGGGCTGCAGTAGATTCCACCCAGAGGCATGGATGGAGGAGAGATACAGAGACAGCACTGTATTTCTCTGGTGGATGGAGGTCATCTCCTCTCTGTGTGGGATAGAGGGCAGCAACTTGGGCTATACCTGTGCTTGTCCCCTGCTCTGAAGGAGTAATCGTAACCTGGGTGCAGGGGTGCAAGAGAACCTGGCTACGGGGGCCCCCAACAGACCAGGTCTGGCCCACTGGCTGCTGACAACATCCAAAGGCAGAGAGATGAGGGGTGGGGAAACAAGAAAGGAATTTATTTCAGAGGCCAACACCAGAAGACAGCAGACATCTGCAGAAGTCTGGGACAGCGGGTTACAAACTCTTTAACTGTTTACCGCACAGAGAATTTTGAAAAACTAACATACCCTTATGTACATTTTTAAGTTATCTGAAAATTTTCACCAGGCGTGCAAATAGTTGCAAAAAATGTAATTTCCAGTATGGTAACATTTTAAATTTGAACTGTTCCAACACACTTTGGGTTCATTCCAATATCTTCTAAGCTATGGCTATTTGAAATGTACTCGATGGGGTCATTACAAAGACTCAAGGACTTAGTAGGTGCACAGTGTTCTGCACAGGATAAATACAATGTATTTGTTGTGTAAAGGGGTACAGAGAGATGGCAAGGGGTGGATTTATGCAAGGAGAATGTGGGACAGAGGCTGGTGGGGACATGCTGTACAGGTAGGCTGTACAGGTCAGGTGGACCATTGCCTATAGGCGTCAGTCTTGCAGGGTCTTCCCAGCTCAGGACAGTCGTTATTGCTTGAGGGGGTAATTTCTGTTCCCCTCTTCGCTTGTTTATCAATTAGAAAGTACAGTCAGAGGTCAAATGGAGTAGTTGAGGTCCTCTTTCAAAGCAGTGCGGTTGTGTTGAGTCTGTTGAATTTGAGGACTGCTGTAGAAGTTCCCGTTAGTACGCTGAGTAATCTCCTCCTGCAGTCGTGCCCCTGGCTGAGTGGTTTGTACACTTTCCTCAGTGGGCGCTCCACTGGTCTCTGCTTGGAAGATGTGCACATGCCACTCTGTTTCTGCTGCCGACCGAGGTCCATCCTGTGTCTCCTTCTAGCTCTTGGAGTCCAGCTCTGGGCTCCCCACAGCCTCACCTGGGAAGAACCTCCGTCTGGATGTCTGCAACCCCGGCAATGGTGCCCAAAGCAAATCTCAGCTTGTGCTCTGTGCCGGGCCCGTGCTCCTCCCTGACCTATGGGAATGAGATCTGAGCTCATTCACTGAGCAAAACTCAAAAATAAAGTAACTGTAAAGCTAATATAATTCACATCACTGTCAAAAGCAAAATGAATATGTATGAATTGAATATGAATATTTGTATGAATGTAGTGTAGAATATAAATGTAAAATATGAATGAAGTGTAAAATCTATACTCCAGAAACCCCTGTTGCTTGAGCTTGAATGCAACATTGTTCCAACTCATTTCTTTTTTAAAAACATTTATTTGTTTGTTTGTTTATTATTTGAGAGAGAGAGAGCACAAGCAGGGAGGGGCAGAGAGAGAGGGAGAGAGAGAATCCCAAGCAGGCCTGCTATCAGCGTGGGGCTCTATCCCATGTACCATGAGACCGTGACCAGAACTGAAACCGAGTTGGACGCCCAGCCTACCAAGCCACCTAGGCGCCCTAGTTCCAACTCATTTCTAACTTTTTCCCCTTTCTTTTCCCCCCGCCCCCAAGCAATCTCTATGCGCAACGTGGGGCTTGAACTCACAACCCTGAGATCAAGAGTTGCCTGCTCTACCAACTGAACAGCCCCGGGCGCCTCATTCCTGCCTTGTAAAATGGTTTCTTTCTTCCTAACACAGGACGGTGGGACCATTTCCCAGGTGAATTAGTTACCCATTTCCCTGTTGGTTCCAGTCACCAGAATGTGCCAGGAGCTCTTTCTTCTCCAGTCTGTAGGATTGTTTCTCCAGGGCCCCCCTCACCCTCCCACACTCACGCCTGCCCAGGAGGGAAGTTCAGGCCATGAGAGTGAGGACTGACTCATAGTTAAGAGTTAAGAACTCAGCTAGCCCCACCGCTAACTCGGTAAGCTTAGGGAAGTTTGCCTAACCTCCCTAATTGTGCTTGTAATTTCTGAATCATAATAGTAATTCATTTCTGTACTACAATAATTGTACTGAAACTAGTTTCCGTACTAATAATTTCTACCTTATAATAATAGTATGATACTACTTATGTACTAATTTCTGTACTACAGAAACAATAATTTCTGCACAAAATAGTAGTACTTACACTATTTTCTTTACTAATAATTTCTACATGTCAATAATTTCTGTGCTAATAATAGTTACAATAAAAATTCTGTGCTGCTATGAGGCACCTGGGTGGCTCAGTCGGTTAAGCGTCCGACTTCGGCCCAGGTCATGATCGTGTGGTTCATGAGTTCGAGCCCCGCACCGGGGTCTGTGATGACAGCTCAGAGCCTGGAGCCTTCTTTGGAATCTGGGACTCCCTCTCTCACTGCCCCTCCCCTGCTAATGCTCTGTCTCTGTCTCTCAAAAAAAAAAAAAAAAGTTAAAAATTTTTTTAAAAAACTCTGTGCTGCTAACAATTTAATGATAATAATTCTGTAAAACTCCTATGCTAATAATATCTGCATTAATAATAAATATAAATAAACTAATAAAATAGTTTTCTGTAAAATGAGGCTAATAATAATGTTGATCTTATAGAGTTATTCTGAGCATTATAGGACAAAAAAACAGATAAAGCATACAGAATACATAGTCTGTGCTTAATAAATGTGAGTTATTATTATTGTTATTGCTGCTGCTGTTGTTGTTAAGCTTCTAGTCAGTCACTCCCTCGCCACACCCAGCCCTTGCACAAGAGAAATTTGTAAATAAAACTGAAAACTGGCTTGTTGTTTTTTTTATTATTTATTTATTTATTTATTTATTTATTTATTTATTTATAAAGTATACCCTCCCCCAGCGTTGGACTTGAATTCAGGATCCCAAGATTGAGAGGTACAAGCTTTACCGACTGAGCCCGCCGGGTGCTCCCAAACTGGCTTGTTTTCAGGTTTCTCTTGATAAAGAAAAGAGCCCCTGAGAGCAATGTGACCAGTCTGACCTGTGGGGAAGGGAAAGCATTGCCTTGCTCTGGGGCCTCTTCCTGAGCCTCCTGCTGCCTCCCTCGGCGCCCCCCCCCCCCCCCCCCCCCCCCCCCCCCGGCAGCTATTTGTTCCTGGTAAGAAGAGAAAGAGGTGTGAGGGGGCTGGAATGGACCACAAGGTCATGAAGTAAAGGTTTTGTTACCTCTCCAGGCAGAATAGGAATTTCATTCAGGAGGAACAGGAATGATAGTCGGGAGGAAGGAAGGGGTTCAGCTCCCTCATTTGTCTCTCCACCTCCAGGAGGTAATTTCAGCCTTTGTCCCAAAGAAAGGTGACTGGGGAGTGATGGAGAGGCCAGAGGCAGGAGAGCAAGGTCCCTGGAATATCAACTGCACTGGCCGCAGGTCCAGGGCAGAAATGAGAAGTTCAAGCCTTGCAGGGTGATCATGGGTGGTATGTTGGGGGGGTGGGGGGAGGGAAAAGGAGGTGCCCTTTTTGCTATTGTCTTCCTCATTTCCCCTCCCAAGGAGGACCTTCCTCACTGGATAGCAGTGGGCTGATGTGGCTTTAGGTTGGCCCTTTCTTTGTATTACATATTTTCAATTGGATTTGTAGAGCTTCATATTGTTCTCTATGTTTTACTTAAAATGGAACCATTTCAATAAGTCACAGGGATGAAAATTAATAAAATGGAGCCCTTCCTGCAACTATTTGGATTAGAAGCCCATGAATTAAGATTAACTATTTCATGAGGCACCTGGGTGGCTCAGTCAGTTAAGCGGCCAGTTCTTGCTTTCAGCTCAGGTCATGATCCCAGGGTTGTGCGATCGAGCCCTGCATTGGACTCTGCACTGAAAGTGAAGCCTCCTTAAGATTCTCTCTCTCTTCCTCTGTCCCTCTCCCCAGCTTTCTCTCTCTCTCTACAAAAAAAAAAAAAAAAACAAACAAAAAAACCCCAATTTCACATGTTTTAAGAAGTAAAAGAACAGAAAAATCAACATGTATGATTCCCCCACCTTGGTTCTTCACTTCTAGACTGGCAGTGCCCAGGTCTGTGTCCTCAGAATAGTGAACTCACAAGCAAACACTTTCCCTCCAGGCCTCTTGCATAAATGGAGGTATGATACCTTCTTCGAGAGCACACCTCTGAACTGCATGTGGAGGATTGAGCTAACCAGTCTTCACAAAACAAGTGTGATTTTTCATAACATGAAAGATAATGCAGATGATTTCATTTACAGAGGCAGAAAATAGATCAGTGGTTGCCTAGGACTAAGGGTGGGAGGGGGATTAATTGCAAATGGGCATGAGGAAACATTTTGGGGTAGTGGAAATGTTCTAAAAGTGGATTGCAGCGATGGTTGCACAACTCTACAAGTTTACTAAAATCATTGCATTACACACTTAGAGTGGGTGAATTTTATGGTATGTAAATTATGCCTCAATAAAGCTGTTTTTGGAAGAAAAAAAAAAAGGCAGTGTAGGTGACTGGTTTAATTTGATGTGCCAAACCACATAGCAGTTAGTACCTACATTATGGTCATGGCAGCTTGCAGACCACGTGAATGGGAGACAATCGTACCACGTTCCTCACCCCCAATCTCCCCCTTTATCCAGTGGGGGATGATACCGCAGATCTCTAAAACAGAATGCCAATTAAATGAGATAAACTGGGACAAAGCCACTGCTTCCTCAAGTATTAAATGTTATCTTAGAGCTAGGAATGTGGGCATACCCTGCAGGGCGGTGTGAGTGTTGATCATTCTTGACTTGGGGAGGAAAGCTCATTCTGGATTTTTCAATGAAAATGACCTGGAAAGAACATGCTGTAGCAATGTTTCCTGCCTCTCAGGCTCACCAATGTCCCTGTGTCCGGTGGTTCCACGGTTGGACCCTTCCTTTCCAGGGGTCTCTGGACATTGACGTTCACCTCCCCATGGGTCAAGTCTGTGAGGATACAAGGAGTGAGATTTGTTACCAAGCACATGAAAAGAGTGGAGGGGACAGGTGCTCCAGGCCCCTTGGTGACCGTCCCAGGCTGGCTGCCCTAGGAGATGCTCTAAGGTAGATATGATCTGGGCAATTAGATGTGCACACAGGTTCTTGTCGCCTGAGAGATGCCCAGGTGAGCCCAGAAAAGTCCAGTCTGACTGTGGGAGCAAAATGGGATTACTGGAGTTGCCTCTAGAAAGAGGCCATGTGGAAGGAAGGGGCTGGTCCCAAGACCCATTGGGAGGGCTTGTGTGTGTGTGGTGGGGGGGGGGACACTTTATTCTGAAGTTTGCAGAAACCAAGGATGGACAGAATGAAGTAGCAGTCATCCAGGGAGGAAAGAGGCATATAGCTGCATACTTCACACCCTCACAAACCCCATTTCCACTCTGTCCTTGGCAGGCTGACCTGCTCATTCAGTCATCCAACCTATGTCTATAGAACTCCCACCATATTCCAGGGCTGTTCTAGACAAGGTACCTTGCCCTCAGAGACCTTATATTCTAGTGGGAGACCCAGACAATGAGCAAGGAATGAAATGGATTTATATCGAAATGCTAGCAAGGGTAGTGTATGCAGGAGGCAGGGTGACTGGTTCAGATTAGGTGGTCAGGGAAGACCTCTCTGAGGAAGTGACAATTTAGCAGAGTCCTGAGAGATCAAAAGAAGGAAAGGTCTAAAAGAGGGCATTCTGGCAGAGGGAAAAGAATGTGCAAAGGCCCTGTGGCAGACATGAGTTCTGTGTCTTCAAGGAGCAGAAAGAAACCAGTGTAGCTGGAGTACTGACTAAAATTCATTTCTTGCATTTGACATCACAGATCTTAAAGACAAAACTGGGAGCCAGAGACCTGCCAGAGGAGCAAGGAACCCCAATATCTGAGTGCACCCCTGAGAATAGTGTTCCATTGGCTCAAGACACCCAGCACAGAAGCCTTCATCATCTGACTAGGGTTAGGGATGTAGAAGGAGAATTGGTCTGAAGTCTCTTCCTAGGTGTCTTTTTTCTTTTTTTAATATTTATTTATTTTTGAGAAAGAGCACAAGTAGGGGAAGGAGATAGAGAGGGAGACACAGAATCCAAAGCAAACTTCGAGTTCTGTACTGATGGGGCTCAAACTCATAGACTGCGAGATTAGGACCTGAGCCCAAGTCGGATGCTCAACTGACTGAGCCCACCAGGCGCCCCCCATGCATCTTTCTTAAAAGCAGCAGACTTCTTTAGGTTTTTGAGGTCTACCTCTGTCTTTTAAATATTAAATTCCCACTAGTGCCTCTCAAGTATTTCCATTTTTCATTATGGTACAAATTGAAACATAGGAAACATAGGTGGTGCAGAGCACAGTGAGTCCTGCTTCCCTTGTCCTGAGCTTATGCTTGTGCTTCTGGTTCTCTATAGAGCACAGGAACCTGTGGACCCCATGGGTGATCAAGAAAGGGAGACATTAATCACATCACAGTGAAAGTGAATTCACAAGGTAACATATGCACTAAAGGAAAGAAACATGGGCAACGTGCAAACAGGATTCCTAGCTGACTGGGAGCTTCAGAATGACCTCCCCGGGGACAGCGGTGGGAACTGAGAGCAGAGAGAAGACTGGCACTGGGGGAAGGAGGAGCATTGCAGCTTGCAGGAAAGCCCTGGGTCAAGGGAGTGAAGAGCGTTGGCAGAGCTGAAAGTTGACCAAGGTGGCTGGATTGAGGGGAGAATGGGAGAGAATGACACCTGCTTCCAGCTTCATAGCCGGAGAAGCGTGGACTGGACAACTCAATGCTGTACAGGCACAGAAAGCAAGCCCCTTGGGTGGTGAGGGAGGGGGCTCACGATCATCTTGTGCTGGGAAATGATGACACTGACCGTGGCATGATCACATAGTGGAGGGGTCTGAGCGGGTTCAAGGCAGCCGAAATGGCAACCACAGCCTCAAGTCAGGAGAGACAGTAGTAGCTTGGGGGCTGTGGTGATGGTGTGGACGAGGCAGATGTGAGAGCTATGGAGGAGATACAGTCACTAGAGGTGTGAGGGGTAGAATGAGAGGCAAGGGAGAGGGAGATACTCGACTAACCCTTGGCCTTCTCATTTGAGCATTGGGATGGGTGGAGGTGCATTCGGGAGGCAAGGAAAGCTGGATGAGGAATGCATTGGGGGTCAGCGCATGAGCCAGTCTTGGCCAAGTTGACTTGGAGGTGCCTTTGCATCTCCTGGTGACCCCTGGTCTCCCAGTTCACAGATTCCCACCTACAAAGGTTGCCATGGTAATGGACGGAAGCTATCTCCCAGGCATGAAGGGGCAGAAGAGAGCCTCTTGGTGATGGTCTCCCTCCACCCTCTACCGACCCTGTAGCTTCTCCAAAAAGTCCTCTAAAGATGCTTTGTTTTTCCTTCTGGTTGGAAAAGAAACTCCGTTCTCCTATTCTGGGAACAAAAGTAGAGGGCCTCCTTACAAAGATAAGGTGTTCTACCTGTTCTCCCCTTCCTAAACTTTAAACTTGGAGAATCAGATAAAACAAGAGACAAAGGAGAGCAGAGCACCAGACCCCTGAGAACATCACTGGAGAATGAGAAGTGGCCTGAGCCCAGTGTAGAGAGTGAATCCTCCTGCCCCCAATCTATAATTCGGCCAGAACGAGCATCTTTAATTTCTCCAACATGTCTCGCTTCCTTCCTCTCTCTTATGGCCTCACATGTGCTGCCCCCTCCCTTGAAGCAGTCTTTCCTTCCTCCTCTCCTACATCCCTTTCATCTGGACAGGTCTCTAATCATTTTTCCGTCTGAGCTCAGACATCTTTTCCTTCAGGAGGCCTTTTCTGATGTTCATGGCTGGGTTCAGTGTCTGTGGCAGGGACTGCTAACAGCACACACCCAATACCCATTCTCTCCTTTCTTTCTTGGTACCAGAACCCCTAATTTTTAGCTCAGCTTAAGGTGCTGGCAATAAAGACTACATTTCCCAGCACCTTTTGCAGTTAGGCATGGACATTTGGCTAAATTCTGGCCATGATATGATAGTGGAAATGTTTGGAACTTCTGTGATATAATCTTCTCGGGGGAGGACATGCCTTTCTTCTCCTTCTTCCATTTGAATATGATGGCTGAGCCACCAACTTGGACCATGAAGACACAGGCCAAACCTTGGGGACAGAAAAGCCTTTAACTGGAAAAAG
Source organism: Panthera tigris (assembly GCF_018350195.1). Classification (NCBI taxonomy): domain Eukaryota; kingdom Metazoa; phylum Chordata; class Mammalia; order Carnivora; family Felidae; genus Panthera; species Panthera tigris. The sequence continues at coordinate 45,310,115 of NC_056665.1, forward strand.
ATTGGGTTCGTTTCCTAGTGGCCTCATGGAGCTACTATGCATTCTGCACTGCCTATCTCCGGCCTTTATTTACATAAGAGAGAAATAAACCCCCATCCTGTGCAAGGTATGAATATTCCGGGGTTTTGGTCTCATGCAGCCAAATCGAACCCTCATTTATCCAACGTCTCTCCCATGAGTTTATTCCTATGAAAACACACCCTGCTGTTACTTAACAGAATGAAACAAAATCTGCCCTGCCAGAGTTTATTATACCTTATGCAGAGGGCTCCAGAGTTGCTCTCATTTAACACAGTCAATCACTCATATAACTGCAAGTGTAACCGGAAAGCCAGCCCGGTATCCAAAGGCAAAATGTGGAACCACTCCAAATGCTGCTTTACTGTCTCAGGGTTCACGGCCTCTAGGTGATGCCATGGTTAAGACCATGTCCATTTCTCCTCCAGTGCAATTTCTCTGTCTTGCACTGCACAGTCAAATAATACCACCAGTAAACCCACAGAAAACAAGGCCAACACACACACACACGCACACACACACACACACACACACACACACACACAATGTCTTGGAACTGGCATCTTCTAGTCTACATGTCCTGATGTTGTGGTATTTGGCCAATCAAAAGTAATTTTCAAAACTCTGACGGTTTGGCATTTGGAATAGTGAAAGCAATCTGGAAAATCCTGATAGCCAGCATTTGTGTCACCATCACTAGCTGCAGAAACAGATTTCAGGGTGAATTTCAGGAGGATCAGAGGAGTGAGTGTATCTGGGCAGATCAGCTCATTTGTAGCAGTTTTGGTGATACACTCTTTAACAGACTCTAGCAGTGAGTCTATGCTGATTAATTCACTGCTTTTTCTCTCAGAGCCTTTCAAGAGGTCAAACACTGGGTGATGGTGCTTTAAACCTTTACACCAACAGTTTCCGGCTTTAATTGGCTCACCTGTACTCGATAAAGGCTTCAAACTATAAGCAAAAGTAATAATGGCCATGAGATCGATAAAAGCACAAAACTTGGACAATATCTGAGAAATATAAAGTAAAAATAATTACACATTATCAGTAGAATAATGTCCAAATGTCTGGACAAATCTGATAGTCTTACAGGGCTAAGGTCCCAATTATGCTGGATTTTTGGACTTTCACGGTGTTAAACCAACAGAAGCTTTAATAATACCTCTTTATTGGAGGAACAATGTTTAATAATTAAAATGACTAGTTAATTCACCAGGCAATATTCCATCTGATTCTCCTTTTCCAGCTCCAAACCCACAGTCACATGCCACAGCTTGGAACAAGAAAGAATCCCTTGTTCAGAGTTCCTGCCAAAGGAACTCCACAAAGTAGCCTCACTCCCGAGAGGATGTCCACGAGGGTTTGCGCAAGTTAGCCTCTACCGCAGAGGTCAGAGGATCCGACTTGGAAGCATCTATTCATGTCCAGTCATCAGATAATTCATGTAAATAAATGAAAGTCAAAGTAACAATGCTGCAGGAGTCCCAATAAAATTACTTCCCTCCCTTACATTATGTAAAAGCTTCTCTTTCCCTTGCCACTGAGGGCTCACATATTACTCAGATTTTCAACCTTCTACCCACCTGGCTCCAGGAATTCCATTGTGGCCAATGTGGCAGGGCTCTCCTTTAAACACGGACTCCAGGCAGGGAAGGGCTATACTTAAAGGGGGATCCCAGCAAGGACTCGTGTCACTCAAGGTCCTCATACATTCATTTAATGTTGATCGTGTATTTTGGGGGGAGCTTCCTATGTGCCAGGCATTATGGTAGCTACTAGGGGTACAATATGAAGAAAAATATGGGGTTTGTGCTCTCAGGGAATTGAAGCCCACTAGATGATAATGGCTGGTGCTGACTGACCAGCTGCTGTATGCTTCATATACTGTATGCTCATTCAATCTTCAGCCTTAGGAGGCAGAAGGCTATTCTCATCCCCATTTTACAGATGAGGAAGTCGAGGCAGAGAAAGGGCTGAGTGCCAAAGTTTATATGCAAACGTGTGTCAGACCTGGGTTTGATCCCAGGGGGCTGATCTGCACCCTTAACTGTTATCCTCAGCCTCCTCTCCACTGCCTTCTGATGTGTTGACTCTGGAAGCAGAGGGAGAGAGGGCCTGGGCAGTGAATCCACAAGACAGCCCTGGCAAAGCAGAACTACCTTTTGAAGATAGAGACAGGAATGAGGTGAGAGAAATGTTTTTCTAGGAGAAGAAGTTAGCAGAAGACAAAGGGCTTTTGAGATGTTGGGAATTTTATTCCCTTTCTTGGAGGGAATTTATATTGCATAGGCTGATAAGGAGAAAGTGGGAGGGTGGAAGTTTTGTGCTCATTCCTCCACTTGTCTCTCCAACCTTGAACTTGCATCTGAGGCAATGGGGCAGGCACATGCTCAAAAAGGGATCTGTGGCATCAGCACCATTGGACAGAAACCAGATTTACCATATTGGTGGGAGGCCAGACTTGCTTACTTGACTGGTTGGAAGTTTCTCTAAGAATGTGGTCAGCAAAGTCCAAGTGCTTCCTGGAGGTAAGATTGAGAAAGTTTTTGCTGAGGCTGTTTTTCTGGCTCTGTGTCAGCTCCTGGGAGTAATTTGCATGAAACTTGTAAAAAGTGTATTTTCAAGGCCTGAAAACACAAAATTGTCAGATTTAAGGTAGGGACTCTGGTTCACCAGAGATCTGCCTGCTAAGGCTTTATCACGCATCATCTTCCAAGAACCAATAAGCCAGGTCCAAGATTAATATTTTAGGAGGCAGAAGGATCTGCAAATGCATTCAGCAATGTGAAACAGGAGGACTGGGAACACAACGTCAGGACCCAGTGGGTGGAGAGGCAGGATCAAAAGGAGCATTGGCTAGTAGTCGAGTCACTGTTTGGGAATCAGCAGACCAAGAATGAATGAGTTTCATCTTAAATGTTTATTTTTTTAAAATTTTTTTTAAGTTTATTTATTTTTGAGACAGAGAGAGACAGAGCATGAATGGGGGAGGGTCAGAGAGAGAGAGAGACACAGAATCGGAAGCAGGCTCCAGGCTCTGAGCCATCAGCCCAGAGCCCGACGCGGGGCTTGAACTCACGGACCACGAGATCGTGACCTGAGCTGAAGTCGGATGCTTAACCGACTGAGCCACCCAGGTGCCCCTCTTCATCTTTAAATGGAGTTAATGAGAACACCGACCGATCGGAAGAGGCAGTGGTGATCACTGAATGAGTTCATGAATATAGCATGCTCTGTGCATGGGCTGGCACATAGTATATTCTCAACAAACGTTAGCTGTCTTCACCATCACCACCATTATCATCATTGTCATCACCATCATCCTGCTTTTCCACTTTCCACGTATGTGACCTAGAACAAGTTTTGTTTTTTGTTTTTTTCTAACATCTCTAGGTTTCAGATTCCTCAGCTTTACACTGAAGATAAAAAATAGTTATCTTCAAGGGGATAGTGAGGATGAAACAAGATGGCACACGTAAGTACCTAACACAATGCTTGGCAAATAGCAGGTGCTCATTGACCAGGAGTTATTACCTATTGGTTCTAAGAGCGTTCCTTTTTTGATTGGTAATCAAAATGGGTATTCTGACAAAGATATGTATGATGATGAAGGCAGACACCAAAGTCTACTCAACAGGTAAAGTCTGCCTAAAAGATACTCTAGTTTTCAGTGGGAGTTTTTCTTTTCATTCTGCATAGCCCTATATGATAGCTCTCTAATACTTCAGATGTTCTTGGATTTTCAGTCCCACACATTAAGGAACGTTAGCTATTGACGAAATCAGAGAAGGTTGAAGATTTGGAGACTCACGGATGGAGGGCTGCCAGATTTAGCAAAAACAAAGATGTCCTATATATTATCCGGCAATCCTAAGTGGATGTCAATTTATATTCTTGTAAAACCCAAGCTAGGGGTCTACTTGTGTTTTTGTGACTTTCTGTGAGATCACAAAAACCCATGCTTGGGATTTTTTTCAGAGAGAGATGTTACAGAAGTTGCATATGCTTTCTCAGGGTTGATGGTCATCAGGGGGATCTTTTACCATGAATCATGTTGGGCATACACAGAAGCAAAATGGATCCTGGAGGTTATGACTCCAGTACAAAAGTCCTGAGATAACTTACTCAAGACTTCTGTTCATTATTATTTCCTATCACTAATCGGTAGCCCCTCCCATTTCCCCTTTCCTACCATGCACTGTTCTCTGCCTCACTAATGGAAACACTGCAAGTTCTCCACAATGTAAGGCATAGAGTGAACTGTCTTCCTAACGATGATATTATGACGACCCAAGGCAAGCCTGGCCTCCTGGGCTCCAGTCTGTTCAACCCATAGTAATCAGGAGTTATACCATCTCTCTGCAAAATTCGGTGGTGCTTCCCAGTGGCTTTACTTTGAAAGGAAAATGGAAGTGGCAGAGCAAGTATCAAGTTAATGACATTTAGCTCAAAACCACCTTCTAAGTGGGTTTTGTTGGTGTTTTGTTTTGTTTTGTTTTGTTTTGGTGGGGATTAGAAGAGTAGATTCAGAGAAAGGTCAAGCTTTATGGACTCTCTGTGACATCTCACCAACTACCCTACCCTAAAACATTTTCTTCTGCAAGGTATGCCTTGATTTAAGGATCAAGGTGTGTCTATATAAATCCCTGTCTAGAATTTTTGCGTCCAGTCCTTATTCCATTACTGGCTGAGATCACATGAAACACACAGCTGAGTCAGGGATATAGAATTGACTGTAGCAGCACATGCAGCCCCAGAGCATCCTACTCAGCTTCTAGGCCTCTCTTCCATCCCTTCCTATTCTGATGTTCTGAACTGGCCAAAAGACACTAGGGTTGTGGGGTAGACCATGGTCTACTGAGCTCCCCCATACTCTGTTGAGCAGAGGAGTCTAAGGCGGCATATAAAACCTTTAGAAGCCATGGAATCTACCCCCTGCCTCCTAGCAGCACTGGTAGTTAATACACAGTAACCTTGACTTTGAATTTCCCCAAGTCATCTAGAGAAGGACCTACAGAAATTATGAGTTAGGCATGGACTGTTTGGCATCACTTCAGTTTTTTGAATAATGCATGGGGCCCCAGAATTTTGTGTCCAAACATTACCAAGCTTGCCTGCAAGCCAGAGAAGACATTTCCTAGGTCAGTCCTTTCTTTTTTATTTTTAAAAAACTTATTATTTTTTTTAATTTTAGAGAGACAGAGAGAGTGGGAGGGGGCAGAGAGAGAGAGAGAGAGAGAGAGAGAGAGAGAATCCCAAGCAGGCTCCATACTCAGTGTGGAGCCTAACGTGGGCTCAACCCCACAAGCCTGGGATCATGACCTGAGCCAAAAATAGAGAGTCAGATGCTCAACTGACTGAGTCACCCAGGAGCCCCTAATAATAAGTAGAAGGAATAGTGGGCATCCATTTCTCTTTCCCCGGAGCTGACTGTGTAAAGGCTTCTGGGGAGATGAGCAAACATCTGAGACTGAAATACAGAGTAGCCACAGAAGGCACACTCAGGGCTTCCTGGAATATGAACTAAGAGATGAGCTGCATGCTTGGCCTCGGTCCACCAAAATCTCTGCTTTTAAATATGTGCTTTGGTTGTTTTTCTTTTCTGTTTTTACTATAAAAATAATCCATGCTCATTAAATCAAATTTGGGAAATATAGAAAAAGTTAAAGGAAAAGAGAAACCATCCAAGGTCCTACCATCTGAATCTCATCAATGTAAACATTTGTTATATTTCCTTCAAGGCTTTTTTTGTTCTTTGCATAAATGGTGTGTGTGTGTGTGTGTGTGTGTGTGTGAAAGAGAGAGAGAGAGAGAGAGAGAGAGAGATTTTTACAAAATTAGATCCACTTCCCTAAAGCCCTGTTTTCAAGGCAACAGGATTAATGTGATTTTAAAGTACTAAAATGAGTCATTTTAGGATTATTGAGCAACTTCAAGAGGTTGGTAAAAACAAAGCTGACTTTCCATTATCCTGTCATCAGGAATCACCTACTCTAATATTCAGCTGCTTTTCTTGTGGTCCATGTTCAGTGGAAAGGATAACAAGATACAAACGGAGAGATACAAAGATAAATACAAGTAAGGCACACTCTCTTATGACTTCACTATTTTAAGGAAATTACTATACAATCTTTTTTTTTAGTCTTTTTAAAAAATGTTTATTTATTTTTGAGAGAGAGAGAGAGAGAGAGAGAGAGAGAGAGGGAGGGGGTGGGGGAGGGGCAGTTAGAGAGGGAGACAGAGAATTCAAAGCAAGCTCCATGCTATCAGTGCAAAGCCCTACATGGGGCTCGAACCCACACACAGTGAGATCATGACCTGAGCCAAAGTTGGATGCTCAACCAACTGAGCCACCCAGGCATGCCAGTAAATCACTACACAATCTTGATTCCCTTCGTCACAATAGACCTACATTTAGCTAAGGTTAAAGACATTAAAGATCAAGTTTAACTATTTGGATTTTCCCTTAAATCCTGTCCCAAAAGGGATTAGGATTCAATTTTCATGGCATAAGTAACTTCACATTTACTTGATGACTTTTCTCAAAGATGAGCAATGGAGGAGATCTGACATATCTGAGGATGGGGTATTAACAGTATATAAGAAGCATCATGAATTATATTTTACATTGTGCAAAGACTGAAAAACCAGACTCATTTTGAAACAGCCCCAAAGAGAACTCCTCTCAGCTCTATTTTCTCAATGAGTTTGAGAAAGTGGCTTGGGAAGAAATGTTTCCAATCACCCCAAGGCTTTTACTTATAGGGATCCTAACACCTAGCCAATCATGCTGATTATCTACCTTTCTAGATTGATCTTTGAGAACAGCCAGCTCATATACCACCACTCCAAGAAGCCCTCCTTAAGCTTTCAAAATCTGTTTATTTCACTATTCAGCCTTTGTATTATTCTGACCTATGTAACAATGTATTCTGCAAAGCAGAAAAGCAAATGTTTCTGAGCAAAGTGTTTACAATGGTTGAAAAATCAAACATTAGAAAACCTATTTAGTGTACGGCCTATCCCTTCTCCCACATCTCACACTTTTTGTGTTTGAGTTTTGTGTCTTTTCCAAAGCTTCTTCATGCAAACATAAATACAAATCTATTGTTTTCTCATCCCTATTTTCTGACACAAAAGGTACCTTGATATACATACTATTCTTGAAATACATACTATTGCTTGATATATGTATTATTCTGTATTTTGCTCTTTTTTATTTAAACAGAGTAATACATCTCAGAAGTTTAGCTGAGATGTTTTTCCATATCAGTTCAGAGAGAAATTCCCCATTCTGTTTTAAAAGCTCTTCAAAATTAAAAAAAAAATTTCTATTATATGTTGTCATCTAATATAGTTAGCCAGTTCCACTAATGATGGGCATTTGGGTTGTTTCCAATCTCTTGCTATGCCAATGATGCTTTGTAGACATATGTTAATTTGCATTGTGTATGTATATCTTTGGGTAAATTCCAGAAAGCAGAAGGGCTGGGTCAGAGAGTGCACAATTCTGTAATGTTGCTAGATAGTGTCAAATTGCCATAGGGTTTCTACCTATTTATATTTCCATACAAAATACAGATGAAATCTGTCTCCTCACAGCCTTGCCAAGAGAGAGGTAAGGAGGGAGAGAAGGTTTAGGAAGGAGTGGTCGGTACCAGGAACAATAAGAGGACAAATGGATACAGGCTTACAGGGGCAAGGACAGTGTCAAATCTGACTGACATCTTGCTGAGGTGCAGCCAGCCTCTCCCCACGGTGTCTGGGACCTCTGGTGGCTCCAACTGAGCACATCTAACGTGGAGCTCACTGAACCTGGAGCCTCCTCTCAGTTTCTCATTTTCTACTAATGGAATCACAATTTTCTCACATTCAAAATCTGGTAGGAGAGAGTGTGGGCAGGTAGACATTCACTTTTCATTTTACAAACTCTAAATTCGTAAGCTTTATAACAAGAAGCGTATAGTTCTTTTGCAAGTTAAAACCAGTAATAATGTACTACAAGAAAAAGTGGAGGCCTAGTCATTTTTTTTTTGTTTTTTATTTATTCATTCAACCACTTTCTATTCTGTGAGCTGTTTTTCTCTTTCTTTCTTTCTTTCATTTCTTTCTTTTCCCTTCCTTCCTTCCTTCCTTTCTTTCTTTCTTTCTTTCTTTCTTTCTTTCTTTCTTTCTTTCTTTCTTTCTTTCTTTCTTTCTTTTTCTTTCTTTCGTTCTGCCAGATGCCCAGGGGAATGGTTTTCAATCACTTAGCTTTATAGGAAAATTGATGAAGAAAAAACATTAATTCTAGTACTTTACACATTATTACTAAGCATTGCCACCACTCTCAGACCCACTCCCAGTTTTTTTTTAAGTTTTATTTTTATTTAAGTAATCTCTATACCCAGCATGAGGCTGAAACTCACAACCTCAAGATCAAGAGTCACATGCTCCACCGACCAAGCCAGCCAGGTGCCCCACCACTTCCAGTTTTTCGAGTGAAAAGAAATTAAGAAAAAAACTCTTAATGAAATGTTTAATTAATAGTTATAGGAGCTGGGATATTACCTCAGGGAAAATCTACATAGTAAGGATTTATGATATTTGTGTGGTATTTTTATGTGCCATAATGCAGTTTTCAATCCAGACATCCCTTATATAAGTACACACTTATATCCATTTTATTTATTTATTTAAATTTTATTTTTTTTAATTTGCATCCAAATTAGCATATAGTGAAACAATGATTTCGGGAGTAGATTCCTTATTGCCCCTTACCCATTTAGCCCATCCCCCCCTCCCACAACCCCTCCAGCAACCCTCAGTTTGTTCTCCATATTTATGAGTCTCTTCTGTTTTGACCCCTTCCTGTTTTTATATAATTTTTGTTTCCCTTCCCTTATGTTCATCTGTTTTGTCTCTTAAAGTCATCATATGAGTGAAGTTATATGATTTTTGTCTTTCTCTGACTAATTTCACTTAGCATAATACCCTCCAGTTCCATCCATGTAGTTGGAAATGGCAAGATTTCATTCTTTTTGATTGCAGAGTAATACTCCATTGTGTGTATATATATATACATACACATCTTCTTTATCCATTCATCCATTGATGGACATTTGGGCTCTTTCCATACTTTGGCTATTGTTGATAGTGCTGCTATAAACATGGGGGTGCATGTGTCCCTTTGAAACAGTATCCATGTATCCCATGGATTTATCCAGTATCCCATGGATAAATGCCTGGTAGTGCAATTGCTGAGTCGTAGGGTAGTTCTATTTTTAGTTTTTTGAGGAACCTCCATACAGTTTTCCAGAGTGGCTGCACCAGCTTGCATTCCCACCAACACTGCAAAAGAGATCCTCTTTCTCTGCATCCTCGCCAATATCTGTTGTTGCTTGAGTTGTTAATGTTAGCCATTCTGACAGGTGTAAGGTGGTATCTCATTGTGGTTTTGATTTGTATTTCCCTGATGATGAGTGATGTTGAGCATTTTTTCATGTGTCGGTTGGCCATCTGGATGTCTTCCTTAGAGAAGTGTCTATTCATGTCTTTTGCCCATTTCTTCACTGGATTATTTGTTTTTTGGGTGTTGAGTTTGATAAGTTCTTTATAGATTTTGGATACTAACCCTTTATCTGATATGTCATTTGCAAATATCTTCTCCCATTCCGTCGGTTGCCTTTTAGTTTTGCTGATTGTTTCCTTTGCTGTGCAGAAGCTTTTTATTTTGATGAGGTCCCAGTAGTTCATTTTTGCTTTTGTTTCCCTCACCTCCGGAGACATGTTGAGTAAGAAGTTGCTGTGGCCAAGATCAAAGAGGTTTTTGCCTGCTTTCTCCTCGAGGATTTTGATGGCTTCCTCTCTTACATTGAGGTCTTTCATCCATTTTGAGTTTATTTTTGTGTATGGTGTAAGAAAGTGGTCCAGGTTCATTCTTCTGCATGTCCAGTTTTCCCAGCACCACTTGCTGAAGAGATCGTCTTTATTCCATTGGATATTCTTTCCTGCTTTGTCAAAGATTAGTTGGCCATACGTTTGTGGGTCCATTTCTGTGTTCTCTATTCTGTTCCATTGATCTGAGAGTCTGTTCTTGTGCCAGTACCATACTGTCTTGATGATTACAGCTTTGTAGTATAGCTTGAAGTCTGGGATTATTTATTTATTTTCATTTGGGAGAGAGTGTGTGTGTAAGTGAGAGAGGGGGGATGCAGAGGGAACAAGATAGACAGAGAGAGAGATAGAGAGACAGAGAGAGAGAGAATCTCAAGCAGGCCCCACATTCGGTGTGCAGCCCTATCCAGGGCTCGATCCCATGACACTGGGATCACGACCTGAGCCGAAATCAAGAGTTGGATGTTCAACCAACTGAGCCACCCAGGTGCCCCACATTTACATCTGTTTTATACCATTTGGAGAAAACCTGTAGTGGAATTGTACTACCTGAAGTTATAGAAGCTTGTAACTATCCTAGCTGCTTTTAGAATCCCATTCTTGGTGAAATATATCATTCATTTCTAATAATGCCTTATCAAAGCATCCTTTTATGGGAAATTGTCATCAAATTTATCATGTTTGGCCTTACTTTGGGATTTCCAGGAATTTAATATAGTGAAGAGAGGGGCCATCTCCTGGTGCTCTTGGTATTTGTACATTCACTTTCACACAGATAAGGTCATTAGGCATTCATGCACCTGAGCCATCTTTCCATATGGCATCTGGCAATAAGTCAGGTAACAAAGGCACACTTTGATCCATCTCATGAGGGTGCTGTCTGATGACTCAGCTCACAGTTCAGTTCCATCAGTGTCACCATCTCTGTCAACCCAGTCGCATTTATTCAACTATGTTTCTACTACATTGCATTTAGCCTTGTTGCTTTATCAAAATTAGTGAAATATGAGAAAATATAAAAACAAGCACCAGTGAACGGTAGTGTAGTTCTCACAAACTTAGAACAATTGAGACAGAGGAAATCCTAAGGTAGTCAATCTTTAGGCTCAATAATGACAACTCGTACTGAGAATTCTCTATGCATCAGTCACTATTCTAATCACTTTATATGACTTAATTCACTGAATTATCACAATTCTATGTAAGAAATAAATGAGGTATTATTATTATCTCTGTCTTTACAGATAAGGAAAACTATTCACAATTTGTAGAGATGTAAGTAACCTGACCCAAATTGGAAAGCTGCCTTCCTTTTAGACTTTAGATGGTCAACTCTGCTCAGCTGGGATAAGGAAGTCCAAATTTGAAGAATATTTATTGGGACACCTGGCTGGCTGAGTTGGTAGAGCATGAAACTCTTGATCTCGGATTCATGAATTCAAGCCCCACACTGGGTGGTAGAGCTTACTTAAAAGAAAAAGGGGGGCAGTGCCTGAGTGGCTCAGTCAGTTAAGCATCCAGCTCTTGATTTCGGCTCAGGTCGTGATCTCATGGATCATGAGATTGAGCCCCACATTGGGCTCTGCACTGACAGTGTGGAGCCTGCTTGGGATTCTCTCTCTCCTTCTGTCTCTGCCCTCCCCCACTCGTGCGTGCATGTGCACCCAAGCACACGTGTGCACGCGCGCGCGCGCACACACACACACACACACACACACACACACACACATGCGTGCCTTCTCAAAAATAAATAAATAAACTTAAAAAGAACATTTACTAAATTCTGGAATTATAGCCTAAGACGAGATCTAAGAGACAAGGCACGATTAGGGATTTTACACTACATTTTAGCCCTCTGGAAATAGAGCCCTCTCCTTAAAAAGCACAAATCTGTTTTTGAATTTCATACATCTAGCATTGGTGTGTATTTTCAAAAACATGTTGTATATGAAAGTAGGAAGCCCTTGTGTTATTGTATATGTTATTGATGTACATGGAAAAATGTGAATCCTTTGGGGACAGGGCATTTGTCTTATACTTCTCCAGTGCCTACAACAGTGTTGAACAAATGTTTCTTCTGGTGAGTGAAAACAGTAGTGGTTTGGAAACCATGCTGCCAACCTGCAAGGCACCAACACCAAGAAACACTCAATTCAAAGTAAATCCCCCTATTGATAATGGGAGAGGCTATGCAGGTGTGGGAGCAGAAGGTATATAGAAATCTCTGTATCTTCCCCTCAATTGTACTGTGACCCCAAAACCGCTCTAAAAAATAGATATAAAAATATATTAATAAAAAAAGTAAATTCCCCAAGTGTTTTTTACCAATATCTTGAAAAATATGTCATCCTAAGTACATACGCACACACATCAATGTGTATACACAAATATTTATAGTCATGTCTATAAACACACATTTATAAGTGCATGATAATAAAGGCAGAACATATGTCACATCTTAAATATATAAATACATTTAGAGGTGCATGCTGATGCGTTGAAATGATGATTGTTGCAAAACCCACTCATTTTGTCCTGTTGAAGAGGTGAATGGAACCGCCCTCATGGCCTCACCAAGATAATTGTGTATAAATTAAGGCAGCAGACAGATGACGTAGGCAAACCACTGTGTGCTCCAAATTTCAAGTGCCTCCCATGTCCCTTCCTCAGAGACTCTGTCCCCATTCTCTGTCTTTCCTTGATGGGGCAGTAGCTTTAGGGCACCACCCCTGTGACAACATCTGCTTGGAATGCAGCTGTACAGACACCTGGTCCAAGCAGAGCCTCGGATAGGCTTGCCGGTGACCTACGGCCGGGGTGGCATGGTTTGAAACGCTGAGCTGTGTGAGTCAGATTCTCTCTCTTTCTCTTCCTCCCTTTCTCTCTCTGGAACTTGAACCAAGAGACCAAGAGGAAAGTTTCCAGTTAGCTGTGGGCACGGTGACTGAAAGATCGTCTGGGGGCCTCAGTCAGGATGATGACAAACTGAGGACATTTTGCAAGCTGAAATTATGGGAGGAGGAGCAACGAGGAGGGAGTTGCTTGAAGTAGGAAAAGCTTAACGAGACAGAGAACACCCATCCACATCCAGAAGCTGGAGAGCTAGAGGACAGACAGCTGCACAGCCCCACCTTCATTTGTGTTCTGTTTTCCCTGGCTCCTGGGCATGTATGCCTTTAAACATTTTTTTCTCATGAGGTGAGATATCGTCTCAGATCATGATCTCATGGTCATGAGTTCGAGCCCTATGTCAGGCTCTGCACTAGGATTCTCTTTCTGCCCCTTACCTGCTCATGCACGTGCTTTCTCCCTCTCTCTCAAAATAAATAAACTTTAATATCCATATATTTAAAAAAATTTTTTAAAAGCTTTCTCATGAAGAAACCCATGTGCTTTTTTTCACCTTCTTGTCACTAAAAGAGACTACATTAGAACAGCAGATTGTCTCTGACAATGGAGGATATAAACTTAAAAAAAAAAATCAAGAGACACAAAATGAAAAAGAAAGAACTGTACAGGCACAGCGATACAGGGCCATGAAGACTAGTGACAAACAGTCATTCCATTCTTTCGTCCCCAAGGACCTCAGCTTGGTACAACCCTGTGTGATTAGTATTTATAGTGATGACCTTGAGTCTTCAGGCACAAGCTGCTTGACATTCAGCATATTTTCAAAAGCCAATGAAGCATGCAGTTTACCATAGAAAAAATTTCCTTCAAGTTACACAAAGTTTTGGTTCCTTAAAAAGGCAAGGTTCATGCAGTTATTTGTTATGTTTTAGTTTCTAAAATACGTATATTTATTTATACATGCCTTGCCTTGCTCAAGCAAAGATTAAAGATGACTGACAAGAATACACAAAACCCAAGAAGGCAGTATAATTGACAGGAAAGAGGAAGAAGCAGGAACATCAGGGTGTGGACACAAAGCTGTTCCAGGAGATTCGGTTATCTGCAAAGCTCGCTTCTATGGAATACCTCACTCCTTGATAGATCATGGAACATCATAACTAGTATTACTCACTATTGAATCATTTTTAAATCTGGAAGAAGGTCAGGGTTTATATTCTGAATGTAAAAGTCAAATTGAAACTGGGAAAAAGGAAAAAAAAAAGAAAATATTGGCTTAAATCATAGAAAATATAATAACAAAAATGAATAATTTAAAAAAAATGTTTATTTATTTATTTATTTATTTTGAGAGGGAGAGAGAGAATCCCAAGCAGGCTCTGTGTTGACAGCTCAGGAGGTCATGACCGGAGCCAAAATCAAGAGTCAGACGCTTAACTGTCTGAGCCACCCAGTCGCCCCAACAAAAATGCATTTAATAAGCTGTTAATTTAAACATACATTTAAGTATTTTCTCTTCCTTTATTTTGGTAAAAATCATTCCTTTATTTTAGTAAAATAATTGTTATGTGATAACAAAACTTTTTTTAAAAAGTTTTATTAATTTAAGTAATCTCTACACCCAACTTGGAGCTTGAACTCATGACTCCAAGATGAAGAATCACAACGTTTTCCGACTGAGCCAGCCAGGTCTCCTGCACTACTTTTTAAATGTTAATCACAAGTAGCATCACATTATGTTACCCAACTGTTGAAATTCTGCAATGTCCTTTGTAAGAAGGAATATTAACATATTAAGGAAAAAAGATGTTTAAAGTTGAGTTAAACTCTGCATACAAATGTAATTTTCTTACACAAATGTGATTTTTAGGCTGCATAAAAAAGCAAGAATTTTTCCAGGAGCCCTGTCCTGGTTTGGAGAGGCTCCCAGGATTTTAATTAAGGTGTTCCGACTCATATTGGGCCTGCCTCAGGGAAAACTTCTTCTGAAGTTTGTAGTAGGACATTCATACTATGGAGTTACTGCTCATAGGGTAAGAGTTGGGGCTTCAGAGTCAGGCAAATATACAGATTTGATGCATAATAGCTGAGTGATAGCTTGGGCAAGTTACTTCAAACTCAGCTTAGTTTGTTTCTTTTTTTTTTTTTTTTGGCAGTTTTATAACTTTATTTGGAATCAGAAGTTAGTTCTCAACCATATCAACCGTCTGTAGATTTTTTTTTAAGTTTATTTACGTATTTTGAGAGAGAGAGAGAGAGAGAGAGAGACAGAGAGAGAGAGACAGAGAGAGAGAGAATGAGCAGGGCAAGGGCAGGGAGACAGGGGGAGAGAAAATCCCAAGCAGGCTCTGCACTGTCACTGATGCGGGGCTCGAACCCACGAACCGTGAGATCATGACCTGAGCCAAAACCAATAGGGACACCCAGAATCTCCTGCCTGTAGATTTTTGGAAGTGGTGACAGGTATCTAGGTAGCCTGAACTCGTTTGGTGAATCTTCATCCTCATTACATTTTCTGGACAACTGTATACAGATATGGTATGGGACATTCCTTATTCTTTTAGCCCAGACAGCTTTGTTGAGTCTGGTATCTATGCACACATCTGAAGTTCCCACTTTCCTCATGGCAAATTTCTGGATCTCTTTGGGTACCCAAGGAGCACACTTCCATGGATGCACTTGTAAACGGTGATGGCGTCCTCTCTGGTCACTACCTTGTTGGTGGCATCATGGCTCTTCTTTTTCTTGCCACTCTTCTTTGTGGGAGCTGGTCTGTGGCCCAGGTTGCAAAGCTCAGCTTAGCTTCTTAATTGCAAATGAAGTTAATAGGGTTGTATGGAAGATTAGATATTATACGGTAAGCATTTAGCTCATAGCTGATACCTACTGAACCTAATAAATGCCTGTGACGGTAGAAGCAGTGATTGCCCAGAACATTCCACATTGATGTGACACAAGTCTCTGTTTCACTAGTGCTTTGTCAAAGATTTCTGGCCTAATTTTCCCATCAACAAATTTTTCTTTAATTGTATTGCTGCGAATACAGTTTGATGTTAGGGTTCTGACATGGAAACTAGTTTCGTTGCCTTCTATTATCTTCTTATTGTTTTCCAAAATGAATAAGCAGTGATTTTTTTTCCACTGAGATTTTTTCTTTGTTCCTTTTCATTCAAGTCCAGATAAAACTGCATTTTTAATCATGCCCATGGATGTGTAGTCTCATCTGACTAGCTCCATCATGTGTCTATAATGAGTTTTACAATTTTAAAAGTTGTTTTCATTTCATTGCTACTATGACCTCGAATAACGATGACTATCTGGTAATATATTGGTGAGCCCTCTTAAAAATAGGTGTAAATCCAGAAAACTGGAAAACTTCATAAAGTGAGGATTTTTTGGGGGGGTGAGATTTGGTCCCAGATTCAGGGTGATCATAATCTATCATTCAAACTATCAGGGTGTTTTGGGAATGCAAGAGGGGTGCAATTAATAATTTCACTGAGATAAAAGCATAAACCAGGACTCTCCCAGGTAAACCAGGGCAGAAGACTGACAAGCCCAAACTGACAACGTATCTTCCTGAGATGAGTATGGGGCAGGGCAGGGCTTGAAGGATTCTTCGTGAAATTATAGGATCCCTATCACGTGCTCATACTCTATATTCTATGTTTGAGCTGTGCGTTAGTGGGTTCTGCTTTGAGAATCCAAGCTCTGCCCTTAGAGGATCAGACTCCATTCAAATCCTTATATCTCAAGAAAAACGCAACGACAAAGTCAAAGACCCAGAAAGGCATAACAAATATGATCAAGAGCTGTGGGTCTTCATGTTTTGGCAGTTATGGCATCTTTGAGAATTTGGGATGAAAGCTATTAACTCTCTGAAGAAAAAGGCACGTGCAAAAGCCCCCATGATTTTGGCATTACAACTCAGAGGGCCACGATCTGTGTGATCGCACCCAGGGACCCAGAAATGAATCCCTAAGCTAGAACACATGGTATAGGTGGCAGGGAAAAGGAACCAATATTTCTTGGCCATCTTTACACATATTTCATTTCATACTCACATCAACCTATTTTCTAGATAAGGAAGCTAAAGCTCAGAGAAATCAAGATCTCACAGCTAGTTAGATGTCAAAGCCAGACTTCAAATTCAGCTTCATGTGTCACTAAATCTTATAATCTAAGTACTGCTTAGATATAAAAATTAATACATATATTTATACTTCATTCTGGAAAATAATTATACTGCAAAATATAGTTACAAAATGAACACAAGCATTTATCTCCATTTGAGTCGCACCTATTGGAATTAACACTTGAAACCGGAAAGAGGTGATGAGGGACAATAAAAATAAGTATTAAAAAAAAAACAACCTCAAATGTTAATATAATCAACAATTAGTGTCAAGATAGTTATAGATGAATCCAAGATTGATAAGTTGTTGATGAATTATTAAAAGATTTTTCAGTGTCTCATTGTATCCCTGGTTTAACCTTGGGGAAAACAACTACATCTTTGTCTGTATCCCGTGAAGCCCAAGTCAATCCGTGGATGGGATGGTGGCTTAGGCAACGTGTCATTTCCAACATAAGTAGTGTTTCTTGTATCACTGATAAACTCCAATATTCCCTTTGGTAACCTCTGTTCATTAATTCCTAAAATACCTGATCATATTCTGTCATGCCCCTGAAACATCGGATCTGTTTCTCTGAGAATTTGGTGGAAGATGTCTTGCTGTTTCCTTTCCAGTTCATGCTATAGATTGCTGCCATATGACTTCTCTACCCTAAACCATAGCTCCAGATATGGCAGTTCCTTGCACAAAAATACTGCCACTTCTCATTATATTTATACCTTTCCCATAAGTATCTTCTGTCTTCCTCCTTCTAAAATTGTAAGCTTGGTGAGGGCAGAAAGCAGTGTACTTACAGTTGACCTATAGTAGGCATTCAATTATATCTATTGTCTCACTGTGTGGATGATTACTACAAGAATTTAGTCAATTTGATTTTCTTTCCATTTTTCAAAAGGAGATACAATTTACATTTCCTTCTAAAACATACAATTTAGTGGCTTTCAGTATATTCACAAAGTTGTGCAACCATCACACTAATTACTATCTAATTCCAGAATATTTTCATCAGCCCAATAAGAAAGTGCATACCCATTAATAAATTACTCCCCCCACCCTTCACCTGGGTTCTGGCCATCAATAATTTGCTTTCCCCTATAGATTTCCCCATTATTTACTTGTATGTAAATGGAATCATATGATATGTAGTCTTTGTGCCTAGCTTCTTTCGCTTAATATGTTTTCAAGGTTCATCCATGTTGTGGCACACGTCAGCATTTCCCTCCTTTTTAAAGGCTGAATAGTATCCCATTGCGTGAATATACCACATTTTGTGTACCTGTTCTAGACAAGATCATTTTTAACATCCATACAACTCTAGGATCCTATACATATGTGAAGGGCCACCGCCAAAATTCATAAGTAAATCACAATAAATCATTATGCTTCATACTTTCTCCAGGCCCTTAAGTTTTCAAATCTTACCTACCATAGATTCCTGGCAGGATAATCCTGTTGTAACCAAGTTTACTTGCTGAACTCTTAAGAAACAATAAAACCAGAGCCCCTGCCTTTATTTCTGGATTCTCCCCCCACCTCCAATCTCAGCCTCACTGCCCACCCCAGTCTTGAAAGCCCACACTCTGAAATAATATACGTGTGCCGTGACGGTTTTACTAATTGTTCTCAACAGACAGGGTTCACAGAGGTTGGAGAGTGCTTTCTTCCCAGTTATTTCTCCCGTCTCTCTGCTCGCTGCAGTGCAACTTCTCCACCACCCAAAAGTCCAAAAGAAAAAAAAAGAAAAAAGAAAAAAAAAAGCCTTCCTTTGTTTTCCAAGGAAATTCAGGTAAAAGGAGGGGTAGGGGAAACGATATTTTTGACTTTCCTCACAATCCAGACGTTGGAAAGAAAAAGGATTTCCTTTGGGTTGCTGCCACGACTCTGATCTTTGATGCTGATAAAATATTTCCTTCTTAAAAAAAAAAGTTATGGGAAAATCATACCACTTCAGCTTGGAAGCCACACCTACTGTAACTTA
This sequence comes from Panthera tigris, assembly GCF_018350195.1. Taxonomy (NCBI): domain Eukaryota; kingdom Metazoa; phylum Chordata; class Mammalia; order Carnivora; family Felidae; genus Panthera; species Panthera tigris. The sequence continues at coordinate 45,328,976 of NC_056665.1, forward strand.
CGCGTTTAAAAAAAAAAAAAAAAAAATGAGAGGCTTACCTCTCTTTCAGGGAGGGTTTTGTTCCCAACAGTTCAGGTCTTGCACTGCGGAGCGAGCCGGGTCAGCAGCGCTCTTTGGAGGCTAGCGTGGAGAACTACAGGATCCAGAGGTCTTTGGAAACTCCAGCAGCTCCAAGCTTGTTGGCTACCACGGTTTCCCTGAGGAGTGACGCTGTGAAAACAAACCCTGATTGGTCAGGCCTGAGCTGAATTCTCCATTTATGGACAGATTGCCCAGCCCGAGCCGAGGCTCTGCCGGAGGAGTACAGAGTTAGTGGCCGAAGAAAGAAGAGCGAGGCTGGGCAGCCAGGCAGACGCGCGGAGAGCATCGGGCTCACCTAGGCAGGGGGGGGGGGGGGGGCGCGAGCGCCTGGTCTGAGTGGACCCCTGCCCTCTGCAGCATGCGCCCCGCCTGCTGAGTCTCCTCCTTCTCGCCCTCACCTAGCGCCACCGATCCCGCCTGGATGGAGTCCCCCCAGGGTTCCCATTGGCTCCTGTGAGTGCTTGGGTGTCGAGAGCCCGTTTTTGGCGAAGGGGACCAACTTTTGAAGTTCTCCCAGGAGCCTGCGTTCCAGCCCCAGCTCCCCGGCAGCCGGCGCCGGCAGAGGCGCGACCGCGGCGCGAGTCACCATGGTGAGTTGGCCGCACGGCGTCCCGGGACCGCCTGACCCTGGGACCGGGCAGGAAGCGTCGGCGCGGGGCACCCACCTTGGGCGCGCAGCCGAGGCCAGGGGTGGAGAAGGTGGACGCGGGAGTCGGCACGTCGCGAGCTCTGATTGCCTGCTGCTTTCCGTAAACCCTGGCTGGGGGAGAGGGAGCGAGGGGCCAAGGAAAACTTTCTTTCAAGCCGCTTTGGGCGCCGCGAAACTTTTTGTGGCCGGGTTGCTATGGCTGCCAGCTGTCGGAAGCCAGCATGGGGGCAGCTCTGCGCTCGGGGGCACGGCCCTCGGAGGGGACCCCTCTCTTTCCGCGGGGACCGTGGGGGCAGCGTCGGTGGCCCCGCGGTCCTGCCCGCGGCGGCGGGGAGCGCGGCACCGAGGCGCAGGAGCCGGCTCGCCGCGCCCCCTCCCCTGCGCGCGCCCCGCGCCCCCCTCCCCGCCGGCGGGCACGGGCGCCGGCCGCCTCCCCGCCTCGCCGCCTCTCCGCCCCCCGCGCCGCCAGCAGCTGTCCCGCCTGGCAGTCACACGCCGGCGGGGGCGGCGCGGGCCGCACAAAGGCCGGCGGGGGCGCCAGGTAGGGCGAGCACCTGGCGCTGGGCGGGCGGCTGAGAGCGAAAGTGACCGGGCGCAGCCGGCAGCCTCGCGGCTGGTTGGGTCTCCGCGCCCGCGAGGCCGAGTAAACACCCCCACCCCCCACCCCTTCCCCGAGGGCGAGGTGACTGGCGCTTTTCGGGTGTACCGCGAACGGGTCGCACGGGAGGAAGTCGAGTGTTTTGTTCTTTTTCCGTTGGCACTTTGGGAATACAGGGAAGTGGCTGACTTTTTCTCACTCGGCTCTGACTTTCCCCCTACCCGCCCCCCAGCAACCCACTCCGCTCCATTAACCTGAGCCGCATCCCCCTGGGTTTGGGTATGGTGTTCGTTTCTATCCGAAGCACAAAGGCAAGGACTCGATTTTGAAGAGATTGACAGTCCATCCGAGAAAGAAAGAAAAAAAAAAAAAGTGCTACTACGAGGCTTCATAGTTTCCACACTTGCTTCTTTTCAAAGAACCCTGCCTGGGTGGATGACCTGATCCTCTTCTGGTTTGTTTTGTTAAGTTTTAATGACTGTGAATGGGGAGCTAAGTCAAAATGGTAACTGGTACAGCGCTGATTTAAAAATCTATCCCGCAAGACCAGCCTGAGAAATGGGGCCAAGGCCCATGCGAACCTGTATACAAAACTCAAAAGCAACTCTAAGACCCAGTGAGTGCTGTGTTTATTCAAAAGAATGCTTAAAAACAAAACAGTCTTTAAAAGGGCATCTTTGACAGAAGCTTTTTCTTTTTACGTAGTCCAGAGTTGTGTCACCTCTGCCCCTCCCTAAGAGGACACTTGATCTGTAAATAAATTTCCTCTTTAAGTTTCAGGGTTTAAGGAGTCAGTCTGCTCCACGTTATTTTTGGAGCCCCTGTAAGAGAACCATTTACTTACACTGATGTGTGGTGGGTGGATGAGCTACCTAATTGGGCCACTACCTAATCAGCCTCTTGGATTTCAGCAATGTGATAGTCCTGGTACTTTAGAACTGCTATAATTATTTTCCATGGCTCAATATTTCTAAAAACAAAACAAAATCAATATGTTTATGTCAAGAGCTTAAAGAAACTTACTGAATTCAAATACTTGAGCGCTACCTTGAGAAAGTTAACTTTGCCTCAGTGAATTCATTTTTCATGCCGGACACACTGCAAAAGTAGTCTCTGATGCCTGTTCTGGAGACCTGGGAAATAACGTGCTCAGTTCGGCCACATTGCTTTTGAAGTAGATGGTTGATCGAATGGATGCGGAGGAGGCATGTTCTAAGGAAGAGAATTGTTTCCAGAGTTGCATAGTATGTCTGTCGGAGGACAGGGTGTGACTTACCTATTGATGGGTTCCCTGCCAGCGGCACAGATGGTGGTGTTGTGGCCAGCCAGGCGGCTATCAGTGCATCAGAAAAAAGTTAAAGCAGCTGCTGCCCTGAAACAGGACATGCGCCATTGCTCCGTCTACTAGAGGTAGAGTAACGTGGCCAAAATTAAATGAATCATTTCTTCAGTGGGTTGAGAAATTGTTCATTAGCTAGGTGAAGTTGTCTTAGGGCATCCCCCATCCTAAGTCGTCGGCAACCTCAGTTAGAATGTTTACTGTTGATATATGACCCTTTCAAGCCAAATGAGGCTTCATTTTGTGTTTCATTCACATCTGTGTGGGTCTGCCCAGCTGCATCCTTCAGCTGCTTAGAACAGGAAGAGAAGGGGCATTGCCTTCAGTGGGTGTGGCTGAGGGTTAGCATGGAGAAGAGACTCTGTGGGGCCCTTGGCTGGGCTGTAGGGAGAGCTGCTGTATTGTTGTGTGTTTGCCTGTTTGTGTGTGTGATCCCTTAGGAAGTCTGGTAGCACACGAGGAAGACTCTCAACCTGTCCCTAAGGCCCTGCCAAGACTCATTCAGTTGTGACTCATGAGGAAGATTGTCATTTTCTGATTCATGAGCACAATGTCCAGTGTAGAGTTCACCTCCTATCTTTTTCCTGAAAGCTCACTTTGGGACACTTTTCTCCATCTTTGGAGAAGCAACAACTATGTTTGGAGACTTGACGAACTGAAAAAAAAAAAAAATCTCTGCATGTCTTTATAATTTAGTGCACCTTGGTTAGGATGGACCCACAATCTCCTTTGACTTTGATTAATAATCATAGCCTACTAAGATTTCCCTTGTCGAATTTGGCTTTATCGTCTACAAAGGGAGTTCTGTTTTAGTGGGCATGACAGCTTGGACTGTCCAATGGACTGGAACCCATGTCTGTAGCTCTGCTATCTATATATGTCAGGTGCAGAAATTATTATTCATAGGGCTTCTCTGACTTAAATATACTGAACTATTTGAGTAAATCTGAATTGGCCATCACCTCAGACGATGGTCAGGATACGCCCCTTTCCCTCACTAGCATATTATTTGTGAGTAAATACAGATGTTATTTGTAAAAAATACACAGGAATAGACTTATGTACTTAGAAATCTGTCAGACAGCTGACTACGAGGTAGGTAAGTTCCTTTGGGTGAAGGCATGGCACGTATTTAGAAAGTCTGGAATCCATTTCAAGTATGTTTTCTGGGAAGGTAACCTAGTCCACTCCCACTGATTAGTTTATCAGATTGCTAATAGTTTCCTGGCCAAAACGACATAGTACAAAGCCAAACCAAAACAAAAATGGGTTGAAGCACAGAAAAGTTTTGATGGAGGCAGAGGGGTTAGGGAAGGATATGGAATTCAGGACATTATCTAGGGGCCAGCTTGGGTTGGCCAGCCTCATGGGGAACGTTTGGTCGGCCCAGGGCACAAAGAGAAAGCCCATGGAGCAGCAGATAGAAAGGGATGGAGAAGTGGAGGAAGCAGACAGTAGCAGAAGGAGTGAAAGTCGCCTCCTTCACACTCCTGCAGGGGATTTCAGCTTTGTCCGTGGTTGCAAACTCCAATGTCTGCAAAGGCCAGGATGCATACAATTTTTCATGGGGTGAGGCTGTCCTCTAGAGAGTAAATATACCCCTCTAAAGAAGCACCATTACTTGACCTTAGGCCATGGTTCGTGACAACTACCACATTACCATGGTTACATTGATCCTATTACATATTTCAAGGGAAGCTGGAAATCCAAATTTTTGTGCCAGACCGGTTAATTCTTAAAAGTGTTCTGATCATTGCTGCAAGGCCAAACACCTGCAGGTCAGCTGTTTGTAGCCACTCTATTGTAAATCTCAAAGTGGTGTCCCTGAGAACCACATGCTTTCTTCCATTCGCTCACCAGCAGGAATGTCTCAACTTTAACCATATACCAGTAATGGTGTTTCACTGATACATCCACACCTTCCCACTGGGTTTCCTTTAAGAGAGGGAGTTCCCTGGTATTTTCAGCCTATGGAATCACCAGGCTATTAACAAGGAAAATCTGCATCCAAATTTGGAGCAATCTAAACACCAGTGTAGATGTGTAAGTTGTATGAGTGGTGAGGCTGTGAACTGAACTTCTCTTTCTTAACCCATCACACCTGCCTCTCCACCCCCCCCCCCGCCCCCACCTCTTCTGGGGAAAATCCCCCCCCCAACCCCTTTATTGCATGCTAGACCTCTTTTATTACTCTTTTAGTTGAATCTCCTGGATTTGAGGTCTGTCTCAGGAGTTACCTTTGGGCCTAGATAATGAGCATTTTGGTAAATATTGACTTGGGATATGACTTTTTGCTCCTGTACTCAGTGTTAATGTCATGAGCTCATGTGAGACTAAATGAAAGAGAGAACATGTAATACTTTGCATTTCCTAATGAGAAACGATTGGGTCTCATTACTTGGTCAGAACTTGTGACAGCTATTTTCATTGGGTTCAAAAAGCAGAAATAGTTTGAAACCTGTATACCAATGCAAAGTATTATAAGCTTCATTATGGAATATATAGAAATTATGTACAGTCATGATTTTCCAAGCCTGAGTCATCTACTATTTTTTTTTCACAAAGATGCAGCAATTGTGTTTTCATCAATATGTTATTAAAATGATGAGGTTTTGATATTTTTATTATTTTTTTACCTTGCTGGGACTTAATATTTACAGAGCAATAAGGGGTTAAAGGTTAAATGCCAAAGGTACTAAAAATAAACATCTTGGCCTTACAAGCACATTCTGTAATAATGGTAAACAAATTGTGTCTTGAATTTCAGCTTCACAGTTTATTTTGGCAGAGACAAAAGGTTTTTGGGCATCGTAGCAAGGTATTTTTTTTAACCTATCTTTATGACAGCCACACTTGAGCAAAATAGAACTGTAAGAGTGCTCCCTAAAATCGAGGGATTGGCTTTGACCAGCCCTGGAACTTTGCACTGTACGTCCCAGGGAAGTCAGCCCGCCCTTCTGAGTTGCCACCAGGGAACAATGTCACTGAAGTACGAAGCACCTCTGAGTGGCCACTTAAGAAAATCTGTTTGTTTTTTTTACTTCTTTTTTGACCTAAAACTTTAGTGTTCAGCTTGATCGCCCATCTTATTCATACCAAGTCCCTCTCCACTGTTTCCAGAAGTTACATTCTGCCCTAAAGAAGAAATTGGCCCTTCTGAAGATGTGAAATATCATACGATAGGCTTTGGAGGACAAAGGGGAGGTGGCTTTTTCCAGGAATAAATACAAGAAACTGCTCTGAAGGGGGCCATGGTCTCTCCCCTGTTTTGAGTTCTGATGTGTTTGTTAAAAGTTCATTCATGGGACTTATAGTGATATGCTACATTGTAGAAAGTAAAACATACTACATTGTAGAATGCCCAGAAGAGATTTAAAAATTCTATCCTAGGGGCACCTGGCTGGCTGGGTCCCTGGAACATATGACTCTTGATCTCCAGGTTATGAGTTCAAGCCCCATGTTGGGTGTAGAGGTTACTAAAAAAAAAAAAAAAAAAAAAAAAATCTTCTATCCTAAATCCTTTTGCTGGATTTCACAGAAAAGTGTAGATGGGTTGACTTCTGAAGCCTCAGAAGTAGGATTTGACTGACCTGGTGCCAGGATTCATTTTCTGATCCCAATCAAATAAGGCTTTTCCCACCAAACCATAGTGTTGGATTAGGGTCTGTTTCCTTAGAGTCTAGACGTGACCGGGTAGTTTTCTTTCTTTCCTTCAGAAAAGCCTACTTGGAGGTGGAAGGTCATTTATTTTTGATTTATTACTGTTTCAATTTTTGAAATAAATTTGGAGGATTCACCTGTAATGTCACTACCCTAATAGTAATTATTTTCATGCTTTTGGGTTCCCTTCTAATCTGTCCAAATGCACACCCTTTTTATGTAGTTGTAATTATGGGCTAAATGTACAATTTGGGCTCTTGTATTTTTCCACCTATTTTATAAAACCTTTTCCTGGTAAGCATATTTATCACTTTTCGGTGGTGGTATAGTAATTCCATGTAACCTGCTTACCCAGCCTGTCATAACTGTGCAGAGACTTTGCCTCTAGAGCTACGTACCAGGGAGACCCTCCCTGTCATTAATGAGCTGCTCAACTTCCTGTTGCTTTTGAGACATGTAGACCCCTCTCTAGTGCAGAATGTGAAGCAACACAGGCAGGCTTGGGGGACACTCCAAACTCCTAAGTCCTGCTATGGGTGTTCTCCCTAGTTTATGGCATTGGCACTCAAATGTGTAACACCAGTGGGTGCTCAGGCTTCTGACTGTAACTTGACAAGTATGAATGGTCTTATCAGAGAACGCAGGTAGTTGGAGGTGGGGAGCTTTGAACCCTAAAGTGGAAAAGACAATAGCAGTTACGAAAGACGTTATAGCATACATGCTTATTACTAGGTAGGAATCCTTAACCAAATATGACGGCAACCATTGGGAAATCAAAGATGAATTAAGCACCGCCTCTGGGAGGAGCTCATGTCTAATGGAGGAATGGTAACAAACAGCTTTCCTATAGGTGAGTTCACTTCTTCCTGCACCAATGATGGTTTTTGTTGCCATTTTATAGGTAAGAAACCAAAGTGTAACAAGGGAAAGAGAACTGTTCAGGGGGCATACAACTTGTGTGTAAGGAAGCAGGTCTTTTAACTTTATGCTCTTTCACAAGCAATTGAATACATGATTTCTAATTTGAAGTTTCTGAATCCAAGCATCCGTATATCGCTTAATCATTTCACCTACTTTTGAAGGAAGACAAGGTTGATTAAAAAATAATCTGTTTTAGTTAATTTTACTCAATAGTGCCAGGGTGGGATAATTTAGACCTAAGAACGTTGTCTGTCATGGGTAGTAAGGATCTTGGCTTTAATTTCCTTGTTTTGGGGACTTTGCATATCATCAAGTTTGGGTACTGGGTGATATCACACTGGGAATAAGGGTAAAATAAAAGTCATGCTAGAAAATGCTCTGATCTCAATTAGGTTAAAAAAGTAGAAAATAAGGGAAACAAGATAACCACAAGAAACCTAGCCCATTAGTCCTCCTACATGAAAGAAAACAAATAAAAAATTAGGACCACATCGTTAGTGGCTTAGTAATTTAATCAGCGTGACCAGCATTTGATGTCGACAGCAACTTAGCATAGTATTTTTTGGTAACAGAATGATGTAGACATTGTCATTGTCTGATTGTAGGAATTTTCAGCAACAACAACAAAAATAAGGTTGCTTTTAGTGCCCCAAGTAGATGCAGACCTTTGTTATAGAAAATTTTGAATTTAAATGCAGAAGCATCTATTAAGCTATTTTAGAGTATGAATAAAGATGGCTTCCTCAAGACTCGGGAACGCTTGAATACAGAAATATGTCTACAAAATCATAACAATTCAACTTACCCCCATCAGCTTGTCAAACGGAGACTCCTCTTATTTGGGGGGTATCCTGAGGTCCTCTGAAAATATGTTGGAATCTATCGACCTGTGTCCCAACAGTGTTTGTAATAGTAAAAACAAAAACGAACCAGAACAATCTAAATGTCTGTTAGTAGAGAAATGCATAAATACACGCAACTTATTGGTAACCAAGTATCAGTATGGATAGATCTCACAAAAGTAGTGTTTGGTGAAGAAGCAAGTTGTAGAAAGATACATATAATAAAAACTAAGAAAAATTAAAAAAAAAACTATACACAGTATATTGTTTGGGGATATGTATTCATACATATATATTTATGCATATATTCTTTTAAAAATACAAATCAGTGGACTGGAAAGTTACCAAATTGAATCTGCTAAAGAGGGAAGGAGGGGCAGGCCTGGCTGGGTCAGTTGGTGGAGCGTCCGACTCTTGATCCCAAGGTTGTGAGTTTGAGCCTCACCTTTGGCTTAGAGATCAGTTAAAAAAATAAATAAATAAGAGGCATGGAGAAAAGGGAGAAGACTGGGGTCAGTTGACTAATTTTAACACTTGGTAGTGTTTCATTTACTTTATAGATTAGAAAATCCAAAGCAAATATAATAAAATAGTATCATTAATTCTGGCCAGTGTGTGTACATACATATTTATTTTATTCTCCATACTTTTAACATCTTTTTCCAATTAAGAAGAAAAAACACATAAACAGACAATTCTTCATGTAATCTTAGGAAGTTCATAAACCTCTGAAACCCATACGATTTCATTCCAAGGGTTATAGCAAACATTGTGTTGAGATGAATATTAAGGTGTATGGTCAGTTGTGGATCTTTGCCTGATTATTCTGATGACAGTTGACATACAATCAAATCATTAGTCTCAATGAGTGTTATGTAAAAGAGTCATTAGGGATTGCATCCCAGGATGTTCAGTGTATTAGTCACCTTTTCTTGCCCTATTGTGTCTGCTGGCTTTTAGTATAATAAACCACCCCAGACTTGGTGGTTTAAGTAATAAACGTTTATTATTTCTCATGATTTTGTGAATTGGCTGGGCAGTTGTGGGCTGGGTGGACTGGCTCCTCAGATCCCTGTGGTCAGCTGGTGGCTTGGCTAGGGATAGATGATCTGGGATGTCCTCACTCCCATGTCAGATAGCTGGCACAATTTCAGTTGGGGCAGTGGAGATGACTGACCAGAGTCAGTGTGGGAGCGGACTACCCGAGGGCCGAGCTACAGGTCCCCAGCCTCAACCTTTTCTTTCAGCTTGCGGTAATTGGGTGGATACCCTGAGGCAGGAATAGATTCAGTGGCAGCTTCCGTTTTTTCCTGGCTGACCCCTCTGAACCTCTGTGTTTGACAGAAGCCCCCATGTCTATTATACATCCACTGCTGTTTACCCAAAGCAATTCCCAAAGGAAATGGAATGGCAGTTCTTTTGCATTGTGGACACTCAGGATGATCTTCAAAATTGCTGTTTTTTTGTTGGAGAAAAAAGTAAAAGCAGAAACTAACAACCAGAAGAAAAGTAATTTTCTATCTGTTAAAGGGAGCTTTGTGAAAGTACCAAGTGTTTTACAAATAAGTCCAAACTGAGAGTGCAGTGAATCCTGCCAAACCAGACTGGGCTGGATGGCCTGTTGGACATGAGGGTGGAATAATCCTGTTGGGAACAGGTGGGGACAGTACTGCTCACTGCCTGATTCTGCCTTTCCAGCCAACCCTGAGCCATGATGTGGACAAAGCCTTTCTTCACACACACAAAAATACTTGTTTGTCTTGGTTGAAAGTCCTATCTTTTGGATTATTCCCCAAACAACCCCATGTCAATTCCATATTCTGTGAGCCACAGACTGTGCTATCTGTGGGCTCCTCAACAAGATGTGAATTGAGGACAAACTTAGCTTTAAACACAGTTCTCAAAAATGCGTTAACCCATGGGTCTTTCACTTTGACTTCCTCTCTTTCTCCCTCTCTCTTTTTAAATGGAAAAATTTGAACTACACAAATGGGGAGAAAACTTATTCCCCAGCTTCAACAGTTGACAATTCATGGCCCAGCTTGTTTTCTCTATTTTGTTAATGGGGTGTATCAATCACATTGATTAACTTGTTGACATTGAGCCATCCCTGAATCCCTGGAATAAATCCCAATTGATCTTGGTGTACGACCCTTTTGATGAATTATTGAATTTGGTTCGCTAGTATTTTGTTGAGGATTTTTGCATCTATGTTCACCAGGGATATTGGCCTGTCATTTTCTGGTAGTGTTCTTGTCTGGTTTTGGTATCAGGGTAATTCTGGTTTTGTAAAATGAGTTTGGAAGGGTTCTTTACTCTTCTTTTTTTGAGTTTGAGAATGAGCATTAATGCTTCTTTAAATATTTGGTAGAACTTACCAGTGAAGTCATCTGGTCCTAGACTTATCTTTGTTAGGATGTTTTTGATTACTTATTTAATCTCCTTACTAATAATTTATATTTTCTATTTCTTCCTGATTTGGTGTTGGTAAGTCGTAAATTTCTAGGAATTTATCTATTTCTTCTAGATTGTCTAACTTATTGGCATATAGTTGTTCCAATCCTTTCTGTATTCTCACCTTCCTTTGGTTTATTTGTTTATTTTTAAAATGTTTACTTATTTTGAGAGAGAAAGAGAGAGACAGACAGGGCATGAGCAGGGGAAGGGCAGAGAGGGAAACACAGAATCCAAAGCAGGCTCCAGGCTCTGAGCTCTCAGCACAGAGCCCGATGCAAGGTTCAAACTCATGAACCATGATGTCATGACCTGAGCTGAAGTCGGATGCTCAACCGACTGAGCCATCCAGGCACCCCTCCCTTGGTTTATTTTGGAACAAATCTTAGATGTCATTTTATCCTATCTCTGTATTAGGTTGGATTTTACATAAGCTAAACTCAGCTCTTGGCACTAACTACTCTTTTGGTCTCCCTTTGACTTTTAACAGTACAGACTGTTTTACAGAATAATGTAGACATCTCCAGTCACTGGGCAGTCTTCTTGATACTTGTCCTGGTCCCATATCTAGGTATACATTGTCTTGATATGTAGGACAGCAGTGGGTGCCCACTCTACATTCCTAGCCATACTCAGTCAGGCACTTCCTTTAGGTAGGATTGGTAGAACCAGCTTGTGGTTATTGGTCTCTTCATTCCTTCTTACACAAGCCTGCATCACGGTGATGGCTCTACAAATAATACTTGTTTCTTCCAATGATCAGATGCATTTAAATGTAGACTGTCAGGGTGCCTGGGTGGCTTAGTCAATTAAGTGTCCGACTTCAGCTCAGGTCATGATCTCACGGTTTGTGGGTTCCAGCCGTGCGTCAGGCTCTGTGCTGGCAGCTCTGAGCCTGGAACCTGCTTCTGATTCTGCGTCTCTCTCTCTCTCTCTCTCTCTGTCCCTCCCCTGCTCACACTCTGTCTCTCAAAAATAAATGTAAAAGTAAATAAATGTAGAATGTCAGGACAAGTAATATCCTGGAGACTACTTGGGGATTTCTATGAAGTTGTTTGCTAAAGTTTGTGTCTGTGTTCATATGTGCATTTTTTTCCAGGGAAGAAGATTCATAAATCCCCAAAGTGGTCCATGGCTTCCCCAGATGACCCTCGAGGGTCCAAAGAATTTAAATAGCCTGACCAAGGTCACTTGGCAAATTAATAGAAGAGGTGGCCTTAGAATTACAAGTCTTTTGACCCACAGTCCAGGGATCTTGGTCCTAAATCTGCTTTTACTAGAAAAGTTTAAAAATCAAACATAACAGGGGCACCTGGGTGGCTCAGTCGGTTGAATGTACGACTTCAGCTCAGGTCATGATCTCACGCTTTGTGAGTTTGAGCCCCACCTCAGGCTCTGTGCTGACAGCTCAGAGCCTGGAGCCTGCTTTGGATTCTCTGTCTCCCTCTCTTTCTGGCTCTCCCCTGCTCACACTGTATCTCTCTCTCAAAAAATAAATAAACATTAAAAAAAAATAATAAACAATAATTAAAAAAAAAAGAAAATCAAACTTAATAAAGCACTAGGGAGAAAGGAGGTGGAAAGTGGTAAGTTAAATTTTTTTGTAAGATTCCCATGGAACTAAACCAATTTAAGTTACCATTACCATTACCAATGAAGTAATGGTAGGTATTATCTGTTGGAAACTAACTTAATTTTTCAGAATAATAATAAAGCATGAAAACAGAGTCACAGTGTTGGCCTCGTATTTATTATGTTTTTAAATTCTCCATTGATCACAAAGAGAAGTCTGTACCTCTAGTACAGACTTCAAATATAAATCAAGGACCTAAGGTTTTGACTTTAAGTAAACAATTGAAAGCTCATTTTTTTCCTGGTAGGGATTTATTATTATTAATTATAAAATTAATGTTTATTAATTGAGGGTACATAATGAGAAGGAAATTACTGGACTCCAACCACTGGACTCTGTGCTCTGTGCTCTGTTTCTATCATCTAGGATTAAGGCTTGGGGTGTAGAAAAAAAAAAAAAAAAAGGAACTCGGATAGTCTCTTCCTTCTAGCTCTTTCTCTCCCCTGCCTCTAAGCCCTCCCTGCGTCCTCCATCTGTCTAACATCCTGTTCTTTCCTCCTAAGGTTCTTGCCCTTCTAGATGGGGGAGCGATGAGGAGGAGGGTTGGAGAATGCAGGAAACATAGTTTGCACTTGCTCAGAAGTGAGACACATAATTAAGTCCACCACAGGAAGGGCAACTCGCTCCTCCCACCTCGGTCGGATCCCTCTTTCTCATCCTGGGTGGAGCTTGCCTAGCACAGCCTCTCCAGTGACTGTGGAATGCCAATGTATCCAGCATTGTCTGGTCTACAGAGACAATAGACACTGTCATCATTGTTTGGGGCAATGAATCAGTCTTCAGTTTGCAGGAGCAGTTGTATGTAGGTGTCAGGTGGCAAAGGTGTATTTTATGTAATCTAAATATAAGATGTAGCTAACTGAAAGATTCCATCGGTTGCCGAGTCCTATGGATTCGACTTCTGCAGTGTGGCTTCAGTTTACCTTTTCGCTTTGCCTCTCACCTGGATCTCCTGGCCACGTCTAGCTACCCGCTGTGCCCCTTATGGGCAGATGTTTGGCTGTAGTCAATCCCCATGGTCTAATTCTCCTTTTAGGCCAGTCCTAATTCCACCTTCTTGAGTCTCAGAGTTGGAAGTTATCTTCAAAAAACCCATGGCTGTTGGTCTGCAGAGACTCCATGATTCGTTATACGTGTTTAATCTTCTCTTCTGGTCAGTTACTTTTCAGGGAGAGCCCTTGTTCGTCTTTCTACCCCACCTCATTTTGTGATTTGTCCTGCTAGGTATACAGTGCTATTTTTATTTTTATTTATTTATCTCTTAAAAAAATTGTTTAATGTTTATTTATATTTGAGAGAGAGAGACAGAGAGAGAGAGAGAGAGAGAGAGAGAGAGAGAGAGAGAGAGAGGCAGAACTTGAGCCGGGGAGGAGCAGAGTGATGTAGACAGAATCTGAAGCAGGCTCCAGGCTCTGAGCTGTGAGCTGTCAGCACAGAGCATGACGTGGGGCTCAAACCCATAAGCAGTGAGATCATGACCTGAGCTGAAGTTGGAAGCTTAACCTACTGAGCCACCCAGCCACCCCTATAGTTCTATTTTTAAACGTATTGGGGGAAAATCCTTGCGTTTCCTTCTGCAGTGTGTGACTACAGTCTTTAAAACACACCGGTTTTAAAGACTTGGTCTTTACTTGGAGTAGACAGAGGGCAGAACTGCCCACACAGTGCAGCACTCCCCAAGTCCACACCAGTAAACTGCTGCTCTTGGTGACTCAGCTAATGGAGTGAAACAGGGAGGGGTGAATCAGGGAAAGCGCCCCGTGATTCAAATGTCACCGGAGCCTTTGATTTTAGTGGGGATGATGCAGTTGTCTGATGTGGGTGTCACCCCTCACTTCATTCAGCTCGCCTCTGGAGGGAGAGAAGAAGAATAAAGATACTTAAAAGGGCACCTGAAAGCTGAGCCACTCATTCACCGAAGGCAGGAGAATCAGTCTGCCCACGGGTACCTGTCCTCACTCGCCAGCCAGCTATATAATGTTGAAACCAGGGCAGACACCCTTCCGCCCCTGCTGTTTCCGAATCTGTGAAGAAAGACAGCGCTCCCAGAAACTGGAATCTATTGTATCCATTGCCAGTGATCTTTGCTAGTATGGGGTTTCAGGAACAGGCAGAGATACAGATGGAAGAAGGGACTGAAAGAATTGAAAATGGGATTTTGAAGCAGACAGTATGCTTTTTTAATTGTGGTTTTGGAGGACAGGTTGACTTCAGATGTTTAAAATTCACAGGTAATCCAAATACTGGTAAATTCAGACTGTCCTCGTGAGATCTGTGTGCGGGACCTCCACACCTAACAGAGTGGGCAGATTTGTACTTTTTGAGCTTTTTGGAGTATGTTTTCCACACTCAGCTCCAGGTGGAAGGGATAAGGTATTCTAAGCTCTCCAGAGTGTGAAAGCAACGGCCTCCAAAGTGAGGCAGGAGGAAGCTGACGTCCAGGTGACTGGTGGAGTCTGGAAAGATACGTATGATCACCAGTTAGAACATTTTGAATGATATTTTGAGTGGCTTGTACACCAGACATGGCAGAGTTGAGACAGGCCAGGTCAGTTGGGGCCCTCCTGCCAACGGGAGGTTTGGAGTGATATTAATTCATTAAATATTTGTTTATTGTTCTCTCCTGCTAGGCTGTCAACTCCTTAAGGGGGATACAGTGTCACATTCGTTTTTGAGTTTCCATCACCTGGTGAAATGTCTGGCACGTGGTAGAATCAGCAACTTTGTGGAATTGAGCCCAACTGTTCCCCCACTAGACCAAAAATGCATGGAGAGCTGAAGACCTTTCACTGCAACTCTGCAGTGATGTTGTAGCCTGCAACAGAAGAGTGATTGATGAGAGCGGGTGGATTAACCTAGACAGTTAACTAACTGTAAACTGGAAATGTTTTTCAAAGATAAAAATAGCCCCCTCAGATAAATCCAGTAGAGCTTCCTTTTGAGTGTTCTTTTAATAGAACAGGATATTAGCAACTCTCGAGCTCAGCTCCTGGAAGGCAGAGACTGGAGGGAAGCTGGTGGGCTGGAATGGCTTCTGTATGGGACTCTCTCACTCTGTCGATTACAACCCTCCTACCGTTGAGACCAGGAGAGGTTCTGGGATTGCCCAAGGCCACACAACCAGTCCCAGCTTGTCCCCTCCAGGAGTAATGCTGCTCTTTCCAAGCAGACAAGGAAACAAAATTCACCCAGGCCCCCTGATGAAAGTTCCCAACTGCAGGGGCGCCTGGGTGGCTCAGTTGGTTAAGTGTCCAACTTCGGCTCCGGATGGGATCTTGCGTTTCATGGGTTCGAGCCCCACGTTGGGCTCTGTACTGACAGCTTGGAGTCTCGAGCCTGCTTCAGAATCTGTCTCTCCCCTCTCTCTGCCCCTTCCCTGCTCATGCTCGCTCTCTTTCTCTCTGTCTCTCAAAAACAAATAAACATTAAAAAAATTTTTTTTTAAAGTTCCCAACTGTAAAGGGAAGCATTCTCAATCAGGTGTAACCCGCGACCTCGCTCTCAGGCTTTTCACTGCTAGAGGTTGTGCCAGGCTGTGGCCTATCACTACCAGATAGGATAAGAAGGTTTTCCTCATTCAGCTATGTGGACCATCAGAATGTAAAATTACCTGACCAAGTTTAGATCTGTTCTGGTTTAAAGAGAATCCGCTGCCTTTGTTTTTCCTTAGCGAACTAACAACTCACCTGCCCAACTGGGATCTCAGTTTCCCCCTCTTCCCAAGGCCAGTTTGTCTCCAAAGAGACATGCTAATGGCTTAATTGTTTTGTTTATTCTGCTCCTCATAAATTCTGGTAGCTTCTTTTGCATTGAGAGTAGAACTTTTTTTTGAGTGTCTTGGCATTTCCTTTTGTTTTGAATGGCTCTTAACGTTTGCTCCTAAATGTTTTTTTGAAAGGTTGGTTAGCTCTTAGTGATAGGTGTGGCTTTCTGTAAATGGGAGGTTTTTCTGGGTGTGGAATGGAGAAAGTGAAAAGGGAGGGATTTTAGAAAGAAATCCTATGCACTATATCTATATGACAAACAGATCATTTTGGAGCCTGATATTTATGCACTTATGTTCGCTTGGCTCACATACTTGAGTTTTGGGGGTTAAAAGATTAACCCATGCAAAGGAATGTTGATATTTAGCCTGACAAAAACTGTGCATTTACAGAGCTGTGGTTTGCTTTTCAAAATGTAGAAATGTAGAGGTTTACTTCTTCACCTCTGACAAAGAATTTCAAGTATGAGACTCTTCTGGCTCATGTAGTAAATGCATTTTTATAAGTTTCATGTAAATGACACATTCTGGATCAAGAAACTTGATAATGCACTAGGAGGATAATTCTCAATGCAGCGTGGAATCTGACTTTGGTGAAGGGAAGACTCTTGCAAGGGAAGGTTGAAGAAGGTTAAATACACTGAGGTTGGTTAAATCGGGTATCCTGGCCCCTTGGAATAGAAATACCTTCTCTCCTACCAAGTGGAGTTTGGAAATTTCAGAGCTGGGAAATAATGTATTAGATTTTGATGTGCTAAATCACTTGAACAAGTAATGAAACTAATATTATACTATAACTTAACTAACTGGAATTTAAATGAAAAACTTGCAAAAATAAATCATTCAGACAAGTACACGATCACGCTATTTTTGGATGTGTCTGTAATTATGCAGGGTTACATGATGATAAAATTTTCAGTGGCTTTTCCAGTTTCTGAAGGTATTCTATCCTTTGCATTCTCAGTCAGTCCGCCTGGAGACCTTAGTTTTTTTGTGGGAGTATGGGTCTATAAATTTAACAGCTTTTCACACCCTCCAAGAGAAGAGAAATCTGCTATTGGAATGAACAATTACTGGGGTGTCTGGGTGGCTAAGCTGGTTAAGTGACTGCCTTTAGCTCAGGTCATGATCTCATGGTTCATGGGTTCAAGCCCCACATCAGGTTCTCTGCTGTCAGCACAGAGCCCGCTTCGGATCCCCTGTCCCACTGTGTCTGTGCCCCTGACCCACTTGCGTGCTCTCTCTCTCTCTCTCTCAAAAGTAAATTAAAATAAACTAAAAAAAAAAAAAAAAAAAAAAAAAAAAAGGAATGAGCAGTTATTGAGGACCCACTCCGTATTGTTCTGCTTTTGTACCTCCTTTGAGGTAGGTATTCGTTTTCCGCCTACAGACAAGGAAACAAAATACCATCTGAAAAGTGGCAGAGGATGGATTTAAATTCAGCATCACCTGAATCTGCTGTGGAGAGGAGCTGTCTATTCCTAGACACGTGCACATTCAAGTTGTGGGGTCTATGGGCCAGCAGCATGGGCACCAACTGGGCTGTTGAAAGAACTGCAGAACTTCAGGCCCCACCCCAGACCTCCTGATTCTGAGTCTTCATTTAAATGAGACCCCAGGTGAGAAGGCACTAGTGCACAGGAAACCTGTGGTCTAAGCACGGTGACATGACTCGAAACAGGTGCCCAGTAGAAGCCTGGTGTTGTCCTCCAGGATGCCGTCTTACAAGGACAGGGATGCAAACAGTCAATCATCTCTTATCTTGCTGAAGCAGAAGTGACATGGCAATGCTCAGGGGCGGGGTGGACGGAAAGTTTTCTCCATCTGAGGCAGTTCTGGAGTCAGACGCCCGGAATCAGGGGCTGCCTACAGCCTGATTGGAAAGCCCTCCACCCAGAATTACTCCTCCGAGGCTCCTGTCAATGCCGAGCTTTGCCATTACCGGTTGCTTTGAGCTGCTGCATCATTCTTGATAAAATGTTGGTTGGTTAATAACATCTCGCTGTAAACTAATCTATCAAACCTTCTAAAGCTGCCCAAGAACAGATTCTGTCAGGCTGGAGAGAGAGAGAGAGAGAGAGAGATCCAGACTTGGGAATATCAATAGCGAAAAGAGTCCAGCCTCCAGAACCATTCCAACCCTGGGGCGACAGAAAGTGTCCTTTGCCTTCTCTTCCTAATTCGTACAGCTAGACTGGAGACATCAGGGGCCTTTTCTGTCCCTCTCCTCCTTTCAGGACTCCTGCTGGTCCCAAACCTTGTGAAGGTGTCCTCCTTTGCTCAGCTGTCATCCTGATTTGAATCTGCCTTGTCTTACGCTGGGACCATCACAAGGGTTGCCTAAGTGATCTTCCCTGTCTTCCCCCTTTAATTTACAGGAAGAGCAGTGCCAGAATCATTTTCCTGGTAGTACGGCTTTACACCTGTCACTCTTACTCAAAAAACTCTCAGCTCTTACAGAAAAGAGGCTAAAGGCCAAAATGTGGATCCGTCTCAAATCTATTCCAGGCTGCCCCTGGAATATTTTCCAGTAGTCCTTCTGGAATATGTAAACTCCATGGGGCAGCCTGAATGCCTTGTCCCTGCTATTAGCTCCTAGCATAGTGCCTGCACACCATAGGTTTTCAATAAATATTGATTGAACGGATGAATGCACAAGCTGATTCTCATGTTTTATAGTCTGGCTAGAATTCACTCCTTGGTCAGGCTGTTCTTAATGACTGGCCTTCCATTCCCTTTCTTGCCGTTTATCAGAATCCTCTGAGGCCCACATAAAGGCTCATTTCCTGGAAACTTTTGATTTAGCTCACTGAGTTCATTTCTTCTTCAAATCGTAGCCCTTGTCATGGAGTTATTTGTTTGGTGCTCAATTATATGTCATCTCACATCGCTATCTGTGTGTGAGTCACACTGTATAGATAGACTCTAAACCCCCTGAGGTCAGAAACAATTTGCATTTCTTTATACTTTTCAGAGTTTATCCTCTTTCCCTTTGGCCTTTTCTCATTTTCCTGCCTCCTCTCCTTGTTCCCTGGTCATTGGTCGCTCTTTGACCACACTTGTGTTGGGTATTCCGCTGGGTTGTGGATCAGGCACCCCTCCCCCCTGGAATGTGTGTGGTCCCTGGGGACAGGTACTGCGTCACCTGGTTTCTCCCTGTGTGAATGATGGATGCTATAAGCTTTGTCCTTCTGAATTTTCTGTCCCTCCTTTTCGTTCTGCCCAGTTCCTGGAACTCCCGTTTTTCCATTAATGCAAATATGATCATAGTGAATAAAAGTCAGTGCCCTTGTGACTCAGTGTATTTTCCAGCTAGAGTGTGAAGGTGTCTTAGAAGCCACCGGAGACAGCAGTAGTGGATCTGTTTCACTCTGAGGGGGAGGCAGGAGCCTGCCTGGGGATCAGGAAAGAGGTTTGTTTCTCCTTATGTTTCCTGGAACAAAGTAGAACAAATTATTTAGCCCTGTACTTTAATTTCATTTTTTAAAAAAAGGAAGTAAGAGTGGTTTGCATTCTTTTTTCTAGTAGGTGCTGCATTGAGTATCAATAAGAACATAAAGTGCTTTGAATCCAGTCCTTGTGACATGCACAGCACCATAGCCCTACCCCGGCTGAAGCTCTCTACTACATGCCCCTCCTTTCTGGCTCTTCTGCTTCCCCCCAAAGCTGGAGGTGACTATTCCTAGTACATTAGCATTTTTCTTTTTTCTTTTTTTGTTTATTTATTTATTTCAAGAGAGACAGCAGGAGTGAGGGAAAGGCAGAGAGAGAGAAGAAGATGGAGAATCCCAGGCAGGCTCTGCACTAGCAGTGTAGAGCCCGATGAGGGGCTCCAACCAAGGAAGCCTCGAGATCGTGACCTGAGCTGAAATCAAGAGTTGGATGCCTAACTGACCCAGGCACCCCGCATTAGCATTTTTCTAATAAACTTGTGCCGTCTGGCTTATTAAACTTTACGAAAGTTATTGCCAGTCTTTTAACAGATTGTTTTTGAAAGAGTTTCATGTTACCTGATAAGGAAATACATCAAAATTGGAATCAATTGAGTAAGGTTAGAAATGTTTGAAGACCATTCGCAACCACGTGGATGGAACTAGAGGTTATTGTGCTAAGCGAAATTAGAGAAAGACAAATATCATATGACTTCACTCATATGAGGACTTTAAGATAAAAAACAGGTGAACATAATATAAAAACAGGGAAGAGGACAAAACATAAGAGACTCTTAAATATGGAGAATAACAGAGGGTTACTGGAGGGGTTGTGGGGTGGGATGGGCTAAATGGGTTAGGGGCATTAAGGAATCTACTCCTGAAATCGTTGCACCATATGCCAACTAACTTGGATGTAAATTAAAAAAAGAAATAAAAACCCTGACAGGATTAAAAAAAAAAGAAAAAAGAAGTGTTTCAAGAAAAGAGACACATCTCTGCTTGACCTGCTCAGCTTCTAATTTTCACATCTTACTAGCTTGGGGAGGGATGAATGGCAGAGAAGAGAAATCACAGGATGAAATGAGTCAGTAATGAATTCATTGAATTTGGGCAGGGTAGCTTGCCTATTTGAAAAATTCTTGGCAAAATTTCTCATCACCCTCCTCCATAATTGGCTGGGTATTTTAAAGAAGACGTATTGCATTTGAATTTTCTGAATAGAGAGAGTTCAGCTCAGCCTTTTGTATATGGTAGGTTGTTCAAAGTGCATTACTGGAAGTGGGGAAAGACACCCTTTGTTTCTTTATTCCTGGGCTGGAGGAGGGAAAGCCTGGTATAGAAGCGCCCTAAACTCGTGATTATATCCTTTTCATAAACATGACAGAATCTTCTGTTAGGAAATTATAACTGCAAATAGAAATAATGAAAGAGCCATATATACATACTTAGACGTTCACTTGAGAAGTTATGGTGGAAAATAATTAATTACTAGCCAAAATAAGGTTTCTAATGATCCTTCCCCTCCCCCCCCCCCCCCCGCCGCCTGGGTGCCCCCACTCCATGCCCAAGTCTTACCTACACTCAACAAAATCCCATCCCCTGAAGCCTTCTCAGACAGACCCCTTCCGCTTCCATGTGTCCATGGCACGTGTTTAAATCGTCTTCCCCTCACACATCATGGTCTACCTGGTGTTGGAATACTCAGGGTTCTGTGTCTCACTACGATGTGGAACTCTGGAAAGCAGGGGTTGTTTTTGGACATTAGCCAGTGGTCTCCATCTAGTTTAGAAGCACCTGTGGACCTTTTAAAAATGTCAATCCCTGGGGGTGCCTGGGTGGCTCGGTCGGTTAAGTGTTGGGCTCTTGATTTTGGCTCAGGTTGTGATCCCAGGGTTGTGGGATCAAGCTCACATTGGGCTCCGTGCTGAGCATTGAGGCTGCTTGGGATTCTCTCTCTCTCCCCACCTCTGCCCTTCTCCCCTGCTCGCTCTCTCTCTCTCTCTCTCTCTCTCACACACACACACACACACACACACACACACACACACACACACACAAAGTCAATCCTTGGACTCCATCCTAGACCAGTTGAAATCAGAGTTCCTGGGATGCCCTCAACTGTCTTCTTACCTTTCAGTTTCCTGGGTGATTCCTAAAACAAGCCAGGGTTGTGATTCAGTGTTAGTAGAAGATATTTAAGTATTGTTGACTCTGCCATAATTTGGTGCAACATCAAATTCAAACCAATCAGGAGATATATTTGCCATGCTGCAGCAAACCAGTGAACTTACAGGAGATTTTTTTTTTTTTTTGGCAAGAGAATGGAGGGAAGGGATGGGGAGTATATTTGTTTAATGACTCTGACTTCTGTAAAAGGGAGACTAGTTCGCAGGGAACCTTATAAAAGAGGAACCTCTGTGTGAACAACACTTGGCATGACCCTGACAGCCTTCTGCCTCTTCCCCACTGTGGTCATGTACCCTTGAGCAGAGACCTCCAGAACATGGCAGGATATCAGGAGAGATGGTTTTCAGTAGGTTTGGGATGAGGTTCAGGCATCTGTTTTTCACAAGGGTTCCAGATGATTCCTGAGAGCTTGAGAACCACTGTTCTATAGGACCGTGGAACTGAAAACAATGTGGGTGTTGTATCATAAGCACTGGGTCTTTTTTGGGAGGTGGAGGGGTTGGTTTTTCTTACCCCCAAATTGCACAATCATATACATATTTTCTCTAGAACTTTTGTGTAGTTTTATTTTTTTAAGTTTTTATTTATTTATTTATTTATTTATTTATTTAATAATCTCTGCACCCAACATGGGGCTCGAACTCATGACCCTGAGATCAAGAGTCATGTGCTCCTCCGACTGAGTCAGCCAGGCGCCCCTAGAACTTTTATGTAGTTTTAAAGTTTAGCTTCTTACATGATCTGACATTTACTTTTCTGGTGTGAGAGACTATACCCCATAGATCCTTTTCCAAATGGATATTTAAATAATGATTCTAAAAATAATTTATTAAAGAACACATTCTTCATCTTCTGTTCTTTTTTTTTCCCATTTTTTAAAGTTTATTTTATTTTTTTTTAATTTTTTTTTAACATTTATTTATTTTTGAGACAGAGAGAGAGCATGAACAGGGGAGGGTCAGAGAAAGAGGGAGACACAGAATCTGAAACAGGCTCCAGGCTCTGAGCTGTCAGCACAGAGCCTGACGCGGGGCTGGAACCCACGGACCGCGAGATCATGACCTGAGCCGAAGTCGGACACTCAACCGACTGAGCCACCCAGGCACCCCAAGTTTATTTATTTTTGAGAGAGAGAGAGAGAGAGAGAGAGAGAGAGAGAGTGCAGGGGAGGGGCAGAGAGAAATGGAGAGAGAGAGAATCCCAAGCAGGCTCTATGCCGACGGTGACGAGCCTGACCCAGGGCTCAAACTCAGGAACCGTGAGCTGAAATCAAGAGTTGGACACTTAACCAACTGAACCACCCAGGTGCCCCTGTGTTTTCTTTTCTTGATTAAAAAAAAAAGAGAAAAGCAAACAATTTCTCTCAAATGTCCTAATGTACTTTGTGTAGGTCCGTTTCTTCATTACTGAAACAGCTTGGACCATCAGGTCCTCATTCTGAAGACTCACGGCGGCCGTGTGGCCCATGACTTGCAGAAGCAAAAGGTGGACCAAATGCTTTGGTAGCAGGACACACCCTGCAGCTGTGCTTCTGAATAGATCCCTGATAGTGGCCAGATGTTCAGGGACGCATCTCTTCCTAAAGGTCAAGAAAGCACAGTTAAAAGTGAAAAGAAGACAGAAGTGTTTTAATCGTATTTAGAAGAATGAGGGATTCAGAAGTGGGAGTCAGGCTTTTTGGAATCTCAGTAGGAAAACAAAAGAATGATTCCAGGAATCAAATAATTCTAAGAACTAATTATATAAAACATTTTGCAAACCATGAAGTGATATTCAAATATATTAGGAAGTACTAACTCCATGTGTTCTAGCTACATTTGAAAGACTTCCAGAAAATAAACAATGTCATTGCTGAGTAAAACTTGGTCTGTCGACCCTAGGATTCTTCTTGTGGCTTAAAGGAAGTTTTACGGGAAAGCAGAGGAAACTGTAAAATAACACTTTAATTCAGGTACCTGTCTATAGCATGAACAACACCTAGAAAGCCTTCGGGATTCTGGTAATTGGTTGAATATGCTATCTATTCTAAGTGTGCAGGCTAAATACCTATTCATTCCCCAAGTGAGGACATGGGATAATAATGTTCCATTATTAGCAATTAATTAATGATGTCCTATTCCTGGTACCTCTCTCTTTGCATTTCCCTGTCTTTCCTCAGTCATCTTGTGTCACAGGGAATACAAAAAGTAGTTGGCCAATTCTGTTTTCTGGCATTAAGATAAAAGCCAAGTTAAAGACAAATGCTTAACCGTTGGGTAATAACAGCTAGTGAATTGAGAGTTTCCTGTACAAAGGGATAAGTAGTCTGTATACCCAAGACATCAAATTACTCTTTTCATTTTCATATTTTCACATTATGTTCTGCCATGTGAAATAAGCAGATGTGAGATTTTTTTGGAATGTTCTAGTGGTTACAGGTTAGAGACGGTTGAGATGCCCTTTCCCTGGTCAGTCGGCTAAGTGGTCATCAGCCCCTACCCTCCTGAGAGCCCGTAGAGACAGTCCAGGTGGGAGTGGGATATGACTTGAGGAGCAGAGTTGGCTCAGGATCTCGTGGAATGATCTTAGTGGGAGGTGGTCTGAAACCACAGAGGAAACGACTCTTTGTGTACAGCTTCCCACTTTATACTTTAGCAGACAGTGTGCCTTCATGGACTGATAGCATAATCCTCTCTGACCAACGGGCTGAAAAAGAAAGTTTGCTGGACACAAACGGAATCAGGAAAGTACTGCTTGCCGAGTAAGGCATTTAGACTCCTCTTTGAGGCAAAAGGAAAGTTTTAACACTGACCTAGTTTAAGGGGTTACTGTTATTTGGGGGGGAAAAATCCTGTTCATGAAAATAGAAATTTGGACAGAAATAAAAGAGGCTACCAAATTCCTAAGTCATCTATTAATTTTTTTTCAAACTTAATTGCATTTTCTTGGCCTCACAGTGCAATTGTTGCTATGGGCCCACTTTAGTTACACCTAGTAGCTGAATCTGCAAATACCACAAAGCTTTACTTCCGTCAGAAGGATTTCGTTTGATTAATTTACACTCTTGGGTGACATTTCTTAGTTGTGTAGGAGGGAAAAAACTAGCTTAATTTAACCACATTAGCCACATCATGGATGGGGAAATGTAGGGAGTGTGTAAGTGATTTATTTGCCTTATTACTTAAGTGAAGATGTTTCTGGCTTAGGTTTTTACCTTGTCCTTTAAGAGCTTTACGAGCAAGATATTTTAGGCTATGGTAGTTTGAATGTTCTTTTAACTCCGGCACTGCAGGCTAAGGCTCTAATTTCTGCCAAATGTGAAATAGTGGAACAGAATAAAACCACGTGCTTTACATTATAAAAGTTATATCTGATGGATGTCCATGTTTAGAAAAATCACAATCAAGCTCACCATTTGTAGATATGGATAACACAACTTCTTTGCCAAACAAAGTTGGTTTCATCCTAATTGCTTACCTTTATGTGTTTTATTTTCGTATCTGTAGTAAAATAGATTTGGTTATACTTAAAAACCGTTCAGTGGAAATTTGTAGTGTGGAGCCTGGTTTGTTTGAGTCCTGGCTCTTGTAATTTTAGAGCCATATCTTTGATTTGTTCATAATATTCATAGTAATAAATCACCTCCCAGAGTTGTTATAAGGATCAAATCAAATCTAGTTATCTGGAAGTGTGTTGTAAATTATAAATAATTTAATAATTGTAAGGAAGTATTATGTAAACATTGATTTCCTTTAAAACTAGGGGTACCTAGGGGCGCCTGGGTGGCTCCGTCGGTTAAGCGTCCGACTTCGGCTCAGGTCATGATCTCACCGTCTGTGAGTTCGAGCCCCGCCTCGGGCTCTGTGCTGACCGCTCAGAGCCTGGAGCCCGTTTCAGATTCTGTGTCTCCCTCTCTCTCTGCCCTTCCCCTGTTTATGCTCTGTCTCTCTCTGTCTCAAAAATAAATAAGCGTTAAAAAAAAAAATTAAAAAAAAAAAAAAAACTAGGGGTACCTAGGTGTATGCTGTATGACTTGCTGAAGGTACCAGAGAATTTTCCGGATGGTCCAACATGTGTCCAAAACTCAAGTCCTATTAAAGACACATATTTTTAAAGATAAAAGACATTTGTCACAGCATTCTGAGATCTAGATCTTAAAAGACATAAATTAACATTGAAGGATTTTTTTTAAATCTGGGAGAAAGTTTCAAGAATTTCTTTCACTTTAGGTATTGGCTGGGTGTAATTGGGAAGAGGAGTAGCAAACAGGGAGCACCAAGGGACTGGTCCTCTGACATCACCAGAGAGATGCCCACATCACACAACCAGGATCTTATCATGTGAGAAGGGCATCAGAAGCATGTGTGCAAATGGTGCTGCATGTATTTTTTTTTTCTTTTTTCCGAGAGAGTGCAAGCGGGGAGGGGGGTGGAGGGGGAGGGAGAATCTTAAGCAGGCTCCATGCTCAGTGTGGAGCCCGATGTGGGGCTCGATCCCATGACCCTGGGACCATGACCTGAGTGGAAATCAAGAGTCAGATGCTCAACTGGCTGAGCCACCCAGGCGCCCCGGCGTATATTCTAAATGACATTTGTAACACCTTCTACGTAAACTAGGCCAATCACAGTTTCAAACGATAAAGGTTCTTTTGCACCATCGTCAAAGGGTGTCATTTGAATTTATTGGGTTTTTTTGTTACCCCATCGTGCCTGCCAAAGTTTATTGGTAAATAAATACTCAGGCTGCTTAGCAGTGGCTGTTCTCTAGGGCGTGGAGTATAATACACTTTAAGTGCAAGTCTGTCCTAGCCTCTAGCCTCTGAGTAGCTAGGAAAAACAGGTGCTGGACTTCAGAGAGATCTGGAAGTGAGCCTGGTCCGGCCTCTTGCAGCCCTGATCGTCATGTGGCATGTGCATGGGACAACAGTAAAACGCAGCCCTTGCTGCAGAACCAAGCAGTTTTTTTTTTTATTATTATTCATATTCAGCACAGATCTGTTGATGCAAAAAACATGCTTTCCTGATGTGGCCACTGAATCATCACTTGCTTCTTTCAAAATCCCCGAAATCTTGTATTCTGATGGTATTTGGCAGATCGCATCTCATCCTGCAGCAGCCTATGCTTTCCAGCAGTGTCTGAGAGTGGTTTCAAGTAATTTGAACAAACTCTTTGATGATAGTCCACCTTTGAGTACATACCGAGAATAGTACATATACCCCACACGGTTGTGCCAAATCTTGTTCCTTTTTCTTTTTTAAATTTTAACATCAAATTTGTGCTTTGTTTAATAATAAAAGTATAAGGCTAGGAGCTATGCAAGGAATGAGTAGAGATTATTCCTGGTGGGCTCGGGTCCCACATGAATGCCCTTGTTTTTCTCTTTCACGGTTGGACCCATCATGGTGTGAATATTCTCTTTGACACAGTCTTCAATTGCATTACATTTTTTTTATAAGAGTTACTAAAGACTGTTAACACATTTATTTAAAACTTCCTCAGCCATATTCACAGCAAGGAGGGGTTGGTGGATGTGTCTTTTGCGAATAAATTCCCTTTGTCTGCCTAGTAATTTCCTTCCAGGTTTCTGAACGTGTAACCCATAAATGACACGTGTGGGTGAATGGAGCAAAATGGAGGAGACACTTATGCCAGTCTGAGAAGTTAATAATTTTGATCATCAATGTTAGTGAGTTGGCAGGTTTTTCTCAGATCCCCTACTATTTTTTGACTCTGCCGTCTGAACCCAAAGACCTGGCAGTGTGGCGAGAAGGGGCTGGTGAGCCCAGCCAAGTAATTTCTGGGTAATCATCTTATGGAGACTTCACAGACTTTGGCGAATATTTGGATGGAGTCGGTGGCAGTTTTATTGCTACCATCTGATTCTGCTTTGGGCCTGTAGCAATTTCTGCCACTTTGTCACCAATGGGGGGAAATGCTGTTACTAGAGTGGAAAAAGATGACATTCAGTAGCAGTGTCTTATATTCTGCTCAGAATTTGTCCAAAATGGTCCTGTGTTAAAGAGCAAAGTGTCCAGCTGCTGTCGATTGGGTCAGACACTCATAATTTATCTTAACTTGAAATTATATTGTCCATCCTGAGAATGAATAAGATGAAATAACAGAAGATAGTAGTGGGGATATGTTGGGGTCCCCATTGCCCCATCTTCCTTTTTGGTCTTCTGGTCTCACAAGCCTATGGGCCCCAGGGAAGCGAAGCTCTGTCTTGTTCACCACTGTTTCGCCAGGACTTAGTGCAGTGCCTGGCATAGAGTCGGAGCTCAGTTTATTGAATGAATTAATTGGGTGAGTGCATAAAAAACCAAGTAGAACAGGAGTTCCTCGGAGCAGCTGCAAAAATAAGCAATTCCCACAAACCTTTGAATTTTGTGTGAGGTTTGTTTGTTTGGTGGGTTAGTGGGTTGGTTGGTTGGTTGGTTGGTTGGTTGGTTGGTTTACAAAGACCAACAATAGGGAAAATCCACTAGACTCCAGTCTTCATATGGTTATTATTTGTTGATGATGTGGTGGATGGAATGAAGGTGTTCTTTTCCCATCCTTAGCACACACACCTCTTGTGTTGGATCTTGAGTGTCACCATCAACCATCACTTTGTCCCCCCGTTGCTGCTGTTCTCTGCTATTCAGAGATCATCAATATTGGTGGGCAATTAGATTATTTCCATTTTTGTTAAATACTCCTGCTAGTATTCCGTTAAGTAGATTCTGTGCAGCAGGATTGTTGATTCATAGGGTATATGCCTGTGACATTTTGAGAGGAACTCCATTAATTGGCTTCCAGAAAGGATTTGTCTATTTATGTGCTCACTGAGGGCATTAATGAGTGGAGAATTATGAAAATAAGGTAACATTTAAGATTACTGGAGGATAATTTCAAGTAACTGAAAACTAACTGCCTGTAAGCTCGCAAAATTTTTGAGAATAAGAAATTCTTTATATTTCTTTTATATCCTGCACCACATAGTAAACTGATTAATGTAATTGATCTTTACTGTCACGAAGTCTCTTACCTTTCATACTCTTCCCCATTACCTGGGCATATTTCCAGGGGTCTCTTAGGGAGAAAAGCTAACCCTTTCCCATGAGGATGTGCTCGTTCCAAAGTTTTACTTAGCTATGTAGTAGAAACTCAAAAGGTATTTATTGAACTCATTCTCATGGTTCAGCTTTCACCTATAAACATTATAGGAATAGAGGAAAAAAAGGAAGAAAAAACAGAGGCTAAAATCAAGGCAGGAAGAGAGTAGATTTAGAAGGAGGAAGTGGGGAATTAGTTTGCTCAGAGGAAGAAAGATATACCAGCAATGGGAAATAGGTCTACTGTGTGTGGTGGGGTAAGGGTGGTAGCAGGAAGTCTTGGGTTTTTTTTTTTTTTTAAAGATTTTATTTTTAAGTAATCTTTACACCCAACATAGGGCTTGAACTCACAACCCTGAGATCAAGAGTTGCATGCTCTACTGATTGAGCCAGCCAGGGCCCCCAGTGACAGAAAGGCTTACAATGTATGTAGAACATTGGTAAGTGGATAGGCTATATTAGAAGTAGATTGAAATGAAGCTGGATAGTTACAACAGAAACTTGGAAAGCAAGACATGGAATAGGAATATAGAATTTCAGAATTTAGAAGAAATGTGACATTTCTTAGTAGAATTATACTTAGGTTGTGTTTATCAAGCAACAGCAGCTAGCAAGGTTACTATGCATGCCAGTACAGATAAATAAGACCATCAAGTCTTCATGGAAAGGAATGGAGAATTTGTCACTCATATGTCTTCCCAGCTCAACTCCTTTTTTGAGGTATAGGGGGTATGGTTGGAGATGGGGGGCGGGGGAGGGGGGGTGCTGTTAGGTTTGTCTACATAATGGGAAACACCTGATTAAAAACAATATGGAGCCAGTCTTGACAATCAAATTGGCTGCATCCAATAGAATGCCAGCAAAGTCAATTCCCAAAATCTCTTCTGTTAAATAGTGACATAAAGGTGACCTAAGTGGTGGGGAAATTTAGTTTATGTGGCTTTAGCATGAGACTGATCAATGACAATTCTGTGGATTTATAGAACTGGGAGTACTATAACTAGAAATACCTGTCACTATAGACTCCTGGTATTATTTGGGGTAATCTATACTATAATGAAGGTGAACATCACTTCTCTAGTGACAACCAAATAATGGAAGCCCTGGATCAGTTGTTCTGGTCTGTGGTCATATTGGAAATAGTGGGTTTGCTTTTGATTTTAGAAGGTAAATGTGTTTGTGAGAGCTGTAGGAAAGCCCACAACTCATTTCCGTTAAAGTGACACTGTAATGCCATCATGCACTTTGTCTCACAAGAGAAGTAACACCAATTAGCAGACCTTGAATACTTAACCCGTGACATTGAGCAGGTGATTTAACTTCTCTGAGAACACAGTTCCTCATCTGCAAAATGGAAATAGTGTCTACTCCCAGTCACAGGGTGGTTTGAGGGCTCAAAATGGTAAAGAAGAGAAAAGCTAAAGTACTGCAAAATTGTAGTGTGCTTTTTGCTTTTAAATCACTTTGTATACTTACGCGTCAATTTTTATCTAGGGCCTAGATTCAAGACTAAGAAAGAGAGCTCTCAGCCTTCATTTCACTTGAATTAGCCCTACTTTATCTTTACTTTAAAATTAGTCCATTTACTTCCATCTCTTTTGAACATCACCCTAACCTTCAATCATAAAGGAGAACTGCAAGCAGTAAAATCAAACTGTGAAATTATAGAATTGTAAAGCCAGAGCTTTCTACAGGTAAAGGAAAAAGCAGTCTGATTGAAGTCACTCTTGTCAAGGTGAAAATGACTGACTGCTATGCCTCTAATAGGATTGTGTACATTTTTTAAGAGATGTGCTTCTGTTAATCTATGCAAATTTCAAATTGTGGAAGATACGATGTACTGATAGTGTGGGACACAAATTTATTTCCAGCTCAATATTTTGGGGGGTAGGAGACCCCCTATTTTGGGGGGGTGTCTGTATAATTTCCCATGAAGAAACAATCTGGGGCTGAGGTGCCTGGGTTGGCTCAGTCACTGCAGCACCTGACTCTTGATTTTGGCTCAGGTCATGTTCTCACAGTTCGTGGGATTGGGATTGAGCCCTGCAAGTGGCCTCTGTGCTGACAGTGAAGAGACTGCTTGGGATTCTCTCTCCTTCTCTCTCTCTGCCCCACCCCCTTCGCACCCCCCCCCACCCCCGACCCCACAACTCTGTCTCTCAAAATAAATAAACATTTTTTAGGGGCGCCTGGGTGGCTCAGTCGGTTAAGCGTCCGACTTCGGCTCAGGTCACGATCTTGCGGTCCGCGGGTTCGAGCCCCGCGTCGGGCTCTGGGCTGATGGCTCAGAGCCTGGAGCCTGCTTCTGATTCTGTGTTTCCCTCTCTCTCTGCCCCTCCCCCGTTCATGCTGTGTCTCTCTCTCTCTGAAAAATAAATAAACGTTAAAAAAAAAAAAAATAAAAAATAAATAAAATAAATAAACATTTTTTTTTAAAGAAACAATTTGGGGCCGAGGTTGACAATCAATTTGATTGCAATCCATAGAAGAGGGATTCTGTCCCATCTTTTTCTTGCCATTTGTATATATTGTTCTACCTCCTCCATCTCATCCTAAAATATGGAGCAATTACTCAGTTCTAAAGTGTCCCTCCTCTGACATCTTGCTGACCTCTTAATTCCACATATCAGTGTGCTTTTTTTTTTTAGTTTATTTATTTTATTTTTGAGAGAGAGAGACTGCGAGCAAGGGAGCAGCAGAGAGAGAGGGAGACGGAGAATCCCAAGCAGACTTGGCCCTGGCATCACAGAGCCTGTCACGGGCCTTGAACTCACGAAGCGTGAGATCACGACCTGAGCTGAAATCAAGAGTCCGATGCTTAACCGACTGAGCCACCAGGTGCCCGAAGGTTGTCCTTCTTTTCGTTGTTGATTGCAATCTAAAAGAAAAAGGGGTTGTGATTTAAAAGGAGTTGTCACCTCTCCAGATAGTTCAGTCTGTACACAGTGTTTCCACAGTAAAATGAGCACAACTGTGAACTGTGCAGGGCTGCTCTAATACCTTTAGTGATTTTCCTCAATTTGTTCTTCTGCATCAAGTCAGCAATTTATGTAAAGGGTCATCTGGTAAATATTTTAGTAGACCATATGGTCTCTGTTTAATTCCTTAATGGTACCATTGTACATGAATATAGTCACAGAGAATGTGTAAATGAATGGGCATGGCTGTGTTCCAATAAAACTTTACTTATAAAAACAAGCGGTGGGCCAGATTTGGCCCACAGGCCATAGTTTGCTGATGTCTATTCTACATCATTTCCATAAAGACAGGACAGATGCACTTACAATGTTAAACGGAATACATTGAGTTAATTTAGGGATTAATTTGTAAATACCCCAAAGTTGAATCAAAGATCAATTTTTCAGTTTGCTTAGGAATTTACCTACAGAAAACCATGTTGTCACAATTTTCCGTTCTTCTTTACACTGTGTACCTATAGATTGGATAAGGCTAAGGCCTGGCAACAACAGGCTTGGGGAATATTTCCTTTTCTCAAGTGTTTACTTTTTCTCAAATAGTTTCTCAAGTATTTACTTTTCTACATACTTAGTCTGCCATTTTTCATATTGCACTGTCATTTTAGATTAATGCCACTGACCTAATGCCAACTCTATACCACTCTTAGAGCTGGAAACTAAGAGAGAGAGCAAGGAAAGACCAGGAGAGGAAACTTACCTTAAATGATCCTTGAAGTCAACATCAGATACCTTGAGAAGCCATTGCTGCTTGATTTTTAAGATCTTCAATTACAGTACTTTGATTTTTAACCTTAAGAAAATTCTCCTTCAACCATTTCAAGCCATGTGGAATATCTATTACTGCTCAGGAATTTACTGTGGTTTTTCATTGATCGCGGCCCCAGACTCTGGAATATGTATTAATTTATTTGGGCAGAGAGTGCAGGAATCCACATGCAGAATAAAGTAAACTTTATGTTGAAGCAGAATATTGAAGCTGGGAATGATTAATTCTTAAAAAATGAACCATCAGCATTAATAAATATTGAATTCTAAGAAGGTTATTTTGCAGTTTGCTTTTTAAAGGACTGAGGTAATCTGACTGACTTCCCATTTAAAAGCGAAGGCTTTTTTTTCCCCCTATGAACAATATTTGTTTAGAGTCATTGGTAAATTATTAATCTGCGTTCCAGTGTTTCATGTTTGAAATACCAGTCCTCCCTGTCCATGGGGGATTTGATCTTGCTGTAATCAGCAGAGGGTTCTGGGAAGTGGGAATGGCTGTGGTTTGCTCTTTGAAAGACTTTAAGAGAGAATCAAAAAGCCGAGGTTATACAGGAAGCAGCCCTGCCCAGTGTTTGACAGCTGGCAGTTTCCATATGGAGTTATACTGTGCCGTGAACTTGGAAGGAACACTGAATTGTGGGAACGTTTGGGTGGGCTTCCCCCCCCCCCCCCCCGACTTGCAGAGGTCCTAAAGTATCCTTTAAAGTATTCTTGCAGCTCCTTTGAACAGATGTCAAAATCTCTTTCGGTTTGGAGCTACTCCCAAATGTTTATATTCTGAGTCTCTGGTCCATTTTCCTCCCAACGCTGCACATTGAAGGTCACTATTGGGGCATTTAATGAACTGGACTGGTCATATGATTCTAGTGAGTTCTGGCCCTAGTTCCACCCCACTTGCTAGCTCTGGCACATTAGGTAAGTCACTTAACCCCTCTGATTTCTTTCCTGAATGGGGGTTATGTTAGTGTATCCAACATAGTGTTGCTTGAGGATTAGGAGGAATAACTCATGGGACCTAGCATGGGATCTCCTCCATGAACATGCAAGCTCCATGAGGAAGCTGTATTTCCAGTGTCCATAGCACTGCCTGGCACATAGTAGGAGCTCAATAAAATTTTAATTAACAAGTTAACTCCAAGCACTCAGTAGATATTAGTTATTATTGTCATTATTCATATTATTCCTATATTTATTATTGCTTATGTTACCCTCCCACTCAAGTTTCATTTTGAGTCCCTCTCCTTACCTTCTGCTGGTGACAGTCATCTTTATGAAGCTGTGGTGTCAACAGAGTGCTGGGTTCAAATCCTGATCTACCCTGGTTAGCCATGAATCTTTGAGCAAGTTTCCTCATCAGTAATTGGGACAATAGTGCCCGCTCGTAGAGTGTAAGTGGGCACTGCATCTTTGCCTTAGTTTTCTCAAGGATATATGGATACAAACAACCCTGGTACCTAGTCCTTTCCCCATTTCTTGGTTTGTCACGTTCCCTAACGGCGTAACCCTGGAGGTGCTGTGTGCTCCCCACCAGAGTGCGTTGCAGATGGCTCCACGTCTGGAGGTCTGGTGAAGTCCTCTCCCCAGGGAACAACCACATTGCTCCAAACGTGTGTGTTTTGATCAGGCTCATTTGTGAATAGCCAGAATAGTCTCTGTCCTTTAAGTTTCCACAGTTTGTCTTTACAAAAGACGACTACTACCACCACCACCGCTACTGCTTTGTGTCATGTGAATTGGAAAGATACCACCACCACCACCACCACCATGTGTTGGGAGGGGTTCACAGAGGCTGTAAGATGAACGTTCTGACACCCTCCCTTCACCCCTTGGGTTCAGTGTCTAGTTTGAGTCTGAAAATGGATCAGGTTCTCTCTCTTCCCACAGAGCCTGCCTTGCAGTCCACTCTAGGAGGTAGCACAGGTCCAAGGAAGAGCCACTTCCCCGGTGCAAGAAAGCAGACGGGTCTGCTCCCACCTCCTATTTTTGGCTTGAGCAAGGACCGCACTCTCCCGGGGCTTCTGCTGCCAGTTAATCCCCAGGGGTGAACTTTCTCTTTCTCTGACTTTCTCTGCTGATACCTCTGACAGCTGGCCGTGTGCCCGCTGAGTATAGTGCAAAGGATTCGGGAACTGTCACCACCCCAGTTACAGCTGATCTTGCTGGTACGAGCCCCACCATGTCCATCCCATTGCCCAACGTCATCTCTTCGGAAGTGGGAACCTCTGTGAGGCTTTATAGTCTCCTCCTCTGCCTCCTTTCAGCAAGGGGCGAGCCCCCACACCTCCTGCCTGGGCTCTTGGACCCATCACCTTCTCTCTCAAGACAGCACCCACAGTGCTGGGGAGAGAGGGGTGTGACGGGGTCTGTGTGGCTAACGTTCCTTTGCCCACTGACAGGGAGACGCAGCCTTGCCTGGGATGTGTCTGGAAATGCCTCCCAACCTGGCCTTTCCTTGACTTCATTCTTTTCCTCACCCCACCGCCCCACATCCCAGCCAGAATGTCTTGTCATTTTTACTTATAAAGATAATGGAATCTGATAGCTTGACATCGCTCCACAGCTGCCACCCTAATTCAGCGACCACCACTTCTCACCTAGAAAGCTGTAGGATATTCCTCATGGTCTCTCTGTTTCCACACTCGCCCTCCTGCATTCTCCACAGAGTGGTGCTGTTTTGAAAGTAAATCAATGCATATATTTATATAATACTACATCTGCCAGCATATAAAGTAATACTTCAAGGACGAGATTTCCTGAAGATGTTCCCCAAATGGTATAGATATAGGAAAAGGTGAGCATGTATCGAGTCTAGGCAGTGCCCAGTGGTGACTTGGGATAGCACCTGTGATGGGTGCATGTGGATGAGAGGCAATGCCTTGTCCCCCACAAGGTGGAGGACCAGATTGGAGATTCCTGCACAGAGGTGTGTGATTGAAAAGTCAAATGGGAAAATACCTCCCCCATGAGTCATTTTCCAATGTCCCTTCTACTATATTGACCAAGGGAGGAATCTATGTAGCTATTACATCATCTTTAATTAAAGCATAGCTCTAAAATAAGCAAGTTACAATGTATATTTTAACACAAAAGGAAGGTCCACAGACAAAAAAAAAAAAAGAATGATAAAATAAAAATCTAAATCCGTTGTATAGGAGCCATTTAGGCTGAAAGGATTATTTATTTATATATTTTTGAAAGCTTTATTTATTTAAGTAACTTCTACACCCCACATGGGGCTCAGACTCCATGACCCCGAGATCAAGAGTCGCATGCTCTTCTGACTGAGTCAGGCAGGATTTTAAATAAAGGATTATTTAAAAGTCAACAGACGTCACCAGCTGATAGGACCTTGAGAAACATCTTGTGATTTTAAATTGGGAGGTGGGTTCAGGCTGACCACCCACCTAATTCTAACTGCAGTTTTCTAGAGGAAGTGAGAATTATTCATGTATTGATAGAAATATATAGCTGTCTGGGGTTTTTTTTTTTTAGCTTTTTATTTTTATTTTTTCCATGCAAGCACCTGATAATAAAAACCGTACCCAATAAAGAGGAACTGAACCTTTGAGTTTGTCTAGAGTTTGCTCTCTAAAGTATCCAAGGCCATGGGGAATGTGTGGCGACTTTCCTGTTTCCATTCTTTTGAAAGTTCAATTGCTGTCTCTTGTGCTAACACCTCCACTTTGTGATTCACAGGTCACAGGTCACAGAGTTCAGAACCGGAAGGGGCTGTGGGGGTCAATCCTTGTCCCCCATCTGACAGGCGAGAAAATCAAGTCCAGATATCGAGAGTACAAAGACTTGCCTAAACTATAACATAGGGTCGCTGTAGGTGCGGTGGAAATAACACCTGCTTCTACGCCCATCAGCATTTCCCATCAGTTTAAGAAGAAAACGCTGGTTTCATTTTAATGAATTTAATTAATTTTAAAAACATAAGGAGGAAATGCTAAGTTAGTGTTTAAAAATAGCTATTAATATGCCTTCATGGAAAAAAGCTAACAAAGCTATTGGATGTATATTTTAGTACTTGTGTTTTAAAGGATATATTAGAGGATTGCACTGTCAAACTCCAGAAAACCCGGAGCTGGAATATGTAAATCATCTCAAGCACCAGTTTATGGTGAAGCTGTATGTGGGTCAGCTGACCTCACACCCTGCTGCCTGGGACTCATACAGGAATTTAAAGCCTTCTGTCAAGCTGTGATCATTTCTACAAAATCCCTGGTTATGTAATTAGGCAATTTTTTTTTCCCTATTAGAAAAGGAAAATTGGATTCATTTACACTGTGAAATCCAGCTGAAGGGGAATATGGTTCCCCAGACTAAAGTCATTTCTTTCCAAAAAGCCTTAGAATGCTAAAAATAAAAACAAATCCAACTATTATTTTAACTTTGTAACTTGCAGTTGAGATAATCTGGATTCTTCTTTTTGCTTCATTACTCGGTTAGAAGTAAGGCCCTTAGAAGTCATTTAACATCTTTAGGCCATAAGACCCGATTTTACTCCTGAAGTTCATTTAACTGTCAAGAGAAGTGGGTGCAACCTTTGGGCATTCTTTCAGCCAGAAATTGTGAGGGTCTGCTGTGTGCTGCTTTCTGGGCCTAGTGTTTGGATAGGGATAAACACAGGTTCTTTCCTACCTGGGCTTCGGGGACAGGAATGTTCAACTTGAACTGGGTGGCTCTGTCTGTCTGAGTCGCTTCTTCCCTACCTGTTCTCACCTTGAACAACCCAGACTCTCCGGCACCCTCATCACTCCCCCAAACCTGCCCAGTTCCCAAGACACCCTGAATTGCTTGTGTTCTTTTTTTAAAAAAAAATTTAAAGTTTATTTATGTATTTATTTATTTTGAGAGAGAGAGAGAGCACATGCAAGCAGGGGAGGGGCAAAGAGAGAGAATCCCAAGCAGGCTCCGCACTGATCCACAGGGGGCTGGAATGCTGAACCCACTGGGCCACCCAGGTGCCCCTCTTTTTTTTTTTTTAATTTAAAAAACAAGCTATTCTGTTTTATATAATTCAGGATTTCACTGATTTGATCAACATTTGCACTTTTGTTGTT
Organism: Panthera tigris; assembly: GCF_018350195.1. Lineage (NCBI taxonomy): Eukaryota > Metazoa > Chordata > Mammalia > Carnivora > Felidae > Panthera > Panthera tigris. The sequence continues at coordinate 45,366,419 of NC_056665.1, forward strand.
GTCCACATAGGTATATGTGCTTGTCTGACTTCATGCCATGCTCTTTGACCTCAGAAAATCTAGTTACCCTTCCTTCTTCTGGCTAAGCTTTCTTTCCCTATTTATGATTTGTGGCCAAAGTGGATCCTGCCCTTTGGGACTGAGGGCATGTGGAAAGATGCCACACTTCATTCAGATATACAGCTGGAGCTACAAAAAACAAAGCACACACACACACAAAACCCATAACCAAAACAAACAAATATACAGCCAGGGTGAAAGGAGGTTCTCTCCTCCACCCCACTTAGATCCTGAACCTCAGGTATCTCTAGGATTCTGTTTTCATCCCGCTTTTTGAGGCTTCCTCTGTCTCCAGGCAGCTTGGAAGTCACAGTGGGCATTTCAAGGGACTTTGCAGCTCTGAAATAAGGACACTAGAGCCCCAGAAGCTTTAGTAGTAATAGAAGGTGACAACTCCCGGGGCACCTGGCTGGCTTAGTTGGTTAAGCATCCAACTTCAACTCAGGTCATGATCTCACGGTTCATGAGTTCAAGCCCCACGTCTGGCTCTGGGCAGACAGCTCAGAGCCTGGAGCCTGCTTCAGATTCAGTGTCTCCCTCTCTCTCTCTGCACCTCCCCTGCTTGTACTCTGTCTCTCTCTCTCAAAAATGAATAAATATTAAAAAAAAAAAAAAGAAGGTGACAGCTCTCCAGATGCTTTTATGGGCCAGTCAGACTCCAGCCTGCTGCTTTTCCTTAACCGTGAGTCCTCCTCTCCTTCCAGCATGGCAGGGCCCCATAAGCACACACTGGTGCCCATACAATCATCAGACTAGTGCATGGAGCCATTCTCCATATCGTCCCTAATTCTTAAGTTTGAATTTTATTTTATTTTACCTTTCAAGATTTTATTTTAAGTAATCTCCACATCCAGGGTGGGGCTTGAACTCACAACCCTGAGATCAAGGGTCACAGGCTCTACCGCTTAAACCTGAATTTTAATTCTCACGTGGAAATTGTTTCTTTATGCATCATGTTTCGAAATTACCATATGTCATTAAAACTAAGACTCCATTGGCTTATTTGTTTACGTTTCTAAGAAACTGATATTTACTTTCTGCCTTATTTCCATTTTCTATTGCCATTGATTTTTAAGAAGCACCATTTTTTATGTACCTTTAAGATAGGAAAGCCATGGGGCACATGGATGGCTCAGTTGGTTAAGCGTCCAACTTCAGCTCAGGTCATGATCTCGTGGTTCACACGTTTGAACCTCACGTTGGGCTCTGTGCTGACAGCTCAGAGCCTGGAGCCTGCTTTGATTCTGCGTCTCCCTCCCTCTCTGCCCCTTCCCCGCTCGTGCACTCTCTCTCTCAAAAATAAATAAACATTAAAAAAAATGATAAGAAAAATGCTGTTAATCAAATGGAAACATGTCATGGGTTATAACATAGAGTCTGATTTCGGATATGTTAAAATGTAAAAATAAAACAGTGTGTCCCCACCCCCCTCCTGCCCCCACCCTGCATTTGCCTCTTAGAATCAATAAAGCCTGGGTCAGATTTCACGTTTCCTCTGACAGAGTTACTGATGTTTTTAGAATAGCCAGGTAAGCAGGACAGTTTCCTTTCAGCCAATTGCTGTCGCTGGGCTTCATTCTCACCCATGCTCAAGGTAAGCAGTTGGAACCTGAAAAGTACTTGACTCTATTCTCAAATGGTCTGGATTGCTTAACCACAAAAGGTTAGGGCTTTGATATCTAAAAATATGCCATAGACTTCTTTTTCCTTTTAATTTCACTTTTCAAAACTAAGAAATAGGTTATAAGGTGAAATTTGTCAAAGCAATTTGTAGGTATAGATACAGCTTCACTGTGACGGCTTCTTTAAAACGTTAAGGTGACACGAGACACCCTTTCTCTGTAGAGTCTAACATCATCCTGTGAGAAGGGTAACACTGAGAAGTGACCGGTGAAGGAAAAACGAGGCGGGAAGGATCCTCCATTTGAGAGATAGGTATCTCAGTGTTCTTATGTGACAACATTGCCTTGTCCAGAAATTCTTCTGACGGTTTCTGACAGCATTCTTGAATATTTCCAGTGAGTAAGAGCTCATGTCTCAGAAGGGAGCCTGTTTATTTTTGAATAGCTAAACTCATTAGAAATGTGAAACCAATTGTGTTTCTTTCATTTCTCTCTTTAAAAAGAATTTTATTTAATCCATTTACTTTTGAAATCAGAATAAATACAGGTTACCACAGAAACTTCATGTTTGAGCTAAAATTTAATTTTTTTGTGGCACTTATCCATTTATGCTAGTTCTGCTTCTCTGGAATTCCCCAGCCATGCAAATCTTTAACCCATTATCATGTCTTCTGTTTCCTCTGAGACTTATAGGAAATGCCCAGCTTCTTATGAGACATGAAGTTACACATGTCCATCCGTTCAGCTCAAATTCAGCTCTGCAATTTACGCACTGTGTGATCTCAGGGAACTTACTCCATTGCCTCATTTTTAAAATGTGGGTAATGGGGTTCCTGGGTGGCTCAGTCAGTTATGCATCCAACTCTTGACTTCAGCTCAGGTCATGATCTCACAGTTTGTGGGATCAAACTCTGCATTGGGCTCTGCGCTAACAGTGCAGAGCCTGCTTGGGATTCTCGCTCTCCCTCTCTGCCCCACCCCTCTGCTCATGCTCTCTCTGTCTCTCTCAAAATAAATAAATAAACTTAAAAAAAATAAAATGTAGGGGTGCCTGGGTGGCTCAGTCAGTTGAGAGTCCGACTTCGGCTCAGGTCATGATCTCACAGCTTGTGAGTTTGAGCCCTACGTCGGGCTGTGTGCTGACAGCTCAGAGCCTGGAGCCTGCTTCAGATTCTGTGTGTGTGTGTGTGTGTCTCTCTCTGTGCCCCTCATGTTCTGTCTCTCTGTCTCTCAAGGATGAATAAATGTTAAAGAAATAAAATAAAATAAAATAAAATAAAATAAGGATAATGAAGAGTTTTGTGAGAAATAACTTACTTGGCACATGTAATGCCCTTAGTACAGTGCCTGGAAAATGGTAAGTGCTCAATAAAAGTTAGTACTCTTAGTCACCATTCTGGAAGTCTGCTCCTACTACATCCTACCTCCCAAACTCAAGTGAAATAATCTTGAAATCCTGATCTTGTTTCTTTTCTATTTTCTTTTCCTTTCTTTTTTCTTTTCTTTTCTTTCTTTCTTTCTTTTTTTTTTTTTTCTTCAAACTTTCCCTTGATTTCAGTGTCCAGTCAGTTATCAGGTTTCCCACCCAGCCCTTCCTCTAATTCTCCTGATGAGTCATTTTGACAGTTTAAAAAAATCTACTGCTTGGTTTCCTTGCCTCAAGCCTTTCTAGGACACTGTGGTAGGAATAGCAGGGACTTTAATGGTAGCCTCACTTGGGTTCAAAATCTGATTCCACCATTTACAGGAATGAATGTGCAAGTAACTGAACCATCTTGAGACTTAGTTCTGGTATCAAAATGGAAAGCTGCCTCTTCTGGAGTGATTGTTAGATAATGAGGTAGAATTATAAGATAATGTCTGAAGAGGTCTGGGCACACCTGAGGCATTCATTAAATGCCAGTTGCCTTCCCCTTTCCCCTCCAGATCCTTCTCCGCTCAGAGACTACATGAATTCCAAAATCAATGTTTTAATTAAGTGGTATCTTGCTTAAAAATCCTCTGTGACTTCTCATTTTTCACTAAGACATGTCTGAAATCTTTGACACACATTTAATATGAAACAAAGGTTCTAGAGCCAGACTAGGTATGCTTGAATCCTGGTGGCATGACTTACAACCTTGGGCAAGTTTTATAACCTTTCTACCTCAGTTTCCTCATTTGTAGAATGGGAGTGTTAATAGTAGCCCCTGCTTTATAGGGTTATCATTAGAGTTAGTTAGCCTGTGTCCAGGATTTGCGAAAGTCCTGACTGTAACTATCCTACACCTTCTCCTATGCCCCACGAACTCTCTTTCCTGGCACAGCTGTCATTGCTTTTCTTAGGATTCCAGGCTCCTAGCAAGCCAGACAATTTGTTCTCCTAAGTGTCCATCACTTCTCCCTCCTCTTGATGGTCTCTGTCGCTGCTCTCCTCCCAAATTATTTATTCTGTTGGTTTGCTTTGGTGATCGTGAGTTTAGAATTTGTCCCCAGAATCTTGACTGTTTCCATGACTTAACATCAGATTAAGTTCTTGTAGGCTGTTGTTCCAAGCTTCTCTAGGGAGGAGAAAGAGGAGAAGGGCATGTCTTACCATACATGACTCTTATCAAACTGTTGGAATTGTGTGTTAACCTGACTCTTTGTCTCATCAGGCTGTAAGCTATATGGAGGCAGGCAAAATACCTGTGTTCACCAACTCCTGGCAAAGTGCCTGGCACATAAGAAGCCCTCAGTAAATATTTATTGACTGGATAGAGCAAGATTGGAAAGTATAATGCCCCCTTTGGATTACCACATTGCGAAAACATCAGATGCACTTTCTTTTCTGCCTAGGGAGGAAACCAGTTCTATCAAGAATGCAGCTTAAAGCTCCAAAATACTCTTGGGCCCTGGAGGTTATTTTGGGGCTCTGCTACTGATAGAGCTGTGGGAAGTTAGTTGTTAGCATTTATGAGTGATAGCTTAATAATATCAACTTTCACCAGTCCTTGGACTGAATCCAGATTTGTTTTTCCTAGCATAGTTTAAATTTTTAGTATGCATTATTTGCTTTGTATGACCTTCCTTGCATAACACAGTGCTTTCACAGAAATAATAAAACAATTGCTAACGAACCCAGAAGAGTCACAGAAATCCTCTGTGAGGTTGGCTATTGAAAGCAACAGAACCAATATCCAGTCCATACACGATGAAATGATTTTGCCATTGAAAGACCCGTTTATATTGGCAGAAAGTGATCAGAAGTGAGGTAGGAAGGGCAAAAGTGAAAAACCACGTGTGATCGTTTGATGTTAATATCAGAATTCTTTCTGGATTCTCTTCACTTCCATTCCATTTCTCTCTTTCTTTTCTCTCTATTATACTGCTAGAAGGAGAGAGTACTACCCGCAAATTTTTTTGGCAGACTTGGGTATTAGTGAATTAGCATTTTGGCCTCCAGTCTGGAGAGCAGACCCCATTCTCTTTGTAATGGGTGTTGTCAAGGAAGCTTTTCAAAGGCAGAGGGAAAAAATGGCACCCACTCCACTGTCAAGGATTTTTATGAGGGTCAAGTAGCCTTGGCAAGAGTTCAGGCCAGAATGACTTGGCTGCAGCAAAGAATGCCACAGCCCTTGTGACAGGTTGGATTTGCCATAAACCTGAATTCACTAAATTCTTAAGATGGTGAGAGATTGTTGCACTCTGGCCCAAGAATTTCTTGTATACTTTTTTTTTTTTTCTCTTTTTGCAAGTGGTGGTTGGATGGTATGACCGTTACCCTCTCCTTGCTCACTCTCTCTCCTGCTGTTCATGCCCCTTCTCACAAGCCCCATAAGCCAAATCACCCTGGTGCTTGTTGGTCCACCATACATCAACACACAAAATATTCTTTGGCATTCGCAACGTGTTCCAAAAATGTGTCTAAGTAACTGATGAGACATGGCTTATTTGTCCTGGGAAAGTGATTTAATGTTCAAGTTCCACCCTGTGTGAGTTCTTAGGCTCAGCCTCAAACAAATATTAGCATTCATCTTGATCTACGTGTGCCGGTCTCATTATTTATATTAACAGCGGCAGTAGCATTGGAGCATTGTTTCCGAAGGCTAAGGATTCAAGAAGGAGGTTAAGGTGATATATGAACTTACTCAATCTTCCTAACAGCCTGAAGATGTATTCTTATTATTACCCAAGTTTTACAAATGAGGAAACTGAGGCTCAGAGAGGTTAAGTAACATGTCAAATATTTTTCCTGGCATGTCAGGAATAGCCCTTTTCCAGGGTCTCTTCCAACCCTAAGAGATTGAAATTCTTACTTAGGTGGAGGTGGCACATCAGGTCAAAGACGTAGCTGAAGAAGTGAGTGTGTGAGAGAGAGGGGCAGGGGTGTGCCCTAGGGAAGGCTTTTGGTGCGCACGGGACCTCCTGGGCTGCCTCAGAAATCCCAGGAAGTGGAGGGAAGAGCTAGTAAGCTTCCAGGGATCCAAGTAAACGAGGATTTGGATCTTGTCTCCAGATCAGAGGTTGTAAACTCCCTGCCCCCACCCCCAGCCTCCACGAGGCCTGGAGATGTATTTATTTGGCCCATATGTTTCAAAAAGTCTGAGCCAGCATTTAAAAAGCAGATTTCAGGGGGCGCCTGGGTGGCTCAGTCAGTGAAGCATCCGGTTTCGGCTCAGGTCATGATCTTGTGGTTGGTGAGTTAGAGCCCCGAGTCAGGCTCTGTGTTGGCAGCTCAGAGCCTGGAGCCTGCTTCGGATTCTGTGCCTCCCTCTCTCTCTGCCCCTCCCCTGCTCTCACTCTGTCTCTCTCTCTTCCTCAAAAATAAACATTAAAAAATTTAAAAAGGAAACAAAGTTTTTAAAAGTCAGATTTCACATGAAAATCCAGTTTTCCAGCTTCTCTAGAAAACCAGGACTTGAGGTTTTCCCTTGATAACGACTATTGGTAACAACTGGCTGGAGCCCTCCAGAAGAATCAGACCCTCCATTGCCCGTCAGCCCACTTCCCCACTGCCTGAATCATCCCTCTTTTTATCTGCCTGGCCCCTCGGGCCATTTGCCTTGTGGCCACTTTGCCAGTGCAGGGCTTCTCGGGCTTGATACTACTGACGTTTGGGGCCAGATAATTCTTTGTCATGAGGGGCTATCCTGTTCTTTGGAGGACATTTAGCAGCACCCCTGGTCTCTACCGTCTGGATGCTAATAGTACTCCCTCTTCATCGTGACAGCCAAGAATGAATCCAGACATCACCAAGTGCCCCCTGGGGAGTAAAAGTGCCCCTGGTAGCAACCTCTAGTGTAGCCTCCCCCATAAATTCCCGGGAATGATAATCTCATTGGTCTGGCTTGGGTCGGGGGGGGGGGGGTCTTCTACTGGGGCCAGGTGGCGAGGTCTTGGCCATCATGGCTGCCACCTCCCACAGAAAGGGAAGCAGGGCGGGCAGCCCCGTAGGCATCCACCGTAAGAAGAGGGGTGCAAAAAGATACTAGAAGAAAACCAGAGTCCAGGATAACTCCCAATAGTATAACCATCTTAACTTCCCCGAGGATGTTCTTTGCACCTTTTTCCTTATTTGTTTTCTCCTATTCTATGAAATAACCAAGGCACATATAGCATGCCTTTCTCTTTCAGGAGAGGAGGAAACAGAAAAGTTAAGATTGCTGCTGGAGTGCATATAGCCACTGGAGAGAAAAGACTTTTCTAGAGAAAAGACTAGAACCCAGGCTTTCTGGAGCCCACCCCCTGTCCCTCTAGTTACCCCTGAGCCAGGAGCCCTCTGTAACATACCACCTTGTCTACTCCGGGGAGATCAAGGGGGAAAAGCCAAGCCGGTCATCACCAGACCCAGCCCGGCCCTGACAACACCAACGGGGCTGTCAGTCATGTTTGCAGGTTCCATTGGCAGGAGGCCGCCCCGTCTAACTCCTGCTCCAGTCGGTCTGGGTGTAACCCAGCCATTATGGTCTCTCTCGGGTTTCAGATGCACAGGAACAATGAAGTCATTCTCATAATTTCATGTGGTACAGAAAGTCCCAAGCCAAAAATACCATCCTTGCTTCCTACTTTTAGATTTCCAGGGAACTTCCCCCTCCTTCCCTCCCTACAATTCACTTTGATTCCCTTCTATTTTTCTCTTCTCGAATGCATTGGCCAGACGCGGAGTCCTAGTTTACTTAACGAGGAGCTGCAGGCCCAACACAAATCAAAATAAACCCAACCTTCATCTGGCTGGAGTGGTGGATGTAGGGAATTGTCAACGGTCCTCAAATACAGAAGCTCAAAACCCAAAAGGGTGTGCGGGTCTTATCCCTGGTGTGTGCACATAGGAGAACTGGCCACCAGATGATCACGGAAAGATGACAGGGTGACAAGGAAGGTAGTTGTATCTATGCTCTCATTATTATTTCTGGGGCCTTGGTAAGCACAGTAAATCACTTTCTTCATCTTTAGTATATAAAATTTCTTGTCCCGCAGGACTGTGACATCAGGCCTGTGCTGTTTCCTTAATTAATTTTTCTAGATGTTTCTCAGATGTATATTAGTTACTTCCTGGCGGTCAGAGGGCTGTCTTTGTGCACACACCTATTCCCGTGTGCACCCTGTTGTCTCTGCCTTGTGCTTGGCACATGCCGCAGCTCTGCCATTTAGGTTCTGTCAAAACTCAATGGAATGAATTAAAAGTTAGGGGCCATTGAAAAGTTTCTTCTATAGGAATAGACATCATACATTTATTTATAGCAAGTCTTCTGCCGAGAGCAGTGGTTCTCAAAAACTTTAGCTTTCGGGGGCGCCTGGGTGGCTCAGACGGTTACGCGTCCCACTTCGGATCACTGGTCCTGATCTTGAGGCTCGTGAGTTTGAGCCCTGTGTCGGGCTCTGTGCTGGTAGTGCGGAGCCTGCTTGGGATTCTCTGTCTCTCCCTTCCCCACTTGCACTTTCTCAAGATAAATAAACTTGTTATGTAGCCTGCGTTGGAATCACCTGGAGAGTGCATTGGGCTCGCACAGATTCTGGGGCCCCACCCCCACGCCCAGAGCCCCTCATTCAACTAGGTTGGGGGGCGGGGCCGAGACTTGGCATTTCTGATGAGTTTCCAAGTGTTGCTGAAATTGCTGATCTGGAGGCCCCTTTTGTGAACTAGACTAATCAAGAATGGTGCTTTGAAAACTAGGTTTCACCAGTAGTAGTGATGTCTGCTCCTTCTGCTTTTATACCTTCATTTGTGTTTTCCCTCTAAAGTCTCCCTCCTCTCATTGGCCAAGTAAGTCCTCGGCATCTGCTGGGCCCAGACTCGGTTCCCATTCTTCCACCTACTCTTTCCTGATTGCTCTAGTCCACTCAGGTCACTTCCCGTCTCAGAACTCTTCCAGTTTTGAAATTAAACCCCAGAATTGAATCTGCTATCTTGCGTCATATGCGCGTTGCATGTTAGTCCTTTCCCCAGTGAGACCCAACTGATTGGATTAATGAGCTTGACACACCTTATACACTCTTCTTTGTGTCCTTGCACTGAGCACAGGGCTAAGTGCATTGTAGATAACTCAATAATTTATTGCTTGATGAAGGTTCAAAGTGAATTCAGAGAGGAAATAGAATGTTGCATATACCATCAAGTGGTATTGCCTGATATATATGCACCAAATTATGCTTCTGATATGGCAAACCCCTCTGCCTTCTGTGCCCAAAGCCACAAATCTTTCTTCCTGATTCAGCATTGCTCTGCTTTTGGTCTTCTAGAGAAAGGGCATCATGGGCTTGCTCAGTATGGTGGACACCCAGGCCCACTTTCAGGGCCACCCTGGACAGTTGCCTTCACCATGCCTGTTGTCTACTGTACATGAGAATCAGTCACTGGACTCTGGGGCAGTGTGATGGCTGGTGGTCAACATGGAGGGAGGGAAGTTGGGGTGGAAGGATGCAGGTTGGGATCAGGCTGTGAAGGCCCTACATGGTATAATAGGGGCTTAGACTTTGTCTTATAGAAAATGGGAGGCTTTTTTAAAAAAGAGAATGACAGAGCCAAAGCATAAGAGACTCTTAAAAACTGAGAACAAACTGAGGGTTGATGGGGAGGTGGGAGGGAGGGAAGGGTGAGTGATGGGTATTGAAGAGGGCACCTTTTGGGATGAGCACTGGGTGTTGTATGGAAACCAATTTGACAATAAATTTCATATATTGGAAAAAAAACCAGAATGACATAATCAAGTATGTTCTTTAGAATCATAATTCTGGAGGTCACTGGCTTCTGACGGAGTAGATAAGACACTAACAGAGGCACACATATGAAGGAGCTTTGACTTGGAAGGTTCTTTCTTGATGGTCAACTCTTCTCACCTTTTTAAAGATACTCTGTTAGTGTCCAATGGCTACATTAACAAATGACCACCAACTAGGGGTTTAAGACCAGAGAAATTTATTCGTTTACACTTTTAGAGGCTATCATCTAAACTCAAGCTTTCAGTCGGACCATGCGCTCTCTGAAGGCATGAGAATCTGTCCCATGTCTTTTTCTTGGCTTCTGGTGTTGTGCAATTCTTGGTTTCTAGATGTATCACTCCCATCTCTGCCTCTGTCATCACATGGCCTCTCTGCATGCCTGTCTTTTCTTATAAGGACATCAGTCATACTGGATTGAGGCCCACCCTAATGACCTCATCTTGACTTTATTACATTGACATAGACTCTATTTCCAAATAAAGTCACATTCACAACTATTGGAGGTTGGTAATTCAGCATACCTTTTTTTGGAGGAGGACATAGTTCAACCAGTGACAGACATTCGCTTTGCTACATCTTACCATTTTAGGGCTTAAGATAGCTATGGGCTTGCTGCTATATGCAGCTAGTCAACTCTTCTGTGAAATGTGCCCTTGAGGAGTTAAGAAGCTGCCTTCACCTTGAGTAATATAGCAGCTCACGTAAGTAATTATGAAGGAAGGGAACACAGGACCAAAGCAACAGGAGGCCGACCACTGACCCAAAGACCAATTAGAGTGCTATTGCAGATGAGAAATAATGAGACCCTAAGTAAGGCAGTGGCCTGAAAATAGAGGAGGGGTAGAGTTGAGGATATAACGAATAGGTTTGGGTGTCGGGGGAGGAAGGGCTCAAGGGCAATTCTTAGCCTGTGGAAAAATGTGCGTGTGTGTTTGTGTAAGTGTATAGGTATATAATAACTATCTAGATGTTATGTATATATTTGTTTCTTGAAGATAAACAAGTCTTTATGGACAAGCTTCTCCTTCTTTGTCCTTCCTAACTACCTCCAAATACGCTTTATTGTCCTGGAAAGGAGAGTAATAAAGAGGAAATCATATGGAAGAAAGGAAGGAGCCATCTTGGAAATCAATGGGAATAAAGATTATTGAACTAAAAGTGGACAGAAGACAAAAATTTTGGCCCACAGTCTCCTAAGAAGATTCTTGTAAATGCAGTGTGACTGTCTAGGGAGGTGGCGGCCACTGACCTGCTAAGTGCAGCCCTGCAGCCCTTTGTTCAAGTCTGTTCCCAGCCATCCTCGAACCTGACTGGCTGACCTGCAGGGAGATTCAGACCTTCTTGGAGAACATAAGTTGCAGGGTCCTGGCATTGCCATCAGAATATGCTCTCACTCTCCAGTAGCTAGTTTTTGTATTCATTATCTCATTTGTTTTTCACAACTGTAGAACCATGGAAAATCCCTTGCAGGGCAGAAGGCTTGTTGTTGTTTTTCCTGTGTGGGGGTTAGCATTTGGACAAGTCTCTTAACTTCTCCAAGCTCCATTTTCTCATCAGTAATGGACCAACAGCACCATACTCACAAGATGATTGTGAGGAAAGATATCAGTTAATGTGTGTTAAGTGACGGCTCAGAGCTGGCACAACACACTGTTCTTTCCCTCTCCATTCCTTTTCAATCTCCCTTCTCTGTTTTCTTCCAGGCCTTTCTGACTCTTAGGGCCAGAGTTCTTTCTGCCATTCTCTCCCTCAGGAAATAAAACATAAATAAATAAAGAGAAATAAATTATAAACAGATTCCTATAGGGAATTTGCTTTAAACTCATTGGAATCATTACTGATTGCATACTCTCACCCAAAGGGCTGGATAGGGGTCTTGAAGTATATGTAGCAAACTGTGGGAGTGAAGGTAAGAAGGAAAGAAGGAAATGTCAGAATTCTCATTGGCATTAACGGAGATCCAGTTTGAGAAGCAGAATCTGGTGCTCATTCTGTCCCGTTCCTTCACTGCTGTTATCTAGCAGCTGGGACCCCTGCTTCCTCTTTGTCAGTAGAGAACTCTGCAGGACCTCATCCTTCCGGGACCTCAGGTGTTGAGGCAGCTACTGGCACACCTGTTGGACTAACACATCCTTAGGTGCTACCTGAGACGCTGGAGAGGGCCTGCTGCCCAGGTCATCCTGCAGCTCCTCTGGGTGACATGCACCTGGACTTAGTTTCACTCTGAAGTTAGGAAGTAGTGGCCCACACTTGCAGCTAAATAAAACTGGGAATGATGATCTGCTCAGGCCTGCCTCCTTGACTTCATTTCCCTGCCAGGAATGTTTTCCCAGTGCTCTCTCTACCTACTCGACATCCCAACCTCAAATCCTAGACCAGAGGTTCCACATGAGACTTCATCCCACAGAAATGTTAGCCCAAGGGGCAAAGATACAGGTATAAGAAGGCTTCCTGCAACATTGCTCATAGTGGGGAAACCAGGAATATAACCCAATGGGCCATTTACACATTTTTTTTTTAGATGAATGGCACCGTGAGCAAGTGACTCACCATCTCAGAGCTTCTAGCTTCTTGTTTGTAACATATAAATTACTAATATCCAGCCTGACTACAAGGACTATGCGACGATAAGTATGAAAGCACTTTGTAAATTGCAAATGGTTTTACAAATGTAAGGGATAGGATGACTCAACGGTGAAAAAAGTCCTTTGAGGCCTTTTACAAATAAATTTTATACATTTAAACTCTTGGCACTCAAAGATTTCACATTTGAGGCTTTGCCAACCTGGGGAGCAATCCCATAGCAATTTGCAGTTTAGCTGGGGTAGATGTTTTCATCCATCCATGAACGTGAATATCTCACGTGAGATGAGAAGAGGTGAATAGCTGAAGTAGTAGACGTTAAGATATAATTGAATTATGGAGTCTTTAAAGGCTCATTAAGATAGACGTTTGTTCAGTCCCTTTATGCCCCATCCGTGGGCTCTTTGTTATTGGGAAAGAGTGAGACAAAAAGGTAAAAATTAGAAATATATTATGTAATTAGATAAAACATAAATATACTCATTAAATGGTGAGTATGGCAATATACAGCAATGTCATACGCAGGTTTTATTTACCTGTATTGTGCAATACTGAGGAGAGATGGGAGATTTCTACTGTATGGTGCCTTACTGAGGACAGGACTAACACAAAGCAAAGGGATTCAGGCAGGGAAGATCTGTGGAAGCTTGGAGCTATAGAAGAACTTCTGAGATTACCTTTAATTTTCCCACATTCAAATGGAAAAAATTTCCACCTGAGAATATGCAGCAGCAATTACAAGTGAATTTATTTTTTTTTACTTATTAATTTATTATTGAAGTATAGAGGACTTGAGTCAGGTTTTTTTTTTTTTGTTTTTTTGTTTTTTTTTTTGTTACTGTGGCGTGTGTGTTTATTTTTCTCCCACTTAACGTCCCGGACGTAGGCAGTGCTGTGTTGGTAAGAAGCACTGCAGTTGGCTGGGGTGCAGGCTACTTCCTGTTTTCTGCTCTGCCACCCTAGGGTGTGGCGGTCCTTATGGGCCCACAGGGAACTTTGGCTACCACCTGCCAGTTTTGAGCAAGGGCGGAGTAAGGAGGTCATGCTCCCTCCCCGAGTCTGTGAGATGCCCTAGAGCTTGCACACTCTTCTTCCACTTACATCACCGGCCATGCCTAGCTGCACAAGAATCCCGGAATGAATTCTTTTTTTTTTTCTTTTTTTTTTTCATTTATTTTTGAGAGACAGAGAGAGCACAAGGGGGAGGGGTAGAGAGAGAAGGAGACAGAATCCAAACAGGCTCCAGGCTCTGAGCTGTCAGCACAGACGTGGGGCTCGAACTCACAAACTGTGAGATCATGACCTGAGCCGAAGTCGGATGCTTAACCGACTGAGCCACCCAGGCGCCCCACCGGAATGAATTCTTTATTCTGAGGAGCCATGTGCCGAACTAAAAGCCAGAGATCGTGTTACTGAAGGAAAGGAAGCATAGGTGTTGGGGGACAACTTGGGGGTGCTACCACTGTTCAACCCCTCTCTGTGCCCGTGAACCCGTTGTTCAGACAGGAGGGAATCTGAATGGAAGAGGAGACCTGACCATGCAAGAAGATTGTGACTCAAGGCTTATTGCATCTGTGAGGGAGTTCCCGGGGCAATTGAATGCTGGTTGTGTTTTTGGTTTCACAAAACAAAGGTTTCATTTAAATTAAATTATTAGTGAATGATCTTCCTTGACTTTTTGTTAGATATAAAGGTCGCTCAGAGGAAGTTGCACTCGCAGCTAGGCCATGTTCTCTGTTGGATACGCGCAAGCACACACCGCACTAGCCTCAGACAAGCTCCCTCTTAAACCATGGTCAAGTGAGACCAAATACTGTGTGATTTTGTCTAAGCACAGACTAAAACAAGGCTCCTTTACAACCCATAAAATACCTGCCAAACACTCACCGCCCTGGCTAATAGGAGTGTTCACTCTTGTTTTTCCATTTCACTGCTCTCTGCCCTCCAGTCAGCTCCCTACAGATAACATTTATTGAGATACACAGTCACTGAGCGCCCATCTAGAGCAAACCCTTGACTCCTTAGACCTCCCCACAATCTACCTACCCCCCACCCCCCAGCTCAAATCCTGTAACAGGTTCTAATACCCTCTTACTGAGGAGGTCCATGCAGCTCCATGGTCGTACTCTCTGGTACTTCGGTGAATAATGAGTGCAGCTGTGCAGCTACAAGTGAGTTCCTGGTGGTCTTTGGCTGGAAGACATTGGCATGTTGCATAGTGGAAGGGGAAATCCTGACCTATAAATTCAGAAAATCTTGGTTCGCTTAGAGGAGACCTCAGTGCAACGTTGGGCCAGTTTCTTAACCTCTAAAACCTTCGGTTTCCTGATCTATAAATCGTGGATGGTGATCTCAACTTCACAAGGTTATGAAGATTAAATTATAGGGATGAAAGTGCTTTTGAGAATTACAATGCACTCAGTTTTGACTCTGATGGGGAAAATAATGGCAAATTCTATGTTTCTAAGATTTTCTTTGAGCTGAGGTTAGTGAATAGCTCAATTTAGAGCTTCATTTACATCAGTAAGTAAGTTTGCATTAATAGTCCCCACTTTTTCTGTACTTGGAAAGGAAATTTGAACCAACCACCTGACCCCTGGGCATTTCTACCCAAACCAGAGCAGTTTCAACAGAGCCTTCTTGAAAGAAAAGTTCCATTTCATTTGAATGGAGAAAACAAAAAAAGGCAAAAAGTCACATTATGACTTCTGTAGTGTCATACCTAAATAGCACTTTTCCCCAACAGCCTCTGTGAAGCCCATCTTTTCAATGGGCTTCAGAGGTCTAAAGGAATACTCTAGAACCAAGACCTATTTCAGCTCTAGTTATTTCCCATGGTCACAATCACCCACTCATCACTGTCCAACCGTGAAGTGCCATATATTCAGGAAAGGAACCATTACATTCCTGGTGTTGTTATTTTATTAGGAGAGGGTCCTTCTTGGTTTAGGATAATAAGCAGCTTCTGAAGACTGATTTTGTTTCACTAACCACTCTTTCAAGCTGTGTAGAGGGCCAAATTAGAGATGTTTATATCTCAGGGCTGCTGCTTGCAGACATGAACCTAGCTGTGGTGTTACAGTTCCCACTCCAAGGGGCAACCCAAAAGGCACCGTTGACTCTTGCTTTTGTGTTTCAGTCAATAGATTTTATCAAGTTGGAAGCTGCTTCTACCAATGAGATTTAGATTCTACCGGGGTCTGAAAGTGAAGGCTTTATTTGCAGCATGGAGCTTACCTGTCAAGCTGGATGGTATCTAGAAAAACAATCCAGGGCATCATACTTTTATGTGGAAATCAGTTGAGATGGTAGGTAGTTTGGAGTGATGCTAAGGGATATTCTCCACAGACAACACCTGAGATTCCTTTCTCCATTCTAGAGATGCCCTAGCCTAGCAGACCAATTTCATGGGTGCCCTGGTCACAATGTCACACTTGATCCTGGGCAGAAGAGAGACCCTCACCAGTCTTTACCTTCCAAATACCATTTTCATATTTTAAATTGGCAAGTGTCTTTTGGTTGCTTTCAAACCTTACCTTCATATGATTTACAGACCTTTATATTCAGTTTATAATGCACTTACACCTCGCTGTTTATAAATTTAATAAAGTTGATCAAGCCTGGAGGAGTGCCAAGCACTGAGCTGGGTAGACTGGGAATTCAGACAAAAAGGGACAGATGTCCCCGTTCACAGGGCACTCATGGTCTAGTCAGAGAACCAGTTGTATTCATGTCTAATTAATGGCAAGACAGCTTGTCAAACCTAACAATTGAGATGGGTCCCAAGTATAGCACATTTGTCTCAATGGCCCTGTGAGTTTGGTTGCGACAACCTTTTCAAGGATATAGAACATAAGACCAAGTTGGCCTTAAGTGGCTGCTGCGGTCACCCAACCAGGGCGTCTGACTTGTAAGCACTGGCCTTCTCCACCCCAGCGTGCCTCTCCATCTCTCTTGCTTTGTCAGTATTCCTTCACGGCATGTTGCCATCTCAAGATGACAGACTCATTCCTGAGAATTATATAGAAGCTATTTTTTTTGGGTTGACTGTTCTCTGCAGCCATTTAGAAAGTGCCTCAGGTATCTGGACATGTCTGTCCCCAAATCTTCCTTTAGCAGCCAACTGATCTCCTCCTTGGCATGCTGGTTTCTGTTAGCTACAAGATGTACCATTTTAACCTTTTCTTGCCTCACCTTTTCCCACATCTGATGCTCATCCCGCCCAGGACATTACTGGAGTTTTAGCCAGATCCCCTCCTCTATTATTACCTGCAGGGGAGGCTCTACGTCTGGCAGGCAGAGCACAAATTTACTTTCATTTATGTGTTCTTGCATTTTTATTTATTTATTTATTTATTTTTTGGAAACAGGTTTGAGGATGGGGGAAAGTAAGTTCTGCAAAGTATATCACAAATTAGTATAAGGGCATAAGTTAGGAGAAACTAACAAATTAAATTGTATCCTCATTCTATCTTGGTGTTATCAAAATAACACCTTTATATGGCACCATAAGATTTACAAGGACTTTCCTGCCCTTGATCTGACTGGTCTCTCACCAACAACTCTGAGAGGTTAGAAACAAGAGAGTTCAAGTGAATCCCTCAGGCCACCCAGCCAGCACGGGGCAGAAGAGGAAATTGGAGTCTGTTCTTCAGGCTTCAGTCTTGGGCCTTTGCTCTCTGCCAGGTCAGGGCAGAATACGGACTTTGTGATAATAAAGTTGGCTCAAGTACTCAGAGTGGTTGTTACTTTATTCCTCCCAGCATCCAAGAGAAACTTCTCAATTATGAATTAGAGCCTTCAGGATTAGCCCTGGAGACACTAAGTGCTTTCACCATTGAGGCTCCTCCTGTTAGTAAAGAGGGGACGGAGCGCATCACAAAGGAAGACTAGCTTTCAGGATTGTAACATATGGGTAAGATTTCCTAGGAATGAGGCAAATTCTGAGGGAAGAGAGGGTGAACCCTGGTGACAAGTTGTCATAATATAAATGGGGAATTTTTCTATTTTAAAGTACTTGGATGTAAATATACACTCTAATTTGGAGTCCAGATTTTCCTCCAGGGGATGCTTCCTGGCCTGTGGATACATTAACGAATGTAGGTCATTAACTAGGGAGACATTTTAAACAAATTCTGAGGAGTCGTGCACTTTTACTGCTGAAATTTTAAAAAGGTACAAACAAACCCATTCAAAGAGGTTTTTTTTTTTCTTTTTCCTATTACTCTTGTTATTAGGATTTTATCATTTGGATATTCTCTTAGAGCTCGTCTATGAGCCCTTCAAGAAGCCTGACAAAATTCTTCAGAGCCATACCTCCAACCAAAGAGAGGCATTTGGGAAATGTCTTTCTAAAATTTTTTGTTTGTTTACTTTTTTGAAACAGAGGGAGAGCAAACCGAGTGGGGGGAGGGGCAGAGAGATAGAAGAGAGAGAATCCCAAGTAGGCTCTGTGCTGAGCATGACATGGACCTGATCTTGACCTCACGAACTCTGAGATCATGACCTGAGCCAAAACCAAGAGTCGGACGCTCAACCGACTGAGCCACCCAGGCGCCCCGGGAAATGTCTTTCTAAATTAGAACCCTGGAAGATTTATAACTGGAAGGCAATCACAGGTTTCTAGACCAGTGTAGCGACTCATTGCCTTCCACCAATGTTTAACTTCCTTTTACATCATGGGACTCACTTCCAGATTTCAAAAATTATGATAGCATCAAGGGTAGATTCACTTCCTCTCTTGATGAAGTTGACAGTGAGGGGGCGGGTGGGAAGGATGGGTGGCTGAGAATGGTGGTAGATTTTGTTAAATGGGTCTAAGTGCTTGGTAGTATCTTTTGCCATTAAAGATGTTGGAAAGGGAAGAGGCCTCAGCGTGGGCCGGCAGGCAGAGCCCTGGGAACAGGAAATCCCAGTCCACCCTCAGCCTTGCTCTGAGGACTGGTCCTGCCCGACCTACTGGCTGGGAGGAGCTGCCCTAGATTCTCCTCTAGAAGAGATTCAAGAGAATCCAAAACCTGGCATTTAACACTTAGTGCTTTACCTGGTGATAAATTATGGAGTAGCTAGCGGGTCTGTAAGTAAACAGTTGCTCAAATGCCTTTTCAGCTTCTTTTTCAGCTTCTTTTCAGTGGCGACAAAGTATATCTGACAGAGATCTAACATCGCATTAAAGATTTAGGGACTCCAGTTAGGATATTTAAAATCTCCTGCCAGAGGGGAGATAGTATAGCATACCTCACACCAAATTTCTGAGTCTCATGGTTGGGCATTGAAATTTTTTAAAAAAGCAATGTTTGAGGTGGAAAAAAACCAACTTTTTTTTTAAGTTTATTTTTATTTATCTTGAGAGAGAGAGAGATGGAGAGCAAGAGGGGGAGTGGCAGAGAGAGAGATATAATCCCAAGCAGGTTCTGTGCTGTCAGTGCAGAGCCCGATGTGGGGCTCAAACTCACGAACTGTGAGGTCATGACCTGAGCCAAAAACAAGAGCCGACTTGAGCCATCCAGGCATTCCCCCCACCCCGCAAAAAAAAAAAAAAAAACCCACCAATTTTTAGGGAAAATCTAACCAACTTAATTGAAATGAAGTAAATGATGTCTCACTAATCATTGTCTGACAGAATTTGGGCTGGTGTTGCTAAAATGAAATTAACTACAACGTTCTTAAAATGGGGTCATTCAGGTTGGAATTCACTTGTCAACGAAGATCAAGATCAATGCTTTGTGTGAACTCATGTCTTCTCAGCTTACCTGGCAGCCAGGGTAATATGTTGCAATTAGGTGTGAACTGCACGGACATTCTTCCTAGGAGTCATCAGCTCATTCAGTATCTTTATGTGAAGAAAGAACGGAATCTTATGTCAACACAAGTCATTCTTCACGCTAGGACTACAACTGCAGACTTAAGTAATTAAGTTGTAAGCCTCTGTATCTCTTATATCCCCAGGGGCTGGCACAGTCCCCAGCACAGATGTTGTTGCCTGGGTTAAATGTCTGAATCAGTAAAATCATAGGATATGGTTGAAGAAAAAGACCACAGAGTAGAGTTGTTATTAAAAGAATGCCATCCCTGGGGCGCCTGGGGGGCTCAGTCGCTTAAGCGCCCAACTTCAGCTCAGGTCATGATCTCGCAGTCTGTGAGTTTGAGCCCCACGTCGGGCTCTGGGCTGACAGCTCAGAAGCTGGAGCCTGCTTCGGATTCTGTGTCTCCCTCTCTCTGCTCCTCTCTTGCTCTCTCTCTCTCTCTCAAAAATAAACATTAAAAAAATAATAATAATAAAATGAAATTACTATCATTGTTGCCAATTCTTCTTTATGTTTATGAACCCTTCAGAATTCCAGAGTATGCTAGCAATACTTTATATCTCATTATTCTAGCTAGGAGAGGAGAAATGAATCTTAGATATGAACTTTTTACCTGGAAAGCGTAAGGCTCATTTTTCTAGTGTTGGTTCAGCCGCAGCTATTAAAATCACTAACTTACACATACCTTTCAGGAATGGGCACCAGGCTATACGAGTGACAGGGCAAGGAGAATCTTTGGTCTCAGATAAGCTCACTGGTCTGTATGTCTGTGATAATTTGCCATACAGAGTGCTCAGGGCTTCTTTCCGAGGCTCTGTCTCAGCTCTGGTTGTGGAAGTGGCCATCTACTGGTGGCTCTTATATAACAAAGTCCTCTGAGGTAATAGTTCCACACAGTAGTTATTAGCAAAAAGAAAATGTTTGAGGACTATCCCAGGTGGTAGCAGATTCCCTTGTGGGAACAAGAATGTCTGGAATCTAAGGTTGGTCATAAAGGTCTTCCTTCTTTGTGGCTGAGGAACAATTGTTGGCAGCCTCTTTGAACTGACTGGTTGGACTTCATCCTTCTTACTCACGTTGTTCTTTACCCCCAACCCACTTGTCTCTCCCTGGTTTCAAGCTTTCTGGTCCAAAAGAACTTCCTCCAAGTCCACCATCCAAGTAGACAGATACTCATTCGACAGCATTGGAGCTAAAGAGAGGAGGGTTGGGATTGGGGGTGGGGTGGGCGTGGAGCGGGGAGCAGGCTCATAGGCACACTGATAAAGGAAACCAGAGATAAACATCCCTCATGTAATAGCATTGCATATGGGCAGACCTGATTTCCTTGTACACCTCTTTCCATGGTGCTGTCTGGGCCATTAACAATCAGCTTGACTCATACTTCTGGTTTTCAGTTCAGCTTCTAGGAATGCATTATTTCATGTCCTGTGGAGGTGTAACTTGTCACAGAGGAGGAGCACAGCCACCCAGCAACCTCAGCCTACCTGGAACCCAGCAGGTGTGAGGAAACCAGCTACCGTGTCTCTGAGAAGCCCACATAGATGTTCCATACACCTTGTCTGTCTCTGAAATACTCAGTATGTGAGAGTAATGCATTCTCCCTGAATGCCAAGTAACTGGGTTTAAAATTTTAATTCCATTGGTGCTTGGGTGGCTTAGTCCATTGGGCATCCGACTGGCTCAAATTGTGATCTCATGGTTCGTGATCTCATGATTCCAGCCCCCACATCGGGCTTGCTGATGTCAGCACAAAGCCCTCTTCATATCCTCTGTCCCCCTCTCTGTCTCTGCCCTTGCTCCCCCCGCACGTGTGCACGCACTCTCTCTCTCAAAAATAAATAAACATAAAAAATTGTTTTAATTCCCTCGAAGCTGGTTGTCGAAGTTTGATAAGGAACAGGATATTTATATTGTCTCAAAGTATCTTCCCACATGTTGCTTGGCACTCACAACAGGAAAAATAGCAGTTATGCAGTGGGGAAATGGGACAGTGCTTAACCAAATGATAAACACGAATATCACCAACAAACATCAACAAACATCATGTACCTTCAGATGTGATACCCTGAGAAGGACGCAGAATCACTTGACCAGAATTCTAGCAAAAAAAGCAAAAGCTGAATCTAATTATGAGGAAACATCAGACAAACCCAAACTGAGGGAAATTCTATAAAATATCTGGCCGGATTTCTTTTTTTGTTTGTTTTTATTGAATTTATTTTTTTAAATTTACAGTGCAACAATGATTTCAGGAATAGATTCCTTAATGCCCCTTACCCATTTAGCCCACCCCCTTCCCACAACCCCTCCAGTAACCCTGTTTGTTCCCCATTTTGAAGAGTCTCTTTTGTTTTGTCCCCTCCCTGTTTTTATATTATTTTTGCTTCCCTTATGTTCATCTGTTTTGTATCTTAAATTCCTCATATGAGTGAAGTCATATGATATTTGTCTTTCTCTATTTTCGCTTAGCATAATACCCTCTAGTTCCATTCACGTAGTTGCAAATGGCAAGATTTCATTCTTTTTGATTGCTGAGTAAAACTCCATTGTGTGTGTGTGTGTGTGTGTGTGTGTGTGTGTGTGTGTGTGTGTATGTGTGTATACACCACACCACATCTTATTTATATACACGACACCACATCTTCTTTATCCATTCTCTGTCGATGGACATTTGGGCTCTTTCCATACTTCGGTTGTTGTTGATAGTGCTGCTAAAAACATTGGGGTGCACGTGCCCCTGCGAAACAGCACACCTGTATCCCTTGGATAAATACATAGTAGTGCTATTGTTGGGTCATAGGGTAGTTCTATTTTTAATTTTTTGAAGAACCTCCATACTATTTTCCAGAGTGGCTGCCCCAGTGGCTGCTGGTGGGTTTGCATTCCCACCAGCATGCAAAAGAGATCCTCTTTCTCTGCATCCTCACCAACATCTGTTGTTGTTAGCCATTCTGAAAGGAGTGAGGTGGTATCTCATTGTGGTTTTGATTTGTATTTCCCTCATGAGTGATGTGGAGCATTTTTTCATGTGTCGGTTGGCCATCTGGATGTCTTCTTTGGAGGAAGTGTCTATTCATGTCTTTTGCCCATTTCTTCCCTGAATTTGTTTTTTGGGTGTTGAGTTTGAGAAGTTCTTTATAGATTTTGGATACTAACCCTTTATCTGATATGTCATTTGCAAATATCTTCTCCCATTCTGTCGGTTGCCTTTTAGTTTTGCTGATTGTTTCCTTCGCTGTGCAGAAGCTTTTTATTTTGATGAAGTGCCAATTGTTCGTTTTTGCTTTTGTTTCTCTTGCTCTGGAGACGTGTTGAGTAAGAAGTTGCTGCTATCTGGCCTGATTTCTTAAATATGTCAGTATTATAAAGGATGAAGGAAAGCTGAAGAGCTGTTAAAAATTAAAGGAGACTAGAGAAATATTAAAACTAAATGCAATACATGATTATCTGGCACCAAACAAACAAAAATCTTATAGGACATTATTGGAATAATTGATGAAACTGGAATATTGACTTGGATAAAAAGTATGGTATCAATGTTACATTTCCTGAGGTTGTTTACTTTGGTTATATAAGAAAATTCCTTTCTTAGGAAATACAGATTGAAGTATTAAGGAACAATAGGACATGATGTATACAAGCTATTTTCAATGGTTTATATTTTTTAAAAATCCACATATATAGAGAGAGGGAGAGAGAGAAAGGAAGCAAGGGAGGCAAAATGTTACAAATTGGTAACAAGTAGAAGAATCCTTTGTGTGTTTTTTGGTAACTTTTCTGAAATGGCAAAATTATTTTTAAAAAAGTTTTTCAAAAAACCATACTTCTGTGTGGTGCCTGGGTGGCTCAGGCCGGTTAAGCATCTAAGTCACGAACTCGCAGTTGGTGAGTTCAATGCCTGCATCCAGCTCTGTGCTCACAGCTCAGAAACTGGAGCCTGCTTCGGATTTTGTGTCTCCCTCTCTCCCTATTCCTCCCCTCCTTGCACTCTGTCTCTGTCTCTCTCTCCCCATGATAAATAAAGATTTAAAAAAAAAACCCATACTTTTGTTATTCTATGATCATAAAGAAACAAAATGAACAGAAAATCCAGTGGTCCCTCTATGCTGGGATGGGTCAGCAATCTGCCGAAAGGGCAGGAAAGATATTTTTGTCCCCTTTCTGCCCCCAATCCTGACTCCTGAATCAAATCCTCCCAACCAGATGTGGACGATTCCTGTGGAGACCGCATCCAGCAGGTCCCAACTCTGTTTCAAGGGCAATCAGCCTGGGGAGCTGCTAGGCAAGCTGGCTCTTCTAGAAACCCCATCTTGCCCCCACAGAGCTGTGTGTTCTCTCAGCACCAGTAGTGGTGGTCGCAAATTGGTCAGTAAGAAACCAGATCGGTTTTGGGTTGTAATGTTGCACATAATGCAATGAGTGAACAGAAAGAATGTAGCCCAGTGAAAGGGCGGCCTGTGAACTCTGGGTCTGGTTCTGAATATCCTTATGATGCCCAGCATAGAAAACAGGAAACATCGGTTAAAACGGGAAATCACTGTGGGCTGAATTACTGTAATTCCTCATTTCACTTAGAAGTTGGCATGGAGCAGGGCCTTCATCCACAGCCTGAAGTCTCCTTCTTCTCCGTGCCTTGATAATTTTGCCCTTTCTCTAGGGGGGTGTATTACCAAGCTCAGAGGCTTTTAGGCTGGAATTGCTACCTTTAAGTAAGCTTAGAAATTGTTTTTAAAGAGCTGCTTGTTTTCTCCCTGTCTCTAGGTTTAAAAGCAGTCTAGCTCTGCTGCTGGTTCTGGTTCCCTCCTCCTGCCCCCTCTTTATTTCTAAGTAGGCGAGACACAGCACACGGAGACACTCACAGCCCAGCTTAATAATATCCCACAATGGGTGACATAGCCATTATCATGCTAGACGGAGAACACAGAGGCTGTTCCCCAAGGCTGATGAGCCCAACTGGAAATTTGCTCTTCTGCCCTCCCTGAATCTTTACCACTCCCCCTAAAGTATCAGGAAAGGTTTACCAGTCTGTCCAGGCTGAGATCCTTATGCCTGCTCCCTGCCTGCCTCCTAGAGTTACTTTAGGACTCACCTGGGATGATAAACAGCTAAGGAACAAGACTGGAAGCAATAGACACAGTAGAGGGGGCGTTATTTCTCTTATTGGATGGGGACCCGACTACAGTCGTTGGGCCTGTTTCCTTTGGAAGGCGGACGGTTTTTCTGTGTGACCCGGGCTGCACCCTCTGATGGGGATTCCATCTTGGCTGCCTGTTTCCTGTCTCTGGTGCCAAGTACTCAGCCTTGCCCCTCTGGCCTTCCTTGGCGGCTTCTATTTTTCCTTCCTATCTATCATCATGATTTTCTGCCTCACCAATGAAAGTATGCTTGATGAAAATAGGAGCCTCGTCTGTGTAAGTCTGCAGGTGTTATCCCTGCACCTAGAACAGTGCTTGGCTCCTAGTAGGCACAGAACTGTTGGAATGAATGAATGAATCGGTGAACAAACACACAAACAAATGGATGAAATGCTTCCTATCCTTGGTTTTTTTTATCTCCTGCTTGCTTCCTGTTCTGTGCAATCTCACGCATGCCTTATGGCAACAGCTTTTATAGCCAATGAAGGACTCTTAAATTGATGTTCCTGGCCCATTTCTTGCTCCCAAGCTCCAGAGTTCCAGATTTGAACACCCAATGCCTGATGTGGACAAGTTCAATAAAAAAGAGATTATGAGTATAGGTTCTGGCAGGAGAATACTCACTGGTATTGATATAACTTCTTTGTTCTTGAGGTTTCTCATCCTTAAAATGGGGGTTAATAATAATGCTGACTTTACAGGCTTGCTGGGTCAATTAGGTAAGTTAATATATGTAAATAGCTTAGAATGTTGCTTGCTACATAGTGAGCCATCCATAGAGTTTACTGGACAGTGGTTTCACTCCAGCTTAGTATGTCTGGTAAATTGGGGTGATTGCTTTCTGCCTTTTTTCCCTGAAGGAATAAAAGGGGCACTGCTGAATCGTGAATTGGTTTTCCAAACAAAGTGCATACTTATTCTTTGCTTGTAGCATTTGGTTGTAGCATTTGGACCATGGATACCCATGCCTCCCTGCTCAGCACCAGAAAAGTGGCTCTCCTAACCCAGCAACCACGTGGTTGAAGTCGTTCATGCACCGTGAGGCCCCTGCCTTGGTCTGCACACTCCTGGTTTCCCACCGCTTGCACACCAATGGGAGGGATCCTCCATTATGGTTTACAGGTTCACTTCTTCGACTTGTAGAAATTCAGTCCCTTCTTTGGCTCTGTGGATGACTCAGGCAGCAGATAGCGGGTTATGTTCAGATAAGAGAAGACCCTCTAAATGGGTAGGCCCATGCTCATTTTGCAGTCTTGTTTGTAACTATAGTAATGTCACAATTCAGTTGAGATTTTCATCCCACTGGTGAGGAAATTCATAGTGAAGGTTACTACAGCAACCTTAACTCTGCTGGGGGAAAGCATATCCCTTACAATGGGGCCTTTCAGAGGCTGGGCCCCAAAGCTGGGCAGTGATTCAGTCTATTCAAAACACAATGGGGCAAAATAGAATAGAGAGGAACGACACATTGTTTTAGACCTCACATCGCCATCTCTAACACTGTGCATGCTTGTCCATCCTGGTGCCTAGCTTCAGTTTTATTCCTCCTGAATACACTTTTAATTTCACACCTCACGTGCCTGCCAGTTGAAGTGCATTTTATGTAAGTTTAAATAATAATGACAGTTCTACAGACAGAAAGTGTACAAACTCATAGCCAGAAAGTGCTGCAGAAATACCTTTAAGAAAAGGTGGTACAGACTTTTATTTGCAGACCGGGGAAACGCCAATTGAATATGTTTGAAACTATTCAAACTGCTCTTCAAAACTGAGTCCTGGGGGCGCCTGGGTGACTCAGTCGGTTAAGCGTTTGACTCTTGGTTTCAGCTTAGGTCACGATCTCACGGTTTCGTGAGTTCGAGCCCGATATCCAGCTCTGTGCTGATAGCACAGAGCCTGCTTGGGATTCTCTGTCTCCTCTCTCTCTGCCACTCCCCCATTAGCACTGTCTCTGTCTCTCTCAAAATAAATAAATAAACTTAAAAAAAACAACAACTGAATCCTGTAAAACCACCACGGGGTTTTTTGTTTTTGTTTTTGTTTTTTTTTTAAGGATAAAAATTTTAAATTACAAAAAATTTTTTTTAATTTTTTTAAAATTTATTTTATTTTATTTTTTGTTTATTTATTTTTTGAGAGAGAATGCAAGTGGTGATGGGGCAGAGAGAGACAGAGAGACAGACGATCCGAAGCAGTCTCCACTCTTTCAGCAGAGAGCCCGATATAGGGCTCAAACCCACAAACCTTGAGATCATGACCTGAGCCGAAGTCGGACATTTAACTGACTGAGCCTTCCAAAATTTTTAAATAAAATCACCCTTGCCTTTATTCACACCCACTCAAAACAAAGCCACCCACCAAACAAAATTTACCCACCGACAGGCAATGATTGGTTCACTTACTGTTTTTTTAACTAGAGAATGTTACATAGGCTTTTCAAAGCTGAATATAGCCGTCTGGCGTGTGAACTGTAGTTGTATCAAACAAAAAAACTGTGGTTTTCCTAGAATGGAAGTCGGAAGGAAACTTTTTTCTTAATTTTTTTTCCTTTAGAGCGTTTATAGTATTTTATTTATTCACACGCTTGCCCGATGATCAAACAACTATTCTTAAGTTGTATATTTAGATCTCTAGGGTTGTCTTATGTCTTTCTCTTCTTTAATGTTTCCCGCATGTTTAATTTAAATCATTTTCCTTTTATCTTTCCCAGGATTTCAAGCTATTTCTCTTGCCTAACCTTGTGCTCTTGCTCCGCTGAATTGAAAAAAAAAAAAATTCAAAATGAGCTTTTCTTGTATATGCAAAACCAGCAGCTACTTCTGAACCTTAAAGCCAAATTTCATCAAACAAACCATGAAACGTTTTGCTTTTGGTTCCAGTGAACCCTAACTGATAGTGTGGTCACTTCCAGGTATCTTAGGGTATCAGCTATTTGATCAGTAAGTAATACTGTGCTTTTGGCCCAACTCCCAGGCAGTGAAGGGGTCACAGCCAGGGAGAGCATATTGGGACCACTGGTGCTACTTGTCCTTATATTTTGGGTCTGGGACTCAGGTAGAAAGGGATTTTTCTGCCCTTGGGAGCAGAGTGTAGACAAATCTTCTCAGCATTTTTGCAACCAGAAACCATGCAGATGTGTTTGCAAATCCACTTGGGGTCTGGCTGGCAGTTTTTGAGCACAACCCTCTTTGTGAGGTGGTAATGTTGATCTCCAATGTCTATTCACTGCCCTGCCCAAAACTGAGTGCACTGTTTTCTCCATAACTGGGTGGGCACTCTCTACCTAACACAGAGAGCAGGTCTCACTTGGTCTCAAATCCTTGTCTAAAGTGATTTCTTAGTAATACTGCTTTGGGATCATTTGGGTGTCAGTCCCAGCCCCCTTGACTCCCATTCCTGTCCACACTATAAACAAGATCAGAGTTTGCTGTCCGCTCTTGACTTTGCAGGGCTGGAGGTGGCATGCCATTAGACCTGGGAAGCTCTCTAGTATATTCCTCCCGCGGCTCCCTACTGGTGACTGTTTTGGCAATTAACATTTGTCTTGCCTATTTTGTCTCAGAGAGATTTTCTGTGGGGTTATTTTTAACGTATTTGAGTGTCTTCATTGTGGTAAAAAGCACCTTTGCCATAGAAGGAGACCAGCATCTATTCCCCAAAGAGCAGTGAATGAGAAGCCTGCCCTTACTGAAGACCCAGGTGTGGGGCTCTGTGTTTGAAGCAGGCTATGAGGAGTACTTTGAAGGAGAGGGGGCAGAGGCAGAGGCCCAGCGTCGCAAGGTAGCTCCAACCCTCTGGCCTCCCAGCTCCACTGAGGCTTCTCACAGCACCCGTTATCCTTCTACACGTCAGTCCTATCAGTGTGCCTAAAATGCCCCTAAAATGTGTAGAGTGGCGATCTCTGTTCCACAGCCAAGGCGATCCTTCATTCAACTTGCCGTGTGGGATCTAAGGGCAGTGTTCGGTGCTGCACCTGAAACCTTGCCGTCGGGTGATGGGTCTCCCTGGAGGGATTTTCACAGTGTGGAGAATCCACTTCTTTTGTCTTCCACCATAGCCTCGATGGAAGCTCCTGTGGGTTCCTAAACCCACCAAACCTGAGAACGGATCTGGACTCCATGACTCTCTCTCTGGCCAAGTCTTTCATCTGTTACCTGGGGATCAGAGTACGTCGCTGGTTCTACAGTTCCTTGGAGTCCAAGTGAAAGAAAGCACCTAACATAGTATTTAACACATAGTAGGTGCTCAAGAAAAGCAATGCCCGTTCCCTGTTCCCGAAGCTTTGTGGATCACACCTTTTGGTGGCATGGGTTGCCTTTTGGATGCTATATTACATTTTGCAGAATACAGTAAGCAATGGGATTTCTTGGATTTTCTATGGTGTTGTGAACGGTGAACTGCTGTGACCCACCCATGCCCCACAATCACATCAGACATGGTTAGGTTGTGTTTTGTTTTCAATTTTAGTGATTTCAGTTTTAGTGATTTAGTGATTTAAAAATTCCTACTGGAAGGGGCACCATAGAATTCTACAGCCAGAGATCGCTAGTTAGATTATAGCTTTCCAATTTCTGCTGACATTTCCCTCCCATATTCTGGAGAGTGCCTTTCTCCTTTACCTACTTGCCTCTGAGTTTTAAGCCAATGCCAGGACTTCCCCTCCCCACTCCCAGCCCTCCCCACTGCCCATAAACAGAGGCCTATGGAAGGCAAGGGGTCCCAGGAAAGTGGTCCTCAAACTGTGGGATCTCTGTACTTTTGCATGCATGATAAACCCCCTGGAAGGCAAATTTAAAACTTCTATTTATGTTTATCTTAATTTTTCAAATATTTAATATTTGGATGGACACAAGTGACCCTCATACAGTCTGTTTGCCAGAGGGTCAAGGTTCACAAATGCTAATGTTTATTATTTGAGACTTTTCAAATATTTACATGCCTAGACTTATTTGTTCTTTCCAGAACCTCTGTGGGTGATAAAAACCTTTGCTACAGGTTTGCTCAAGAGTGGTTGGCAGCAGAGGGCTGCAAATTGCTGCACGGAGGCTGGAGGACCCAAGTTCTAGCCCCGGTTCTACAACTAAGTAGCTGGCACCACGGGCACGAATCACCTCCCCGGGCCTCAGATTCCTCATCGGTACAGGAAAAGCTTGGACTGGTTGACAGATAGGCGAGGCCCCTTCTAGCTCTAAAATTGTAGGATTTGGAATGTGAATATAGAAGCATTCTGCCTGTTCCTGACCTTTTTTTCCTTTGTAGTTGGTTTAAACACCTTTACTTTTTTCCCATAAGGTACCAATCTGTTACTCAAGTGGTCCTTACTGTACTTCTTCATTATAGGTTTCCTTTTTAGTTAGCCTGTTAAATCCCCTACGTGCCTTCTCTGGCACCAGCTGTCTTTATTCTTCTCCTTTTTTTAAATTAAAAAAAAAATTTTTTTTAATGTTTATTTGTTTATGAGAGAGAGAGAGCGCACCAGACAGAGTGTGAGCGGGGGAGGGGCAGAGAGAGAGGGAGACACAGAATCTGAAGCAGGCTCCAGGAGCCGTCAGCACAGAGCCCGACGCGGGGCTCGAACTCACAGACCATGAGATCATGCTCTGAGCCACGCGCCCCAGGGCAACAACTGTCTTCTGTTCTGCTGCAGTAGATTCCTATTCTCAGAATCTGGGTTCAGACCATTCACATGTCGTGCAATTCCACTTCACTTGAGTATCACGAAACTTTAAAAATTCTGTATTTCATTATTGAATCCTGTCTCTGCTATCATCTTATCAGCCCAATGAGACGACAATTTTCCAGTTTTCTTGGAACATCAGATATCCAGTCAGAGCACTATTCCTGGCTCCCAGTGTTCACTTGCTACTGGTGACAACTTGCTATTATTAACAACTTAGCACTTGTGTTGGGCCAGACAGTGTAATATGAATTCTCCATGCATTATCTTACTTAATGCCCTCAAAAGCCCCTAGTAGTAGCTACTGTTATTATCCCCATTTTATAGAAAAAGAAACTGAGGCTTAAAGATTGGTAGGCTTACAATGCTGCTTTTACTAAATATCCTTGAAACACTTAACTTCTTTAAAAGTCCTCTTAGGGGGCGCCTAGGTGGCGCAGTCGGTTAAGTGTCCGACTTCAGCCAGGTCACGATCTCGCGGTCCGTGAGTTCGAGCCCCGCGTCAGGCTCTGGGCTGATGGCTCGGAGCCTGGAGCCTGTTTCCGATTCTGTGCCTCCCTCTCTCGCTCTGCCCCTCCCCCGTTCATGCTCTGTCTCTCTCTGTCCCAAAAATAAAAATTAAAAAAAAAAAAAAATTTGGTAAGAGGGTAGATCTTCTATGAAAAAAAACAAAAAACAAAAACTGAGAACAAACTGAGGGTTGATGGGGGGTGGGAGGGAGGGGAGGGTGGGTGATGGGTATTGAGGAGGGCACCTTTTGGGATGAGCACGAGTGTTGTATGGAAACCAATTTGACAATAAACTTCATATATTGAAAAAAAAAAAATAAAATAAATAAATAAAAGTCCTCTTAGTAGTAGGGGGTACTAAGACCTCTATTCTGTTAGAATGTCTTCCCCTCAGAAAGTCGGTTTTCTCTTTCTCTCTGCCTTTCTTTACCTCCCTTCTCAATTTCTGTAGTTTTAAAAATCTGAAGAAGGGGTCTGGGTGGCTCAGTCAGTTAAGTGTCAGACTCTTGATCTCAGCGCAGATCTTGATCTCAGGGTCATGAGTTCAAATCCCACATTGGGCTCCACGCTGGGCATGAAGCCTACTCAAAAAAACATAAATAAAGATCTGAAGAAAAAGAAATTTGTATTTGCTTGCAGTCGAGCCTTTAGTAAGGATTTTAGGTGATCAAAGGAGGACAAAGTCTACCTGTGGGTGGCCTCCCCCAAACCTGGAAGGATGCCATAACCAGGGTCCGGATAAGCTCAGAGTGAAGCTGTATTGATCTCCCAGATTGGTTTTATTGCAAATTCATCCCCATGACTTGCTTACCGAACTGACAGTGAGGGTGCACAGCAGGTAGGTGGTAAGCCCCTTGGAAATTCTGGGGGCAAGGGACACAGAAATACAAGATGAAATCTGTCTCTGCTCCTCCTTGCTGCACAGACACCCACACCCTTGTGCTGGCCTTGGACAGTCCCGGGTGTGGCTTCTGAGAGGTAAGCTGATAACAGAGCTTCAGGAGACCACAGCCTGCTTTGCTGTTTACCCTGGGGCTTTTAATTCTCCTCACCCCCTCCTAAATTCCATCAGCCCAGCCCCATTGATCCTTTCCTGAAGTCCAAGGTGTGGGTCTTGAAAAGAAATGGCAGGGTGAGTTTCATGTCCTCTGCCAAGTGATGAAATGGAGTGAGACACGGGACTGAGTATTTTACCTTCACACCTGGAGCTGTTCTGAGCCTTCAGCACCCTTGATGACGCTGATCCTCAATGTTGATCGTGTCTGCTCAGGAGGCCCACAGAACCCTCCTCTCCTATCAGCCTGCTTCTCTGTAGCCCAGGATCTCTCTGGATCTAGTAAACATGCCTTGTTTATACCCGAAAAGCTGCTAGAGCAATGCCTTTTGACTACATTTTGCCCTAGAGCAACATGGCATCAGTGTGCCATAGATCAGGCCAGATCAGGCAAGCAGAGGGTCCAGTTGTGCCCGTGCCAAAAACAGAAGATTCTTGGAAGGCACTTCTCACTTCTGTACTTTGTTGTTCAGTGTTGGCTTGTGACTTTGGTGCTCAGGGGGTGCCCATCACCCCTGACCTCAACTTCTGGACTTAGTAGTCCCATGGCTAATCCATGACAAAGGCTGCCCGTGTCCCTGAGACACCCCTGATCACATTCCAGATCCTTCTCTTAGCACATCCTGAAACAGCACCCCTAAGTAGGAGATGACATATTAACACCTTACCTGTTGTGCCTCCACTTAAAATCCTACTCATTTTGGTGTTTCCACACGGACTTTAAAAACATATAGGTAGGGACACCTGGATGGCTCAGTCGGTTCACTTTCTGACTCTTGATTTGGGCTCAGGTCATGATCCCAGGGTCAGGGGCTTGAGCCCTGCATCTAGCTCTGTGCTGAGCATGGAACCTGCTTAAGATTCTCTCTCTCTCTCTCTCTCTCTCTCTCTCTCTCTCTGTCTCTCTATCTCTCTCTGTGTCTCTCTGTCTCTCTCTCTCTGCCCCTCTCCCTCATTCACACACTCTCTCTCGCCAAAATAAAAAAAATATGTATACATATATGTAAGAAAAGAATTCCCTCAACCTTTTTGTAAATTGAATTTTCCCATTCAGATATGCCCAAACAGTTCATTTTCCAGAAAATTAAATAATATTAAAACATAAAATCAGTTATCTTAGGTTGTCATACCACCACCATTTTGTGTGAAATAAATAATGCATCTTTTGCAATCAGTATAGAAAGATGCTGTAAACGGTAGTGAGTTCTGGGAGACTATTTTTAATCCGAATGATATCAACTCTGCTATAGTCTGCTGGTA
Organism: Panthera tigris; assembly: GCF_018350195.1. Lineage (NCBI taxonomy): Eukaryota > Metazoa > Chordata > Mammalia > Carnivora > Felidae > Panthera > Panthera tigris. The sequence continues at coordinate 45,399,309 of NC_056665.1, forward strand.
AGTCTCTGCATATTTATTTTTCCTCAGAACAACACTTAAATTAGGATTTCTTCCTTTCATGGTACAGAGCAATAGTTCATTTTATGTGTCAAGAAATTGTTCAGTTGCCCCCCCCCCTTTTTATTTCCATAATTTTCAGACCCAAAATCAGGACACCTAGTCTGATAAGATTTTTTCTTGGTTTATTAATGAAAACCCTGTCTGTAGAGGTACAAACCCTAGATCATGTTTAGGTATTGAATAGATGGCCTTAATTGTGGAGAATAAAATTCCAAGAAACTGACCTTGCCCAAGGTCACAGAGGTAGAGCTTGTCCTTAAGCTCAAGTCTGTTGATTCTAATCAACTGCTGAATTACTGAGAGGAATTGCATTCCCCAACCTTTGTACCCGAAAACGGAGTGTTGACACCAAGGTCCCAGAAATGACTGGTAAGTGCTTGAGGATGTTGTCAAGCTGGCAGACCCACAGCTGCAAAGAAAGACTGACATCAGTGTGAATCTTTATCGTTTGTTTGATTGAAGTATAGTGACAGAAGTCATACCAGCATTTGTCTTATGAAGGGATTTCAACCTTTTGATTCATTTTATTCTGTAGCATGAAATGTACTCATCCTGTGGTCAAGATTAGCCTTTTTTCCCTTGCTGGATGACAACGGACAATTAAGGAGAGCTGTCTTTAGGGGCAACTTCTCTTCCCTTTGATCACCAAGGTGGGGGCAATAGGAAAGCTTTGGAAACTTCTTTCTTCCTTGGGGCAGACTCTGGTCCCAGAACCCCTATGTCCCCCACTGATAGTTGCCACAGTGACATACACCTAGTCCTGAGATGAGCCACCAGGCACTGCCCTACATGCTGGGGACGTGGCAGGGAACAGATGGGCTCCCAACGCTGTTTCCATGGCACTGAGCTTTCTCTGACTTGTGCAGGGCCCTGTTAGAGCCAGGCTGCTTGCTCTGAGGGCTCCCAGATGCTGGGCTTTGCGCAAGGTGTCCTCCATACCAGTTATAGGTGTCTGCTTCATGTGCAGCTGAAAGAGACTGATGCAGCATGGATAGTAATAAAGCAATTACTGTTTCCAACAGCCGCTTACCTTATTATAAGAAGCAGTAGGTATGATGGTTAAACGCAAAGAATCAAGAGCCTGATGGCCTGGGATTGAAGCCCAGCTGTTGCAGCTGGGCAAGATACTTAACCTCTCTGTGCTTCAGTTTCCCTGCCTGGTAAGGTGGTGGGGATCAAATAAATGATCATGTATAAAATATTCAAAACAGTGCTGGTAGGTAATGAGAAGTAGCGGTTGTGTAAGAAAAATGTTCTCCCAAAGCAGAGAGAGCCACCATTCTAGATTTCCTAGAGACTGAGAGGCAAAAAGAGCAGTGCTGGTAAATACTAGGAAGTGCTTCCCTAAAGAGAAAGGATAAATTGCAGGTGCCCAAGAGAGAATTACCTCCTCCACCTCAAGATGAGCCCTCACCCTGGGGGACCACTAAAATGTCCCACGTGTGGTTTGGAGGGTTTTCTGAGGAAAGGAGACTAGAGGAGGGGTCTTAGGACCCCTGATGAAAAGTGCAGGACATTCGGTAGAGTAGTTTCTACTTGTGAAAACAAAACCTAAGCTCTCACCTGCTATCCAAAAGAGAATCTGGTCTTGCCATTGGAGATTTTCCACAACAGAGAACATCTGGGAAATAGAAGGGCAGCCATTTAAATTCTGTTTGGCTAGACTTAAAATTAGTGGGAGAGGATCCAGAGAGAATGGCAGCCAGTTCCCCATGTATGGAACATGCACCATGATAAACGATGAGATGGGTATGGACAACCCCACAGTGTGAATTTTATTTTATTTTTAAGTTTATTTGTTTATTTTGGGAGAGAGAGAGAGAGAGACAGAGAGAGAGAGAGAGGTAATGAGTGCAAGGGAGGGGCAGAGAGGGGGAGGGAGGGAGAGAATCCCTAGCAGTCTCTGCACTGTTAAGGCAGAGCCCAACGTGGGGCTTGAACTCACAAACTGGGAGATCATGACCTGAAACTTAACCTTGAGAGTCTTAACCCACTGAGCCACCCAGGTGCACCCCAAAGTGTGTATTTTAAATTGAATGTCTTTGTTATTATTTTAACACATACGGAAGAAATAAAGCTAGCATCCCAAACTAGTGATTTTATGGAGATGATTGTTTAGGATTTAGTCAAATTAAAAAGGGTAGTTCATAGAAAAATTTGAAGCATGGTTCTGGTGGAACTTGGGTAATGAAAAGTTGTGAAAGTAGTTAAGGGTTTAGGAAGCCCTGGAGTATAGAGCATCTGTGAATAAAGGTCACAACTCATTGTAATCCCTCCAAGGTCTATGTATGGGGGTGGGGCGGGAGAGGGGCAGGGACCTTACTGCTTCAAATGGTCTTAACACTGAAGGAACGTTTAGGTTGAAAGAGGTATAAATCAGAACATGCCTTTATAAATCGAAGAGGAAATTACCTTGCTGTTGCAAACATTTTCATAGCAAAGCCTCTAGAACTGGGCAGTCATCAACCCACTAGTAAAACTACCATGTAGTTCCTGAAATGACATTGATACATGGTATGATGCTTCCAGAATGATCTAAATCTTTATAATATTTTATATCTTTGACGGTATTAAACAGTGACTTAATATTTGTAAAGGGCATAGGATGGTGACTGGCCCCTTGTGTTATGTGCCATAAGTCATCAAGCCAAAAGATGCTACTGGTTGAAACAGAGTCATCATTATTTTATTTTTCCACTTTAAAAGAACCCAGAAAACAGTGGAACACCTGGGTGGCTCAGATAGTTAAGTTTTGGATGCTTGATTTCAGCTCAGGTTATGATCTTGTCGTTCGTGGGACTGAGCCCCGCGTTGGGCTCCGAGCTGACAGAGCAGGGCCTGCTTGGGATTCTCTCTCTCTCTCTCTCTCTCTCTCTTTCTCTCTCTCTCTCTCTCTTTTTCTGCCCCTCCCCAACTCTTGCGCACGTATCACGTGCACCTGCACACTGTCTCTTTCAAAATAAACATTTAAAAAAATAAATAAAAATTAAAAAAAATTTATTTAAAAAAAAATTTTTTTTTTTAACATTTATTTATTTTTGAGACAGACAGAGAGAGAGAGCATGAACAGGGGAGGGTCAGAGGAAGAGGGAGACACAGAATCTGAAACAGGCTCCAGGCTCTAAGCTGTCAGCACAGAGCCTGACGCGGGGCTTGAACTCACGGACCGTGAGATCATGACCTGAGCCGAAGTCGGACGCCCAACCGACTGAGCCACCCAGGCGCCCCAAAAATTAAAAAAAAAATTTAAAAGCCAGAAGATAAAATCCACGGCCAGTTAAGCTGTGACACGATGCTGATTATAAAGACACATCCTGGGGCACCTAGCTGGCTCATCTGGTCAAGCGCGAGACTGTTGATCTTGGGGTCGTGTGTTAGAACCCCAGGTTGAGGATAAAGATTACCTAAAAATAAAGAGACACATCCTAATTTCAGAATATTAGACTAGGAAAAAATGCATCTTGGAATTGCTGAACTGTATTAACTATTCATTTAAAACATCTTCGGTTGTTCCTTGATAAGAAAATAGTCCTTTGGAAGCAACATTTCAGGCCGACTAAATAAAAGAAAGGCCATTTCTTTTCCTGCTAGCGGCCTATTGCTGTTTAATGAAGAGTTGGGGTGTTGGCAGCTCAGTCAGAGAAGCGTGCACCCCTTGATCTCAAGCCCCAAACTGGGTGTAGAGATTACTAATAAACAAACAAACAAACAAACAAACAAACAAACTTTAATAAAAATAAAGAAGAGTTTACTATGGCTGCAACATGGAGTAGATGGCAAGAATTGGAGGTCTGAGCTGGCATGGAATAACAAAAATATGGAACACAGTGTCGTGTGTGTGTGTGTGTATTTCATTTCACTTCACAAAGTGCTTTCATATCCCTTATTTGATATTTTTTCACTAAAAACAGATATATGTGTGTGTGTGTGTACATTTTATAAATATATGCTCAGTGGAAAAATAAAGCCATACAGAAAGGACACTTAGAAATATAACACCTGCAGCAATTTAACAACCATTTTTCTGTACAGAGATATTGTATATAAAAATATCACGTATACATTTAAAACAGAATTTGGGCACTTTACCAACTCTCATTTTTTTTACAAACCTTTTTCCCCTCCCCCACTCAATGTTGTCTGCCTGGTGTGTACCATCCACAATTTGCCCCCGGTCACGTCATCATGTAAAACCAACTCTACCTAGAGGCATTGGGGGTTGGTGTCATCGTCAGTCTTATTTGATCTTCGAGATCTTCATGGCAACCCCTGCAGGCAGTGTAATGTCAGGAACCTCCTTCTATTGAGCAGGCAGCTCGGAGGCCCAAGAGGCTGAGCGATTCGTGAGAGATATGTGGGTAAGTAGCACAGGATACTGGCTGGGAGGGCTTGTCTTAGAAGGCTGCCCATGACTTTTCTGAGATCAAGTTGGTCACAGATACAGCCATGCAACCCGAGACAGACCCAGTTCATGCCTCATGTTCCAGCTTTATTATTAACAACACTCACTTCTGCACTCAGAGTGGCCCCGTTTGGATGATAAATTATGTCTGCTCTAGTCACTTCCAGAAGGTTGACTCAGGCCAACCCTGGCTAGAGACCGCTGGACCTAGTGATCCTGGAGCCAGCATCTATCGACATTTGACCTTGACGAGGGTATTGGAAGTGAATTGTGGTGTAGCAGAAAGAACAAAGAAAAGGAAGTCAGCCCTGGCTCTTTGTCACAGAGATTAACTGATATCATGTAGGTGGAAATGTTATACAAATTCTGAACTCTTGGTTAGGTCACATATACTTAATATGAATGAAACCAATGAGCATATCTTCTGTACTCTTTGAGGGCTGCCCATACTTTATGTCCCAAACCCCCAGTGTACCGTCCCTTCACCCTTCCAAGCAACTTGGTACATTATAATCCTAGGACTCACTTTACCACTTGTAAAATACTGACAAGGGATTATAGTGTTCATGACAGCAGGGCTGTGAGAATTAAATGAGATCATGTGAGAATATCACGTCTTTGTGTGTTCAGTAAACGTAAGTTCCACTTACCCCAAGCGTTGAGGGAATGAGAGTATTTGTTGGCTATAGACTGCCTCAGCCCCACCCCACCCCCCACTCTTCCAGAAACACTTCTTTGCACTCTGTTTACTGCAGTTCAACATACCCACACATGCTTGCTTCAAACATACATGTTCACATTACTAAAGTAGTGGTGGGGGGGGTCTAAATTCCATGAAGTTGAAACCAATTGCAAGCCCAGTGTGGGTTTACAGTGCCCAGCTCAGAGGAAAAAATATTTAGGGTCGATGTTTTTTCCATCATTTGCAATAGAAGTGTCTCATTCCAGTCAAATAGCAGAACTGCAAAAGGTAGAAATCCTAGACAGTCAATTAAAAGATTAAAGTACAACAGAGAGCTCTGTTCCTTTCCTGTTATGACTCACTAGGACAGAAAAATTCCATTAAAAAAACAAGTCCCGTTGAACAACAGGCCAGAGCATTACCCATTGTCCGTTGTGCACAATAAGAATATGGTTTATCTGCCGGTTAGGGTGACACACTTGAAACATTGGGGTATTCGAGTCCCAGTTTTTTTTTGGAAATCAGATCTGCTGTCCTGTTGTGCTCATGGACCAGCTAACCATCACAGATGTGATAATATCTTTTCATCCAGGCAACATCTCTCAACCTACTTTTCAAATCTGGAAGCAGCACAGAACCCAGGCTTACAGTGATGATCCCACTTTGGGGAGAGCCCCATCAACACCCAACCCCACCTCCAGAAAATTCTCTAATATAGTGTCATCATTTTCCACATTTCTATTCATTTTGTTATTTTACCAACACATGCATATAGGGTTAAAAAACAAAACAAAACTGAACTGCAGAAAGGTTTAAAATGGAAAGTAGAAGTCACCCTTGTCCCCAAAACCCGAGGCTTTCTTCCCAATGGAAACTTGTGTATTTTTCAAGAAAAGAAACACAAGTCTTTTAAAAAATTTAGGCAAATGCGGTCATTCTGTACTTCAATCCACATATAGGTTGCTATTTACATGAAAGTGGGTATTTGAAGATCTATGTCACCATGAGCAGATTCCTTTTGTTTTCTTTTATTTTATTAAAAAGATTTTAATGTTTATTTATTTTTGAGAGAGAGAGAGAGGCAGAGTGTGAGCAGGGGAGGGGCAGAGAGAGGAGACACAGAATCTGAAGCAGGCTCCAGGCTCTGAGCTGTCAGCATAGAGCCTGACGTGGGGCTCGAACCCATGAACCATGAGATCATGACCTGAGCCAAAGTTAGATGCTTAACCGACTGAGCCACCCAGGCACCCCAGCAGATTCCTTTTAATGACTGTCAGAACTCCTTTGTAGGGGCTGCCATATTCTCTTCCGGCCCCGAATCATGTGCCCACTTTCTCCATCACGGACTTTGCGACTTTGCGACAGCAAGCAGGCCTGTACGTACATCATGGCATACATACTTGGTATATCTTGAGGTAAATTCCTAAAAATAATTGCTGGAACGAACAGAGTGTGAGTTTTATTTTTATTTAAGTCACTGTTTATATTGGTCTGTGTGACTAGAATTTTGATACCTGTTCCCACATTGCTCTCTAAAAATACTGTGCAGGATACTCTTCCTGGAAGAGTAGAAGGTATTTATGATCACCCCCTCCCAGCCAGGCCCTGCCCAACACTAGGCCTATTGTATTTACACAGCACATTTAATGGCCTCCCTTTTCTGGGTGTCTGAAGGGAGTTGCAGACTGTAGTTACCCAGTATATGGTCTCCTCCTCTCTCCTGGATGAACCAAAGAAGAAAAATGCTCACTGACACACTGGTGAGAATGTCTGCAGCACCATGGCTGTGGCAGGCAAGGGCTACCCCGGGGCTGACTGAAGGTAGGGTTTCAGGCTAGAATAATCCCTGCCTTTGTGACCTGCCTTACCTTTGCTCTTCCTGGTCTCCACCCTGGTAAACACACACCAGTTAGTGACACTCCACATTTTACAGATAGTCAGAGAGTCAGCGAGCAGGCTTCTTCCTCTGGGTGAGGGACTCCTATGTCTTGGTGCCGCGTCCTAAATGTGAGGAACAAACCAGGCCATTATGTGAACGTGGATATGGTCCACTTCCTAGAACTTGAGTGTGAATCCTCTGCTTTTTTTTTTTTAATTATTTTGAGAGAGAGGGAGAGAGAGAGAGAGAGAGAGAGAGAGAGAGAGAGCGCATGTGTGAATGTAAGCAGGGGGAGGGGCACAGGAAAAGGGAAAGAGAATCCCAAGCAGGCTCCATGTTGTCAGTGCGGAATCATGAGATCATGTCATGAACTGTGAGATCATGACCTGAGCCGAAATCAGAAGTTGGATGTTTAAACAACTGAGCCACCCAGGCTCCCCTCCATTGCTTTTTAATAAACCGAGTCATCATTAGAAACCAAATATGGGCCCAAGAAAGTCTGCACTCAATCCTTATCTAATGGGAAATATCTCACTCATAATTTATAATAATTGTCAGGGCAAACAGTAACTTTTATCATCATCATCATCATTATTTTCATTTTTATTTCCTAGCTGGCATATCAGCAGCTACATTCCTTCCTTTGTACATGACACCACACTCTGCAAGGACTGTTGCAAGTGTAATTGCTAGGTACCCCTACTTGTTTAAAATGTTCCTGTTTTTAGTACGGGAACAAAAAGAAGTTGCCCACCCAAAAGAAGCCAACAGAAGAGAAGGAAGCTGACTCTTGTTGAGGGCATATCCTGACAAGCCAGGAGTTTGCCATCTGAGGAAAATGGCCCTCCTCAAACAGATAGGGAAGCCCCCATCGCTGTGCTTCCTCCTCCCAGCACGCATGGCGGCCAGTCCTTCCCATTCCCTCCCAGTCAGGAGTGGGAAGAAGAAGCAAAGGGGTCAAGGTTATTTGCGCCAGAAACACAATTCATGGTCTTGCAATCGTAGCACAGTAGTTTGTGGTCTGAAGGTCACTTTCAGCCTCTGCTTCTGGGAACATTGTCTAGGATTGTAAAATGATAATCATTTCCCACTGTGTTCCCCACTTGTTCCCTGTCCACAGCTATGTTCCAAGAAAGACATCTAGAAAAGTCATGCTATGATCAAACTCTGATGTCCCTGTAGATAAACAGAAAACAGTTTTCTGTTCCACTGTGGGGAACTTTCAATCTTCCCTGGGGTAGGGTGAGAGCCCATGCATCCATGTTTGGTTTCCAGTTTCCCTGATAAAGTTCTCACCCTGTGTTAGAACTGCCCAGACCGGCCCTACCCCAGCCCTAGCCCAACCCTAGCACAGCTTTCATTTACCTATCGGGTGCATTCTGGTCTTGTCCTTGACAATCCAAGCAGGTCAGTTGTCCCCCAAAGGTTCTGATTGCTCCCACCCTTTCCAGTTACCATTCCTCCCTCCCTCTACCTCCTCTGAATTTTTTTTTTTGGGGGGGGTAGGGCAGGGAGGCAGTTATGGGGGAAGAGGAAAGAGAAAGGCATAGTAAGGTGGGGGGTGTTAAAGACAGAAAAGTTACAGTTAGAGACCTTGGGCAATTTACAGTTTTTTCATCAGTAAAATAGAGATGATAATATACAGAATGGGAGATAATTGTGAAAGTTAAATGGGTTCACATATCATTGCCTGGGGGAAGAAGGGACACAGAGGTGAAGGGGGGAACAGGTATTTGTGACCAAATGGATATAGGAAATACATCAAATAAAAAATAACTTGAGTGTTTTAGTCTTTGATACTAAGAGAAAGTAGTCATTAACAAAGATTATAGGTCTTTTTAATGATGGAATCAGTTTTGGAGACAGTCTATCCTTCTGTGGCCATCTTAAACTTAACAGGTGTAAATATCCAGTCAAGTCACTGGGGAGGCCATGTGGAGAAACCGTGATGTCTGAATGAGTTCATAATCATAGAGTTGGGTTCACTCATTGCCTTTACTGTAAACTAATTGGGAAGTCCGTTTGCTTCTACATAGCGTGGGAATGTCAACCCCTCTCTCGTAGAGTTGATTCCAATAGTAAGAGGAGCGGCCACCACAAATCAGATGGCTGATTGCTTTGCTTCTGGTAACTGCCCAGTCTCATTGTTGGTTCCTTACCCTTTTATAGGTAGAGGTCTGGAGACCCAGACATGGGACTCTTCAGTGTCAAGGGATGTTTGAGACTATGAGAGTCAATGAACTCCACAAGGAGCCCTGTTTTACTGAGGAATAACTGCCATCAGAAGGAGGACACTGCCTCTGAAATGGGACAGATCTAGCCATCTATCACTCTGCAGTGAGACAGAAAAGACAGTTGGATTGGATACAAAGGCCAACTTGGGTTACCTTGAGAAGGCAGTTTCTGTGGACCAGTACCAACACATAGACTATGACACAGAACCCCTCCACTTCTTGTCCTTTGCAGAAGTTAAATAACAGCTTGTTACTACCCCTTCTGTATTATTAAACTGTGCTTACATTTTTCAAAAAGAAAATAAAATTTTTGGCCTCTTTTAAGTAGGTGAATATTTATCGGGGTTAAAAGGAAACAAACATGCCTAACAGTTAGTTACTCTGAGGCCTTAGTTTTCTATGCAGAATAGTTTTTGTGAGTGCCCAGAAGAATGATCAAGAAAAGAAGGGAGGGCAGAGGCAGGGCAGCAGTGGCCGGGAATCTTCATGTGGTTGGAAGTAGACTGTGGCCATTTGATTGAGATCCAGTGAGTCATGCTGCAGCCAGTGCCTTTTCTCTCTTTCTGCTTTGCCACAAGGGGAAGAAGGTGTGGTGAGGTCTGTGGTAGTTTTGTAGAACTGATGCTGCATGTGGTTCTGCAAAAGCCAAATATATCCTATAAACAGTCCCTCTGGAAGGCAGCACGGATGCTAAGGCTTCCAGAGGTCTTTTCTGGAGCTTGAGCCCATGGCACTGGTACACCTTTCCTATGGTAGGTCTTTCCTGGCTGGTTTTCAAAACTGCTTTTGCCGGAGCCTCTTAGAATTGCTCTTATGAAGGACCCATGACTCCTACAGAGAAAACGTTAAACAATTTGTATTTATTTTTTAATGTTTATTTATTTTTGAGGGAGAGAGAGAGAGCACAAGCGAGGAGGAGCAGAGAGAGGGAAATGGAGAATCCCAGGCAGGCTCAGCACTGCCAGCACAGAGACTGATGTGGGGCTCACGCTCACGAGTTGTGAGATCCTGAACTGAACAGAAATCAAGAGTCAGACGTTTAACTGACTGAGCCACCCAGGTGCCCCAAATTATACAATTTTTAAAAGTGAAATTTAAAATGGTATTTATCTGGTTTCCTTCCACCTCCCTTCTCTTGAAGAATCTTTTCTCATTCCAGTTTTGACATCTGAGCATATGGCCTTTCTAGATAACCCTTATTCAGAATTTTTCTCTCCTTTATCTAAACTCCCCAAAAAGCGAACTCCCAGGAAGGGGGCAGGAACTGTCTCACTCAGGTCAATGCTCACCACACTTGTGCAGCACATGACATCTTCAGTAGGATGCATGAAGGTTGTGAAGGGAAGGAAGGATCTTCTAGTATCTTGTCATGTATCATTTGCCATTATCTCATGTATATTAGATTCTTGCCCTAGTGAATGTAGATTATAATGGATAGCCCTCCTTGCCTCGTCTTCTCTGGCAATTCAACATATTTTAGATCCACTACCAATGGCACCTTCTCCAGGAAATTATTTCTGTCTTTCCTCGGACCAAAAAGTCTTCCACCTTCCTGAAACACCCATTTGACATGTGTTTACGTATTGACTGTTGTGTGAATTACTTCCGTCAATTGCTAGGTGTCCTTCAGTGGACATGAGGTTCCCAAGTGCACGTGGTGCTCCCATCTGCAGGACTTGGCACATAGCTAAACATATGGGGGATCCCACTACAGAAGTGCCGAGTGAAAGAAGTCCTGCAGGCCACAGGGTGTTCAGAGGCCACCCCTGGTGTTAGGTTGTAAACCCAGTAAACCTACAAGGGCTATAGCTTCATCTCTCCAAGGAGGCCATGGGGCTGGATGAGGTCCTCCTGTCCACAGCATGTTCTATAATCACGTTCAGGCTGTCTTATCCATTTCTTTGTTTACGTAGCAGTGATCAGCCATCAAAACTTAGCTTATCTAGGGGGGCCCGAGTGACTCAGTTAGTTGAGTGTTCAGCTCAGGTCATGATCTCACAGTTCATAGGTTCGAGCCCCGCATCTAGCTCTGTGCTGAAGCTTGGAGCCTGGAGCCTGGAGCCTGCTTCAGATTCTGTGTCTCCCTCTCTCTCTGCCCCTCCCCCCGCTGGTGCGCTTGCTCTCTCTCTCTCACTCAAAAATAAATGAACATTAAAAAAAATTTTTTTTTTAATGTAGCTTATCTTCTGAATCTTGGAGGCCAATATTACATTGACAGTGATAAGTTTTTGGAGGGAGAATGATTTAGATGATTTGAGAAATTACAATATGACCTAGCCATTGTGTGATACATATTGCTTCTGCTTCTGAGCTCTGTCATATAATTTGCAAAACAAATCCAGAAAGTTTCTCTTCCATTGCTTATTTTATTGTTACTTCTACAGAACGATAAGGTTGAGGAATTATTGGAGACCATTGAATCATTTATTGTGTTATACTCTAGATACTCTTCAGCACTTGATGTGTGTTTTTTTTATTCAATCCTTACAGCAACTCTATGGAGTGGGTCTTAATTTCTCCCAGTTTACAAATGAGAAAAGAGAAGCTTCCGTGATACAGTGAGCCTAGATGACTTTTCCCCACTTCTCTTAGTTTGTAGGTGGCCAACCTGCAATGTGAATCCAGAGCTATTGCTAAAAAATCTTTGTTTTGCTCGTTCTGCTTCATTTGATATGAAGAAGATATGGGAACTTAGTGATTTTTTTTTTTTACACTGGGAGAAAATAAACCATCCTAAGAACTGTGTGTTTTATGTTCACAGGGAAGCAAAGGTGCCTACCGGTACCACTGGCAGAGCCACAATGTTAAGCACAGTGGTGTGGATGACATGGTCCTGCTCTCCAAGATCACAGAGAACGCCATCGTGGAGAATCTAAAGAAGAGATACATGGATGACTACATTTTTGTATCCTTTATGAGCTTCTTTGGGCTTTTCTGAGTAAGATGACCATATCCCCAGGAAAAGGTGGCTGGTTCCTAGTGTGAGAAGATCCATCTGAAATTCTGAATGGACACGAGGTCCTCGAGTCATTTTCACCATTTCAGAACGCGGTTTTGTTCTTTTCTGCCCCTTTGTTGAGGTTGTGGGAAGGGCACAGGTGATACTAAATTATTTTCCTGGCATTTCACAAAATAAAGATGCAGCCAGTATTCGTCTGTTTCAATTGATGGCACTGTACCTTTGACGTGCTTTAGCCAGGCACGTGGCATCTAAAACCTCCGCCGTTCCTAGGGAAAGTCCAGGTCTGCAGAGAATTCTGTCCATAGATCTCCTTAATTGCAAAGCAGACAGTTCAGTCCGGACCTAAAAGGTTTTAAAAAGATTGCCTCATGCAAAAAATATGCAATTTTGCCAGTTTATCTGCATTCTTATGTTTACTAATGGAAACATGAGATGGGAAGATCAACTATTGAAAATGCCTGACATTCTTGAGTTGTTCTTTATGTTTCAATTTTAGCTTGCCAGATGCCATTTTTTATAGGGCTTTAAAAAATTCAGAATGGAAATTTGATTTAAATGTGTGTTGGCTTCATTATACACAGAGAACTGTGATATTTGCCTAAGTTCGTACAGGATTCAATGTTGTTTGGTGCAACTGTACAAACATCTCTTCATGAAACGTTTGGAGAGTTGGTTGTAGATGTGTAAAGATCGGTGGAAATCTATATGACAGCACCAGAAGGTTCAACTGTGGTGCAGTTGGTGACTTCTGAAGCCATGGTGTTACAGAGGACCAGTGATGGGGGAGTGTTTATGGCTGCTGTTGCATACATTTTAGATTTTAACCCCCAAAGCTTGAGGAGGTATAGATTTCTGTAGCTTCTGTTTGTTATTTATACCACTCGTGTGACTATTAGTTAAAAACATCCATACATATGCAACAATACTTTTGCAGGGATTGCTTGTCTCCTCATTGGTGAGTGGGGAGTTCAACGCACCAGGTCTTTAACCAGCAGTACTAATGAACAAAACTATTCCAAGACACTTGGATGGCTCCGACCGATACTGGGCCATTTCTTATTTACCATAGGAAATTTTACCAAATGTCTGGATCGTTAAAACCCTAAACCCCTGCTTTTTAAGCATTAGCAGATATATTTGGATTCGTTAGCTACGTTAATAATAGCATCTTGATGGGAGAGGCAGCCTACCGCCTGCAAATGAAATCTGCCCACTGCCCATTTTGTAACAGAGGTCTTCTTGGAATGTAGCCGCGCTCATGCTTTTACTTATTGTCTGTGCCTACTTTCGTGCTACAAAGGCAGAGGCGAGCGGTTGCACCAGGACCATATGACCTAAAATAATTACTTTCTGGCCCTTTAGAGAAAACAGTTTGCTGACTGCTAAACACCTCTGCAGAGTTTGCTTTAATTGTATGGAAGCAGTTGTATTCAGTGGGAAGTTTTCATTTTATTTGGTCAAAAAATTGACATATGCTCACTTTAATCTGGGCTTATCATCATGATAACACTTCTGTGTGCAAGTCCCGTGGCCCCTGAGAACTGGCAGGTGATTAAGAGTTGGGTGCAGGACGTGGTTCTGGACTGCCTGGCTTCGAACCTTACTCCGCATGGGCCTGGTGACCTGATGCGAGTTTTGGGATCTATGTGCCTTGATTTCCTCACCTGTGAAATGGGGGCGGTAATGAAATCTCCCACCTGAGCATAATGAAATCTCCCAGATGAGCCTATTGTAGGGCTAAATGAAATAATGAACGCAGTAAGTAACAGAAAGCATTACTTATTATCATATACTAAGGCAAGTGTGTATGTTCCTTCCGTATTTCTGAGTTATGTTCCAAAAATTCAACTTTAAAGTTGCTTATTGAAAATTCAAACGCATTTTACCATAGAAAGTGTTTTAAATGGGAGATTGGTTTATCGACAAGCCCATTAAAGGAGAATTTCCACTGAATATAGTTGAGCAAATTATTTTCCATGTTCTTAGTACATGAGCTTAGCTTATTATGTTATTTACATAGAAACATGGTTTTTTGAAAAGCTGAGTAAGAAAAAAAATGATGTTAGTGGTTATCAGCAGCCAGTCCGTCGTCAAACTGGACAGACTCACCCTTCTCCGTATAAAGATCATTTACCCCTAAAACCCCAGAAACTCTTTGAGGATGGGAATTTTGTTTCATATATCTTCTTAAAAATAAAAACAAAAACTCTTTAAAGCAATACGTTCATTTAACATGACTTATAAAATGCAGTCAACCAGAAAGGAGATTGTCATCTATAATCCCACCATAACCTCTTGGTGTATAATTTTCAACTTAACATATATATTAACATATATCTGCATGTCTAACATATAAACGTTTGTGTGTGTGTATGCATGCTTTCTTGTTAATTTTAACAGAAATAGCATCATCTTGCCTCATATATTTCTTAGTTTCCTGCATAATTCTTGGCATGGTGTATTGTATTAAGTATTCATTGAAAATCTGTTAACTATCAAGACTTGCTTTTTATATTCAGACAGCAGAATTTTTAAATGACTCACACAGAGGGGGCTGATTACAAGCCTTTGAATTGATGTCTTTGAATCAATGGCTGACTAATCGTGTGTTCTACCAAGGAAATGAGTTAGTTGACCATTAATGGCTTCGTGTTTTAGAAATCTCTACCCACTCAATACACGAGAAACTCAGCATCCGTGTGCTTTCCATCAAGAGCGCAGAGCAGCTTTCGACTTTGAGGAAGCTTGAGGATTCTTTTGGATGTTTATGACATGATAGCGAGTGTCTAACTGCAGATCTTTTCCTCTGTTAAGTGATAAAAGCATCCTTTATCAGTTCAGTGCTATGGGAATATTATTATGATAGAGTAACATTATTTTAAATAAGAGGATTTCTTCCCTCTCTCTCCTAAGCTTAATAGTTAAGGCAAGAAGAGATTCAATTTCATGTTAAGTTATAAAATTGCTTCTTTTGCCTCCTCTACATCTAATACCAGCACATTGTTTTGTATTGAAGGTCAGCGTTTGGAACAATCAATCGTTAATGCATTCAGGCTGAATGCACATTTCTTTGTTCTACATTAGGAAAAAAAAATCTACTTAGGAAATGCAAACACTGTTTACCAATAAAACCCCATAATTTTCAGCTATTTATCCTAAGACAAGGAAGGTTTAATTTACCATCCGTTTTTTTCCTGAATGTTGCCACACTTCTTAAAATTACATTCTAAAATATATGAGGGAAACACCGCAGTATTCGTTCTTGTGCTTGGCGAGACATCATTTATAGCCACTTCGCTGATGAAAATAGTTCCTGTGCAAAGCGCTCCCCGCTCATTTGCTCCAACTTTCTCCCAATTTGTTTTTACTCAAAGACCACACTCAAGTGTGTTTGGCATTTTCAGCCCTTGAATTGGTTGAGACTTTTGTGTCAGAGCAACTGGAGCCCAAGGCAGTGCAGTAGTTCCGAGGTTTGGCCCTTGGCAGTCAGCTCACACGGAGGGGGCTGCGTGCTGCGGTGACAGCCTGCTGCGGTGACATGGATGTTGGTCTGGTGGCCGGAGCCAGGGGCTCAAGTTCCACGTATGTGGCTTCAGGAAGTCACCTCACCTCCCTGTTCTCTTCAATGATACATCCAGGGAAGTCAACTAGATCAGTGTGAGTGGTTTCGCAAATTCACTTGCTATTAAAAAAAAAATTTCTTTTTTAAGTTAAAACTCAACTTTGCCTGTAAGACCCTTAAAAAAAAACTTACAGAACCTGTGCTATCATCACATTTCATAAAAAAAAGAATATTTTAGGGGGCACCTGGCTGTCTCAGCCAGTAAGACATGTGACCCTTGATCCCAAGGTCATGAGTTTGAACCCCATGTTGGGTATAGAGATTGCTTAAAAATAAAGTTAATTAAAAAAAAAAAATGTTTTAACACCCCAGAAGTAGAAAGGAAATTATCTACAAGTAAAAAACAATCCTATATAGTCAATGTGTTGAGCTTCATAAAAGATTCAAGGTGTGTTTGTCTTTCTGTCATCCTTGCTGCAGAACAATGAAAACTCATGGATCCACAAGTGTTTGGAAACCAATCAATTAAAGATCTTTGGGTCTCATCTGTCTTGTACATTCTATTGGATAAGAGGATGTTTATTTTATTTTTGTCTGGTTAGTATGTGTGTGTATATAGTATCATAGCCTCATGTCTCCATACATTTTGAAAATTAACCTTGGGCCACACCTTCACAACCATAAATTATGTGGGTGGAGACAGGTTACATTCTGATTCTGCTGAGCAGCTTTTTCCAAAGGCACACCTGAATTATGTAGTAGAGAGTGGGAGTGAGTATTTGAGTTGTCTGGGAAAGGGCCCCACCTAGTAGGAGACCTGTGATCTCAGAGAAGCAGCTGGGGTCTCTGCAGACCAGGTGAAAAGCAGGGCAGGCCATCAGATAAACAAATTAGGCCAAATTCACACCTGGAATAACTAAATTATGTTTGTTTTCTTCAAATACTAAATTCATTCTCTTCTCTTAATTCTTTTGATTTAGTTAAGTTTGTAGCTACTTAGCCAGGCCTGACCTGCATTATTCATCTCAAACCAAACTTTATTTTTCAGGAATCCTCCCAAATAATATTGACCTTGAGAGCCCTACTGGAAGAGTGAGGGAATAGCTATAGTTTTCCCTCTTCTACTGCGTCACTGATTCAGGATTGGCCTAGAATGATCCGAAAGAGGGTTTTTTTGTGTGTCTTCTTCTTCTTCTTTTTTTATGTTTTATCTATTTTTGAGAGAGAGAGACAGAGTGCGAGCAGGGGAGAGGCAGAGAGACAAGGAGACACAGACTCTGAATTAGGCTCCAGGCTCTGAGCTGTCAGCACAGAGCCCGACATGGGGCTCAAACCCACAAACCGTGAGATCATGACCTGAGCTGAAGTTGGTCACTTAACCAACTGAGCCACCCCGGCACCCCTTTCTGTGTCTTCTTACCAGAATTTATGTACACTACTTAGTGAAAATCAAGACATTCTAGGATGTCTTTTCACATAGCTTATTATTCAGAGTAAAAAAAGTATTGGTTCCTATAGGAGCTCTCATGCAGCCCAATACATGTTTATCAGATGGCCAAGGGCTTGGGTAGGAAGGGGTTGGTGGGGAGCTGATATTTTTAGCTTATGTCCTCAGGCTGCTCTTTCTTCTTTGTGTGTAGTGCTGATCTGTCCAGGACAGGTTGCATTCACAGCATTCCCTTTACAACTAAGGGAAGGCTCACCTTCCGCCATGCACAGATCGTACATACTTGGTCAAGTTTGTTTTCACCTTGAGTTAAATGTAGATCTAGACATCTCCTCTTCTGAAATGAGGATGGTTGTAGCAGTGCTGTATTTCTTGAAAATTGTGTTTACCATAAGAATTACTATATTTTTGGGGCACCTGGGTGGCTCAGTCGGTTAGTCCTCTGACTCTTGATTTCAGCTCAGGTTGTGGTCTCACAGTTCATGGGTTTGTGAGTTCGAGCTCTGTGTGGGGCTCCACACTGGTGGTGCAGAGCCTGCTTGGGTTTCTCTCTCTCTCTCTCTCTCTCTCTCTCTCTCTCTCTCTCTCTGCTTCTCTCCCCCCCCCCACCCCAGATAAATAAATAAACTTAAAAAAAAAAAAAGAATTACTATATTTGTTTAGCATGAGACTCAGAATGAGGGCCAAACCACATTCACTGAGTTTTGATTTAGTTCCTACCATGTGGAAAGGATACTTAAAAAAAAAAAAATCAACTAAGGGTTATATAATTTCGTGTCCTCAAAGAATCACAGAATCTAAGTTATAAGAGACCATAGAGCCCTCTAACTGAACCCCCATCCATCCTGCATGAAATTCTTGTGCTACCAACTTAGGATTGCCAGATAAAATACAGGATGTATGGTTAAACTTGAGTTTGAGATAAATAACAAATTACTTTTTAGTATAAATGTGTCTGAAGAATTGCTTGGGGCATGCCTATTGGGGGGGAAATATATATACATATGTAAAACAAATTATTCATTGTTTATCTGAACTTCAAATTTAACTGGGTGTTTGTATTTTATTTATTGTATCTGGCAATGCTACCAGTAGTAATAACAATATTAACAATAGCAACAATACTTGCTAACTTAGAAAAACATTATAGCTTATTGATTAAGATCGTGTACTCTAGAACCAGACTGCCTGGGTTTGAATCATAGCTCTGCCACTTACTAGCTTGTGACTTTGAGCAAGTTTTTAAATTTCTCTATGCCTCAGTTTCCTCATTGTAAAATAGGAGTGAAAGAGTGATAGGGTTGTTGTTAGGAGTTTAATTAGTACTGTATAAGTGTAAATGTGTTTGTGTTCGATCAGTGTTCATATTACCAACGCTTACTGGCTCTTGGTTACAACATCATGGGCATTTCTTATCTGCTTAATAATTTTAATAATAAATCAATCTGTTCTCAATTTTGCCTCAAAAACAAGTAGACCGCTAGTAATCTGTCGTTGGCCTCACCTGGCTTTGGCACTTGGAACCACATTTGCTCTCGGCCATTCTTCCATGATTCTTTAGTGATTTTCAGTTAGGATTTCACCATTTCATTCCCTTTTGCTCTTAATGCCAAGAATTGCCCTCTGAGTAGTATCTGGGTGTTGCATCTGGGTGTGCTCTTAAAACAGCCCTGTCTTCTCTCCTACTCTTTCATGGTCAGCCCTTTCAAGCCTAAAGATCTTTCTGGTCAGTGAAAAGGGGAGCAGAATGGCAATGGAATCATTCCATATGTTCACCTTCACATGTAAATATTAATTTTCAAATATTATCTGATCTATCCCACACTTGGCTCATTTGTGTTCAATAATAACACCAAAGCTGTGTCTCAAATACATTAATATGCGACAGAAGAAGCATCTCAAGGTACACAAATTAAGGAAAGTGCTGAACTTTCTATACTGTTTGTTTTAATGTTTTATTTATTTTTGAGAGAGAGAGAGCTCATGAGCAAGGGAAGGGCAGAGAAAGAGGGAGAGAGAGGATCCAAAGTGGGCTCTGCACTGTCAGCACAGAGCCGGTTGAGGGGCTCGAACTCACGAACTGCAAGATCATGACCTGAGCCGAAGTCGGATGCCCAACCGACTGAGCTACCCAGGTGCCCCTATTCTGTTTATTTAATTGTCATAATAAACCTATCAGGTAGGTGCTATTTTATGCCATCACCCATTAGCCACAGCTTAGAGATGTGACCTGCCCAAGGTCAGAGTAGAACTGGGTTATCTGACTGGATTCCTTGTGCTACTCTGTTTGACACCCAGGTCCTATCATATAAATATATAAATGCCCCCTTGGGGGAGGAAATGTCATCACTTTACACCTTTAACTGCGAAATTTCCAAACATTTTGAAATCCTTGATTAAAATAAATAATGTTGAATATGTGTATTTTTTTTTTTAATGTTTATTTTTGAGGAGAGGGAGGAAGGGCAGACAGAGAGGGAGAGAGAGGATCCGAAGCAGGTGGTCAGCACAGAGCCCAATGCAGGGCTCGAACCCACGAAAGATGACCGACTAAGCCACCCAGGCACTTCAAGTATGTGTATTTTGTTGTGTTTGTTGTTGTTTTCTCTCTTTTTTTTAAAAAATAATTTTTATTTTCCTCTAAGAGGGCAGAGAGTTTGATCTCTTCTATTTTGTTCATGGCTGTATCCCCAGTATCCAGAACAGTGCCTGGTGTATTGTAGATGCCCAATTCAAACTAGTCAATTATTGAATAAATAAATGGAAATATTTTTATGTTATAATAATACTTCATGTATTTGGGCACATTATAATGTGTTGTATAAAACAGTTAAGAGTCAGTATGAACACTTTCTCTTCTGAAAGGCCTTCCTAGATTCCCCATGTAGAAATAATACCTTTTTTCCCTAAACCTAATCTGTGTGGGCTTGTAATTTTCTGCTCCAAATAATGTCTTATAGCTATAACTCAGTTCGCCATAGCTTCTAAGGAGTAGGCCTGTTCAGTTCATCATGTATCTATTTGTTAAATGAGTAAGTAAATACATTTTTAGTATACCTAAGAGATATGAAAGTTCCAGGAAAAAATACTATTCGAGAAAAGTAATGATACTTGCTCCTTTCACTTCTAGGTCACTTCCGTTTTGTTTTGTTTTGTTCTGTTTTGTTTTGCTTCCTAGCCATACCTGTCCCCTGTCTTAAAAGGATGTGCTTCAATTCATTTAAAATAATGGTTTCTTTTAGTAGCACCTTGGTAATTTATCTCATTACTCTTCCTGGAGAGGATCAGCACCCGAGCTAGTTGGTAATTGCTTTTGTCTTTATTTGTAATCTTTTAGAAAACAGGTATTTGAGCTTTTTGTTTGGACAGTCATTATGAATTCCTGATAACATCTGGTTACTTAATTTGAAAAGTGTGTAGCTGTGAAGATTAATGCTGGACCTTAACTGGATATAAATTCAGACATATATAGGATCCGTATTAATCTCAGTCAACCCTTTCAAGCAGATGCCATATTTTGGGGAAAAGGAGATTGAAATGTACCAAGGAGCGGTAAGTAACATGCCACATAAATTACTGTAGTGTTTGGGGCTTTTATGACGCATGGGTAGTTTTTCTTGAAGTTGGTAATACATTTGCATTTTCTTATTATGAATTATTTATTGGGGAAGCTCAAGTAGGTGACAGTGTTTGATATTTAATGTGCTGCTGGTTAGAATGCAGCTCAAAAAAGCGTAGGGCTATCTAATATAGTACTATTATATACAAAACTAGTCAAATAGGATGTAGGACCTACAGCGTGTGTCGGGGGCAGCAGGGGGGAATTCCTCTTTCCACACAGGCCACAAAATTCTAAGGACTAAAAAATCAGTAATGGGTAAAAAATAAATAGGGCGATGAGAACGAATCTCTCCAAATCAGAACCTTAGTTAAGCTGTGGCTGTGAATGGAACATGAAAAATGAATCTTTTCATTATTTCTTTATTAATGTGACTCTGGTCCCTATTCAGATCCAGCTCCATAGCCATTTTCGTTGTGTGTGATGAAAATAGAAACTGTAATTCTAATTAATATATTTCCTTACGGGATTCAGTATTTCCCCAGGCCTCTCCTTCTCTGCATCTTTTTCCTTCCTTCTTTCTTCCGCAGCAGAAGCACGAGAGCGTTCATTAATCCTGACCCCTGGAAAACAAACAAAAGAGAGCCCACACAAATTCATCAGTTGAAGTGGAAGGCAATTTACCCAGAGCCAGAGCCCACCCCATTGTTGCCAGATGAATGGTACTGGTAGCTGGAGCCCAAGGAGGCTGCCACGCGAAAGACCTTTGATAATGCTGCCTTTATGGGAGCCCAGCACAAGGGAAACACTGTCAACAGAGGCTAGCCCTGCCCTGGCGCCCTGATCAGCGGGGCCCCGGGGGCAGCAGGCACGGAGCTGGCTTGGCATTCTCAATCCTGGCCAAGGCCAAGGCGGGGCGGGTGCAAGTGCTGTGCATTCACGTTGTTTCTTTCCAGTTCTCGGAAAAGCATTGCTACATGAGTCCCTTTTAGACCATTTATCTTTTAAAGAGTTCTCTTTAAAGAAATGCCCTAGAATTTTAAAAGGTGTATTTATTTTTAACTGCGAATGGTCAGAGTGTTGTAAAATTGGTATTTGCTGAATGCCGGGTACTGTGGTAGCTGCAGCAATAATAAAACACCCCCCGGGTGCTGACTGTGTATCACTGTCCAACCCCATTTCACAGATGAGCAATCCTCTTTCACAGATGAAGAAACTAAGGCTCAGAGAAGTTAAGTACTCAGATCTGTTGAGTATTGGACAATATTATCCCTACTTTAGAGATGGGACCAGTGAAGGGTAAGACAGAGTCTAAATGTCTTCTCACTGGATCTGCCATGCTCACTGTTTGATGTTAGATGGTCTTAAATGCAAGAAGGATTCTTCAGCTTTGTACCACATGAAGTATTCTCCTTTTTAGTAATATTTGAGGTAGTGGTGTTAAACTCCAAGAAACTGAAGAAAGTGGGGCTGAAGTTGTCCTGACACCATGAATTTCTTGGTGAATTTGTATTTCTGCATAGCTAAGCTAGCCCATGAGAGGAAAGCAGAGTACCCCGGGGAGGAAATATCGAGATGTGGTAGGATTTTTTTCATCTATTGAGATGAAACAAACTGGTCAAACTGGTTCATCCCTTTAAAGGACTATACCTCTTGCCCTCTCATGGGAAATGTTAGGTTCTCTCATTCAGAGATAGTTTCACTTAATTTCGTCTAGGGTTCCAGAGTCTCTGCCTTACCTCTTAGAAAGAAAATTATGTGGGGATTTGGAATTCTAGTAAAAGTCAGATCCAGGTTTTTAGTAGGCCTCTCTTGAGACCTGTGGCCCAGGTGTCTTCAGAAACATTTAGAAATGGAATGTCTGCAGAGGCGTGTCGGGTGGAAGGGTGTGGTGCTGGAGCATCTGAAGATGTGGTTCACTTCTGAAGGCTGAGTCACACACTTTGGAGACAGAAGAGTCCTTCCCAAGCCCATCTCCATTTTGTTAGGTGTAACTCCTGATGACCTAGGCAAGCTTAGGAATTCTTGTGTTATGCAACCCTTAAGACCGGCACTTTACAGTGGCGAATTCATTTCCGAGACCAGGAAAAGAAACGCTAATGTGTTGCTCTATCTGACCATGGTTTTGTTTTCGTTTTGTTTTTGCTTCTCTAGGCTCAGTATGAAAACCCACCACATATCTATGCTCTTGCAGATAATATGTACAGAAACATGATCATTGACAGAGAGAACCAGTGTGTCATCATCAGGTATGGGAAAGAACCTTATGAGGGCGTGAGACCACGCCGAAGTTAGCATTCTGTCAAGGAACAGTGCTTTTTCAATAGCTGCTGGGGTCAGAGGCTGGTTTAGGTACCTGGGTAACAAGCAGGCGATCTGCTTTGTCTTGGGTTACTTTATAACTCCACATCATAAAAGCTTTGTGTTTTCAGGGGATTGTGGTTCATACTTCGGTTGCTTAAGGCGTTAAGGCTTTAGGGCACGTGGTTCTAGCCTGACCTCTCTCTGATTGTCACTGGGCTCTGAGCTAACATCATAAAATATCTCCCCTCCCATTTGACTGCCTTCCCTCTGTATTGGAGACCCTTTATGTTGTAGGTACAATAAGCGTGTTTCACTATTTTGTCGGCTGGAGTCCCTACGTCCCTCTTTTTCTTTTCCTTAATAACTGAGTAGTTCACACTTGAACTTGTTTTAGTATACTTTGTCATCGACTTTTAATCTTCTGAGGGCATCACTGGCAAACAGCAGCCTTAAGTGTCTGTGGCTCCATTTCAAAATCCTTTTAACCTTTTAGCCAATTCTGTGTCTTCGCTGGGTTGAAGTGCTTTTACAATTTTGTTTACTATTATGAACATTTTCAAACAAACAGAGAATGTAAGCATCCATGTTCCCATCACTTAAAACTTGACAGTTGTTAACATTTTGTCATATTTGCCTTCATCTCTTTAGAATTTTATGTATATTTTTTTAATTAAAAAAATTTTTTTAATGTTTATTTAGTTTTGAGAGGCAGAGAGATTCAGAGGATGAGCAGGGGAGGGGCAGAGAGAGAGGGAGACACAGAATCTGAAGCAGGCTCCAGGCTCTGAGCTGACAGCACAGAGCCCAATGTGGGGCTTGAACTCACCAACCATGAGATCATGGCCTGAGCCAAAGTCGGACACTTAACTGACTGAGCCACCCAGGCGCCCCCTATATATATTCATTTTTGAGAGAGAGAGAGAGAGAGAGAGAGACAGAGAGAGAGAATACGAACAGGGGAGGGACAGAGAGAGAGGGAGACCCTGAGTCTAAAACAGGCTCCAGGGCTCTGAACTGTCAGCACCAGAGTCCAACGCAGGGCTCAAACTCGCAAGCTGTGAGATCATAACCTGAGCCCAAGTCAGACACTTAACCAACTGAGCCGCCCAGGTGGCCCAGTTCTTCTATTTTTTTAACCGAAGCACTTTAAAAAATTTTTGAGTTCTGAATATTTACAAACATAGACAAAATGAGAAAGAGTATTATAATATAATAATTTCCTGTGGATCTATCACCCAGCTTATACAGACGTTCCTATATGGCTAATCCTCTTTTACCTTGTCCTTCATCCTGCCCCCCACTTGGTTATTGAAAGCATATCCTAGGTAGCAAATTATTTCACTTGTCATTGATTTAAGATGTGCCTCTAAACTATCGTTCTTATC
Organism: Panthera tigris; assembly: GCF_018350195.1. Classification (NCBI taxonomy): domain Eukaryota; kingdom Metazoa; phylum Chordata; class Mammalia; order Carnivora; family Felidae; genus Panthera; species Panthera tigris. The sequence continues at coordinate 45,423,785 of NC_056665.1, forward strand.
ATACTTGATAAATGAATAATTCTTTTAATATATCTAATATTACCAGTATTCCAATTCCATGTCTGTCTTACAAATTCTCTTTTTTAGTTGGTTTATTTTTACTCAGGTTCCAAACAAGGCTCACACATGGCACTGGGTTATATGTGTCTCAAGTCTCCTAATCATTAACGATTTTCTCTTATTCTTTTTGTTTTCTTGGCATTTACTTGTTAAAGAAAACATTGCTCCCCTGCAGAATTTTCCACAGTCTGGGATTAGCTGGTTGTACACCATGACGTTCCTCTGTCCCCAATATTTCATGTAAATCTCCATTTAGATCTAAAAGCTTGATCAGGTTCAGATTTAATGTTTTGGCAAAAATGTTTCATCCATGATGCCATGCCCTTAATGCTTGTTGGTCTCTCTTCATGTGATGTTCAGATTACCAGTGGGTCCATCCATTATAATATAAATTCTCATTTCACATCATGGTTTCATTTGTGGTTGAAAAGCAGTTATTTTCTAATTCTGTTATTCCTTCCACATTTATTGCTGGAATTATGTAGTTACCCTAAAATACAATTTATGTGGGAAAACTAGATACAAAGCTTGATTTGTTGTCTTTATATACCGATTTTCAAAGCAATGAGTTGATGCTGTAGCAACCTCCCAGGATAAAGTGTTATTTTCAGTATCATTCCAAACTAGTAGATTTTAAATATCTTGTCTGTTTACTTACATTGCAGTTTTTCTTTGGGGCTCAAATGGTCCTGTTTTTGGCCATTGAGAGCCCTTTGTATTGGCTCCTGTGTCCTTTGACATGACCCCAGTTGTCTTTGATAGTTTTCTTATCTAAGACATCAGGCTCACAGGGCTCCTGGCTGGCTTAGTTGGTGGAGTGTGCGACTCTTGATCTCAGGGTTGTAAGTTCAAGCCCCATGTTGGCTGCAGAGATTACTAAAAATAAAATCTTAAAAAAAAAAAAAATGATGTCAGGCTCTCTTGTACGTCTTCTCCTGATCCCTAGAGTCAACCATTTCACCAAAAAGTCCTGGTTCATTTTACTGGAAGATGGTACTTAGAGACCATCAATCTAGTCATTAAGAGTGCTAACAGGCAAAGAAAAAGAACTTTTTTTAAGAAAAACAATGAAACATGAGTTCATACTGATAATTTCCAGTTCATTTTTAAGATTATAGGATTTTTACTTCTCTGGTTTTTATATTTGTACCCCATTTTTTCTTATGCTGAAAATCTTGGTTCCTGGTGACATTATCACAGTTATTTGCTTTATACTGGGTATGTAAGAAGTATAAATATAAATGAGTAAACATATGTAATGGGTAAAACACATGAGTAGTTTTGTTAATGCTTTAAAATAACTACCAATATTATTAATAGCAAAACTGAGTTCACTTTAAAATTTGTTTGTTATTCTTTTTGTCCTTCAGATGTACAGGCAAAATATTGAGTTTTAAAAGTCACTTAAAAGAATCTATTTCTGTGTCTTTTGTGCCAGTCTAACCTAACAGGTTCATTTATTTTATTTTGGATTTTAGTGGTTTAAAAAATTTAATTTTAATTTTGTTTTATAATTACATAAAACATTTACATGATTCTGAAGTGAAAACTATAAAGCAAAAACACTGAAGCCTTTCAAGGGTAAATACAGATTTCAAGTATTTCAAGGTAAATACAGACTTCATGACATTTTGCCTCTAAATATTTCCATATATATCTCTGGAAAATAAAAAAAGCTTTCTTTTTTTGTACCAGGGTCATTATCACAACTAAATAATTAATAATAATTTCATATCATCTAAAATTAAACAGGTCCACATTCAAATTTCTCTGTTACAAACATGTCCTTACCCACAGGTTTATGTAAATCAAGGAACACTGGTTGCGTTTTGTCATGACTGTTCTTTTTTTTTTTTCTTATTCTACCATAGTTCTCCTACTGCCCCCATTATTTTTTCATGCCATTGACTTGGTGAAAAGAGCAACCTCATTTCCTGATAGACACCTTGTAGATTTGTCTAATTGCTCCCTCATGGTCTAATTACACTGAGTCCTTCAACTGGACTTTCTGTAAATCGGAAGTTAGATTTAAATACTTAATTAGATGCAGTTAAGCTCCTTTGGAAGGGGATACTTGGATGATGATGAGTTGTTGCTTAGCAGAAAATGCTTCTGTTTGACCCCAAGTGGAGCTCACTGGCCAATAGATAATAGATAGGAGGCGTTTCCTTGACTGGCATTACGTTAGAGAGTATTGGGTGGGTTTTCAGACACACTCCCTTGCCCTTTGTCCTTCCTCCCGGGACTCTAGTGAGATGAGAAAGAAGGGACTGGTCTTGTTGCCTGAGCTTCACAAGTCTGGAAACTGCTTCAGTGACCCAGCCTTCCTGTCTCCCACTCTCACCTCCCCCTCATCCATCCCTGCAGGTGCACGGGCACTGGAGCAGGACCTGTGTTCTTTAGGATCCTTCTCCCAGCTGTTCAGGTGGCAAAGACTTGAACACCCTGCTCTAAGGATTTCTGTTGCAGTGGCTATGCTATAATTCAGGTGATGGTGGAGCAAGAATCTGCTTTGGTTTCTGACACTACCCAGAGTTAGGGCACACTTCACAGGCTAAGGGACAGTCCTTCACAAGACTGCTTGCCCTTTGGATGCCAGCTGCAAGTTTGGGGGTTTTAGGTCACCCTCACTTCTGACCAGCTAGATAAAAATTCAGGGGTTCCCAGCACCGTTGGGTCCAATACTTTACCAGAATAGCTCACAGAACTCATAGAAGTGCTGTGCTTACAATTATAGTTGTATTATAGCAAAAGGATACAAATCAGAACCACACAAGAGAAGGTCTGGAAGGGGTCCAAATGTGAAGCTTCTGCTCATCCACTCCCCCTGGAGTCATGGATGGTGTTACCTCCTTCCATTTATGTGCGAGTTGGTGGTAGCGTTGCCAACCTGGAGTATGGCCAACCGGGAAAGTTCACGCAAAATTTGTTGTCCAGAGTTTTAATTTGGGCTCAATCACACACGGCCCGCATGGCTGACTTTAGTGTCCAGCCCCCCATGAGGCTTCGGGCTAACACCTATAGTCTCTAGTTCCTCCAGGGGTCAGTACTTATGTGATGCTTTCCAAAGCCCTTATCATAAATCATTGTCCAGTTCCAAAGCCCCCAGGCAAACAGAGACACTCTGTGAGGCAGGATATTCCAGGGCCCTAGGGATTACCTCCTGAGACAGAAGGCAAAAGCGTGACCTCTCTTTACTACCTAAGAGCCATAGTTCATCTGCTTTGAGAAAGTAGATTTGCTCTCTGCGTGATGCTGTGGCTCACTATCACCAGCTCTGTGATCCTGGGTAGCAAACCTAACACTTGTCTGGGCCTCAGTTTCTTCATCTGTGGGTGGACGGATCTCCCAGTTTGGAATCTCTCTTCCAAATAACACTGGAGGAAAGCGAAGGCAGGGAAATGCCATTTGGAATAGAGAGGCCCCAGTTTGCAGCCACTGACACTGGGAGAGCTGTGTGCTTGTTCACTTGGGCCTGAGTCAGATGCTGTTGGCCTGAATGCATTTGGGAAGAGAAAACAACCTAATTTTCCTGGGGGCTGGAAGGGAGGCCTTGTCCTTGTGCTAAGGGCTTCTGCCATAGCTGGTCAGACTAGGAATTTTTAGTATCATTTAATTAGGAAGTACAGAATTAATGACCTAATCTCTCCCATGTTCTTTTAAGAGACCTCACTTCCCAATTTCCCACCAGGTGTCACTTTGTCTACAGGATGAAATGCACACTTCACATGGGATGGATGATGGCAGCACACAGAGGCAGTATTATCAGTTTCCTCCCAGATTTACTCATGTTTTCATAAGACATGGATATGGTGACAGGATGGACAGATGGCTGACCATTGCAGGACAAGAAATCAGTGTAACAAATTGAATTTAAAAAGAAAGAACTCAAGGAAGAAGACAGGCTGCTTTCTCAAGTATAGGCCTCCATCAGAGTCTTGGTCCTGAGTTTTGCAACTGTCTACAGACTTGATTTGTGAAAATAGCTGGGGTTGAGCAGGCTCAGGTAGACTGACGCTGGCCAACAACACTCATGAATGAGTATGGATTAGACTTTAATTCATGATTTTATAAGGAGAATTCTGCCCTGGATGGTCAGTTAATTGTTTCCCAGGAACACAGTCCACGAGGAGAGCCAGATTCCCGTTTCCAGTTTGACTTCAGAGCAGATGGATGAGCATCTTGGTGAATGTCCTCAGATCATGGCCCCCATAACTATGTGGAGACAGGGAAGGATGTTGCTCTACTCCTGAGAAGTCTACTTACCTGGGGAAAACCCATAATTTCTGGTGTTTATTTTCCTGTCCCGACTCCCTGGTAGGTTAGACCCCTTTCAGTAACCTACATTGTCCTGCCAACCCCTGCCATCCTTTAGGTTAAGTCTTAGGAATAAACACCCAGGATTTGCCTTAGGTGTTCCCCCAAGTCTTCCTCAATAGCTCACTGGCAGAAAGGCTGGAAAAGTGGCTGCTGTAGATGCTAATTTCATCCACCGTGCCTTGCATTCTCCAATTTAACTTTCCAGGGATAAAGATTTCCAATTCCTGAACTGCCTTTATTAGTTCAGCGCCTATAAAGAAATCTAGACTCCGCATCTAGAGATCCTGTTTCAACTGATTTATGGTGGGCCCAGAACATCAATATCTTTTGATATTGATATTTGATAATGCCTACTCTGGGTGTCGGCATTATTGTTTCCCAAGGTTTCATCCAGGAACGGAGGCTTAAGAGAATTCTAAGATCCTCAAACTAGTAAATGGCAGAGTCTCTATTTGAACTTAGCCCTAGCCTGACTTTAAACCTCATGCACTTTCAATACACGCTACTGTATTTGAGCTAAGTGCTCAAATGTCCCACGTTTCAGTGGAGGTGTTAAAGCTACCATCTACTATGAGGTGAGGTTTGTTATCCAGGACTTGAGCTCCTAGGGTAAAAGTCTCCCCGCCCCCCACCCAAGCACAGGTTAAAACATGCTTGTTTTAACCTAATCCTTTATAGGTTGTTGGCCATGCAACCCAGGCAGCTGATGATGATGCTTTGTCATCAGTAGAGGACAGACAGATGGACTTAATGAAAGATCACGACCTTACTAATATGTTAATCTCAGTTTCTTAACAAGAATGCATATATAAGTAGGTGACCATACCTGGGTCATTTCTTTATCTTGATTGACTTGTTATCTCTGGGCATGTGTGAGGGGATTATGGATGTATATTGATGCATGCATTTGGTGTGTTCTGTTAAAGAAACCCTTCATCAGTGGAGGAAGTCAGCAGGGCCAGCTTTACAGATAACCCTGCCTTTCACCCCGCATTATGTTCCGTTCAAGCCATGTAGTTTTAAGTGTGTACATTTATCATTTGTATTGTTTTTAATGTTTATTTTTTGAAAGAGCAAGAGAGACAGAGTATGAGCAGGGGCTGGAGGGCAGAGAGAGAGGGAGACACAGAATCCGAAGCAGGCTCCAGGCTCTGAGCTGTCAGCACAGAGCCCAACACGGGGCTCGAACTCATGGACCACAAGTCATAAGACCTGAGCCAAAGTCAGACACTTAACTGACCGAGCCACCCAGTCACCCCTAAATGTACGCATTTATCAAAGATACCCTGATGTGCTACTGAAAACTATGCCTATTTGGCACATAAAAATAAAACAACTGTGTATTATAAAGTGGACCTTTTTGAAATAATAGAATTCTGATATTAAGTAAACATTGAATAAATATTCATTTTGTTCACACTTTCAGACTTTAGGAAATCTTGATGATGTACATGGTTAATATCTGTTTAAGAAGCTATCTTAAGTTTCAATGGATATGTTCATTTGATAAATTTATAAGGAGATGTATTTAAGTTGTTTGAGTTCTTCTCAACTAAAAGCTGGGATCATTCTTTATCACATGGGCATTAACACTGTCATATTACATGAAGACGTGAGAAGGTACTCCAACTGTGAGAAGTAAGAGAGCCTGTACCTCCAGTGCTGGGCTTTCTCCTAAACGGCGGGTTCAAAAACTGTGGCCCATTGTTGTTAAAGTTTCATTGGAACAAAGCTACATCCGTTTGTTTCACATTATCTCTGATTGTTTCTGTGCTTCAGTGGCACAGTTGAGTAGTGACAGAGAACATATCTGGGCCTGTACAGGAAAAGTTTACCAACTCCTGCCTGAAGCACAAATGTATCATCATAATAGTCTCCTTTATGTGACATACCAGTGTCTCAAATTGCACAAGTTCATAATGGTTCTTTTTTCATTTTACCCCAAAACTTACACCTCCACAACTCTCTCTTCCAAACATGGTTGCCAGATAAATGCTCCTATTTTATCATTTATTTAATTTTTTTAATGTTTATTTATTTTTGAGAGAGAGAGAGAGAGAGAGCACAAGTAGGGAAGGGGCAGAGAGAAAGAGGAGACACAGAATCCGAAGCAGGCTCCAGACGCCCCCGAAATTATTATATCATTTAAACTATGTTGCACTTCTGCTAAAACATTTCAGTGGCTCTCCATTGCCTAGCAGAGTCCAAAGTCCCTAGCTTGAGACACCTCTCACTCTATTTTCTGCTACTCTAACCAAATTGCTCTACTCTTTTCCCTCCAGTGGGTCAGGTTCACTTCCATCTCCAAAGCCTTGCCTGGGTTGTTCTCCCCGCCCCCCACCCAAACCTTTCTCATCAACCTCAACCCAGTGATCTCTCTACTTTCTGAATTTCAGTAGCAACTCATATAGTCCTCACTTTCACCACCTATTTAATAATACTATTACTTAATTTGCATGTGCTCATTTTAAGTCGTTTTTCAATCTTTGATGACTAGAAACTGTTGTTAGGCTTCTGGGTTTCTCTGGTACACACAATAAATGTTTATTTACTGATACTTTTGAAGCTGAAACACTTGAAGTGAGCTCTAAGTACAATTTGCATTTAGATAAGGAGGAGATCACTTTGGACTACAACAGTCAGCAAAGGGGTCACAGAGACGTTGGGTCTTGATTTGAGTCTCCCCCCACCACACCCCACCGCCAACCGAATGTGTAGAAAGAAGAAAACATGAATGGCCTGGGATCTTCTGGAACCCATACTGTGTGATGGGGAGAGAGTGGGGAGGATGTCAGTGTGGTTGTTAAAAGTTTCTGCTGACAAACTGTCCTTGTAAATTACCTGTGGGCCAGAACTGGACCTTCCACTTCTGTTTCTATATTATAGCCACATTGCTTTAGGGCCGGACTGGTCGATTTGGGGACGTAAGTGTGGTTGGGTGACAGGTCCCTCTTTGAATGACAGGCCGGGTGATCTGAGACAAACCTGCAGAACTTGGCAATGTCTTGCAGGTCTCTGAGCAGAGACACGATGCACAAAAGTCTGGTTTGCAAAATTGAGTCTACTGGTAGAAAAGACATGGGACCTTGAGAGGATACAGATAGCGAGTGAGGTTATGAGGGCCTGACCTGAGCTGGACAGGCAAAGGGGAGACTGATGTGTGACATTCAGTAAGCCTGTGAAGCACTACAAGAATAGGAGGTAAACATGGACTCTGGAGAGTGCCGACAGAAAAAAACACAACAGCTCTGGCTGCATTAGTATCATTGACATCGATGAGCTCCTGAAGACACGAGTAGACACCTGCCATTCCAGTGAATGAGCAACCCATAGCTGCTTAGCTCATTCATCTTCTGTGCTACAAAATCCAAAATTCAAATTTGTGTTTTAGAATTACATAGTGTTACCTTTGGCTCTCTGAGAGACATCGTTGCCAATCTATGTAACAAAATAATCATGGTGTGATAAAAGAGAAAGGAGGACCAGCAAGTTTTTCCGCGTATTCGTTTTCATCTCTATATTACCATCTTGGCAGTATGGCCAGAGCATTGCTAGAGCCTTTGCTAACTGACCTCTGTGGAGACATACGGGGCCATGGAGAACATTGATGTGGCAGGTTTATTGCTGCCATCAAAGGTGAATTCCTATCACTTTTGGCCCACATCAGCTCTTGCCATCCTAGCTTGTTTTAAAGATGTGTTGTCAGTTTGAAAGCATCACGTTGGGTGCAAGTTCCTAATTTTATTTTTTGCTGGAACTATTCGGATGTAATTGTTTTCTACAGAAGAGGGCATTCCATCCTTGATGGATCCAGCACTAGTTTGCAAAGTCTTCATTGGTTGCATCTTGAGTATGTGCCGAATAAATATTGTTTCAGGATTAAATAAAGGGATGAGAGGGATTTTGAAGGTACATCAATAGCATTTGGTGACTGAATATGAAAATTTTCATAGAGGAAAAGGAGATGGGTGTCACTATTGGGTCTAAGATTTCTGAATTGTCTGCTTCAAAAGACATCTTGGATTTGAACCCCTAAGGTTTGCAGTAGTAAAGGTTAAAGATTAAAAGATTTGGGGGCACCTGGGTGGCTCAGTCGGTGGAGCGTCCGACGTCGGCTCAAGTCATGATCTCACGGTCTTGTGAGTTCGAGCCCCACGTCGGGCTCTGTGCTGACAGCTCAGAGCCTGGAGTCTGCTTCTGATTCTGTGTCTCCTCCTCTCTCTGCCCCTCCCCCACCTGTGCTCTGTCTCTCTTTCTGTCAAAATAAATAAACATTAAAAAAAATTTTTTTTAACGATTAAAAGATTTAAAAAAATCAGAGCACCTCTAATATTTGGCTCATATCCCGTCTCTGCTCTCTGCCTGGGCACCTTCAAATGTCTCAGGGATTCTCAAGCTGCCTTCCTGTCTTTGATGTATTTCAGGAACCTTTTATTATTAGCATTGGAACTCTTCTGTGTCTGTTGGTCCACTCCACTTCTTGTTTATCCCAGTAGCATTGGCCTTCGAGGCTCCCTGTCCCTCCAGCCTGGCTTTGGGAGGCCCTGTCAACCCACACCCCTGGCTGGGGTCAGCATGAGGACTGCCCTCTGGCTGTGGGCTTGAAGAGCAGGGCCTCAAATCTACCCTTTCCCCCCAAGCTTGCTGCAACTCTTACCTTCCAGCTTGTGTGATTGTTGAAATTCCTTTATCACCAAAGAATGTTGTTGTTCAGGAAGGCTGACTCACTAGCTAATTAATATATTATCCCAAATCATAAGAGTAGCTTTTTTTTTTTTTGAGGATGTGCTTTGAGTCTCAACATCTTTCACTGTCCCCCTTTACGCGTTTCAAGAAATTGAGTCTCAGACGTAAGGAGCCGTGTTAAACACCTCACATTTGAAATGTGGCAAAGCCGCACTCCAAGCCCGGGCTACCTGGCTCCATTATTATAGTCTTTCCACTTCTCCCTGATGCTGTGAGCCAGCAGGTGTCAGATTGTCTGGGTGATAATCCGTTAGCACCCACTGTCTTGTGGTGTAGTGGAAAGAAAGACCTGAGGGCTCGAGGCACAGGGTGGACTCTATTCTGTTCTGTATAAACTGTGTGGAGTGTGCAAGCTTCAGTCACTTCACCTACAAAATGAGGATTAGTGCCTTAAAGGGAAAGCTGAATAGGAAATACACATAAAAATGTTTTTAAACTGTTAAGAAGTGATGTAAAATATTTGCTAATAACGTTGAAAAGAATTTCAAAGCTAATAAGTAGCTGAGCTGGGGTTCAAACTTGGTCTTCAGACTAAACATTGGGTTCTTGCTATTACATCAGTCTGGGCCAACAAGAGCATTGCTGTGAGGCCGTTTTCTTGGCAGACTAGAGGTGAAATTTTGGTCTGCTTGACAATAAAAATTGATTGGGAAGAAATAAGAGCTCTTTGTCTTGTTCACACTTTCCTCATTATGTGAAAGAATGAATTTTTATCATTTACTCAGTAGCTTTGGCATGTCTGTTTAATTTTGTATTTTACATTCTTAGCCATTGCATGTACTTGAGGATTTATTTTTCGATGTCTTGACGGTATCTGACAGGTGACCCCTTTCTCTTCCGCCCTGGAATCCCCCAGGTGGGCAACAGAGATACTTCACCTCGGACTTCCTTCTTTCCCAGATCCAGGAGGGCTGCCAGGAAGGGAATGTGTGAATTGAATCTTTGAAGACAGCTGTCCAGAACCTTCTTTGATGTGTTTCTCGTTTTTGTTTTTGTTTTTTTTTTTTTAAGACAGAGAGAGTGACAGGCATGAACAGTGGAGGGGCAGAGAGAGAGGGAGACACAGAATTTGAAGCAGGCTCTAGGCTCTGAGCTGTCAGCACAGAGCACGACTCGGGGCTCAAACTCGTGAATTGCGAGATCGTGACCTGAGCCAAAGTCAGACGCTTAACCAACTGAGCCACCTGAGCTCCTCTGTTTCTTGTTCTTGATCACATCTTGTCATGTGATCACAGGGATGCAGGCTATTATTTGTTAGTTCCCTCTGTGTGTGAGAGATAATGAATGTTTTTGGCAGAAGCCTTCAAGAAGTGTCTATCAGCAAAGACTCAGGTGTAGGTAAAAATTTGACTATGCTATGAACTGTGCTATTCACGGAGTTGCTTTGTGGAACACTGTTGATTTTAATTGATCGGGAAACCCATATGAGGATTTAAAATATATGCCCTTATCTGAAAGCAGTAGAGCTCAGGCATTGCCAGCAATGCCACTCACTAGCTATGTGTCCCTGAGCAAGTTGCTTAGCCTGTCTCATCAAAGAATGGGGATAAGAATAGCACCTACCTCACTGGGCTATATCACTCAGATCAAATGACTGATATATGTGAAGCCCATACAACAGTTTCTGATGTGCCTTAGCTGCCCACTGGACAGTGCTATAATTATCACCTCCACTAGTTTGCCCCTTTCAAATCTCCTTTGGAATCGATGTTATTTCTCACCTTCTGGATTATTCTTCAAACCCAAATATGTTCATCCTTTGAACTCTAGAATTAGAGAAAAATATTTTTTTTAACTATCCCTGTATTTGTTATCCTTAGGTTATACCTTTTGAAATAAGAGTCAAGTTCAATACTAATATGTCCCTCTCTCAAAGAAGTAGGGTTTGAGAGAATCGGTCCCAGTGGGAATTTTTCAGAACTTAATTCTCTTATGAATCTCCCTGCCCTGTTGACACCATTGACCTCCAGCTCCCTTCGCTTCCGTGATGATTCGTCCCCCTGCTTCCCCTCGTGCCTCTTCATCCTTTCCATCTTGAGCAGTCTTGAAATGTCAGTGTCATTTAACATGCTTTCAGCTGCCAACAACAGAAAATCTAACTCAAACTGGCTTAGAAATTAAGGAAATGTATTATCCCACATAACAAAACATGCAGGGGTTGTACAGACCTCAGGGCTGGTTGCTCAGTGGTCCATTGATGTCATCAAGGACTCAGGTCCTTTCCACCTATCTGCTTCACAGTCTAGACATCCTAAGATTGGTTCTGGTTCCCCTTGGTGGTTCCAGGTGGCAGCCAGTGGCAATTAGAGTGATATACCTCCTTCTTTACCTCCTAGAAGAGAGAGAAGCCTCTCCCATTAGTCCTTCCCTTCAGTCTAATTAGGTAACTTTGTTAATATGGACTCTTGAGTTGCTGGGGGTGGGGGGCGGGTCAGGTGCAGATGGGTTTTGCTGAGCATGGGACCAGCTTCTCTAATGCCCTATGCCTGGTGTGCCAGGCAAGATACCTGAACCAAGTCAGGAAATTGTCAGGGAAGGGGGGGATGGAGGAAAGAGCTTGAGTGGGACCCAACAGTGGCCCCTATGGTCCCAGTGTGGCCGGTGCTCAGTCACACTTCTCCTTGGTAGTCTGACTTACTCTCACTCATATCATAGTATTTTCATCCAGAACATTTCCCTATGCTTCAGACTCACATTTTTGACTATCTGCTAGCCATCTCTATCAGCCACTGATCCAGACAACTTAAAAGGGAGATATAGATATATATATATAGATATATAGATATAGATATATATATATTCACATGTACACAAGTGAACAGATATTCTGCTTACTTTCTCCCCCCATCCTCAGATTTGCAACTGTGCCTGTTAACACTCTTTTAAATGATTTATTTTGAAGTAATTCTAGTTGTACAGAAAAATGGCCAGAATAGTTCAGATAACTCTTATATCTTCTTTACCTAGTTTCCCCTAACATTTTACCACATTAGGCTCTCTCCCACCACTTCCCCTCCATACACACACGTACTCATAATTATTGATATTACCAATGATACTACTTATTTTTCTCAATCTTTTAAGATCAAGCTGCAGATGTGATAACTCATCACCCCTAAAATCTCCAGTGTATATTTCTTAAAAACAAGAAGCTTTCCTACATAACCAGTTATAATACTCCAAATCAGGATATTGATAATGGTACAGTGCTACCTAACCCATAGGCCCCATTTACATGTTTCCAGTTCTTCAGGTATCTCACTTTCCCTTTTCCTCCAGGCGTCTTTCCAGGAATACAGTATCTCTTCAGACTGTCATTTTGGAACATTTCCTCAGATTGCAGGTGACACATTGTGGGGTTTACTCAACACCTGTCAATGTTTCTGCTCTTTGTAGTTTTAAATAAGAGTTTAGGCATTTACTTTGGTAGGATGCCCTCAGCTTGGATCTGTCTGGTGATTCCTTCTGACCAGACTCAGGTCATTCCTGCTGAGCAGGACTTCAAATCAACACTGTGCTCTTGATCAGCTGGTTGGGCCTATACATGTCTACAATGTTTCTTCTTATTAAGTTTACCGTATTTTCTTTTAAGACATGTTAGCGTTTTGTGGGCATATTCTGAGATTATGGCAGCACCCTGCTCCTCATCAAACCATGTATGGACTGTACATCATCCAATATTATCAATATCTCGATCCGTGCAAACCCTTTCATACTGGCTCTTGTGTGCTTGACGTGTCCACATCAGTCTCTGTACTTTTTTACTCATTGACACAGTGACGTGTTCCAGGCTCAGCTTGCGTTTTCCCTGGGCCAGCCCTGGAACTGGCCATTGCTTCCCTTTAATTCGTTTATTATAATATATATATTATATATATACATATATATATATATACACATATATGTATACATATATACGTATATATATACATATATACATACATATAATATATATATTTATAATTATATATATAATTAATATATATACCACACACACCACTCACATACTTATGACTATTTCTGTGTGTGTATGTACTGATACTTTTCATTCCAACAGTTAAAATGGATGCCTTTGTTTTTATGCTTATTTATTTTGAGAGAGAGAGAATGAGAAGAGGGCAGAGAGAAAGGGAGAGAGAGAGAGAGAGAGAAAGAATCCCAACGCAGGGCTCAAACTCACGAACCATGAGATCATGACCTGAGCTAAAATCTAGAGTCAGACGCTTAACCCACTGAGCCACCCAGGCGTGCCAAAATGGATGCCTTTAATACCAATCCAACCCCTCGGGATCTTTACTCTTTTCAAATCTATTAATACTTTCTCTGACAATCAGAGTCTTGTTTTGCCTTATTTTCAATGTATTCATCAATTGCTCGATCTAATTTGTTTGCTCAATCTGATTAGTCCCCTGATCACCGGCCATCTCTTCCATTCATTATCTCTATGCTCCCCTCGCCACCACCCCCATGGCTCTGAGTCCCGGCCCACCAAGCCCACTGGCCCTCACCTCTAGGTGGCCCCTCAAATGCCCTTCACTACTCTGCATCCTTAGTCTCTGGGCTCCTACAACCACATGATTTCGCATCCCTGGCCTGGGGGTTATTTAAACTCTTATCTTAGTGATATGGCATCCACCAGCTCCTGAGGCCCCAAACTGAGATGTCACTCTTGATTCCTTCTTATTCATCTTCTGCCGTACTCCATCCCTTGCTAAATTCTACCAGTTGTGCTTCTAATAGGGCAGGAGTTTACTCCCTTCCGTCTCTTGACACCCCTTCATCTCCTTCGCCTGGCCCCTGCACACCCTTTGAGCCTGGCTGTCTCCTTCCAGTTCAGCCTCCATGCTCCACACGTGCTTCCCATTAATGACTGCAGCACTTCCCAACTGTGCTGAGCACCGCTGGGGTGTGCGAGCTGGCTGCAGGTGGCACACTGCTGGGCATACATAATATTAAAGAATGTACGGAGGATGATCCCATGTTTAGTTTTATTTCAGTGTTCCTGCTTCAGTCAGAGAGTAAGTCTGTTCTGTGCTCGTATGTTTTAAAGCCCCTTGCTGATCTCTCTCTTTTTTTTTTAAGTTTATTGATTTATTGGGGGGGAGGGGCAGAGAGAGAGACAGAGAGACAGAGAATCCCAAGAAGGCTCCATTCTGTCAGTGCAGAGCCTGACTTGGGACTCGATCCCATGACCCTGGGATCATGACCTGAGCCAAAATCAAGAGTTGGACACTCAGCTGACTGAGCCACCCAGGCACCCTGAGATATTTTGAGACTAGGAAGGAAGAGTTAGGAATAGATGGGCAAATCTTCCAAATGATTGACTCTCCTTATGCTATGGGATATCTGCTCAAAAAATATGACTGAAATGTTTTCACATTGGCTGGAGTAAGTTAAAGTGAATTGAAAACACTATTGATCTTTTTAATTTTTTTTAATGTTTATTTTTGAGAGGTAGACAGAATGCAAACGGGGGAGGGGCAGAGAGAGAGGGAGACACAGAATCCAAAGCAGGCTCCAGGCTTCAGGCTGTCAGCACAGAGCTCAATGTGGGGCCCAAACCCATGAACCGTGAGATCATGACTTGAGTCAAAGTTGGACTCTTAACTGACTGAGCCAACTAGATGCCCCAAAAACACTATTGATTTTTAAGTGAGGAATAACTTTTAGACTTCAAAACGCAATTATGGTCCTTGAATCCAATTATTAATATACCATTGTAAATAGCTTTTTTATCCCCAGAACATTCTTTCCATTTCTTTGAAATTTTAGCATATGTTTCTATTTCTATAGCTAATGCACACAACATTATTTCCTATTTAAATTGATATTTCCTATGAAGTCTGTCTTGACTTTGTTCTAAATTTGTTTGACTGGTTCACAGCCAGCTATATAAGAACTAGGGAGTTAGTTAAAAATCTTATTTCTAGGCACTGTCCTTGGAGACTGGGATGCAGCGGGTCAGAAGTGGAGCCCAAACATAAGCATTTTAAAAGCTCAGTGAGGGGTGCCTGGGTGGCTCAGTCAGTTGAGTGTCCAACTCTTAATTTTGGCTCAGGTATGATCCCAGCGTTGTGGGATCAAGCTCCGCATCAGCGTGGAACCCGCTTGAGACTCTCTTTCTCTCTCTCTCTCTCTCTCTGCCCCTTTTCCCCACTTGCTCCCTCTCTCTAAATAAAATTTTAACAAAATTAAAAAAAAAAAAAAAAGTACTTTAAGGATTCTCGTTGGCTGCTGGATTTAGGGACCAATGGGGCATTTTTCTAATTTAAAGCACATACAGTTCTAGAGTATTTTTTTTTTTTGTCCACTTTAGAAGTCAAGTGAAAGCAATTAAATTAAGAAAGACTGCCTATAACTGTAAGCAGAGCAAATTTCCCAACTGCTGTGAGATGCAACGCAAATAATTTTGGATATGCTGTATAGTGTCTGATACTTTCTTTTAACTTGGGTTTTAGTCCAGGGGAAGAAATGATATTTTCCCATCCCAAAGGGCCAGTATAATTATGGTTGTATATATTTTAAGCTTCAAATAATTATGTAACATTCCGTTATTGTACCATATTCTGAGCAAATTACCAGCCTCTGATCAATAAAACATTTTTTAAGTGTTTATAAATGGAAACCAAGAAATGAAAATTCCAGTCAATATTCAGCCAGAACTAATTATTTTAAATTTTTTTTTAACGTTTATTTATTTTTGAGACAGAGAGAGACAGAGCATGAATGGGGGAGGGTCAGAGAGAGGGAGACACAGAATCTGAAACAGGCTCCAGGCTCTGAGCTGTCAGCACAGAGCCCGAGGCGGGGCTCTAACTCACAGACCGCGAGATCATGACCTGAGCCGAAGTCGGACGCCCAACCGACTGAGCCACCCAGGCGCCCCCAGAACTAATTATTTTAAAGCTTCTGAAAAATATCACAATTTTTAGAAAGTAGAAGTTCTATTATTGGATCTGGCTTATTTATCTTAATATGTGAAATGAATTACGTTCCAGTATTATTCTGTTCTTTTGCTTCCAACAAAAGAGATAAAATAGTTCATGTCTGATTTCACTAATAATCAAAGACACAATGGGGGAATCACTATACTTTGATTTCATAATTCTGCTCAGATTTCATTTTTCCTTTTCTTTCTCACACACACACACACACACACACACACAACTTTCTTCAAGGAATTCTAAATATGAAAATATGTTTACTCATCCTGATAAGGGAACTTGAAGAATAATCTAAAGAAATTGATCAATGTTGATTATCACTGTGGTGTGTGGTTCCCCTTTTTCTAGAAATGCTGTTTTTAAATATCTGGAATATATAGGTAATTTACCTGTCTCGAAACTTTTAAGAATTGAGAGAAATCACATCAAAAGAAAAAAGAGTCATCTACATACCAGCCCTTCAATAAGTCAGAAATGTTTCTTTTTCTTTTTTTAAATTTTTTATGTTTATTTTTTATTTTTGAGGGAGGGAGGGAGAGAGAGAGAGAGAGAAAGAAAGAAAGAAAGAAAGAAAGAAAGAAAGAAAGAAAGAAAGAAAGAAAGAAAGAAAGAGCATGAATGGCAGAGGGGCAGAATGAGAGTGAGACACAGAATCTGAAGCTGTCAGCACAGGGCCTGACCTGGGGCTCGAACTCATGAACTGTGAGATCATGACTCAAGCCGAAGTTGAAGTCAGATGCTTAACTGACTGAGCCACCCAGGAGCCCCTCTAATTATTTTAAATGTCTGTGTTGTATTAGATTGGGTGATTGTACCTTTGCTCTCTTGGGCTTTACAATATCCTTGAATGTTCACATTATTTGCAACATAATAAAATGGAGTTTCGTTTGTTGACAAAACGTATGCTTCAGATGAGCAAGAGTGCATGATTTGACCCTGGATCTAGCATGTAAATCATTTGATTACGTGGACCATTGAAACAGATCATTTTCTTGTTGAAACTGAAATATTTACTACCCCTCCTTGTGCCTGCGAGTAAGCATGTCCTCTGCAAACAGCGTGACGTTTCATCCCAGACTTTCTGGTTTTCTACCTGCCGCCACACCTTAGGGAATTTCAGTTTGGTTTCCCTCATCATGTGACCTGCAAGCCGGGAACTGAGTACTGGGGTGGTGAATGGTGGGAGTTGTATTGGTGGGTTCAGACCTTTAGAGACCCTCGAAGAGTTCCCACATTCTTCCCTATAATCTCTCTAATTAAACATGTATGGAAATTCAACTGACTTCTGAATTTTCCTCTGATGGCTACCTTAATCCTCTTTGTGTTTGTTTTGTTTCAATATATCCAATTATTTCCAAATTTCAGTTTCTTTTTGAAGGTAAGGGGTCACCTAGCTTGGATGGACCCTAAGCGGACATTGCCCCTTTTCTTGAGTAACCGGGCAATTGATAATAGTTCTTGAGGTTGGGTGTTCATAGACAAACATTTGCTCTGTACCCCGAAATTCTTGATCACCAAGAACAAACAAAAATAGTGTCTCCTGAACTCTTAGCAGCTTGAAGTTCTCATACTAGCCTTCACCATTATTTTACATGATCTGCCCTCCGTTAATTAATTCTATCATGGTAACACAGAGGCAACCAATAGAGAGAGGAGAAATCTGACTGACTTCAGCGGGTTTTGAGTTGAGGTCATCATCAATTCGAGGGGATTTTGAAGGAAGAATGGGTATTTTCAAGAGCAGACTATACACTGTTAACAAAAGGGTTTCCCCATGCAGTAAGGCCACCAAAACGGAAGGTAGTCTTTGTTATGCAGGATGTGATTAATATTGCCTCATTGTTTAATTTTAGAACTTCTAAAATAAAGTTGCTTGCATCAGTTCAAGGCACATCGTTTGAAACCTGAGAGTGCCTACGTTTTCCTTTTTTTTTTTTTTTTTTTTAATTACAGAAGTAATAATATGCATTACCAAAAGTTTGGAAAATAATGAGAGAAAGGAGTCTTCCACAGTATCTTTTCCTAGTATCTTTTCCTTTACCAAAACCTCTGCTAATATTTTGTGGTAGTTCTAGTCTTTTCTTTTCTTATGTATTTTTTCCTTTACGTGTTTTCATGTGTTCATATATCATTTGTATATCTGATTTATTTCACTTAACATTACTTTATGTGCTTTTTTCCGTAAGTTTATAATCTTTATGTCAGTTGTAATTTCTGTGGAATATTCCATCCTTCTGATATCCCAAAGTGTTCCTAAGCATGTTCTTTGTTCACAGGCATTTAGAAGGCCTGATCGTCTATTCTGGACATGGCCATTATCAAGACCTGGGTCCTCAAAACATGTTAATATCACTCAGACAAGTCAGGGAGCAACCTGCTGGGATTTGCCTTTCTCAACCAATATTGTGCATTTATTACTGAATTCCTTCATGTTTGCTTTCTTTTTTGTTTTTGTTTTGTTGGGGGAGGGAACTGGTTGTGATCCCCTTCACGGGTGGTATTTTTGTCTTTCTTTGCTCAGTGGTGAAAGTGGTGCTGGGAAGACAGTGGCTGCCAAATACATCATGAGTTACATCTCCAGAGTATCTGGAGGAGGTCCCAAAGTCCAGGTAAGTTAGTGATGGGGGCTGTTTTGAAGCCCTGTATTATGTGAAATATGAAAGTCTCCACTGGCTTGTTTAAAAAACAAGAATTTTTTTTCCCCACAGAAAAGACATAGGTTCTATAACCGAGAACCTTGAAATCAGCAAAGAAATAACATGGGATGGAGATAGCTAATATATAATGAGCTCTTGTAAATCAATAAAAAGGGTCAAAAATCCAAAAAGGAAATAACGGGTGTGAAAGACAGCTCATAAAACATGAAAATATGAAATATGCTCACCCTCCGGATAATAAGGGCAGTGCAAATTGAAACTTCACAAAAACTATTTAACTGTCAGAATGGCAAAAATCTTGTAGTGTTTTGAACACTCTTGGTAAAAATACAGGAACACAGTCTTTCTTATACATTGTGGTAGGATCATGAGCTCGTATACTCTTAGTGGAGGGCGTTTCAGCAAAATCTATCAGCTATATGTGTATGGGCCCTTTGATTCATCAATTCTGCTTAAGAGAATGTATCCTTTAGATGTGCTGAAATACATGCAAAATGATAGCAGTTATTTGGTATGGCATTTTTTAGTAATGTCAAAGACTGGAAACCATTTGAATGTTCATCAGTCGGAGACTGGTGAAATAATTCATGGCTCATAATAGAGTAGAATTATGAGACAGCCTTAAAAATGAAGCTTCATAGACTGATAGGGAATGATCTCCAAGATAATGATATATTGCAAAAAGCAAGATTTAGAACATTGTGTGTCATGTGTTGCCATCTGAGAAGAAAAAGAGAACATATTTCCCTATTTGTTTGGATATGTGTAACATACTTCTGGAAGGATATATAAGAAGCTGATAATGAGTTCTTCAGGGAGGGAAACTGGGAGACTGGGGGAAGGGCACACTCTCCCCAATATCCTTTTGAAACTTTTATGGTTTGAACTAGGTGACTACATTTTCAATTCAAGAAATTTACAAAAATCTTAAACTAGAGAAGGGGGAGGGAAAGACTAAGGAAGAAGGAAAGATCAGAGAGGAACATTAGGAAAGCAGGGAGATCCAGAAAATGAGGGCACAGGAGAAATGAAAAAAAAAAAAAAACACAAAAGGAGGGGAACGGGATATGGGCAGAGAAGCAGGACACTTGAGAGTACAGTATGAAGAAGGTAGATGCAGCTTCATCTGTCTTTAGTTTCACTCATCATGGGAGCAGAATCAGGATCAGCAGGAATGGGCAATGGATGATGGAGAAGGTAGGCGAGGGTCCACAGGGACTGCCCAAACCCATAGTGGTCATCACTGGCACAGACCGCTAGAAACATTTTTTTTTTTTATTAGACCTCATGCTCCCAGGTAGATTTCACCATAAAGATTAATTTTTTGATTAGAATCATTGTTATATGTAAGTGATGAATCACTGGAACCTACTTCTGAAGCCAAGACTACACTGTATGTTAGCTAACTTAATAAATTAAAAAAATCAGCATCATTTAATAAGTGATATTATTGCTGCAATCATCTGTAGACTTTAAAAAGATACATTAAATTCTCTTTACCATGGTTCTGTCTGCTAATTAAATGAAGCTCTGTTATGTCCCAGTGGGTCAGAAAGCTTATGGCAGCATCCAACATTCCTTTCACAGAGAGAAAGGGTCTTACTTAGAGTGGTCTCTTTCACTGAATGAAAGCAGATGTAGAGTAGCCCTGTCCAGTGGCAAGATGGCACAAATCACATACCTAATTTAAAATTTGCATTGTAAATGAAGCACTTTTACATTTTTAAAAAGGTAAAAAGAAGCCTATGAAAGTAATTTTTAAAATATATTGTATTTAAAATATCCCAAACATTACCATTTCAGTATATAATCTATAACAAAAACCTAATGAAATATTTTACATTCTTTCTGATATTAAATCTTTGAAATCCAGTGTGTAATCTACACTGAATATCTCCGTTGGGACTAGCCTTCTTGCAACTTAATGCAACATGTGGCTCATGGCTTCCATATTGGACAGTCAATGCGATTCAAGGACCTGGGATGGTGTGTTGCCATTTGATTATCTCCATTCATGTGACCATACCCTAGCCCCAGAAGGTTGACATGAAGACAGACACTCGGGATGCTGTTTTGTGGGTGGTCTGCACCTTTATATTAATTTGTTCTTTGTCTTTTCCCCAATATGCTGACCCCAGGCCACAAAATTCTGTGGGACATCTTAATGGATGGATGATGTGTCGATACATGCATAAGGACGTTTAACTGAGGTTAAAAGTCAGTAATTAAAGAAGGGCAGAGACAAGGAAGAGCCTTTGTTTTGTTCTACCTCTTTGAGAAGCTGAGTGTTGATAAATGGTATCAAACAACAGATATAAAAGATTAATGAAGAGCCACAAAGTCCAAATTAACTTTACAAAGAAAGCACCATTTGTATAAATCCATGAGTTGTTAAAGGAGAGTAGGAAGCTTGGAAGATGTTTCTAAGCTTTGAACTTGACCCCATGGAGGAACCAGTCAGAATTTGCCTTTGGCGCCATTGCTAATGACATGTCCCAGTTAGTGAAATTCCTGTTCTCGATCTTCCTCTGAATGTTAAGGTTGGGGGCCAAAGGAACACTTCAGCTGTTACATAGTTAATTAGTAGTTTGTCCCTTCATCTAGTCCTATCTGCTGCAGACCACGACCTAGCGACCAGACTGCAGACTTTTAATGTTGACTTTTCTCTTCCTGTTTTCCTATGAGGACAATGATACAGAGCTCTTGGCTTGAAATTAGTCAGTAGCTAAAGAGCGCGGACCAAAGACTTGTTATTTCTGGAACATGTTTAACCGTAGCATGTGAATAATTAGAAGTACAAGGAATGACTCACTTGTTGAAAGACCTCTCCAACATCAACTCCTATCTGTTGAGCTGTCTTGCCCATGGAGTGTTTTGCACACTTTTCAGTCTGGCACGGAAGTGGGATGTTTGAAAACCAAATTCTCCCCCTCTAGTAGGCCAGGAATTGTTCCATACAATCCAGCGTTGGCCCTTGCTGCTCGAAATGTGGCTTCCTGCTGGCCAAACCAGAAGCACCAGGTAGCTGGTTAAGAATGCAGATTCTCAGGCTGTGCCTCAGACCTACTGAATCTGCATCTGCCTTTCAACAAGATCCCTTGGTGATTCACACATGGAGTTTGGGAAGCACCAGACTATGTTCCCACAACCTTGCCTGGGGAGCAGAAACTATTTCATTTCCCTTAAGCCACCTCTCCCTTGCCACGAAGAGGGTGGAGATGGGCATGCAATAGGCACGTGGAGAAGTTGGGTGGGGGAGAGAGAAGGACAGTAAAGGCTGATCAGCGTGGCAAGGAGATGCCCCTTCCTACTTCCCTCTCCTTCCTGCTGTGACTGCCACCATGCCTGTGAGTGTAGGGTCAAGCTACAGCGTCCAGTTTGGACACCCAGTCCCGGGACATCTGTAGATCCTGTTTTACTGGTGGCTCCCTGGCTCCAGAGAATCATGCATCAAGGGAGTTGGAAGACAAGAGCACACAAGCTGGTTGAGGTCTGTTGAGAAGAAAGCATAAATCCTCAAGAAACCCCAGGAACATGTAGATTCGAGGCCTCACCTCATTGCTTTCAGAAACCACGCCCTCAGGGAGTTTGGCTACATGGTGTGTGGCTGGTGCTTGCACCTTCCTAACCTCTGGCCTGTTTGCTGTGACAGCACGTCAAGGACATTATCCTGCAGTCCAACCCGCTGCTGGAGGCCTTTGGGAATGCCAAGACCGTCCGGAACAACAACTCCAGCCGATTTGTAAGTCTCTTCCCTTTTTCAGAAAATGTCACCTGATTGATGATGTTGATATTCCCGATTTAAGTCTGGCGTCCCTAAGGAAATGGGAGCTTTTCACATATCATCAGGAGGCTGCCTTTTCAATCCTTTCTTCCTTTTCTATCAGCCTGTGCCGTCAGGCTTCCATTTGCCCTTTAACTGAGGTTATTTTTGAGCCTCGGGATATAAGATAATTTTTGAAAACAGTTCTCAACTTGAGTTCCCTTACTAGAGAAAATAAAAATTGATGAAAGTGTCAGTTTGGGTCCTGGAGGAGTTTTCTTTGTGCCTTGGAGAAAAGACCTTCTTTCTCAGGCAAATAAGTGAGTCAACTAGATTTGCAGGTCTTATTGCCTTGCTTTTGCTTCACGGAACTTGGGCTGTGAACTGGAAAGGCGCAGACACTTCGATCTTGCACCTTGGAGAGAACCCTCCTCCTCTCTGTCAGCCAGAGTGAGCCAGCTGTCTCCCCACCCCTTGAAGCTTGGTGATTTGTTTTAGATATATTCATATAACATGATAACATCTAAAAGCAACTGGATTGACCTGTCAGACAGCCTCCTAACTGGTCCACTTACCCAAGAGAATGAAAATGCCAGCCAAATGCATTGTCACAAATGCCCATGTAGACATTTTTCTGCCTGAGTGTCTCCTGAAGGGGTGAATTGGAAAGCTGGCAAGGATGAATATGAATATACTCTCCTTGACAAAAAGCCACACTTACAAAGAAATGAGTATTTGGCCAGCATCTTTGATTTATGTAGATCTTATATCTTATCTCAACCATAGATTATGTCTGGCAGTAAAGCATTTAAGGAGCCATCTGTGAGGCCGATTCAGGACCATTTTAAAATAAATAGTGGGAATTTTGGAGAAAAACAATTTCTTTTTCACCCTTCTATTTTGGAAGGAAGCTTCTATTTCCAAGAGAATTCTTACTAAGTTCTCATGCAGTGATTGTTAAATTCCCTGCTGAGTTATATCTGCCGGAACTGCCCTCACTTTCGTTGCCGTTCAATATTATTCAGACTATTTACTCATTTGTTCACCCCTCAAATTTTTCTGCTCAATGCCTAGGTTGTGTTATCTTGAAGAAGTTTCTAGATAATGAAATGTGAAGAAAAATGTGAATGAATTTTCCACATGACCTTTTTTTCCTAATTGTCAGTCTCCGTCTGCCTTGTAAAAATGCACTTGACCAACTTTAACTCTCTAGCTATCCATCCCCTACTCTTTGCCTTCCTTCGAGAGGAAAAGAATAATTGCATCGATATTTTTATTTTTTCCCCAATATAAACTATACTTTATCCTTGGACAAAAGGATACATCAGTCATTTTTTTGTAAAACAAAACAAAGCAAAAATATCCAGCCTTTATTAGTTTTCTGATTATAAAATTTTGTAGAACCGTGATGGAAAGATGAGAAAGAGTATGGATGGGCAATTTCTGCCAGACATAATCTATGGTTGAGATAAGATATAAAATCTACATAAATCAAAGATGCTGGCCAAATACTCATTTCTTTGTAAGTGTGGCTTTTTGTCACAAGTACACGCACACACACACACACACACACACACACACACACACACAGATTAATGTCTGATGGGGCATCAAAAGATGCTTCCATGAATAATGAAAGGAATGTAAATTAAAACCATATATCATTTTCTGTCTCTCAGATGGGCACACATTAAGGAGATTGATAATCCTAGTGAAAAGACACTATTGGTTGAAGCCTAAATATTCTCCCATGAGAGCAGTTTGGCAATTTTTATCAAAATTTAAAATGCTTGTTTTCTTTGACCTAAGAATACTTTAAAGATATAATATCTAAGTTTCTTGTTAAGAATGATTTATTTAAATATTTTTTTATGTTTATTCATTTTTGAAAGACAGAGACAGAGCACAAACAGGGTTGGGGCAGAGAGAGATGGGGACATAGAATCAGAAGCAGGCTCCAGGCTCTGAGCTGTCAGCACAGAGCCCAACGCAGGTCTCAAACTCATGAACCATGAGATCATGACCTGAGTTAAAGTCGGACACTCAACCAACTGAGCCACCCAGGTGCCCCAAGAATGATTTATTTAAAAAGATATCCAAAATATATTGTTAACTTTTAAAAACAGGTTATAGAACAAAATTTATAATACAGTCCCATTTTTATTTCATTTTATTTATTTTATTATTACTTTTTAAAAATATTTACTTTTGAGAGAAAGAGAGCATGAGCAGGGAGATGCAGAGAGAGAGAGAGAGAGAGGGAGACAGAATCTGAAGCAGGCTCCAGGCTCTGAGCTGTCAGCACAGAGCCCGATGTGGGGCTTGAACCCATGAACCGTGAGATCATAACCTGAGTCGAAGTCGGATGCTCAACCAGCTGAGCCACCCACGCATCCTTCCTTCAGCTTCCTTTAAATACTTCCTTAGTTTTGTTTTTTGTGTTTTTTGTGACTCCTAAGGGAACTTTTAAAAAATGGTACCAAACTCCTTTGCCTTTCTCTTACATGGATGGTATCCTGCCCTTCTTTCCAGTGTCTCCCACAAAGTCGGGAGGCTTTTGTTCCTTAAGTTAGGCCTGAATTGGGGATGTTGATCAACTCTAATCAAGGACATCGGTCAACCTGCCAGAACCGAAAATACAACAAACAAAACTAATTCATCTAGCATCTTGCACTTTTTTAAAATGTTTATTTTTGAGAGAGACAGAGACAGAGACAGAGACAGAGCATGAGTGGGGAAGGGGGGCAGAGACAGAGGGAGACACAGAATCCGGAGCAGGCTCCAGGCTCCGGACTGTCAGCACAGAGCCCGATGCAGGTGTGCACCAACAAACACTGATGTAATCCCTCTAAAACATGCCCAAAGGAAAAGACGGTGAAGGATAGTCCTCATAATAGGAAGAACGGGGAACCTTGTTCAGCAAGCGTTTCTCAGGAACCACGGTGATTCGGGATCACAGTGGCTTGTGGCCTTGTCTCTTTCCGGTGTTTCTAAGTGTTTGTTTTTGTGTTTCTTTGGGGGAGAGGCTGGGGGAGGAGTCATCAGAATAAGACAAATAGACAGTTAGAGGGCCTTGTTTTGTAGTCTCTCTGATACCTGGAATTGTCAAGTGACTTCACAGGACACAGCAGGTAGTGGATGCTGGAGGCAACAGGAAACAGGGCGCTTTTCTTGTTTTTAATGCGTTTACGGTTCTGGTCCCAGACTTGTGACCTGGCAGGAACCAGCCCTGAAATGGGTGGATTCAACCAGCATACACATTTAAACGTATTCAGTGTTTTACAAATAATAACATTTAAAAATATTAAATGCAGTTAGGCGGGGCATGCTCTCCGGTTTGATTCTAGGCTGAACTTTTGGTCTCTTGTTAGGGACTCCTAACACCACACTCCCTCACACCCACCTTCTCATCTTTTGTTTCGTTTGCATTTACCCTCCTGGCCCTTTCTGAGGTTGGGAGAGAAACCAGATTCTAGTGAGAAAAATAATGCCATTTACTTGACAATCTAGACACCTTACCCGGCTAAATTCCAGGGCTTTCTTCTCCTTTGTTCCCTACCAGCAGTGATTTAAAAGGAAATAATTAACAACAGTAACAAAAATCTCCACACCTGCAACTAGCTGCAAAGAACTTGATTTATAATCAAGTGTTTTTATTTTATACAAGAATGTTAGATGATCCAAAAGTAGAAGTGATGACTTTTGCCCAAAGCCATGAAAATAAGTCTGGCAGAGGGAAAATTTGCCTCCCCTGAAAGAGGCTGATAGAGTTCGCTCTCGTTAGATCAAGGGAACCTTGAGATTTTCTGTCCCATTCTTTACCGCTTCCGGCTTCACAGGCAAGCACCCACTGGGGAAAATGGGCAAGGAACTCAGCATATCCTTATTTAGTCGGGCTGGAACGATAGATTCTCTCTCTCAATACAGAATCGTGTGACTGGACGAAAGCCCTGGTTATTGTCTGATAGGAAGAAGTGAGGAAGTCTAGACCAGAACTGGGAATCATTCAGAACGTATCTTTCATTAATGAATTTCCTTGAATTATATACTGTATTGAAAGCCTATTTGGAACATCATGTTTCTGTTCACCAACCATTGAAGGAAATCCCCAACTTTCTTACAGGGAAAATACTTTGAAATCCAGTTCAGCCCAGGTGGGGAACCAGATGGTGGAAAGATCTCCAACTTCCTTCTGGAAAAATCCAGGGTGGTGATGAGGAATCCTGGAGAGAGGAGTTTTCACATATTTTACCAGGTTTTCCTTTATATTTTTTCTTTCCTATTTCCTTATTCCTTCTGCACATTAAAAAGATTTTTTTTTTCTCTCAGATCTCAGGTTTAGACAATCTAGTCTGTCAAACCAAGGAGTATTTATTACTATAGTAGGTATAAGTCAATGTGCAAAAAATTATGAGAATGTCCCTACCCGCAAAGAGAGTAAGTTCTTGAGGAGAGATGACAAAAACTTCCCAAAAGTTAAATATTCAAGACAGTGTTAATATCACTTCAAAACAAAAGTAGGAGTGCTGGGTTCTTTGCCAGACAGGAATTCACGTGGGGAGCTATGGCTGAGATGCTAAGGAGAGTTATTAAGGGCACATAGGGGAACATGGTGGGGAGGCTGCTTGGGCAAGTCAGGTGGCCCGAACAAAACTATGGAGGTGATGGCTGGGCCTCAACCAGGTAGGTGGCAAGGGTGGAAGTCTCCCGGAGGGGAGCTGTCAGAGGAAAGACTAAGGATCTTTAATCCCAGGTCACGAAGTTTTGACTTGGGTGCCCAGAACGGCCACAGAGTCTGGTGCTAAAGCAGTGTGCGGGGTGCTTTTAGATTGTGTCCCAAGGTTTCAGGAATCCTCAGATTCAACTACTTTAAAAAAAAATGTTTTCAAGTACTTAAGAAATATAATGATATCCAAAACAATTTCTTTATGTATGGGCTTATATATTAGCATATACATTGGGGGCCCAGCTCAGAACTTCTTCGAAGAAAGACCTGCGGGTCTTTTTTGTGTTAGTTTTACTTTGTTAACCGTTTGAAGATTGCTGGATTAGAAGGAAGTTAAACTGTGTTAGGAGCTCAAACACAGTCTTTTCAATTCGACAGCTGTCTCAGATGATGGCACTTCATTCTTCCAGGTGGCTGGCGCGTGATGAGGAAGTAGATTCTGCGACTTGCAGAAGTTCAGAGGCAAGGAAAGGCTTACGGCAAAGAGCAGCATGTGTCTGTAGATGGAAGAGACTTGAGAAGGGGGGGTGAAGATGCAAATGAAGGGCAGTGTGGTGTGAATGGGGGGGAGAAACAGAAGGGGAAAACTAGGAAGGGGGTGACACAAAGCTCTTTTGAGGAGACGGAGGAAAGCTAAGGGACCCTGATGTTATGGGTGACCTAGAACTTATCTGTAATGGACGTGAGGTTCCATCCTCTCGGGGCGTGGAGCTGAGAGGACATGTCGAGGAACCTGACCAAGATGCAGAAGTGTGGCTGGGTTATCTCTGTTTTCCTAAATCCTGCAGGATTGGAGCTGGCAGTTGCTGGAGTCAGCTTGCACGGGCCGTGTGCCTCTCTCCCCACTTCCTCCTTCAGTGGTATTTTCTTGGGAGTTTGAAATCAGTCGTGGTAGTATTCACACCATGACAATCGGCAAACACTACACATCCATTTTTCTCCCCTAGAGTTGATTATTGAATATTTTTCTAGCACACCACAGATGGGAGCCCTTTAAGAGGGTCTTGCTCAGACCTAAGGCAAGGGTCAGAGATGGAACAGAAAGCTGTGGGACAGCGCACTGGTTAGGAGGTCTCAGAATGGCAGGGAGCGGGACCCGGAGCTGCTGTTTTCTCTGCGTCCTGCAGAGAGAAGCATAGAGGGGCAGCCGCACTTTATAAAGCCATAAGCAAGTTGAGTAGGAACGAAATAATTACAATCTGGCTTCTCTTCCACTCTTCTGAGGGTCTCGCGAGCGCCGCACTGTGGTTCTCTTTATTGGACAAGGGGAAATTCTCAGCTCTTGCGGGTCTTACCAGAGTTGAGAATTAGAACTTGCAGAGATGATCTGGGGCTACTGCAAGGGGAGCAGCTATCCTGAAACCCATTATTTTAGAAGGTGGGGTCAGAAAGTGCACACTACCTGGGCTCGGGAGTGCTGCCTCTGGTGCTTCTGGGTGGTGGGCCACACTACACCCCCCCCCCCTTCCTCTTGCTCCAGCTCATCGAGGGCGCCTCGGAAGAGCAGAAACACAGCCTCGGCATCACCAGCATGGACTACTACTGCTACCTGAACCTCTCTGGGTCCTACCAGGTGGATGATATTGACGACAGGCGGGAATTTCAGGAAACGCTGGTAAGTGCTGGCACGGGGCCAGGCAGGATGGACTCTCCCGACCCAGTGTTGCCTGTGGTAGAAAGGGCAGGGAGGGTGAACCAAGCAAAGAGCAGCATGGAATTTCCACCTCATTCTGCCATAAGCATTGCATTTCCTTAAACACGCTTAAGCACCATTCGATAGCCATGTGCCCAGGTGCCAGAGGACCACTTAATAAGTTGAAATGGATAAAAAAACGTGAATCCCTCATTCCCCTCCCCCGGCAGGTGCTCTGATGAATTGGTAAGCACTGTTGCAGGTAATAGATTTACCATCCCTGTTTGCCTAGAGCTTATGCAGTTGCTGAGCTGTTTCCTCAGACAGGTGAAGCAAAGACCACCCTTCTGATCTTTTCCAACACCTTCAGGGGCTGGTCCAGTGCTCTCCCTTCACCCCTGCACTGAACGATCAGAGGGCGACCCTCTAACTCCATGTCCTTCACTCTGGGTGCATGTTGTGATACGAAGTATGAAATTAGCTACACCATTGAGGGGTCACATCTTCAGGGAAACAAGTTAATAAGTCAATCTAGAACTTTCTGGAGCTGGGGTGTTCACCCAAAAGAACCTCAAAGAACCACACCACCTCTGCCTTTTGAGTCAGCTTTCTGCTAGGCCCATCCCTCAGCCCAGACCCAGGTGCAAGATGGGGACCCCAACAGGGCAAGTCGGTGTGCAGTTGGAGGGGAGCTGTTTGGAGGAGGCAGGCTGCTCAAGCAGGTGCAGGAATGAAGACAGCATCAAGGGGCCAGATGACCTCAAAGGAGCTGGGAGAAGAAATGCAGATGAGAGGCCTGCACTGGTCCTAGCGTATTGTTCTCTTAGGACTCCGATAAATAAGTCTCGGCATTTTGGCTGTTTTTACTTAATTTAACAAACCTGAGAAACAAAACTTTCCTAACAACGCTTTTATTTGATTTGCTGGAGATTTATAATCAAGATCCTTTCGCAAGCACAGTCTATGCTCAGCCCTCCTGGTGAGGCGAAAGGTCTCCAAGGTCTCCTTGGAGTAGCTGGAAAGGGGACATTGGTGCCCTTGGAGAGAGGCGGGTGGCATCAAGGGCTCCACAGGAGACAAGGACAGGTTGGTGACTGTGGGGTATAGCTGCTGCTCCCTGTGTGTATCTTTGCTCCTGGAGCTCTCCTGCCCTTACCCCCGGGGGATCATGTACTGGATCTAAAGACAGAACTACCTTTCCAACGCGACTCAGACTTCTCATGTGAGTGTGTCGGTCAGTGACGGTGTCCTACAAGGCCTTCCAGCTGCCACTGCCAGCCAAGCCCCGTGTGACTCTACACAACTCAATCTCAGCTCTGGCTTCTTTATCACATGCTTACAAAGCTGGCGACCAGCTCATCTGGATCATTTCTCTTTTCTCTCCCAGCACGCGATGAACGTGATCGGGATCTTTGCCGAGGAGCAGACGCTGGTCCTACAGATAGTGGCAGGGGTCCTCCACCTGGGGAACATCAGCTTCAAGGAAGTTGGCAATTATGCGGCTGTGGAGAGTGAGGAGTGTGAGTAGCTCCGGCATTGGACGGCGGTTGAATGTGGGTGAACAATCAGTTAGCTTCCGTCAGAAGCTGCCTGCCGTTTTCCTTTTGCTAAGGTGTCAGCCGAGGATTTAGGGAAAAGATGAGGAGTCTTGTGTCCTGCTGAGACAGAGCAAATGGGCTTAAGAGAGTCTGGGCCTCTCCTGTGCACCTGCCCTCCTCACCATGTCCCACACCAGTAGACCATTCATGAGATCATTTCCGTTTCAGTTTACCATCACCCTTGGGGGAGTCTGGCAGAATTTTACATCTAGGTTTAAAACTAAAGTGAGATTTTAATGAAAATTAGAGTTAATAGCTAAATAATCCAAAAGATTTGTCTCCTAATAACTGGCCTTGAGGGTCTACCTCCACCTAAAGGTCCCAAAGAGCAAATGATCAGGTATATGTCAATAAGGAAAGCTCACAGATTGAGCTCACCTGTGGGTTGGTTTAGATTGGATTCTGAAAACGGGGAAAAAAGCAGGGGGCAGGGGCATTGGCTGTTGTGTTGATATTCCTGAGATCATCTTTCACGGTCACCTCTGTGGTAGTCAGAAGCCTGAAGACCTGAATGATCGTGTTTACTCTTTGAGAAGTCGGTCCCTCCTGCAGAGACACGTTATTGGTTGTGCATGCCACAGTTGGCCACAAGCACCGTGTTGGGTGACTTCAGCCTCTGAGGCATCAGCTGGCTCTCCAGGCGGCTCTCAGAACCCACACAGCCGTCAGCCACCCAGGAGGACATTTCTTCCTTTCTCAGCATTCTTCCAGGGAGATAAATTTAGATGCTTAGCAATAAATAGTATCCCACTCATTGCTGACAACGCAGGGAGGCTATTTCCATTCCAAATAAGGTCCTTGTTTTATATCTTTGTTTTCTTTTGTGATAAAAGAGGGAAGTTCTGCTGACTTCTGATGTCTATCCGATAAAGAGAAAGATGAATCATGTTGACCAGGAAAGGGAGCGGGGTAGAAAACAGTAAATATATGGGTGTGCATAAAGTCTAGAAACAGGACCTAATAACAATAACTATATTTCCAGACTTACGTATGTTTTCCATCACATTTAACAAATGTGCATATGTATCCAGGAGGGTCATTAACACTTGTCCTTTTAACGTTGACAGTGTGGTTGCTGGGGAAGTAGACTGAATTTCTCTTTCTTGGATAGTACACTCTTTTATCACTTCTTTATGCTGGAGAACAAAACCACTCTGTCACAGCAAGCATGCCCCCGTATGCTTGAGCCAAGAAGTGGTTCATTGCACATTGATGTCCGGAGGAAGTAGCCTCCTCAGCCAACTGGGCAAGGCCCAGGATTGGCAACCAACTGCCTTGACATGTGCCCTGATTGGAGGTGGTGGAGTGACAGAGATCAGGAAAGGCTGTGCTTGAGACCGAAGAGATCTAACAAAGAATTGGGCCCTCCTTCTGATAATTTGTTTCCTGCTCAGTTGGTATACCTTTCTTCACAGGAGTCATTACCTCAGCACAGTGCTCTCACCTACCCTTCTGCTCATCCACTTGTTCCCTTCTCTTGAGGGGACCATGGTTTCCAGTCTCTTGTATTTCTTTCAGAGCAACTGTACTCGGCCATTCTTCTTCTCACTTTTGTGCATTAATGGGAGCATTAAACGTAATGTTCTACAGTTGCTTGTTCACTTATTATATCCTGAAGATTATTCTGTCCATTAAGGAGCTTCATCCTTTTTAGCTGCATAGTATTCGGTTGTTTGGCTATGTATACTTTTATTGAATCAGGCATCTGTTGGTGGGTGTGAAGGTGGTTTTAGAACTGATGCTGTTACAGTACTGAAGGAACACATTAAAGTGAATAACTCATGTTTGAGTATATCTCATGGAATAAATTTTTAGAGGGAAGTGTTAGCCCGTGTTCTTATAGCAGAAGAAAGCAGACATTCTCCAGCTATTATAGTAAAAAATGGTAAGATTCCTTGCCTAATAAAGCAAAACAGCCATCAGGGATGACAGATTTTGCTGTTAACCTGACCTTAGACCAATGGAGCTATAGAATTTCCTGAGTCAGACCTGTACACTGCTGAGAAGTCAAACAAACCTCACTTTAGGCACATGTGTGTCTGTCATAACCTCTATAGTAAGATGACATGCTTTTGGAAACAAGTCTTCCTTCAAAGACAATCACCTTTGAATTTTGTTGAAAGAAAAAAATTACTATGTAAAAACTACCGGAAGTACTAAGGGACAGCCCCACTCCTTTTACTAATGGATTAGAAAGCACAGTAATCACTAAATTCGACACCTGAAACTAATATTACACTGTATATTAACTAACTGGAATTTAAATAAAAACTTGGGATAGAAAAAAAGAGAGAGCAGAGAACTTCACCACCAAAGACAGACCACATTTACCTTGCCATTTCTTTTGTATTTGTAAAACGGAATTTTGTTTTGCTACATCTTTTTAGTTTATCTTCTCTGTACTTTAGATGTAAACAGAAAAATTAAATCGAACTTTGCTTTACACTTTAATGCAATAAGAGAACTCTATTTTCATTATCAAAATGCGTTGAAACATTGCTTCCTAGCAGGTTCTTTTATGTTCTACCTAACTCTGATGAACATTACCGGGGTTATTATCAGCTTTTTGAAATTAATCGATGCCTCCACCCTCCTTCCCTCCCCACAGCCTCCAAGCTTCTGCACTGACGCTCTTCTCCAGCCACACCTGCACACACCCTCATGGAAATTCACAGCCCAAAGGCAGTCAATATGAGCAGCCCTGTGATTTCAGCACCAGGGCAGGCCTCTGAAGAAAATACAAGGCCATAAAAGCTTATATTTGAAAAACATGGCATGGATTTTTTTCAAAGCAAGTACTAGATTTCCTCTCCCTAAGCTTGTGGCTCTGATTCTTGGCCAGATTCCATGCCTTGTTTTTCAAGTGCCTGTGGTCCGTCACTCCTGTCTTCTTCTAATAGAAGCAGTGGGAGACATGGAAGTTAGCATGTCTCTTTTTCAGTCTCAGATAAGGACCCGAGGACTTAGCCCCTAGTGTTGTATTTCTTTAGTTGAGATCATAGAGATAAGGGCGTAAACATTTTTACCAAGTATTTGAATTGTGTCCCTATTTTAGCATGGTTAGGGGCTTGGGAAAAGCCCATATTTACAGAATGTACAAATAGAGGCTAATTATTCATTGTATCAAGGTATTCACTGCGTGGTTACCATAAACAGTGAGGGGCCATTGCTAATAATATCCGCTTTATTAAGTGATGCATGTATGTGCCTAACTGCCTGGCAATGGTGATAATAACCCACATTGTAGCTTCGCCTTAGTAAAGTCCTCTTCTATGTCACTTCAGTAAATGTCTCTTGGTTCTCACACCAACACTGCACGTGTCCAGTCTGAGTTATTATGGACATCTTATGTCCTTGCTCTGTGTGAAGGTAAGTTTCACTTTAGTGGAAGACACATCCAGATTCTTTTTTTTTTAATTTCTTTTTTTTAATTTTATTTTGTATTTTTTAAAATTTATACCCAAATTAGTTAGCATATAGTGCAACAATGATTTCAGGAATAGATTCCTTAGTGCCCCTTACCCATTTAGCCCACCGCCCCCCCTTCCACAACCCCTCCAGTAGCCCTCAGTTTGTTTTCCATATTTAAGAGTCTTTTCTGTTTTGTCCCCCTCCCTGTTTTTATATTATTTTTGTTTCCCTTCCCTTATGTTCATCTGTTTTGTCTCTTAAAGTCATCATATGAGTGAAGTCATATGATTTTTGTATTTCTCTGACTAATTTCACTTAGCATAATGCCCTCCAGTTCCATCCACGTATTTGGAAATGGCAAGATTTCATTCTTTTTGATTGCCAAGTAATACTCCATTGTATATATATATACCATATCTCCTTTATTCATCCGTCGATGGACATTTGGGCTCTTTCCATACTTTGGCTATTGCTGATAGTGCTGCTATAAACATGGGGGTGCATGTGTCCCTTCGAAACAGCACACCTGTATCCCATGAATAAATGCCTATTCGTGCAATTGCTGGGTCGTAGGGTAGTTCTATTTTTAGTTTTTTGAGGAACCTCCATACTATTTTCCAGAGTGGCTGCACCAGCTTGCATTCCCAAGACACATCCAGATTCTTAAACATATGTGCTAACATTAAAACCAAACTAAAGGAAATGGCCATTGGCAAATGAGTGCACTTGATCTTGTTCACGTGCCCTTTGTAAAAGGAAGCCCTTCTACTAGTCAGAGCACTTCTGTGGAACGCTAGCATAGATAATAAATACCTTGTTCTGGCATTACACTTCTTCAAAATGCATTCACTGACTTAATATCACTGGAAGGTATATACTGAAAATGTCAGCCCGTTCATTCTAACACCATCTGTGAAATTCAGATTATCCTTTATTGGGAGGCTTGTGATTTTTGAGCATTATCATGAAGTCTTTGACAAAAATCCTTTTATCAGAAACTTTTGATACAGTTTTATGCAGAAAAAGAAGACTGCTACCCAGGTTTAGAGTTTGGATTTGTGTCCATGAAAATCTTTCATTCATACTGCAAAAAATCTGAGCATTCTTTCATGACCCAGCATGGTGTCAGTTATTCACATTACAGTGTTTTGAGCAGAAATCAAGAAAATCCATTTATATCCTGAGCCCTCCTCTTGGCAAGTTCCACGGCTTAAAATAAGTTACTAAGCCATCTATTTAGCTCTTCTATTCGAAGACCAAAACTATGTTACTACATGTCCTTAGGATGGGATGGGTGTGCTGTGACATGAATAACACCGATGCTCTCCATTTCGCTCCAGACACGTCTCTCAGAGAAATCTTATAAACCACCCCCTCCCACACACAAGAAGCCATCCAGGCCCCCTTTGACTCCAGGCCAAATTTCATATACCATTCAAGGATCTCCCCTGTCGGAATTCACCCCGACCTTGTAATCACCTACCTTAACTTTCAGCTGTAGCCAATGTTGGGCCCTTTGCTGCACCTTGACCGTGTGTCCTAACTCACTGCTTCCACACCTGTGCATGTCCCATTGCCCTCCCCTCGTCTCTCTCTTCCTCTGCTTCTGTGCAAATCCTGTTCATCCTTTTTTAAAAAAATTTATTTTGAGAGAGAGAGTTTGTGACCCAGGGGGCGGGGTGGGGGGGGAAGGGGAGATGGGAGCGGGTAGAGAGAGGAAGAGAGAGAGAATCCTAAGGAGGCTCTGTGTTGTCAGCGCAAAGCCCGATGCAGGGATCGATCCCATGAACCATGAGGTCATGACCTGAACTGAAATCAAGAGTCAGGTGCTTAACTGACTGAGCCACCCAGATGCCCCAATCCTGTTCATCCTTTAAGGCCCCACTCAAATCCCACATCTTCCTTGACTACCCCAGCAAGTTGTAACAGCTTCCTGTTCTCAATTCCTCTAGGACTATATTGTCTGCCTGTATTACATATTCAGCTTTTAGTAAGCTTCTGAATTTGGTACAGTGTCCAGGCCTCATCTAGATGGGTCTTCAAGATTTTTTAATATTTTGTGTTCTGTCCTCTCTAGTAACACTACATGTGGTAAGCATTCAGTAAATATCTGATTGCTTGTAATTGTTAGTTCCATGTACCAGGTGCTTCAACATTTTTGGGAATGATGCTATGAAAACACCATACCAGAAAGGAAGAAAACAATTTTTGGAGCCAAAGAAATGTCTCTTGATTTAGTTCCTTCCGGGCTGCCTTGCTGCAAGCTTGGAAAGATGTCCATTTTAGGCATTTAACTGGGATCTCAGTAGGGGAGATTGGTTCGCCATCCTTCTTGGATCACTGATTTGTATCATTGGAAGTTTCAGTCATCATAGGAATTGACTCATGTAATAGAACAATTGAGAAAAACAAAGTGGATGGATGTGTGTGGGACTGCTGATAAGCAGTCTTCAGTAGAGTGAAAGTTTTGGGGGGCCAATGATGGTGTCTTGTATGTGCACATGTGTACCCATGCACATGCACGCACGCACACACGCGCGCGCACACACACACACACACACACACACACAGATGCCTGCACATGTTTGTGAAGTGAATTGTTAAAATTCTGAAAGAAATCATGCTTTATTTTGTTTTCTATAGTTTTGGCTTTTCCTGCATATCTCCTGGGGATAAACCAGGACCGGTTGAAAGAGAAGCTCACAAGCCGGCAGATGGATAGTAAGTGGGGAGGCAAGTCAGAGTCCATCCACGTGACCCTCAATGTGGAGCAGGCCTGTTACACCAGGGATGCACTTGCGAAGGCCCTGCACGCCCGGGTCTTTGATTTCTTGGTAGATGTAAGTAATCACAAGTTCACATTTTAGCTATAAAAATCACTAAGGGCTTTGTTTTCATGTTTTGGCTTATTCCTTATAACCATTATAATGCATACTCCTCTGTAATCCTTTTACCCTGGGATCACTGAATCCCACTTTTACTTCTAGAATTGTCCAGCAAGATGCTAATATGGTAGCAGCTTCTTCTGGACAAAATACTCAGTAAAGCCAGAACTATAGAACAGAAAAAGGGGAGACCCGTGGTCATGAAACTTTGTTGACTTTCGAGCCTAAAGCTTTAGAATACTGTATTTGTTAAATATTGCTATGTTACACATCAGCCCAAAATTAGTGGCTTAAAACAATAAGCATTTATTCTGTCACAGTTGCTGCAGGAAGTGACTTAGCTTGGTGATTCTGATTCAGGGACGAGGCTAAAGTCAAGATCTTGACTGGAGCTACTAGTCTTCCATCTAGAGTCAGAAGATCTACTTCCAAGATGGTACATTCCTATGGCTGTTGGCAAGATGACTCACATCCCTGCTACATGAGCCTTCTTTGGGGATGTTTGAAGATTGTCACAACATGGCAGTTGGTTTCCCCCAGAATGAGTGATCTAAGAGAGAGAATAAAGAAGAAGCCAGAAATCTTTTAATTTGTAACCTTGGACTGAAATATTGACACCCTGCCGTACTCTATTCATTAGAAGCAAGTCACTAAGTAGAGCCCACAGTTAAGGGGAGGAGAATTAGGTCTACCTTTTGAAAGGAAACATGTCAAAGACTTTAAATATATTTTAGAACTATCACAGGCTGTTTTTATAATGGCATAATCACATATACTTCTATCTATCTATCTATCTATCTATCTATCTATCACAGATTCTGAAAATTAGTCTTTCAGAAGTATAGAACTGCCAGTGACAGTCTCTTAATCACCATAGCCTCTAAATGGTAGAATAGTAATAGCAAACACTTACATAGCCCTTACTATGTGCCAGATGCCATTCTAAGTATTTTAGAAAAAATAACTCACGTCATTCTTACAGCAACCATGTGACTGGGGTATTATTATCCTATTTTACAGATAACTTGGGCACAGAGACACTAAGGAACTTCCCCAAAGTCATGCTACTATTAAGTGATAAATCTAGGAACTATACCCAAGTGATTTGACAGTGTTCTAGCTATATTCTGCTTCTCTGTCTTTTATATATTAAAGCTAGAAAGAACCCTAGGGGGTTCTTTTCAAAGAACAACAATATGCCCATTAGATCCAAATAGTTTGTGTTTGAATCCAGCCACCATCTATATGGCTTAAAGTGTGGTTAGGTGTGGTTAGGGTTGAGTAGGGCAGGGCAGGATAGGGTAATTATTCTGTGTACTTCTTGTGGAAGGTCAGGGTCATACTAAACATTAGTCATGCTTTTTACTTGTCCAGACTCCTCATTTTATTGACAAGGGAATCTTAAGCCTAAGTACTAGTGCATCTGCCCAAGGCCATTCAGCAAGAGAGTGGTGCAGAATTGACCATAGAACCCACATCTCTTGTCTCTTTATTCAGTGTGCCTTCCAGTGCTAGACTTACCACCTTATTTCCTTTTGCCTGCCCTTTATGTTTTGTGTGGTGAAAGCAGACGGATGCCCCATGTAATTAGAGCGGACATTTACCGGGCATTGACCATGTGCCAGGCACTGGGCTAAGTGTTGTGTGTCATTACCCATTAGCTCACAAAAGCTGCCACATCATTTTTTTGGCCTGGAAAACACTTCTGGTGCTTCCATATTCATCCAGGTGTTCACCACCTCCAGGAACCTTTCTCCTGTGCTCCTCCCTGCCCTGCAGCCCTCCCCAAGCCCCTAGAACCTGCACCCACCCTCTCTTGTTAAGTCTAGCCATTGGCTTGCGCATCCCTTCTCACAGTGATCCAGAACACTAGGCCTAGACCCCTAGACCCTGCCTTTAGCCCATGGCGGGCTTAGGGATTCTAATGTTATCGCCGTTGTTGGGAAAATTGTAGCAAGAATTAATGGAAACACATGGAAAGCACTGAGCAAACCCTGCCATGGGTGAATGGTAAATACACGGAGGCTCCTTTTATTATTATCACTTTAATAATAATTACTGGCATTATTATCTGTAGCTGGCTCACCCTCTCTATAAGTTCCTGGGAACAGCGATTGTCTCTGCCTTGATATCCCCCCTCCCCGCCCCATGCTGTGTTAGGGAACCATTAAATGGCTCCTGAACAGGATCAACAGAAATAATATTTATGGATGTTGTCTTATTGGTTTTTTATATGAAATAGGTTTGACTTTAATCATCCAAGATGACATTTTCTTCCAGTTCTCTAGACTTCCTGAGAAAAACTAAGTGCCAGAAGTTAATGGCTTTCATCATTAAGCAACAGTAGCTTTTTTGCATCCTGGTAGTTTCCCAGAGTACTTGACCTTGCACCAAGACTCTTTTTTTAAGCTGCAAATCACCTCTCGTCTTGCCATCCTGTTTCCAGCAGGCAGTAGAATTTGCTGTGTACAGTCTTGCTTTCCTTTCCCGCATGCATGTCCCTTTCTAATAGGAAAGAAAAGTTAATTGCCATGCTGGTTACTTTCTTGTAGTCCATCAACAAAGCAATGGAGAAGGACCATGAAGAATACAACATTGGTGTCCTGGACATCTATGGCTTTGAAATATTCCAGGTAAGACCATTTTGAATATCTGGGGCCCCGGGAGGGTGATGGATTTCATCTGGCTTGAAATAAAGAATTCTAGGTAATGGGGGAAAAAAAAAAAAACCCACTGCAGTTCATTTTTGCCTCTGTACGTTCTTCATGTACCTTTACCGAATTAGTTTCCCCTAAATATAAACTATGTTGCTGTCTACTGATGCCTCCAACATTTCTGTTAAGACGTTTCACACTGAAACATTTCACTAAATCACTTAAGAAATGACTTCATAATGATTTTGCTGTAACAATTACATGCAAGTAACCTTTTTTTTTTCTAGAAAAATGGCTTTGAGCAGTTTTGTATCAATTTTGTTAATGAAAAATTACAGCAGATTTTTATTGAACTGACATTAAAGGCAGAACAGGTAAGCCGTCGCTCTTGTTTCATCTGATTTCTAACTTGTTTTGTTTAAAAGATATAAATGTCTCTCTTTTCTTAGTAGATTCAACTTTTAGCCTTGTATTAGGAAACGTACTTAATAAAGTCAGACAGAAAAACCATATGCCATTGTGACATTTTAGTATATGAATTGTAAACACCATCTGCTACAGTTTCTTTCTCCTTTAAGCAAATGATGTTGTGAAATTGGACTTCTTACTGGCTGCTTTTACTACTCTGACTCATTGACCGAGTGGAAAATGGAAACCCAGTTCCAACCCCACTAGTCTATGGCATGGACTGCAAGGAAAAACTTGCAAGGAAAAACTTGATTTTCTCAGATCCGCTCGACTCCCAATCTTCCTTAAATACAGACAAAGCTGGTGTTTTTCATTCTAATGTGAAGTAACACGTCTTACTTACAGTTTCTCCTCAAAGTTCCATGCAGGTTCGCTTTTAATCTGGATACAATGTTGTTCTGGATTTCTAGGATAGCTGTAACCAAGTACCGTCAACAGAGTGGCTTAAAACAACAGACATCACTTCTCTCATAGTTCAGAAAGCTTGAGTCTGAAACCAGAGGGTCACTAGGACCAGACTCCTTCCTTGCCTCTTCTAGCTTCTGTGGCTCCTGGTGTCTCTGTCCTATGTCAGCAACTCCAGTCTCTGCCTCTCCCTTCACATGCTCTTTCCCTCTCTGTGTCCCTCTTCGCCCAAATCTCCCTCTCCTTTCTCTTGTAAAGACACCCGTCACTGGAGTAAGGGACCACCCTAACTCCAGAATGATTTCATTTTCAAGATCCTTAGCTAAATATATCGCAAAGATCCTATTTCCAAACCTCGCATTTTGGAGATTTAGGCAGACATGAAATCTCGGGGGACACATGCAACCTGCTGCACATATGAATGGTTGTTTGGGGGGACATTAAGTCATGAAAGTGACCAGTGGTTTCCACATAAACCCCTGCCCTGGTGTTGTAGCCTTCCACCACATCAGAGCGGCTAGAGTAGAACAGCCAGGGGAAGGCGTGGTAGGGCTGAGACCGGATGAAGTAGGCAGAGGCTAGATCATACAGGAATGTTGTAGGGCGTGGTGGAAGCTTCAGATTTTATAGTAAGTATGACGGAAAACCCTGGGGGAGTTTTGAGCAGAGAGTGACCTGGTCTGCTTTGTGTTTTTGAAAAGATTACTTAGGCTCTATAGACTTCTAGAGTGAGAAGAGGGGAAGGCAAACAGGAGTGGAAGTTGAGGGGCGCCTGGGTGACTCAGTTGGTTAAGTGTCCAACTATGATCTCATGGTTTGTGAGTTCGAGCCCCTCATCGGGCTCTGCGCTGACAGCTTAGAGGCTGGATCCTGCTTTGGATTCTGTGTCTCCCTCTGTCTCTGCCCCACCCCTGCTCAGGCTCTGTCTCTCTCTTTCTCTCTCTCTCAAAAATAAACATTGGGGGGAAAAAAAAGGAGTGAAAGTTTAAAAACCAGTTAAGAGACTGGGAAAGAAATGATGGGGGTGTAGATGATGATGATAGCAGTAGAGGAGGTAGAACAGTGAGAGGTGGTCCAATTCGATATGTATTTTAGAAAAAGTCAATGTCACGTGCTCAAAATAATTAGCAATGAGCTAAGAAGGAAAGAGGAATTAAAGATGATTTCTTGATTTCTACCCTCGTTGCTTGAATAATAGGGCCAATGGTGTGGCTATATACTGAAGACTAGGAGAACAGTTGGTTGGCAATGGTGGGGAAATGCAGAATCAGAACTCCACTGAACAAGTTACATTTGTAAGGCTTGTGACACATCTGAACACAGACTCTAATATAAATGTCATGACCCTGGAACTCGGTGGGGAGGTCTAGACCAGAGAAATAAATTCGGGGGTCATTAGCCTCCAGGTGCTATTTAAAACCGTGGGATTGGTTAAAATCCTCTGGAGAAGCAGGGCTGAGAATAGAGGAAGGGCTGAAAGATGGAGCCCAGGGTCTCCCCATCATATGAAGATCTGGAAAGAAGCTAACAAAGCAAGACTGGTGAAGAAGGAGGGAAACCAGGAGAATGGGGTGGTGCTCATCAAGTTAAGTGAGCAGCAGGCTTAAGTGAGGGACAAGCCCTTGAGTGTCTAAGAACTAATCTGTACTGCTGTTCGTAGGTTAAATTCAAAGAGATAATTTTGTAACTGGACCTATGGGTTAAGCCATATTAAATTGCTATTGTTTGTATATCAAAAATGATAGTGTGGTAATAAATTTCATATGGTTCAAACTAAATATAAAAATTGCTAAGCATAGGGCACCTGCCTGGCTCAGTCAGTAGAGCATGTGACTCTTGATCTCTGGGTCGTGAGGTAGACCCCTGTGTTGGGCATGGAGTTTACTTAAAAAAAAAAATTACCAAGCAATGAAATGTCCCTTTTCCATCCCTCTTAGAAAAATAAAGAAAATTCCCATTGTATGTTGAAGGGCATTCAAGTTTCTCTTTCATGGTGACCTGTGTGCCTTTGATAGTCATCTGGGTTGACCTCCAACTAGCCTTCACTGGGTAGTAATGTAAATTCTCGCTTTCTGTCCCTCAGGAAGAGTATGTTCAGGAGGGAATAAGATGGACACCCATTGAGTACTTTAATAACAAAATCGTGTGTGACCTCATAGAGAACAAAGTTGTAAGTATCAGTCTGCTGTGTCCCTTCACTGCACACAGGTTTATGTCAAGTAGGTTTCTGTTCTCTGTGTCATTGTTTTAGGATGGGGGAAGTGACAACTCTGATTTGCAGAGAATGTTTACAATTACATCAATTTTGTGTATAGACTTATGTGTAGTAATA
Organism: Panthera tigris; assembly: GCF_018350195.1. Lineage (NCBI taxonomy): Eukaryota > Metazoa > Chordata > Mammalia > Carnivora > Felidae > Panthera > Panthera tigris. The sequence goes on from NC_056665.1 coordinate 45,466,387, forward strand.
CCAACATGTATATATGAATAGAATGTCAATTTACAATTGGAAGTTATTACTGACCTCTGAGAGGAGACATTGAGAACTAACGTGGATGGCATAGGGTATGAAGAGACATAAAATTGGCCCTGCCTTCTGACCATTTATACATCTTCACCAAGAGAAAACAACAGAGATGTAGGCAGAGATCTCCACAGTACTGTTTTGTTTTGGTTTGGTTTTTATAAAAGTCCAAAACGGGAAACCGTAAAAACATCCGAAGACAATTCAGTCGTTGAATAAACTATAGCATAGCAGAGCAGCAAAGTATAGCCATTAAAATATTAAGTGTGAAGACTGTGTACAACATGAAGACTGTTGGGGCGCCTGGGTGGCTCAGTTGGTTAAGTGGCCGACTTCGGCTCAGGTCATGATCTCACGGTCCGCGAGTTCGAGCCCCGTGTCGGGCTCTGTGCTGACAGCTTAGAGCCTGGAGCCCGTTTCGGATTCTGTGTCTCCCTCTCTCTCTGCCCCTCCCCTGTTCATGCTCTCTCTCTCTCTCTGTCTCAAAAATAAATAAATTAAAAAAAAAAAACAAACATGAAGACTGTTTATAAACCAGTGCTGTGTGAAAAAAAAGTCACACATAGAATGTGTACACTCTGTAACTGCATCAACCATGCCTCTGTGGGTAACAGGCTGAAAGTGAATATTAAGAAATGAATTAAGGTCAAAGGAAAATGTTTTCCTTTTTCTTTGGGGTTTTGAAAATCAACTTAGTACAAACAGGAGTCAGCAGATAGTGATCTGTGTATGACTCTGAATAGAACTTTGGGAAGTTAAGCAATTTTTTTTTTTTTTTTTTTTTTACATGGACTTTCCTCCATCATTAGATCTAAGTGGCAACTCCCATTTGGGATTATTAATGGCATTTTTGCTCAGAGGGAAAGACTGATTTTCAAGATGGCATCTTGAGTCTAGGGAACTATTTCCTTGCTCAAGAAAAGACCCCATAAGCCACGGAACTGGGACTTTAAACAGTCACTGAATTGGGACTTTGTCTTCTTGGTACCACCAGAACCCTCCTGGGATCATGAGCATCCTGGACGACGTGTGTGCCACGATGCACGCAGTGGGGGAGGGGGCGGACCAGACCCTGCTGCAGAAACTTCAGATGCAGATTGGGAATCACGAGCACTTCAACAGCTGGAACCAAGGCTTCATTATTCACCATTATGCTGGGAAGGTATGTCCAGAGAGCAAGGGTCCCATGGGAAAGGAGAAGTTACCCTTTCCAACACCTACCTTAATGTTTTAAGCCTTTGGGTCTGTAATCTGTTTTCTCATGAGCCAACTGATAACAATATCCCTAGAGTTTCACCTGCTTCACTGTATTTTATTCACTCAGCATTCATTCATTCATTCATTCAACAGCATGGGACATATGAAGTATGTGCAAAGGCAGTGCAACGGATTGTATACACTACTGCATGTTTTTAAATCATGAATCACCCTGCTGAAGGAATGAATTTTTGTCTTGCCTCTTGCTGCAGTCACAAGCCTGTATCCCTTATCTGTAAATAAGGCTTGCTTTTGATGTTTGTTCTCATAAGACGCATGGTTATCAGGTGCCTGCTGGTTACCAGGCTTTGTCTAGGTGCCGGTGATACAAAGTAAGTTGAGGTCATGATATTTAGAGTCTTCTAGTCCTATGGAAAATCCACTGGTCTCACCTTTCACCCATCTAATTTCTTGTTCACCAGGGTCCCTGAGCATGAGTTTTTGGCTGAATTGATCTAATTGTGACACCATTTGTAGGAAAAAATTGCACTCAGATGACGTGCTCCATTGCAATGGATTAATGAGCAAAAGGAGTTTTATTTTATTCTGTTGTAGTGAAAATTTAGGGAAAGAATTCAGTTTATTACTTAGATACTCCCATGGCTTCACTGAAGAAGGGCTATGTGATCGTGGTAGCTGACGTCCTGGTCATAGATCATCTGAGCCATGTAGGCAGCGGATTACATCCATCAGCATCCACAGACCATCACCACCTAAGTCAGCTAACAAGTTAAACAAAACACGCACAGCCTTAATGTGACAGTTCATGATGAAATCCCAATTGTACATCTGGAAATATTCACACTCTGGTAAGAATAGCCGTGCCAGCTTGGATTTTTTTGTTCAATGAAATACTTACAGGATAAAATTAGATTTCTTTCTGTTCTTGGCCAGGTATCCTATGACATGGATGGCTTTTGTGAAAGGAACCGTGACGTGCTGTTTATGGATCTGATCGAGCTCATGCAAAGCAGTGAGCTGTAAGTGTGTTTTACCTTACCTGACATGAGATGTAGGTTTGATAAAATTTTCAATATTTAAGAAAAAGCTTGTGGCAGTTAGTGGTCAGCACTTTGTTCCTTTCAGCTCTTGGGTCTGAGTAATCATTGGACAATTTGGTTTTTCAAAATAACTTTTCCTCTCCAATCCCATGTACCCCTAACACTTTCTGCCTCCCAATTCCATGTGCTGTGTGCATGCCTTCAGGGCCCCTAGCTTCGTCATTTTCAGTAGTATTATCAGGGAGAGGTGGCTATCCTGGGGTTGGGTTGGGATGGCCATTTCTGACTGTCTAAGGAGGGAACATTCTGGTTCTCTGATACTATGCCCTTAGAATATCATCCCAAGAATTTTCCATGGTCACTCAATTTTTTTAATGGCTAATGGCTTTGCAGGATGTGAGATAACGTGTCCCTGAAGCACTTGGGAAATGGTTCAAGAAACTAGGGACGGGCAGCTCAAAAGGGATTGCCTCAGAGATTTAACTCCAGAGACCCTGTCTAAGCTATAGGGGTAGGAGCAGTAGGGGCCTCCATTTCCCTTACAACCTTCAGGAGCTCCCAGGACCAGCCCTGCTATGTCCTTCCCTCCCCTCTTCCCTGCAAAGTTTCCCAAGACCTTAGTAATTGATATAAAGAATAATTTACATGGTCAGGCCCATATAAGCCAGGCAAGCACAATATTGCGCAGTCTTCCAGCTTTTACAATTTTTAGAGTGACCTCCAAATAATAGCTGCCCTTTTAGTTCTGTTACTTGAACTGTTGTAATATCAAGGTTAACTTCCTTAGTTAAGCCCCAAGTCTGCTCATTTTCTAAGAAAACCAAGCATGCTTTTCACGCTTTGGCCAGAAGTTGTTCTGGCCAGTTAGAAGTTGTTCTCTAGTTAGTTCTCTTCCCCCCACGCCCATACCCTGGCCCTCATCTCCCCATGATCTCTCCATGCTGAAGTTCCCTGAAGCCCCCAACTTTGGAGATTCTGAATTTGTTTTCATTTGAAAACACATAAAATCGATTTGCTCCTGTTAAAAAGTCAGGTAAACCACAAGTTCTGCCTTGTGGGTTTTATGACAGTCAGGTGCAGACATGCTTTCAGATTTTTTTTTTTAATTATTAAAATTTATGACAACTTTGAGAGCTATTGACGCTTCCATGTAAAACTCCTGTCCTATAGACACAGTCTATTGTTATTAAACACACTAGCTTCAAAAATCTATAATATGTCTGGTCAAGTTAAAAGTAGATTGTTGGGAGACTTCCTAGAAAATTCGAGACAGCCCAAAAGCCATTTTGGAGGAATTGAACTTGGTGTCAGATTGCTGGTTTACATGGATGACTTTATTCGGTCCTTCAGCACATACTGATTGAGCACCTGCTGTGTACCAGGCTGTGTTCTAGACACCAGGGGCAATGAGGTGACATTGTTCCTGCCCTGTGTCCTGGTGAGGCAGGTATTTGAACAAAGGCAGCTCGATTAGACAGACTAATGAAAATATATTCAACTGGCAAAGAATTCGTGAGTTCCTATCACTCCACATAAAATTACTCCTACTTAAAATAAGTTTTTCAAGGTTTTTTGCAGGGGCAGGGGGTAGGTGCATTGTACTAATGGCATTGAGTAGGCAAAGGTCACTGATGCTGCAAAACGTCCTACGGTGTGTAGGGCAGCCTAACCCTCCCCGCCCTAACAAAGAATTATCCAGCCCTGAATCCTGGTATCAATAACGCTGAGATGGAGAAACCCTTCTTTCAATCAAAGCAGAATCTGTGGGGCACCTGGGTGGCTCAGTTAGTTAAGCGTCTGACTTCAGCTCAGGTCATGATCTTGTGGTGCATGAGTTCAAGGCCCGTGTCGGGCTCTGTGTTGACAGCTCAGAGCCTGGAGCCTGCTTCGGATTCTGTCTCTCTCTCTCTCTCTCTCTCTCTCTCTCTGCCCCTGCCCTGCTCATGCTCTGTCGCTCTCGCTTGCAAAAATAAATAAAAATTAAAAAAAAAAAAAAAAGCAGAATCTGCACTGGACCCCAACAATTCGTACACTTTCCTGAGCTCTGGTCTATCTCACTTAACTCAGTAAACCGGTACCAGTCCTCTCTGTGTGTCCTCTTGCCAAGGTGTACCTCTGTTCTAGTGAGCAGGCAAACTCAAAATGCAGAGTTTTTAATTTAATTTTTCAGGCTTAGACACTAAGATGCTTCTATCTTAGAATTCTTTCTCCGTTTCTTCTGTTCACTGCTTATTTCCCAGGTCACACCTTGATGGCTAGTGCTTTGAGTCAGATGGTCTTTCTGGATCCAAGGTTATGTGCTTCCGGACAGCCCTCTTTCCCATCCTCTACAGAAGCAGGCTTTTGTCCCCCCAAGGTACCCACTGATTGCTAACCCCTTCTCTTTTTCCTTTTTCAGACCTTTTATAAAGTCTTTATTTCCGGAAAATCTGCAAGCTGACAAGAAAGGGCGCCCAACTACTGCCGGAAGCAAAATAAAGGTTTGTTCTATTTGGGGAAGTTTATAGATTCCTATAAGAGGCAGGGATTTCTAGGAGTCAGAAACTGCACCCTTGGGCCAGGATGAGGTCAGTGAGATATAACAGAATGGTTACAGAAGATGCGCAGAAGTAATGTTGCTGCTTGAAAAAAAGTGATGGATATTAAGTACCCCATAGCTTCATAGTCAGCAGATGCTAATCAGCTACTTTCTAAGAGGAAGTGGCTTTAAACAGAATCTGGAAGAATACACATTAAACTATCAGAGAAGATTTTATGATTGAGAGCCACATTCTGGATTTTTTTTAATGTTTATTTATTCTTGAGAGAGAGACAGAGCCTGAGCAGGGGAGAGGCAGAGAGACAGGAAGCACAGAATCCGAATCAGGTTCCAGGTTCTGAGCTTTCAGCACAGAGCCCAGAGTAGGGCTCGAACTCACGGGCCGGGCTGCAAGGTCATGACCTGAGCAAAGTCGGACACTTAACTGACTGAGCCACCCAGGCGCCCCCCAAATTCTGTATTTTGATGACCGTTTTCCAGACTGGACCCCAATACTTGCCAATTATGGAACTTCACGTACCTGAAATTCTGCTGGCTATTATGGGGGCAACTTATGCCCTCAATGGATCTTGCAGGCCCCTCCTTCTGCAAATTACAGGCACATCTGACCCCGTGGTGTCTTAACATCAGGAGTTCTTAAGGTGTTTTGGGGGATCCCCTGTGGAGAATGCACTGTATCATCTGAGCCTTTGTATGATGAAATTCATTGTCCCTAATTACACTCTGAATTTAAAGGTTGTGTCAAACACACTTAATCATGTCATTCTTTGAGAAAGTCACTAAACTATTTTTTTAAATATCGGTTAGCAGCGCCCGGGTGGCTCAGTCGGTTAAGTGTCCGACTTCAGCTCAGGTCATGATCTCGCGGTTTGTGGGTTCGAGCCCCATATCGGGCTCTGTGCTGACAGCTCAAAGCCTGGAGCCTGCTTCAGATTCTGTGTCTCCTCCTCTCTCTGCCCCTCCCATGCTCATGCTCTGTCTCTCCCTGTCTGTCAATAATAAATAAACATTAAAAAAAAAATTTTTTTAAGTATCAGTTAAATACCACCGCAGTTTTATAATCAATAGGATCATCAAATGATGAACAGCAGGGCTCTGGGGGGGTCCATTGCCTGTGTTGAAATCCCAGCTCTGGCTTTTACTAGCTTGTGTTTGCCAGCAAATTACCTAAACTCTCAGTGCATCATTTGCTTTATCTGTAAGATGGGGATCTTTGTACCTATGTCAAGGTGGGGTTGTGATATTAAATTCAGTAATCTATCTAAGGCATTTAGTACACTACCTGAAACATCATAAGCACAAAATGTATCTGATCGGCTACGCTGCTCCTTCAGTGCCCTCCTTATGCCCCGTGCTTATTCATCTCTGCTTCATTCTTAGTGAACTCCTAGATGTGCCTTTTTATGCCTCCTCCCTGGCTCTGTGTATCCAAATCCTGCTCATCCTTCTCACAGTGCCCTCAACAACCCCAGCCTGATGGAAACGATGGTTGTTGTCTGTTCTGGTCGTTGGCTTTCTTCCCTGAGTGTTTCTTGTATGGAAGCCTGCCTCCCCAGCCCCTGAGGGCAAGAACACTGCCTGGAATAAAGGAAATGATTTTTAAAACCTCACAGCATAATGAGAAGATTCTAGTCAAGAGAAGACTTCCGGTTTAGAGAAGGATGTCAGGTGCAAGCTGGGTTTTGAACTAAAGGATAGAGTCCTCTCAGACTAGGGACAGTCATGTTCAAAGTACCAGAGACATTTAGTAGCCCTGGACGATCTCTGCATTGAGTTCACTGGAGCAGAGAATGGAAGGCAGAGAGCAGATGCCATTCTTATGAGGCCCCAGCTAGCAATGTCTGTGTGAAGCTTCTGACTCATGCCTTCACTTTAAGGTCCTGGATAAGGATTAGCTCTGGGCTGGAAAATCTAGTCACAAGACTGTCACATTCAGATCCAAGGGGCCCAGATCATCAAGGTTACAATGACTCACTTCCAAGTGGTCTGGATTCTCAGTTGAGCTTATTCCCTAAAAAACAGAGGGTGGAGGTAGGGGCATTTTTCTCCTCCTTGGAGGACTTGGCTTCATATTCTGGTCTCGTTGAATGCTCAAAATTGCCACCTTCTGGGTATACTCAAAGTATTCAGGATTGCAAGGACTGCAAAGATTGCTATTGTCTGGGGAGGTCCATCAAGTCAGCCAGCTTAAGTAAGATGATAACACTGTCCATGTTCTCACCCCAAGTGGTACTCTGCTTTGTGGATTATGTTGTCCATGTCTCTGTCTGATGTTCCTGTCCTACCTCCACGTAGGAGTAAAATTCTCCCTGCTTTGTAATCCCCTCTAAAACACCTCTTAGAACTGCATAGCCATGGCCAATGTCTTACACCTTCCATATCCACAGCATTTTGTAGACATTCAGTATCATCTTCATGATATCTCTAAAGTGCACACATTTAAAGAGATCTATGGGTGCCTGGGTGGCTCAGTCGGTTAAGCGGCCACCTTCAGCTCAGGTCATGATCTCTCAGTCTGTGAGTTCAAGCCCCGTGTTGGGCTCTGTGCTGACAGCTCAGAGCCTGGAGCCTGCTTCGGGTTCTGTGTGTGTGTCTCTCTCTCTCGCTCCTCCCCTGCTTGCTCTCTGTCTCTCGCTCTCTCTCAAAAATAATAAACGTTAAAAAAAAGAGATCTAAAATTCCTTGGAAGCAAAATTAAGTTTATGTTCAAGGTAGTTTTTGTGTTGGGTATTTTATTATTTTCTAATACTTTAAAATTTCAAACCAATCTGTAGGATCTAACTAATGAATATTCATTTGGTGAGAACTCCTGTTCTCTTGTTTATAAGTAATAGTATTCTATATTTAATAGTGCTTTTTGATTTTGAGGCTTCACTAAATTCTGCATTGTTGTGGCTGGAAGGGACCAGTTTTGAAATTAGAGCCAAAGATCAGTGCTGTTGGCAAATGGCACCGAGCTCAGCGCTGGCAAAGTGGACGGGATTGTGGCTTCATCCAAGTGAAAGCGGAGACTCTGAGGAGCGGATACGGCAGGAGATGAAAGCACCGTGCAGGGACTGGACTGCTTGACTTTTAACATTTTCTCCAACCTTTAGGTTAAGATGTTAGAGGTCTTCTAGTTCAGTCCTCTTCGTTGACAGGTGGAGAAACTGAGGCCCAGAGAAACATAGTGATTTGTCATAAAGCTTGCAAATAGTAGAGGCAAGACCCCACCTCGAGCTTGCTAGTAATCTGTGTTGAGGATAAAAGGAGGAGCCTCACCCTGAGCCTTTTCTCACTGCCCCGTCTGCGTGTTTTGATTTATGCTTCTGTTGGGCAAGTAAGTGCCTTTGGTCGCCTTCTGTCCTAACTCATGGACTGTTCTTGTCCAGAGTCAGGATAAATCTGGTTGCTGCTTCCCAACCAGCTCAGGAGACATATAAAGTTGACTCCATAACTAAATTCAGGATAATTTTGATGGGTAAGGTGTAGTCCTATTTGCCGAAATGAATTATCCCACAACCTAAAGACTTTATCTACTCTCAGCTCATTCTGTTCATTCCTTCTACATCACACCAAAAGATCTCCTATCTTGCTTAGGAAGGCAGGAGAGCATTGTGGTTAAGGAACAGACTTGGTGGTATGCACATTTGGGTTCAAGCCTCAACTCTGTTATAATTTGTGCCATCTTGAGCAATACTTTCTTTATGGTCTGGTTTTCTTGTCTTAAAAATGGGAAGAATAATAATAATAGTAGCTATCTCTTAGAATCCTGAGGCAGAAATGAGAGGATCCATATGTCTAGCCCCTGGTGCATATTCAGTAAATGTTAACCCCACTACTACTTTGAGCTAGAGAGAACTAAGGCAAGGGGCAGGTAACATAAATCGCACTTGCCCCCATATGTTCTCACGCTAAGGTGAAAAGAAGGTATGTTGTGAAATGCTTAGGACGAAAGGTCTGCCAAGTTATTCTTGGAAATTAAAAAGTTTTAATAAAGTTAAAAAATTAAAATAGAAAAAATAAAAATTACAAGTTTGGAGACTTAAAAGAAAGCTTTGTTAGAAGCAGGCCCTGCCCAGCTGCACCTCATGTGTTGCAAAGATCATCAGGTTTGTTCTGAAATAGAATCTCCATCGAAAAGGGAGATACGAGTCAATTTACTTTTTCATTGTAGGGCTTTGCTTTGGTCATACAACCTCTGCAGCTTTGTTCTTCTAAGCATTGCAAAAAAATGCTATATTCGGCACGTCTAAACAGAGCACATAATTCACCAGTGCACATCTTGCTTTGAATATACTCAAGCGTCTTTCTCAAGGGTTTCAGATTTCCCAAACCCATGAAAACAGAAAAGCCCTAATTGAGAGAGAGTTGCCTACTGGAGGCAGATCTCTTCTGCTGACTTTGTAATGGTTTTCTGGCTTTAGAGATCCCTTCTCTCTATTTTCCTTTAGAGGTTTTCTCTCTTCACACTGATTTGCTTAGAAGGAGGGTTTGCGTGGACCCCATCCTGGGCCCCACGAGTGCACAGCTGTGTGGTGTTGGGAATGCTGATGTGGGCCCTGCTCCTGTTTCCTCCAAGTTTGAGATACTCATAATTTTAAACACATCATAAGCAATTCCAGCTTTATTTATGTGACTTTCTCTGCTTGAGCCCAGTTTCCTTTTGGGTACCCAGTGCGCAGGTAGTGAGAGAAGATTTCATATTGGATATTTTGTGAAGGAGTAGGTTATATGGCACACCAATATGGCTCAGATGCTGCAGGTTTATAAAAGGACATGCTGAGGAAGCAGGTGAGCGAAGTGGCATATGGAAAGATGTATAAGGGACACCTGGGTGGCTCAGCCGGTTAAGCGACTGACTCTTGGTTTCTGCTCAGGTCATGATCTCACTGTTCGTGGCTTCAAGCCCCGCGTCAGGCTCCATGGTCACAGCATAGAGCCTGCTTGGGACTCTCTCTCTCCCTATCTCTCTGTCTCTTCCCCGCTCATGCTGTCTCTCTCTCAAAATAAATAAATAAATTTTTTAAAAAAAGAAACAATTTATAAATTCTGAGCTTATCTATCTCTCACTCTTTATTCATTTCCATCATTTTAATAAGATGACTTCACATTGGTTGAATTGCCTGGAAAGAGAGTACAGGGGCCTCTAATGCTTTAATCTTGCAAATAATTTCTCCTCCCCGCCCCACTCGAGCACCAAAAAAGGCTAGGAGAACAATGTGTTTGCAAAGGCCCTCTATCAGCTTAATTTGTTAATAACTGGCATGCTACCTTGTTCCTCATGAAAAGAATTGCATGCGAAGATGTATTGGTTTTGGTTTTTTTGTTTTATTTTATTAACTGTACTGAGAAGACCTGATTGTTTTCAAAAATCTAACTTCAAACCCATTTGCGGATGTTAGAATCATCATAAAAGTCAGTAGAGCCTTAAGAGAGTATAGTCGAGCAGAGGGAAGCCTAACGAGCAAGTCCTGAAGATTAATTTCTAGCTATAAATGTCTGCGCTAGAGTTTCACAGATCTCTTTGGAAAGTTGGTCTGCTTGAGAAAAAGTTCTGTGTTTCCACCTGATGTGATTCTTCCTTTCTAGAAACAAGCCAATGACCTCGTGAGCACCCTGATGAAGTGCACACCTCACTACATCCGCTGCATAAAACCGAACGAAACCAAGAAGCCCAGAGACTGGGAGGAAAGCAGGTATGTCAAGATGGCAGACGGGGAAGCTGAGGCCGGCGGGGGTGGGCCCTGGTACATGTTCCCGCTGCTCAAAAGGGCCACCCTACGCCAAGGGCAGAAGCAGTTTAAATTGTTCTCGGGTGTGTTTCATGTCTTTGTGCCTTAACTTTTTCATGAGGAATGAAGCTTCCCTCCCCCCTCCCCTCTTCTCCTAAAATGTTAGCTGTGCCATTCAGTCCAGAGTTAGCATTTTACAATGTTGAACTTGGCTAGTCTGGAGACAGATGGAAAGAAAACAAAAAAACCTTAAGACCGCAGAGTCAGGATGGTTTTAAAATTAGTGTGAGGCCCCGTGTAGACATTCTTAGTGCACTCAGCTCCTCATCAGTACCCACAGGATGTGGCCTGGAATGCTCACTCAGGGTTACGAGTGAAGGTCTGAAGAGCTGGTGGAAAGCAATCTGTCATTTTCAGGGGTCTTGGGGGGCATGCTCTAGGTTCAGTACCTGCCTCTGAGGACTGTGTTCGTGAGCAGAGTGACTGCGTCTGGGAGGGAACAAGCCACAGGGAGACACGTGGCGTGTAGCAGGCAGTGAGCCCTCCCCTCTCTGACTCCTGAGGAATCCTGGGTCACCGTTCCTCCCGCAGCTGGAATTTAGGGATGTGGCCTGTGCAGGATGAAATGGGGGTGTTGAGTAGGCAAATGTTAAGGATGACTAGATAATACAATTTTATCCAGCTGGAGGATCCAGATGCATGTTCCTAAGAGGCACCGTCCATGGGCACATGGGGATCAGGGCCCCAGGCAAGGCGTTATGATGACTGGACCGGAGGGAGGAGCCCACAATTGTCACCAGTCTGGTCCCTAGACAGGGGCATACAGAATTACTATCTTTTGTCTTTTCTCTCTTGGCGAAAACTAGATAAACTTAGGTATCAAGTGACTTATCGAGGTTAAACTCCACAATGGCAAGACCAGGAGGGAAAGTTATGGCCGCCAGCCACCTCCCCTGAGAGATATGTGTAGGTCCATTGCTGTCCTGCCAGCAGGATCCTTTCTGAGCATTCAGGCAGCTGAGACTTGATCCATTACAAGAGGGGAAAAAAATGAGTTATGAGGAAAATGCCCAGGCTCCAACAATCAGTGTCTTCTGGTCCTTATTTGTATTTTCCCACTGCATGTGCAGCTTGAGTCTGTTTTCTCACCTTTTGATGCTGCGGGACATAGCAGCCTATCATCTTGTCAGTCTACAATATTCTGAGTCCTCTCGTCAATAGATGCATGTTCCTGGGCACCTGGGTGGCTCAGTCGGTTGAGTGACCGACTCTTGATTTCGGCTCAGGTCACGATCTCACGGTCATGGGATTGAGCCCCACACTGAGCTTCGTGCTGAGCATGGAGCCTGCTTAAGACTCTGTCTCTCAGGGTGCCTTGGTGGCTCAGTAGGTTAAGGGTCCAGCTCTTGATTTCAGCTCAGGTCATGATCTCATGGTTCATGGGTTCAAGCCCCACATTGGGCTCTGTGCTGACAGCGTGGAGCCTGCTTGGAATTCACTCTCCCTCTCTCTCTGCCCCTACCCTGCTCATAGTCTCTCTCTCTCTCTCTCTCTCTCTCTCTCTCAGAATAAATAAATAAGCTTTAAAAAAATTTAAAAAAAAAAGATTCTCTTTGCTCCTCTCCTCTGCTCACACATACTCTCTCTCTCTCTCTCTCTCTCTCTCTCTCTCTCTCTCAAAATAAAATAAAATTGAAAAAAATAGGTGAAACAGGTGCACATTCCTAAAGTGTCAATTCTGTTGAATTGCCAGCAGAGATTCCTCTTAAACACTATCAGGTAGCTATTCCAAGGCTCCAATGAGGGCTCACTCCCCCTAGGTGATGAGTCTGGCCTCGGGTGACTCTTGTATTAGCAAGTCCTACAGTCTTTCTCTACATCAGTTTGACCCTGATCCAGCGTCTCTAATCTGCCCTGGGAATTATTCTCGTGACTTACCCATTTGATGGCTGTGTGGTCGTTCCTGGCAGTTACCAGGTTTCCCTGGGATCTTCTCTTCCACTGCAGTGAGCTCCTCTGAAAGGGTGGACCTGACCATCCCCTTCCCCTTGAAGTACTTAATTTGCCTTCTGCTTTTCTGAAACACATCACTCAGTTTCTCCGTTGAGGCTAAGAGAGCAGCAGCAGCATCACCCCTTCCCCCCTGATGATAGAAAATGTCTTTTCTTGGTTTTTTTTTGTTGTTTTGTTTTGGGTTGTTTTTTTTTTTGTTTTTTTTTGTTTGTTTGTTTGTTTGTTTTTTTGCCTTCCTAGGCTAGTTCTCAAGCTTATGGATGCACCAAAGTATCCCTTAGGGGGCTTGTTAAAACTCAGATAGCTGGGCCCTGCTTCCAGAGATTCACTGGGTCTGGGTGGGGTCCAAGAATGTGCATTTTTAAGAAGCTCCCAGGTGATGCCAGTGCTGATGGTCTGGACCTCATACTTTGAGAACAGCTGATCTAGGGCAACGGGCTGGACTGGATCTGGAAGAACTGTCTTGTGGTGCTGGCCTGCCACTAAGTAGTTTCAGTAAGACATTTCATCTCCTCAGTCCTCCATTTCTTCCTCATTAAACTAAGAGGGTCCCAGCAGTAACACTGCTAGGAATTTACCCAAGGGATACAGGAGTACTGATGCATAGGGGCACTTGTACCCCAATGTTTATAGCAGCACTTTCAACAACAGCCAAATTATGGAAAGAGCTAAATGTCCATCAACTGATGAATGGATAAAGAAGTTGTGGTTTATATACACAATGGAGTACTACGTGGCAATGAGAAAGACTGAAATATGGCCCTTTGTAGCAACGTGGATGGAACTGGAGAGTGTGATGCTAAGTGAAATAAGCCATACAGAGAAAAACAGAAACCATATGTTTTCACTCTTATGTGGTTCCTGAGAAACTTAACAGAAACCCATGGGGGAGGGGAAGGAGAAAAAAAAAAAAAAAAGGTTAGAGTGGGAGAGAGCCAAAGCGTAAGAGACTCTTAAAAGCTGAGAACAAACTGAGGGTTGATTGGGGGTGGGAAGGAGGGGAGGGGGGGTGACAGGCATTGAGGAGGGCACCTTTTGGGATGAGCACTGGGTGTTATATGGAAACCAATTTGACAATAAATTTCATATACTGAATAAATAAATAAATAAATAAATAAAAATAATAAATAAATAAACTAAGAGGGTCCATTCGGAACGGGATCTCCTTCAGTCCCACCGAATGAACTCTCCCAGACCTGGCCCCACTTCTGTCAGCCTGCCTCTGCCTGTCTCCACATCACTCCCACACTCCCCCCTCATGCGTTCACACAAGTACACACTGCATCACATCTTGCACGTGTATGCACACACACTAGAAGGGTGATGACATAGGCTACCTCAGAAATAGATTACAGGAGTCTTGGAAGCAGAGGTGAGGCTGAGGGGAGCTTTAGCCCACCCTTCCCCCTACTCCGTATCCCATCCAGCTTCCCTTCCCCAGCCCTTTCCAATAAACATTATCTTAAATGAAAACATCTTGCTCCCCTACAAATACAGCCCCTCCCAGCCCACTCTCCCTTACCCCGTGGAGATCTCTCTGCTCAAAGTCCCTCTAACGTAGAAATTTTGCTGTAGCTATTGGTTGAAAGTTCACGTCCCTGAAGCTTCTTTCTCATAAAATCCAAACTGAGTCATAGAAATATCAGAAAATGGAGAAGTTGAGACTAGCAATACATTTATTCAGTAAATCCTCGTAGAATCCCCCACAGTGATGTTTTCGTTTTTTTTTTTTTAATTTTTCTTAATCCCGTCATTTATTTTTATTGAAGTAAGGAACTTCAGAACATACATCCGTGTAAACAGGTGTCAAGAAGCCTAAGGTATGTGTTGGTCCGGTGTTGATTCGTATTTCCAGTAGGATTGCTTCCTGAGCTGCGTCCCCGTGCCCCCGATCCTGTTTCAGGTTTATTGTGTGACAGATGGTTTCGCTTCTGAGTGTGGAGAGTCAAGGGCCAGGAAAGGCAGTGTGCTTCGTTGGCAGGATTACACGGTCAATTGAAGTTCTCGGTGGACAGGGTTACTCATTCCACAAGTTTATGGGGTGTGGTTTATTTTTCTTTTCCTGTTGAAAATGTGTTTTTGTTTGGCTCCAGCAAAGTTGCCTGCCCTGGGTTCGGAATGGCTGCTCCAGCAGGGCTCTCAGGCCTTGACCTACTTGCGTTAATGGCCAAGGAAAGTTGTGAAGAACTTACCCCAAGGGGCGGAATGGCATGACCCAGGGAAATGGCACGACTGGGCATTGGCAGCCTGGCTGGTGTTCACTGAGGAGGTCACAGCGCTTCAGGGACACGAAAAAAATCACCTTGGGTCCTTTGATTACAGAAATCAGTACAGAATTTGCTAACCAGATTGTCCTGTTGGAGAAAATTCCCATAAGGAAATTTCCTGGTGATGGAAGTTACAGTGAATGAAACCAGTTTTTTAACGTGAGGCATATTTTTTCAGTTGTGGAAACTGAACATTTCTACTTGAATCAATGGGTGATACATTCCCTTGCCCCAAAAGCTTGGGAGGAAGCCAACATCTATGAAAAACACTTAAAATGAGCACGTACCTCTAACTGACACCCTCATGTGTATTGTTCTTAATAGAGAAAAGGCTGGGTCGCCTGGGTGGCGCAGTCGGTTAAGCGTCCGACTTCAGCCAGGTCACGATCCCGCGGTCCGTGAGTTCGAGCCCCGCGTCAGGCTCTGGGCTGATGGCTCGGAGCCTGGAGCCTGTTTCCGATTCTGTGTCTCCCTCTCTCTCTGCCCCTCCCCCGTTCATGCTCTGTCTCTCTCTGTCCCAAAAATAAATAAAAAACGTTGAAAAAAAAAATTAAAAAAAAAAAATAGAGAAAAGGCTAATGGTGAGTTTTGGATTCGGAGGATATGGGAAAAGAACATTCATTATTTCTACTCCCTTAGTTAACCAGATATGTGTCACAAATCAAATGTGGGTATTGAATATTACTTCTTTCTATAAAGGTTGTTTAATTTTTTTTTAACTTTATTTATTTGGGGGCAGGAGGGGCACAGAGAGAGAGAGAGGGAGGGAGAGAGAGAGAGAGAGAGAGAGAGAGAGAGAGAGAGAGAGAGAATCCCAAGCAGGCTCCACGCTGGCAGCATAGAGCTGACATGAGGCTCGAACCCACGATCTGTGAGATGATGACCTGCTCTGAAACCAAGAGTTGGACTCTTAACCCACTGAGCCACCCAGGTGCCCCTATAAAGGTTGTTTTAAAAAGTATTAATCTTGGGGTGCCAGCGTGGGTCATTTGGTTAAGCGTTTGACTTTGGCTCAGGTCATGATCTCATGGTTGGTGGGTTTGAGCCTCTGCATCGGGCTCTGTGCTGACAGCTCAGAGCCTGGAGTCTGCTTCAGATTCTGTGTCTCCCTCTCTTTCTGCCCCTCCACCGCTTGGGCTCTGTCTCTTTGTGTCTCTCAAAAATAAACATTAAAAAAAAATTTTTTTTAAAAGTAATTATCTTGAAGGAGTTGACATTTCTGGATTCTGGTTCAAGTAGGAACACTGGGACTTGAGGCTTTTCTCATACATCTCTCGCAGGGCAGTCAAGACTATCCCCACCTCCAGCTTAGTTTTCCACCTGCTCCTCACCCACCCATGCCACAGACTTTCCCATCATTGTGCCTTCGCTTCCACTGTGCCCCCTGCCTTTCCCTCCTCTGCACCTGGTGAGTTCAACTCATCCTTCCAGACCCAGGGACACGTCACCTTCTGAGACTCTCCTCACTATGAAAAATCCACCTCTTTGTCTAGTCTGCTGTCCTGGTTTACTTATTTCACCTGTGTGTATATTAGAATAATAGCAGCTTTATGTCACACATGCCAGGAGCCAGCTAGTGCTGTACGTGGGATATACCCAACTAGGAAGAAAGAACTCACATCAGCATCCTCACTTAATAGGAGTGGAGAGTGAGGCATAGAGAGGTGAGGTAGTGGCAGAGCCAGGGGCATACCAGGAACCCAGCTCCGGAAGCCGGCTGTGAACCACTGTGCTGCCTGCAAGGTCTTCTGCAGGAACCATGGCAATGGCCTTTTCCTGTTCGCTAGCACCTTGCAGTGTACCGTGCAGACTGACACATGACCGTATCCGCAAGCATGCATCCTGGTTGGAAATGTGGCTTTCGTGAGAGCCCTGCTGGAGAGACAGCTGTCGGGCACCTACATGAAGTGGTAGAAAGGCTGCTGCTAATTGTCTTCCCAGGGCAGCAGTTCACCAGGGGCTGTTCTCCGGGAGCAGGAGCCATCATTAGTGCAGATGACCCCAAATGTGCTCAGTGGGGAGAACGGGAGCTGCCTCCCTGCCACACCACAATGCTGACACCGTGTCCTCAACAGAGAGAGGACGCGTCCTTTTTATTCCTTGTTTCCCTCAAATATCATGTTTCCGAGTGTCTGTATTCAACCAGCCCACATAACATCTGCATCGAAGGCCCCGTTTACCTCCGCGAGGGGCGATCAGAAGCTAGTGTCCAGGATCTGCCACTCGGCTTCCGGGACACCGTGCTTCTCAGGAACGGGCGAGTTTTCACAGTTGACAGGTCTGTGTACCACCCCAGACCTCCCAGGCTACTAAATTAGAATCCCCAAGGTGTGGGGTATGGGGCGTTTTCTCTGATAAGAAAATCCCATGTGGGAACATTAATCTAGTAGTGCCTGCATCCATTGTCCAAAACATGCTGACAGTTATTTACTGTCATAAAAGCCAACTAAAACTGTAATTTCAATTGTTATTATTAGAACGTTTTTAATTTGGGCATTTCAAATTCATCATTTTGCATACCCTTTCTTGCACTGTATCTGAAAAGCTTTAGAAGTATAATCTCACTAGGTGTAGAGTTACTATTAAATTAAGGTTGAAAACAAAAATAGCTCTACCGTCATTTAATTACAAAGTTAAAAGTTGTATCCTTGAGAGGCACCTGGGTGGCTCAGGTGGTTGAGTGTCCGACTCTTGATTGTGGCTGAGGTCATGATCCTGTGGTTGTGAGATGAAACCCCGTGTTGGGCTCTATGCTGAGTATGGAGCCTGCTTGACTTTTTCCTCTCTCCCTCTCCGACCCTCCCTCCCCCTCAAAAAAAGGGGAGAAACAAACAAATAAATAAATAAATAAGAACCTCACCTTTAAAAAAAAAAAAGTTCTTTCCTTTAGTCTTTTGAAAAACTGCTACTTTTGTGTATAATTTCAATGATAGGCATCGGCTTTTTGTTATACTATTTTTTTTTGAAATAGATTCATAAAATCTTCTGTAATTGCTGTATTTGACAATAAAATATTTTTTTAAGTTTATTTTGAGAGAGAGAGAGAGAGAGACCACACATATGTGGGAGAGGGGCAGAGAGAGAGAGGGAACGAGAGAATCCCAAGCTGGCTCCAAGCAGCACAGAGCCTGACGTGGAGCTTGATCTCACCACTGCGAGCTCATGACCTGAGCTGAAATGGTGAGTCAGGGGCTGAACCAATTGAGCCAATCAGGTGCCCCTAAAATATTTTTTAAGTTAATATTACATAACCTGATGATCAGCTCAGACTCTGAACCCTATAAATTAGTCTTTTTTTTTTTTTTTTGTAACAAAATTCAACTGAGTAAATGTGAAGATCAAATTGACTTTATTCAATTATTCATGAATTGGGCAGCATCCCATCTGGTCTGTTTTCATTAAAAGCAGCTCTTAAATTCTAATCTTTCAGTGTTTCCCTATTGCTTGTGATTGGGGGTTTGAGGGGATAGTGGCTAGGAGAGTGAGGTGAAAGAATTATCCAGTAATATCTCAACTCCTTTTTCTTCTTTACAGAGTGAAGCATCAAGTAGAATACCTGGGTCTGAAAGAAAACATCCGAGTGAGAAGAGCTGGTTATGCCTATCGGCGCATCTTCCAAAAATTCCTACAGAGGTAAGAAACTGGTGACTGGAATTTTTTTTTTTTTTTTGCTTTAAACAGGTTTATTGAGATACAATTCACTTAACGTATAATTTACTCATTTAAAATATACAATTCAGTGGCTTTTAATGGTTTTCTAGACTTGTGAATCCATCACTGCAATTCATTTGAGAACACTTTCATCATCCCAAAAAGTAACCCGAGTTCCCTAGCCACCACCCCCCCAGTTCTCCCCTCACCTCCTGCCCTGGGCCCACACTTCTTTCAGATAAAAAGACTTCCAAAATATGGCCTATTCTGGGCATTGTGTAGATGTAGAATCACACAACATGTGTCCTTTATGTCTGGCTT
The DNA here is from genome assembly GCF_018350195.1 of Panthera tigris. Classification (NCBI taxonomy): domain Eukaryota; kingdom Metazoa; phylum Chordata; class Mammalia; order Carnivora; family Felidae; genus Panthera; species Panthera tigris. Next base: position 45,485,204 of record NC_056665.1, read on the forward strand.
CTTTCAGTTAGCATAACGTTTGTATGGGTCATCCATGCTGCAGTGAGGATTGGCACTTCTCTCCGACTCACCGCCCAGTAATATTCCCTTGCACCAATATCGCAGTGTATTACATTTAACCTGTTCATCCGTCGCTAATAGGCATCAGTTGTCTTCACTTTTTGGCTATTGTGAATGACAAATAATGCTACTGTTAATGTTCGTGTACACATTTTTGCATAGACGTATGGTTTTATTTCTCTTGCATGCTTACCTAAAAATAGAATTACTGGTCGGGTGTGGGGGCATGCCTGGGTGCCTCAGTTAGTTGGGCATCCGACTTAGGCTCAGGTCACGATCTTGAGGTTCGTGAGTTCAAGCCCCGTCTCAGGCTCCGTGCTGACAGCTCAGAGCCTGGAGCCTGCTTTGGATTCTGTGTCTCCCTCCCTCTCTGTCCCTCCCCCACTCACACTGTGCCTCTCTCTCTCAAAAATAAATAAACATTAAAAAAAAATGTTGAATTACTGGGTTCCATGGCAACTTTGTAACTTTTTTGATGAATTGTGAGATTGGTTTCCAAAGTGGCTGTACCATTTTACATCCCCACCAGCAGTGTTTAAGGATTCCACTCCATCTGTATCCCTGCCAGCATTTGTTAGTATCTGACTTGGATTATAGCCATCCTAGGGAGTATGAAGTGGCATCTTGTGGTTTTGATTTTCATTTCCCTAATGGGAAATGACGTTAAGCATATTTCTTGTGCTTTTTGGTCACTAGATAAATGTCTGTTGAGCTCCTTTGCCCTTTTTTAAACTAAGCTATTTGTCCTTTTTTATTAAGTTGTAACAGAATTCTTTTTACCATTGTTTATTGTAGAATAAGTCAGCAGCCACAAGTATTTGGTCTGTTGAGTGTAACACAGAAGTGCAAGAATTCATGATAATTTTGACACGGAAGGGCTGAGGTTTAACTTGACTGACCAGATTAATAGTGTGAAGATGATTTCAGGAAAACATTTAACCTATTTAAGAAAATAAGCCTAAAGGGGCGCCTGGGTGGCTCAGTCAGTTGAATGTCCAACGCTTGATTTTGGCTCAGGTCATGATCCCCGGGTCATGGGATCCAGCCCCATACTGGGCTCTGTACTGATAGCTCAGAGCCTGCTTGGGATTCTCTCTCTCTGTCTCTCTCTGTGCCTCCCCTGCTCATTCGTTCTCTCTCTCTCTCTCAAAATAAATAAACGTTTAACAGAAACAAAATAAGCTTGAAGTACTTAACCTCAAAATTTTTGTATAGCCCATGTATAAAAAACTGATTTTCACATTTCCAATAAAGTGTATTTGGCAGGACCTGTACTTAAATTGCTCTTATTTTGTGTTCTTTGTTTTTGAAAAAGGTAGAATTTAGTGTCTTTAAAATATTACATGATTGTAACTTCTCTAACGATTCTACATTAATGGGGCCCCGCTGTATTTTCTACATCTATTTACTTTCCTTGAAGAAAGAAGGAAGCCTCGGGGCGCCTGGGTGGCTCAGTCCGTAAAGCATCAGACTTTCGCTCAGGTCATGATCTCATGGTTTGTGAGTTCGAGCCCCGCGTCGGGCTCTGTGCTGACTGTTCAGAGCCTGGAGGCTGCTTCACATTCTGTGTCTCCCCCTCTTTCTGCCCCTCCCATGTTCATGCTCTGTCTCTGTCTCTCAATAATAAAAGTAAATGTTAAAAATTTTTTTTAAAAATGGTTTTGTGGAGGGGCACCTGGGTGGCTCAGGCCGTTAATCATCCGACTTTGGCTCAGGTCATGATCTCACGGTTCATGGGTTCAAGCCCCGCATCAGGCTCTGTGCTGACAGCTCAGAGCCTGGAGCCTGCTTCAGATTCTGTGTCTCCCTGTCTCTCTCTCTGCCCCTCTACTGCTCATGCTCTGTCTCTCTCTGCCTCCCAAAAATAAAGAAACATAATAAAATTTTTAAAAAATGAAAGAAAGAAAGAAGGAAGCCATATTTAGTTTTTAATCAGAAAATAACTATGTCTTCCTGGTATAGATACAGGAAAAGGATTTAAGAATTTTTTTTTTAATTCAAATTTTCTGTAGCAAAGAAGGAGCAGGCTGAGTAAGAGCTTCATTACGGTCTTGGAAACACAGTACTTGTAATAAAGGAGTGTTTTCCATGGGACTGTTCTTGTTTCTCGTGTCCTGAGATTGGAATGGCTAGCCTACTGGTCACCAGCATGGGTCCTCATCTGTGAAAGGTCACTGATGGGGAAGGTCAAGAGAGGCTTAACAAAAGGGTGGATCATCCCATGTAATAAAGTCCCATTGACTCTGTCTCCACACAGTTGAGATTCCTGATAATTTTGAAGGCAGACTGGACTAGGAGTAAACTTCACCCTTGCTGCTCTCTGAATTGATTAAAGGGGCCACTACACCTATAGCGAAAGCAGAACTGTATGAAAAGAAGTATTCAGGAAGTGGAGAAGATACATCTGTCAAGTTCTTGCATGATTAGAGCAGCAACTTGTGCTGACGAACAACTGAGATATTAATTATGAACGACTTCTCTCTCCTTTAAACAAATCAATAGCACTAGCTAGAGTGGGGTTTCTCAACCTCAGCTATTGACATTTTGGGCTGGATGAGTCTTCGTTGTGGGATGCTTAGCAATTCCTTGGCCTCCACCCACTACCCTCTATTCCCCCAAGTTGTGACAACCAAAAGTGTATCCAGACATTGTTAATGTCCCCAGGGAGGTGCAAAGTCAGATGAGAACCATGGCTTAACTAATCATTAAATTTTTTTTGCCAAGCTGTATATCTTTGAAAATGTCCTTTTTCTTAATGAGAAAGAAATTAAATACAGAAAATAGTGAATGAAAAGTATTTCCTCCATCTTTCCCTAATTCAGAGAGACTTGCCCTCAACAATGCCAAAACATTCATAATTTTATCCTCCTTCAATATTTTTTCCTGTATTTAAAAACCCTTGATTGGATACCTGTAAATTCTCCCCAATTGATATCACTATTGAAAACTAAACGGCTATTTTTAAAAAGTTAACCATGGTTTTTTGTGGGGTTTTGTTGTTACTGGTGTTTTTTGTTTTTGTTTTTAAGAAACCCAATTCTAAAAAGCCTCCTTCCTTCCATATTATTTAAAAAAACAGGGGTGTCTGCATAGCTCAGTCAGTTAGGCATCCGACTTCAGCTCAGGTCATGGGTTCCAGCCCTGTGTTGGGCTCTGTGCTGACAGCTCAGAGCCTGAAGCCTGCTTTGGGTACTGTGTATCTCTCTGTCTCTCTGCCTCTCCCCTGCTTGTGCTCTGTCTCTCTCAAAAAAAAATAAGTAAACATTAAAAATAATAACAATAAAAAAAAAACAGACAGGGGTGCCTAGGTGGCTCAGTCGGTTAAGCGTCTGACTTCGGCTCAGGTCATGATCTCTCAGGCCGTGAGTTCAGGACCCACATCGGGCTCTGTACTGACAGCTCGGAGTCTGGAGCTTGCTTTGGATTGTGGGTCTCCTTCTCACTCTCCCCCTTCCCTGCTCACACTCTGTCTCTGTCTGTCTCTCTCTCAAAAATAAGTAAACCTTTAAAAAAAATTTTTAAAAATAATGAAAAAACCAGACAGGGGCGCCTGGGTGGCTCAGTCCATTAAGTGTCTGACTTCAGCTCAGTTCATGATCTCATAGTTCATGAGTTCAAGCCCCAGGTCGGGCCCTGTGCTGACAGCTCAGAGGCTAGAACCTGCTTCGGATTCTGTGTCTCCCTCTCTCTCTGCCCCTCCCCTGCTCTCTCTCTCAAAAATAAGTAAACATTAAAAACAGACAAGCCATCAAATTTAACTTCCATAAGCAATGCTGTGAGCACCCACACTGGGGAGGGCAGGAGTCCGTGCCCCCTGACAGGAACGTCTAAGCCACCCTGAACAGGCTGTGTTACATGTTTCCAGCAGCTCCTTCAATGAGCCGTGAAATAACCTTGTTGGTAACAATATCTGGACCTCTGTCAAGTGCCATGCTAGCTTCTTGACCCCGTGCCTGGTCCTTTCTTCTGTGCCTGACACAGAGTGAACATTTAGTGAATCTCTGTTACGCCCTGTCCGTTGAGGGACTTTCCCTGAAGGGCTTCTATCCTTGGAGGCCTCTCCTCTAGCTCTCCTGCAGAGTCTTTTCCTTTCAGAAGAGACAAATGGGCAGCCCTGTCTTACACAAAGCAGGCTCTTTTGATGTCCTGTGTCTTTTGATTTGAGAATGCTAGGGGAGGAATAAAAATAAAGTTTGGAAGGAAATTTGTTTTTCAAGAAAAAAATACTCAAAAAGGGCTAGAAGGCCATCTATGTCCTTGGCAGGGAATATTTTTCCAGAGACAGTGCTGTTTTCCATCAGGTGTGTGTCTGAGGTCCTGTTCATGCAGAATATGTCCACAGTCTGCCACTGTCTGTCTTGTCCTGTGATCCTCCGTGAGTAATTCAACCATGTCAGACCTTTCTTCTCCTTTTAAAAAAAAAATTATTTTTTTCAAAAATTTTTTTAACATTTATTTATTTTTGAGACAGAGAGAGACAGAGCATGAACAGGGGAGGGGCAGAGAGAGAGGGAGACACAGTATCTGAAACAGGCTCCAGGCTCTGAGCAGTCAGCACAGAGCCCGACGCAGGGCTCGAACTCACGGACCGTGAGATCATGACCTGAGCCGAAGTCGGACGCTTAACCGACCAAGCCACCCAGGCGCCCCAAAAATTATTTTTTGATGCTTATTTCTGAGAGAGAGAGAGAGAGAGAGAGAGAGAGAGAGAGAGAGAGAGATTGGGAGACACAGAATCTGAAGCAGGCTCCAGGCTCTGAGCTGTCAGCATAGACCCTGATGCAGGGCTCAAACCTATGAACCACGAGATCATGACCTGAGCCAAAGTCAGATGCTTAACCGACTGAGCCACCAAGGCACCCCAGACCTTTATTCTCCTCGTGGCTGAGAGGAGTTTGTAACCTCGTGGTTTACAAAGCTGCTTTCTACATATCCACAGAAAGCCCACCAAGTGAGTAAGTAACAACCTGAAGGAAAAGGATGTATTAATGCACAGCATGATGCCTGTGTGCACACCTCCTACAGCCCTCCCCGGGAAGGAAGCCCACAGGTCTAAACAGAGAGTGGTTCAGACACAACCTAGAGCTTAGAAAATAGGCTTAGCAAGTGGGAAATGGGCCTTTGTGTGTATTCATTTCCTCTTGGAAAAATGCTTTGTATTTATCAAAACCATCCCTCTTGACAGAGAATTAGAGACTAAAAACCAGAAGATGCCTTAGTAGCCTCACCGGTGGTTCGTGTGCTCTTGAACTAAATCCTGCACTGCCTTCAGAAGGAATACCCTACTCACCACTCCCGATAAAACTGTTATATCTTTAGAAAGTGTTAAAAAAGCTCTTAGAAAACAACTTTTAGAGCTAAGCAGCATGTGCCCCTTACTGTGGCTGGAGGAATAAGACCAAATGTGGATCCTGATTCTTAGGAAGAAAAATCTGATAGGAATAGAAGAGCTTTCTAAAATTTATCTTTTTTTAAGTTTATTTATAATCTCTACACCCAATGTGGGGCTCAAACTCAAAACCCTGAGATCAATAGTCACACGCTCCACCTGCTGAGCCAGCCAGGCGCCCCCTAAAGTTTATTTTGTGGCACCATTTACACTTCCTCACTAGCATACTTCCCTTGACCTTGACCTAGACTCTCAGAATGTAGGGGTGGAAAAGGGACACTTGTGAGGAAAGTCAGTCCATATCCTGGGCAAAAGAGAAGAAAGAATAGAAGGCTCAGGAATACATGAGGTGGCGAGAGTGTCCTACTTACTAGCTACCAAGACCTTTGTGTCCTTGGATGTCAGGAACATCCTCAACTCCAGTGCCAGCAGCTAGAGGTCAGTGGGGTCTGGGCTGCATTTCCTTTGAGGAGGAAACATCAGTTGGTCATCTGAGAGATAACAAGGAGCTCACCACTCAGAGGTGAAGAGAACAACCAGTGCACAGGCTTGAGATGAAATACTGGCATAGTTGGGTCTTAAACTAAAAATACGTGATGAAAGGAATGTAAGCCATGATCCTCGCGTCTCCAAAATTCTCACAGGCACCAGTTAGGCATTGCCCTGTGCACCCTATTCCCAGCAACATATCATGGAGGAAGACAGTGACCTGGGGGTGGGAGAGCCTTATACTAGAATTAGGCCCTGGTCGACAGACATCAGCTTAGGTCATGATCTCATGGTCTGTGGATTCAAGCCTCACGTTAGGATCTGTGCTGATGGCTCAGATCCTGGAGCCTGCTTCGGATTCTGTGTCTCCCTCTCTCTCTGCCCCTCTCACCCCCCTTGTGTTTTGTCTATCAAAAATAAATAAACATAAAAAAAAATTTAGAATTATGCCCTGGTGTCTCCAATGAAGACAAAAGGAAGTGAGGAGGGCACATCAGCCTTCAGGAAAGCTAGGGGCCCACTGCCATGGTCCATGATCAGAGGGCCCGGAGATGCCACTCAAACCCCATGTCTTGCCCAGACTCAAACTGTTAGAAGCCTTGTCAGGAAAAGGGAGAGAAAGTCTCTGGAAAAAAAATTGCTTACTATAAAAAAATCAAATGAGAAATGTAGCATTATTTTAATGGGGGTGGGGGTGTGTGTGTGTGAAGAGCTACCTGTTTGTGTTTGCACAATACAGACTGTTTCCTTTCAAATTTTGATTAGATTAAACCAGGCCTGAACTCTTGAAGACTTGTCACGTCAGAGTCCTAGTTTTTTCTTTATCACCCATAGCCAGCATGAATTTTTCTCCCTCATCCATTTAGATTGCCAGCACATTGCTACTTGTTCACCAAGCCCCCCAGTGGCATCTAGAAAGGTTCTGCTGTCAGTCATTTATATGTGGCTTCATTTGTTTGATTTTATTATGCCACATATGAAATAAATTCAGGCAGATGTGTGGCTTCAACTAGGTATTTTCGCTTTTAAGCTTTTTCTAAACATTAAAAAAATATGTTTTTTTAATGTTTATTTATTTTTGAGAGAGAGGAGGACAGAGGATCCAAAGCAGGTTCCGTGCTGACAGAGCAGAGCCCCACACGGGGCTCGAACTCATGAAATTGAGCCAAAGTTGGATGCTCCACTGCCTGAGCCACCCAGGTGCCCCTCATTTTTAAGCTTTTTATCTCTAGGGAATAGAAGAATTGGCTTCTCCAAGACATTTAAGACATTATCAAGCAAAATATGGATATTTGGGAGGAGGAGAGAGGCTCCCTAGAATCATCTTAGTCCCAACCAGCTGACCCTAAGGGTAATACCGGCTTTTGTCTTCTTAGCAAGCTCTGGATCCTGAAAGCATGGCCGCTCTTCTTGTTAAGATTCCCTTCTCCCTTAGATGCCATAAGTCTGTCTAATCCTGGTAGTAGCTTCTGGGAGCAAAGGAGGACCTGGCTTCTCTAGAGACCTGGAGCCCCTTCACTGCTGTGTCTAGATGTGCCTTCGCATAGGCCATGCGCTCCAACTTCTCTCCTGCACTCCTCGCTGATTTCTCCTCCTTCCCTCCCTCCCTTCCTTCCATGTTAAGTCTTTGAGACTTTCTGTATTTGACATCATGTAGTGTGCTTCTGTCTCTGTTATGTTAGCCTCTTACAGAATTACAATATTTGTAACATAAACGTGCAGTAGACTGTATGACCTTTAAAAAAGATATTTACACATAAGCCAATCCATGGCTTATATGTAGTATTGTGATTAAAGAAACAGATGGGGGTTCAAATCTCAGCTCTGAGAGTTACTAGCTAAGTAGCCTTAGGTGAGTCTCTGTTTGCCTCTGTTTCCTCCTCTGTAAAACGGAAAGACCAACCTGATCAGGTGGCTGGAAGAATAAAATGAGACCATGCACCTAATGCCCCAAGAACGGCACTTGATGCAGGGAGAGCACCCCGTAGATGTTAGCCACTTACTGTTCCTTGTTGCTTCCCAGCCCCAGGCTTTGTGTGAGCTGCTGGATGTGCACTGTCACCTGCTCGGGTGTGGCTTTGCCTCATGGAGCTCTTGTCCTCACAGAGGGGGCAGAAATAAAATAAGTACAAACATTAAGATAATTACCAATTAGGATATATACTCTAAAGGGAAAATACTATTTTCTATGAGAGAATAACAGTGGTGCTATTCTGGCTTGGGTAGTCTATAAAGGCCCCTCTGCAAGTGTCATTGAGGGACAGCGCCACGGAAGCCAGCCACGTGAGGCATTCCCAAATCGGGACATCCGGTAAAGGGAACAGCATGGGCAAGGCTCTGTGGAGGGAAGGAGTTTCGTGTGCATGAAGAAGCCATCCTCCCAGGGACATAGTGAGCAGAAGAGAAAGTAGAGAGAATAGCCAAGGACCAAACACCAGGGCCTCTTGACTCTAGATGAATGTTGATACTTAGTAATAACTGCTGTTACAGGGGGCTTTATAAAACTCTTTGCATTAACCATTAAGCACACCAAAAAAATCAGGGGAGATCACCATCGAGAAAAGAACGTTTGATTTTGTCCGAAGATTGTCACTGGCGACCTTCAGCAGTGCTATTTTTAGACAGTAGTAGAAAGGAAAAGCAGATTTTTCCCCAGGGTGTTAACATGGAAATAGATAGGGAGTGGGTAGGATGGATGCTCCAGAATGGGAATAACAGACCCAGCGGATTTTTCAGCTGTTGAGATCCATCCCTAAGCCGAGAACAGAGGTGAATGGATCACCAAGAAACACAGCAGTGGGTGTCTTTGGTGGGCAGTCCACTTTGAGGCTGAGCCTTCTGTCCCCAATTGTCCTCACAGGTATGCCATTCTGACCAAAGCCACCTGGCCCTCGTGGAGAGGGGACGAAAAACAAGGTGTTCTCCACTTGTTGCAGTCCGTCAACATGGACAGTGACCAGTTCCAGCTCGGGAGGAGCAAAGTGTTCATCAAAGCCCCCGAGTCTGTGAGTATGCCGCTGCCCTCCGTCATGTCCTCAGTGCCCCCCACCCCTTCCCCCAGCACTTCTGCTGCCCCTTCTCACACGTGCTGCCTTCATTTTCTCACTCTTTGGTTTATGCCTTCGGTGTCCTCTCCCCTGCTCCCAATGTAAGTGTTGGTCATTCCCCATACCCTTGCTCTGCAGAGCCTTCAGAAAGCTCAGCATGTATAAAAAGATGTCGTCATCTTGTTCCTTTTCTTACTGTCTCTCTCCCATGCTAGATGGCCATCTCCTCAAGGTCAGGGACTCTTGCCCCTTTGGTATGTTTGTGTACTCAGAGCCTTGTACAGACAGTGGCTCACAGCAGGTGCCCACCAGTTACTTCTAGTATCCAGTAGAGTCTCAGCGAAAAGGGACTTCTTTGTCTGACTAAGGAGGCTTGGGTAAACTTAACATCCTCCACCTGGGTGACACCAAACAGGTCATTTACATACACAGATTTCCTCCTTGAAGGTGGAACAGAGCTCTGGGGTGGGCAGTCTTAGGACTAGATCTTGAAGACCGTGAGGGAGCTTGGAAAGAACTTTGAGGAGCTGAATAGGGAAGAGGAGAAATCTCTGGGTTAATAGAACACAAATTTTTACCAATAAGGAGCTCAAAAATAAGTTCTACAATTAACAAACTTACTAGATCTCCACAGATTAATTAATAATTCCTGATGGGGAGATGGTCACTGTGAGCCTCATGAATGTCTGTAGGAAGTTCCCAGTTCCTATGTTGGATTCCTTATAGCAGAACCCCTCAGTTCTTCTGCCCAGGTAGCTCTGGGACTATGGAATAAAGACATTACTTTTTAAGATGGAGAAGCTGCTGGAACTAACCAGGGTTGGACATCATCATTTCTTGAGATTCCTTTGCCAATCACAAGACTCCGTTTCAAGAGTCTCTGGTGAACTTGACAAAATTAGTCATCAGATCCAGGGGAAATACCATGCGAACCGGCAGTGTTGGTGACCGCGGAAACACTTGACTTTAGACAAACCCCGGTTTTGCAGTGAGTTCCGTCCCCTAGAATGGGCCCCACAGCTGCTGTTCTGCCTCAGAGGATCAGACGGAGACTCAGAAATGGTAATGGCTGGGACTGAATGGCTTTAAGAGCCATAAAAGTTATTAAATAAATCAGTGGCACACATCAATAGAACCCGTTTATGAAAAGTTTGTGGTAGCATTTTCCACTTTTGAGTTATTTGTAGTTTCACAGCAATGTCATTTCCAAATATAAAATGAAAATGTTGTGTCATGCACCATTAAGCAACCCACAGAGCAGTTCCTGTTCTTTCTAAAATGGGATGGAGTGATTTATCAGTACAATGCAGAACTCCTCTGTTGCTTTGTACCCGCTTTTACTTTTTTGTCTTGCTAAATTTCCACGTATAATAAGGACAGCTTCAACATTTTTTGTACCTTTTTTTTTTCTGATTTAGTTGAGCTGTGGTGTTTTACTTGCAACATCAAGGTTTATTTTGGGTTTTCTTTTCCTTGTCTTCCTCCTGAATGCTTTATTGCCGTCACTCGCTTCTCCTTTTCCCCATCTTTTTACACACAGGCGCACACCGCACACGTACCTTCACTACTCTCTCCCCTCCCCCATCACTCAGCCATTCACGTCTAGTCCTGACGTTGCGAATACTTCTACAAAAGCTGGTTTTTAAGAATCTGCCTTGTGATTTTGCCTTGACTCTTAGCATAGATGTGCTGAATGTACGCAATAACCCATTTGCCTAAAGAACCCCCATTAGACACCAAAGGGTTTGGTTTCCATTTACTTGGTACATGTGTACATGATTTGGGGGTTTGCGGTGGGGGGAGCTCGCTCTCTCTCTCTCTCTCTCTCTCTCTCTCTCTTCCTTTTTTTCTTGAAGCTCCCTGATTTCTAACCTCCATGGCTTTTGGAAAAAACCTAAAACCCAGCTAATGTTTGATATCATCTATAGGAGGTTGGGAATTGGTTGCCTCCTCCTTTCTGAGTCACAAGTGCATTCTCTGTGACACTCCCAAAATAGTTCTGGGAACGAAAGAAAACAAGGCTTACTCAGAAACCCAACACACCAAGATAAGAAAGACCAACGAATATTCTTCAAAGAGGCAACCACAGGGCTCAGATTTTAAACATTCTGTCCAAATGTTAAATCACGTATTCCTTTTGTTTTCAGAAATATGCTCCCCGTCCCTGTTGTACGTGGCAGTGACAGCTGCGGAATGAAGCGGCCCCTTCCCTTCTGAGTTTGAGATGTTGTTTTTGCACAGCTAGGGCTATGAGAAGCAGAAGTTTAGTGACAGGAAGGGACGGATGTGGCTCCTGAGGATAGATCCAGATAAACAGAGGCACCAAATCGAGCCTGGCTGCCTTCAAATTCTCCTATTTACTTCTGGAACATTTCCGCAGTGACTTTTCATCAGCTTTACTTGTTTTCATTGGTACATTTTCTTTTGTTTCCTAGAGAGTCATGAAAACCACTGCCAAGGTGAGCGAGAAAGTTCCCCACCATTTCATGAGTTGACCGCATGCAGATTTACAGAGACAGACTTATATGCCAAAGTGAGGAAGAGCCTGGCAAGGCCTGAAAGACCTTGGGTCACTTTCCATTCCCACCCAGTCTTAGTTCCAATTTTCTCCTGTGTGCAATGGAGATGATGGACCTGTGTGGCCTGTGTGGTTGCTGATGAGTTGAATGAAATAATGTATTCTAGAATGTCAATCTAGAATGATACCTGACCCATAGTGGGCTCCCGGTACATTACAGCTATTTGCTATTATCTTCGTTATTCCAGAGCTTCCTTGAGTAGGGTGCAGCAGTCAGGATTGTTAAAGGGGCCTGAGTCTCAAGACCTGGGTCCTTACACAGAACAGTCCCAGTTCCGCTAGGTGAAGTCATGTCCCGACTATACATCTTATGTCCAGCTCCAGTTGCACTGGTTATAACCCTCTGGCCCAATGACTCCTTGGAGAATCTATGCAGCCAAAAGTCTACACTTTCGTGGACCTGAAAATCAGGCAGCCCTCTTCCACAGCAGCACAAGGTCTGCTCCTGCAAGAGCTGGAAACTCTGTGAAGAGGCTGCGTGCAGCACTAAACCGTGGCTTCCTCCAGTTCATTTCATCTAGCATCCTCTTTGGATCAAGGCAGAAAACTAGGGGATGAACGTGGAACCACCCATTTGATTCGCAGAGATTATGATTATGAGCAAGGCAGAGCACACATTTTCAAGGCCCGACTAACAACCAGATACAGCTGTTTTCTGTTATGTGTTCAGTTAAATGAAGAAAACAGAGAGAGATAAAGATGTTATAGTGATTACAGGGCCACCTGGGTTAAGCCTCCACCTCTTGATTTCGGCTCAGGTCATGGTTCGTGGGTTCCAGCCCTGAATCAGGTTCTGGGCTAACAGCATGGAGCCTGCTTGGGATTCTTTCTCTCTCTCTCTCTCTCTCTCTCTCTCTCTCTCTCTCCCTCTCCCTCTCTCTCCCTCTCCCTCTCCCTCCCCCCCTCTCTCTCCCCCCCTCTCTCTCTCCCCCTCTCTCTCTCCCCCTCTCTCTCACTCCCCCCCTCTCTCTCTCCCCCCCTCTCTCTCCCCCCCCCTCTCTCTCCCCCTCTCTCTCTTTCTCTATCTTTCTGCCCCTCTACCCCCTCAAAATAAATAAACTCAAAAAAAATATTTAAAGACATTATTGTAATTACAAACAATATGCCCTAGTAATCATTTTTTCACTTTTGTTCATGAGTCAGAGAAACTGCTCCCGATGTTATGTCCTTGACTAAACTGAGTGTCCCCCAAAAAAAGTGATGCTGAGGTCTTATGAATTGGCTCACATTTTCCCTCTGTACATTCACAGCTATTTCTTCTAGAAGAAATGAGAGAGAGAAAGTATGATGGATATGCTCGAGTGATACAGAAATCATGGAGGAAATTTGTGGCCCGGAAGAAATACGTCCAAATGAGAGAAGAAGGTATTCTAGTCATTTTGTTTCATGCATTTAACAAAGCTGCAGAATAACTTTGAGCTCAAAGTTACAAGTTCGCTTTCCTTTGCCTATAATGTCACATGTTAAAATCTTGCATTCATTTTGAGTTTCTCTGTGTATTTCCACACGATATTCCTCCTCTTTCTGGGGCCCTGGCCCTTCCCTCTTCTCTGGCCTTTGGGGAACTGCAGCCTCAGACCTCCTATTGAACAAGAAAGAGAGAAGGAGAAACAGTATTAACAGGAACTTCATCGGGGATTACATCGGGATGGACGAACACCCGGAACTCCAGCAGTTTGTGGGCAAGAGGGAGAAGATCGACTTTGCAGACACAGTGACCAAGTATGACAGAAGGTTCAAGGTACACACTGACCGCTGCCCATTGTGGGGAAAGTGGCCATTTTGACATGTCCGCCCACCTTCTTAAAGCACCTCTCCTTACAGGGTGTAAAGCGAGACTTGCTTCTTACTCCAAAGTGCTTATACTTAATCGGACGAGAGAAAGTGAAACAGGGCCCAGACAAAGGCCTGGTGAAGGAAGTGCTGAAGCGGAGAATTGAGATGGAGAGAATCTTGTCCGTGTCCCTCAGGTGAGTGGCGAGGGTGTGAGGCGAGGCTGCCTGGTCCTCCTCATCTTTGCCTCTCCGCCGTTCCAAACAGCCGGGAGAAAGGCCTGGCCGGGCTCCCCCCTTGTCAAAATCCTGGTGAAGAGAACTGAGTTTCCTCTTCTTCCCTGAGAAGACCCGACCTTCATTGGTCTCAGGAATGAGATTCCAAGAAGTGGCCTTCTGGGCAGCTCCACTAGTCAAGGGGAACTCAGATGCTTTCTTCCCACAAAATGTAAGAGAAAAACCTGGTATCCAAAACAGAGGATAAATGCTTTTACTGAAGTGGGGCCAAGGGACCAGAGTCCCATCCTGAAGCCCACCTCCCCCACCTCGAAGACCTGACCCATTTCACCAGCAAAGGCCCAGGCAGCCTGGAGTCATTGCTCAATGCCCCCTTCAACTCCCAAGTTCACAGGCAGAGGCGCCGGCTTTCTTTTGGCAGAGGGGCTTGTACGTGTAAGGAGACTTGTTTTAAATCCTGCCCTGCTCAGAATTCTCTCTGATGAGAGGAAATCCTCCCAGTCACAGAAGGCTAAGAAAAGAGGGAGAAAGGCCCCTTTGAGCTCAGTGGCTTCCCCCTTGAGTGGCATCCCTGGGCCCTTCTGAGGAGACCGCTGCTTCTGTGGGGGCAAGGCTACGGGCTGCCATTGCATTGACAGTCATGATGTCCTGGTGGTCTATGAACATGTCTTCCTGGAATCGGGATACCTCTAAATTCTTACTCCACACGGAGGACAAAACGGCTGCTCTCAGGAAAAAGCCGGGGTTTTGTGTGCTCAGGCATCCTATCTACCCGGCTGGAAATCCTGGCTCCAGTGTGATAATCCAAAACAGATTTCAAGTTGTGTCCATTCTTGCCTATGTCACGGTGGTTTCTGATTCTCTTTGTTCCCAGTTTTCCTGATAAAGGGCCAGGTGGTGCTGTGAGGTCAAGGGTTTAAAACATCGCAGCTCAGGATGTGGGGGAAACTTGTAAGCAGAGGAGTCCATCAGCAGCCTTTCTGGCAAACCCCACCTCAGGTGGGTCTCAGTGCCATGGATTTCAAGCAAGAGTTCCAGGCACTGTCCGGTTTCCAGAAGATCTTCCTGAGCATTCACCTCACCAGCTGGGCCACAGCCTGAGCTGGGCAGCCTGCCGGCCACACTTCCTGGCGAGCTGGGCGCTGAGGCTGCCCTTGTTCTTCCAAGGAACCCAACAGGAAGCTTCTTTTTTTCCTTGCATGGGGAAACGCCACACCTGGGCTAAGCAGGGTTCGCCTAAACCTGCTGTTTTCTCTTGACAGGGGCAGTGGCTGAATGCCAGGGAATCATAGTTCCGGGCACATGTGCTCGTTACTCTGAGAGTGATTATTATTCTTCCTGTTGTTATTGCCAGGCCTGTGTCTTCAGCCTTCAGACCACTCAGGCAGTGCTTGATCATAAATAATCATATGTCTCCATTTATATAAGGCACTTTGACACCATCCTTTTTGTCTAGGCCTTGAGGTTTATCAAGGTGTGGGATATCCCCCCTCAAATGTTTTCCTTCTGTCTTGTCTTGTCTCACAGCCTCTGGGGCTGCAGTGTCTCATGCTAAAACCAACTTCTGCTGCTGCTTCCTCATGGTCTGGACATGTGCTCCCTTATGGCCTTTCCTTGTTAGAGGATGTAATGAAATGAGGTGCTTAGCCCAAAAGTTGTTGTGGCTCCGGGGAGAGAAAAGAGTCTGAGTCATTGTAACTTGTGATCTGTGCATGTTGCAGTCACTGAGCCTCACCCTCACCAAGATTCATACTGTTCCCTCATTTCCTTCAACTACCGGGTTAGGCCAGTAATCTGAGTGAGGAATGCCACCACATGGGTGATGGTATGTGCAGAATCAAAACCAGGGTAGAAATGGATTGTGGTACCAGACCACCAGACGTGCGTGTGTGTGTGTGTGTGTGTGTGTGTGTGTGTGTGTGTGCGTGTTCTCAAAATATTTCAACACTGGTATAGAGAAGGATTTTAACAGATGTCTTGCACTTTAGGGAAAAAGTTGTATTGTGTGTATGTGTGCTGAACACTGTGAGGCTTAGTGCTTGACTCTGGCTGCAGTGACTGCCCCATGGTTTCTTCTAGTTAAGACCATCACCATGCCCATAAACTTGGTCTTCTGGACCACCTCTAACTCTTATAACATCGGGAAAGCAGAATGGGCTGGTAGCTCCCAAGCAAACCAACCAACCATGCAAAAACAACTATGCAACCGTTTGGGAAACGAGAGCATGACCAAATATTTGATATGAAGGATTTAGTGTTCATCTCCTTAGGTGTGATCTCGGTATTGTGGTTATTTTGGTCGAAAGAGGCTTTGTCTGGGACTCCTGGCAGGCTCAGTTGGTAGAGCATGGGACTCTTGATCTCCGGGTCATGAGTTCATGCCCCATGTTGGATGTAGAGGCTACTTAAAAATAAAATCTTAAAAGAAAATTTTAGGGGTGCCTGGGTGGCTCAGTCATTTAAGCGTCTGACTTTGGCTCAAGTCATGATCTTATGGTTCGTGGGTTCAAGCCCCTCATCGTGCTCTGTGCTGACAGCTCAGAGCCTGGAGCCTTCTTTGGATTCTGTGTCTCCCTCTCTCTCTGATCCTCCCCTGCTCACCATCTGTCTCTCTCTCTCTCAAAAATTAAAAAACATTAAAAAAAATTTTAAAGACTAGGAAAGAAAATTTAAGCTAAAGAAAAACATATAGGCCAGTCCCAATAGCTCAGGTGTAAGAGCCTGTGTTCTTTGCTTTCCCATTGTAGGTAATGAGATGGGTACCATCAAATCTCATAATTGGGGCTCTGTCTGATAAGGTTTTTATTTTTTTTTTAATTTATTTATTGTTTAATTTATATTTAAGTTAGTTAGCATATGGTGCAACAGTGATTCAGGAGTAGATTCCTTAATGCCCCTTGCCCATTTAGACTGTCCCCCCTCCCACAACCCACCCAGCAACCCTCTGTTTGTTCTCTGTATTTAAGTCTTTTATGTTTTGTCCCCCTCCCTGTTTTTATATTATTTTTGCTTCCCTTCCTTTAGGTTTATCTGTTTTGTATCTTAAAGTCCTCATATGAGTGAAGTTGTATGATTATCTTTTCTCTAATTTCGCTTAGCATAATACTCTCTAGTTCCATCCATGTAGTTGCAGATGGCAAGATTTCATTATTTGTCATTGTCAAGTAATACTCGATCGTATATACATAACACATCTTCCTTAGCCATTCCTCTGTCAATGGACATTTGGACTCTTTCCATACTTTGTTGTCAGTAGTGCTGCTGTAGACATTGGGGTGCATGTGCCCCTTTGAAACAACATACCTCTATCCCTTGTATAAATACCTCCTAGTGCAATTGCTGGGTTGTAGGGTAGTTCTATTTTTAATTTTTCAAGGAACCTTCATACTGTTTTCCAGAGTGGCTACACCAGTTTGCATTCCCATCAGCAGTGCAAAAGAGATCCTCTTTCTCCGCATTCTCACCAACATCTGTTGTTGCCTGAGTTGTTACTGTTAGCCATTCTGACAGGTGTGAGTTGGTATCTCATTGTGGTTTTGATTTGTATTTCCCTGATGGTGAGTGATGTTGAGCATTTTTTTCATGCGTCTGTTCACCATCTGGATGTCTTCTTTGAGAAATATCTGTTCGTGTCTTTTGTCCATTTTGTCACTGGATTATTTGTTTTTTGGGTGTTGAGTTTGATAAGTTCTCTATAGATTTTGGATACTAACCCCTTATCTGATATGTCGTTTGCAAATATCTTCTCCCACTCTGTCGGTTGCCTTTTAGTTTTGCTGATTGTTTCCTTCGCTGTGCAGAAGCTTTATTTTGATGAGGTCCCATAGTTCATTTTTGCTTTTGTTTCCCTTGCCTCCAGAGATGTGTTGAGTAAGAAGTTGGTGCAGCCAAGATCAAAGAGGTTTTTGCCTGCTTTCTCCTCGAGGATTTTAATGGCTTCCTGTCTTACGTTTAGGTCTTTCATCCATTTTGAGTTTATTTTTGTGTACGGTAAGAAAGTGGTACAGGTTCATTTTTCTGCATGTCGCTGTCCAGTTTTCCAGCACCACTTGCTGAAGAGACTGTCTTTATTCCATTGGATATTTTTTCCTGCTTTGTCAAAGATTGGTTGGCCATACGTTTGTGAGTCCATTTCTGGGTTCTCTATTCTGTTCCATTGATCTGAGTGTTTGTTCTTGTGCCGTACTGTTCTTGTACCGTACTGTCTCGATGATTACAGCTTTGTAGTATAGCTTGAAGTCTGGGATTATGATGCCTCCTGCTTTTGTTTTCTTTTTGAAGATTGCTTTGACTATTTGAGGTCTTTTCTGGTTCCATACAAATTTTAGGATTGTTTGTTCTAGCTCTGTGAAGAATGCTGGTGTTATTTTGATAGGTACTGCATTGACTATGTAGATTGCTTTGGGTAGTATTAACATTTTAACAATATTTGTTCTTCCTATCCAGGAGCATGGAATATTTGTCCATTTTTTGTCTGTGTGTCTTCTTCAATTTCTCTCATAAGCTTTCTATAGTTTTCAGTGTATAGGTTTTTCACCTCTTTGGTTATGTTTATTCCTAGGTATTTTATAGTTTTTGGTGCAATTGTAAATGGGATTGATTCCTTGATTTCTCTTTCTGTTGCTTCATTATTGGTGCATAGGAATACAACCGATCCCGTGCATTGGTTTTATATCCTGCCACTTTGCTGAATTCATGGATCCGTTCTAGCAGTTTTTTTGGTGGAATCTTTTGGGTTTTCCATATAGAGTATCATGTCATCTGCGAAGAGTGAAAGTTTGACCTCCTCCTGGCCGATTTGGATGCCTTTTATTCCTTTGTGTTGTCTGACTGCTGAGGCTAAGACTTCCAATACTATGTTGAATAACAGTGGTGAGAGTGGACATCCCTGTCTTGTTCCTGACCTTAGGGGGAAAGCTCTCAGTTTTTTCCCATTGAGGATGATATTAGCAGTGGGTCTTTCATATATGGCTTTTATGATCTTGAGGTGTGATCCTTCTATCCCTACTTTCTTGAGAGTTTTTATCAAGAAAGGGTGCTGTACTTTGTCAAATGCTTTCTCTGCATCTATTGAGAGGATCATGTGGTTCTTGTCCTTTTTTTTATTGATGTGATGCATCACATTGATTGTTTTGTGGATATTGAACCAGCCCTGGATCCCAGCTATAAATCCCATTTGGTTGTGGTGAATAATTCCTTGTTGAAGAAGAATTATTCGTGGATCTGGTTGGCTAGTATCTTGTGGAAGATTTTTGTATCCATGTTCATCAGGGACATTGATCTATAGTTCTCCTTTTTAGTGTAGTCTTTGTCTGGTTTTGGAATCAAGGTAATCCTGGCTTCATAGAAAGAGTTTTTAAGTTTGCCTTCCATTTCTATTTTTTGGAACAGCTTCAAGAGAATAGGTGTGAACTCTTCTTTAAATGTTTGGTAGAATTCCCCTGGAAAGCCATCCAGCCCTAGACTCTTGTTTTTTGGGGAGAGTTTTGATTTATTTACTGGTTATGGGTCTGTTCAAATTTTCTACTTCTTCCTGTTTCGGTTTTGGCAATTTATATTTTTCTAGGAATGTGTCCATTTCTTCCAGATTGCCCATTTTATTGGTGTTTAATTGCTCATAATATTCTCTTATTGTTTTTATTTCTCCAGTGTTGGTTGTGATCTCTCCTCTTTCATTCTTGATTTTATTTATTTGGGTCCTTTCTTTTTTTGTTTTTGATCAAACTGGCTAGGGGTTTATCAATTTTGTTAATTCTTTGAAAGAACCAGCTGGTTTCATTGATCTGTTCTACTGTTTTATTTGTCTGTTTGTTTTTGTGTTTTTGTTTCGATCACATTGATTTCTGCTCTAATGGTTGTTATTCCTGTCTTCTGCTGGTTTGGGGTTTTATTTGCTGTTCTTTTTCCAGCTCTTTGAGGTGTGAGGTTAGGTTGTGTATCTGAGGGCTTTCTTCCTTCTTTAGGAAGGCCTACATTGCTATATACTTTTATGACTGCCTCTGCTGCATGCCAGAAGTTTTGGGCTGTGGTGTTATCATTTTCATTGCCCTCATATACTTTTTAATTTTCCCTTTAATTTCTTGGTTAGCCCATTCTTTTTTCTTTTCTTTCTTTTTTTTTTTAATATGGGACACTTCATGAATTTGTGTGTCATCCTTGTGCAGGGGCCATGCTAATCTTTTCTGTATCATTCCAATTTTAGTATATGTGCTGCTGAAGTGAGCACGCCATGCATTCTTTAGTAGGATGTTCTTTAGTCCCCAAGTATTTGTTATCTTTCCAAATTTTCTCTTGTGGTTGATTGCAAGTTTCATAGCATTGTGGCCTGAAAATATGCACAGTATGATCTCAGTCTTTTTGTACTTGCTGAGGGCTGATATGTGTCCCACTATGTGATCTGTTCTGGAGAATGTTCCATGGGCACTGAAGAAGAATGTGTATTCTGCTGCTTTAGGATAAAATGTTCTGAATATATCTGTTAAGTCCATCCTGTCCAATGTGTCACTCAAAGCCATTGCTTCCATGTTGATTTTCTGTTTAGATGATCTGCCTGTTGTTGTAAGTGGGATGTTGAAGTTCCCTACTTTTATGGTATTATTATCAATGAATTTCTTTTTGTTTGTGATTAATTTATATATTTGGGTTCCTCAACATTTGGAGCATAAATGTTTACAATTGTTAGGTCTTCTTCATGGATAGACCCCTTAATTATGATATAATGCCCTTCTCCATCTCTTGTTATAGTCTTTATTTAAAACAAAAAATTTTTTAACATTTATTTATTTTTGAGAGATAGAGAGCAGGGGAGGGGCAGAGAGAGAGGGAGACACAAAATATGAAGCAGGCCCCACGCTCTGGGCTGTTAGCACAGAGCCCGAAGTGGGGCTCAAACCCACAAACTGTGAGATCATGACCTGAGCTGAAGTTGGATGCCCAACTGACTGAGCCACCCAGGCGCCCCTAAGTCCATTTTAAAATCTAGATCATCTGATATAAATATTGCTACTCCAGCTCTCTTTTGTTGACCATTAGCATGATAGATGGTTCTCCATCTCCTTATTTTCAATCTGAGGGTGTCTTTAGGTCTAAAATGGGTCTCTTGTAAACAGCATATAGATGGATCTTGTTTTCTTATCCCTTCTGTTACCCTATGTCTTTTGAATGGAGCGTTGAGCCCATTGACATTTAGAGTGAGTACTGAAAGATAGGAATTTATTGCCATTATGTTGCTAATAAATTGGAGAGTTGGAATTTCTGGTAGTGTTCTCTGGTTCTTTGTTGCTTTTGGTCTTTTTGTTTCTGTTTTTGTTTTAGTTGTTTCATCTCTTCTCCCTTCAGAGAGTCCCCCTTAAAATTTCTTGCAGGGCTGGTTTAGTGGTCACGAACTACTTTAATTTTTGTTTGTCTGGGAAACTTTTTATCTCTTCTATTTTGAATGACAGCCTTGCTGGATGAAGAATTCTTGGCTGCATATTTTTCCGATTCAGCACATTGAATATATCCTGCCACTCCCTTCTGGTCTGCCAAGTTTCTGTGTATAGGTCTGCTGCAAACCTGATCTGTCTTCCCTTGTAGGTTAAGGACTTTTTTTCCCTTGCTGCTTTCATGATTCTTTCCTTGCCTGAGTATTTTGTGAATTTGACTATGTTATGCCTTGTTGCTGGTCGGTTTCTGTTAAATGTAATGGCAGTCCTCTGTGCTTCCTGGATTTCGATGTCTGTGTCTTTCCCCAGGTTAGGAAAGATTTCTGCTATGATTCGTTCACATAAATTTTCTACCCCTTTTTTTCTCTCTTCATCTTCTGGGACCCCTGTCATTCTCATGTTATTCCTTTTTAATGAGTCACTGAGTTCTCTAATTTTTATTTTGTGCTCTTTTGCCTTAGTTTCCCTCTTTTTTTCTGCTTCAGTATTCTCCATAAGTTTGCTCTGCCTCATCCATTCTTGCTGCTGTGGCATCCATTCTTGCTGCCGTGGCATCCATTCGAGATAGCAGCTCAGTTATAGCATTTTTTATTTCATCCTCCCTAGCTTTTACTTCTTTTATCTCCGCAGAAAGGGATTCTGATGTATTTTCAACCCCAGCTAGTATTCTTATTATCATGATTCTAAATTCTGATTCAGACATCTTGTTTGTATCTGTGATTAAGTGCTCAGCTGTCATTTCTTTCTGTTCTTTCTTTTGGGGTGAATTCCTTCGTTTTGTCATTTTTGAGGAAGAAAAGGAATTAATAAAGTAAGAAAAATTAAAATTAAAAATTAAAAATTAAAAACAACACAAAGAAATCAAATAAAGGATGCTAGATCCTAGGTATGTTTTGGTCTGGTTGTTGAAAGAAGCTTGATAGAGTAGAGAAAAAAGGGAAAGATAAGAAAAGAAAAAAAGGAAAACCTTTGAAAATTTGAAAAAATGAATACAATAAAACAGAATAGAATGAAATGATGAAAGTAAAATAGAATTTTAAGAATTTATAAAAGAGTAAAAAAAACTAGTAGAAAAAATTGAAAAGTCTTTTTAATAAAAATGGAAAATAAAAGATTTTTTTTCTCTTTCTGTATTCAAGAGTAAGAACAGGGGAAAAAAAATGAATAAAAGAACGAGCAAACAGAATGGAGTATGATTGAAATTACATCTGGTTTCTCATAGAAGTCAAGCTATGAAGCACTTTATAGTCCGTAAACTAAGCAGGCAGAGAGACTTGTGTTTGTCAAGAGTGCTGTTGGCCCAGTTGGGCAGGGCTTAGTGTAACAGCTATGTCCTCCATAGATGGCACTGCTTAGCTTACTGGGGTGGATTGCTGTGGATGGCACTTGTAGGCATGTATGTGCATATGTGGGAGGGGTGAAAATGGCATCACCCTGCTACCCAGTCTCTAGTATTTGAACTCTGTGGTCTCCACGACTGGCAATCAAGCACCCTTGATTTTTCTCTGGCTTCCATCCACTCCCCACTTCTACACTGTCTGTAACCAAGCTGCCAGGTGGCACCTGCCTCTTGAGTTTTATCTCAAATAGGGCTTTTTCCCAGCCCCTCACTTCTGAGGGACTTCAGCTTTGGCCCACTCACACCTTCTGGAGGAGGGTCTCACCAAGCAATGGCCAGGTGCCAGTTCGTCCCCAGGAATGTTCATGAGACCGCACTGCTGATGGTGCCCAGAGACTGTGGCCAGGTGCCAGCCCAGCCCAGAAAAAGTTCATGCAATCTTGTACCAGCAGCAGAGTTTCAAGGTTTACGGAAAATCACAACACACATCTGGCTCCGGCCTTCACCCTCAATGTCCTTATTCCAGCACTAGTAAATGTGGTTGTTCGGAATCTGCTGGGACCTTTGCCTGTGGGGATGCTGCACAACCTCTACCAGGTGTCCTCCCAGCAGGGGAACTGCTTCTCCCCATGTGGCCCGAGAACCTCTTGGACCCCACTCTGCTACTGGGGATTCTCCCTTCTCACCAGAGCACCACTAGGTATTGAGCTGCGGAGTTGCAGACTCTGCGCTCCCCCTGTTTATAGAGTCTTAATGGAATTTAAACCCTCTCCTTTCTCCTTTCTTCCTTTCTTCCTTTTTTGTTCAGTCCCTGTGGCTGTTTCCACTTTTCCATTTTCTCTGCAGCTGCTTTTGGTGGTGGTGGGGGTGCTTTTCCCATACTCTCTCCCCATCTCCGTCCTCTCTCCACAAGCAAAAACAACTCCCTGACCTCCGCAGCTTCTCTCTCCCCCAGTTCACCTCTCCACGCCGCGTACCTGCTGAGTTCTGTGGTTCAGGTTGTGCAGATTGTTGTGTTAATCCTCAAATCAGTTTTCTAGGTGTGCAGGATGGGTTAGTGCTAATCTGGCTACATTTCAGCAATGAGAGATGCAAAAAAAACCTTCATGCTGTTCCGCCATCTTGGCCCCTCCTCTGATGAGGCTTCTAATAGTCCTTGTCATTTTAATAGCTGATCACCAGAGGCCCAAGACTGAAAACTACGTGGCTCCCTGTCTGGTTCAGTAGATTTTCCAAAATGACTATGTGATGGGAAGATCAACCTGAAAGAGGGCTTTAGGGAGATGCTCCAGTTTCTCTTGTTGCAACATTCTTGCCTAGAATGTTGCATTGCCTAATTGGCTAAACCTGGCAGTAAGAACAGCCTGCTTTACCACTGCGCAGCTGACCCAAAACATTACTGAAATCTTGACCTGATGTAACCTTTGAGATTTGGGAACCTGGACGTTGTCAGCATTTTTGAACTGAACCCCTACCTTCTGTTCAGCTCTGGAATTTGGAGGTGAATGCGAACATAGTCACTGCCTCAAGGAGCTCCCTGTCATTCTGGAATGGAAGCAAATACCTGAGTAGGCCTTCCATATAACCTGCCATACAGGTTATAAGTGTTAGGAGATGTTACACATACATCTCCTGGGATACAAAAGACACGATGAGCCTTCTCACTGGGGGTCTGTGAAGCTTCGCTAGGAGACCCTTGTTTAGGTTTGACACAGCTTGTGTCTGCACTACAGGGAAATCAGGTTGCCCCAAAACTGGTGCCACTGGTTTCTCTAGTGGAATTCTGGAGAAGGTTTATTTTCTTCTCCTTCTTCACGTTTATTTATTTTTGAAAGAGAGAGACGGAGAGCATGTGTGCAAGCAAGCAAAGGAGAGGCAAAGGGAGAGGAGATAGAGACTCCCAAGCAGGTTGTGTGCTGACAGCAGAGACCCCGATGCAGGGCTTGAACTCATGAGCCATGAGAGCATGACCTGAGCCAGACACTTAACCGATTGAGCCACCCAGGCACCCAGGTTTATTTTCTTCTTTAATTACCTCTGTACTTTCCAGTTTGCTAAAAGGAGTACATATAAAGGTTTAAATAAAGGCAGGGCTGGCCTAGGAAATAGCCTTTTCAGCATGGGGGGGGGGGGACCTCCTTTAAGTCTTTACTCAGTGTTTTGTAACGAACATTTTTTTGTGAAAGAGATACTGATTAAGGGAGTGAAACAAGATTTTCTAGTATCATCAGCAATATAACAATAAGCCACAAAGATGAGATAAAAAGCAAATAGAGAGCCAAAGCAGGGACTAGTAAAGGATCTTTCAGCACAGGGGACTACATCAAACATCTGTAAGGAATTGCAGCTTGAGCATATGAATAAGACAGGGGTGAGGTCCAAAGATAAGTCTGAATTTTTAGAGTAAATAAATGTAAAAGCTTTGTTTTTAGACCCTGGAGCGTGGGCTGAGGAGAGGCGAATGAACTTAAAACTCTGGCCTGAGGATGGTTTCACTGACTCCCATGCCTGGGTCACCCGAGGGAGGGGTTTCTGAATTTGATGGCTAAAGACAAAGTGTCCGAACACTTGTTCTCATTTCCAGACTCCTGCTGATAATTGGCCCTGAAGTTTTGGCCTGCTTGCTTTTTTCTTTATGGTAATGAAACTCCTAACCGCATTAAACTACTCAAGGTTACTTGCGTTGGGCTCATTTAGCCCAGTTGAATAAGCACTGTCCCGCCGAAAAGTACAGCCAGGCAAACAGACGCATCCAGACATGCCCAAGAGTGCTCTGCATCAAGCAGAGTTTTGTTTCTCACCCCACACACCGAAAAGTGGGGCTTCTTGTTTTACTCTTTGCCTATCGCATCCACTCCCTTCCTCACGCAACAGTCTTCTTACCCCTGGGCTAGGATGCTAGAATGCTTGGGGTTTTTTTTTCATTAATTCCAAATGATGTTTACATAAGTGCCTTTGTGTGGAGTTCTGCATTGCCATAATTGAATTGATCATGACAATTCTAGACTTTTCATCTGCCTAGAGACAGGAAGATGATAGTAGCTTTGTAGCTAGACTGTCTGTGGTACATTCTCAGACTTTACGAAAAGATTCCATTTCCTCATTTAGAAAAGTAGAGATTTAGAAATAGTAGAGATTGTGAGCTGCCCTGCAATACCTATTTCCTCCTTTACATAGGAATGGCTGACAGCCTCCCCTAAGACTGCATTTCCCAGGCTTCCTTGCAGCTAGGCGTAACCATGTGATGTAGTGCTGGCCCATGGGGTGTGAGCAGAAGTGACTTGTACAACTTCCCGGTCCTACCTGTAAAAGGAAACAGTAAATGCCTAGCCCCCAGGCACTGTAGAATGGTCCTGGTGGTCCTGAATTGCTTTTGCAAATGCTTTTGAGGAGCAAGAGACAAAAATGCAATCTTGTTTAAACTGCCAGTTGCCACGGTCTTCATCACGACAGAAAAACCTATATCCCAACTATAACAAGAGTATAAAGGAAACTAGTTGTGATGTAGGAAAGTTTGAAAACAAAAGCTTGAGGTAGTAATAATGACCAAGTGTTCCACCTAAATGGCCATTATGTGTTCAAAAATGCCTGTAAAGTATTCTGACTTCACTTCCAAGAAGAACTCTCCTGCATACTCATCCTCATTAAACAGGCTTTGAAGGGCCAAGCTCCCTCTCAGTGTGCTGTTGTCTCATTGCTTCTAGTTTACTCATCTCTCCCCTGTGGTTTGTGCATGCTGCCATCCTGTGCCTTTAAATTATAGGTGGGTGGTGGGCCTACCTTAGATCTCTCCTCTCCTATACATTACCAAGCTCCTTTCATGTAGGAAGACTAAGGGGCTGAGGTTTCTGGAACAGGCTATGGCTAAAGCTACTGACTTAATCAGGTACAGGTCGTTAGCTTCCTTCTGTGCCCAAAGAGAGAAGGTTCCTGACAAGCCACCAAGGCTCTGACTGCCCGAATAAGTCAGAAGGCTCACACTACCTCTGGTCTACCCCGACCTCATCATATTCATGGGACTTCCCAGAGATACCATGGGGGTTGCAGTTTAAATGGATCAGAGTCTACATGGAAGAAGAATGCTTAATCTCTAAAGCTTCTCTATGCCCTAGTTCTTTCTCCATACTCACCTTCCCGTCTGGGTTTGTAATCTATTGGTGCAGCGGTACCTGGGGTCCCGAGAGCAGCCCCCTGTGTGATACAGCTCAGCTCTGGTTACTAAAAAAAAACAAAACAAACAAACAAACAAAAAAAACCATGTTGTTGGCATTTCCTGCACTTGGACAGATTAAAATGTTATTGTGGTCAATTCATTGAAACAGGTTTGCTTTGTTTTTAATACCTGGAAAAACACTATCCCTGATGAAATGTCGTTCTTTAGAGGGGTGTCTTAGATAGTTTAACGGTGGTACGGTGGAGGTCTTTGTACGTGTGTACATTATGGAACCTTTGGGGTTGGTGGCCTCCTTCAACTGAGCTATACCTCTAACAACTGGAGTATAAAAGGTCTTAATTATATGTGTGTTGTAATTTCCATGAAGTCTAGCTGGGTTGGGAGATGGAACTGAGTCTAATCAATCCTCTCTACCAATAAGCATTTTCCCCAGAACTGGGTTTGCCTCAGCCTCTTCCAGTCTTCCTGCAGCATCTCATGTTTTCTCCCTCCTGGCCTGAGTTTGCCCACAGCCCTACCCTATACAAACACGCAGTTTCCACAGAGGTGTGTTCTCTCCCTGTCCCACGAAATTCATTAGCTTGAAGTTGATGCTTGTTCTTGCTTGCTGTTGGTCTACCTGTCTTGTGTATCTGTGTTTCGTGTGTTCGTGCCTTCAGCAGCTCTTGGCACACAGTTTAAGCAGAGCACCCAATACCCAAAGACCCATAATAAGTGCTTACAAAGCCCAGGGTGTTGGCCTCCCTTTTGGTAACTGAGCTACAATTCTTCAAGTTAGGATTTATTACAATAGCTACAACCATATTGTAAATTCTACTAACTTGGCACTTATGTGGAATTGTTCACTTTCAGCCACATTCTATTCATAACAGTTGGGATTTTTATGATCCTGAGAACGTAGAAGTTGAATTTGAAAGTGGTTTTTTCTTTTTTAATACAGACTAAATTGTCCTTAAATTCCGGATTTTGAAAATCATGTGGGAGATTTATTTTGATGGTACTTTTGGTGGGTTAGAAGCTTCCTTCGAAAGCAGATTGCAGCAATTTTGTTATGTAATTTGTAGCTGTTGTGTTTTGTTTTGAAGCTTATCACTTATAGAAAGACTGTAGAAACCTAATGCTATCTTACAGAATTTTTTTAAGGGAATAAACAGACGTGCAACTTTCATTAAGTCTTTCCAATCTCTTTGCAGTACCATGCAGGATGACATTTTCATTCTTCATGAGCAAGAGTATGACAGCCTGCTTGAGTCTGTCTTCAAAACTGAATTCTTAAGCCTCTTAGCAAAGCGTTATGAGGAAAAAACCCAGAAGCAACTACCTCTGAAATTTAGCAATACGTAAGTGGGGATCTGGGGCCCAAAGTTGTGAGTAAAAATTGATCTCCCTGCTTCAGTCAAGGCTGAGAAGAGAGGAGGCTTGTGGGGTGGAGCAGGGGGTCTGACCGGCTTCAGTGGCTTCAGAAAAGCCCAGCCCTGTGTGCCTCCATTTCCCCCAGAGAGCCCTAGGGCCTACAGAAGACAGTCCTGATGGATGTTACAGACCTAGAAAGATCACTTTTGCATTTTTGTGAAGTAATATGGACAGCTACTTAAAATTAGGATTTTTCTGCCTTATGACATGAGAAAATGTAAGTTAAAAAAAAAGCAGAATATGGAATTGTGTTATGTAAGCCCATAGGCAGTATGAAAAATAAAAACTGGCTGGGCATTTTAGAGTTGTGGATGAATTTCCCATCTATTTGGGTTTTGGTTGCTAGTGTTGAATGAAATTTCATTAAGTAATAACCACCTTCCGTGCCAGGGAGACATGGGCTATCTTGTGTCTGGCATCTCTCAGTTCTCCACAAACAGACGGAGGGAAATCAGAGAGGCACAGTGACACCCCACAATAGTGTGGCCTGGAGAGTGTCCCTTCCCTTTCGTCCGCTCGGCAGACCCACCTGAGTTCACCTGATGGAATGACATTGGTACCTATAATGGGGTACCTCCCTCACCAACTGGTTTCTTACAGATGCTTCCTGGGCCCCAGATACTTCTGCCTCTGGTCGGGGCTTCGCACGCCGCTGTCCCACACCCATGTACGTTGTCCGCATTCGAGGGCCCCGGGCCGGCTCAGATGACCTGGGTTTGCCTAGTTTTACAGCACGCTTGCCCAGCAGCAGAAAACTCCATGCTGGAGTCTGCGAGCACCATTTTCTCACGTGTTACTAACAAATATCCTCGTCACAGGCTTGAACTCAAGTTGAAAAAGGAAAACTGGGGTCCCTGGAGTGCAGGGGGCTCCCGGCAAGTGCAGTTCCACCAAGGCTTCGGTGACCTGGCCATCCTCAAGCCCAGTAACAAAGTGCTGCAGGTCAGCATCGGACCAGGCCTGCCCAAGAACTCCCGTAAGTATGCACGGGGCCCGTGGCAGGACCACCGCCTGGCCCTCCCTCACCCTGCTCGGGGCCAGACTTGCTTCCTTCGAGATGCTCATGGGGCTCTGCGAGGCAGAGAACCAGTACATTTACTGCTTCCTGGGGCTGGGGTTTACTTGACATTGAAGCATTTCCAACTAAACCAACATCGAGGCAAATGAGCAGGTTAAACCTTTCTGGATAATTTCGCACTTAGGTATAGCAATCCTGGCATTACAAATACTGTGTTTAAAATAAATCAGGGGAGCCTGGGTGGCTTCGTCGGTTGAGCGTCCAACTTCAGCTCAAGGTCATGATCTCATGGTCTGTGAGTTCGAGCCCCACGTCGGGCTCTGTGCTGACAGCTCGGAGCCTGGAACCTGCCTCAGATTCTGTGTCTCCCTCTCTCTCTGCCCCTCCGTCACTCCTGCTCTCTCTCTCAAAAATAAATAAACATTTAAAAAAAATTTATAAATAAAATAAATCAGCTTGTTAGCTTCACATGTCCAGCCCATTCCAGTCAGATCTTGTCAATAGTACAAACATTACCTTTTCTGGCAGTTAGAAGAAATTGACCACGTTTTACCAGCCCTTAGCCAGGTTTCACTGTATTACTGTGCATCAGAGCTAATGGCTCCTCCTTCCACCATAGAACCAGCACTTACCTGGAAAACCCCTCCTCCCACCGCACTGCACTAACTCCTTCACCAACCTCTGATTCTTTTTCTATTTATTAGCAATATTTGTAATGTACAGCATAGAGTAATCATGTATGCTATGCTTTCATCTACTGTAGATGTCTTTATAGAATTTTCTCCATGCGTACAAGTGGATGCCAGGTATAAAGGAGGCCTTTGTGAAATCTGTCTACAAAGGTACACACTGGCATGTGCTGTAAGTCACTAATACAATACAGACAAATAGCCACGCAGAACATGTTGGTGTGTCTGTATCAGTTGGTACTTACAGAAAACAGACAGCAGTTCTTTTGGGTTTTGTTTTAATTTTTCTCTTTTTTTTTTTTTAAGTTTATTTATTTTGAGAGAGAGGGAGGGAGAGCACACGAGGGGCAGAGAGAGAGGAAGAGAGAGAATCCCAAGCAGGCTCCACACTTTGAGCGCAGGGCCCAACATGGGGCTTAACCTCACGAACCATAAGAGCATGACCTGAGCTGAAACCAAGAGTCAGATGCTTAACCAGTTAAGCCACCCAGGGGCCCCCAGACAGCAGTTTTTGAAGATGCTTTTAAATACACAGATTCTTGGGATGCCTGGGTGGCTGAGTCAGTTAAATGTCTGACCTCGGCTCAGGTCATGATCTCGTGATTCATGGGTTTAAGCCCTGCGTCAGGCTCTGTGCTGATAGCTTGGAGCCTGGAGCCTGCTTAAGATTCTGTGTCTCCTTGGCGCCTGGGTGGCTCAGTCCGTTGGATGACCGACTTCGGCTCAGGCCATGATCTCACGGTCCATGGATTCCAGCCCCGAGTCGGACTCTGTGCTGGCAGCTCGGAGCCTGGAGCCTGCTTCGGATTCTGTGTCTCCCTCTCTCTCTCTGCCCCTCCCCTGCTCAAGCTCTGTCTCTGTCTCTATCAAAAATAAATAAACATTTAAAAAATTTAAAAAAAAAAGATTCTGTGTCTCCCCACTCTGGTCTCCTGCCAATACCTCCTCCTGGCCAAACCCAACTGGAATGCAGAGGCCTCTTGGCCCAGGTGAAGCAGTCCTTTGGGCTCAGAGCCTGGCAAAGAAGAGCAACAGATAACCAGCGGGTTGTGAACAGTGTTCAGTAGGCCCCAAGTGGAACGTCCCCTAATCAGGAGGGAAGGAATCTAGGTACTGAGAGGGGAACCCTCACCAGGCCGCTTCCCCTTGTCCCTGGACCTCAGGACCTCCTTCATTTTGTGTTATCCGTGCCTTCTCACCTCCCGTCCCTCTCAGTTCCTCAGCCCTTCTCTTTGCAAGAAATTCCCTCTGCACCCCTCTTCTGGTTTGATCCTGCCTTCCTTCATGTCCTACTGGAGACCTATCTATTGGTTTCCTTTGTAATACATGTCTCTGCAGAGGTGCCATCTCCTCTGCCCGGCAGTGTTCCTGCCGCCCCAGGCTCAGTTCTGACCCACAGTGGGGTTCCATGGACCACCAGCTTATTTTCTAACTCCTCACGTCTGTGTCAGAAGTACAAGTCTTCTACCCTCTGTGGTCTCTGTTTTCATCGGAAGGCTCTTGACCCTACACTGATGTACAGTGAGCGCTGAGATGTGCTTCTTGCCAGTGACCGTGATGGGCAGCACTCACGGGTTCATTCCGTGCTGTGTTCAGACCACGAGTGCAAACGTTAAAATGTCCCACCCATCTCTTTTGAAAGCCCACAGAAATAGAAACGCTTTTGTAAGACTGTAAAGCCATTGTCTCTAACATTTCAACACCGTGGGTCCATCGACATGTCTTCTGGCCCCTCCTGTCCCATAGCTACTAAGACAGTACTTCCCTCAACTGTCCCTTCTCTAGTGCAGGCTCCTTGCATTTCTGGCTGGAACCTGGATTCCACACTTCTCGAAAGTTTTCCATAAGCAAGAAACCATCAGAAGCCATAAAACCAACCAGTGGTACTGATTTTGACTTTGTCTTGTTTGTTTGTTTCAGGTCCTACCAGAAGGAACACAATTCAAAACAAAGGTTATTCCGGTGGGACGCACAATGCCAACTACCCAATGAGAGCTGCCCCTCCCCCTCCAGGTAAATCCAGCGTGTGCCCGAGACCAGGACCACTAACCTGGACCCATCATTTGTAAAATGTATCTGGGAAGAAACCCATTAGCAGATAAGTGCGCACATATTACCCAGCCATGAGCCACTGCAGTGCCAAATGCACTCCCGCCAGCATAATGGCCCTGCTTGTGACCCCAAAATGCAGGAAAAGCATGAGCTCGTGAGACTGAACTGAGGCTGAGTTAACGATCTGGATTTCATTACCTAGCAATATTACTCCCAAAGGGAAGACTTCTTACATCAGTAAAAGAAAAAGGAGTTCCTTGTCCATGGCAACCAGGATGTTGTCAGCTTTTCAGTTGGGAGGATGTGGCCTTTGTGGGGCTAGGAGTTCGCCGGCGATAACCCCTCCACCAGCACTCTGTTCCCGCCAAGTATCACAATGATATTTTGCAACTAGTTAAGAGCTTCATGAATAAGTGTAAAATTTTTATTTTCAGTCAGATAGGCTCTTTATTCCAAAAAACAAAGGAATATCTAAAAGAATTACAAAATTGATACAAAAAAATTTTTTTAAACCTTAAGTTTCATATTTCTCATGTTTTATGATAAAAATACAGCACGCAGGTCAATAAAATCCAAACCGGAGTCAATGCAAGACTCTTTGCCTGGAAAAATCCATTTAGTGTTTTAAGAGCATTCTCAAAATGCACAAAATGTTTTTCCCTCACTCACAAAATTCAGTTAATAAAGAGCTGCCCCCAGAATATTGGGTGTTTGTAAGTTCAGGAGTCTGAGTCTGAAACGGTCACCTTAAGACCACACTTAAATCATCCCAGACAAGGAAATAGCAGTGTCTGAAGTAAGCAGGGAAAAGCATTTCTTTCATCTCCTGCTCTGCAATCTCAAAGCTATATGCTAAAATATGGACACCCGTGCCTAGCAGGAAAAAACTAATTCAGATCTCCTTGGGAGTCCCCATGCTTTCTGCCCAGCTCTCTTTCCTCCCCTCTGCCTTTACCCTTGAAGAAAATCCAAGCATAAAGGAACCTAAGAGAACCAATATAGTATTGTGTTACTACTTACGTGCTGGCGCCCCCCCCCCTCCCCCAGCCCCGCCCCACCCCTGTGCAGAATCCTGGCCAGACCACCTGGAAAGTTCATTTGCCTCAGCTTAGGTTGGCCAAAGTTGCCTCAGACCAAATACCCGACCTTGAGCTCGGCTCCCAACCCCTCTACGTGACCGTTTTCGTCAATAAAAGGAGGCAGTTGGACCTGAATCCCTTTTATCAGCCTTTCTCACCCTACCTGTGGTGAAGGAACAAGGTTGGGTATTTTTTCTTTCTTTTCTTAATTTCTTGTTTTGTTTTGTTTTGTTTTGTTTTGTTTTTATTTATGTTGAGAGAGAGAAAGGTGAGCAGGGGAGGGGCAGAGAGACAGAGAGAATCCCAAGCAGGCTCTGCACTGCCAGTGTGGGGCCCGACACGGTGCTTGAACCCACGAACTACAATTTCATGACCCAAGCTGAAGTTGGATGCCTAACCAACTGAGCCACCCGGGTGCCCCTTAATTTCTTTCCTTCTTTCTTTCTCAGCCTATCACAAACCATGCTTTTATTGTAACATATAATAAAAATGAGTAGAAGAATGGAATTTTAAAAGCATTCAAAATAGAAGCCAGAATTTCTTACTGGATTCAAAAGACATGAAATAGGTCTACGAAGCTGCTGTGAACACTTCTAAGTGCTTATCCTTAATTTCTGAACTTATCGAGGGTGAATGGGTCAACGCGCAGCATGGAGCAGCCCGTCTGTGACACCCCCCCCCCTTTAATTTCATAGCCCTACAGCACGTCCTGCTCTGGTTTGCCCCTCTCCTTGGCAACCATCAAGGTCCTTGTTTCTTTAATGAAGAAACTGACACACTGAAAGTTCATATATCTTGTTCAAGGTCAACAGAGCTAACCTAGGCAGAGCCCAATCTGACCTGCTGGTCTCTCTTATAAACGGTCATCCCACCTGTACCAAAGAGTTCTTTTCTTAATTCAGTTGGAAGAGGTTTTATAGTAGGTTTACCAAAATGGGCCTGGGGAAGTCTTGTTCTCCTTCATTCTTGCCCAGATCTGTCAGTGGGAGAAGAGGTAAGGGAGAAGAAGAGATCACACATACAATGGAAAGATAATGCCCCTTTTGGCCAAGGCCTGTGGTTTGGAGCCCATCACCATATTCCATTACTTAACAGATAATGTGATCTTGACTAGGAACAGTTGTTTGGCTACGAGAGTTTGCCCTATCTGGATTGATCCAACCAGTGGCCACATTTCCCTGCCTGTGTAGAGCGCTCCCTCTGCCTCCCACAGGGGACTCCGGCAGAGGACACCCAAGACTGACCCCTTGAAAATGGACGTCCAACTGTTTAGACAGCTGCCTGCCAGCCCTCTTGAATCATAGCCTCATAATTTTTCTTAGATCTAAGAATGTGCCTGCCAACTCATTGCAAGCTTACCTTTCCTTGCATGTGGGCTTTGAAAGCCTGAACATCTGGTGATTCTGCTACCCAATTCAACAAGCATGGGTGAGTGTCTGCTATGTTCCAGGCACTTGCTAGGCAGCTTACAGTGTATCAGCTCTGTCCCTCACAACATATTTGCAGTCATGTCCTTTGTATTTTCAGGTGGGAAAACGGAGGCCTGGCGAAGCTAAGTGACTTGCTCTTGGCTAATTGACGGAGAGCCTTTAAGCAGATCAGAAGATGTAAGCTTTGTTTTCTCCCGTTTTTCTCTCTCTAGGTTACCATCAGAACGGAGTCATCAAAAACCAATTTGTGCCACATCCCCACGCTCCTGGAAACCAGAGGTTAAATCAGAAAAGTCTGTACACCTCCATGGCCCGTCCACCCTTGCCACGGCAGCAGTCCACCGGCTCAGACCGAGTGTCACAGACGCCGGAGAGCTTGGATTTCCTTAAGGTCCCAGATCAGGGTGCTGCCGGGTAAGGGTCCCACCCCCTATAGATGAAGATGGTGACCTCTATCTCCATCCATCACAGCAAGGTCCGGGGATTCCTTTGGGCTGTCTATACATGGTTCTAAAGTTGTTTTCCACCTGCGTGGTATAATCCAGGACCCAAGGCCATGAGGCTGGTGGTTGGCATTCGTAAAAGTACCAGCCAGGTTGACAGCACACAACTCATTCTCTGGAGACGGCTTATCATGATCATCAGAAGAGGGTCCCCTTCAGCCCTGAGATTCAATTACTCTGTGACCTATCTTGCTCTCTGGCGTGGCTGAGGAATGATGGGGTTTTGATTTGTGTCTGTGCCTGCTGCTGCATAAACACTACAGCTCGAAGAGCCATTAGGAACACTGAGAATAACATCCCAGCATTGTATGAGGTACAGATGCTTTTATGAATACATATCTTCAGGGCTTTAAAATGAGAGCCTCATAGCCTTTCTAGAACTGAAAATGAAGAGTGATAAAAAGAAACCCCAGGTTTTTAGCTGGAGGAAGTAAAGACTTCTAGAACTCTGTATTGATATTCAAAGAGTTACTAGTGTGGAAAGGCGGTTGGACACGTCCTGTGGAGTCACCAGGCATAAAACAGGCCCACTCAAAGACGTGTAAGTGATCTCTGCCAGGAGGTAGCTTTTGGCATCAGTAAATAAAGGGGCATTCTAGAATCCCAAAGATGAACTGCCCTAGGATGTAAGGAGTACCTTGCCCCCAGAAGTATTCAGGCACGGGGTGGATGGAAATAAGCAAGCAGATGTACTGTAGAGTGAGGTTGTCAGGTACCAGATAAGGATGAGGGTCTTATTTCAGTCCTTATTACCTAGCTAATATTGGACCTGCTGCTTACCCTCCTTGAGCTTTTTCTCCCCATCTATACACTGATGTAATGGCCACCATGCATGCATGTTGTTGGGAGGACTAGAAATGATATACATTAAATACCCAGCATGATACTGGGCATGTAGGAGCCACTCGGTCCGCAGGGGCTCGATGACAATGATGGTGGTGGTGGTGGTGATGATGATGATAGAACCATTATCTCACCGAGGCTGAACTAGTGACTTTGAAGGAGTCCTCCAACTCCGCATGATTCTCCGTGGTAGAGTGGTTTTCTCCACTGAACCCAAGAGTGGGCCTGCTCCAGCCCACTCTTCCCCTTCCTCATGCCTGCCTGCATCTTCCATTCTCTGCGTGGCTCCACCATGATGGAGTTTCAGATGTGGTCGGGAGACTCGTGGATGCAATAGAGCAGTGCTGGGAGAGAGACAACAGCTCCTGCCATTCACCTCCATTTCCCATTACAAGATGTTTTTCCTTCCTTGTCAGCTTCCTTCTAAAGACCACAAAGCTTTTACAAGCTTAACCACGTTCTCCTGGGGTTCCTCTTCCCCTGGCAAGTCTCACCTCATTTGGGCTCCAGATAGGAAAACAGCTTAGTTTGGTACAGATGGCTGTCAGTAGAGATGATGCCACTCTACCCTGGATCTCTCTCCGCACCTACCCCCCACTTTTGTGTAAGTCGCTGCCTCCCACCAGTTCCAATGATCATGGCCTGCCTGATTGGCTTGATCAAAAGCAGTAGTTCTCTGACTTTAATGTGCACAGAATCACCTGGAGAACTCACTGGCCCACTTCCAGAGTCTGATTCAGTAGGTCCAGGGCGGTGCCCAAGAATTTACATTTCTATCAAGTTCTCAGCTGCTGTTGCTGCTGCTACTGATCCAGGGACCACATTTTGAAAAGCACTCCTCTAAAGGCATCTGTTCTCTAACTGATAAAGCCAGGAAAGATTCTGTGTACCAGTGAATTGAGAGGGTGCTGGTGAGGCAGAATTAAGAGTTTTACTCCATAACCCAGACCTACACTATTCAGATGGATGGACCTAATGAAAATAATCAAACAATTCTTCCTGGGCCCGGGTTGAGGTTCGTGTCCCAAAGTAGGCAGAGAATTAAAATCAATCAATCAACAAAATGCATCAAATCTCTTAGCTCTGTCTGTTAGCTTCCTACTTGCATTGGCCTTGGCAAGCAAAACCATCTTTCCAGCCCTGCTTTGCAAGTTACAGACTTGCACACCAGCCAACTGCTAGCATCTGTCAGCCAAAGGCAGGCAATTTAGGAACATAGTGTCTTAACTGAGGCTGCTCCCTTCCAGCCCTCAGCTGCGTGGCTCCCTATTTAAGTCTTCGCGCACCCTTTGCCACCTCTAGGTCTAAAGATCAGGCGTACATAATGTGGCGTGGTGATGGCTATGAGGCTGGACAGAGAGGGCACCTTCACAGCTGGCTACCAGGCAGTAAGATTTTCCTGACCTTCTGTTGTCTGTACTCTTAGTAGGCACACTGAGTCCAGGAGCTGCAAGAATCCCTTCTACCCTCCTCCTTGTACACTTAAATCTGCTGTAGTGCAAACATTCCTTAGAAAATCGTACTCTGGTCAAAGGTCTGAACTTTTTCTTCATATTTATTTTTGAAACACATCAAGTGAAAATTAAAATCATTTCTAATGTGGCCAGTGACCTTCGGCATGCCTTAGACATTTCAGGAGCCTTGGGGTCACCTGCATTTAATAGCTCCTCTTCGCCAAGAAAACATGAGTTGCCTTCATTTCACAGCAGGTTGTTGGAGCAAACAGCAGACTTGGGGATCCCAAACTTAAGCCTTTCCATAAACACAAAAATTCCTGTAAAACGTCACAGTTCCAAACAGTGACCTTGAAGGTACCAATCTATAAAGGCAAGGTTTCCGCGGTCTTTTGCTCCTCGGGCTTTCGTACTCTTGGGCTTATCTTTCCTTTCCCTCTCCCACCCCCAATGCACTTTTCTTTATAGACGTATTTAGCATAAGCAATCATTTCTTTTGGATCATGTAATGTGGATAAAATCAAATCGTATAATTAGCACCTCAAGTTAATTCAGGAAAGTCTTTGTCAGTTTATTTTAGGTTCAGCCAGGTTTTTTTGGAGAGAGCATGAAGCCTTTGCTAAATTAATTACCATCCCAACTGGATCCTTTACCCTTGGCTCACCACGTTTGGGACATGGTGGCTGTTCTTACTGTCGTCCTCATTGTTATTGTCCAGGGAAACTAGGAAAGATGTAGAGGGAATCGTTACCCTGCAGTCTCTTAGCATACCTTTTGAAATGTCTGATTCGGGTTCAAGGTCTTTCCTGAGAATCCAGAAAGAGAACAGGTTAAGCAAGAATCATACAAACATTTCATTCATCAGCCTTTGCTCTGATTTCATAGGAACACTTGATTTGCCAGTCACATGTGCTTTCGGTTATCCCTCCTATAGCTGAGACGTACATAATCTGACTCCATTTCATCACTGGAAGCATTAAAACCCAGACTGGAAATATCTTTTCTGTTGGCCTCTTTAATCCTATGGTCCATTTCATGGGAGGGCAACTTCAGGAAATTTCAAGATACTCCAGAGATTAATCCAACTAGAAGTAGGAGAAATAGAAAAATATTGAAAGTGCTCAGTGGTTGGGCTTCTTGCCATGCCACAAAGGGGGAGGGATCGATAGAAAAATTCAAATGCTGCCTGTATGTCTCTTGACAGGATTCTCCTAATGGAGTCATATTTTCAGGGGGCTTAAAATTTCCAACAAATGTCCAATAGCAATATTTCTCAACCCATAATCTACAGGGGCAGCAGCCGTATCCTGGCCGAGGCAGACATGAGGCTTAGGAATTCCTGGCATCCATTCCCACATTTCCAGTAATGTTTATAGATTCAACCTTTTGGAATACAGCGTATTTCAAATAGCCAATGAAATAAAATGCCATTATTTTCCTTCTTGGAATTTCAAGACATAAATCTCACATCTGCAGAACAAAGCAGTGATCTTAGAAAGCTCAATCCCAGCTCCCCCTGGCTTAGACTAGCTACACCCAGCTGCCCCAGAGGCGTGGGAGCTCTGAAACGTTCACAGAAGGTGGCCTGGTGGTGTGCAGCGAGCACAGGGGTCACAGTTGCAGGAACCGGGTGTCGGTCCCATTTCATGTGTTCGTTCCTTCATTGATTCGTTCCTCAAATATTTACTGAGCCACATGCCTTTTCTGTGCCACACGCTGGACAATTACCAGCTGTGCTTCCTCATGTTTGGCACCTAATCTTTCTACACCTTGGTGTCCTCATCTGTACAATAGGGATAATAATATAATGTTAAAGTCCACTCCTCGGGGTTTCTTGATTAAATAAGGGCTTTGTAAACCACAAGCATGATGCAACTTGAAAGTTTATCTGTATTGGTTTTACTACTGTTACTCATGTCCTTCGGTCTTACAGGGAAATGTTAATATTCTTTTTTTAAAGTTTATGTGTTTTGAGAGAGAGGACACATGTATGCATGTGTACATATAAGGGAGGGGCAGAGAGAGAGGGAGAGAGCATCCCAAATCCCAAGCAGGCTGTGCTCTGTCAGCACAAAACCAGAATTGGGGCTCGAACTCAAAAACCGTGAGGTCATGACCTGAGCCAAAACCAAGAGTCAGACACTTAACCGACTGAGC
Organism: Panthera tigris; assembly: GCF_018350195.1. NCBI lineage: Eukaryota > Metazoa > Chordata > Mammalia > Carnivora > Felidae > Panthera > Panthera tigris. The sequence goes on from NC_056665.1 coordinate 45,524,351, forward strand.
CACCCAGGCACCCTGGATAATATTAATATTCTCCTAGGATCGAAAGGCAGCTTTAGTCTCAAGAACTCAAATCTCTGGACCCCGTGAGGGTCTAAGCTTCAGGCATTGCAGCTTTAACAGGGGAAATAGGTGGCCTAGGAAAGCCAGACAAGGGGACCAGTGAGGGAGACACCTTCCCCTTCACACACGTATGGAAGAGCTCTGCCGCTCGCTGTGGGTGCAGAGCAACAGCAAAGCAGCCATGAGGAAATCATTGCAACAGACGCTCTTGCATTTGGACCGTGTAAAAAAGTCCACAACCTCTTCTCCAGCTATACTATGACTCCATCTTTTTCTAGTCGAGCATCCTCTGCTCCAGTCACCGTAACAGCTAACATCCCATGGAAAGTGACAGACGTTACCAGGAAAGAGCAAATGCATGAACACTCATGTTAGGGAGCCTTGTCACCATTGACGTCATTTGGGGTTTTGCTTTCTCATGGGCTTTCGGCATCTTGTGAGATCGAGCAGTTGTCCGTGAGGGTTCAAGTGTCAGTCGTTATCCTGAGGTCTCAGGGCAAAGGTCTTCCTCAGTCACTAAGACAGGACTTCTCCAGCAGCGTGGTTTTTCCAAAGCAGCCTGGATGGAAGGCGCTTGATGACTTGGGAAACCTCGTGGTGTGGGTTATAATGTGATGGCATTGGAGGTGTGATGCCCAACTCAGAAAACGACCTGCTGTAAAAACAGGCTGCTGTAACTCAGTTTCTTCCTGTGTTTGTCTTCTTACTGGGGGAGAGATACGCTCAAGTGGGAAGTGTGTACAAATTCTCCCAAAATGATGGGTCAAGCAGTAACAGGAAAACTGGATTACATTGTGCAGAAGTTACCTAGAAGGAGACAGTTTGCTCAGTGACATGGCAGTTTCCAACTACGTGTTAATATGTATAACATGAACACTTATTATTGAACTGGCAACAAGAAAAAGAACCGTTGCTGTGAGTCTGAAATTCTTGCTCCAACCCTCATTAGCCCAATGAAATGATTGTTTTTCTAACAGTTTTCAATCATGTAACGCTTAGTAGGCGTGCAAATGTCACGTGCCAAAATTATCTAAGCCCCGCATGTGTGTTACAGAACACATCCAGGCAGAGCACAACAGTGTGAGGACAGCAGTGTGCTGCTGAATGACTGGCTGTCCACACACCAAAGGGCCTGAGTTGTGCTCAGTTTGCCAGTTTCCACTCGCCATGGCCAGTGCCAGGCTACCGGCATGACCACACTGGCCCCGGGCTTGGGAAGAGATGTGCAGCCACACACCGTTACCGAGTGTTCCCACCAGACTTAAGCAACCAGACGTTTTTAACCTCGAGTGCAGAGACAGAAATGAAATGTAGCAAAATAATTAGGAAGGGTTGAGTGATGAGTAGTTTTTGCTTGTGCTTTTAATTTCATCACTTGTAAGTGTGTTCCGTTTAATCTTTAACAGTGGCCATTGTTTAACGACTCACAGAATTCCCGATGGCCTAACAACCCTCTCTCCTGGGCTGGACGAGCCAGTGCCAGCTGCCTGAGCAGGAGGGTCGCGTTTGCTGTGTGAGCAAGTCTGAATCCCTCCTTCACTGCATTGACCAACCGCCCCTTGGCCGCAAGTGGAGGCTCCAGGCACCTAAAAGGCCTCATTAATCAATTTCTGGCAGCTCTTAGTCATGATCTCTCCCCATTATTGATTACACAGGATCGCCACCTAGTGATGCAAAAGAGATTGTGTGGGTTTAAGGCTGCATCGGTCTAAGATAGAGCTAGGAAAATGGCTGTCCCTCCCGGCTGCTTTCTGCGATGGTTTCTGGGTCTGCAATGTGGTGAAATGTGGAGGCAGCAGTCTCTTCATCGGCACAGACTTCCTGTGTACCGTGGTACTTCTGACCGTAGAGATTTTGTTGAGAGCGCTCTAGAAAGAATTCTAAGAATTAGAAAAAGAACCTGGACCATTGCCTGAGTCTCCCTTTTTTACAGATGAAGACGCTGATCCTTAAAGAGGTGAAGCGACATCCCCAAGCCACATGCCCGCCAGTGGCCAAACTGGGCCTCACACCCGGCGCCCTGACTCTTCAGCCAGTGCAGTGTCCCTCCTACACCTGCACACGGTCACTCCATGAGAATGTGCAGACTGAGGCCACGCAGTGTTCCCGGGCCTGGTGCCAGGTCCGGGGGCTACAGTGGTGAGCATGAAGAGGCCCAGTCCCTGCCCCATGGAACCTTTGGTCCTTAGAGGGAGTCAGCTGAATGGTGACATAGGTCCCTGGACTGCCACATGGACCCCCTGCTCTGAGCAGGTGTGAGCTGCCCAGGATGCGGTGGCAGGTTTGAAATGAGATCTGAAGGCTGAGCAGGAATTAGCAGTGCTGCTTAGGGCAGGGGTGGGCCGAGGGGACATCAGACCAAGGGACCTCAAGGATTACTGGGGGATTTGGGTTCCCATGTAGGTCCTTGGCAAGTTGGTTTCAAAGGTCTGTGTGGCTGGAGCTCTGGGAGCCTTATGCGTCTGTTATTGTGACGTCTAGGGATGAGACCGGCAGGAAGTCCCAGGAACCTACAGTGGTCATTTCACGGGAGTGTTGTGAAATCAAATGAGGCCATGTCTGTGAAAATGCCTAGCACAGTGCCTTGCCCAGCACAGCCACAGCCCAGGCGAGTTTATATCTCATACAGCTATAGGCAGGGGTTCCCAGACAACGTCCCTTCGGCCCACACTCACAAGAGTGAAACCATGCTCAGATGTGAGAATGAGGCAGCAGGAACCGGCCAGGAAGATTTTGTTGTCACTGGCTGTCCTCCTGGAAGAGTTGTACTCCATCCTGGTCACAGAGGACATTTAAACAGGAAAGAGCCAGACCATAGTGACCTTAGGGTTCATTGTCTAAACAGACACTTCCCTGGGGTGCCTCAGTGACTCCATCAGTTAAGCGTCCAACTCTTGATTTCAGCTCAGCTCACGATCTCACGGTTTGTGAGTTTGAGCCCTGCCTGGGGCTCTGCGCTGATGGTGTGAGGCCTACTTGGGATTCTCCATCTCCCTCTCCCTCTGCCCCTCCCTTAGCCACACTCTCTCCCTCTCAATATAAATAAACTTTAAACAGACACTTCCTTAGTGCAAAATGCAGAGCTATTCCCAACCTCCACATCTATTCCCCATCAAACACAGTCTTCCAGTCCACACTCTTGTTCCGCAGCAAACAATGCCCCATCTCAAAGCTGCCTGGACTCTTTATGCTCCCACCTGGGAAGCACAGTGAACCCCGTTTAGCCAAGTAGTAAATAGCCAGATGGTTTTATATTGGTAAAGTGTGGGAGCCGCTGTCTGGGGCCTGGGACGATCAAGCCAACTGTAGCCAAGGGCCTACAGGGGAACCCAAATCCGCCAGTAATCCTTGAGGTTTTACCTTGATTGGGTTTACTTCGATTTATCCTCTGATGCCTTGGGACCAAATACCACGCAGTGGCTGTGTTCAAATAGGTGTTTGAACAGTCCTCCCTACCTCCATCTCCTTCTCCAGCCTGCCCTGGTTCTGGGACACCTGGTGTCTGCCGTCTCAGAGTGGCTGAGGTCACTCTGGGTGTCAGCAGTGTGGTGCTGAGCCAAAAGGGGTCTGTGTAAGTTACTTTTTTTTTTTTTTTTAAAGCAGATTGTTTTGAGACATAATTTATATACCATTAAATCAGCCTTTTTAAAGTACCATTCAACTGTTGGGATTTTGGGGTTTTTTTTTTTTAATTTTATTTAAGTAATCCCTGTACCCAGTGTGGGGCTCGAACTCACAACCCCGAGATCAGGAGTCACATGCTCTACCAACTGAGCCAGCCAGGTGCCGCCATCAGAATCTAATTTTCAAATTTTCATCATCCGCAAAAGACACCTCCTTCCCATTAGCAGTCACTGCCACCGACCCCCAGCCTCAGCCCCAGGCAACCACTAATCTGCTTTCTGTCATTATAGATTAACCTTTTCTGGATATTTCGTAAAAATAGAATCCTTTTGTTAAATTGGTTAAATGGCATGTATTATAAATGGAATTGTTTTCTCTGTCTTGTGTTCTCTAATCTTGCTGAACGTGTTTATTGGTTCTCCTAGTTTTTTAGTGCAGTGCATTCCTTAGGATTTTCTATATGCAAGATCATCTCATCTGCACATAGAGGTATTTTCACTTGTTTCCAGTGTGAATGCCTTTTATTTTTCTTGACTGATCGTTCTTGCTAGAGCTTCCAATGCAGTACTGAACAGGTGGTGAGAGCTGACCTCCCTGTTTTGTTCCTGATCTTAGGGGAAAAGCATGGTCTTTACCAGTAAAGATGATGTAAGCTAGGAATATGTGAACTGAGTGTCCTAACACCAGTCAGGGCTCCTAAAGGTAGGAAGACAGCAGTGTGGCCTGTGGCAGGACATGAGGCTGGGAACCAGTGGGGACCACACCTGGCAGGGACTTTGTAGGCCTCATGAAGGGTTTTGGTCCATTTCCCAAGACCAAGGAGAAACTGTTAGTATTTTTTGTGGAGGGTGAACTGAACTTATAGACACTGAGTTGGGGGGATATTCAGGGAGCCCAGAAAGGAAACAACCGGACATGGTGGAGGAGGAAGTGCCAGAGCTGGGTCAGAGCTGGAGGCGATGGGCAGAGGAGCCAGGAGGTGACTCCCAGGACTGCTGCAGGGAGGATAGTCCTACATTTCAGAGCATCATCCACCTTTGTCTCCCCACTAAGAGGCCCCCCTGGTCCCCTTTTCCCAGGGACGACACCCAAGTCCCAGTACTCTTGGGCCCAGAGGCCTTATCAGCCTGCACTAACTAATGTTTGTAGGTTTCCTCCCTGGACATAAGAGAGTCCAAGTCTTCTTCTTCTATGAATATCTGGGGGTGGGGGGGGGCGGAGAGTGTGTGAGTGTGTGTGTGTGTGTCTGCAATGTTCCAATCCTGTGTCCTGCAACTGCCAGGCTGGTGGCTTCTCTCCCTCCCAGGGTATTCTAATGCACACCCTCCTCCACTCCTCCTTCCTTATTGCTGGGAAATCAGATGACTTCTGGTATGCAGGCTAATGGCTCTTATTAACCAAATGCTGACACATCCCTAATATATAGGTTGCTTAATTAAGAGCCTGCTTGCCTGGCCAGCTTTCAGAGAGGCAAGCACTTGTCCAGGAGGGAATGGGGATTTCCAATGGACTAGGGAGGAAATTATGTCAGGCTAATCATCTATAAGATGCTTTTCCTCCAGGATAAAAGAAAAGTGCTTGGTGATAGGTGGGAAGATAGGGATGGGGGTTGACCTAAGAAGAATGGAGCCTGAGTAACCTTAGGGTTTGTTCCCTCCCACACAGGGAGCCCCCGAAATCCCACCCTGACAGGAACAGTCCTACCCCCCCAGGTGGCAGCCAGTCCCCCCTCCCCACCAGATCTAACTCGCTCATCAGCACCCATCTACTGTCATGGGGCCGCAGCAAAGACAGAGCAGCTCTGGCCTCCTGAGATCACAGATCAAAACTGGGTGTGCTTTCCCTTCCAGGACGCACGCCCAGGGAAAGACCCTCCCTTTTCCTTCTTCCTTCCACAGGTGTCAACAGCCACCAAGTGGAGTGCCACCCAATTCCTCTGAAAAGAAACCTTAAACGTAACTTTCTTTCCCCCCTTTAATTATTTTTTAATTTACATCCAACTTAGCATATAGTGCAACAATGATTTCAGGAGTAGATTCCTTAATGCCCCTTACCCATTTAGCCCATCCCCCCATCCCACAACCCCTCCAGTAACCCTCTGTTCTCCATATTTGAGTCTCTTATGTTTTGTCCCCCTCCCTGTTTTTATTTTTGCTTCCCTTCCCTTCCCTTATGTTCATCTGTTTTGTATCTTAAAATCCTCATGAGTGTAGTCATATATTTGTCTTTCTCTAATTTCGCTTAGCATAATACCCGCAAGTTCCATCCACATACTTGCAAATGGCAAGATTTCATTCTTTTTGATTGCTGAGTAATCCTCCATTGTATATATACACCACATCTTTTTTATCCATTCATCCATCGATGGACATTTGGGCTCTTTCCATACTTTGGCTATTGTTGATAGTGCTGCTATAAACATTGGGATGCATGTGCGCCTTCAAAACAGCACACCTGTATCCCTTGGATAAATACCTACTAGTGCAATTGCTGGGTCATACGGTAGTTCTATTTTTAGTTTTTTGAGGAACCTTCATACTATTTTCCAGAGTGGCTGCACCAGTTTGCATTCCCACCAGCAGTGCAAAACAGATCCTCTTTCTCTGCATCCTCGCCAACATCTGGTGTTGCCTGAGTTGTTAATGTTAGCCATTCTGACAGGTGTACGGTAGTATCTCATTCTGGTTTTGATTTGTATTTCCATGATGATGAGTGATGTTGAGCATTTTTTTCTTGGGTCTGTTCGCCATCTGGATGTCTTCTTGGAGAAATGTCTATTTGTGTCTTTTGCCCATTTTGTCACTGGATTATTTGTTTTTTGGGTGTTGAGTTTGATAAATTCTCTATAGATTTTGGATACTAACCCTTTATCTGATATGTCATTTGCAAATATCTTCTCCCATTCCATCGGTTGGTTTTTAGTTTTGATGATTGTTTCCATCACTGTGCAGAAGATTTTTTATTTTGATGAGGTCCCCATAGTTCATTTTTGTTTTTGTTTCCCTTGCCTCCAGAGGCGTGTTGAGTAAGAAGTTGCTGTGGCTGAGGTCAAAGAGGTTTTTGCCTGCTTTCTCCTCGAGGATTTTGATGGCTTCCTGTCTTACGTTTAGGTCTTTCATCCATTTTGAGTTTATTTTTGTGTACGGTAAGAAAGTGGTACAGGTTCATTTTTCTGCATGTCGCTGTCCAGTTTTCCAGCACCACTTGCTGAAGAGACTGTCTTTATTCCATTGGATATTCTTTCCTGCTTTGTCAAAGATTAGTTGGTCATACATTGGTGGGTTCTCTATTCTGTTCCATTGATCTGAGTGTCTGTTTTTGTGCCAGTACCATACTGTCTTGACGATTACAGCTTTGTAATACATCGTGAGGTCCGGGATTGTGATGCCTCCAGCTTCGGTTTTCTTTTTGAAGATTGCTTTGGCTATTCAAGGTCTTTTCTGGTTCCATACAAATTTTAGGATTGTTTGTTCTAGCTATGTAAAGAATGCTGGTGTTATTTTGATAGGTATTGCACTGAATGTGTAGATTGCTTTGGATAGTATTAGCATTTTAACAATATTTGTTCTTCCTATCCAGGAGCATGGAATATTTTCCCACTTTTTTTGTGTGTCTTCTTCAATTTCTCTCATAAGCTTTCCATAGTTTTCAGCATATAGGTTTTTCACCTCTTCGGTTATGTTTATTCCTAGGTATTTTATAGTTTTTGGTGCAATTGTAAATGGGATCGATTCCTTGATTTCTCTTTCTGTTGCTTCATTATTGGTGCATAGGAATACAACCGATCCCGTGCATTGGTTTTATATCCTGCCACTTTGCTGAATTCATGGATCCGTTCTAGCAGTTTTTTTGGTGGAATCTTTTGGGTTTTCCATATAGAGTATCAGGTCATCTGCGAAGAGTGAAAGTTTGACCTCCTCATGGCCGATTTGGATGCCTTTTATTCCTTTGTGTTGTCTGACTGCTGAGGCTAAGACTTCCAATACTATGTTGAATAACAGTGGGGAGAGTGGACATTCCTGTCGTGTTCCTGACCTTAGGGGGAAAGCTCTCAGGTTTTCCCCATTGAGGATGATATTAGCAGTGGGTCTTTCATATATGGCTTTTATGATCTTGAGGTATAATCCTTCTATCCTTACCTTCTTGAGGGTTTTTTTTATCAGGAAAGGAGGCTGTATTTTGTCAAATGCTTTCTCTGCATCTGCTGAGAGGATCATGTGGTTCTTGTCCTTTCTTTTATTGATATGATGAATCACATTGATTGTTTTGCAGATATTGAACCAGCCCTGGATCCCAGGTATAAATCCCACTTGGTTGTGGTGAATGATTTTTTTAATGTATTGTTGGATCCGTTTGGTTAGTATCTTGTTGAGGATTTTTGTATCCATGTTTATCAAGGAGATTGGTCTATAGTTCTCCTTTTTAGTGTGGTGTTTGTCTGGTTTTGGAATCAAGGTAATGCTGGCTTCATAGAAAGCCAGCATTTGGAAGTTTTCCTTCCATTTCTATTTTTTGGAACAGCTTCAAGAGAATAGGTGTGACCTCTTTAAATGTTTGGTAGAATTCACCTGGAAAGCCATCTGGCCCTGGACTTTTGATTTTTGGGAGATTTGTGATTACTAATTCAGTTTCTTTTTCTGGTTATGGGTCTGTTCAAATTTTCTATTTCTTCCTGTTTCCATCTTGTTTCTTTTGTAAGCAAATGATGTAGGCTTAACCTGGTTTGTCCTTGATGAAAATGTTTTCTTCGTCCCTTTTTTTTAATTTTTTTTTAAATTTACATTCAAATTAGCATATAGTGCAACAATGATGTCAGGAGTGGATTCCTTAGTGCCCCTTACCCATTTAGCCCATCCTCCCTCCCACAACCCCTCCAGTAACCCCAGTTTGTTCTCCATATTTATGTCTCTTCTGTTTTGTCCCCCTCCCTGTTTTTATATTAGTTTCCCTTCCCTTATGTTCATCTGTTCTGTCTCTTAAAGTCCTCATATGAGTGAAGTCATATATTTGTCTTTCTCTAATTTCACTTAGCATAATACCCTCCAGTTCCATCCACGTAGTTGCAAATGGCAAGATTTCATTCTTTTTGATTGTCGAGTAATACTCCATTGTGTGTGTGTGTGGGTGTGTATATACACCACATCTTTATCCATTCATCCATCGATGGACATTTGGGCTCTTTCCATACTTTGGCTATTGTTCATAGTGCTGCTATAAACATTGGGGTGCATGTGTCCCTTCGAAACACACCTGTATCCCTTGGATAAATACCTAGTAGTGCAGTTGCTGGGTGGTAGGGTAGTTCTATTTTTAGTTTTTTGGGGGAACCTCTGTACTGTTTTCCAGTGTGGTTGCACCAGCTTGTATTCCTTTTTTTTTCTCTAAATGCTTTTTATGAACATATTTAACAGATAGTTGTTTCAGATATAAGTTTAAAGATCTCACAAGCTATAGCTCTATGCCTTTGAGACAATGTATACATGGAGACTGGAGGCAATACAGCGTATACAAAGAATACATTTAAAGCTAGAAGATTCAGATTAGGATTCTAGTGCTAGAGCTGTTTTTGATCATCACCATGAGGAGGGGGGGATGCTACTGGCACCCATTGGCTAGAGTCCAGGGATGCTGCTAACCACCTGTGGTCCATAGGACAGCCCCACAACAGAGAATTATCTGGCCCCAGAGGTTAGTTGTACTGAGGTTGAGAAATTGCTCTGGTTAAATTCTTGCACCAGAATATTCAAAGCAGAGGGCGCCTGGGTGGCTCAGTCAGTTCAGCATCTGACTTCAGCTCAGGTCACGATCTCAGTTTGTGAGTTTGAGCCCCACTTCGGGTGAGCCTGACTTCTCTCTCTCTCTCTCTCTCTCTGCCTCTTGTGGAATTCTGTCTCTCTGCCCCTCGCTCACTTACACCCTCTCTCAAAAAAAAAAAAAAAAAAAAAAAAAAATTCAAAGCAGCGTTTTTTGGGGTTTTTTTTGCAATAGTAGAAACTGGAATCATCCCAAACAACTATCAACAGTGGAGTCGATAAGTAAATTGTGACATAGTCATGCAATGGAAGAGTATAAGGCCATTAGAATGCATGGCCACTACATTCATGCATCACCAGGGTACATCTCGAAAATGGAGCGAGTGATAGAACATGATTCCTTTTATACAGTTAAAAAAACAGGCAAACTATGTGTACTGTTTAGGGATACTTGTGTGTGTGGTAAAACCACAAATAAAAGCAGTTATTAATACAAAATGTAGGGTGGTGGTTGATTCTGGGAAGGACTGCTGTTGAGGAGAAACACCACATGCTTCTATGGCACTGGTGAAAAATTCTGTTTCTGAAGTTGTGGGGGGTGCATTTTTAATTTCAGAGAAAGTTTACGGAGTGGCGTATCTTGTAAGGACAGAGCTGGATTTGAACTTGAGCAGGCTAGTGCTGGCCCCTTGCTCCAGACCACCATATGGTGCTGCCTCCTGTTAGGTCCCTTCTCTTACCTGCCTCCACTCTCTCCACAGTGTCCGGAGACAAACAACCAGTCGGCCTCCCCCAGCAGGGGGCAGACCCAAGCCCCAGCCCAAGCCTAAGCCTCAGGTGCCACAGTGCAAGGCTCTGTATGCCTACGATGCTCAGGACACAGATGAACTCAGCTTCAATGCCAATGACATTATCGATATCATCAAAGAAGGTAAGTGCATGGCTGGCTGAGACAGCGTCCTAAAGAACATTGTCATTGCCATAAAAACTAGTTTAAACATGAAGGCAATTTATAGGTTCCTCTAACTGAAATTTGCAGCGATAGTCTAGGGCTTCGTGCTCAGTTTGATCAGGGCTCCAGCTATCTATCGATCGATCGATCAATCAGCTCTGCCTTCTTTGTATTTGCTCCCTTCTTAGGCTGTTTTCCTTCATGGAAATGAAATGGCTGCCATGCAAACAGATCAAATTGTGTCTGAAATCTGCTTTATCCCTGAAACTTCTCTTAGCCATTGGACAAAAGTCCTAGATTTTACTCTCATTAGACCCAGTTGCTCATGTGCCCATCCCTGAATCTCTAGCAAGGCAAAGGCTGTACCCGTGGTAAGTTAGGTGTGGCAGGGACTTCTTTGGAAATGGTTGTTAAGACTATCCCACCCAAACTTGGTGGCCTCCTCATAATGATGGTAGATGGAATGGAAGCCAGGGAGACAACCTGTAATATCTGTTATAAAAGTAGTCTGGGGGTGTCTGGGGGGCTCATTCGATTAAGCTTCCAACTCTCGCTTTCAGCTCAGGTCATGATCTCAAGGTTGCAAGATCGAGCCCTGTGTTGGGCTCCATGCTGAGAATGGAGTCTGCTTAATTTTCTCTTTCTCTCCCTCTCCCAATCTCTCTCTCTCTCTTAAAAAAAAAAAAAAAAGTCTGTGAGATTGGCTGAATGCTTTATTAATTTGGTAGAGAAGTTAGAATGTGATTTACATATGACCAAACATTAGTGCTTATGGAAGTACTTTTAAAATGAGAACTCCTGACTTAGGATATTCAAAAACACCATGAAGGAAATGGCATTTGTGAGGAATGGGACAGAGAAGCCATGGAGGGCAGAAAGAGCAGATCACCTTATGAAAGTAAGCCAACGCTCAACCATGGTGCAAGATCTCCCAGGAGACAAGAGGAAGCCAGGAGTGGCCTGGTAGTGGAGGACCCTGAATGTCAGGCTGAGGAGGACTTGTATACAGTGTGGAAGCCGTTACGAACAGAGCAAGGACAAACTGAGTGAAACGGGCCTTGGTAAGACTAGCCTTCGGGAAGAGGTGGCCAGGACACACAGTTCCAGGAAGGGGGTTATTATCAAACTCCTTGATCACATGAGCTCATAGGAGACTTCTAGGTCCCTGGACTGACCTCGTTCTAAAAGACCTCTGGGCATTATTTTGATCTCATCAAATAGTTTGATCTGTCATGAAACTGGATAGCCATCTAGCTTGCTATAGATTTTAATATTTTAGCCATTTAGTATCCTTCCTCCAAAGTGTCGGAGTAGAATTAAAGGCTGAAATAAATGCTCAGTAAACACAAATAGAATTTTTATCACCAGCTTTGTTCAGCAAAAATACTGGAAATGACCAATTACCCAGTAACAAAGATTGGGTAAATAAGCTTTGCTATATCCATTTAGTGAACTTCAATGACAAACGTTTTTATTAAAGATAATGATGCAATACTATATTTACTGAAATGGAAAAATGTTCATGAGAAAAGGCAAAAAGGTTATACAGACTGTAGTCTCATTTTTGTAAGAATGGAAAATAGATGACTATATGCACGTATGTATATGTTATATATAATATATATAATAGAAGATATCAAGTGGTCTCCTTAAATGTTGAATTTTTATTTATTTTCAGTTCTCAATATTTCAGATTTTTCTAGAAATACCATGTATTTTGGGTATAATCAAAACAATTACATATTTGTGTCAAGTGTAGGGTCCTAGAAGTTCTCAAAAAATGCTATAAATTATCACTCTCATTTATGCAGTGTGGTGTCAGTGCAGGAATAGACATATAGATGAGACAGAATAGAATCCAGAAATATAGCCATGTGTATACAGATATTTAATATATGATAAATGTAGCATTTGAAACCAGGGGAAAGGATAGGCATTACTTTCCATTTTGATAAGAAAATAAAGTTCAAGCTCTACCTCATACACAAAATATCAGACTAATTAAAGATCTAAAAACATATAACTAAATTATAAAAATCTTAGAAGGAAACCTAGAATATTAATCTTTGGGGGTGAAAAGTCTTACGATGGAGAACATCAAACCCAAAAACCATAGAGGATTTAAACCTCATGAAAAGGCTAAATTAAAATCTTCTGTATAGTGAATTGTACCGGCACAAAGTTAAATTATAGAAAACAGGCTAGGAAAAAACGTTTTACACCTCTAAATAGCTCCTCCACATGAATAAAAAGACACAGTCCAGTCCAAAGTGGACAGAGGCTCCTGAGACCATGCATGGAGAGGTTCCCTACCCTTTACCCATCGGTGAAGGAGAGCTAACAACTCCACCCGTGACACCAGCAGAAGATTGAAATAAGATCCAGGTCACACTCCCTTTTCCAAATCCTTAAGTTCTGAGTTTTAGAAACCAGAGACGGTTAGAAAGTCGATAATGGTGTGTGTGTATAGGAGATATTACCACATATTAGAACACTTGGTGGTCCCAGGGCAACAGCCTGGGTCAAACTCAGCATCTCTGCTATGCAACATCTGAGCATTCACCCTGTCGGAAGAGACATCATAAACAAACTTACCTTAGTTCAGGTCAGGTTTTGCCATCAAATGAATTACATGAGCCTTTAAGTTTTAAGAACTTTCTGGATTTGGTCATTGCAAATAAAGTTTGGACTATAGTATGTGGTAAGTCAGGGTGAAAGGTACCTTCTTTCATAGCTTACAGCTAGAATAGACTTGGGAAGGAAATTTAACATTTATCAAAATTTTAAAACCCCATGTCAATATAATTACTTTGAATTTACATTTAACCACTTCCATCAAGATAAATCCTAAATAAATAAATAAATATTTAAATGTATAAACAGAAGTCCTAGAAGTATGGGAGAATCCTCTTTTTTAATATCAGTGTGGGAAATATTTATAAAAGTGATAGAAAATCAAGAAGCTGTAAAAATATCATTTGCTTCAACTAAATATTAAAATATAAAAAGTTAAAAATGGGAGGGGGGGATATTTGCAACCCATATGACAAATCCACTAATATATAAAGAATTCCTAATTAAGAAGATAAACACCCGGGAGCCTGAGTGGCTCAGTCAGTTAAGCATCCGACTTTTGATTTCAGCTTAGGTCATGATCTCACAGTTTGTGAGATCAAACCCCATGCTATTAGCACAGAGCCCTATTTGGGATTCTGTCTCCCTCTCTCTCTGCCTCTCCTCACTCTCTCTCTCAAAATAAGTAAACATTAAAAAAAAAAAAAGTAGGGACCAGTGGCACCTGGGTGGCTCAGTCGGTTTAGTGTTCATCTTCAGCTGAGGTCATGATCTTGCATCCATGGGTTCAAGCCTTGCGTCAGGCTCTGTGCTGACAGCTCAGAGCCTGCTTTGGACTCTGTGTTGCCCTCTCTCTCTGCTCCTCCCCTGCTTGTGCTCTGTCTCTCAAAAAATGAGAAAACGTTAAAAAAAATTTTTTTTTAAATAATGGCCAACAACAGAGAAGGTGGCAAATGATAGTAAGTCATGCAGCTATTGGAAGAGAATATGGAAACTCTTTATAAACTGACATGAAATGGTCTTTAGTATATATTATTAAGGTTAAAAACAGTGCAGAATGTGTAGTTTGCTATTGTTTGTGTACAAAAGGGGTAATTTTTATAAATACTTGCTTTTATATACATGACATATCTCTGAAAGTATAAAAAATATATAATATTGCATGCCTTCAAAGAAGGGATCTGCTCATGGTTCATGAGATTGCATCCCATGGAGGGCTCTGTGCTGACGGCTGACAGAGCAGGTCCTGCTTGGGATTCTCTCCCTCTCTCTCTCAAAATAAATAAGCATTTTTACAAAGAACGGATCTGGGTGGCTGTTGTTACTGTTAATGCTTTTGTACTTTTGAAAGTACATCTAAGAATATTACCTATTACAAAAATGAATCATATTGTCTTACAAAATAAAAGGTCTGTATTCTTTGAAGGGACTTTTTTTAATGTTTATTTTTGAGAGAGACAGAGTACGAGCAGGGGAGGGGCAGACACAGAATCCATAGCAGGCTCCATGCTCTGAACTGTCAGCACAGAGTCCGATGCGGGGCTCTAACTCAAGGGCCGCGAGATCATGACCTGAGCCAAAATTGGCTGCTTAACCAACTGAGCCCCTCAGGTGCCCCAAAAGGGCTATATTCTTTGACCCAGGAATCTATCCTACAGACCTACTTGCACAGGGACATAAAGATATATGTGTGAAAGTTTATTCCATCAATAGTGAAAAATTGGGAAAAAATGTCCATCAGTAAGGAAAGGATTCTATAAATCATGGCATACAGTGCAGCCCTTTAAAAAATGAGATACAAACATGGAAAGATGATAGCTATTAAGTATTGAAAAGCAAGATGCAGAATAGTAAGATACAGAATGGCTGTTTGTGTTTAAGATGAGTGTGTGTACAGTTAAAATCACAGAGGAGGGTCTGGAAGAACATTAGCACATACTTCTCACTGGTGGAAGGTCTGGCATTAACGTGGGAAGTGTTGGGCATCAGTTTCTCCCCAGAGTAGATTCTGCACTGGAGGAAGGAGCGGGAACGGTGCAGTGGAGGAGTAGCCCCCATGAGGAAAAGTTGGGGGGGGGCAGGACCATCCCCCCACAACCCACCAGCCTCCCGTGGCCCCACCACGCACTGGGGCTAGCAGGCCTAGGCCCCGAGGGGCGGTCAGGCAAAGCCTCAAGGTGAAGGAGCAGGATCTTCCTAGAACGGGGCCTCGAGTGCTATGTCTGCCGAGGGGGAAGGGCTCCTTTTTACAACAGACTCTTTCATGTAAAAGAAAATAAAGAAGGAAAAAGAACGTAGAAGGAGCCAAACTACCTTTGCCCTGTGGTGTGCCCACAGGACAGGGTGTGTTTGGCCCAGGCACAACTGCCTTGCTCACCCTCACTTTTGCCTCCTCTGTCTCCTGCAGATCCTTCTGGCTGGTGGACGGGTCGACTACGAGGCAAGCAGGGCCTGTTCCCCAACAACTATGTGACCAAGATCTGAGGCACACAGAGACTCTAATGCACAGGCAAAGGAGCTCCAGACAGGGAAGGGGACATTTGGGGGCTCTCCTTCTGATCCATAGCGAGCAATTGCTTCCTTCTCCAAGGCCTGGAGTTTTTCTGGCACCTTCCCCATGGAGGACATTGAAAAGCTGGGTTGGGGACAGGGAGTGTCACTGCATAAATGATCCTAAAAGGTAGCCTCTTCATAGGAGCCCAGGAGGGCAAAACCACCACCCACTAAGATTTATTTATTGTATTTAAACCTGGTGAGAGGACAGGCGAGGTCCACTTGGACCTTGTTGGCTCTATCAAAACAGCACCCCGCTCGCTCACCAGGCCCAGGGAATGGCTGTAAGCGGCCGCTGACAAGTGCCTTTAGTCAAAGAGCACATTTATTTCCTCCCTCTTTTTCTTACCTGACACACACATTCCTCTCTGCCACTTTCCTTCAGGGAGGACCTGCCCTCTTTGCAGGCTGGGCTTGACATGAGCGGGCACTTCCCATGCGAAGGCCAAGGGCCAGCGTGGCCTGCTGAGCCCGCAGGTGCAGAGGGCAGCTGGTTTACACTTTGCCGGGACCCATCAGGCTGCCAGGCTAAGCAGGGGCTGGGCTGTTGGCCTTGCTTTCTCTGGGTCTTCAGTTGGAATGTGGCTGGCCCATGTTGGTTTTGTGTTTAATGCTGTACCTATTATAAGAAGGATCTCTTTTTTTCAAGCTGTACATTTATAAAAACAGATCATATACTGTATATATAAAAATCTCAAGATGGTAGCAACATGTATGAATGTACTAAGTAGTATTCCACTGTACTTATTCATAAGGTAGGTTTTATTACAAAACTCCCACCAGGTACTTACAAATGTGCACTACTCCTTTTCAACTATAGAATCAGTGTTACTGCTTTCTAGCCCAGCCCCTGCAAACCCTTCCCAATCCTTTCCCCATAGATAATTTTCCTCTGCCCCCTGTGCCCCTCCCCTTAACTCCTAAATAAATAAAGGAATCATGAACTACCTGTTCTTTTGTGACATTTGTTATGGGGTGAATTGTGGCCCCACCCCCAAAAAACATGGTGAAGCCCTAACGCCTGTGACCTCATAATATGACCTTATTTGGAAATACAGGGTCTTTATAGAGATGATCAAATTAAAATGAAGTCATTAGGGTGGGCCCTGAGCCAATATAACTGGTGTCCTGATAAAAAGGGGACATTTGGACATGCATGGACACGCAGAGGGAAGATGATGTGAAGGAACAGCCGTCTACAGCCAAGGAGAGGGGCCCCGCCCAGATGCGCTCCCTCACGGCCCTCAGGAACCAGCCCTGCCCACACACAGATCTCGAACTTCCAGCTTCCACAGCTTGTAAGACACTGAGTTTCTGCTATTTAGCCACCCAGTCTGTGGCACTTTGTGAAGGCAGCCCTAGCAAACCAATGCAGTGTTTATTGCAGTAATGGTGAAAAGTCAGAAATGATGTAATATCTATTGATAAGGGAATGGTTTTCAGGGGACACTCACCTCTCTGCCTCTCCTCCAGGTTGCCTTGGCCATTCTGAAGCTACTGGGAAAGTAGGGTTTGACCAGCACACACCTTTCTGTCATTCCAAGATCCTCGAGTCCGTGGGAAAAATTATCAGGGGTTTCATATAAGGAAACAAATGGATCTGAATTTGGAACAAGTAAACCATTTGATTCTGCATTTTCAAGAACAGGGAGCAAACTTCATTTGGTAACAATAACAACATTTAAAGTAGATTTCCGTTCCATTTTGTGACCAGTTGAGAGGAAAATAAAGCCATAATGTGATGACACGAGGAAAGGTAATCCCTGTTTACACCAAGAGTCTCTTAATATTTGACAAAGGATCTTCACATTCCTGGACTCGCGCAAAGTGGGAGGAAGGCGCTAGAACCAGAATTCGAACGAAGGAGCATCCTGGACCCCCCACAGCCTCAACACGCAGGTGGCTTTCTCACAAGCAGGACTGCCAAGATCACCTTCCATTGTTACCACACACCCTTGGAGGGCTCGTTTTTCCCCCCTGAAAATCAGTCCTGGGATAAAAGAAGACCAACTTTAAAAGAATTTGGGGCCAAGTGACAGGACAGTCTGAGTTGAGCATAGGTTATTTTGAAAAGGGCTATCTTGAGGATAAATATTAGCTCAAGCTCTGGAGGAACTAAGGTGACCTTGATGGGCAGTAGAAGGAATCACTGTGAAACTCCTTAAAAAAAATGTATTCATAAAAAAAGGATGAGACTGTACCATTTGAGACAACATGGATGAACCTAGAAGGTATTATGCTAAGTGAAATAAATCAGACTGAGAAAGACAAACACTTTATGATTCCACTCATCAGTAGAATCTAGGAAAAAAAGAAAAAAATAGACCTATAAATACAGAGAACAAACTGGTGGCCGGAAGAGGGAGGGAGGGAGGTTGGGGGGACAAAATGGGTGAAGGTGACAGGGAGATATACAGGCTTCCAATCACATTATGAATAAGTCATGGGAATAAAAGGCACAGCATAAGGAATACAGTCAATGGTACTATAAGTGATGTAATGGGACAGATGGTAGCTACACTTGTGAGCAGAGCATCATGTATAAACTTGTCAAATCACTAAGTTGTACACCTGAAACTACAGCATTGTGTGTTAGCTATACTGAAAAAAAAATTAATGGCTTTACATAATTTTCCTAATGTTATGCATTAAAGAATAAAATAACCCAGGGGCGCCTGGGTGGCTCAGTCAGTTAAGCATCATCTGACTCTTGATTTCGGCTCAGGTCATGATCTCATGGCTCCCGGATTTGAGCCCCGCATCGGGGTCTGTGCTGACAGTGCAGAGCCTGCTTGGGATTCTCTCTCTTTCTCTCTCTCTCTGCCCCTCCTCCCCCACCTCCAAATAAATAAACTTAAAATTTTTAAAATGGGGAGAAAAATCAATCCTGGCTACTTTTAATGATTGGCCTTTAAAACTGGAGTGTAACCAGGACCCCTCAGGCTCTAGGTGACAGCGTAGGAACTGAGTCCAGCCTCTGGACAAGCAGCAGGAAGAGCCCTGGCTCAGGACCACAGAGCAAGCCCCACCTCTGCACCCAGAAGCCTCGCCTAGTGCCAGGCCCAAGGGGGTCCACAACAAGTGATGCTTGAGTAGGTGAGTAAACACTTGTTTATAGGTGTGAAGTCCTTATCCTAGGCTTCTCTTGGCCCCGTATCTAGCCAGGCCTGCCATTTTGTTCACTGTTCAGCTAAGTAGTCGTGTGGTTAGTTTGGGAGTCACTTCACCTGGGAGAGTGTAAAGAGGATCAAGGGGCCACCCCTGCCTTCTACAATACCCCATCCTGTTTGGAATGATTATATGCTTACACACATATACCATACATATACAGAAGTAGAAAATGCAGTGTGAAGATGTGACAGATCCCTTCAACCAAAGGTTTTAAAGTAACCAAGTACCAAGTGAGCAGGCTTGAATGTTCCCTACGACAGAGATGTTCAAACGAGCAATAGACCAGCAGTTCTCAAACCCTTTGGCCTCAGAACCCCTTTATACTCTTCAGTGTTACCAACATTTAAAAAAATAATAAAAATAAATAAAATTTTAAAAAGGGGAGCCTGGGTGGCTCAGTTGCTTGAGTGTCTGACTTTGGCCCGGGTCATGATCTCACAGTTGTGAGTTCAAGCCCCGCGTCGGGCTCTGTACTGACAGCTCTGAGCCTGGAGCCTGCTTTGGATTCTGTGTCTCCCTCTCTCTCTGCCCCTCCCCTGCTCATGCTCTTTCAAATAAACATGTTAAAAAAATTAAAATAAAATATACTCTTCAATGTTATTGAAGACCTCAAAGAGTTCTGCTTTTGTCTGCTATAGCTATCTGTATTTACCATAAGAGAAATTAGAAAATTAAAAAAAATTTTTTTTTTTAATGTTTATCTTATTTTTGAGAGAGACAGCACAAGCTGGGGAAGTACAGAGAGAGAGGGACACAGAATCTGCAGCAGGCTCCAGTCTCTTATCTAAGCTTTCAGCACAGAGCCCAATGCGGGACTCAAACTTGTGAACCATGAGATCACGACCTGAGCTGAAGTCGGTTGCTCAACTGACTGAGCCACCCAGGAGCTCCTAAAACAGAAAATTTTAAAACACCAACAAACACACATACACATTCCACTAACCACCAGAGCGATGACATCATCACTTCTCATAGCCTCTGGAAGATTCCACCTTACACTAATGACAGACAAGAACAAAAAAAGGCAAACATCTTAGTATTATCATGAAAATAGTTTTGACCTCATGGTCTTCTTGAAGGAGTCTCAAGATACCCCAGGGGACCCCAGGCCACATTTTGAGAACCACCAGAGGGACTAAGTGCTAATAAACAGGGGGTGGAGCAGGCAGCGCAGTTAGCTCTCTGAAAACATCATGCAAAAGGGTCATCTCTTCCACAGTGCTTACGGAAGCAAGACGATGCCCATGGAGAGGGCAAAGGGTGAGGCCTTTTTTATAAGCCTGTTCCCCCAACAGGTGTGAAAACCATGCACACATGTTGCCTCAGCCCATCTGGTCAAACCTGATACCATCATTACCAAGCCCAGCCCTAATGGTGTGGAAAGGTGATGGGAAGCAGTTTCCTTTTAAAAAGAATTTTTTTTTGTTTAGTCATCTTTGAGAGACAGAGAGAAACAGAGCATGAGCAGGGGA
The DNA here is from genome assembly GCF_018350195.1 of Panthera tigris. Lineage (NCBI taxonomy): Eukaryota > Metazoa > Chordata > Mammalia > Carnivora > Felidae > Panthera > Panthera tigris. The sequence continues at coordinate 45,544,510 of NC_056665.1, forward strand.
GGGGCAGAGAGAGAGGGACACACAGAATCGGAAGCAGGCTCTAGGCTCCGAGCTGTCAGCACAGAGCCTGACACGGAGCTCAAATTCACGAACCGTGAGATCGTGACCTGAGCTGAAGTTGGACGCTCAAATGACTGAGCCACCCAGGCGCCCCAACAGTTTCCTTTTTAAAGAACATTCCTTGTGGGGTGCCTGGGTGACTCAGTCGGTTAAGCGTCTGACTTCAGCTCAAGTCACAATCTCACGGTTTGTGAGTTAGGGCCCTGCATGGGGCTCTGTGCTAACAGCTCAGAGCCTGGAGTCTGCTTTGGATTCTGTGTGTGTGTCTCTCTCTCTGCCCCTCCCCTGCTTGCACACTCTCTCTCTCTCTCAAAAATAAGTAAACATCAAAATAAAGAAAGAACATTTCTTCCAAAGTGCACATACCATGTCCACTCATGTTCCAACAGCTGGAACTTAGTCACGCCTCAACTGCCAGGGAGGCTGGGAGAGTCTTGCTGGGGGCAGTTAGTTTCGGTGTGGAGAGCAGCTTATCCCAGGCACCAGGGAGAGATCTTCCTCCTCCTTCAGGCATGGCTCCTTCCAGGCAGAGATGTCCACAAGAACAAGTACGAGACAACATGGCTATGCATCCATGTAACTGATGATCTTCACTGACTTGCCACAGAGCAGGGCTTATACATAATCCAAATCTTTTCTCTTCTGGACTCCCTCTGAACTCCGCAGACCTCCTGAGTGAAGCTGGGCAGACTAAAGGCTGGCCCTGCCTCTACTTGCTACTTTTACAGTGGCTTCATTGCCAGGTGGGGTCAGAGTCCAGTTTCGGGAGTACGGTGTGTACAGGATGCATCTTTGGTGGAGAACCTGATGATGTTCTTGGCACCTTTCACTCTTATGGCCAAAGAGTGGGAGCCATTCTGCAACATCACTCCGTTTCCTGCCTTGTTTTGTGTCGCTCCAGAGGCCTAGCTTGTCTTCACAGTTGCTCCTGAATTTAGGAACTTATTTTTACTCTTACCAACTACTTGATGTCTTTCCTGCCTACAGTACTGCACCTGCCCCTTCTAACCAGCATGAACTACTCTAAAACCACTTAGCAAATGAGAAGGATCAGTGCAGTTCACTACTTTGCCCAAGGTCATGCAGCTCTGAAGTAGAGGAACCCATCAATTGACCCCTGATCTGACCCCAATGCCCATGCTTTTCATCTTTGTCTTCAATCAAGCAAATAACAAAGAGTTTGATAGTCTGTCAACCTTTCAACTTCCAATATCTTTTTCTCAAAAATCAAAAACCAAAATTAAAAAAAAACTCACAAACAGGACTCAACAGCTATAAATTTGTAAACTCTCTCTCTCTCAGAGACAGCAGGCACACGAGCAGGGGAGAGGTAGAGAGAGAGGGGAGAGAATCCCAGGCAGAAACCATGCTGTCAGCACAGAACCTGACATGGGGCTCAATTCCACAAACAATGAGATCATAACCTGAGCCGAAATCAAGAGTCAGATGCTTCCGAGTGAACCACCCAAATGCCCCTGTAAATTGCTTTGACAGGCAAGAGCTGTGCCTAACATATCTTTGAATGCCCAATGTCCATCTCATTCCAAGACCACCACCTCCTTATAATAATAGCCACAAATATTCAAGCACATCCAGACACTGTGCTAAGGGCTTGGCATACTTTACTTTGCACTACAACATTATGAGGTAGATGCTCTTACCCCCATGTTACAGACACAAAAAGAAGGCACAGAGATCATAGTTGCTAAGTAGACTCAGACCCATGCGATGCAGCTTCAGCATCTGTGCTCTTCAAATACTATGGTTCCATCACCTCATTTTCTAGTTGCAATGCTTTTATATTATGATTTCTACTTTTACAGTAGTAATTTCTTATTTCATATGTATAACACTTTAGTTTTGGGTGCCTGCTATGGCACATAGGAAGGATCTTAAAGGTCTTTTTTTATGACATCCTGTAAATAGGAATTTCCTGAGTCGGGGTATTTAATATTTAAGCAAAATATGTAATAAAGAAGCTATAAAATGTCTCAGAATAGTCTACAAAACCCATCTCTTCTTGACGAGAAGCTGGAGCTCAAGCATCTCCGGGAAGCGAAAGCTTCCTCGCAGGGTCTCACTTCATTACTATTCACATGTGTGACCCAAGTCAGCCTAAGGCTGCCATGGGAATGAGTCTCACTCAAAGAGAGATACTTCTAAAGCTTTACACTAGGACTTTAACACAGAAGACTCCCATTTCTCCAAGTGCTCACGCACATAAAGACTTACTTAGGCGGCCCGGCCTGCCTAGGGAGAGGGGTGGGAAGTGAGCACTAGCTACAGCCAGCCAGGCTCGCCTCCCAGGGCAGCCAGAAGCCACAGCTGAGTCTCAGAACCAGCACCTGCACATCTCACTGTCACGCAGAAGGCAGCATTTACCACACTCTGGACTGGGGAACGGCGGAGTTAAGAGTTTACTGCAAAGCTTCTCTGAGCCTTTATGAATCGTAATGTGTTTGCAATGTTTCCCGAATGTATTTGACTAGCTCCTTTTTCTCAAAAAGCAATTAACATGTGCTGAGCTAATAGTTTGGGAAGTTGTTGCTGTAAGACACTCATTTATTTTATGGGTTTTGTTTTTGTTTTTAGTGGTTGGAGACTGTGAATGCATTCACACTTAGAGAATAATGCTAAATGTGATCAACTGCCTGCCAAAAAAAAAACAAATAGTAACCCATGAAATAGGAAAATGCATTCCAAGTTTCAACATTAACAAGGTGTCACAGACCCGGTTTTGTTTTCCAGTGGTGGCCCCTTAGGACTGACATTCCTGGTCCCCACCATGCCTTTGAAGGAGAGGCATACTGTGAGGGCTGCTTCTGGTAGCCCTCAGCCCAGTGGGCCAGGCGTTCCTGTATAGGAATGAGAAAATAGTTGAGTACATTCTGAAAAGGAACAGTCATAGTTATCCTCCCGTTTTCAAATTTCATCATGAATCTTTTTATATCTCAGAAGTTTAAGAATGGGTTAGCATTCACTGAAGCCAAGTTCTAGTTTTTCCATTTGAGAAAGTGGCAGGAAGATCTTTCCCAAAGCCATAAGGGCAATAATTTACATGCTTCTCATAATAGCTCAAAAAGAAATAAATACACATAGGATACCTGAAGAAAAATTAATAGCTTTATTTTTCCTCAATATACATTTAGAAAATAGGTCTAAGAAAAGTTTTCATGAAATAGACCAGACGACTATGTACAAAGTGAAGAGTTCCAAATCAGCAAGTCAAAGCACCCAAATGAAGCACTCTTCCCTGAGGGCCACGGCAGCCTAGGACCGTCCCATCAGAGGGGACGCAAGCTCTTGGATGGCTTTTGAGTTCAGCTGAGGAATCGTGCTGATCTTCAGGAGTTTGCTGCTTGCATACTTATTCTTGATGGCCTGCAGAAGTCATCTGTGATTAAGCACGCATCAGGACCCCCTACCTTATACCATGTTCCTAGTCTAATTCACAAGTATTTAAGGGCCAGACCCACAATCTCCAACTAGTGCGATGATGCTGAATCACTGAAGCCAGCTAGAGCTCTGAGGTCATAATGTGTTGCACCCGACAATTTCCTTCCATGCCTAGCAATGGATAAAGCCCAGCTGGTAGCACAGGTGATGGAGGAATAAATGGTGTCAAGGTCCAAGGAGCAGGCTCTCTCTCCTATGTTGCCAGAGGGTTGGGAGGTAGGAGCTGTGTTTATCATACCTAAGCACCATCACGACAGAACAGGTCTGCCAGGACCGGCAGCAACAACTGGCAATAAAAGCAAGTGGCAACCAGTGCTTAGAGGGTCCCAGACAACAATACCCTAAGGACTGAAAACATGTCACACTTCCATGGTGTGCTAAATCATACAGAAACTACATGCAAGGAACCGGGGGTGAGGACGCTTGGCACAAATGCCTTGCTCTTTGTCACCACACCTGTGGTGATACTCGGCATCACACAAGCACAGGACAGCACCCAATCTCCTCTGACTCCTCCTCTCAGGTGGGCCCCACAGAGACAGATACCAGACCCCGAGGAGGCTTTCTGAATGGGCTTCTTGCCCCTCCCTCTTCACCATGATTTGGTCACTGTCCCAAAAGATCCTGGACAAAGGCCCTGAGTGATCCCACCCCAAAACCCGAGTCTTCACAGAGCCCTTTGACGTGGGCCCTTGCTGTTCCAGATGACATGGGGAGCGCCTTCCCTGATGCTGAGTGCTCCGCCCAGGATGCTGGGACAAGGTGGGGAGACACACTGAATGGCCATCTGGCTGACTACCTGGGGCCTGGACCTGGTTAGCCTAGCTACTTAGTTTTGAAGAAAGTCTGCTTTTCGGATACGTCAGTACGCTCCATCCATCCCCTGCTGGACTAGAAAAGAGTTCGTGCTAAAATAGACTCTCACATATGCCAATATTACGTTTACATGAAAACGCAAACGCACATACGTACACATACTCTCATTCACAAAACCCATAATCTAATGCTTTCCACGGTTGGGGGAGGAGTACTTACGATGAATTTCGTTAAGTTTTCGTTAACTTTCACGACATTTTTGGCCATGTGCTGCATGACTTCCAATACTTCATTCTCTGTATATCCAGTGTAATACTGCTGTTTTAAGTTCTGGAACACAATGAAGAGAGAAGGCGCAAGATAAAGCCTCCGCTTCTTTAGAAGAGCACATCTTATACATGCTAACATCACTTATCACTTGCATAAAAGCTATACAATGATATTCTTACTTTTGTAAAATTCAGTAACAGCCCTAAACACTACCATTGTACCAGCAAAGCAGCCAGTAAATGCAGATGACTCTGGCTCTGAGCAAGACTAAATTAAGACACTGTGCAACTTCAGCTAAATCAAGTGACAAAGTTCCCATAATTATTATTTTTTTTAAAAAGGTTGCAGGGGTATGTAGGGTACTCCAAGTAACAAAGCTTTCATGCTTCTATCACCACACCGGGGTGGGAGTGGGGGGATGGAAAGTGGGGCAGAGTAAAAATAAAACCCAGCAAAGGAAAGCCCCTTTCAGAGTAATGGCAGAGACCTGGGACAAGCACATCTCACACATACCACCACCGCCCCCCCCTGCCCCAATCAAAGCCCTACTGGACAGTGGCTGGTGGGGAGCTGGACAGAGCTGATACCCATATTGTTAGGGAAAGAGGTTCATTATTAAGAATAAATTAGGCCATGGGCAGCAATCTATTCTACAAAATCCAGGAGAACTAAAGACTGCCCGGGATTCTCTCGTTGGGCACTGTGTAGTTAAGCACTGGAGAACAGAGAGCAGAGAAGCCTCTAGGGGTAGAGGCTTTGTGACCTAGCCTCCTGGAGAACAAAGGTCAAGCAAAAGGACAGTTGTTGATTGGCAGTAAGATCTATCATGTGTGAAGATAGGTAACCTAACTTTATTTCAGTTCTGTGATAAAATTCTAAAAGCCAAAGTACATCTGTCTCATATGCACAATCTAATTGGGAAGATAAATCATAATTTAATCTTTTTCTTTCTTACTTTTTTTTTTTTTTTTAAGAGAGAGAGAGGGAGTGCACGTGAGCAGGGGAGAGGGGCAGAGAGAGAGAATCTTAAGCAGGCTCCACTCTCGGCGGTAGAACCTGACACAGGGCTCAATCCCACAATCCTGGAATCATGACCTGAGCTGAAATCAAGAGTCAGATGCTCAACTAACTGGGCCATCCAGGCGCCCCAGTCACAATTTAATCTTATTCCTAAAGTATTTTTTTTATTAATTTAAAGTAGGCTCCTGCCCAATGTGGGGCTTGAATCCACAACTCTGAGATCAAGAGTCTCATGCTGTACCCACTGAGGCTGCCATGTGCCCCAATCCTAAAATGATTTAAAGAAAAAAAGAACAAAGCAAGATTAATTCTGAAATAACACACAACCACCGGCATTTTCAAATCAATTCCCAGAAAACGAGGAGACCTAGAGCTAGTAGGTTCAGAGCCCAAAGAAGACATGTCCCAGAGGAAAGTAATTTAGCTAAAATGAGCCACTGGTACCAGGACCCTGTATCATCCATGTACCAGCAGCCTTGTTCCCTCAAGTTTTTTATTTCAAAAAATTTCAAATTATTTCAGAAAAAATGAGATAACATAATGAACATCTGTACATCTTTTGTGCAGATTCAGATTCCTATTAACATTTCGCCACTTTCTCGTTTTCTCTCTCATGGTGTCTGCAGCTAACTCAGTTGCAAATGGTTTAGCAGGAATTGTGTATGTATGTATTCACACACAATTTTTGAACTATTTGACAATGAGTTGCAGACACCATTACACATCACTTCTAAATGCTTCAGAAACATCCCCTAAATAGTATTTTCCTGTCTAGACACAAAGCTTTACACATAAAAAAATCAACATTTCCACAGTATCATCTAGAATACAGTCTATATTCAAATTTCTCCAACTGTTCCAAAAACATCTTTCATGGATTTGTCTTTTTAGATCCAGGTCCAATTAAGGTACATGCAGTATATCTGATCTTTGGGGGGTTTTTTACTTAAAACAACTCCTATTTTCTTGGCTTTAAATGACAACTTGAAGAGTCCAGGCCAGTTACTTTTAGAACATCCCACATTTAAATCTGAGTGTTTCCTGATGACTGGATTCGTGTCAAACATCTGGGGCATGCATTTCATGGAGATGATAATGCATTACTTCTTATTGCACCAGAACATAGGTCAAGTCAGGTGCTCCTACCACTGGTGATGCCAAGCTTGATCACCAGGTTAAGGTGGTAATTTGCAGACTCCCTATCATAAAGGTACAGCTTTCTTCAGCATTATTACATACCTCTGAGGTGATATTTTGAAACCATGTGAATCTTGTCCTCCAGAATTACCTCACCTAATGATATGAGCATCAGTCGATCCTCACTTGAATCAGTTTTTACATTAGGGGTTAAAATTTATTTATTTTTTTTAATATGTATTTTGAGAGAGCGTGTGTGTGCACGAGCAGGCAAGGGGGGAGAGAGAGATTCCTAAGCAGGCTCCGTGCTGTCAGTGCAGAGCCCGATACAGGGGCTCATCTCAAGCACTGTGGGATCACAACCTGAGTCAAAACCAAGGGTCAGAGGCTTCATCAACTGAGCCACCCAGGCGCCCCTAAAATTTGATTTCTAACTCTACCATTCTTTCTGCTTTAGTTAGCTGGTATCCTGATTAAAAAGTAATAATAATAAAGAGCCCCTCTTCCATTCTTTCTTTTGTATCATTATAAATGCATGGATTTTTAAAAATGTGTTACAATCAGGGTGCCTGGTGGCTCAATTGGTTAAGTGTCTGACTTCAGCTCAGGTCATATCATAGTTTATGAGTTTGAGCCCTGTTATTAGGCTCTCTGTTGTCAGCACAGAGCCTGCCTCATCCTCCATCTCTCTCTCTCAACAAATAAACATTTTTTAAAAATGCATTACAATCTATTACTGTCACTATTCTTTTTTTTTTTTTTTTTTTTTTTTTTTTACATTTATTCATTTCTGAGAGACAGAGAGAGACAGAGCACAAGTGGGGGAGGGGCAGAGAGAGAGGGAGACACAGAATCCAAAGCAGGCTCCAGGCTCTGAGCTGTCAGCACAGAGCCCGACGCAGGCCTCGAACTCACAAACTGCAAGATCATGACCTGAACCGAAGTCAGATGCTTAACTGACTGAGCCACCCAGGCGCCCCTGTCACTATTCTTTACAATGCTCAGATTGAGTCAGCAAGAGCCCTTTCAAGCCAGTTCCTATGTCCTTTTCACATGACCCCCACTGATCCTTGAGAATTTGCTTGGTGTCTATTACAAACTGATCTAGGCTCACCTTATACTTCTTCTCCCCCAACCCTGAAAGCAGCTATCTCTCAAAGGTAGCCTAGTTCCTAGTGGGTAATGGTACTTAGTATCCATTATGTGGGCACTAGGTATGATCATTGCTACTGGGTTATCACTGTTTCCGGGCCCTCTCATGATTAATTTACCGATATTTCCAAAATAGATTTAACGCCATAGGGGTTTTCCTTTGTTTTTAATTGTTAATATTATCCCTCTTCTTATTGTGAAAATTTTAGTCCTTAATAACATTGAATGTTTGTTTTACCCTAATATTCCTAAATAGTTTCACAATTATAATAACAGATTACTACTAACAATACATCTCCCAAGTAAACTTTAAGTATGTTACCTCTTTTAGTCCTTTGTTTTATCTAACCAGATAAAGTAATTCTTCCCTCAGTGTTCTATTACCAGTTTGATATATGGTGACATTGTTGTTTCTGTTTAATTCCAGTTAGGGTTTGCATAAACACTCATATTGTTCAGAAATCAAAAAAGTTACATTATATTGTATATAGCTGATAAAAAATTACAACCACAAGTCTTGCTCCCATCCCCAGCCTTCTACCCTGTTCCCACCCAACCCCACAGGTATCATTTCCATTAGTTTCTGGTCTATTCTTCCTGTTTTTTTGTTTGTTTTTTTTTTTTAATTAGGAAATACCTAAGCACACATACGTACTGTCTCTCTCTCTCTTATTCCCCTTCTTTCTTACATAAAATGTGTGGAGGGACAGCCCTGCCATGGTGTCCTGGCAAGCTTGCAGGCAGCCACATAGGGCCAGGCAAAGGCCTGAAGCCCAGCTGATGTGTCTTGGCAGAATGCTTGGTGATCCTCCTGGAATGTGAGGGGAGGGAGGCTGGGAAGAGCAGCTCCCACCCTCCTCCATATCTCCCCTGAGAGGCTATCTTGAGACCGTTTCTTAACACCTGGGCTCTGAGGAGGCTTTTGTTCTGCTGCTCTTGGGGCACAACTACAGATGATAAAACTGCTTAGTACCAGTCTAGAGTTGGCTCCTTCGCAAAAGGGTATCCCACGACTCCCACTGCAGTCACCTGGCCCCTTTCGTTTTGGTTCTTGTCCGTTTTGGTGCATGAGATAAGGACCACAGTTGCTGGCAGCTTTGGCTACTTGTATAAACCTAAAAGTGGCTCCTTTTTACCTTTACTGGCTCAATCAGTTGGGCCTTGGCCCTGCTTTTGTCTTAGATGCTTGACGCCTTGCTGGTTTCATTTAACCAAAGATCCCAGAAACCTTAGCATACCAGTTGTAGGCAGCCGTGCGCAGCCTTCACAACTGTATAGTTAGCACCTGGGTGCCATGGTGTGCTTACCTAGTCTACGTCTGAAGCATTCCAAGCAGCTTTCTTTTAGGCTTCTGGATTTTAACAATTGCTTTAACAACACTGTGGTGAAAATGGTAAGACCTTTCATATCCAGAGGGTCTAAAATTTCTTCTTAACGCAACACTCACCCATTTTCCTTGGCCTATAACTTTCTGGGACAGGCAGGATGCAGCCGCTGCCACCTTCGAAGGGTGATAATGTACCATGTCATAGTCAATGAGAGTCAGCTCCATCAGGTATTTGGCTAAAGTATGCTGTTCCACATCGACCTAGGATTGAATAGCCCACAGCAGTAAGAAGCACAGCTATTATCACTGTCTTGCAAAATCACAGGTGAAGGCCTAGGAGCTGAAATCCACTCAATTCACCCGTCCTTCCCAGCAAGTGCCCTATTCCACAGAATATTAAAAACACAGAGCATGAGGTCTTTTAAGAATTGAGGAGATAAAACATTAGGACTTAATGAGAACATGTTTTCCATAAATTTTTAAGTTTTCCTTTAATTGGATCAATGTTTCTAGCATAAGACAACAGGGGGAAAATAAAGTCTCATATGGAATCGGAGGCACTTACCTCCCCAGCTTTTGAGGCCCGCCTTAAGAAGTGCAGTGGCAAAGGTCGACCCAACTCAAATTTCAGCTCTTTCAAAATCAATGTTTCCATTTCTCGGATCTGGGAGCTTGTATAAGCATTGTCTGTGATGTAAACAAAGTCTTCGATATTTGGAGAAAACATCTCTTCATATTTGGAAGCCAAGAGCAGAGCCGTAATTCCAACCAGTTGAAGCTTCTTACGGGAAACCGGTTGAACCTAATTGAAGAAGAAGGTGTCAAAAGTTATGTCCAACCAGAGGACTGGGGCACTGGGGGGAAGAAAGTGAGAGCGAATCACGTCCTGCAGAAGTACACATCGTCTCTCCTCATCCCCCTCTTACGAGCACAGGTAAACTGTGTATTAATTGCAGGTACCGTCAGGGGCTCCTGGCTGGCTCACTAGGTGGAGCATGTGACTCTTGATTTCAGGGTTGTGGGTTCAAGCCCCACATTGGGTGTAGAGATTACAGAGTATTCACTCTGTGCCAAGCACGGTGCAAAGATTTCAGTAATCATCTCACTGAATCCTCGCAAAAATCCTAGGAAGTATATGTATTTTTCTCCACATACAAAGAGATGGGCTGAGAAGAGATTCAGACACTAGCCCAAGATCACTCAGCGTCTCAGTAGGGAAGAAATAAGCCTGAGAACCAAGCTCCTGGTCTGTGCTCCAGTCTCATCATCCTGGCTTGAACATCTGGGGGAAGTCCCAACATGGCACTCCACACAGTCTGAATCAAGATAAGGTCAAGCCAAAAAGCAGGGTTAAATAATGGATACCTAGGGATGTGGAAGGGGCTATCTCAAACATTTCCTTAATCATTCATTACCAAAAGTACGCTCATTATTCAACCTGAGGTATCTTCAAAGATGCTTCAGAGTCAGGGGAAATCTCAGTCCGGGGTATGAGTGTTTCCCTTCATTTTCTTTTTCTTTTAAAGTTTTTTTTTGTTTGTTTGTTTTTTTACATTTATTTATTTTTGAGACAGAGAGAGACAGAACATGAGCAGAGAAGGGGCAGAGAGAGAGAGAGAGAGAGAGAGAGAGAAAACACAGAATCCAAAGCAGGCTCCAGGTTCTGAGCTATCAGCACAGAGCCTGACATGCGGCTCGAACTGAGGGAGCCACGAGATCATGACCTGAGCCGAAGTCGGACCCTCAACCGACTGAGCCACCCAGGCACCCCTTCTTTTTCTTTTAAACTGGGACTTCGCTTTTCTTGCTTCAACTCTCATTTTTTAAAATCTACCTAAAATCTGACTGCTTTCCTACCCCATGAGGAATGTATAATGCAAACCACTGAATCTATGGTTTCGTAGGATTTTGTGGTATCTCAGGGTCATCATTATAATAAATACAATTATTACTGTATTGTTGGGCAGAATTTGCACTTGAGTTATATCATAAATGTCAACTTTAAATACATAAATCCTTATCTGCAGTAGGGCTACTGCCTGATGGATAACACTAGTGCTTTCTATCTGGCATTTCCTCTAACTGGTTAGGGTTTTAGGACACCAGGTGATAACTATTTTGATGACCACTCCTGCCTCTCAGCTTAATTTCTTACATTCCTCTACTTTAGACCTCCATAACTCAGTATACTCCCCACACATACTCCCAATCCCCCTTTAAAAAATTCTGCCTCCTCTCCTTTCTACAGCGATTCATGCAACAGCTGGCTGGATACTGCAACATTCTCTAGCTAAATTCCTCATTTTTCAGATGAGGAAACTTAACAACAGAGAGCACCAAATTACAAAATCGATTAAGCAGACCCGGAAAACCAATATCCAAAGGCACCACAGGCTTGGGCTGACCTTCAGACCTCGTGTTGGTATGTTTCCTCTGATGAATGACTGGCAATGCAGCGTCTCCCTCCCTGGGGCCCCCAGCATTTCTCTGCAGGCTGACCTGACACAAACGCCCGGCAATGGTCAGCATCACCAGAGGTCTGACACACTTGGCTACTTTCCCTTCTGGCACATGAAGTTCCTCGGTTTCTCACAAAGTGACTTTGGGTCTTTTCTTCAAGGTACCACCCTTTGGTATTGCACAATGCAATTCCAGTGCGCACTGCTACAGTCCCTGAAGCCACACTCACCTGTAAAAATCGATCCATGATGGCGACGCACATGTACAGGGTCTCCTGCAGCAGCCTAAACTTGGAGTGGACTTGCACCAGCCAGTCCACCAGGATGGCACGCATGCGTCCGTTTATCTCCCTTCCATCTAAGAAGCGTGGATTTATGGATTGCAGAACCTGTTGACGGAATGAAAAGTTTAAAAAGCTGACCTCATTTCCTTCCCAGCTGTGTGGTGAATTCCACATTGCTTGCACAACCAATACCCAGAGGCCCACTCACCTCAAGCTGCCTTAGATACTGGTAGATATCCTTAACATAGTCGCTGCAGAGCTGAGGGTTCTCCCAGTCCTCATTATCAATATCCTCGATTTTGCAGAGCAAGGCATCAGAGAAAGCTTGGCAGAGGTTCTCTTCCTTCATGGAGATATCCTCCTCTGGGGGAGCAGGACCCTACATGGACAAATTAATGTGCAGTAGCCTTAATCATAGCCAAATACATGCAGAGGCAACTGGTTTTAAAAGTAGCATATGCATTTTTAAAATATGTGAAAGCCAAAACAAACAAATTTCAGAGTAAGAGGTGACTAACTCAAGATGTAGTAGATGAAGTTTTTAGGGATATACTCCTCTGTTTAAAGTTCTGTAATTTCACTCCGAGGGAAAACCTTAAGTCCTCACCGTGGCCTGTGGGCCTGCATGATCTGGCTTTCTCCTCTTCCTCTGCTGACCGCCTCCTATTTCCCTGCCCTTGGTTTGCTTCACTGCAGCCTCCCTCACTGCAAGTGGGCTCCCTCTTCACAGAAGCTCTTGTCCCTGTACCCCTGTGGGTAAACTTTTAGTTTAAAAGTTACCTTCTCAATTAGGTATATCCTGACCCCCCATTTTAAATCACTGTCTGCCACCTATCATCACCCCCACCACATTTCATTCCTCTTACTGTGTTTTTCCCCATAGAACCTATAACCTTCTAACAGATTATGGAGTTTACTAATATACGATGTATATTATTTTCTGTCTATGTCTGCTAGAGTGTAAGCTCTATAAGCTTACATTTATTAAACTGATTTTGGTCCCTAAGGTATCTCAAATACCTATATCATCCCTGACACATAGTAGGTGCTCACTAAATATTTATTCAATGAAAGAAACTTAGACACCTGGGTTAAGAGACTCTTAGAGCTGATAGTTCACCTCAGCTGTAGCCTCTTCTGCGAGTATAAAGATTTCCTCTCGTAAACTAATTTATTCTAAATTGAGAAACTGGCAACTAAAAAGCAGAAAAGCACATTCCAGCCTATGAATAAAATAGGAGGAGGAAGCAAAGACTGAGTAAGCACACACCCAGTATTTTCTTATGCTGACTGGGTGGCTATTAAAGTCACACAAATTAAAAATTTATAAAGTAAGTTAAAAACAAGCATTTGGTAATGAAGTATAAATAAACCATTACTTTTCAAAAGAATAAGAGGTACTTCTCAAAGTAAAACCTAACAGGACTGCTAGACTATAGAGACTGGGTATTAAAGAAATAAAATATAGAAAAAGAAGGATGTATAATAAACAAACCATTTTAATTTATATTAAAGCTCAGTGATTATAGTTTCCAGTCTTAGAGAAAGATAAAACAGTAACAGCAGCAGCAGGAAAATATAGCAGTTCAGATCACATCCTTTCCTCAAACACCAAAGTTCTTAAACTGAGGAAGGGTCAGCTGAGCAAGTTATGCAGGTATGCATGCCACTTATTCAAGAATTTAAGAACCTCAAGGGACTAGAATGAATAAGAACTACTTGGGGTACCAGGGAAAAACCTAGATAAGGTTACCAGAGAAGATGAGACCTCAAGGCAAATGAATAGGCAAAAGGTAGGCAAGCACAAAGTCCCAGAGGAAGCCAAGAAATAAAGGTAAGTCTTGGGAAGTACACGCTGATTTGGAATGGTGGGATGTAGTGCATGATGTGAGAGAAGATGGGCTGGAAAGGTGAGCAAGAACCTTGCTAGGGAGTTTAGATTTTACCCGAAGGGAAGTGAACCCACTGAAGGAATGGAGCAAGAGTGGCTAGAATCAGAGGCACCTGGCTGGCTCAGTTGGTGGAGCAACAGACTCTTGAAATTGGGGTTGGGGGTTTGAGCCCCCTGTTGGGTGTAGAGATTACTTAAAAATAAAATCTTTAAAAAAAAAAAAAAAAAAAAAAAAGGTGTTGGGGTGTTTGGGTGGCTTAGTCAGTTAAGCATCCAACTCTTGATTTTGGTCCAGGTTGTGATCACACAGTTGTGAGATCGAGCCCCACGTCAGGCCCTGTGTTGGGTATGGAGCCTGCTTAGGATTCTCTCTCTCCTTCTCCCTCTGCCCCTGCCCTGCTCACACATGCAGGCACGCTCTATCAAAAAAAAAAAAAAAAAAAAAAAAAGAGTAGCTAAAAAAGATGGGCTTTTTTTTTTTTTTTTAACGTTTATTTATTTTTGAGACAGAGAGACAGAGCATGAACGGGGGAGAGTCAGAAAGAGGGAGACACAGAATCTGAAACAGGCTCCGGATTCTGAGCTGTCAGCACAGAGCCCGACACAGGGCTCAAACTCACTGATCACGAGATCATGACCTGAGCCGAAGTCGGCCGCCCAACCGACTAAGCCACCCAGGCGCCCCCAGATGGGCATTTTAATAAGCACACACAGCTTGGTTAAGTTCAAGGATATGTTTATGTTTCAAGGACAAGGTTCATCACTCTCTCTCAGGGAAGTGCAGTCAGTACTAGAAGGCTGGTTTAAGGAGGCAGAGATTAAAGTCATGCACTGTTGGGGCGCCTGGGTGGCTTGGTCGGTTAAGCGTCTGACTTCGGCTCAGGTCATGATCTCACGGTCTGTGAGTTCAAGCCCCGCGTGGGGCTCTGTGCTGACCGCTCAGAGCCTGGAGCCTGTTTCAGATTCTGTGTCTCCCTCTCTCTCTGCCCCTCCCCTGTTCATGCTTTGTCTCTCTCTGTCTCAAAAATAAATAAACGTTTAAAAAAAAATTTTTTTTTTTTTAAATAAAGTCATGCACTGTGTGTGCTGCCTTAGCAGCCTGAAATGTTTCCCTGTGTCTATTCAGAAGTACACCTGAGTTTAGCCATATCCCAAAGCCACCAGGATAAGACATGGCTAATTGCTCTGGCCCTTAATTTAGAATTTCTTGAAAGCATTCCTTTTAGACTCCAACAAAATTTAATTATAAAATCCTGTGCAGACAGTAGCCTAAGCCCTAGGTGCCAACTATGTAATCCTACGTCCTAAAAAACTAAAAAGCTGGGGCGCCTGGGTGACTCAGTCAGTTGAGCATCCGACTTCAGCTCAGGTCATGATCTTGCAGTTCATAGCTTTAAGCCCTGTGTCAGGCTCTGTAATGACAGCTGAGAGCCTGGATCCTGCTTCAAATTCTGTGTCTCCCTCTCTCTCTGACTCTCCGCCACTCATTCTCTCTCTCTCAAAAAGAAAAAAAAAAAAAACATTAAAAAAAAGAACTAAAAAGCTAAGAAACTAGTTAACTAACCATCAGAAACTTTTGTATGACAAAAGTAGTCTGAGAATAAAAATCTTCAAATTAGATTAATGAATGAGTTCTGTCAGTTGTCAGAGACAACTGAAAAGTCATATCAAAAATAATAAAGATGTGAGATTTTGCTGAACTTGATAAGCTCCTGTAGTAGATAGTCTGAGTAAAGGCCACTGAAATTCTACTACTACTGAGGTGGGTTTGTTGACAGAAGGTATTACTATTAACATGCAAATGTGTAGGTGTTTGCATGAGTTTTGATAAAACAGACTTCCCTTATTTACTAAATTTATGATAAACAATGTCAATTAAGTACAAGAAAGGACTCCCAGAAAAACTGATGCTTCCGATTAGACAGCTCATGATTTGTAGCAGTAAGTGTGTACTTCTACACACAAAGGCACCCACAATTGCAGAAGGGCAAAATCAAGTACTGGGAATAGCTTTAGGGAATACACTGAACTGGAATTTGGAGGGTAGGGATAGTAAGAATGAACTTTTTTTCAATGCTTATTTTACATTATTTATTTTTTGATAGAGTGTGAGCACACACATGAGTGGGGGAAGGGCAGAGAGAGAGAGTCCCAAACAGGATCTGCACTGCCGATACAGAGCCCGACCTGGAGCTCCAACTCATGAGCCATGAAATCATGACCTGAGCTGAAATCAAGAGTTGGACGCTTAACTGGCACCCCCAAAATGAGCTTTTATTCTATATACCTGATGTATTTCTGTAGTCTTTTGCTGTTATGACTATGTTTCTTGTGTTATTAAAAATAAAAAGCACTTTTTTTTTTTTTAAGATTTTATTTATTGGGGCACCTGGATGGCTCAGTCGGTTGAGCGACCAACTCTTGATTTAGGCTCAGGTCATGATCCCAGGGTCGTGGGATCGAGCCCCGCATTGACCTCTGTGCTGAGCTTGGAGCCTACTTGAGATTCATTCTCTCTCTCTCTCTCTCTCTCTCTCTCTCTCTCTCTCAAATAAAATCTAAAAAAATAAATAAAAATAAAAATTTTGTTTTTAAGTAAACTCTACACCCAACATGGGGCTTGAATCTCCAACCCTGAGATCAAGACTCACACACTCCACTGACTAAGCCAGTCAGGCACCTAAAAAGGCACTCTTCTTTTTAAAAAATGTGAATAGTTGTGCTTATTTCCCTTTTATATCTTGTTTTTGTATTAAGGATAGTTAAGCCATAAAACATTCTCATAGCTGAATACTGACTATTGTAGAGGCCACTTTTATGCAACAGGCTTGAGCAATGAAACTTGATCAAGGCAAAAGGGCCCACAGTGACCACCAAGCTGAGTGCAAACAAGCAATGGAAACGGGCTCATTAAGCAACTCACCATAGGCTCTAACTGACCAATTACAACCAGGCACAGTTCCTAAGATTACCAAAAAAGGGAAAATTCCAAAAGTCCCATACTCCCTCACTCCGCCCTTTAACTGTGGCCCCTCACCACCACCTCCCCACAGACAGTCTCTCCTTTGCTGTCCTGCCCAACCGCTCCCTTGCAGTGTATTTTTTTAAATTTTTTTTTAAGTTTATTTATTTAGTTTGAGAGAGAGAGGGAGAGTGCAAGTGGGGGAGGGGCAGAGAGAGAGGGAGAGAGTGAATCCCAAGCAGGCTCCACACTGTCAGCACAGAGCCCAGTGTGGGGATTGAACTCACAAACTCTGAGATCAAGAGCCAAAATCAAGAGCTGGGCGCTTAACTGACTCAGCCACCCAGGCGCTCCTCCCTTGTGGTGTATTTAATAAACTTTCCTCTCTTTTGTTCTGCCTTGGGTGAATTCTTTCACCACCCATGCCACCAGCCCCCACCCAAATGTCCCATGTTTGATGGCACCCCCATCCAATCAGAGCGACCCACAACTACTACTGAATTTAGTGTTTACATCAAATCGTAAGTCTAAAACCTCATCTGAATTTCTAACTCTGACTCCCCAGCAGCTCTCCTCAGTGTGCATCTATCTCTGCTACACCCTGTTTTAATGTGTGCTCTGACATTCCTCCAATTGACTGGGGCTCCTTTTGGACAGAGCTGGTGGCTCATTCAACTGGTTTCCCCGGTACTCAGCAAACAATGTGGCTAGGACAAAGCCTTCTTCCTTTCACACAACTCAGTGTTTGCCAAAGCCTCTTTGGTCAGCAAAAAAATAAATAAAATAAAACAGCAACAACAAGAACACTGTTTTCTCCCAAAATTGCAGGATAATAAGCTTCTGCAAACACCTGTGAACAGCGGAAACCCTTTCAAGTTCTCAGCCAGAGCCCTTTGTGATTCAGTTGCTTCATCTTCTACGAGGAAAGAAACCTGCCCTCCAGTTTTGCAGAGGACAGTATGGATTTGGCTGGGAACATCTGCTTTCATGAGCACATGGCTTATAAATTTTCCAGGGCTCACTGCTGCTAGAACCCTGTGCTCAACTGGCATTTCCACACCTCCAGGGACTGGCTATAAAGGAGCAGCAATGACTGCAGATACAGCAGATGACAAAGTAAAAGCCAAAAGGCTGATCAGAGCCAGGCAGGCAGAGAGGCTCATCTGCCAGCATGAGGGGACTCCCCCTAAACTGTGGACTTAATCATCTCTTCTACATTACATTTCTCAGAGAAACGTCTATTTGAATTGGAAGTATTGTTCATTAATCCCTGACATCTAATAAAACGAGAAGCACATATTAGCCACAGAAGTGATATTTGTATCAACTGAGTTACAGGTCCATAATTCTTTATCTGAAACACAGTGGCCTCAATTTTGTCAGGAAGCTAGAACAAAAGGAGTCACCAAGGAAATGCAGGGTAACTCAGGAAGAGTGGAGTTGCAGAGGTCATAGGAAGAAATTTCTCCTCTGTTTTGTTCATAACATTTTTGTTTTTTTTCTTTTAATTTCCCTTCTTCTCCAACTGGAAGATTAATATGTACCTATGGTGAAAAGACTGAAAATTTTAAGCCAAATGTCATACGCAAAAATAACTGATGTGGCAAACAAAGGCAAAAGAAGAAAATTAAATTTCCTTTCAACTTACAGCACATTGACAAGTCCTTGAGATAGGCAGAGTGACCTTCGTCTGCAAACTCAGCAGCCTTGATGTTGACACTTTGCTAAGGGCAAAAGGCAATCTTAGCCCAACCTCCTAGGAACCCCTAAGTCTACTTTAACATGTAGAAATTCCTTTATCTCTACCCCCGCCCAACAAGATATATGTTGGCAATCATACACACTCCAAGTTTATGGCCCCCTGACATACATCTGAAGGGTCTCATAACTGAGCTTTTTACTAAATAGTAACGAATGACCTTTCCCTAACAGCAACTAGTCCCTCAAGGTCCTTAAAGCCATAGAGACTTACCCTATCCCTAACCCCCTCCCAACTTGCAAGCATATAATCTTTCCCCGGTCACATCCCCAGTGCAGTTCTTCCTGCCCACAGGTCCTGTGGTGGTTTAATAAAACCACCTTTTTGCACCAAAAATGTCTCAAAAATTCTTTCTTGGGCTCCTAACCCCATTTTTCACATCATTTGGCGTCCAACATGGGACTGAGCCTTCTCATCTGGACTCTGAGCCTCAAAACCAACTTGGTATTTTCTCTTTTCCTTTACTTTCATTTCAGGGGCTTTTCAAAGAGCATAGTCTTATTGGAACACTTTCAAGTCAATTACTCAGGCTGCAATCCTCTAGCCCGTGGCTACTCCACAGGGAGGAGAAAGCCTGCCTTTGGCTGGAAGTTAGTACCATGGCTGGAATGGTAATAAGACCCAGAAACTTGATGCCCTCTCTTTATTTCTGTCCTTATGCAAAGCTGCCTGTCTTGGGCACGGGACAGCCACCCAAGCGACTAGCATGGCTGCCATCTTAAGACTCCTGTGTGAGGTTCCCTCCTCACTGGTCTCATGTGATCTTCTCCATATCTCCGTATCTCTGGTCTGGCCGCAAAATGTCCACTCAGAGCCAGCCGAAACCAGTACCCGATTGAATTAAAGACCGACTGAGGACTGTCTCCTGGAGAAGTTGGGTGTAAAGACTCCATGTGTTGGAATGTCGCTTAGACCATGATGGATTTCTTTCTTTACTGTTCTCCCAACTAACTACTTGAACTACAAAACTGGGTAATTTCCCCTTGTAAAACTTTAGTGTTTTTCATGGGTTAAAAGTGGCAGGTTCCTCAAGGCAAGTCAAACTAAAGCAGGGCCTTCACAGCATTCTTGTCAAGGCAAGGTCAACTAAAGCATGGCCTTCACGGCATGTTCTTCAAGGCACAGCCTTTTATGGCATGGCTTTCAAGGCATGGCACAGTATTGTGGTCCATATGCCAGGCACCCATTTGTAGCCTAAGAGGCAATGGGGAAGCAGAGGACACTAGCATCACTTCCACAGGGCCTTTCACAGGGCTTTTTAGGGCAGCACTGCCTTCAAGGCAAAGGAGTATGGTAATCAATAGCAATTTTCATTCCAGGGATGCCGCAGGTCACTTTGGACACGCAGAACCTTTGACATATCTTGCGTGGGATGCCACCTGGGAGTCAGGGGGAAATTTTGGTAGTGGACCCTCTTTGCTTTTCTAGGAGCATGGGAGCTTCTTCAGTCCCCAAGGATTCTCTTGGAATGCCTTTTAACCCACTGGAAACAATTCAGATTGCAAAATTTAGGAAAGGACTGATATTCTGTAACACTCCATGGCCTTAGTAGGATCTATTGGTTATATCTCTTATGCAAGAAGCAGGACAAATGGACTGAAGCCCCTTGTGTCCAGGCTTTTATGGCCCTAAATCAGGATCTGGACCTTAGGGCCTCTTGCAGAATGTGTCTAACCACCAACCAGGTTAATAAATCTCCTCTGGACATATTGGATGATGATCGTCTGAATAGGCCCATTCCTCCTCATAAACCTACACTGCTAGAGGAAACTCTAGCAATGATTCCTCATAATTAGGATACTGTTAAGGCTGGGCCTCAAACAAAGAAGGCTTCTTGATGGTTTTATTCCTTAGTCATATTTGTCCCAGGGACTACCTCTTTTGATGTCCAACTGCAAATAGAGGCTTTAACCTCAATTTTGAGGTCGAAGAAGCCTCAAAACTTACTATGTGACAGTCCCTGACAGTAATGACTCTACATCAGGTCCAGAATGTCTTAGAGACCCAAAGGCTATCAATGGATGAAGGGAGGTCAACTTACTAAACACAGACTATGTTTAGAGATACACCTGAAATAAAACTTATCACATTTTAAACCCAGATACTCTTTGCCTGAGCTGGATCATCATACTTCTGTGTTAGAACATGACTGCTCAGAGATTATTGATCTTGTTTATTCTAGCCAATCAGAGTTAAGAGATTTCCCTATTGAAAATGCAGTAGTTTCTAATGGCAGTAGTTTCACAGAAAAAAAAGATAAGAAAAGCTGGGTATGCTAAAGTCAGTCTAACTGTGGACTTTGGACTGTGGAGTCCAAAGCCCTCCAGGCAAATACACCTGCCCAAAAAGCAGAGTTAATAGCACTCATTCATGCTTTACAATTGGCAAAGGGCCTCAAAATTATTATCTTTACTGACTCTAAATAGGCCTTCCTAGTCCTACATGACCACAGAGCGATTTGGAAGAAAAGGGGATTATAATCAAGCCATCACTCTCTAATCAAACATGGCCCCCAAATTATTACTCTTCTTGAGACTGTACACCTACCTAAGGAGGTAGCTGTAATTCACCTCAAAGGACATCAAAAGGATATGACCTTAGAATCTATAGGTCATAGATTCTATGCCAACAACTTGGCAAAAGTTTTATACCAGTCTCAACTCCAATAAAGTCCATAACTCCAGGGACACCTGGATGGCTCAGCTGGTTAACTTCAGGTCAGGTCACGACCTGACAGTTCATGAGTTCAAGCCCCATGTCAGGTTCTCTGCTATCAGCACTGAGCTGTCAGATCTTCTGTCCTCCTCTCTGCCCCTCCCCTGCTCACATATGTGCTCTCTTTCTCTCTAAAAAAAAAAAAAACAAAACCTTAATTCCAGTCTATTCAGACCAAAAAACCACATAGCCCAAGAACTGAGGATATTTAAAAGAAAAAAAAAAAAATTGCACAGGACTAGCTTGTTAATAATAAGGGGAAAATCTTTATCCACCCACCCCCTGCCAAATAACCAACAGAAGGTAATATAGAGTTTATTCCAGGCTACTGATTTGAGTAAAAAGGCCACTGAGGTGACAAAAACCTTGCTAGAAGAAACTGCCCTAGTTTTGGATTCCCCTGGTCCCTACAAAGTAACAATGGACCATCTTTTTATCGCATTAATAACTGAGCAAATAGTTTGGGCCTTAAAAAATTACTATTTACATTCAGCCTGACAACCACAGTCCTGTGGAAAGATGGTCCTCCAAAATCGAATGGCCCGTGAAATCCTGCCTACTGTTCAACGAGGCCCAGAATTAGATGACTGGCTCCTAAGGGACCCAGTGGCTATGCAGCTCTAACTAGTTGCCATAGCTTCCCCCACCCAGGCTGGATATGGATAGGCCACTGTACTCTGGGTTTTTCCCGAATGCACGAATGCATTATTAAAACCTTCACCAAACCAGCCAACCTTCCAAATTTAAAACAACAGTGGACACAGGGGCACCTAGGTGGCTAAGTCAAGTAAGTGTCCAACTCCTGATTTGGGCTCAGGTCATGATCTCGCAATCTTGATCCAGTGTGGATCAAGCCCCACACTGGGCTCCACGAGGGCAGTGCAGAGTGTGCTTGGGATCCGCTCTCTCCCTCTCTCTGCCCCTCCCCCACTCGTACTCTCTCTCAAAATAAATACATAAACTTTAAAAACAACAACAACAACAGCAGACACACTGTGTGTTTCATTGGTATGACCACCTAGCATCCATCTTTGTTACCTCTTTAGGACTGGAGGATATTGTTTGACAGATGAAGTTCTTAATAAACATAGTCAAAGCCCTAAATGACACTCAAAATAGCATTTCCCTATTAAATACTGACGTAACACAGATGTGTAAAGCAGTTTTACCAAACAAGATGACATTAGATGTTTTAACTGCTGCACAAGGTGGAACTTGTGCTATTCTAAAAACAGAATACTACGTATACATTCTAAATTACCACAAAAATATTTCTGGGTTTCTAACTGACATGATCACTCAAACTGGTGCCTTAAAGGATCCCTCTCTTCCCTTTAATGATTGGTTAAACTCCTGGACTGGAGGAGGATTTTTGTCAACTATCAAAGGACTCTTATTTGGGCTTCATTTTCTTTTTGTTAATTTTAATCATGTTTTGCTGTTTTCTCCCATGTCTCTTCACCTGGTGCTGAGACTCCTTCATTACCATAACTTGAAGCTGACAGATGATCCTTTCCACTCAGAAGATCCATACATGTGGTCTCCCTTGGATTCAAAGGCCTCTGCCATATATGTGTGTGTGTGTGTGTGTGTGTGTGTGTATATATATATATCCCCAATTGACCACTGTTGACCCATAGGTAAGGACATCTCTATGCTACTCATTCAGGAGGAAGAAGTTACAGAAGACCTTCCACCCTTAGCAACCTTGAAGATTTAAGGGTCAAAATTGTTCAGGGGGAATGATGTGGGATATAAAGACAAAAGAAGAAAATTAAATTTCCTTACAACTTACAGCACATTGACAAGTCCTTGAGACAGGCAAAGTGACCTTCCTCTGGGAGCTCAGCTGCCTTAGTGTTGACACTTTGCTAAGGGCAAATGGCATTTAAGCTGATCCAGTAATGGAACTACTGGATATTTACCCAAAGAAGATGAAAAGATATGTGTACCCCTATGTTTAAAGCTTGTTTATTTATTTGTTTATTTTTGAGAGGGGGGAGGGTCAGAGAGAGAGAGACAGAGACAGAGAGAAAAATATCAAACAGGCTCTGCACATCAGTATGGAGCCCGCCTTGGGACTTGAATCCACAAACCACGAGATCATGACTGGAGCTGAAATCAAGAGTCAGTTGCTTAACCGAGACACCCAGGTGTCCCAGCACCCCTACATTCACTGCAACATTATTTACAATAGCCACATGTCCATCCATAGATGAATGAATAAAGATGTGGTGTGTACACACACACACACACACCTCTGACACACAGAGGAATATTACTCAGCCATAAAAAAAAGAATAAAACGTTGCTATTTGGAAGAACATGGATGGAACTAGAGGGTCTAATGCTAAATGAAGTAAGTCAGAGAAAGACAAATACCATGTGATTTCACTAATATGCAGATTTTAAGAAACGAAAGAGAAGCAGCTGGGTGGCTCAGTCGGTCAAGCGGCCAACTTCAGTCATGATCTCAGAGGTTCGTGGGTTTGAGCCCCACCTAGGATTCTGTGCTGACAGCTCAGAGCCTGGAGTCTGCTTCGGATTCTGTGTCTCCCTCTCTATTTGCCCCTCCACCACTCACCGTCTCTCTCGAAAATAAACATTTAAAAAAAATTAAAAAAAAAAAAAGAAAAGAAAAACAAAACAAACGAACAAAGAAAAAAGATATGGAGCATGTGACTCTTGATCTTGGACTTGTGAGTCAAGTCCCATGTTGGGTGTAGAGATTACTAAATAAGTAAGTAAATAAATAAATAAGGGAAAAACAAAAAAGAGACAAACAAAAAACAGACTTTTAAGTACAGAGAACAAACTGGTAGTTGCTAGAGGGGAAGTAGGTGGGAGATGGGTGAAACAGGTGAAGGGAATTAAGGGTACACATATCATGAGGAGCACTGACTAATGTATGGAATTGTTGAATCACTATATCGTACATATGATACTAATGTAACACTCTGTTAATTTACTTGAATATAAATAAATAAATAACTTTAACTGATCTCCTAATATTTCCCTATTATATAAGAGATATTCATTTCAGAACTAATGAAAAGTCCTCGGTGTCCCTCTAATCATTTTCTTAGGATAAATTTTAAAAACAGGTATGGAGAATAACCATTTGAAATAACACTGCCAAATTGCCTTCCTGACAGGTGGGAGGAACCACATTCAAACAGCCACCCAAATAAAATTCTGCATAATGGTCTGGAGATAAGGCTGAAAAGCTGCTTTGGGTTTAGCATTTAGGATGTCACTAGAAACCTTCAAGGAAAGGCCTATGAAAGGAAGGTCAGTCTTGAGTATTTGTGCCGAGCTTTACCTCTTGATCTGATGCTCTCTCCTGGCTTTCTAATAACAACATACTTGCAACCATCACCTGCAAGGAGAAGGCTCACAAGTCGGCCCCTCTCCTTCAGATGTTACTGGTGTATTTGTGACTGCATTTCCCGGTGGATGTTTCTGTCACCTCAACAAATCTAAAGCCAAATGAGCCGCCTTCCCCAGAACTTCCCCTCCCTTTCCTGACTTTCCCATTTTTTAAATTATTCCTTATTCTTATTCCTTCACTCCAAGCAACACAGCTAAAGAATTCCTTCTAAATACAGCACGATGTCCCTGAAAGGAGCGGGTACACCCCAACATATTCAATGTTGTTTCTTAGCACCTACAGACACTGGCATATATGGGTGAGTGCTTAGGGGTGATCTGAGCTAGTTCAAGACCCTCATCAGCTCTAGCATGGACAATTGCAATACCTCCTAATTTATGTCCCTTCCATGGCCAGTCTACACTGCTTTCATCATTTCCCACCTCCTCACAGCTTCCCTCACTGCCTAATGGGATAAAATCCAAGTTCCAAGGCTTTCAAATCCAAATGCAACCTTTTCCCCAACTTTATTTTCTGCTTACTCACACAAATCTTCTGACCCAGCTTAGATGTGCTGACTCTTTACCCACAGGACAAAATTATAGGCCTATTTCTGCTTTGGTGCCTTGATTCTTGTTGTGCTTTGTTCCCTATAAGGTGCTCTTTACTATTAGCATCTCCCTATCCTTAAAAATCCCACCTATGGGGGCGCCTGGGTGGCGCAGTCGGTTAAGCGTCCGACTTCAGCCAGGTCACGATCTCGCGGTCCGTGAGTTTGAGCCCCGCGTCAGGCTCTGGGCTGATGGCTCGGAGCCTGGAGCCTGTTTCCGATTCTGTGTCTCCCTCTCTCTCTGCCCCTCCCCCGTTCATGCTCTGTCTCTCTCTGTCCCAAAAATAAATAAATAAAAAAAAAAAAGTTGAAAAAAAAAAAAAAAAGAAAAAAAAAAATCCCACCTATGAAGTTTCCTCCAACCACTCCATCCCTTAGTGTTCTCTCCCTCCTGTACAAGCACCTTCTGAAAGATGGTACTTCCATCTACCCCAGACATTTGATGCTCAATCATCCATTGCCCAGGGGCATCTGGCATCATTCCCTGGGATTACTAATTTAATTTTAGGTACATATGCTCCTTCTGGATAAGAGAGATATCAAGGCAAGATATCTCTTTATCAGCCTTAACACTACTGGATGTGTTTATTAAGTGGTCAATACATATATTTCTCAAATATATCCAACGTGTTATTTTGAAAATTTTCAAACAATGTTATAAATGTTATTACTGTATATTATATATAGAGTAAAACCTTGGACTGCGAGTAACTTGTTCTGCAAATGTTCTGCAAGATGAGCAAACATTTCTAATAAATTTTAACTTGATAAATGAGCGATGTCTTGCAATACAAGTACTACGTGGTGCTGAACATCACATGATCACAACTGAGCCAATGGTTCTCGTCTCTCTCACTCCTTACAGGATTGTGGATGATGGTCTCCCATGCTCAGATGCTCGGTTTCAGGCTGTGGTGCTTAGCAGAAATCAGTGATTTTTCAGAATGTTGGAAGGTGCCCACAACTGGTATTGGTGTATTTTTTGTCACTTCAAAGCACTTATGGACAGTTCTTTGCTTTTCCACACAAAAGTAAGCTTAGGAATGCTTTGTTTCATTCTAGGTCAAGCTGTCTGCAGACAGAGACCCCTTCCTCTGCTGCCTTATTGCTAGTTACATTAAATACACTATATGACAAAAGTTTAATACTGTACTGCAGTCAACATCCATGCGAGAGTATAAAATGACCCCCTTGCAGGAAAATGTTCAAAAGAAATGCAGTAAGGAGATCATTACGGTATGAACGAGTATGCAAGCGGCCAAAATTGAATGATTTTATAAGAAGTCCACATCTGCATCTCCTCTGCAGAGGAGGAAGAGAAAAAGGCAGAGGAATCCCTCACTTCAGATGAGATTAGGGAGATATATAAAATGTGGGGAAACGGTGCAAAATTTTGTAATGAATAACATTAAGGTACCATCACTAAAAGGATGGATATGTTCATTTTGTACTCTGCTGTTTCAAAGGAGAGCTCTAGTTATGAATGTTCTTCAAAAGTGGCGGTGATGACAACGGTGCCTTTGCAGTCTAGCCGAAAACAAGCTATTTCATTAAGTACATGTGTAAATACAAACCGTCCCACCTTTGGAGCCAACATTTCCATCTGTACTGGTTTCACGGAAGCAGTAGGTTTCAGTTGTTTGTTGACATTTGTTTTGGCGGGTTGAACAAGTATTTTGGTGTTCTGAGTTTTCTACAAGGAAAAAGAAATGTAACAGGGCAAGAAAGTCAGTGGTGTTCCTCAGAGCTATACACAATCAGCCTAGTGTACACATGGACAGTCCTCATGGCTATTACCTTAGCTATGTGTGGAGGTCTGGTCGTAACTCTATTTCCAATTTCTTCTAAAACTGCCCGCCTCATTGTCACATGACTCTTAGCTTTAGAATTAACTCCCGTGTCTACATTCTCCAAATCAGTGGACACCTAAAAAAAGAGGGGCGAGAAAAAAAGAGTTAATGAGAAGTGAAGACAACTTACAATACTTTGCTCATGTCAGGTACCAAATGTAGAACTGATTTGGGAAAGGTGAATACGTGGATATCTACTTGTAAGAGGGAGAAACTACATTTTAGAAAGTCTAAAAATGCTGAGTGATTGATCATATCACTCTTAATTAGGCAAATCACTTACCCAGCTTATCCGTAAAATTCATTAAGAGTTTAAGGGGGGGGGGGGGCGCCTGGGTGGCTCAGTCGGTTAAGCGGCCGACTTCAGCTCAGGTCATGATCTTGCGGTCTGTGAGTTCGAGCCCCGCGTCAGGCTCTGTGCTGACAGCTCAGAGCCTGGAGCCTGTTTCGGATTCTGTGTCTCCCTCTCTCTCTGACCCTCCCCCGTTCATGCTCTGTCTCTCTCTGTCTCAAAAATAAACAAATGTTAAAAAAAAAAAAAAAAAAAAGAGTTTAAGGGGGTGCCTGGGTGGCTCAGTAGGTTAAGTGTCCCACTTTGGCTCAGGGCATGATCTCACAGTTCATGGGCTCGAGCCCTGTGTCAGGCTCTGTGCTGACAGCTCAGAGTCTGGAGCCTGCTTTGGATTCTGTGTCTCCCTCTCTCTCTGCCCCTCCACCACTCACACTCTGTCTCTCTCTCTCTCTCTCTCTCAAAAATAAATAAACATTAAAAAAAAAGTTTACAGATAAGGGATTATTTCTCACATAGCACCCACTTATTAGAGATCTCCGTATACTACCCATCTACTTAAAAACTTTAGAGAGATTAATAACAAGCACAATTAAAACACTATTTAAAAGCTTTAACAGGTCCAAGTGTTTAAAACCTAAACTAGCGTTGATTTTTATGCCATTCTACAAATAAGAAGTGCTCCTATTGACATGATCTTTAGAGATACTGCCTTTTAAAATGAGGCTGCCGTAGCAGGGACACTCTTATATTAAGAATATTTAGGGGGCATCTTGGGGGACCTGGGTGGCTCAGTCCGTTGAGCATCCGACTGTGGCTCAGGTCATGATCTCGCGGTTTGTGGGTTCAAGCCCCGTGTGTGGCTCTGTGTTGACAGCTCAGAGCCTACAGCCTGCTTCGGATTCTGTGTCTCCTTCTCTCTGCCCATCCCTCACTTGTACTCTGTCTCTGTCTCTCAAAAATAAATGTAAATAAATACATAAATAAATAAATAAATAAATAAATAAATAATAAATAAATAAATAAATAAATAAATAAATAAATAAATAAGAATATTTAGAGGGCATCTGGATGGCACAGTCCCTTAAGTGTCCAACTTTGGCTCAGGTCATGAGCTCACAATTCATGAGTTTGAGCCCCACATTGGGCTCCGTGTGTCCCCCTCTCTCTGCCCCTACCCTGCTCTCGCGTGCTCGCTCTCTCACTCTCTCTGTGCTGACAGCTCAGAACCTTGAGCCTGCTTTGGATTCTGTGTCTCCCTCTCCCTCTCTGCACCTGCCCCGCTCACACTCTGTCTCTCTCTCTCTCTCAAAAATAAACATTAGAAATAAATAAACACTTAAAAAAGAATATTTAGAAATGAAATAGTTTTCACAGGTAAGTGAATAGTGAATATTCACAGGTAAGTGAATAGTTAAGTGAATAGGTAAGTAGAATAGTTTTACTCTAAAATTCAGACAAAGTTGAAATGGTATGAAATAAAAAACCATTAGATGACCTTAACCTGCTTTAGACAGAGTATGTTTAGAAACAAAACTTGCCAGAAAAAACAATTCATACAGAAAAGTTTATTATAGAAGTGAACGTTTCATGAGAAAAAAAAACAGCATGTCTTATCCCTAAAAACTGTGAGTCCTAAATTTTTCAATCCTAAAAAAATCTCCCAACAGGCGATTTGAATGGGCCTTCCACAATGGACAGAATGGACCTACCAGAACAGAGGGGCAGAAGAAAACTCAAGCCTTCCCTGAATAGAAAGAATTTGACTATGGGGGCGCCTGGGTGGCCCAGTAGGTTAAGGATGGGACTCTTGATTTTGGCTTAGGTCATGATCCGAAGATTTGGTGGGATAGAGCCACAGAGGTCTCTGTACTGACAGCGGGGAGCCTCCTTGGGATTCTTTTTCTCTCTTTGTCTCTCTCTGCCCCTGCCCTACTTGTGCTCACATGTTCTCATGCTGTCTCTCTCTCTATCAAAATAAATAAATAAACATTTAAAAACAAAAATTTGACTATAGAAGAACTTCATGGGACAGATTAGACAAAAATTACTTGTCAGTTTAACTTACATCCACAAAAGGATAAGAATTAAGTACTGATTGCATTCATTCAATTTTTAGGATTCTCAAAAGCACACTCTTCAATTTTTTCTAGCAGTAACTGCCAATTTTAAAAAGTATTTGAAATTTTAATGCTTATGTGTAATCTAAGTTTAAATCCATATGGAGGAGAAAACTGGCAGCTTTTAACCAGCCTTATAGCCAGGAAGAGAGAACTCAGGTGTGTCAGGGCCCTCTATTTTTCAGCAAAGGAAAAACAAATCAGGTACAAGTCAAGCCCACAGGAAAACAAAACAAAACAAAACAAAAACAACAACAACAACAAAATATATATATATATCCAAATATTTATATATATATATATCCAAATATTTATATATATGTATAATAAAGTATATATAATACTATATAATATATATATATATATATATATATATATATATATATATATATCTCCAAAACACTATTAACACTTGGATTTTTGCAAAGATGAAATAAATGAATCTGGACCCTTCTGTCTGCCATATTGTTCTACATTAAATGTAAAATCTCTTTTACACTTGATTGAAGAAATTGAATTTTTGAAAGGGACAAATCTGTACGTTAGTGAACTTAGCCTGGGAGACTTCCTATGCAGAAATAAATGGGAAACTTAGAGCGAAATGTGAAAAATCCTTAACTGTTACTTGATCAAACATTCAGAACACTTTACTACCTACAGCGTTTCTTCCAGTGCTCTCCATCCCCACCACGGAGTTTGAGAACAGGGAAGGCAATTACAACAACCTTTATTTAGCTAGCACTCTAACAACAAAGAGCACTACGGGATTGCTCGCTGAGAAGTCCAGTGCTGGAAAGGCTCACTTGACAGGTGCCACCTACGAGGCGCTTTCCTACACTTTCCCCACCCTAGGGCTGGGACTGGCCAGGGCGAAAGCGGGGAACCCTGAGCGGATCCCAGGAGGGGAGAGGCCCGAAAAGAGGACAGGCCGCAGGCCTGGGCCGCGGGGAAAAAAGGTAGCCCGGCAGAACGGGAAAGCCGCGCGGCGGTTGAGAGGAAGAAGCCCTGCGTAGAAGAGAGGGGGCAGCTAGAGGCGGGTGAGGGGGCTGCTCCGCCAAAGCCGCTGGTCAGTGGGGGGGAGGTGGGGGGAGAAGGAGTCGGCTGGGGCCACTCACCGTCGGGCGTCGGAGCAGCGCCATGGGGGAAGGGACAGGCAAGAGTGCCAGCCCGACCCAGGAAGGGACGAGGACCGGAGATGGTGGACAGAAGCTTCCGCGGCGCCGTTAGCTCTGCACTCCAGCCCGCACTGCTTAGGATCTTCGCAATGTCTCCTTGTTATACGGGATTCAAATACCGCGCTGCTCGCGCCCCCATTGGGCGGCCTTACGTACGACGCGCTCTTCCTATTGGCTACGCAGGAGGCATTCCCGCAGGTGGATTGGCTGAATTTTCCAGACCCGTTTGGTTGTCATAATAACTGGTTGTTTTTTCCGCCTACTGGCTTTTTTTTTTTTTTTTTTTTTTTTTTTTTTTTTAAATCTCGGTCTCTTCTCTAAAATCAACAAAAATAAAATGGTCTCATTAAGAAATCAGACAGGGGCGCCTGGGTGGCGCAGTCGGTTAAGCGTCCGACTTCAGCCAGGTCACGATCTCGTGGTCCGTGAGTTCGAGCCCCGCGTCGGGCTCTGGGCTGATGGCTCGGAGCCTGGAGCCTGTTTCCGATTCTGTGCCTCCCTCTCTCTCTGCCCCTCCCCTGTTCATGCTCTGTCTCTCTCTGTCCCAAAAATAAAAAAAAATAACGTTGAAAAAAAAAATCAGACAGACGTAGGATGCCTTTTCTTAATTTTGAGTAGGTCTCACCTAAGGATGTCTCTCTACGTTTGTACCGGCTGGGCGGAAGTTCGTTCTAGGGAACACACTGGAAATGCCACTTCCAACCTTTATTCCTGTTAGGGAAATTTCTAGTTAGAGCTTAGGTTGTGTTGTCCTGGGTGGTGGAATAGACGTCTCTGGGCGGTTCCGGGCAGCGCTGTTAGGTGGTTGAGACTTAAACGTGTGTTAAAGGAGTGGAAATTGTGACATTTACTCAAAAGCTAAGACTCCCCAGGTGCCTGGATGGCTCAGTTAAGCCTCCCACTCTTGGTTTCTGCTCAGGTCATGATCTCGGGGATTCCTGAGTTCAAGTCCCTCGTTGGGCTCTGCGCTGACAGCGCGGAGCCTGCTTGGGATTCTCATTCTTTCTTCCTCTCTCTTTGTCCCTCCCCAACTCACGCTCTTTCCCAAAATAAGTAAATTTAAAAAAGAAAAAAAGAGCTAAGACTCCAAAGGTAGAGGAAAATAAAAGGTAAATGTGATTTTTGTGGTTCCTGATTCATGTAAGCTCTCCAGCGTATTGCCAACACCTAGCACGTTTTCCCTATGTATTATGGTTGGTGTTCAATTATATTCCTTGAATAAATAGCCCTATGATGTGTAGAAGATTTTGAAATGAGAAAGAAGGTGTGATCCAACCTTGGGCAGAAGAGCGGGAGGATCAGGTCAAGACAGGAAAATAAAAAAGGAAAAAGGGAAAGGAACAGGAAAGAAGAGAGAAAAGAAAAGTCCAATGGCCCACAGTAAAGGTGGTGGAATGATAATTGATAGCAGCCTCCGTCTATTTGAACAAACTTTCCCACCTGTTCTACTCTTGGAAAAAATGGCTTACCTCTGTGACTGGGGTACT
Source organism: Panthera tigris (assembly GCF_018350195.1). Taxonomy (NCBI): domain Eukaryota; kingdom Metazoa; phylum Chordata; class Mammalia; order Carnivora; family Felidae; genus Panthera; species Panthera tigris. The sequence goes on from NC_056665.1 coordinate 45,576,719, forward strand.
AATGAACCTTGAATGAAGTTAAGTAATCTGGAACAAATTCTGCCCTTGCCCTTGCATCTGACATTTCTAAACCTGTTTCTTCTTCTGTAAAACAGGAATAGGGGCGCCTGGGTGGCTCAGTCGGTTGAGCGTCCAACTTCAGCTCAGGTCACGATCTCGTGGTCCGTGAGTTCGAGCCCCACATCGGGCTCTGGGCTGATGGCTCAGAGCCTGGAGCCTGCTTCCGATTCTGTGTCTCCCTCTCTCTCTCTGCCCCTCCCCTGTTCATGATCTGTCTCTCTCTGTCTCAAAAATAAATTAAAAAATTTAAAAAAAAAAACAGGAATAATTGCAGCTACTATGTGGCATAGAAAGAAGTGATGACTAAAAATTAGGTATGCAGTGAAAAAGTCTTAGGAAGGAAAAATAGATGTTTAATGTGCTGAGGTTGCGAGATTATATTTTTACTTGTTATGATATTGTGATGTTATCAAAAGCTACAATTATGAAAATAACAGTCCTTACCCTCTCACAGGGCTTTGTAAACAGGAATGTTAATGTGAATGGTAAAGTGCTTTTATTAACTGACTTTACATTGTCAAAATTGAATGATTTAATCCACATTAGATTGTATTTTCATTAAAAATGGAAGTAATATTTCTTTTGTATCCTTCACTGCAACTAACCTGGAACTTTACAAATAAACTTTTTGATTCAACCTTTTGTTTAATGCATTGTGGTCCATATGTATTTTTTAAGTAGTCTACACCCAATGTGGGGCTTGAACTCAGGACCTGCAGATCAAGAGTCACAAGCTTGGGGGCACCTGGGTGGCTCAGTCGGTTAAGTGTCCAACTCTTGATTTTGGCTCTGGTCATGATCTCACAATTCCTGAGATACAGCCCCACATTGGGCTTTGTGCTGACAGGACCCTGCCTGGGATTTTCTCTCTCTTGGCTCTTTCTGCCCCTCCCCTGCTCATGTTCTCAATAAATAAGTTAGCTTAAAAAAAAAAAAAAAAGTCACAAGCTCTACCAACTGAGCCAGCCAGGTGCCCCTAGTCCTCCTGTATTTCCTGTTCCTTCCTGTCTCACATAACATTTATTGGTCACACTTCCTATATATTAATTTACATTAACTTTCTTGTTGAGTCCTCATAACAATATTGATAAATTAGGTAGTATTATCCCAAATTTTGTGTCATTTTTTTATTGGGCTATAATTAACATACATCAGTTTCAGATGCACAACATAATGATTAGGTATTTGTATATCACCACAGCAAGTCTAGTTAACATCCATCACGTATTATCCCAACTTGACAGATGACGAAACTAAGGCTCACAGCAGTTAAATGTCTTGGCTGCAATCATAGGGCTTCGGTGTTTCAGAGCTAGGATTTGTACTCAGGTCTGTGCTCTTCCCACTGTATTTACTGCTGTTATTCTATTTACATTTGGCAGAGTGGGGAAAGTTTGAAACAGTCATCAAAGGAAATCAAATATTAAATTTACCAAAAAGAAATTTCTTGGAGGCCAATGGTAAAATTCTATATCATCAGTTCCTTTTAATGTTTTTATTTTTTAGAGAGCATGAACGGAAGAGGGGCAGAGAGAAAGGGGGACTGAGGATCTGAAGCAGGCTCTGTAGTGACAGCAGAGACTAATGTGGGGCTCGAACCCACAAATAGTGAGATTGTGACCTGCGTTATAGTCAGACAGTCAACCAACTGAGCCACCCAGGTGCCCCTGTTCACTTTAATTTTTTGGTCAACTACTGCTTCAAACACATGTACATATGAACTCCAGTGGATATAGGGTAAAGGGAGTTTATTGTAGACGGTGCACGCCAAGCAAAAGCACAGACCACAAGTACTAAACTGTCCAGGTGCCTGCCCCTTCACCAGCTGATTTTTTATCAGAACCCAGCAATCTTCCTAATATACTACCATGTTCTCCCCTTCAGTTGCCCTTATCCCATTTGTTACCCACCCCACCCATTTCTTTTTTTTTTTTTTTTTCAACGTTTATTTATTTTTGGGACAGAGAGAGACAGAGCATGAACGGGGGAGGGACAGAGAGAGAGGGAGACACAGAATCGGAAACAGGCTCCAGGCTCCGAGCCATCAGCCCAGAGCCTGACGCGGGGCTTGAACTCACGGACCGCGAGATCGTGACCTGGCTGAAGTCGGACGCTTAACCGACTGCGCCACCCAGGCGCCCCACACCCCACCCATTTCTGCCTACCTCTTTCTGATTTCTTCTTTTCTCTCAGCTAGCCAAAAGACTAGCAAAATGTATTTGCTATACATTAACATTAAAGTGTCAGTTTGTGCAAGGCACTGCAGGGAACACAGAGAAGAATAAAGTATGAGCCATGCCCTCAAGTTCAAAACAGTGAAGGGGAGACACTTAGGAACAAAATTATTACAAGAGGCAAAATACAAGAGGCAAAATACTTCACAAAGGTGAAGACTGATTCCGGGTGGATGAAGGATGGCTTACTAGAAGGGAAAAGTTTGAGCTGAGCTTTGAAGGGTTAGAATTTAGCAGGCAGGGACAGGAAAGGTGTTCAAGAAGTGGGAGTAATGAGAAGAAATCTGTGGAAAAACACATACTCTGAGGCATTTGCATCACAGAAATGTTAAAGATAAAGCTGCAGGGGCAGCTGGGTGGCTCAGTTGGTTAACTGTCTGACTCTTGATTTCAACCCACGTCATGATCTCACAGTAGGTGAGATTGAGCCTCGCATCCAGCCCTGTGCTGACAGAGTGGAGCCTGCTTGGGATTCTCCCTCCTTCTCTCTCTGCTTCTCCCAAACGTGTGAGCACGCACACTCTCTCTCTCTCTCTCCCTCTCTCCAAATAAATGAACATTTAAAAACAAATAAAAATTTTTTTAAAAAAGATAAAGCTGCAAAAGATCCAGAAAATGAGGAATCATGGGACGTTTTTAAGAAGGATAATGACTTGGTGAGAGCTTTGTTTTAGAAAGCTGACCTGTTGTGCAGCATGAAGGATGGATTATAGTGGATTGGAAAGTTAAAGGTTTCCCTGGTGAGAGGGAACAAAAATTTGATTTGGATGAGTGTGAAAAATGAAAAATGGAAACAGGTATGAAAAGCAATTTTGGAGAAATGACAGAACCTTGACAAATAACTGAATGTGAGTGACAGAAAATAATTGTAAAGCAACAAAAGTTTTTTTAAAAAAAATTTTAAATAGACAAATCATCCAGTTTTTTTTTTAATGTTTTTATTTATTTTTGAGACAGAGAGAGACAGAGAATGAGCAGGGGAGGGGCAGAGAAAGAGGGAGACACAGAATCCGAAGCAGGCTCCAGGCTCTGAGCTGTCAGCACAGAGCCCAACGCAGGGCTCGAACTCACGAACCGTGAGATCATGACCTGAGCTGAAGTCGGATGCTCAACCGACTGAGGCACCCAGGCGCCCCAACATAAAAGTTTTGAGTGGTTATGTTAAAATTTTCTCTCAAGAAAAACTTGGTTTTATCCAAACCAAGTTATAAAGGAAAGAAATAACTTCTCTTGCTAATTTTCTTGGGAGGGGGAAGCATCCATCTTGATATCTTTCATGTTAAGCAAAAGGTCAACATTATCCATCCCATGAAGGTAACTAGATAATCTATTACTGGCTGAACAGGATGCATGCATATGTCCCAGTCTAGGGCCTATGAGCTTGCTCAGGAGTAAGAAGACCCAGAGAGGGGAAACCAACAACTTTCTAGTGCCTCCATGGGCCTCCATTCAAAATGATTCTTTAAAATCTGGACCTCAAGCTTGTGAGCTATCCAAGTTGTTTTGTTGTTGTTGTTCTTTGTTTTTAAATAAGTTTAATGCCTTCTATAAGCAAGGCACAGTGCCTACTACTTAGAAGGGGAAACAAGGCATAAAAACTGGGTGCCTGCCCTCATGGTGTTTACAATATAGAGATAAGGTAGATGAGAGGATAACAGTAGAATTTACTCATCCTTAGAGAGTAAAAAGGTACAAGTTCTGTTGAAGATAATAAACCACTAACTCAAGAGATGTAAAATTATACTGTTCAATTATTCACACATTTCCTATTCTCTATTATGACAGATAAATATTGTGAAGAACTCTAATTTTTGAATCAGAGCCTGTTAGCTTTGGTAGAATACTGAGGAGCTGCAGAGTACAGAGAGTGTCCTGGCTGGAATATCAAGTGACTTTTCAGTAACAGCCCCAATTCTGGACTTACTGGTACCTGTGGGGTGTGCAGGCCTACTCAGATCTGAGAGCCAATCCCGGTTTCACAGAGATGACAGAGGGAAGACTGTGTCTCATTTCCGTTCACTCTGTAATCCTTTTCTGATTCCTTCTCCTTCTCCTTCTTCTTTTCCTTCTTCTTTTCTTGTAAGTAATCCCTATACCCAATGTGGGGCTAAATCTCATGACCCCAGGACCAAGAGTTCCATGCTCCACCGACTGAGCCAGCCAGGCACCCCTCCAATTCATTCTTACTCCTATTTGCACAACTGTCCTTTATGAAACCTCTGCTCCCTTAGAAAATACCACCATTCCAAGACCTAACACAATAGCATAAGTTGAATTCAGGTAATTTCATACTTTTTCATGCTTGGATCACACCTGGAGTAATGATTATTTCTAGGTATCATACTTAAATTTTTTTTTTAATCTTTATCTATTTTTGAGAGAGAGACAGAGTGTGAACAGGGGAGGAGCAGGGAGAGACACACAGAAACCGAAGCAGGCTCCAGGCCCTGAGCTGTCAGCACAGAGCCCGATGCGGGACTCGAACCCATGAACCGCGAGATCGTGACCTGAGCCAAAGTCGGACGCTCAACCGACTGAGCCACCCAGGCGCCCCAATAGGTATCATACTTTAAAAAACATTAATAAACAATAAGTATCCAGAAAATGGTGACAAGAATAGCTAAGATGCTGAAGATCCAGATTAAACAAAGTCAAGGGGACTAAGGATATTTCACTTGGGGAAGATCTAAAAAAAATCAAAATAGCTGTCCTATAAAATCTGAAGATCTAGCATATAGGAAGAAACCGGATCTTTGCATTACTCTAGAATATAGAATAAAGAATAACAGTAATGGCTTATAAAATAAGTGTGCATCTTAAATAAGTACATATAACTAGAGGCATGATCGCTGCATTAGTTAGGGGTCTCCGGAGAGAAGGGGGAGGGAGGGGAGGACAGAGTAGGGGAGGTAGAAGGAAGGTAGATTATATGGTATTGGCTCACATGACTAGATAGATATAAATGGTATTGGCTCACACAATTACGGAAGCTGACAAATCCTACAATCTCTAGTCTGCAAGCTAGACACCCAGGAAAGTCATTACTGTAGTTCCAAATCCAAAGACTGGTAGGTGACAGACCCAGGAAAAGCCCATGTCTCAGTTTGAGTCTAAAGGGAAGAGAAAAACAGATGAGCAAGAAGAATTCTCATGAGAGACAAGTTTTTTTGTTTTTGTTTTTTTTTCTATGCAGGCCTTCAGCTGATTGGACAGGGTCCATCTACATTAGGAAAGGCAATCTGCTTTACACAATCTACAGATATGCAAATGTTAATCTCATCTAGAATCGCCCCCACAGATATACCCAGAACGATGTTTGACCAAATGTCTGGGCGCTCCAGGGTACAGTTAAGTTGACACATAAAATTAACCATCACAGTAATCATCTAACAAGAATAGTGCAGAAAGAATTTCCCAATTACAGAAATACTTCGCTATCTCCCTCCCATAGGTTTCTTTTACTCAGATATCAGTGTAGAGAAGTTAAAGTTCTTCCACTACCCATTCCCCTGATGACTATGCTTGAGAACATAGGTCATTTTGCACACATGACTTTTCCATATGCTAAAATTTGGTTTAGGAGGGAAAAAACTAAATGTGCCTAGGAAGTTTGTAGTAGTAATTCTAATAACGCAATAGGACTCGTTTTACCTAACTGTAATAGGTTAAAGATGGCTATAATTTGCTGCCACTTCTATTAACAGGCATAGCTATCTCCCCTCCCCTTGAATCTGTACTAGCTCCAGGATGGCTTGCTTGCATGGCTGTTGATAGTAGGGTGGGGGGTGGGGAGGAGAGGTACTCTTGGCCAATAGCCAATAAAGAACCAAAGTTTCCTATCAACAGCCATGTGAATGAGCTAAGAAGCATATCACCCAGACAGGAAAGGCTTCAGATGACTGCGGCCCCAGCTATCATTTTGATTGTAACCTCACGAGAGACCCCTAGCCAGAAGTACCCAACTAAGCTGCTTCCAAATTCTGGATCCACAGAAACTAAGATGTTTGATGTTTAAGCCACTAAATTTAAATATTTCACAGCAATAGAGAATATAAAACTTTGGGGAGTGTGTGGCTAATAGTGAAGTGCTAAGACGCCAGGTACACCATAAGAACTTATTCTCTGAGCAAATACTAATAGTATAGTAGTCTAGACAGCAGTTCAATAAAAGACATACAATCCTTTTTATTTTTTTAAGTTTATTTACTTATTTTGGGAGAGACCGAGCACAAGTGGGGCAAGGGCAGAGAGAGAAGGAGAATCCCGAGCAGCCTCCTCGCAATCAATGCACAGGCCCGAGTCAGGGCTTGAACCCACAATAGTGTGAGATGACAACCTGAGCCAAAATCAACAGTCAGATGCTTGACCAACTCAGCCACCCAGGCATCCCTCATTCCTTTTTAAAGGCAGGCCAGGATGCAGGATGGGAGACATACCACATCTCTTCCAATTTCCTTGTCTGACGCTCTTCACATAGGCTCTTGAAAATGTAAAGAATAGATTCTCTAGGATAACAAGTTTGGAGCATCCCATATTATGAGAGAATTTCCACATATGTAAGAGGGGAAAGGGCAGGTCTTTGGGTCATCCTTGAACTGCCAGATCGGAAACTTCGGTGTCTTGAGTTATGCTACCAGTCACACAGGCAGTGGAAAAAATCAAGTTTTTTCTTTATGGAGCACAATGTTATCAAATGATAATCTGCAGAATTCTACATTTTCCAAAGCTTTCCCCCTGCCCATGTGTATATTTGAACATTACCACCAAAAGCAAAACTGGTTTAGCAGTTTGTACTCAAGATTCAGCATAGCCCACAGTGAAAATCAGTATTTAGTGAATCCAATTCATTCTCTGTAGTGATGATAAAGAATTAAGAGACATGCAATTTGTTGGGACTAATCAAAGTATTTCCTAGAAACCCATACCTTCCACATGCTCTCTCAGTGATAGCTATTAGCCTAAAAATAAGCCTAGAAGAGGCTGATATAGGCAACTCAGTGGTATGTGCTTAATTAACCTTTAATGGGCACCAGGTTGCTGCATAACATGATTTGGTGAGGAGAAAATTTAGGGGAGAATGAGAAATTCTAGTTGTTAATTTCTACATAAAATTTTCCTTTTGATCAGAGAGGGCAAGTGGTTTGATATCATTTGCCAACTCTGATCCACTGGCAATGGCTGCCTAAAATACAGCACTGGATGGTACTGATAGGCAACTGTGCCCCTGTTGTGACTGCAAGGCAAGGGAATAAGGCAAATGTGCCAGGAATCCTCTATCCTTTGAGTAGAATAAAAATTCCAATCAATCAAAGTTCTAAAGAGGTTTGTTCTTTCCTATCTAGTAATTAGCTTCTTGGACTCTATAAGAGGGAAGATTAGAGACAACACTGATCTACGGTTCAGCACCATGCTATGCTACCATTTGTTATCAAGGTCAAGGGGTAGTTGTTTTGGGTGGTACAGGTGGAATGCAGTGAGCACTGGGAGAACTTATATTCTTAATGTAAGTATACTACATTCAAAGCTCTTTGCCCTTGTTACCTCATTTAATTCTAATTAACAACCTAGTCTGTCTTACAGATGAGAAACATGAGGTTCAGAAAGCTTAAGTTGTTCAAAGCTGCACAATTCAAAGCCCTTGTCCGTCTGACACGAAAACCTATATTCTTTTCACAACTCCAAAAATCATTTATGTGGCCTGTGATTTTGTACAGAATACATAGGACAAAGAGAAGATTGTGCCCAGTAAGCCTAACCACAAAATTGGTTAACATTTTTCTTCTTAGTTAACAAATAGTTGTTTTGGACATATGGTTGGCCCTTGGACAATATGGAGGTTAGACGCACTGACCATATAGATGAAAATCCATGTGTAATTTTTTACCCCCCCAAAACTTAACTACTAATAACCTACCGTTAACTTGAAGCCTTACTGATAACATAGTAGTAACACATATTTTATATGTCATATGTATTATATACTACATTACAGTAAAGCAAGAGAAAAGAAAATGTTAAGAATATCATAGGGGTGCCTGGGTGACTCAGTCGGTTGAGTGTCTGACTTCGGCTCAGGTCATGAACTCGTGGTTGGTGAGTTCAAGCCCCACGTCAGGCTCTGTACTGACTGCTCACAACCTGGAGCCTGCTTCGGATTCTGTGTCTCCCTCTCTCTCTGCCTCTCTCCCACTCACACTATGTCTCTCTCTCTCTCTCAAATATAAAGATTTAAAAAAATTAAAAGAATATCATAAAGATTGGGGTGCCTGGGTGGCTCAGGTGGTTAAGTGTCCAACTCTGGGTTTTGTCTCAGGTCATGATCTCATGGTTCGTAAGATCAAGCCCTGCGTATGGGCTCTGTGCTAACAGCATCCCAATCTGCTTGGGATTCTCTCTTTCTCTGCCTCTCCCACACTGATGAGCACACTTTCTTTCTCAAAATAAATACACTTAAAAAAAATATATCATAAGGATAATAAAAAAATAACACAAGGAAGAGAAAATACATTTTATTGTACTGTACTTACTGAAAATACCCATGTATAAGTAAATGGGCTTGTGCAGTTCAAACCCGTGTTGTTCAAGGGTCAACTGTAATTTTTTTTTTTTTTTAACATTTATTCATTTTTGAAAGATAGAGACACAGCATGAGTGGGGGAGAGACAGAGAGAGACAGAGGGAGACACAGAAACTGAAGCAGGCTCCAGGCTCCTAGCTGTCAGCAAAGAGCTCGACGCGGGGCTCGAACCCACCGACCACGAGATCATGATCTGAGCTAAAGTAGGATGCTTAACCGACTGATCCACCCAGGTGCCCCTGTAACTCTTAATTCAAGAAAATTATTTAGAATGATTGAATCTATAACTGAGAGAAGACAGTTCAACCTTGATACATCCAATATTGTGACACATGAAGTCTTTTTTTTAAGATTTTAAAAAGTAACCTCTACACCTAATGTGGGGCTGAGACTCACAACCCCAAGATCAAGGGTCACATGCTCTAACAACTGAACCAACCAGGTGCCCCAGGAAGTCTTGAGTAAGTAAAAAACTCACTGTGTGGGGTGCCTGGGTGGCTCAGTAAGTTGGGCATCTGACTTGGGCTCAGGTCTTGAGGTTCGTGAGTTCGAGCCCCATGTCAGGCTCTGTGCAGACAGCTCAGAGCCCGGAGCCTACTTCGGATTCTGTGTGTGTGTCTCTCTCTCTCTCTCTCTGCCCCCTCCCCCGCTCATTCTCATTCTCTCTCTCTCTCTCTCGCAAAAATGAACTAAAAAATAAATAAATAAATAAATAAATAAATAAATAAATAAATAAGTAAGTAAATAGTTATGCACGCTTTCATATGTTCACTCACAACTCTGCTTCCAATGACATTATTTTTATATAAGATTATGTTACTTGGCCACAATTTCTTCTATTTCCCATGGAGATTTTTGGAACTTAGCCTCCACAGTGGGAGAATGCTAAAGGTCTATTAAAATGGAGTAACTGAGGGGTGCCTGGGTGGCTCAGTCAATTAAGCGTCTTTTGGCTCAGGTCATGATCTCGAGGTTCATGAGTTCAAACCCCACGTTGGGCTCTGTGCTGACAGCTCAGAGCCTGGAGCCTGCCTCTGATTCTGTGTCTCCCTCTCTCCCTCTGCCCCCTCCCCCGCTCATTCTCATTCTCTCTCTCTCTCAAAAATAAATAAACATTAAAAAAAAATTCACTGTGTTTCCAGAGGAGTTGGGAGGTAAATTAGAAATCAGGATGTATTTTCTATGGAATTAAGCTATTCTCATTCATGAAAAACTAATAGTGAAATGTTCAGTCTGTATTTTAATTTTAGTATTAACAAATGTTAGTTTTCTGTATGTCAAACTGTTATGGTTCAAATGATGAAGTGTTTTTAGCAGCTAAAATAAAGTCACCAGAGTAAGAAAAATGTTTCAAATATCAGTTTATCACTTGCATATTAACAACAATAAAAATAAGAATTTTCTGACAAAAGAATTTTAGTTCTAAAGTATTTGGACAGCTATCACTGAAATTTTCATTTTGACATAAGATGCAGCAGGATACGGAAGACACCAAAACAAAGCACAAAAGTTATATTAAAAATTATATTCTTCTTTACTTGGCTCATTACTAATCACATTTTCTGTAACTAATTGCAGTAGCTTACTAAGCTCCTGCATTAACAATCCAGGTTTATGCCACAAATACCTGTATTAAATAAACTTTAGGGTAATAATGCTCTATCCACATTAAAAAAAAAATCAGTAGCAATTATAAAACAGGTCAACAGGTAGTCGTGCATCTAAATCTGGTGTAATATTAAAAAATAGAGAAATCTATCTGTTCTTATGTTTTAGGGAACATCAAGAGGACTCAATTGTACAGAATTCTCCCCATCTATACTTCTTCCATCCTTGGCAATGACCCTGGGTTTTCTAGTGCCAAGTCCTACACCCATCGCAGGCTACTCAAAGATAGGCTACTTGCTCTCTTCCCCAGTAAGGTGGCAGGCATAGGCCACTGTCACTCTTTCTCTGTCTCCTTCCTCTGCCCTTCTACAACTACAGCCTATCATCAAGTATTCTTTTTAAAACAATGTTATTTTCTATCCAAATTTCTAAACCATAGTCCATCCTCCATCTCTACATAAAACTATGTCAAGGCATGTTTAAACTGACAATTACTACAGTGTAACATTACTAATACAAAAAAGGCAAATAGCCATAACTGAATACAAAAATTATGCAAATGTCGACTTGAGTGAAATCACTATTTTGAACTCCAAGATGTTTAATATAAACTTTTATAAAACTAATTATGAAACACAAAGACAATAGAAATATAAGTTATTTATTAATCAATCCACTTACAAAGCAGGTGGCTTAATGCAAGCTTATTGACATCTTCACATATGATCCATGGGAACATGTCTTCCACATACAGACAGTGACGTTACTGACTGATGCATTTGCAATCTGGGGCATATTAAGCATATTTAGACAAATAAAATTAGGCTATCCTGTATATGAAAGTATCTTGATAATATGCATCCTGAAGTGGATTAAAACTTTCTCCAAAGGAGAAATGTTAGTACGTTAACTTAACTTTATATTCTATATTATGCAGTAAATCTTAACTATAGAAATTAAAATTTTTAAATCAGTGATCGACTCTTGGTAATGTATGAAGTGGGCGTCTAAAACCAGAGCAACAGTAGGTTTGTGCCTCACAGTATCTGCAGATTTACTGTTTTCAAGTTTAAAGAGAAATAAAACAAGAGACATGTAGATTCAGCTGACTTTATTTATCTTTAAACTAATAAAATCCCTTAAAAGTGATCCTGGGACCTTTAGAAGTTCTATGAATGCATAGATACCTGCCAATGACTGCAATTCTAACTCCTGACTGAATGTGTTTATTACAAAATCAATGTTAAGCAGATATCATTACTGTAACGTGCTTAGCAGAAGACTGAACAAAATTCTACATGTCTTCTTCAATTTCCCTAAAATTTTGTTAAATCTGCAAGTATGTACAATCCAGCTAATTGAAATTAATATTTAGTGTTCATCAGAGCTGTTTCACAGCAGCAAAAACTGAATCAGGGAAATAAAGTTCTAAATGATGTAGGAAAAAGATAAATACAATCAGAACAGCAGTCTATATGTATGATATCAATATTCAACTCTATCTGCGTTGTGCTGAAAGGAAAAGGATACACCAAGAACATGTCTATTGATCACTCTGGTGATGTGAATACCACCTGCATCTGATTGAATATGGTTTGTATTCTGTTCCCAGTATTAAGGATGGTATTTAACTCAGAACTCCATATTGTAAATATACAGCAGCCATTTTGTCCTAATTAAGGAATGTCTTAATACACAATATTATCATTTTCTAGAGGATCTTTATACATTAAACTAAAGCACATGATTGATTAAATTAAAGGTTAGTAATGGATAAAAAAAATTCATAATTCTCAAGACCTGGTACTATGTAAAAAACAAAAAGACCACAAAATTCTACTTACTAAAGCAGCTAATCTTGCCTGCAAGTTTAGGGTCACAAGCCCATAATATGTGCAAAGAAATGCAATACAAGGAACCATGCAAAAATACAGTAAAATGATACAGGAAAAATGTCAAACCTAGAAAAAAAAAGCTTTTATAAATACATCAAACTCAACTGTATACATAAACTGTAGGTCTAGCATTAGTTGTACCATATAGCAGAGCCGCACTCTAAGTTCAAGGCTTCCAAATCTGCGCAGGTAAGTCACGCCATCTTTGGTTGACTGCAGTACCAGGAGGATGGGAATGAGAGGGAGGGCAAGAGTTCTGAGACATGGTGTCAACTTTCACTTGGCAGCTGGGCCTCAATGTCCACTCTGCATATGGGGCACTTCTTATTGGTGATCAACCACTGGTCAACACACACTTGGTGGAAAAGGTGCATACAGGGAAGGCGCCTATTATAGGCAAACAAAACAAAAAGCAAAAATTGCAAAAGTGAATTTCCTGACAACTACACGTAGCATTTATTTTCAAATAATGATAACATGTAATAATCCATGAGTGTTTTGTAGTTAGCAGGCATCTTCCCCTTTTGTAAAAAACAAACAAACAAACAAACAAACACACAACACTTACACAGCCTCTCTAACAAGTTACACCTATATTAACACTTTGGACAATATAATGTATAAATGACCACAATAATTAACTGTCACAACTATGAAATCAAATTATATGTAATCTTTACAATTTTAAGAACAACAATTACACTGGCAATTATTCTGATTTGGTTTCTATACGTGAACTGCCAACACAGAGGTTGGCAGTATGTTCCCTGTTACATAATACTGCAAATATATTTTTAATATCAAATCACTGCATTTATACGACACTTTAAAAATGTACTGCATTTAATTTTCTCTCAAAAACGTTAGAACTCATGTTGTAAATATAGCATGACATACTAATTAAGGAATGTCTTAATATGCAAATATCATTTTCTACCTAGATGATCTTTATACCTTAAACTTGAGTACCTCACTGAATAAAGGCTAATAATATTGTTTTCATGGGATAATTGTTATATCCACTTAATACTATGCTACTCCTTTAGAGGTAGGTTAATCTGTTTTGTAATATATTTGCATTATCAAACCATGTTGTATACTTTGAAATTAATACATTATATGTCAATCATATCTCAATAAAAAAATTAGTGGAAAAAATAAAAGTAGGTTAAGAAGTTAAGTGTACTACGCTAAGTTATCAATTAGAAACTGAGAAATAAAGCTTCCAGGCAATACAGGATAATATTAAATCTAAGTGAACAGTGAGATAAAAGTTACCGACTTAAAAGTGGCCATGTATACTTCCATCCACTGTTAAAAGAGTTGTCATACATTTTCAGACTTCCTAATATTTTATAAAATTAGTAGCTAAAAAGAAACGTTCCAATTACTGCTTGAACAGGATTGTCAGTGCTGTGAAAACAATTGCCTTCCATATTTATAAACCTTCATTGGAAATCCAGTGTTCTAAAAAATCCTTACATGTGGTATGGTAGCCAATTGTTCATAATATTTTTTCTGTCTCTGCCAACTAAAGAAATATGATAAAGTTATCCTTATAAATTAGGGCAACAATATCATCATACAGTTCTGTTATATATGTTTCAGAACTTGTTTCATATGGCATTATGTTACGTTAGAAAAAAACACAATAGGAATAAAACAATTACTCAAGAGATTATAAAAAGAAAATGCCTAAAATTAACAATGGGTTAGCACAGTAACATTTCTAAACTGTGCAGCTGCAAAAAGAGAATTGTCCTATAAGCTGAGGGGAAATTTTAGGGCAAACCTAATTTACAAAAGATGCTGTAAGACAAACTGCACGCAGCTAATCTGGACTGCCCTCTTTAAGATTTGGAGAATACATTAATTTACCTGCTTTAGCCTCCAAAGCCTCCAAATTCTCCTTTCTGCAAGATTTACAGAAGACAATTTGACCACAAAATTTCCCTGGCCAAATCCTGGTGTGCTGTGTATTTCCCATTCCCATCCCTTTGTTGGTCATACAGAGACTCTCATCTTTCTATTCTTCCACTCACTAGAAGGGAATTCTACACTTCAGATACTGATAACAGGATATGCAAGCAGTAATCTTTATTTGGTTTCTCGTCTACTTTCAAATCAAATCTCTCGTACAGTTCTGACAACACATTTTTAGATAATTAATGTCTAGTTACCTCACATCTTCACCTTCCTCTAAAATAGACAAACAGATAGTACATTTTTCCTCTGTGTCTTCCTCAGTCCCTTCTTCCCCATCTTGTTTGCAGTGCAGTTTCCTCTGTGAGAACCAATCAGTTGTTACCTTATTAGTAGAGATGACATTATTGAACAACTGAGTAAAGTCTGTGTTTATTTGAAAAACAAAAACAAGACAAAACCACACATTCACACCCACAACTTATTTCCCAGGTACAGCTGTCACGAATTAATGGATGAATTAAGTGACTACCACCACCTGTTCTTTTAAGACCTTTAAATAGCATGAAAAGCAAAATCAAATGTAACAGAAACTCATTAGTTTGAATTCACTAGTTTCTATTATTTGTAATCCACAATTAGGAGGACATACAACATGAACTCTATTTTTGTCCCATCATGAATACAGTTAAATGAACTTTATCTTACTAATGAATGGTTCAAATAATATCCAAATAAATTATTGCTAATTATACTCATTAGCTTACATAGTTGAAAGGACTTAAATTTAATGGTAACACCTCACTAATACTCCTGGAAAACAGACAAAAACTACAAAGGCAGCAATTTTCATACTTTATTATTCTCTGTATATCACAGGACATTATTGCTTGTTGAAAGAAACTTATTTAATATGTCTGCACTTTAACTTCTAGATAGACTACTACATAAGGAGGGTAGAATATAAAAAATGTGTATCAATTAAATGTGCACATAAGTGACAGGCTCAATAATGGTATTGCCATATGATGAAGTTTTGTATAAGCTCTTAAAAAAGAATATGAGTGACTTGTGAGGGCTGAAAGAGAAGGAAAAGAAAATGTGCAAAACTGTGTGCATACCATCCACTTTGTGTTATTTCTGAAGGAGAAAGGAAAAACACATACATATGCACGTTATTGCAAATGCATACAAATATCTGGAACATTACCTAAGAAATCCTTAACTATGATTTTTCTTCTGGGAAGGAAGACTGGAGACAGCAGGGTAAGAAACTTCAAGTGTATATTTTTAGGCTTTCAATTAAAAAAATGTTTTTTCTTTAATGTTTATTTTTGAAAGAGAGAGAGAGAGAGAGAGAGAGAGAGAGAGAGGGAGGGAGGAGAGGGAGAAAACAAGTGGGGGAGGGCAGAGAGAGAGAGGGAGATACAGAATCCAAAGCAGGCTCCAGGCTCTGAGCTGTCCACACAGAGCACAATGCAGGGCTCAAACTCCCAAACCGCCAGACCATGATCTGAGCCGAACTCAGACGCTTAACCGACTGAACCACCCAGGTGCCCCAGGCTTTCAATTTTTTAAAACACTATGTATGTGTTGTTTTGGTAATAAATAATAGGGTTGCTAGATTCCACAATCTCCAAAAAGGTCCATAATATTAAACTGTATGCATTTCAATAATAATATAGACACTTCATAGAATAAATTCTTACCTTTTTGTATTTATGTGGATATGTACATCTTTCAATTGTCCCCTGGGATGCACCACGATTCACATTTCCTAATCTTTCTTCCAAATGAATCAGTTCCTGAAGGTAAGGGACAATTAGTATTAAAAACCAGGATGATTATTTCTTGAACAGCACTGTCAATATTGTAAAAGCAATGAAGTCCCATATTTATAAACCTGCAATATAAATACAGTGTTCAAAAAGCCATATATGGTAAGGCAAATCGTCTGTAATTCTTTTCTCAGCCAATCGAAGTGGTATGGCAAAGTTATCTTTACGGATTAGGGCAACATATTACTACAAGGTACTGTATGAGTCAGTTAAGTATGAATGCCAGAAGAAGATGAAATCATTGTAGTAAAATAGGGAAACAAATGAAACAATAGTTTACTGACTCCAACTTCCAAAGTGACATGAAGAAACAAAACAAAATTTCAAATATATTCAAATAATTTGTTTTTCCTGAAAATTCAAACAAGATAGTTAGCTACAAACCAAATTACTTGGGTTTTTTTCCTCCAATAATGTTTTTCTAAAAATGAGCTTAGTCAAAAGCAGTAAGTTTCCCCCACCCCAAATTTAATGGTATAGCTCTTTATCTGACATTTATATTTATTTAATTAATAAATACCTATACTCTTTTATATTAGGTATTTTCATTTATTCATCTTTAACTTTTGGGTACTTTTTGATACCAAGATAAATATCGCTTATAAATCTTTCTGTGATAACCCCCAGAAGTAGTATCAACAATTCAGATCCCCAGCCACCATGGCAATCCTATTCAACTGTGAATACTAAGAATACATACATCATATATTCTCTCTCTACATTAAAGAGAGTACTAAAGATACCGTTGCAAATTATCTCATTAATTTTATTACACACCTCAAAATTTCCCCTGAAAGGACCTCTGAATGATGTTCCATCCAATCCTGATGAAATGTAACGAATATGAGGGTAGCCTGCCATGTCAGGAACCTATTTTAATAGAAGAGATAGGCTAAATCAAGTTAAGAGTAGGCTCAAGTTTTAACACACTAAATAATTGAGACACAATTCTCTCCATTCGGCTAGTCACAAAATTGAACTTCAGTAAGTATATATAACTTCAAGTTTGCGCTCTGTAAAAGGATTAAGTTCCTCTTCAAATATAATCTCGTAAGGTAACACTTAAAATACAATAAAAACAAAAACAAAACAAGAATAGCTGTTCCATGATAACAAATTGTTTTAATAAATTGTTTTATTTTGCACAAAGACTCCTAAATAGAAAATACCCAAAGTTAAGACTGCTGCTCTTAGTAGCCTAAAAGCATAAAGACTAAAACCTTCGTAAAATTTTGTCACTTTCAGAGAACTTTATTAAATCATAGTAAGAAATCAAAATGCACAAAATTTTCCAATGAAACTTATTTCCCTTACTCTAACTTCCTAACGGCAATAGGTACCCTACTCCTTTTTTTGTTTGGTTCTGTTAGTGAAAGTTATTTTTTTTAATGTTTTATTTTATTTTTGAAAGAGAGAGAGAGAGAGTACAGAGAAAGGCAAAGGGAGAGAGGGGGACAAAGGATCCAAAGTGGGCTCTATGCTGACAGCAGCAAGCCCAATGTGGGGCTCGAACTTACAAACCATGAGACCATAACCTGAGCCAAAGTCAGACCTCAACCAACTGAGCCCACCCAGGTGCCCCTGTTAATCAAAGTTTTAATAGTGTTTTCTGATTCTTCTGTTAGGTGTACTCAATCCTCATTATTCATGGATCCCTTGTGAATTTGCCTATTTGATAAAATTTATTTGTAACTCCAAAATTAATACCCGTGCTCTCTCAATCATTTGTGGACATGCACAGCAGCAAAAAACTCGAGTTGTCCCGTTTCCATCTAGGGTAGAACAAGGCTCTGCCTGTTTCTTTCAGCTCTTATACTATAAACATGGATCTTTTTTGTGGTCTATTTAGTGCCGTGCTTTCCACATTTTCGTGCTTTTTACTGGTGACTTTGCTGTTCAAAATGGCCACAAGCATAATGCTTAAATGCTGACTAGTGCAAGAAGGCTTCAATATGCCTTACGGACAAAACGAGCGTAGATAAGCTTCATTCAGGCATGAGTTTTGCTGGCCCATGAGCTCAATGTTAACAACTCAATAATATATAATATAATAATAATAATGGTATCAGGACACCTGATACTTTGATGTCCAAAATGGACATCAAAACAAGATTATATATTGACTGGCTGTTGTTAGCAGATCAACACTGTGACCAGATGCTTGCAGTAACCTAAACTTGCATTTACCACAAGAAAAATGGCTCTATAGTTGTTACTTCCTCAGTGCTTGCACAACTTTACAGAATGTAACTACCGTGCTTAACAAGAGTAGACTGGGGCGCCTGCCTGGGTGGCTCAATTGGGTAATTGTCCGACTTCGGCTCAGGTCATGATCTCGCACTTTGGGAGTTCGAGACCCATGTCGGGCTCTGTGCTGACAGCTCAGAGCCTGGAGCCAGTTTCAGACTCTGTGTCTCCCTCTCTCTCTGCCCCTCCCCAGCTCACACTCTGACTCTTGCTCTCTCAAAAATAAATAAACATTTAAAAAGTTAAAAAAAAAAAAAAAGAGTAGACTGTATTAGGAAAGGGAGATTCTAGGACAGAGTACTGTTCTTTCATCTTTATGTTTTTTTAAGTTTACTCATTTATTTTGAGAGAGAAAGAGAGTACGACGAGGGGGAGGAGCGGCAGAGAGAGAGACACAGAGAGAGAGAAAATCCCTAGCAGGTTCCGTGCTGTCAGCTCAGAGTCCGACATGGGGCTCAATCTCACCAACCGCGAGATTATGACCTGAGCCAAAATCAACAGCTGGACGTTCAAATGACTGAGCCACTGAGGGGCCCCAATTCTTTCAATCTTTATAAAATCTCCAATTTATTTTTTAGTGAGCTTCCACTGAATCACAACATGCTTTTAGCAAGTTTATAGCTTTAAGACAATTCATACATGGTAAAGAATTTAAAATAAGCAATAACTTTTAACCGTCAAATAGATTATTTAAATATCTGCAACTTTCCTTATGATCAAAATCAATACTACTCACCTCTCGGGAGATAACCCAACCTCCTACACATCTCCAAGGAAAATAAAAAATCAGAAAGGAACTCCTGCCCCTCAAATTACTTAAACCTGCTCTTACCCTATACCCCTCCCTTAGTCTCCTTTGTTCCTGAGTCCCAGTTTCTTGGGGGGGGGGGGGGGGCAGCTGTTATTGTTGAGTGACCCCCCTGCCTAAGATCTTTAAATACCAACTTACTCAGAGTTCCTTGTGCTTATGTTGTTTGACAGCTCTTTATATGCTATAACCACTGTAAAGTACTACTCCCAACTCCAAAGTCTAAATCGCAGGTATGATAGAGCATCCTGGAAACCATTCCTGCAGTGTCTTTACCCTCACAAAACAAAATAGCTCCCTAGTCTATACCACTTTTATAACCAGTAGGTATCATGAATAGCAAATTCAATCTATCTTTGCTGAACTTGTTCTGTAGAACTCAAATTGGTACTGACAAGATCTGAGTCTGTTCAAATCAGAGAATTAGTAAAGTCCTTCTGCAGATCAGAAAATAAAGAATGAATGCATCATAGCCGAACCATTAGCAGTTATGACAAAATAAAGCATATGTCCTAGTGACAGTGGAAAGACTGTCATCTTGGTAAAAAAGAAAAATCTTGGTCATTTTTTATGTTAAGAAGAGTACATTTCACAATGCAAATACAAATACAGATTTCAATATATCTAGTTTTTATGGCACAATTTCAGTCTAATAATTCTCAAATTCTATTAAAACACCGATATCAATTCAGAATATTTTTAAAAATTTCCAACAAAATATTTAACTTTTCTTAGAAAAGAATACTTTTAGAAGGAGAATAGGTGAGAATTCTGATATTTTCCTCCTTTACCATTAAAGGAAGAGCTCCTAGTTGTAAGTGGTGAAGTCGAGGTGGCGCATGGTAATGGGCCAAGTGAGGGTGCAGCGCTCCAGGCGTGTAAGTGGCCGCAGTCACTCCAGCTTCAATTCCCAGCTCCCTGACGAAGGAGGAGAACACTTTAACGTTTAGCCATCTTTAGAGTGTCTTGATTATCAACAGAAACGGGGGAGCGTGTTTGCATTTTTTAGAGTAATCTAAAGTTTCTTAACTGACACAGCTGAGAAAAAGATAATTTACCCCCAACACTTAACTATTCAGCAATTAAAACTCAAAAATTCAGTTCTGTGACTATGAGAAGCAAAGCATTTGTACTCAGTTTCACATCCTACAAAGGAAGGAAATATTCAACGAATTACCCTTAAGGTTCCTTCCAATCTAAAAGTCTGATTCTACTTGAGGACCATACAAAATATAGGGTTTAGTTTTCTGGTTTATATGAATGTTACAGATGCTCCCAGGACTTGTGTTTGTTGGACAATGTCTCTGGGTTACTGTCAACAGGAAAATTAGAAGAACCAACATTTCTATACCTTTTAAAGCAAGGTCAAACAAAATTCTAGAAAGAGTAAAATTGATAAATGCCAAATTTTCATTTATTGTTTCTCATTTTATGTTTTGCCTCAAACGTCATTGTGGACCAAGATCTCAATGACTGCCTACAGACAATGGATTCAGAAAGAAAAATTAATGCAAATCTGCTTCCATTTCTCTAAAAAAGACGACACTCCTAGGAGGATGCAGGCTCCATTTCCCTTGTCAATAAGCAGGGGTTGGTGGTGGTAAAGCAGATCTGAGTACAAAGGTGGTGGTGAGGGGGGTGGATAAGGAAGTTGTGAGAGTAAGATCCATTTAGGGAGTTAACTTTAATGGCAGATACTTCTGAAAAACAATTAACAAAAAAGCTCTACTCTCATTTGACATGGTTCTCTGACCCAGAACTCAAGTTCCTCTTTCCACTCCAAGTTTCTATAACTTGCCCAGAGACAGTGCCTCACAGCTAAGCTAGAATTCAGCCTCTCCACATCACCATTCTGTATGACATTCCACTACAAAGCATCTGTTCTGATAGTTTTACCACAGGCTCCTGAGCGTAACTTTGAAATAAACATGATACTGACCAGGCAGATCTCTCTGGAGCCTGTCGAGGATGTGAGGACATAGTCTGAGGCACATGAATATGATGCCCATGACCATAGTTTGGGTGCATCCTATGTGGATGGGGTGGGGGCCGTTCATGTGCCCGCCTGGAAACACAGAACACAAAAAGACCACTGGAAATAATTGAATAATTGGTTATTTCTTAATGTAGAAAAAAAAATCTAGTATTATTACAAACATCTATGAATCAGTCATAAATTTACTTCTATAACAATATATTATAAAAATATAAAATAATCTATTGATTAATAAATCAAGACACCCTAACCCCACAAATCTCAATGCTCATTTATTACAATGTCTCCAATTCAAATATCCTCCAAGGAAAAATTTTAACATTATCTTGTATGCTTTCCCTACAGCAGATATTTTACACAGAGTAACAGGAAATGAGTAGAAACAGAATTTTAAAAATTAAACACCCTAGCAAATGCTGCAGGCACAAAATAAGGGAGGAAAATGGAAACTTTTATTTTGCTTTGCTTTTTTATACTGTAATGACATTTACCCATTTTAATGACTAAAACTTACTTTAAGAGAAAAAACTTTTAACCTTGTGCACTGTTTTCAAACACATGCAAATACATGTTAACACATCTGGGAAACGGAGATTAACTCCATTCACATCTTTATTCTGTATCCCAGATTATTATATTCTCTTCGTCTAAAGTCAGCCACATTTATAAATGTAAATAGTCATAAAATTTTAAACAAAAGATTCCAAGTATTCATTTTTATAGTCTAATTCTTATTTTCTACCACTTTCTAACATATTTACAGGTTTTCATGTGTAAGCTTAATGATTTAAAATGTAATTTTTTCTAGATACTGGAAGATACGAATTTTAAATTGCCAACTTTTAATAGAAAGAATTACTATATTAGCATGCCAGTAATAAATAGCCAGAGATTCTGGAAATAACCTTACATAACTAAAGAAAGAATTTATACATGTGGTAGATTAATTAGATCAAGAATTCTGCAAACAAACAAAAAAGGAAAGCGTTTTTGCAAACATATTCTGAAAAGGGCCAAATGGTAAATATTGCTGGCTGTTTAGGCTGTATGGCCTCTATTTCAACTACTCAATTTAGTCTTTGTGGTGTGAAAGAACACACAGACAATATATAAATGAACAAGCATAGCTGTTGACCTATAAAACTCTATTTACAAAAACAGGCAAGCAGAATTAGAGCAATACAGTTTGCTACCATGAATTAGAAAATCATATCCCGACTTTTTAAAAGAAAACAAAAAGTTCATTTATATATAGTCTTTTCATGATGTTTGGAGAGTACAATACTTTAATATTTAAATTTATAAATAAACAGGTAAAGAATACTATTTTTTCAATGTCAGTTGTTGAAAATTCTACTAGTACTCTTCTTCCCTCTGGAATAAATCAAATTAAGTCTTGACAACTTTATATGTTGTTCCTCAGGATCATCAATTTTAACATGAATCTTTACCATGTGATATTGAAGAAACCGACAAGAGACTGGTTTACAAAAATAAATGACCCTGGGTCATACCCTGAAAATGGTTTGATTTCTTTAAGTAGCCTGATATTGACTTGTTTTGTCAAGCTACCTACAACTCAGGACAAGAAAAAGGAAGATTCTAGTTAGTAAAGAATAATTTCCTAGTGAGCTGAGGATTCAGCATAGTTACATCACTTCTAAAGATTTTAGTTTTAAAAACTAACAGCAATAGAAGGAAGAGGAACACAGCGTGATCGTCTTTTAGAAAACAGAAAACATACGTTGGATGCTGCATCATCCTCCTCCTTTGAACTTCCATCCTCTGCATCACTTCATGAGGATGCAGTCTCTGTGCTGCAGGTGCCGCGGCTGGGATGTGGTGTGAGATTGGCTGGTGTGTGGGAGGAAGATGCTGAGGGATTGGTGCAGCTGTACTGGCTAAATGAGTCGGGGGTGGGGGTGCCACAGGGTGAGATGTTGCATGAGAAGATATCTGAGAATGGAAAGCATGTACAGGATGAGGAATAACATAATCCACTTGAGGTGGAGGCTGAGTCTGAGGAGGAGGGTTTCCATGAGAGTGGGGACAGGCAGAGGCTTGATGATGAAGTGGTCTTGTCAAGGAGGCATCTGTAAAAAAAATGTAGGCACCATGCAGTTGAGCATATATTGCTGTTACATATTCCTTTTGTAGTTTACAAATGTATTAGTACACGTTTAATTTTTATGGATACTGTATCAATGCTCGAGTCTGCTCAATTCTGCTTTACAACCTGCTTTCTTCTTTGAATAATCTTAGGTATCTTCTCATGTCAATATATATAGCTTCTCATGTCAATATATCACAGCTTCACAGCATTCTATTATAGGGATACACCAACATTTATTAGAGAAATCGCCATTGATAAAAATGGGAAACCCAACACTAAACATCTGTGTGTATGACACCTCTTGTACTCTTTCATACATATATACACGAGTGCATGTGCACACGCGCGTGCACACACACACACACACACACACACACACACACTACTCACGGTTTTTGTAGCATAAATTCCTATAAATAGTTCTTAGTCTGAGAAAATCTTTTAAAACTCAGATATCAGTCAACAAAATACCCTTCCCAAAAGGTTACTATAATTAATATTTCAGTGAACAGCATACAAGAATACCTGAAACCCTATACTACTACTTTTTTTTAATGACAATCAGAGAAAAATCTTATATTTATTAACCACTTATATTTCTTCCCAGAATATCTATTCATATTCTTAGGCTATCATTCACCTTTTTCTCAATGATTTACAAGTATTCTTTGTATACATGGGAAGTTTGTCATAATAAGGTATAAACATTTTTCCAAATTGTCTTCTGTTAATTTTGTCTTACCATATATGCAAGTTTTTTGCTTTTGTCAAATGTAGAATTGACACTTTCACAAATATGTAAATCTTGCTTTCCTTTATGATTACTAGTTATAGAGCACTACAGAGAAAAGGAACTTGAGGGTTCTTCTGGACAAGACTGCAAAGATATTCTTTTATTGCTGCTCTTCTCTCTCCCTGCCCCAGGCCACTTTTCCTGAGCTATAGTAAGAAGATGAAGGGGCATATTTGCAAAGAACCTGAAATGGAAATTAGCCTTAATAAAGATGGTTTCCCCCATTTCTTCGTTATGTTTCAAAGTGGCTGCTGAAAAGTCCCTCTGAAGAATACACATCTCTCTTACTGGAGGAGATATGCATCTTTTTGAGGTCTAAAAATATGTTTGTTTCTTCCTTGGATTTCAGCCTCAATTTCACTGTATTTGGAAGATTTTCTTGGAGTCTGGTATGGAAGTATAGCCATTCTCTAGTTTCATGACAGAAGAATTACCCTGAATTTCAATCCTTTTGATTCACCCTTTGTTCAGCATGAATGAATAGGTAAGCATGAACTCATTTCAACCACATTTTCAAAGGACACCTTACTAGCATGTATTTAAAGGAATTTTTAAGTGATTTTCTAAATATCATGTTTTCAAATCTAGGCTTTACTCCAAGCCTCCAAACTCAGTACCTGGGCATAAAAAAAGAAGTCGCTATGTTTTACCATTGTTAGCTATCTTTCCTCAAATTCAGAGCATTTTTTCCAGTTTCAATTCAAAGTTTTCAATTTCTATAGTCATTAGGCAAGAAATAATATTGACAAATATTACAAAATTTTAAAGTTTTGTTTCAGAATGAATCAATTTATTTAACTCTTCAGCAATCATTTCATTTTTCAGCTTTATTGAGATATGATTAACAAATACAATTATATATATTTAAAGTGTACAATGATGATTTGACATACATATACTTTGTGAAATGATTACCACAATCAGGTTCATTAACACATCCATTACCTCACAAGTTACCATCTTTTGTGTGTGTCTGGTGAAAGTTCAGCCATTACTATAATTCACTATATATTCCAAACAAAACAGATTGCTAACCACTGTAGAAAGGTGACATTCTGCATTCCCACAGACCATTTCCCTTCCTTCTCTATTTTATGTGTTCTTGACAGTTAAAAAAAAAAGTTCTTGATATTGTTTCCTGAAAGTTCAACATGTCACTTTGACCCAGCAGCAATTGCACTCCTAGAAGTTACCCTACAGACTAAAAAACTACAATGTGATCATCAACAGAGAACTGATTTAATATACAATGGGATATTATGAGGGTATTGAGAATAGCAACCTAGATTTTTATGTGCTAATATGGAAAAAAATCTAAGATGGACTATTAAAATATTTTTAAAAATGAAAAAAAAAACCAACAAACAGAGGCAAATAATATGTTATGATCCCACTTTTTTTTTTAAAGGAGAGACATATATATACTTTTGTGTGTACAAAGAAAACTTCTGAAAGGTTTTATAAGCTACAATTAGCAATAATTGTGCCTCGGATAAACCTCATTGGCTACGATACTGCCACTGTGCAAAGCTAGGTTTTATAAGCTACAAACAGTTGTCACCTTCAATGTATCAAGATAAGTGGTATGTGAGAAGGGCCGTTAACTTCTCATTTATGTCATTCTGTAGTTTGAACTTCTTACGATGTAAAGAAAGTTACTTTTATAATAAAAGTAAAACAAATTTAAATCTGAAACACTTCTTTATTAGGGCAAAATAGGTTCCCTTTAAATTGCTAAATATATTATTTTTTGGGAGGGGGAAGAAAACCACACATTTTGAGTTCCTAATAAAAGACAATCAATTAAAGATAAATATCAATAGGTATCACAAAACAGCCTGTACATTATACCAGTGCTCATACATAGAATTTGCTCATTGGTCAATACTATGCAAAAACTGTTTCAAAACCTGTTTTCTAACTTATACTGTACATCTTAAGTTGTATTATTGAAAAGGTAAATGATATATCACCAGGTTTCACTGTACAAATTCTGGATTGACTCCAGCTGTGTGTGCAAAACCCAGATTTTTAAAATTATTGGAATGGAAGAAGAAGTCTAATGAGATATGTAACTGAAAATTATCCCTTGCATGTAATCAGAACAAAAGCAAATGTTCTTGCCAACTTCCTAATTTACTCCTGGCAGTGAATTTTCAGTGTTTGTTTGTTTTTTTTAAACCAAAGTATCTATTAAGTTTCCATTTGATTATTAGCCTGTAATATAACAAAGTAGTAAATATGTGTTGCACAGCCTAAGAGTATCTCTCATTTCTTATGATACTCAGATACCACACAGATTTCAATTTCTTCAGAAAAGCCACATCTGGCTGTATTAATTGCCTGCATCAAATGAATACAGAAATCTTTTTGCATTCGGCCAAGCTTTCTGTGCAGGTGTTCTCTCATATGCCTCAGCTGACCCTCAGAATTTTTAGTCAAAACTCACTTTCCTGTGCCTAGCAACAACTACTGAACTTTCAAATTGCCAGTTATTCCTAAAGGATAAATCTCAATCTCTTAAAATTTCCTTTCATAGGAATCTAAGGTGCCATTCAATGTACTTCAATTTCATGTATTAAAATGAAAATATTAAAATGTAAGAGACAAAATATAATACTTTTATTTCCTTGATGTTTTTAAACAACACCTGTTCTATTTAACTTAGAAGATTGTTTTGGGAATGCGGGGTGAAGAAAGAATGAAATGGAAAAAAATACACCCCAGTCTCAGGCCAAGGATATACCAAAAATGTACCAATTAGGATTAATGAAAGGTTATTTCATGGAGGAATGTACAATGGTTCATTTATAGGCCTCTAAGTTCTTTGCCTGTTAAGTTTATACTTACAAGGAGGTGGCATATAATGTCGACATGATGACAGTGAGGCTTGTGGAGGGGGCTGGGGCTGGGGCTGCGCAACCATGCTTGATCCATAGCCGTCTATGGATAGTGGCTGACTCGGGGCAGCAGCAGCAGCCTGATGGCCAAAGATTGCAGCTCGGGAAGAAGAAACAGGGCAGCAGGGGTCAAATGCAGACGCTCCATGAAAACCACCACTTCCATGACTTCTGATACCATTGTTGCTCAGGTCTACTGGCAATGCCTGCTGTATAAAGAGGAACTGTATTTTATTTTTCTAAAGTTTGGTCCAAACACTGTTTCATGTTATATTATAGAAGTATTCCAAATGCAAACCAGAAAAATAGAATCTCTGAATTAAAAATTTCAAAATGGTGAAATTTTTAGTATGAAGACCTATTCAGTACAAAAAAAAAAAAAAAACTATGTACATCCTGGATTGTAAAAACTGTAGTGGTTATATCAGTTTTTAAAACTCAAGCATAGGATCACGATACAAGATAAACAAAAATTAATTAATATATTATTTTAAGGTCTATTTCTCTTCCATCCTCTAGATCTTAGAAGAGAAATAAACTTTAAAATAATACATCCATATTCTTCTTTACCCTCAAATTTTGATTATTAATTTAGGACTCCTTTGGAAAACATAAAACCACACCAATGAAGATTAAGGATTCTAGGTAAAAGCTTGTCTGTCCTATTTCTGAACTGTGTATAGCAAGCACTCAACTAAAACTCTAATAACGCAAACATTATCCAAGACAATAAAGGGTGCAAGATTATTCAAGATGAACTATGAGCCAGCTATGCCTCATAACCTTTTCATTTACTAAAAAATTAAAAATACGATTTAAGACAAGTCCCTTTACTAAGCTGACAAATAAACCAGACTCTAGATTCCATGTCTATTCACCAGTAATTAAGTTTTTCCCCCAAAGCATTTTGAAAAGTCCTAAGAAAAACACTTCACTTGATCACAATCTACTCTAGGGCAGATTACAAAAACCAAATTGTCCCTTTGTATTCTTAAATAATTTATTTTTAACGTTTATTTATTTTGAGACAGAGAGAGACAGAGCATGAACGGGGAGGGTCAGAGAGAGAGGGAGACACAGAATCGGAAGCAGTCTCCAGGCTCTGAGCCATCAGCCGAGAGCCCGACACGGGGCTCGAACTCACGGACCGCGGGATCGTGACCCGAGCTGAAGTCGGACGCTTAACCGACTGAGCCACCCAGGCACCCCAATTCTTAAGTAATTTAAATACAAGTTTTTAGTGTTGAGTATAGCTGTAATTTTAAAAATGTAATTAAAGGGGCACCTGGGTGGCTCGGTTGGTTAAGCATCCGACTTCGGCTCAGGTCATGATCTCACGGTCCGTGAGTTCGAGCCCCGCGTCGGGCTCTGTGCTGACTGCTCAGAGCCTGGAGCCTGTTTCAGATTCTGTGTCTCCCTCTCCCTCTGCCCCTCCCCTGTTCATGCTCTGTCTCTCTCTGTCTCAAAAATAAATAAACGTTAAAATTTAAAATAAATAAATAAATAAATAAATAAATAAATAAAATGTAATTAAAGAAAATAATAATTTGATGTTCTATTTGAAATTATATGCAAGAACTGTTCAATACTGGAAGCTGAGGAGCTGGAGATGAAGAAAGCTAGGGAACTGCATTTATTAGAGGCTGAAGTCAACCAGCAGTCCTTAGAGGAATCACAGTGGTCTCTGTACTTGCAATGGACTTCTGGCTCTAGGGATAACAGAAACAAAAGGAGCTCGGACTGTTAAAAGGGAAGGAGAATGATGGCTCAGGAGAAGCAGTGGGAAGGTGAAAAAGAACTCCTTTCTTCTTCCGTATCATGTGTCTACAATCAAGCAAACATCTGGGCCTTTCTTTTGAGTTGGCAAATACAATGTATGTCCCTTGATTTGGGGAATAAGGCTTAAGAAAAATACTGTAAGATTGTGAATTTATATCCCTTCCCTATTTTCCTATTTAGGCTAAGATTTGGCAAATGGACTAGATTATCAACATACTATGAAGATGAGCAAATTTCCTATCTTTTTCTCCAGTCAGTGATTAAGAACACTCGCAGAGGGTGAGTAAAGTAGGGTGAATATCCTCCTAGAAGGAAATGAGGGTAAAGTTAAAAGTAAAGAATCAAAAGAGAAAGGGGAAAAAAACTACAAAGAGAACCCTCTTCACAATTCCAACAGTTCAGTCAATTCTTACTCTAGAAGGAAAAGAGTGGGTAAGCAAGATGGGTACAGAAATGCAAGTATTACTTTACAAAGGTGATAAGGAATGCAAAACACTAACTGAACTGTTCTCTCAAAAGAGAACGCTACATCCAAAGGAGCAGTAAAGGCTAGAGAGTCAAGTGACTGCGGAACCTTCTCTGTTATCAGGCCTAATCCTCCTCTTTTCTGCCTACCCACAACCTGGCACTAATCGTAACACATCTACACAATCAGAAATCCTCAGATCAGTTTGCTCCCCCCACTCCTCCACCTCCTGTTGTGCCCACACAAGTCTCAACTGGAGATACCTGATGTTATCTCATGAGCATGTGGCTGATTTCAGAGGCCTCTAAATGTCTATATGAGTTCCAAATTGTTTTTACCGTCAAAACTTGACTTTCTTTTCTCCTTCATACCCATTATCACCACTGAATGCCTGATCCTTAATTTTCCCCAAGTTCTGTGTGTAGTCCAAATACCTCTATTAGATATAAGTGAGTAGGTTACATTTATATTACAATGAACAAAACTGTGAAAGAGATTCTATCGATAAATAACTCACTTGGGTTAAAAGAAAATGTTACATACACAATCTCTCAAACTAGTTGTATTATTTTATTAGTTCAACAAAAGAGTCTGTAAACAAAAGGCCCATATTTTGGTAGCCCTTGAATGAATATGGGAGCAGTCTGTAGATTTACTTCATCATTTTTCTACAATACTTATAAACTCCCCCTTTAAGCTCAAATTTCTAGTGAAAGAAAATTTTGCTTTTAAGCAAAACCTTTCATTCAGTCCACTACAAAGTTTTTCTTGATGCTTCCTCATTCCCAAGAGGCAGAACAGATTTAGATGATCAGTAGATGTTAATACTTAGAACTTTTACCAGAACCGAAACATCGTCTAAAATTTCTTTAATCATATTTCCTACTAAACCCTTTCTAATTTACTCTTGAAAAACAGCAGTTCATCTTTTGTTTTTTAAGTGAATGTCCCTCTCTCTTAGTTATTTTTAATCTGTCCGATCCAGGAGAGATAACCATCAAAATTTAAAAAGATGAAGCAAGTACTTTAGGAAAGGTCAGGGAATACAGACAAAGAGTGGCTCTGAATTTTCTTTTTGACTATTTTCTAGTATATGTCAGTTACAGCTTTACCTTGAGATTATGTTTTTTTAAGTATGTACCCACTCGGATTTATATCACAATTATACACAGAGATGACACAGCAAAAGTTAAAACAGCATATAATACATGACCTTCATTTACTCCATATGACCACCAATACTAATTTAATATTATTTGACATTTTAAGCACTCACCAATATCCACTAAATTACTTAACTAGAATTTCAATTTCCCATAAACTAAAAACCTCATCTGCTCCTGAGCAACCATGTCATTGGTTTGCATCTGAGAAGGCTGTTTATTTCTAGATGAGTGGAGATAAAAGGAAGCTCTAGAGTAAAAGCTGAAGGTAAAAAACTAGGAAAATTTCCCAATTTCTCATGAATCACGTTGACACTGTAATTTCAACACTCTGAAATAAAATTCCAAAGATCAGATTCACCTTATTTAACTACAAACACTAAAAACCATTTCAGAATAAAAAACAGTATCACTTCTAATTTTTTACATCCTTGATCCTCCCAATTAGTTGCAATAATTTAGACCATCGGAAAATCCTAGAGACTTAATTAAAAAAAAAAATCGCAAACCACGAAATTAGGCCACTTTTGCAAGGGCAATAGAAATGACTTTTTTAGTATATAAAATGCATCATTAGTATTGTTCTCCCCCCCCCCCCCGCCCAAGGAAAGCACAATTTTTAAAAATTAAGAAAGAAACATTTATCAAATTCCACATACCTGGTCATGATAGCTGGTACCAGAACTACTATTGGCTCCACAAGGTGCTTGTACTTGTGGAGGTCTTTCCACAGGGCAAGTAGGATCACTAAAGGAGGGAGAAACAGGGACAGCCGGGTGGGGAGTATGATGGTGGTGGTGATGATGCTGAAAATGGTGGCCATGCTGCTGAAAGCAACTTGTGTGTGGATGTCCTAATGCATGGTGATTCTGTGACGACCCTCCACATGGTGAGTGCTGGGGACAGCAGGAAGGTAACCTTGGCATTGCAGGAGGGCCAGCTTCTGTTACAGCACTAGATGCAGTTCTCCTCGAGTCATCTTGAAATAAACAGAAATGCACAGAACAATCAAATGATCAGGTATCACTGTGTAAATAATAGGTACTGTGTACAAGTAAATAAAGAGCTAAAGGAATGTTAATTAAATTCCAATCTCTGTAGGGGCACCTGGGTGGCTCAGTAGGTTGAGTGTCCAGCTGTGGCTCAGGTCATGAACTTGCAGTTCACAGGTTCAAGCCTCGCGTCAGGCTCTGCTGACAGCTTGGAGCCTGGAGCCTGCTTTGGATTCTGTGTCTCCCTCTCTCTCTGTACCTCTTTCTCTCTCTCTCTCTCAAAAATAAAAAAAACATTAAAAATTTTTTTTTAAAAATTCAAATCTCTGTAAATAAGAATATGATAGTACCACATTCTTAATATGCATATCATATAATTTCAGGCAGTGATCTTCAATGGGATTTTTCTGAAAGCCTAAATTCTTCAGAAGGCTCATATCTACCATGATATTTAAACATGGAAAGAGATCATCTTTTCCTAGGTCATAACAAATGATTAACTTTAAATTGAATTTAAAACATTCCAGGTGGCTCAGTCGGTTAGGTGTCTGACTCTTGATTTTGGCTCAAGCATGATCTCAGTTCGTGGGATCAAGCTCCAAGTCAAGCTCTACACTAATAGCATGGAGCCTGCTTGGAATTCTCTCTCTCCCTCTGTCCCTCCCCACCCCCACAAACTCTCTCAAAATAAATAAATGAACTTGCATGATTGTTTTTGGAAAAGGTTATGATCCTCTAAGTAGGAAACACTGGAGTCCTGATGATGCTCTCTGCCACATGCCCAGAGTTATTTTGAAGGTATGTTCTTCCATGCCAGAAGAACTACACAAGTGCCCTGAGAAAGTCTACCCCAGTGCTTCAAACTCACCTAAAAAACAGCACCCTTTCCCCAAGCTGCATATTATGTGGAAACCATATAAACAGATAAAATTGGAGATAAAAATTTTTACTTAAAATATAAAAATCAGAGAAGTGGGGAGCCTAGAGCCCTAGCCTTCCCCCTGCAAACATCAGCCTCTTCCTTTCCCCGCCTGACTCCTAAGCCATCTCCTCAGAACCCTTAGGATTCTGGAGGACCACTGTTCTGGCTCTATTTCTAGAGTAACCAATACCAGGGATACCCTGCTCCTATTTGGCCCATAGAACCTAGCCAACCTCTTCTGGGTCAATTTTCCAATTTGGAATCTTCTAGTTACTCACAAACAATACGAAAATCCAACCCAAACTAGCTAAAATAATAAAGGGAATTTACAGGCTCACAAAAATGAATCTGGGTGGGGTGCTTCAGGCTCTGGTTGATATGTCTGATTGCAGCAAACCTCCCTGTAATTCTCCCAAGCCTGCCCTCTCATACATGTCCTAACCTGCCTTTCCTGATTCTCTTCTGGGCAAGGTCTGTGATCCAAACCCTGTTAGGGGTTAGTATCTCCATTCAAAATCTCTGTACATTGTTTTTCTCCAAGCTCCTAGTCTGTCCTATTTGGGCTAATTTCTTGTACTCTATTGTAAAGGTTCTTAATCTTAGAACTGTACTTCAGGAATCTGTGAACTTGGATAGGAAAAAAATTTCTTTTTTTTTTTTTTTTTTGCCTTCCAGAATTAGCACTACCTTATTAGCATCAGTTGAGATGTTAAACATCACAAATAATTTGTAACCAAAAAAAAAAAAAAAAAAAAAAAAAAGAGAGAGAGAGAGAGAGAGACAAAAAGAAGGTCAAAGTACCTTTTTCTTTTAATGTTTATTTATTCTGAGAGAGAGAGAAAGAGAGAAAGGAAGAACATGAGCGAGAGGAAGAGGGGCAGAGAGGGAGAGAGAATCCAAAGCAGGCTCTGCACCACAGCACAGAGCCCAACACGTGGCTCGATCCCATGAACCATGAGATTGTGACCTGAGCTGAAATCAAGAGTTGGACATTCAACTGACTGAGCCACTCAGGCGTCCCATGTGTTGTTTACTTTTATAACATAAATTATGGCAGATTCAAAGTCTGTTCCATAATTGTGTCACTTTCATTCATTTGCATTCCATTTTCTTACATAACGTGGACAAAGTTACAACCAGCTTATCAGGAACAGACCATGATCAACAGGCTATCTTTGCTATGCTGAATCAAACATTAATTATTTTCTATATGGTGTAATATTTGTAGCAATAACTATTATGTAACTTTACTTCTGCAAACATTTTAAGCGTTTTATCTCAGCTCCCATGCCAAAACAGTGTACAAATGAGTATCATTTATTGTGTTACTTTATAAAAAAGGATTAAAACCTCTGGAACACTAAATCCATTCAGCGGGTAGACTAAATGACCTTCCAATTCAGATGCTTTTAATTTTCAAATCCGGTTATTTAAGGATTATGTGGAACTCTAAAATTTAGGAGAAGAGTATATAACCAGAGCAAAAAAGATCTGTAGACTAGTAAGGCTATGACTGAAGTGACAGGATATTTATTCGTTCAGAAAGAACTTGCCTTCATTGTCTTCAAATATTTCTAATATAAAAATCCGAGTGAGAGAAGAGGAAGCATAATGACTATATTTACAGCTGAATACATATTTAAAGGGTCATATCACTAACAGTTCAGCCTCAAAAAGAAGACTGACCTTATGGTTCTACTTCTTAGGGTACAGTTTGGCTTCCCATTAAATTAGTAATCTATTTTCTTATAGTAGAGAGACTCTTTGTTGCCCAAACAGGCTAGGAATCCTAAGTAAAGGCAACTGAATCTCCTCTTGTTCGAGATTACTGACCAAGGAAAATTGCCATACATTAGAAGTGAAACACAAAGATCTAATCAAATAAAACACTTCCTTTTTATTAAAATCAGCCCACAGAGTGTCCTCTAAAACTGGCCAATAACAAACCTGCACCAGAGAAATAAATTCCACAGCTCAGTAACATCAAGCTGGTTAAAGTATTTTCTTGTAATTCTAGCAGGATTACTGAGATGTATTCATGCATTTATTCATTCATTTGGCAAGGCTTACACATACTAATGGCATGGTAAAGGATCTACAAAAGGCACTGGAAAATACAATGGTGAAAATGAAAGCCCTGGTCTTTAAAATAACTTGTGCTGTTGTCTACCTCTGTTGTTTTATCTCCAGCAAC
Source organism: Panthera tigris (assembly GCF_018350195.1). Taxonomy (NCBI): domain Eukaryota; kingdom Metazoa; phylum Chordata; class Mammalia; order Carnivora; family Felidae; genus Panthera; species Panthera tigris. The sequence continues at coordinate 45,611,227 of NC_056665.1, forward strand.
TAGAAATAGGCGTGCACAATGTAGGTGGCTCAATAAGCCCTTGCTAAATATAAGTTAGCCTCACAAGGGGAAAGAGGCATGATGGAGCTAAGTGCTAAGAAGAGAGTAACTTGATCTTTAGTCCTCAAGGAGATCACCATCAAGTATGGAAACAACGTAAGATTTAAATCAACCAGCATTATAACAGCAGCACTGGGTTCTAATATAGCACAGAGCAATGCTGCCCCCCAGGGAACATATGGTAACACCTGGGGACATTTTTGGTTGTCACAACTGGAGGGGAAGTGGTACTACTAGTATTTAGTAGGCAGAGGCCAAAAATGCTGCTAAATATCCTACAATGCACAAGAACACCTCCCCCCCACCCCCCAATACAAAGGACTGTACAACACAAAGACAATAACGTCAGGGTTCAGAAATTCTGGCAGAAAGGAAGAGTGCAGGCTCCAAACCAGACTTCCTAGGTTTGAATTCTTGCTCTACTACCATATAACCATAGGCAAGTAACTTCACCTGTAAAATGAGAGGAATAATAGAATCTGCCTTGTAAGTTATCACAAAAATCAGTTAATACAGATAAATCATGGACTAACATTGTAAGCTCAACAGATGTTAGCTATTATTATCCACTAGAACGTTAGTTCTGTTAGGATAGAGAATTTATGTTTTGTTCCCAGTGCCTAGGACAGTGCCTGATTATTAGTGTGTAATCAATAAACACATCTGAATAAATGAATATATAAGATATGCATGCACGAAACAAGAACACATGGAAAAGCCAGACAAATGATGAGCTGCCTGGGCATGTTGAGTTTGAGGTGACTAAAGAATGGTCCAGAGGAGATGTCCAATAGGCAGCTGGATATAAAAGTTTAAAACAAAGAGAGGGCTCTGGAAACACAAAATGTAAGGTCACTGGCATACTGCACAAGGTAGTTGAAAACGTGCAGTTATGAGATGGGCCAGGGAAAAAGGATATGAACAAGGCTGTGGGAGAAAACAGAGATGAGATTACATCATGTTTGTTTTAACAAGAGTCAGAAGCAAGTTAAAGGAAGGAGTTTAAGATACAGAAGACCCTTTTAAGTGCATACAGACTTGACACAAATGTACACATGCATACTAAGATCATGGAACCAATAAAGATGCTGAAGACATAGAGAAGATAACTGTTAAAGCAAGGTCAAGGACACAAGAAGGGACAAGAAGTAGAGGATGAATAAAGGGACTGGAAGGGATGGGAAAGAGTTAAAGGACCAGGAATTAGGAGAGAAGGATAGATATAAAGGTTTTCATGGAGGGCTGGAAGTTATGAGTGCTCAAGAACCTTCATTTACTTTTTATTTTTCCCTGGGGAAATCACAGTTTTGAGGAGAATGAGAAACTTTTGGAAGGCAGGAAGAAGGAAGGAGAAGAAGGACAGGGAATTAACTGAGATACATCACCCTATGGCAACTTATTACCAAAAGCCCAAGATTAGATTCCATAAATTTATGAGGCACCAATCTGCCTAGTTCTATGATTTTCACCAGTCTCATCTAAAAACCTCGATAGGAGTAGTTAGATGGCTTGAATGATTCAAGGTTGGAAATATACAAGAAGGTGCAAAGTAAAGAACAGAATCTAAAGAACTCTACAGAACAAGTTCTATAGAGTCTTAGCAGGAAATGAAGCCAGCAGAACTGAGTGCTCCTAATATAGTCTGAATATCTGTATGTACTTCTATCAGGTTTATACAGAAAACAACTTGGCCTGGAACAAGATTCCCCTAGTCCAGAGAAATACAACACAAACAAGTCTATCCCAAAGGTAATCATCAATATAGGTAAAATAGTATCATGAGAAAACCATTCAGGTAGTAATGTCATCACTATGTTAGATACAAAATGTGAATTCTGAGCAACAAGAGTCTTAAAAAATAAATAGAGATAAAAGCTTTGAGACAGAATTGAAATAAAGTTGGGACTGTGTCACATAAAACCTAGACAAGAGAGTACATAAAGCTACCAGGGGAAAGGAGTGAATGAGAAAAGTTCAAATCTTTGCCTCAAAGATTATTATTGACTTTGATGAAAGTATTTAACTTCCAGATGTCTTCATTTCTGAAATGGGAAGAGTTACATTAACAAGAAAGTTTTTAAGGATTAAATAATAATATATAAAACAATACAGAAGACACTCAGTATAGTACTTGGGAAAGAGTATACACTCAATAAATGAAATAAAAATTAGCCCATTTCATTTCTGCCTACATTTTTTTTCAAAGAATATAGTATTTAAAAGACACTTTTGGGAAACCTCGTTGGATTCTGGTTTCCACTCTCAATTTCCCACAGAAGGGAGACCTAATCCAGCCACAAGCAATTTCCTGATCTATTCAATGTAACTTATGAGAATATTGTAAAAAGGAAGATACTATGAAAAGTAAAAAATAGGGTGCCTGGGTGGCTCAGTTGGTTAAGCATCCGACTTCAGCTCAGGTCATCATCTCCCGGCTTGTGAGTTCAAGCCCCACATCGGGCTCTGTGCTGACAGCTCAGAGCCTGGAGCCTGCTTCAGATTCTGTGTCTCCCTCTCACTCTGCCCCTCCCCAAAAGAAGAGAGAATCTTATTTTGAGTCTCTCTCAAAAACAAACATTAAAAAAATAAAACTAAAAAATGATAGCATAAGGTGGTCTCATTATTAATGCTCATAGATATAGTCAATCTATGAGATACAGGGTCTATAATATCGCTGTTAATAAATGGTCAGCAAATTCCTATCTCTGTGCCATTGTCCAGGAAACAAAGAAGGCTAGCTTAATGCTCAGTTAAACATCTCATAGGAAAATCAATCAATCAATCAATCAATAAATAAACATCTCATAGGAGAAAGTACCAGAGGTATCATTGCTAACTGAAACATAGTAATGTGAGGTAAGAGCTGAAAACACTTAATGACATACAGGAATATCTTTGTGACCCTGGATTAGGAAATGGTTTCATAGATATGACATCAAAAGAACAAAAAACAAACAAAAAAAAAGAAACTGAGAAAATGGATATCAAGCTTTTTTAAAAACCCCTATCCTCATTTTCAATTGTTTTTGAGGACATACTTAGGAGTCAGATTGTAGGTCATATGATAACTATGGTTTAACATTTTGAGGAACTGCCAAAGTGTTTTCCAAGGCAGCTGCACCATTTTACATTTCCACCAGATGTTCATTAGGGTTCCAATTCCTCTACATTCTTGTCAACACTGGCTATTTTCTGATTTCCTGTTCTTTGGTTGTTGTTGTTTTTTTGTTTGTTTTTTTGAGTAACAGACATCCTGATGAAGATAAAGTAATACTTCTCTGTGGTTTTGATTTGCATTTCTCTAATAACTAAGTATGCTGTTTTCATGTCCTTCTTGATTAACTGTGTATCTTCTTTGGAAAAATACCTATGCAAATTCTCTGCCCATTTTTAAACTAGGGTTATCTGTCTTTTAATTGTTGAGCTGTGTGAGTAAGCTCTTTATATATTCTGGATACTAGACCCTTATCAAATATATGATTTTCAAGTATTTTTCTTACACTCTGTAGGCTGTCTTTTCACTTTCTTTTTTTTTTTTAATGTTCTTTCATTATTTCATTATATATTTTGCTATGTTTACATTGTTCATTTTGTCTTTTTGTTACCCCTTTTTTGGAGTCATGGTGGATATTGCAGAGACTCATAGTTTGATATATATTACAAATATTTTCTCTTGATTTTTAATTTTTGCTTACGTTATGTATCAGGACCTGTATTTTTTTTTTCTTTTTAGAGAGCAAGTGGCCAGGAGGTGGGGAGAGGGAAAATGGGAGAAGGGGAGAGAGAGAATCTTAAGAAGGCTCCATGCCCAGCACATGAGTACAATGCCAGACTGTTTCATGACCCTGAGATCATGACCTGAGTCAAAATCAAGAGTTGGATGTGCAACCGACTGAGCCACTTAGGTGCCCTTGGCCCATATATTTTAAATTTTTATGCAGTCACTTCTGTCATTCTTTTCCTTTATTTTCCAGAGTTGTATTTATTTATTTATTTTTTAGTTTTATTTATTTTTAATTTACATCCAAGTTAGCATATATTGCAACAATGATTTCAAGAGTAGATTCCTTAATACCCCTTACCCATTTAGCCCACCCTCCCCCACAACCCCTCCAAGTAACCCTCTGTTCTCCATATTTAAGTCTCATATGTTTTGTCCCCCTCCCTGTTTTTAAATTATTTTTGTTTCCCTTCCCTTATGTCCATCTGTTTTGTATCTTAAAGTCCTCATATGAATGAAGTCATATAATATTTGTCTTTCTCTAATTTCGCTTAGCATAATACCCTCCAGTTCTATCCACGTAGTTGCAAATGGCAAGATTTCATTCTTTTTGATTGCCGAGTAATACTCCATTGTATATATACATACCACATCTTCTTTATCCATTCCTCCATTGATGGACATTTGGGCTCTTTCCATACTTTGGCTATTGTTCATAGTGCTGCTATAAACATTGGGGTGCATGTGTCCCTTCGAAACAGCATACCTGTATCCCGTGGATAAATACCTAGTAATGCAATTGCTGGGTCGTAGGGTAGTTCTATTTTTAATTTCTTGAGGAACCTCCATACTACTTTCCAGAGTGGCTGCACCAGTCTGCATTCCCACCAGCAGTGCAAAAGAGATCCTCTTTCTCCGCATCCTCGCCAACATCTGTTGTTGCCTGAGTTGTTAATGTTAGCCATTCTGACAGGTACAAGGTAGTATCTCATTGTGGTTTTGATTTGTTTTTCCCTGATGATGAGTGACGTTGAGCATTTTTTCATGTGTTGGTTGGCCATGTGGATATCTTCTTTGGAGAAGTGTCTATTCATGCCTCTTGCCCATTTCTTCACTGATTATTTGTTTTTTGGGTATTGAGTTTGAGAAGTTCTTTATAGATTTGTGGATACTAACCCTTTATCTGATATGTCATTTGCAAATATCTTCTCCCATTCCATTGGCTGCCTTTTAGTTTTGCTGATTGTTTCCTTCGCTGTGCAGTAGCTTTTTATCTTGATGAGGTCCCAGTAGTTCATTTTTGCTTTTGTTTCCCTTGCCTCTGGAGACACGTTGAGTAAGAAGTTGCTGTGGCCATGTCTTTTCACTTTCTTGATAATGTTTCTGATGTACAAAAGTTTTACATTTTGATGAAGTTCAATTTACCTATTTTTTCTTTTGTTGCTCTTATTTTTGGTCAGCCATTTCATTCTCACTGATCTCTTTCAGTTGAGCTATGACACTTTGGTAATATATAGCACACAAAATGAAATATGAAATCATAGTCTAATTCTAAAGACATTATTTTGCTCACATAGGATTTATTCTACAAATATGCTCTTGCTAATATAGCAACAAGAATACTTTTCCTAAAAAGAGTAATGAAAAATGGTGCTCCCCCACTTTATTACATACCTCCTATGGAAGTACCAGTCATGCTATTGCTTGTAAGAGTAGCTGAAGTCTCTGACACTGTGGGGGGTTGACTACCAGTGACAGCTGAAGCAGTATCAGAGGCCTGCTCAGAGGTAGATGGATTTGAATTGTTAATGGAAGTGCTTGTGGTTTGTGATTCCATTCTTGCAGAAGTGGTTGGTACTACAGTAGGTTCTGCAAAATACAAAATGTTTAATCAGCATTTCAAATAGATCAGGTAATGGGTTATATTTTAATTCATGGTAACATTTTTATAATTATTAAACTTTAAAAGCTTTCATAAAGCTAGCATGCAACATTAAAATGACATGCTACTAAAATACAATTACTGCATTAAAAAAAATCAACATATATGCATATTCTAACATTCAGGTGATTACCACAGTCTTTTGGGTAACAATTATGTAAATTTTCTGATCACAAAGGAGAAAATGAGAAAAGGAAAGTAAAAGCCCCTTTACTATTTTCATATACATTGTCACAGGCTATCAGACCAGTATTACAAATTACACTTTCTCTGGTACAGAATGAATTCTAGAGTCAGACTGCATGGACACTACAGTCATAGATAAGTTACTTAAACACTCTCCATTTCCTCGTCTGTAGAACTGGGAAAGTACAGAATTTTCCTCACACAACTATTGTTAGGATGAACTGAGGTCACACATATAAAGCACTCTGTATAATGGTTTACATATAGGAACTACTTAAACATTAGCTATGATTTTTAACACTGTGTTCGTCTCTTTCTTACATGCCTTTTTCAAAAATTTGTTTGCAGATATTGATAATCATCAGTGCTTTCCAACAAAAGTAAAATTTTTGTAGAAAGTAAAAGAAATTTCAGGCAGATTTTTCTTTTTTTTCAAATTTATTTTTTAAATATACATCCAGGTTAGTTAGCATATAGTGCAACAATGATTTCAGGAGTAGATTCCTTAATGCCCCTTCCCTGTTTAGCACATCCCTCCTCCCACAACCCCTCCAGTAACCCTCTGTTTGTTCTCCATATTTAAGAGTCTCTTATGTTTTGTCCCCCTCCCTGTTTTTATTTTTGCTTCCCTTCCCTTATGTTCATCTGTTTCGTATCTTAAAGTCCTCATATGAGTGAAGTCATACAATGTTTGTCTCTTAATTTCACTTAGCTTAATACCCTCTAGTTCCATCCATGTAGTTGCAAATGGCAAGATTTCATTCTTTTTGATCAGGCAGACCTTAACTTATGTACAAGTTATATTTCCGACTGAAAACAGTTGTTTAAAAGGTGAAAATAAGTCTGTCCAAAGCACAGTCACAACAATTAGATCTGAGAAGGGACTCTCTTAATGTGATACAGAATGAGAGGATAAACTATTCTATACAATGCAGTGTGCTGAGGGGATTCCTGAAACACAAATAGTGCCTGCTGATCTACATGGGACACTGTACTCTGGATGCATAAACAAATATATTTCCTTATACATAAAAAGGGGAGGAAGGAACCTCTGTTTATTGGCAAATGGTATTTAACGTTTTGACCTTAGCAGTATTGACAGTTTGGGCTGGGTAATTTTCTGCTAGAGATGGGAGTCAGTACCGGCACGGCTGTCCTGTGCCTTTTAGGATGTTTAATGGCATCCTGGGCCTCAACCCATTAGACATTAGCAGTACTCTTCCCCAACTGTAAGAACCAAAAATGTCTGCAGATATCTTCAGGGGCACAAAATGGTCAGCACTTAAGAACCATTGGTCTAACTGATATACTTAATATTTTGGACTTACTTTTAATAAGATAGATGTCTTCCAATGAGAGAAACTAGTAGGGAGAAGAAGGCATCTAATGATCACTGGAATACTTATAACCCAGTGAAAGTATTCTGGTCGAACTAATTCCAATGGGTTAAAAGACTACTCTGTCACCTTTTCCTATTTACTGGCTGGCAGACATCACAGGGAAAACACACAGAGTTTCCAACATAGTAATCCTAATTTAATTAACTTTGAGTAATCTTAAATGAATCCCTAATATATTAATCACTGTCTTACAGACAATTTATGGCACTTCAAAATAAAAGCTGAGACATGGTTCAATGAAATGCAGATAATAGGAGTAAATTACCTCTCCATAAACATCTTAATTCAAAGTAGTCATACACTGAAAGCTTTGATCACCCAAGCTGCAAACAATCCATACAAGAGCTGATTGTACCAGGCCTTTCTTCCTACCTATCTTATGTATCCTTCCTCCAATTTAAAGCTAACAAATTCATATAAGGCTTATCATCTTCTTTTAAGGAAATTATACTGACCATTTCCTTCTAAGATGTAACTAACTACTATCTGAGGGTAATTTTCACTTAAGTGGGAAAATCTACACCTAAATATTCATATATTCATACATGCTACCACTTTCCTTCACCTGTTTTCCAATTCTAGCTTTCTTTTCTTAGTTACTTGGATGCAGTTGTAAGCCGAAAGAAAACACCACAGCCAAGAAGCACAAAGGTACTGGTAATATTAGAGGATAACATAATTTTTAAAGCAATTCTGACATTTCAAATAACCAGTATTAACCACGTAAATTCAAATTATGTTGCTTTTCTGTTGTATTTAAAAAGTGTCATTTGTATTTTTCTTTTTTTAATGTTTATTTATTTTTGAGAGAGAAAGAGCATGCAAGCAGGGGATGGGCAGAGAGAGAGACACAGAATCTGAAGCAAGTTCTAGGCACTGAGCTATAAGCACAGAGCCTGACGTGGGGCTTGAACCCATGAATCGCGAGATCATGACCTGAGCCAAAGTTGGACACTTAACTGACTGAGCCACCCAGGCATCCCTGTCATTTCTATTTTTCATAGCAAAGTTAAAGCATGACAATAATATTATAAATTAAAGTAATACGTAAGTCTGAAGGTAGCTCAAACTACCACCTGTAAAAAATAGTTTTTTCCTAAGAAAATAACTACTGAGCAACAACAATGAAAGAATTTTAGGCACAATTTATAAACTGAGGTATTTATATCAAGTGAAAAATAAGATTAGAATATCCAAAAACTTTCCAGTAGTTTAATAATATTAACAGGAAGTGGCAGGAGTTTCATTTTAGGAGCTTCAAAGGTATCTGATTTTATCAGTTCTCTTCCTAATTCTACACTGTTACTAATCCAACTTACCATCTTCATCAACAGTAAGGTCCACAACTTCTGCTGCATTTTGCCTCAAGGGTTGAATAACAGTAGAGATCCTACTGCGGTTCCGTGGCTCCTGTGGCCGACTTGTATGAGAATTTGAACCTTGGCTCCAATGAGATCTGGAGTGTCCAAGAGTTGAACGAGACCTTAAATGACATCAATATTAAATTAGTAAACATAAAAAAATGAACAAGAATTTTAGTTCTTAAGAAATCATAAGCCTTTCTTACAAAACATGTTGTGAAGTTCAAGTTATAAAGTTTCTTCTCCAAGGAAATAATGGTAACAGAATTAAAAATTATGACTAGCACAATGCCTGGCATTCAATAAAACATTTGCTGAATGAAATGTTCAACAAATGTTCACCAACCAACTGACCTGAGAATATGTGAAATGATATGTGAGACCAATCACTGGTATAAAATACAGGATTCTGTTTCAAGAATGCTGCTCTCTTTTCAATGGTTATTTTGAATACTCACCGGGTTGTAATCCAGTATTTACATTTTATTTAATACCTGAAATTATTCACCACAGGTAAAGTAACAAAAACATCAATATGTTAAACATTAAATAACACCCACACAATCTTGTATGTTGAATCCAGACTGAATTTGCAAAACATGGCTTTGAGAGTCCTAAACCAAGATAAGTTTCCGGTATTGTCCTAAGAAAGATTCAAGGTGGGGCACCTGGGTGGCTTAGCTGGTGAAGTATCCAACTTCAGCTCAGGTCATGTTCTCACGGTTTGTGGGTTCAAGACCCATGTCGGGCCTTGTGCTGACAGCTCAGAGATTAGAACCTACTTCAGATTCTGTGTCTCCCTCTCTGCCTGCCTCTGTCCCACTCATGCTCTGTCTCTGTCTCAAAAGTAAATAAACATTTGAAAAAAAATTTTTTTAAAGATTCAAGGCACCAGAGATTTTCTGGGATTAGGACAGGTAAGGATAGTTACAGCTAGTTTACTAGTTTGGTAGTCATAAGAAACATCACTTGTTTGAGCCACTTTATGCTTTGTTTGTTTTTGAGAGAGAGAGAGGGACAGAGAGAGCACAAGCAGGGGAGGGGCAGAGAAAGAGAGGGAGACAGAATCTGAAGCAGGCTCCAGGCTCTGAGGTGTCAGCACAGAGCCCAACACGGGGCTCGAACCCACAAACTGTGAGATCATGACCTGAGCCAAAGTTGGATGCTTAACCGACTAAGCCACCCAGGCACCCCCACTTTATGCTTTTAAAGCATGTAACCACAAACCCTCAACACCTAACACTGATATCATCTTTTATTAAGTGCATCGTGTTGTATTCCACTAAATTATCTCTAAGTATTAAAAAAAAAACTCAAGGATTCAGTATAATAGTCTGAACTGAGGGTTCAGAGGGATATTATTCAAGATTCAGGAGAAAAATAAGTGTTTTAAAAAGGTGGGGCTTATGAGTTGATTTTTTTCCTCTTGCCCAAACTGAATGTAAAACTGCTTAAAGATTATTGTCAGGGGCACCTAGCTGGCTCATTTGGAAGAATATGAAACTCTTGATATTGGGGTTGTGAGTTCAAGTCCCACGTTGGGTATAGAGATTATTAAAAAAAAAAAAAATTATCTTTAAGAAAAAAAAAAGAAGCTTATTGTCAGCTTGTATGGAAAGGGTGAACCAGATCCGTTAATATATAGTCATCAGGGATGTAGGCTTGACCACTCAGAAAAGAACCGGGGCTGAAAATGAATTGTAGAGCCTAAGAATTTAGAAAAAAGCTCTAATTGTAAAATGAAATTCTCAAGTAACCAGGAGTATAAAGGTGAATTCTGGAGACACAGCAAAAAAAGACGCTGCATTCCAGCAAGAATTGTGGAGATCAAGGCATGATAGTAAACAAATGTCTCAGGATGAAATGGTTTTGGATGAAAAGAGAGATCACAACTTAAAATTCTTGAGAAACCAAGAGACTGTAATGAGACTAAATAGTCTATTATTTCTGGGAGGCTCTTAATGAACACATTAAAGTTCCAGGTCCACTTTGCAGTTCATGAAACCTTCAAATATTATACTAAAAACCTGATGTATAAGGAATAGTTTTCACAGAGGCCTTAGTGGTCCCTGTGATTAGTGACAACTGTCAAATCCTAAAATTAAAGAATCTGAAACACAGATGCATTCTTTCTCTCTCTCTTTTTAAAGATCTTGTTTTTAAGCAAACTCTACACCCAACATGGAGCCTGAATCCACAACCCTGAGATCAAGAGTCTCATATTCTACTGACTGAGCCAACCAGGAGGCCCTGGATGCATTCTCAGAGAGGAAAGACCGAAAGCCAGCTAAACAGTGACAAAGTTAATATCCCGTTTAACAGTAAGGAAAATAAATATGGGTCATGAGCACTGTGTGTCTTTTTCAAGATCGTGGTCCATTACTATGGTAAATGCATCTGCTTAAACATTAAGCACCTCCATGACAAGAAAGATCTCCAGTTCCACAAAGATAGGTCCTTCATTTCAGCAATCCTTGTAGCTCATAAAAACTGAGTAGTATTGTATCAAGCACTACGTACAGTCATCACAGGGTAACTGTGGCACCTACCATGGAGTACTAATTTTCTTGAGTCTAGGAAAATCATTTAAAACTGAAACAGATACATTATAGAGTGCTCTCTTCCATGCCATTAGAAGCGGCACGCCAATGGAAAAGTACAAATGGAGAAGCACATTCTAAGTATGTTTGTAACATGCTTCCAAAATAAAAAAAAAATTAATAAATAACACAAATTAAAACACAAAGAGCAAATGCATTTCTAAATTCATCCCAACACAAAAATCAAGGTTCATCCATAGATTAGTTTGGCATATCAAATGGAATAAAGGAACACTTGATTGCCTTTTGTATCAATATCTGTAATCATCTAAAGCACAAAATGAATAGTGTTATGGTTTCTTTTTTCCTTTTTCTTTTCTTTTTTTTCTTTTTTTTTTTGGTCAAAGTAATTCACAAAAGGGCAATATTATTTCCAGTTATTTATCAAGGAATTGTCATTCCTTTTTCATTCATTTTTTCATTCATTTTCATTCATTTTTTAGTTCAGGGTTTAGATAAAATTACTGAGTGAAGGACCAAAAAAATTACAAAAATATGTTTATACTACATTGCCCTAATAGCACAAATTTCACTGCTATCAATGAAATCCTGAAATAGATTAGAACAAAAATGAATACATAAATATCAATACTCCTTAATATTTTTCACTACTTTTACTTTTAGTACCATTCCTAATACTTATGTTTTATTCACATCTAAAACTCAAAGAAGCTCATGAACTCTGAATCATAAAACAAACTAAATTCTGTAAAGCACTAAGTAAAACTACTGTTTATCTGCAGCATTAACTCTTAACTCCCATTGTACATTTGCAGTGCTTTTCTGTTGGTCCGGGATATGATCCAGGGAACAATTTTACTTTATTATCTTCCCAGGTGAGTCTAATGAAACCTGGTTTGAAGACCACTAATCTGGTTATGCTCAAATGAGGTCTCAAAAAAAAAAAAAAAAAGGGTAAAAGAATCCAAGTATCTGCAGCACAAATGTTTAAATATTTACATTTAAAACTTCACATCTGCAAACAGGAATTAAAATCATACCGATAGCTTTCTCCAACTGTTACAATCTCCACCTCACTGTCAGTTGAGGTAACATTAATTTCTTCATTGGCAGTGACCTGGGGAGTGGAGGAAGCTTCAATCACCACAACATCTTCATCAATACTTCCTGGAAACAAAAAGGAAAAATGTTTTAAACTAACAGACAAAAACTTTTACTTTGAAGGCTATGGAATTCATTATAAAAGTAAAAATCCTACCTGTCAAAAGAAAAATTTTTTAAAGACCAGAGCTAAACATACATAGTGAAAACAGTACTTACTCTCTTAAGCTGTGCATCTTCATGTTTATTTCCTTTTATGATTTGTTCTTTACAACTTTTAGTGGTTTCCATATATTTTAATTTTTTTTTAATGTTTATTTATTTTTGAGAGAGGGAGAGACGACAGACTGTGAGCTGGGGAGGGGCAGAGAGAGAGGGCGACACAGAATCCGAAGCAGGCTCCAGGCTCTGAGCTATCAACACAGAGCCCGATGCGGGGCTCGAACCCACGAACTGTGAGATCATGACCTGAGCGGAAGTCGGACGCTTAACCGACTGAGCCACCCAGGCACCCCAGTGGTTTCCATATTAATTTGCATGATCTTATATAGAAATATTAATCCTGTAATATCTAAAGGTATTAAGATCTTATATAAGATATTCACATTCTATAATAACTCTTTAATATCTAAAATAAAGATAGTATATTTGCTGTTAATTTTACCCAAGATAGATTTTATTTATGAGATATGGTATTCTTTTAAGAAATACATAGCAGCTTTTTTTTTTTAACTTACTTAAAAAAATTTTTTTCTAACGTTTATTTATTTTTGAGAGAGAGCACAGGGGAGAGGCAGAAAGAGGGAGACACAAGATCCAAAGCAGACTCCATGCTGTGAGTACAGAGCCTGGTGCAGGGGCTTGAACTCACGAACCAGGAGATCATGACCTGAGCTGAAATCAAGAGTTGGCCACTTAACTGACTGACCCACTAGGCACCCCAACTCTTTGGTTTTAAATTATGAAATCTGTCGTTTCTTTTGTAGTTCTTTTCTAAATTGCTCTAAGTTTGTAAAGTGCATCCTTATTTAGAGGACAGATACATCTATATTTTGTTCAATGTGTTTCCTTAATTATTGACTTCATCTAGAACTAATTTTTGTTTATGGTATTAGATAAGATTATAAATAGAATCTGGCACTCACTCTCCATGGGTAATTAGCTATCCCCAACCATTTACTGAAAAATTCATTTTCCTCTATTAAATTTTGATACCTACCTTAAATCTTCTTACGTGTTTTAGGTTATATTTTAATGCCATCTATTGATCCCCTTTGACAAAGATTCTTATGTCAGGGTAATGCTGGTTTTTTTTGTTTTGTTTTTTTTTTAAACAGCTTCTAAGATATGACTTTCATACTTTAAAATTCACATTTTGGGCTGCCTGGGTGGTTCAGTTGGTTGAGCATCCTATTCTTGATTTCGGCTCAGGTCATGATCCTAGGATTGTGGGATCAAGCCCTGCACTGGGCTCTGCGCTGAGCATGGAGCCTGCTTAAGATTCTCTCTCTCCCTCTGTCCCTCTCCCTCACTACCTCTCTCTCTCTCTCTCTCTCGTTCTCTAAAATAAAATTAAAAAAACAAAATATTTAAAAATATGTGAATAAAAAAAAGGATAAAAATAAAAGTCACATTTTGTCTCAAGGAGATACTTGCACACCCAAGCTCACAGCCAAAAGGTGAAAACAACCTAAACGTCCATCAATGTGTGAATGGATAAACAAAATACAGTATATGCATACAATGGAGTATTATTCAGCCTTTAAAAGGAACAAACTATCACATGCTACAACAAGAACAAATCTTCAGGACATTATGCTAAGTGAAATAACCCAGTTACAAAAAAATTTTAAAATACTGTATTAATTCTACTTATGTGTGGAACTAAAGCAGACAAATTAATAAAGTAAAGTGGTGGTTACCAGGGCTTAAGGGAGAGGGGAAAAGGAAGTTAAGGAGTATAGAGTTTCAGACTGCAAGAGGAAAAGTTCTGGAGATTATGTTTCACAACAATGTGGATATACTTACTACTACTTAAATGTACACTTAAAAATGGTTAAGAAGGAGGGGCGCCTGGGTGGCTCAGTCAGTTGAGCATTCCACTCTTGATTTTGGCTCAGGTCATGATCATAGGGTTGTGGGATTGAGCCCCATATTGGGCTCCACACTAAGCATGGAGTCTGCTTAAGATTCTCTTTCCCTCTGCCCCCCTCTCCCCTACTTGCGTGCTCTCTAAAATTAAAAAAAAAAAAAAAAGTTTTTAATGGTTAAGATGGTTAAACACACACACACACACACACACACACACACACACACACACACATCCCGTTCCATTTCTTCCCTTGCTGTATTTTTCATAAATGTGGCACGGTCTTTTTTTTTTTAATCTTTTTAAAAACTTTTGTCTCTCTTCATTACTATTACCTATCTACATCAAGCTCTGCCAAGAGTTTACATGTCATGTTTTTGAAAAGAAGTTCCCCATAAGAAGACTGAGAGCTAAAAATTTCACCCATTTTAAGTGTATACTTCACTGATGTCAGTAAATTTACAGAGCATAACCATCACCTCAATCCAATTTTAGAACATTTCCAATACCCTAGGAAGATCCTGTATGCCCTGTTACAGTCAAATCATCATCCCTCCATGTCCATGCATACACTCCCACAACTGACCTGCATTTTGTCATTATGGTTTGGTTTGTATTTTCAAGAGTTCTATATACATTACATATACTTTTGTGTCTGGCTTTTTTCATTCAGTGTATTATTTTTATATTTATTCATGTAGTTGTGTGTATCAATAGTTCATTTCCTTTTATGGTTGAGTGGTGTCCTATCATGTGAATATACCACAATTTGTTTATCCATATTGTTGTTGATGGACTCTGGATTTTTCTCACTTTTGGCTATTACAAATAAAGTTGGTATAAACATGAATCTGTTAAGTTTTTGCATATATACTTTCATTTCTCTTGGGTAAATACTTTCAAATGTAATTTCTGGGTACTATGATAAATTTATGTGTAACTTTTTAAGGAACTGACAAATCATTCCCACCAGGAAATCGAGGGCTCCAGTTTCTCCACATTCTCACCAATCATTATTATTGGCTTTTATTATAGCTACTCTAGTGGATGTATAGTGGTATCTCATTAATTTTCATTTCTGATGTTGAGCATTTTATTCAAGTGCTTATTATTAGTCACTTTAATGAAGTGTCTGTTCAGCTCTTTTGTCCATGTTTAACTTGGACCTTGGTCTTATTGTTGAGTTGTAAGAGTTCTTTATATATTTGTAATACAAGTCTTTTATAGATACATTATTTGTAAATATTTTCTCCCAGATGGTAGCATGACTTCATTTTTTCCCCAGTATCTTTTGAAGCATAAAAGTCTTTAATTCTCGGGGCGCCTGGGTGGCTCAGTTGGTTAAGCGCTGGACTTCAGCTCAGGTCATGATCTCACAGTTCATGGGTTCAAGCCCCACATCAGGCTCGGTGCGGACAGCTCAGAGCCTGGAGCCTACTTCAGATTGTGTCTCCTTCTCTCTCTGCCCCTCCCCAACTCATGCTCTGCCTCTGTCTCTCAAAAAAAGGAATAAACGTTGAAAAAAAATTTTTTTTTAAAGTCTTTAATTCTCGGGGTACCTGGGTGGCTCAGTCGGTTAAGCATCCAATTTCAGCTCAGGTCATGATCTCACAACTTGTGAGTTCGAGCCCCGTGTTGGGTTCTGTGCTGACAGCTCAGAGCCTGGAGCCTCCTTCAGATTCTGTGTCTCCCTCTCTCTCTCTGCCCCTTCCCACCTTGTGCTCTGTCTCTCAAAAATAAACATACATTAAAGAAAATTTGAAAAAGATTATTCTTAGAGACTTTGTTTCTCTTGTAAATGAGCTCTCTTTATTCTTTTTCTTTAAATTTATTTAATCTTGAGAGAGAGAGAAAGAGAGAGAGAGAGAGCGCGTGCGGGCAAATGAGCACACAGGAGCTGGGGAGGGGCAGAGAGAGAGAGCAGGAGGGAGGGAAAGGGAGAAGGAGAAGTGGAGGGGGAGGGAGAGGGAGAGAGGGGGACAGAGAGAAAGGGAGTGAGAAAGAGGGATGGAGGGAAAGGGGAAGGGGTGGAGGGAGGGAAGGAGGGAGGGAGGGGGAGAGAGAGAGAGAGAGAGTGAGAGAAAATCCCAAGCAGGCTCCACACTGTCAGCACAGAACCCCTGAGTCCAGGCTCAAATTCACAAACTATGAGATAGTGACCTGAGTCGAAATCAAGAGTCAGATGCTTAACTGACTGTGACACCCAGGCACCCCAGTTCCCTTTATTGTTCTTTTCTCCTAGTATGTAGGTATACCATTGATACTGTATATTTATTTTTACCCAACTTTTAGCGAACTCTTGCTTATCAACACAAAGACAACAAACGTTCAACTTTCTTTCATTGTGGGGTTTATGCAATCTATTCCTTCACCCAAGGTGCCATTCCTTGGAAACGTTGAATTTCACCTCTAATACAGCTGTACATTATCAAACATATGCACTATTTCAAAAACTGGCCAGTATCTAGAAGAGGTACAAGCCCATGACAAAGATCTACAATGTACTCTCTGATACTTCAAAGAGGAGAAGAGAGCAGGCACCAGCAAATCAGTCAATGAACAATGATCTGATTTGGAGAAAGTTACTTCCGAAGTAGTTTCTAAGTTCCAAAGATTATACACCTAGACATATTGAGGTAGAATGTATTTTTTAATAGCCTATGTCTATCTTATAGGGAAAGAAAAAAAAATAGCACTTGAGTGGCTATTTAAAATAATATCCTATATTCAATTTAAAAATTACTTTTCCAATTCCTCCTTCATAATCAACCACATGACGTGGCTTAAGGCAGGAGTACAAAGAGAATTTTATATTTAAAACTAAAAGCATCGGGGCGCCTGGGTGGCGCAGTCGGTTGGGCGTCCGACTTCAGCCAGGTCACGATCTCGCGGTCCGTGAGTTCGAGCCCCGCGTCCGGCTCTGGGCTGATGGCTCAGAGCCTGGAGCCTGCTTTGGATTCTGTGCCTCCCTCTCTCTCTGCCCCTCCCCCGTTCATGCTCTGTCTCTCTCTGTCCCAAAAATAAATAAACGTTGAAAAAAAAAATTTATAAAAAAAAAAAACTAAAAGCATTATATATATTAATAAAACATCATAGATTCTTAATACTTCCCTTATTTTAACCCACCAACTGGACATTACCATTCTATAGGGAAAAAAGCTACACCTGCATATAAGCTTTATTACTGGTTTCTCTCCAGGTATTGCACACATGAAACTAACCTAAAAACCTATAAAAAAAAAAAACAACCAAAGATTATAAATACCTTATATGCAATTAGGCAAAACCTAACATAAATGTAACATTTTGAAGTTCCAGTGATAAGTGACACAAAGATAGCTTTGTTAATGCATTAAAATTCAATTTATATAATTTTCTATGAACACAGATTCTGTAACTAAAGGCTATATAAGTAACTGATAGTCTTATTCTCTTGCTTAAATATTTTTCTAAAAAGGAACTTTACAAGCATAACTTGAACATAATACATATAACTAAATAATAATCTCAATAAGCAAGATTTTGGCATCTATAATCTAGTGTTTTTTTCTAGAATGACAATTATTTGAAACCAAATTTAAAGGAAATAGGAACCTAAAAGTATGAAGTTAAACCTCAATATTGCTTAAAAGAAACCCTGGTCATTTCTTATTGGACCATTTTTATTTTCACACTGACTCTTACATTTAGAAATATCAAAGGACAAGAAACTTGAGTACAGCTAAGACATTAGAGTGGTAAGACTATAGGCGATTTTAACTATTTCTTTTAAAATTACTTATGTTGTTTGTACCTTTTAAAACATCATGAGGGGAAGAAAAGAAAACCATCATGAGAAAAATAACAGGCTGTTGCCTGGAAAGAATGTTGGGTACTGTAATAATGGTTACAAAAATAATGGCTTCACTGACAGAGTTTTTCATTAACTCAGTGACCATTCCTATTCCCTGACAAGAGATCACAGATTGTCTTGGCAACATCTATAAGAAATGTCAGCCAGTATAACCATTGGTTACCCTGGTTCCTCTGTCTTAAGTCTGGCATGACGCTTCCAGGGGTACCTGGAATAATAAGAATAGCTTCCAGGTGGTGCCTGGGTGGCTCAGTCAGTTAAGCATCCTACTCTTGAATTCGGCTCAGGTCATGATCTCGTGGTTTGTGGGTGCGAGCCCCGCACTGGGCTCTGTGCTAACAGTGTGGAGCCTGCTTGGGATTTTCTCTCTCTCTCTCTCTCTCTCTCTCTCTCTCTCTCTCTCTCTCTGCTTGGGATTTTCTCTCTCTCTCTCTCTCTCTCTCTCTCTCTCTCTGCTTGGGATTTTCTCTCTCTCTCTCTCTCTCTCTCTCTCTCTCTCTGCTTGGGATTTTCTCTCTCTCTCTCTCTCTCTCTCTCTCTCTCTCTCTCTGCCCCTCCCACATGTGCATATATTCTCTCTCAATATAAATAAATACATTTTAAAGAAAAAAAGAATAGCTTCCAATTTGTGGGCACATACTTTGTGGCATACACAATATTGTGTATGTCTAGTTCTATCAAGAAACTGAAACTTAGAAAGTTTAAATGACTTGTGAAATAGTAAGCAACACTCAGAATTCAAACCTAATTTCAATTCTAAAACTCATACTTTTTTTTTTTTAATGTTTATTTATTTATTTTTAAGAGAGAAGGAGCACAAGCAAGGGAAGGGCAGAGAGAGGGAGACACAGAATCCCAAGGAAACTCCAGGCTCTGCTATTAGCTTGAACCTACAAATTGTGAAAGCATGACTTGAGCCAAAGTCAGATGCTTAACTGACTGAGCCACCCAGGTGTCCCTAAAACTCATACTCTGTATATAAACTACATTACAGTGCCGTAAGTACTCAACATGTTGGTGCTAATTACTATTAAAAGCATCTTCCTGTTACTAGCTGCTTTTGCTACTACTGCTGTCTTTTGCAGTAACAAACTTACAGAAGTTGTTGCTCTAACTTTGACTCCTCTTTGGGATTTTTCTGTTGGTTATCTAGCCAATAGAAATGAAAACATACATATCCACAAAGATATCTAGCTAACAGAAATGATAACATACATATCCAGGAAGATTTGTATCCAAAAGTTCACAATAGCATTACTCACAATAGCCAAATACCAGAAACAATTCAATGTCAATCATCTGACAAATGGGTAAACAAAATGTGGTACACCCATCTAATGGAATAATACAAAAAAAAACTAAATAGTAAACAGACAGTAATCACTGATAGCTGCTACAACATGGATGAACCACAAAAACATTACACTTAGGGAAAAAAGCCAGACACAAAAGATCACATATTATATTTTATTTATAGGAAATGTCCAGAAAAGGCAAGTCTTAGAGACAGCAACAGGCCTGAAGGGTGGACAGGGATTCACTGCAAACGAGCAGGCGGGATCTTTTGGAATTAATGGAAATGTTGTAAAACCACACTGTAGTGATGGTTGCACAACACTAAATTTACTGAAAATCATTGAATCACATACCTAAAATGGATGAATTTTATGGTAGGTAAATTATACCTCAATAAAGCTGCTTTGTTTTTGTTTTTTCAGTTTTATTTTGAGAGACAGTGAGCACGTGAGCATGAGAGTGGGGGAAGGGCAGAAAGAGAGGGAGAGAGACAATCCCCAACAGACTCCACACTGTTAGTGCAGAGCCCAATGCGGGGCTCAAACCCACAAGCCATGAGATCATGACGTGAGCCAAAATCAAGAGTCAGACACTTAACTGACTGAGCTACCCAGGTGTCCCAATAAAGCTGTTTTCCTAAAAAAATAAAATTTAAAAAAGGCTATAAGATATTCCCTGCCAGATACAGAACTAGACTTCAACAAATGAAAAGAAATGCCATAATCTTGAAAAGGAATACACAAAATACTAAATATGTCAGTTCACTCTAATTTAGCCAACAAATAAAATCCCAATAACAATACCTTTATATGTCTCCCCACTACCACTATCCTCAGATAAACATTCTGATTCATTTGCGGGGGGGCGGCCCCTGGGTGGTCTAGCCGGTTGAGTGTCCTACTTTGGCTCAGGTCATGATCTCATGGTTTTTGAGTTCGAGCCCTGTGTCAGGCTCTGGGCTGACAGCTTGAAGCCTGGAGCCTGAAGCCTGCTTTGGATTCTGTCTCCTTCTCTCTCTGTCCCTCCCCCACTCGTACTCTCTCTCCCCCAAAATAAGTACACATTACAAAAAAAATTTTTTTAATTAAAAATTAAAAAAAGTAAGTTCACTTGGAAGAATTAACAGGCAAAGATAACCAAGAAAACCTAAGTGTCTATAATTAAAACAGTGTGCTTCAAGTATATGGAGACCAACGGAACATAAAGAAAACTCCATAAATAGGTCCAAATGTCTATGGAAATATAACATATAACAAAGATGGTATCTCAAGTCAACAGGAGAAAGAAACCTTTTAGTGATTTGGGACAACTGGACAGCCACATTAAAAAAAAAAAAAAACAGATCTATTCTTCATACTGTACATGAGGATAAACATCAAATAGATCTGTGCTTTAAATGTAAAATAAAAAGTAAATAGAGAGGGGAAGAGCAGGGGGAAAAATGGGTTATTTCTCTCATTGACTTGCAGTGGGAAAAACTTTCCTAATTATGATTCAAAACCCAGAAATAGTAAAGATAAAGGTCAATAAATTTGACTGGCAAAAAAAAAAAATCTGGTATGGTAAAAAAGCACTAACAAAGTCAAAGGACTAATGACCAATTTGGGGGAAATGTGTGATTATATAGTTTCTGTATCCCATTATAAAATATATAAAGCACTAAAAATGAGCGGAAGAATGAAGACCAATATCCTGATAGAAAAACAGGCAAAAGATACGAACAGATTGCTCACAAAAAATAAAATTACCTTTAAAGATATGAAAAGATATACAACATTACTTATTTAAAAAATTAAAAATATACTGCCATACTATTTCTTACCTATCACACGGACACAAAAATCTAAAATCTGACAATAAATTCTGATAGAAAGGCTTTGGACAAATAGGCACTCTCAAATACTGATGGTGGGCATCAAAAACACAGAAAGAAATTTAGCTATTATTTTAAAAATAATACATGCATTTATCTTTGGCCCAACAATCCCCTCCTAGAATTCTATTCCAAAGATACAATGGCAAAAAATATTAAATAACATATACCAAAAGTTATTCATTGCAGTGCTGTTTATAACAGCAAAAGACTATAAACTATTCACCAACAAATTGGCTGAACATCCTTAGGTATAACTAACTATACAATGGAATACTATAAAGCTGTAAAAAAAAATAAATAAATAAAATGAAAAGCAATGAATAAAGGAATGAAATATAGATTTAATTCCTCTATAATCTCTCTATATTGTAACAATTTTACATATTGTTAACTAAAAAATCAACAAACATATTTTTGGTAAGAGGAGAGAGAATAATACACATATTTATTTATATTATTGTACAGGAAAAAAGATGGAATAACAAAATTAAAAAGTAATGAAAACGCTTATCTGTGAGAAAGAGAAAGATAGGAAGAGAGGGCAGAGGTGGGAAACTAGAGCTCAGTGAATACAATCCTGTTTAAAAGGTTTGACTTTGGGGCGCCTGGTAGCTCAGTCAGTTAAGCATCCAACTCCTGATTTCAGTTCAGGTCATGATCTCACAGTTTCATGAATTCGAGCCCCACATCAGGCTTGAGATTCTCTCTCTCTCTCTCTGCCCCTTCCACACTCACACGATCTGTCTCTCTCAAAATAAGTAATTTTTTTTTTAATTACAAAAAATTTTTACTTTGTAACCAGGTAAATGTTTTACATAATTAAAAAGCAAAATTAAAGCTTTTAACAAATACCTTAAAGAAAGAAAAACTCTGAAACGAATGAACCTAAATGCATATTAAATCAATGGCATAACCAAAGAAGACTGACCAACAGCAAAAAGGAACCCAAAAAATCTTTATTAGCATTGCTGTTAGTAATAACTGTAATATTGTAAATTGTAAATATTTTCATTTTTATTCATTTATGAATGTTCATTTATGTGTATTTATAGTATGTATAGGATAAAGCCAAAAAGCGATTGTTAATTTATTAAGAATCACAGTTTTCAATGTAAGAGTAAAGAGATCCAAATATAAAACAGAAGTTTACATAAAAATCCCTAATCCTAAACTTTCAATGGAAATAGTCATATAAAAATTAATGATTTATCTCTTTCTAAAATCTTTATATTCCTAACTTGGTCCATTAAAAACGCTGAAAAGTGGGACCCCTGGGTAGTTCAGTTGGTTGGTCGTCTGGCTGTTGGTTTCGGGTCAGGTCACGATTTCGCAGTTTGTGGGTTTAAGCTCCATGCTCGGCTCTCCGCTAGCAGTGCAGAGCCTGCTTGGGATTCTCTCTCTCTCCATCTCTCTGCACCTACCCTCCTCACTAGCGCTCTCTCAAAGTAAATAAACATTAAAAGAAAAATGCTGAAATGCAATAATAACTCAGTAGAACAACAAACACCTTAATTCCCAGTCTATAGCCTCTAACTATAACTCAGCAATGAAAGGAAATGAGGAGTAGTTTTTAAAAAATGGTTGTTTCCAGGTTTGAGGCAGGAAATGTAAACTATGGATCGGGACCATCCTGTTTTATCAGAGACCATCTTGTCAAAGACCACTGGGGTGGTATCAAAAGGACATAAACCCAACTTGAAGATGCTCCCACTGGCCAAAGGTGAAACTATTTGAACATCAAACAGAATAAAAAGATTGCTATACATCAACTATGCTAAAACCCATGAGTTCATAATGATACCTGAAAATGAAAACTCCTCTTTGGATACCGCTAGAGCACCAATTCATTCTGAAAAGTGGTAAAATCAAGCATCCATCTTGCCTTTCTCATATGGACCTCATTTCAGAATAACCAGTTAGTTGAAGAATTCTTTGTAGAAGAACCTTCATTAACAAATGTAAGCAGAATGACAGATTTAGAAAGTCAACATTTTGCAACCCCTAAATGAAAGAACGGATCTGGGCAAGATCATCAAAGCTGTTGCTAATACTACATGAAATGTTGATGGGGAACTTTAGAGTGGAAGGATCAGAATGACACCATCAGAACCCTCTAATCAATTTTAACAAGTGATACAATAGGAAATACACAGCACAACCAAGGAAGTGTTCCTGAAGTTAAATTAAATCAAGCTTTTAGATCTAAATACCAGTTTGCAGGAAATATGCAATATATAAAATAACTTAAATGGTAGGGTATCTAGAAATTGTTCTGAAATTCTCCAGGGGAAAAAAAAAATTGAGGGGTGAGAGATGAAGAATGGCAGAATGTTGAAAACTGAAGCTAGATTATGTACGTATAACTGTTTTTATGTGTGAAAATTTCCATATAAAAATAACACACAACAACAACAAAAAAACCCCACCTCTATCAATGCTATCTGGAAAAGGAGGAAAAGAAATTTTCACAAATATAATTCCTAGTTATTAGGACTTTATAATTCCAAAGGTTATCTTCAAGTTTATCTTTTTTTTTTTAATGTTTATATTTATTTTTGAGACAGAGAGAGACAGAGCATGAACGGGGGAGGGTCGGAGAGAGAGGGAAACACAGAATCCAAAACAGGCTCCAGGCTCCGAGCTGTCAGCACAGAGCCCGATGCGGGGCTTGAACTCACGGACTGCAAGATCATGACCTGAGCCGAAGTCGGACGCTTAACTGACAGAGCCAACCAGGCGCCCCTCAAATTTATCTTAAAGGTTATCTTTTAAAGTTTAAAAGTAAACTTTTTTTTTTAAAGTAGGCTCCAGGCTGTGGAGCCCAATGCAGGGCATGAATGCACAAGCCCACCCAGGTGCCCCTAAAAGTAAACTTTTAAAACACTTAAGGCAATACAGTATGGCATGCAACTGGAAAATATGAGTATGTATCTATTGGATATATGTGTGTGTGTGTGTGTGTGTGTGTGTGTGTGTACAGACACACACACACATGTTTTAAGCTGTGAATAAAAATACAGTCATTAGATTAAACAGCAACAACTGGGAAATAAATGTGCATTTTCCAGTGCTAATACAAGGACTATATAAAAATTTAAGCAGCAGTTCAGATAAGGTTCACTGAACAGATCACAGAAATATGTCACTAAAATTTAACATCTACTCTCAAACTTAGCTTCTATTAGGTTATTTTCAAGTATCTGAAGCTCTTGGCAAATATTATCAGGTACAAAACTGGATGTATAAATTCTCAACTAACTGGCAACTGGGAATAACTCAAAGTCTAACAACCTAAGTCACATATCATTTTGGCTTCCTTTGCTTAAAAAGAGAGCCATAATAAATTTAAAAAACAATTAATGAGGATGAGGTAAATAGGGTTTTCCCAGAAATCTACTGATTACAACATCGGAACTAATACTTGTTTATACAATATAAGGTACTGACAACTCATTCTTAGATGACTTGGTAAAACCAGTTAAGTATATACAACTGTTACATCTTAGAGAGTTAGACGATACAACAAAATAACACATCAAACATTCTTTCCATCAGCTCACTATAGCAGTAGCCAGTTAAGTGTTGATGGATAGTGGGTGAAAATTTTGTCCTAGCACCTCCAGAGTAACTAATACCCATCCATACAAATCATATTATTATAGTAGATAAATCTAATTAAAATTTGAGATATTCCAACCCTCTCCTAATTCCCAACACACAAAACCGTACCAGAACTGGAGTCAGAAAGCCAGCCCTAAAAATAAATCTAGAAGAAAAACCCTTCTCTTAAGAATCCAAGTCAGTTTTTGAGAGCTGAAATTTCTTGAAAACAGAACTATGTCCCATCAATATTTCAGTTAATTCTGAATATAAATCATTCTAAAGTGGTTTTACAAAGGCTTTATCTGTAATATGAGGGTGATAATAACAGAAGACACCTCGTAAGAATGCTGGGAGGATGAAATGAGAAATACATATAAACACTCAGAACATTACCAGCATGGAGTAAATATAACCAAAAAGGGCTAGTAGGTATTTTTACTATCATCATGACATCATCTACTGTTGGAAGGTAAAGGAACTTGATGAAAACTCCTTGGAGGGCATTCTGATGATAATAACTAGCAAATTTTTAAATGCATGTTAACTTCCTATATACTTTTAGAAATTATTCCTCAAGATATGCTTGCATAGGTATGCAAAACTGTACATACAAGGCTGTTCAATTCAGCAAATATTCACCAACATAACCTGGCTAAATAAATTATGAAATATCCAAAGAAAGGAAATACTATGCAACCATTTTTTAAAAATGAGATAACCAGGGGCGCCTGGGTGGCTCAGTCGGGTAAACGTCTGACTTCGGCTCAGGTCACGATCTCACGGTCCGCGAGTTCGAGCCCTGCATCGGGCTCTGGGCTGATGGCTCAGAGCCTGGAGCCTGCTCCGATTCTGTGTCTCCCTCTCTCTCTGCCCCTCCCCCGTTCATGCTCTGTCTCTGTCTCAAAAATAAATAAAAACGTTAAAAAAAAAAAAATGAGATAACCATACACACTAATATTTTAAAAACTCGTATTTATTTACCCTTATATATGTTTCCACATTTTCTGTGTAAGAGAAGAAACTGCTAACTGAATACTTCTGGGTAATAAAACTGGGACCTAAGAAGAAGTGGTAAACTTTTGTTTTTTATTTTAAACATTCTTGGTATTTTTAAAATTCCACACTATGAGAATGTTATTATTAAACCATTATTTAAAAAACAAATAAATTAGTTCAAAACAAAACAATGGTCTAAAAACCAGGAAAAAAAAAAATAAAAGAATTTTGTTTCAACGTTTGGCTTTGTGTTTCCAGAGACAAACATTCCTCTTAAATGTATGAAAATATTATGTTGAAATAATGCAACTCTTCCAAACACAGTAAAAACCACATGCTACAGAAAGTATTAAATAAGATTTAAAAATGAATTCTAGAGTTTGCATTTATCTTGAATACTTGAGAGTATATGAACTCCTTACTTCCTAGAAACAACACTGATATTGACCTACATCAACTCTATCTTCATGCCTCCTACAAATTCCAGCTCCTTGGAACTTCTGCCTCACAGCACCAACCCTTCTGCCTCACTAATTTCAAGCAGAAATTGGGCTCTGCTGCTCCCTCTTCCCCAAACAAGTCTTCACATTCTAACCACCTGAGAAAAATGGCAAATATGTGGCAAAATGTAAAATATGGCAATTAAGCAAGACAACTCCTATTCTCGCCTTCCTCTTTCTCAAAAGACCTCAGAGAATGGTTGCTGTAACCTCCTCCCAGCTGTAGATGATCTCAATGAACTCTTTAAAACAAATACTTGGAGGAGCTCTTGAGGGACTCAGCAGGTTAAGCATCCAACTGTTGTTTTCTGCTCAGGTCATCATCTCACAGTTTGTGAGTCTGAGCCCTGCATTGGGCTCTGCGCTAACAGCACAGAACCTACTTGAGATTCTTCTCTCTCCCCGTCTCTCTCTGCCCCTCCCTCATGTGTGCTCTCTTTCTCAAAACAAATAAATTAACTTTTTAAAAAAAGAATTAAATACTTGGGTAGGTTAAAGAAAAAATAAACTGGACATGGCTTAGACTAAAGATCCAAGTTACTGGTTTCAGGGTTCTGGCACAGATAGACAAATAGAAATGGGAATCTTGGAAGGTAAGTACTTCTGTACTTAACCTGTTACAGAAGGAGAAAAGAAACAGGGAAAAATGGCATATCAGCACAGTAGATTATTAGCAGGCTCTACCCTTGACAAGCAAGACATCAGGCAAAGACTGGGAAACCTTTGTGTCACTATTACAAACCATGATCTTAGCCCTTTAAAAAGCTCTCCTCCTCCCCCATTCTTTCACATGAAATTAATCTTTTCCCTCAATTTGGACTTTATTCAACGTTTACTTCATCAACTTCCTTTAAATTACAACAAACCGTAAAAACGGTATATATGGAACATACTTGTACTTCAGAGACTGTACATAATCTTATGCTAGTTAAATATAATATTTACTGTGAGGAGGGGAGACTGCACTCAAGCTAGTCCTCTAACAGTTATTCAATTTCAACTGATTAACCACATGCTCTACTGAGCACTGTCAGGACTAAAAGTTTGTGTTCTAGTATTGGAATAAAAACACCTCTCAAATACTTGAAATTATTTCTCAATTATAGAGATCAAGACAAGATAACTAGTAAACAATAAGAACAGAGTGCTTAAAGGAAAAATAATATTAATTACTTTTTTAGTGTAACTACTGTGGTTGAATGTGAAAGAAATCTATCACAGAGCTATCTGAAAAAAATCTGGATCTTAGAGTCATGGTTTAATACTACAGTCAGTAATTTATTTCTATGGCTTAAAAATAAAAGTTAATCGAGCCTCCGATTCCTTCTCACAGCAATGAAATCCACTAAAATGTAGAAAAAACTTAAGCACAAACACAATGCAATAGCAGGTTTTGCTCAACTTAAACATTTTTACCTGAGGGAACAGTTGGATTGTTTTGGTGGTTTTCACTGGTAGAAACAAACAAATCTTCTTCTCCTTCAGTTGATGAGCTGGAAGAGGATTCGCTGCTGAGGTCATTCTCACTGGAACTACTAGAACTGGGGAGCAACGCGTATTTTCTTCGGGCTAATACTTCTCGTTTTTTCCTCTGCATTAATATCCTCTCTTTTTGTTTCTGTGTCCTCTGTGAGGAATTATTTTTCACAAATCTCTTTCTGCATGGAAGTCTCCTTAATGAACTGCTATGAAAACAGGGTCTTTTCATTAACAATCCTGAAACAGATTCTGTCTCTGTCCGAGGCCACTTTTGGGACCGTGCACTATGAGTTCTACTTTTAGCACTCAACATTGCCTGGGAATGTCTTACAGAGACTTCTTTATCCTCATCTGAAGTCACAGTGTCAGAATCTCCAAAATGCAGACTAGATGAAGGAGAAGAAAGACAATCACTAAAAGAGGAATCATTATCTTCATCGCTTGGTGTTTCTAGGTGTTGCCTCAATCCTAATATTCCCTGGTTCTCTTTAACACAATTTTGCATGTAAGAAGGGCCAGCCTGCTGGCTTTTGCGTTTTTTCCTCACAACAACACTTTTTTCTTGCTCTTGTTGGTTACCATTCATGTCCTTCTCTTGTTTTTGAGAATCATCACACAAATGAGAGAATTCATTCCCCACTTTACTGTTAATCATCTCAACTCCTGCAGGAAAACTTTTGGCTGCCCCAATGGGCTGTGGATGCAAGAGGATCCCTTTCAGACTCTCCTGTGTCTTTGGTGCATCAGAAGGAATCTCACTCTTCATATCCACTTTTAAGGTATAGAGCTTGTTATATTCAGGAGTCCATTGAGACATGGGAAACTTTAAGGGAGGCCTAGAAGACACAATTAGAGATTAAAAAGATGGTTAATGTGTTTTATTATACTAACTGAAGAGTTTCAGATTCTACTGAGAACATCTTTATAATAAGGCAGAACTGTCCTTCCCTGATATATCAGGATATAAAATGGCTATAAGTCATTTTACTGTTCTTTTAAGGCGTATTTCTCTGATACCTCTTCCACATACTCAATTTTTAGAAATATAGTAAAGACTATAGAACATAAGCCTACTTGAAAACTTCTATTAACTAAAAACTTACTATGTATCTTACTACCTTCAGTAACATATTTGGTCAAAATCTAATAATTTCTTCAAAACCTATTACAGTAATCAGAGATTAAAGGACTAGCATTCAAAAGATTCTGATTAGTCAATGTGTTTCTCCTGGTATCCTGAAAGTGGTAATTAAATATTTCTTATACATCTAGATGGTTACCATATTAGAAAGATTACTATAAATAATGATCTAGTAAAAATATATCTTCTCTGTCCCATGGTTCTTTTCTTCATACTACTTTGTTCTCTGATGAGAATCTGAACTCAATGACAGACAAAATACACAATTACTGCATTTCCCAAAGTTTTAGATACATGCAGAAGGACTCCAGCTAAGACTGTGAGTTGCTAAAGATCATTCAGTTAGAGCAGTAGACCAGAACATAAAACCAAACTTCCTAAAACTAACCTAAATCTTTCTGCCTCTGAAATCAGGGGCTGCTGAGCAACAGGACTTGACATTAATGCACCTACATTAATGTAATGTATACACAAGAACTGTGATAATGTAAAAGTAATAAATAAATATGACTCAAAATGGAATGTATTTATTAAAAGGCAGTTAATTGTGACAAGAGCAAAATATGATTAAATAATGTTAACATTTTTAACTTAAGCATTTACTTAACAGACACATATATTCTAAATTTATAGCTCAATGAACTCTCACAAAATGAACGTATCTATGTAACCTTTAAGATCACAGAACAGAAGATAACCAGCATCCCAGAAATCCCCTTCCAGTCATCCCACCTACTGGGAGTTGTAACCACTATCTTAACTTCTAAGACTACAGATGAGTTTTGTATTTAACAAAACTCACTTTTGTTAGGCATTTTTTTTTTATTTTGTTTTTAACGTTTATTTATTTTTGAGACAGAGAGAGACAGAGCATGAACGGGGGAGGGTCGGAGAGAGGGAGACACAGAATCTGAAACAGGCTCCAGGCTCTGAGCTATCAGCACAGAGCCCGACGCGGGGCCCGAACTCACGGACCGTGAGATCATGAATGACCTGAGCCAAAGTCGGCCGCTTAACCGACTGAGCCACCCAGGCGCCCCTTGTTAGGCACTTTTGAACCACTTCCTAAAAAGAAGATAAAAAGGGATTGGTAGGAAGTCTTTTCCTTCTCCACAAATGACAATTAACAGGACTATACAACCTCACAGGTCTCCCACTTTATTTTAATATATAACTATTATCAGAACTGAGGAGAGTAATTTTAAAAATGGAACAGCCAACTTCTATTTTTTGTTTGTGTTTTCTGAGTAGGCTCCATGCCCAATGTGAGGCCTGAACTCATGACCCTGAGATCAAGAGTCGCATGCTCCATTGACTAAGCCATCCAGGAACCCCAGAAACAGCCTACTGCTATGTAAAGCTATCAAAACCTCCATCTTCTATATTAACTTCTATTATTATTTAGAAGAACAGGCAGTGCTGTATCCAAATCAAGCCCTGTCTGGAGTTCAGCAGGATCAGTAATAAAGGAGGAACACAAAGATGGGTGAACACATGGGCACAGCAATGAGCAAATTACAAGAGGCAGCCACTCAGACAAGGATCACCAGAATTAAATGTAAGAAAACCCAAATCATGGGGGCCTGGATGGCTCAGTTGGTTAAGCGTCTGACTTTAGCTTAGATCATGATCTTACAGTCCATGAACATAAGCCCCACATCAGGCTCTGTGCCGACAGCTCAGAGCCTGGAGCCTGCTTCACATTCTGTGTCTCACTCGCTCTCTGTCCTTCCCCTGCTCACGTGTCTCTCTGAAAAATAAACATTAAAAACAAATACAAATCATAATAATAAGGCATGGGTTTGTGTGATTTAAGATTCAAGGGGCAGCCCACCAGGATGGCTATAATAAAAAAATATAGATAACAAGTGTTAGCAAGCATATAATAGAACTGGAATCTTCACACATTGCTGGTGGAATATAAAATGGTGTAGCCCACTTAGGAATGTAAAATGGTGTAGCCCTATTATTCATAGTACCAATAGTCACAATAGCCCAAAAGTGTAAACAAATGGCCATCAACTGATGAATAAATCCATACAATGATTATTCACAAATTAAAAGAAATGAGAGGCACCTGAGTGGCTCAGTAGGTTGAGCATCTGACTTTTGGTTTTGGCTCAGGTCATGATCTCACAGTCAGTCATGGGATAAAGCCCCGTACTGAACCTGCTTAAGATTCTCTCTCTCCTTCTGCCCCTCCCCGCGTCTAAGAAAGAAGGAAAGGAAGGAAGGAAGGAAGGAAGGAAGGAAGGAAGGAAGGAAGGAAGGAAGGAAGGAAATATTAATTCACGCTACAAAGTGATATGAACCTCAAAAATGCTACACTAAAAAAAAAAAGTCACAAGACTACATTTTTTAAGATTCCTTTCATAACAAAGTTCAGAACAGCCAATGCTATAGAGACAGAAAGTAGAGTAGTCATTGCCTGGGGCAGGAGAATAGGAGGATTGGGATGTGATGGCCAAAGAGTATAGGGTTACTTTCAGTGAACTGAAAATGTTTTTAAAACTGACTGTGGTGATAATCAACTTTGAATATTGTAAAAACCTCTGACGTACACACTTAAACAGGGAGAATTGTAATGGTATGTGAATTCTACCTCCATAAGGCCGTTGTCAAAAAGTCAAGAGGGAAAGTATAAGATAACTATGGACCCCTCTCCAATCCCATCAAGTGTTACGTCATTTGGAAAAATCTGGGGATCTTCCAGAAGTCTACATCTCCCAGGAGTCTTGACGAGTTGGATCACTGAAAACATAAGTTTTACATGCTGCAGAAAAAAAACCATTTCAGATTCCTCACTCTTAATTACTAAGTTACCCTCTGAGTCCTGGTAATGGAGATCCTGAGAGGCAATGAAAACCTGCCAAAAGGACAGATCACTTCTGAGAACAGGAATCCATAAGTAAATTTACAAAGAAGTGATTCATTGCATAATTTACTAAACTCGATTTCTTTTCCATTAGTTTATGGCCCAAAGCCAAAACAATGGAACTCTTTATGGTTAACTCTGCTCTGGGTTTTGGAGAATTTTATCTGCCCAGCTGACAGCAGGGAAAGAATAAGGGACAGGTGGTATACGGTGGCCGGTTGAGGGGGGGGGGAAGGGGGGGTGCGTGTGTTTGCACACCAATAACTGTTCTCAGAGTAATCTGTCAAGCATACATCAAATGCAAAATTAACACCCCATGTTATCTAAACTGTTCCCACCAAGGGAGTACTCTAATTCATGTTCTTATTTTAAACTGAGAAAAAGAAGTTCATGAAAAGAAACAAATACCAGTACTGCATTTTTTAACTAAAAACACAGCAAAACTAACACAAAGAATCAATAAAGAATGTTACAAACTCTTTGGTATTTGATGAAATCATAATGTAGTCTTTTATTTCCTTTTTAAAAATTTTTTTTAATGTTTATTCATTTTTTGAGAGAGTGCAAGACAGAGACAGAGCACAAGTGGGGGAGGGGCAGAGAGATAGGGAGACACAGAACCTGAAGCAGGCTCCAGGCTCTGAGCTATCAGCACAGAGCCAACATGAGGCTCGAAACCACGCCCTGCAAGATCATGACTGAATCGAAGTTAGATGCTTAATGGATAGAACCACCCAGGAACCCCTCTAGCCTTTTATTTCAATAAAAATGATTGGTTGAGCTAATTTAAAAAGGAGGTTAAATATGTACTAGATATATCTATCTCCTTAGCCACATCAGGGCTGGTTTGCTATTATACATTGCTTCAATACTGAATCTACAGGACTAGTACCTCTTTGTGAGTTTGATTGGATCATTTTATTGCTACGTTATGAAAGTGGCATACCAATTACTCCTGATGTTAGTATAAGATACACAACCAGTAGTAAACCTTCCGTGAAAAAAAGCACAATGACTAAAAATGTTAACTTTTAGAACTAAAAATTAGGGTTAGGATTTGGCAATTTACATCATAAATTACACTTATGTGGGGCGCTTGGGTGACTCAGTCAGTTGAGTGTCCGACTTTGGCTCAGGTCATGATCTCACAGTTCGTGGGTTCAAGCCCTGCGTCAGGTTCTGTGCTGACAGCTCAGGGCCTGGAGCCTGCTTTGGATTGTGTCTCCCTCTCTCTCTGCTCCTCCCCTGCTCACGCTCTGTCTCTCTCCCAAAAATAAATAAAGATTAAAAAAATTTTTTTTAATAAATTACACTTATGTGAGAAGTGGGAGTAAAAACTCATTAAGATTATGGATACAACTTTGAGGAACTCTACTTCTAAACTGAAATATGTTTTATAACCAGTCATTATTACTGGTATGAACATTAACCACCAATGGTAAGTATTGTTAAGTTTAAATAAAAATTTGATGAGAGATTTTACAGAGCTCTAAAAGATTTTTAAAAACATCCATAAGATGATTTTGTATTTTTCTATTATACCACCGGGATATTAGAACATGTTTTGAATTTTTAACTCTCCTTTATTGATATTTATTTTACTATGTGCCAGTTTAAGAATATGAAATCAAGTACCTGACAGAATACTCTCTCCTAGTACACCTAAATGCTTAATAACTTCCACTACTTACAGCTAAATAGTATGGACAATACGGTTTGTTACATATTTTGAATAGTCAAAATTTCATTTAGCAAGAAAGATATTTCACCCCAAAAGGCACCATTTTGGGCTCATAACTACATTAGCAAAATGCTCCAAACAAACGAAATTTCTTTTTTTTTTTTCATTTTTTTTAATGTTTATTTTTGACAGAGAGAGAGAGAGAGAGAGAGAGAGAGAGAGAGAGAGAGAGAGAGAAGGAGACACAGAATATGAAACAAGCTCCAGGCTCTGAGCTGTGAGCAGAGCCTGACGTGGGGCTTGAAGTCAGTACCATGGAAATCATGACCCAAGCCAAAGTCAGAAGCTTAACCGACTAAGCCACCCCGGCGCACCATCAAAACAAACTAAATTTTTTTTTCAAAAATTTTTTTATTATGTTTATTTATTTTGAGAGAGAGAGACAGAGTGTAAGTCGGGGAGGGGCAGAGAGAGGGAGACACAGAATCCAAAGCAGGCCCCAGGCTCTGACCTGTCAGCACAGAGCCCAACGCAGGGCTCGAACCCATGAGTGTGAGATCATGACCTGAGCTGAAGTATGAGTTCAACTGACTGAGCCACCCAGGCACCCCAAGAAACTAAATTTCTTAAAGAGACAGTTCTGCTCTTACAGGTAGTAGGAGCACACAATCTGATAATATACTCAATTATGAAAAAGAGTGAGGGTAACCTTGATAAACTTATTAGCAAATAATAATTAACTTTCAGAGTGATTGATACCTGATGGAAAGAAGGAAGTTAGTCAGAATAACTATTGTGACATGGCCAAACTCAACTTCTTTTAGGCGGCTAGATATAATAAAAATGTGAAAAAAGACCAATGATTAAGACAACCTCACCTAACTAGGAAATAATGTTCAGAGGATAGACTGTTAGCTATCAAATAATTCACTTGATTCTTGCTGACCAAAGGCATCAAGATGAAATAAACAATTACAGACAATACACTAAAGGTTCCAGAAGAAGCAATTATAGCTATAATGTTATCAGAGTGCAGAAGAAAGTGGGATAATGTAAAAAACTTCCAGGATAAAACTCACAGAACACTTAAACTGCATTTATTGAATCAACAGTTCCAGCAGGTCCATTATGGTGTGTATCAGGGGCTGCATGATACAATGATCCAACTACTGACATAAAATTAAGATCACTGTCCTAACCCTCACAAAATTCACAAAGTGTGGAGAGAGAGAAATACAGATTATAAAACACTAAAGGGAAAAAAAAAAGAGTATCTTCCAATTTGTTGGCACATACTTTGTGCCATATACAATATTCTGCATGTCTAGCTCCATCAAAATACTAAAACTTAGAAAGTTTAAGTGACTTGTCAAATAGTAAGCAATGCTCAGAATCCAAACCTAAAATTGAAAATGAGCAAAGGAATTGAATAATCATTTTTCCAAAGAAGATATACAAGTGGCCAATAAGAACATAAAAAGATGCTCAATTATTTCACTAATCATTAGGGAAATGTAAGTCAAAAATACAACGTGATACTACTTCTCACTCATTAGGATGGCTATTATCTAAAAAATAAAGTGACAAGTATCACTAAGAGGTAGAGAAACTGGACCCCTTGTACACTGCGGGTGGGAATGTATAATGGTGCAGCAGCTGTGGAAAAGAATATGGCAATTCCTCAGAAGTTAACAGAGAATTACAATCCAGCAATTCCATTTCTAGTTGTATACCTAAAAGAAAGCAGGGACTCAAACAGATATTTGATACCCATGTTCACAAGAGCCAAAAAGAGGAAGCAAACTAAATGTCCATCAGCAGATGAATGGATAAACAAAATGTGATGTAAATACACAGTGAAATACTGCTCAGTCTTAAAACTGAAGGAATCCATATAAAAACTTGCACTAGATATTAACAATGGCTTTACTCATAATTGGCAAAACTTGGATACAACCAAGATATCCTTCAGGAAGTGAGTGGATAAACTGCGGTGCATCCAGACAATGGAATATTATTCAGTGCTAAGAAGAAAAGAGCTATCAAGCCATGAAAAAACATGCAAGAACATTAAATGCACATTATTAAGTCAAAGAAGCCAACCTGAAAAGGCTCTATATATGCTGAATGATTCCAACTACAGTGCAAGAAATTCTGGAAAAGACAAAACTAAGGAGACAAAAAGATTAGTGGTTGCAGGCAGTGGGCTTGAGGGATGATGAACAGGTAAAGCAAAAAGGATTTTTAGGGCAATGAAAAACTGTCTGGCATTATCATGAGGGATACATACCATTATACATTTGTCCCAACCCAGAGACATATCCCAAGAGTGAACTCTAAGGTAAACTATAGATATCTGAGTGATGACAATGGGTCAATCTAGGTTCATCTTTGGTTTAACAAAGCAGGGGGAGGAGGAGCACCTGGGTGGCTCAGTCAGTTAAGAGCCTGACCTCAGTTCATGTCATGATCTCGCGGTTTGTGGGTTCAAGCCCCACGTTGGGCTCTGTGCTCACACCTCAGTGCCTGGAGCCTACTTCAGAATCTATGTCTTCCCCTCTCTCTCTCTCTCTCTCTCTGTCTCTCTCTCTCTCTGCCCCTTCCCCACTCACATTCTGTCTCTATCTCTCAAAAATATTTAAAAAATTTTTAAAGAATGTACTATTCTGGTGAATGATGTTGATAATAGGGGATGGCTATCCATGCATGTGTGGAGGCAGAGAGTATATGAGAAGTCTCTCATAAACCTCCCTCTCAATCTTGTTGTAAGCCTGAAACTGCTCTAAAAAAATATAGGCTTAAAAAAAAAAAAAGGAAATTGTGACAGATGCCACAACATGAATGAAGCTTGATGACATTAAGCTAAGTGAAATAGCCAATCACAAAAGGACAAATACTGTATGATTCCATTTATATGAGGTACCTAGCCAAATTCAGAAACAGAAAGTGGAATGGTGATCAACAGAGTATAGGGGGAGAGGGGAATGGAAATTAGTGTTAAATGGGTACAGAATTTCAGTTAGGAAAGATAAAAAAAGTTGTGGAAATGGATGGTGGTGATGGTTGCAATACAGTGTGAATATATTTAATGCCAAACTGCACACTTACAAAATGGTTAAAATAGTAAATTTTATATGATGTATATTTTACCACAAAAAAACCCAATTCCTTGCACATTTAATCCTGTTGGGGCATCTGTTTCTCAGAGGACCTGGACTAACATCCACTCCATTTAAAAACCAACTTCTTTCTTTTTTTATTTTTGTATGTTACTCTTTTTTATTTTAAATGTATTTATTTATTTTGAGAGAGTGTGTGTGTGAGTGTGGGAGGGACAGAAAGAGAGAGAGAAAGAGAGAGAGAGAGAAAGTTCCAAGCAGACTCCTCGCTGTCAGTGTGGAACCCAACATGGGGCTGGAACTCACGAACCGTGAGATCACGACCTGAGCCGAAACCAAGAGTCAGAAGCTTAACTAATAATGTCTAAGACTTCTTAAACATTTATCATAACCTAATTTTCAGTTGCAGCAGTCCTAGAACTACAGAAGACATTTACTTTATATGTGAGGGCCCCAAAAGTTCTTGAAATAGAGAAACTGATCACAAAAGGCAATGGTAAGGCACCAAGAGATTTTCTCCTCCATAAAATTGGTAACCTGATCTATATGCTGTTTCTTGATTCATAGTAAGTATTAAATAGGAAAGTAGTTGCATCTTCCAGAAAGTCTATAGAGACCACTTTTCATATCCCTGAGAGTATCAAGGTCCAATGTTAAAAAATAAATCTTCAAAACAGAGAATTATGGCTTGATTCAGCTCACATGTTTCCTTTGGCCTGCATAATTCAGAAACAAAATAAAACTGATGATTAGTTCTCATCAAGATCAAGAAAAAGAAGGTTTTCATCACTACATAACACTGTTCCGGAAGGGCTAGTCAAGTCATTCAAACCAGAGAATGGATATAAATAAAAGGAGGTGATTTTTTTGGGGGGGACGGGGGGTCACTATTTGCAGATGACATCAACAGATGAGATCAACAAGAAAACCACTGGAAATACTAACACAGGGAAGTTATATGTGTGTATACTACAATAATTCTCTAAAATCAATGACTTGCCTTTAAATAAATAGAAACAACTTAGAAAATACTACAGAATAACAAAAATATACCATTCGCAATCGGGGTAAAAAGATTTAATATCCAGTATCACCTTTAACAAGAGACACATAGGACCTACATGAAAACAACTATTAATTACTATGAAAGTTATGCAGAAATTATTGGGAAATTTTAATATGACTCCAAAATACTAGCACATTTTTTAAATCATAAAACAAGGGAAACTAGCATTCTAGTTCTCCTAACCTTCAAAGATTCTCTGTCATCCACAGTTCTCCAGAACACATAGATCTATTCACAGTTCCATGTTAAGCAGCTCAGAATTTCTTACTTTTCTCAGTACCAAAGTAAACCCTTGATATCATCTGGGTAGAGAGGTGGTAGGACAAGGAGTATCACTGGATGGGTCTATGCTAATATAACGAGGAATGCCGTATTATATATCCATGCAAGGAGATTCAGGGACATCCTCCATTCCATGCTGCTCTAGATACTATTGCTCATGACATTAAAAGGAATGAAGGTATATATAGTACAATGGAGTTTAGAACTGTCAGGTTCTGAAAGTTGCCCAAGGAGAGGTATGCCCAGGAACACTAACTCCTCTGAAAGAGCAAAGGGGAACTGAGAAGCACAGATAGCACCATGTTTACCTTTAGAGACTTTCACAAGGGTTGACTATCTCAGCTAAAGCTCCTCTGTGAATGAAGTCTTTGTCCTCCAATGCAGAAACGTGACTTGTTTGCAAATGACTTAGGGAAAAGAACTAGCTGACTGACCAACCAACCAACCAAACAGAAGATTGTAAAACTAAAAAGTCTTATAAAATATTCTCAAAATATTCTATGAAGCTAGAGAAAATGAGGCATTATGATAATAATAATCAAAAAATCTACAGCTTATCTAAGAACTACAGGAAAACATTATGGGAAAAAGATACTGAATAACAAACAGGGAAGGCGATTTTCCTTTTTTTTTTTTTTAAGTTTATGTATTTGGAGGGAGAGAGAGAGAGAGAGCGCGCGCAAGAACGAGCAAGTGAACGTGAGCGGGGGGAGGGGTAGAGAGAAAGGGAGAGAGAATATCCCAAGCAAGCTCCCAGCCGCAAGCACAGAGCCCAACACGGGGCTCAAACCCATGAACTATGAGACCATGACCTGAGTCAAAATCAAGAGTCAGACACTTAACCAACTAAGCCACAGAGGTGCCCTAGGGAAGGTGATTTTTCCATGTTGAAGTGGAATCACTAATAGAAAAGAATAAATAGTCAAGCAAAAGTAAGTGTCATTCATTTGTATACTAAACAGATCTGGGTTCAAGTCTTGGACTCTGCCCCTGACTAGCTGTGTCACCTTGGGCAGATTACTTAAACTCCCTGTCTAGAAAATTGGGATAATAGTATCTATCTCATAAAACTGCTTAAAGGGTTAAATGAGAATACCTGGCAGAGTCCCTGGCATAATAGCTGTTATAAATCCCTTTTCTAGCAGTTACAGAGATAAGAAATATGATGTTTAAGACCTTTCCTTTCACCTAAATGAAATCCTTAGAGTCAATGAAGGGCATACAATCAACTGTTCCTATAGAACCTTAAAGTATAAAAATAAAGGACTAAGTTTCTTTGTCACAAAACCAATGAAAACAAATAATTCTACACTACTATGGAGGATTTAACTCTGGGGAGCTGTATGCTCCCTCATTTCTAATAGACCTTCTTTCTACTTTTGGAAAAAGGTAAATCTCTCTCAAATAATAGGTTTCTATTACTCAATGAACTTAATGATCTTGTCTGTCTTGTTTAAAATACTCTAAAACCCTCAAGTATTAGTCATCAAAGGAAAATACATCTAACATCTATTTAGGTCTCCTATCAGTACAAACTAGGTGGAGTTCAATATACAGAGTCTACTACTCTAGCCATGATTATGGTAACATCACGACCAGTAGCAAAATGAACGGTGTATCGATCCTGGCAAGGCTGAAGAGTATCAGGGAGTCAGTTTCAACCAGTTAGTTAGGCGGTACTGCAAATCAAAGGGCATACCACACAATGTCTAACATTTCTGGTACAGAAGCCTGGACTCTGGAATTTATATTGCAACATGAAATATGAAATATAAAAATTCTGCTAACAATCTGTTATGTAAAATATATTCTATCAAAAAAACGAAAAGAATCAACCAAAAAATATCTATATGCAAAAAACTACAGAACTGTACAACAGGATGTAAAAGACAATTCATCTAAGTGGAGCAACACCTCATTTCTGTATGATCAAAGATTCCAAACTGGCTTTGTTACAAATTATAAGAAAGCCATAGTTTTTTAAAATATAAAACATAAATATTATCATCATGGACATGTTATGCCTTTAGAAACACTGAAGATTAAACTTAAAGATTAATTCAAATTCATACTAATAATTCAAATTCATTTCTTGCCATTTTGTTCACTGGAACATTGGAACAATCAACACTTAATTAAAAATAATAATAACTGGGAGCACCTGGGTGGCTCAGTCGGTTAAGCATCCGACTTCAGCTCACGGGATGATCTCAGGGTTCATGAGTGCAAACCCTGTGTAGGGCTCTGTGCTAACAGCTCAGAGCCTGGAGCCTACTTCAGATTCTGTGTGTGTGTCTCTCTCTCTGCCCCTCCCCGACTCATGCTCTGTCTGTCTCTCTCTCAAAAATAAACAAACATCAAAAAAAATTTTTTTAAATAAGAACTGTACACAGCTACATATGTAGGTACAAGGAAAAATCTGATTCAAGTGTT
This sequence comes from Panthera tigris, assembly GCF_018350195.1. Lineage (NCBI taxonomy): Eukaryota > Metazoa > Chordata > Mammalia > Carnivora > Felidae > Panthera > Panthera tigris. Next base: position 45,651,848 of record NC_056665.1, read on the forward strand.
TTTCCTTTCTAATCAAGTTTTGATTTTTACAACTAAGATAAAATTAAGGTATACAAATAAAACTGCTGAGCAGCCTTTAAAAATAAGGTAAGTTTTGCACAAAAGGATACAGAAAGTACAGATAATTTTTTTAAAGCAGGTTGCAAGATACCTGGGTGGCTCAGTCTGTTAAGCGTCTGAATTTGGCTCAGGTCATGATCTCGTGGTTTGTGAGTTCTAGCCCCACAATGGGCTCCATGCTGACAGCTCAGAGCCTGGAGCGTGTTTCAGATTCTGTGTCTCCCTCTCTCTCGGCCCCTCCCCCCCTCCAAAATAAACATTAAAATAAATAATAATAATAAAATAAAGCAGACTGTACATAAGGCTGCTATAAAACAATCCTTTTTTTGTAAAACAACTATTGTTTATATGTGCATGTAAGACATATAGAAAAATACATACTTAGTTTGGAACTGAAAGTGTATGAGGGAGATTTACAGGACTGGGCTGGAAGCTTTCAACTTTTGTGTTACAAACTTCTGTGTGGCTTGAATTTTTTATAAAACAATCACTTGCCCCCTTTAAAATCGAAGTACAAGGGAACACCTGGGTGGTTCAGTCATTTAAGCATCTGACTCTTGATTTCAGCTCAGGTCATGATCTCATGGTTCATGGCATTGAGCCCTGGGCTTTCAGCACACAGCCTGCCTGGGATACTCTCTCCTCCTCTCTCTCTCTGCCCCTCCCATGTACTCTCACTCATCTCTCTCTGTCTCTCAAAATAATTAACTTAATAACAAATTAACTTAAAAAAAAATAAAGTACCAGGATTTTTTAAAGGAACAAAAAATTAATAAAGACAGAATATATTTTATTTCTCCGCTGGACTAGGAGAGAACTCTGTTTTTTGTTTTAACGTTTATTTTTTTTTTGAGAGAGAGCGCAAGTGGGGGAGAAGCAGAGAGAGAGACACAGAGAGAGAGAGAGAGAGAGAGAGGGAGGGAGGGAGGGAGGGAGGGAGAGAGACAAAGAATCCAAATCAGGCTCCAGACTCTGACCTGTCAGCACAGAGCCTGACCTGGGGCTCAAACTCACGAGCTGTGAGATCAAGACCTGAGCTAAAGAGGGACGCTTAACCGATGACTGAGCCACCCAGGCGCCCCCCCTCCCTTTTTAAAAAATGGATTACGCTTTTTAATTATTGATACTGGTCTATGGTTTTAGGCATGTTGTTTCTGAGCTACCTTTGCAAAGAAATTTTAATACTTGGAAAATAATAATTTATCATATAACCATTTCATAAAGTCATCATTAAAAGAATAGTAATTAGTATTGTTGGGTTAACTGAAAGGAGTAAGAAGTAAAAAAAATAATGTACAAGGAAAACAAACCTTCATCATCTTTCATTCTTGATAATTCTTTAAGTAATCAATCTGCCACTTTCAAAGCTTCAAATTTACAAACTAATCTTAGAGATTACTATTTCTTAAACTTCCAGTTTCCAAAACTGAACTTCAAGTGGCCACCAGGTTTCCTTGGAGATTGGAACTCAGTTGAGTTGAAAATTCTTTTTTAAAGTGATAGAAGCCAATTTAAAGATGACCAATATTTTAAAATATGGAAATTATCTGCTTTAATACACCTAATATCTTAATCAAATTTTAACAATCTGCAAGAGCTAACTATAGAATTAAACCATACTGCTAAACAGAATCTTAAATCTTTACAGAAACACATTTACCATTTTGAACTAATTTTTGTCAATAATTTACAATGATTTGGTCTTATAGTCACATATGTTGAAAGATGCTATAGGAGAAATAAAAATCAAAAATACAAAAATAAAAGTTATTGTGGCTTAGACAAGACTCTTTGAAGAAAAACAACCTCAAAGAAACAGTCAGCACATCCTTATAAGCAAGGAAATACAAGTAGGTAGAAGGGATGCCTGGGTGGCTCAGTTGGTTGAGCGTCTAACTTCAGCTCAGGTCACGATCTCACAGTCGGTGGGTTTGAGCCCCGTATCAGGCTCTGTGCTAACAGCCCAGGGCCTGGAGCCTGTCTGTCTCGTCTCTCAAAAATGAATAAATGTTAAAAAAAATTTTTTTTTAAAAGTAGACTGGAACCAAATTATGGTGGGCTAAAAGTCAAGATGAAAAGTTCTGACTGATATTGAAAATGTCAGTTATTCAAATAGTTACAGAAAACTACTTTGTATGCCAGATCTCTGGGCAAAGATATAAGATACAGGCTCCTATCCTTCAAGAAATCCGTAATTTAGCACAAAAGAATGTAAATAGCCAAAATATAGAATGCTATAAATAATGATATAAATAATAGTACCCTCCATGGGAACACAAAGGAGGAAGCAACTGGTGTTTCTGGGAAAGGCTGCATAGAGAAGATGACATCCATGTCAAACCACGAAGGATGTACAAGATGATGGTAGCCAGAGATGGTAGTATTTAAATACTCTCATGTTTGGGGTATGGGTGTTTTTGTTTTTGTTTTTGTTTCAGGGGGAGGGAATAAGCTGGAGTCAAATTATCAAGAAGTGAGGAATTCTATGCTTCCACTTAACACATTTTAGAAAATTTAATTGAGGAGGTACTGTCATGACAGACGTAGGCTTGAAGGAAAAGTCAGAGAGACCAGGGAGAAAGCTTTGTTGTGGTGGGAGCAGAGGGCAGCTTTAAAGGTGGGAGTGGAGGGAGGGGGGAAGCGGGGGGAGACAGGAGAGCTGAAATAAGGAAATAAGGAAAAGGCAGGATAGGAAAATGTGAGAGTCATTTAAGACAAAGAAATAATATAGGGAAACAGGAAAGAAGAAAAAAGCCAATGCCCAGTCTGGGACCTCCTGATTGGATATCTATAGGAAACATTAAGTCTCTGTTGGAAATAAAGTTAACTGGAAAGAGAATGCAGGGATTCAGTTTTGGATATTTTGATTTTGAAATAATAGTAAGACAACAAGGTGGGACTATGCCTAAAATATCAGGTCTGAAAATACAGATTTTAGCTGTATCATCTACTCTATCATCTACCAAGATCATCTACTTGGAGGAAAATAAAATCACTATAGTCAATAAATTATCTGCTTTCATAAAAGTGAAATTCAGAATATAGAGAACATACAGCTAAAAGTATTGTATGATAGAGTACGCATCATAAGTAAGACAGCAAAAAAAAAAAAAAAAAAGTCTGAGACAGGAGAAGATTTGAGAAGGCAAAACCCTGGAAGCCATTCTATTTACTAATCTTCTCCTGACTTCACATTTTGACTAACCAGCAAGACCTCGTAATACACCTCAGTATGGCTCTCACCAGCTCCAGAAATTAGTGTTTCCCAACTATTTTTTATGTCATGATACACATAGAATATTATATATGTTGGGCATTTAGGGTAGATAAGACATCTATAAGGTGCCAGCCCTGGGGCTCCAGCCATCCCAGACCCTCTATCTTCATGGCTTGAAGATATCTCCACATACCTGCAACCCAATCATAGTATACAGCTAAAAAGCTCTGCTCTAAATTCTTTATCCCTTTCTTCTGTAAACACTTTTCTTAGCAATAATTCTGTATCAATTAAACCACGTGCCTTTGCTTTTAGGCTGCTGCTATATTTAAATCATCCTAACCCAGTACCAATTATTTTTAATTGAAAAGAAATTTTTTAACATCAACGAAACTAGTAACAACTTGGCAATTCTTTCTTTCCTCACAGTAAAGGACTCCAATATTAACTTATTTCCTCAAGCCCTCTCCTCCTTTTACATCCTCTCATTTTGAGCAAATTACTAACCTCTGCCTCTTACTTTATAGAAAATAGAGGCTACCAAAATAAAGTCTGGCATCTCATTTCCCTTTACCCAATCTCTAACTTTTCAGTTGATATCAGGACCCTTAATCAAACATGCCCTCCTGTACTAGAAAATAGATAACAGCATCCCTCCACTCAAAAAAGGACTTAAACTGGCAACTTTATGCTATTAAGGCAGCCCAACCAAAAGCCACTATAATTAGTTATTACATGGATAAACCTTACTTCATAGTCCTTTTAAGTTTATTTAGAGAGCAAGAGTGAATGCAAGTGGGGGAGGGGCAGAGAGAGAGGGAGAGAATACTAAGCAGGCTCTACGCTGTCAGCCCAAAGCCTATGATTCCACAATTCCATGAACCTCGAGATCATGATCTGAACCAAAATCAAGAGTCAGCGTTCAACCAACCGTGCCACCCAGGTGCTCCAGCTTATATTCTTTTCTACCTACTCTCCCAGTGTGGAAGGAAAGAAGAGATGCCGGGAGAGAGAGAAGAAGGGAGGGTAGGCTGCTTTACCAAATCAAGGACTACATCCCCAGAATCAACCAAACTTGAGCCAAAATACCAGAATATGACCATGAAGCTTTCAACATTTTTTCAGAGCACTGCTCAAAAATCAAGCTAGAATCACAAACTGCAGAACCCTACAGAAGTATCTTACTTTGGAATCAATGCTGTTTTTTGCTGGTATCATATCTAGGCAAATATTCATATTAAAATGTGGTATCTTTCATAATTGCAATTGTCGTGCATAAAATACTCTTCAAGTCTTATCATACTGTTCAAATAACTCCTGTTTTCTCTTTCTGTAAGGCAATAATAAATAGTCCATTTCTTTGGAAGTTAGATTTCCACAACTTCAATTCTTAGAAACATAGCCTACAGGAAAATGATTCTCTGAAGGATAACGGTAATTGTCATAAAAACCACATGCAATTCAATATTCAGAGACTATTTTATTTTACATGTAATTCTAATAAGCTTAGTTGTCTGGATTCCAGGTATAACAGCAGAATATTGGTGGCAACACCTAAAAACAAGTAAGAGACAGAAGAACTAATGCACTTTTGTCCCAAAAACTATAAAGTTCAGTTGGTCTAGAATAAGATTATTTATGTGAAGAGATTCTGAGGACAACACTGTAATATAGCACAGAATAAAAGCTGATGTTCAGAATCATAATTCTGAGCCAACCAGAAAACAGATTGTTCTCAGTAAAATAAACACATACATGGCATGTTTGAGGCATATTTACAACAATACGGTTAATAAATTTTAGTTGCTTGCAAGGAAACATGCCAATTGTGACTAACAGTATTATCTCAATTTTTATTTAACTTGACAGAGAGAGAGAGAGAGAGAGAGAGCAAGAGAGAGGGTGCACAAGTGGGGAGAGGGGCAGAAGGAGAGACAGAGAATCTTACGCAGGCTCCACACTCAGCACAGAGCCTGACATGGGGCTCAATCCCATAACCATGGGATCATAACCTGAGCCAAAATCAAGAGTTGGATGTTCAAAAGACTGAGCCACACAGGTGCCCCAAAATTATCTCAATTTTTAATGAAAATGTAAAAAATAACATGAAAATTTCAATAGTACAAAAAACTGCATATAAATTCATAAAAGTGGTAAAAGAATAAAATTTTAAAATACACAAAATACTTGCAAAATACGAAACTATATTCCTAACTTACAAAGTTTCTTCAAACTGGTAAGAAGGAAAACATGGGTGACTTCTCTATCTTACCTATAATTATTTATTTATTTTTTTCTTTACCTTCTTTTTATTTTGAGAAATTTATGAAGCAAAATAACCAAATGTTTTTAAAAAGAGAGATTCAGGTTTGTTATTTAAAAACTTTGGTTCCTAGGGGGTACCAATCCTAAAATCTAAGGCTAAATATAATTAGGAGGATAAAGGCTGAACTAAAAGGTTTTTAAAGGATAAGAAAGTAGGAAACTTAGAAAACTTGTGAATATCACTGGCTCTTTCACCATTTTGACAAGGACAAACTCTGCTGTTGTAATTAAAACCTTTCTTAGAGCTGCAATTGCTATTTCAAATCAGATTTTGCAATAGAGTTCAACAATAAACTCATTCCTAGATCAAGGTCCACTCATTTTCTAAAATGTTTAATAAAAAAGTTTCAAGGCAGAAATACATTTTTTTTAATTTTTCTGAATGTTTTAATTTATTTTTGAAGGAGAGAGAGCAACAGAGCATGAGCGGGGGAGGAGCAGAGAGAGAGGGAGACACAGAATTCGAAGAAGGCTCCAGGCTCTAAGCTGTCAGCACAGAGCCCAACGGGGGCTCAAACTCATGAACTGTGACATCATGACTTGAGGCAAAGTCAGATGCTTAACCGATTGAGCCACCCAGGTGCCCCAAGGCAAAAATACATTTAAAAGCTCCAGTTTCCATTACTTGGAGCCAAACTCCAGCCAAAGCAATTGGAAAGAGGCTCCAATCTCCCTCACCTTTTTTACCTGTCCTGACAGTCTACAAAGCATTTGCAAATGATTTCTATAATTAAAAAGAAAAAAAGAAAAAAGCCAGCATTATGGGAAAGAGAGGTAAGGCTGGAGTAACAGTATCTATGGCAAAATAATACTAATATTATTGATGATGGTAGCGATGATGATGATGGTGATGATGATGACAGAGACGAACAGACTTTAGGAAGTCTACAATTCCTGTTAGCATGAGTTCTCAAATACATCTGTTTGTCCGTGGCAGGTTTCCTGATGACACCCTTTCTTTTTGTATCTAAAGAAGAGTTCATTTTTTGAGGCTCAAAATAAAACAGAAGTATCTGACTTTTCCCTACTTGCCTGCCCCTAAAATAAGCACACATTCTTCTAAAGCATTCCAACTTTTCTTTTTTTAAACGCTTAGAAGTGCTTTTATAAAGCTGTTCCTTATGACTCCAGAGCACAAGACAAAGCACACACAAAGATACTACAACGTACTATAATACAAATGTGTGATGCTAAAACTCTTTCATCATTCAACCAAATGTCCAGGTTCAGACTTTCCAGGCATTCTGAATAGGAACTGAAGAGTCAAGTAAAAAGGACGCTAGGACCCAGCATCCAAATTTTGACTTTTAATATCATTCTCCAATAAAAAAGGAACCAGGGCTCCTCGGTTCTAGATCTGTGACAGGGAAGATACAAGATGAGCGTGGAGTAGAAAGAACACACACACACACACACACACACACACACACACTCTCAAAAGAACAGAGGCATGTCAAAGGGACACCAGAGCCAACCTGAAAGAGTTCCCAGTGGTCAAAAAATAGAATTGTAGCAACAAAATAAATATTATTAGATTCTAACCCGAAGTATAAAATAAATATTCATTAAACCATACTGACATAAATGACTGAACAAATAAATAAGTGGGAGCAAAGAGACAAAACTTCCTTATAGAAGAATTCCAAATGACTTATGTAAATGCATACCTTCCAGGAAGGGGGTAGAGCTTAACTCCTCTCCCTTTAGTGACTTGCTCCTGACTTGATTCCAAAGAAAGGACTAAGAAGGAGAATAACTACGATGCAGCAAATATTACCCCGGTCAGATGATCAAGGTTAATACCGTAAATCATGCTGCTAACAAGGGACTTCACCTCTGTGGGGCTCTTCTACATAACCCACAACCCCAGTGAAACCAATGAGTAAAACATTAGACAATCTCAAACTGAGGGACATTCTACAAAATACCTGATGAACACTCTTCAAAACTGTTAAGATCATAAGAAAACAATGAGAACTGAGAAACTGTGAGACCAGAGGAGACTACATTCAAATAATATCTGGAGTTTAGTTAACAGTAATGTACCAATGTCGGTTTCTTAGTTGTGACAGATGTATGATAGGCAAGATGTTAACAATAAAGGAAACTGGGTGAAGGGTACATAACAAATTCTTTGTACTATGTTTGCAACTTTTCTGTAAATGTAAAACTACTGTAAAATAAAAGCTCTATTATTTTTAAAGGGAAGGGCACTAGGGCATTATATACAAATTTCTCCCAAGGAAATCCCTTAAAAAGGGAAGAGACAAATGAGTGAAGGTGGAGCTTACCCTGCTTTCCAACTTCACCAGCCCCTCACCACTGCCAAAAACATCTCCAAAAATCTTACACTGGACTGCTGGGGAGGTAGAGGGAGGGAAATCTAAAGCTGGAACTACCATGTAAAAAGAAAAAGCTTACAACTGTCTGGTCACTCCACTGGGATAGCAAGGCATGAATCTGCATAAACTGGGAAATTATGTATAATTCATGGCATTTCTATAGAGAAATTACTGAATTCTTTTCAAATTACCACTGGGAATTGGGCAAATAAACATGTGTTTCCTGGGTTAAATGTTCAGCAATCATGCTTTCATAGCCAATATGTACACAAAGCACACATGTTCCCGGGTATGTGTGTAAATGTATGTATGTTTTATCAATATTTTGTGACATAAAAAAAATATATTTTCTGACATAAAGAAAACCTATTATTAAATGAGTACAGTAAGGGAGTACACTTCAAAGCATTAAAAGTTACAGGATCTTAATCATTAAATATAATTACCTAAGTGGGAATTAAGACAAAACACTAAAATTAAGCCACCTTTTCCTTATACAAGCTAGGAAACCTGTGGTTCCAACTTTGACAACCTTGATTTGGTACTGGCCCATAAGAAATCACCATTAGGGGCCCCTGGGTGGCTCAGTCGGTTAAGTGCCTGACTCCTGACTTCAGCTCAGGTCATGATCTCACGGTCTGTGGGTCTGAGCCCCGCATCAAACTCTGTGCTGACAGGGTGAAGCCTGCTTGGGATTCTGTCTCCCTCTCTCTCTGCCCCTCTTCTGCTCGCTCTCTCTCTCTCTCTCTCAAAATAAAAACAATTAAAAAAAGAAAGAAAGAAATCACCATTAGCTGGAATGTAGGCCAAATCAAACTATCCACGTGTTATGGATCTAACTGTGCATCTCCCCCCAATTCATATGCTGAAAGCCTAACCCCCAATACCATGAATAAGAGTATAAATAGGGCCTTTAAAGAGGTAGTTAAGATTAAATAAAGTTATATGATGGGCTCTAATCCAATTTGACTGGTATCATTTACAAGAAAAGGATATCTGGACACACACAGAGACTCAGGGAAAAGACCATGTGAAGATACAGCAGGAAAGTGGGTGGTCATCTGCAAACCAAGGAGACAGACTTCAGGAGTAACCAACCTGACGACACCTATTCTTGGACTTCTAGTCGACAGAACTGGGAGAAAATAGATTTATGTTGTTCAAGCCACCCGGTCTGAAATACTTTGTCATAGCAGCCCTATCAAAGTTACACACCATACAATAAACACTTCCTTAGTATTTTAAATATGCCAGACTGTCCCAAATATTCTAAATACAAAAATGAATAAGACATAATCTTGTCCTTAACAAGTTGGAGTCTAGCAGTTAGGGAAACATATCAGTAGGTAATTAAAATACAGTAAGTGTTATAATACAGGTATGCACTGAAACAAATTGGAGTAGAGCCTAATTCAGTTCTAAAGGGGAGGGTATGTACACCAGGGAAGGTTTTCTAGGAAGAATAAAAGGAAAAAGAGTGAAGTGGGAAGAAATAAGACTTGATCACCCTGTTTTCCATGGCAGAGGTTCTCTGAATAAAACACATATTTAATGATGAAGTATACCTACAAATGTACCAGTTTTCTGAGAGACAACATATGATCTTCTGATAAACAACATCTAATCTTCAAAAATGTCATTCTATTTCAACTATTTGTCTAGAATTATTGTTAGGAAGAAAAAGGAAAAATAAAATGACTTCTTGAGATATTTTTCAGCATTAAGAATGACCAAACAAAGGTCCAGATAATTACCAAATTTCCCCCAGAATTTGTTTCAATTTAATAATACAGGGAAGAATCCACAGTACCTAGAACCCTATATTCTCCCTTAATCTTGAACATGAACACTAAACTCCCTCCCTCTCACATCAGGCAGCAGTCTCACCTTCACTGACCTTTCAGTTGTGAGGGAACTATAAGCTATAATAGAAAGCTAAAACAGAATAAAGATTAATCCCAAAACTTGTCAAGAAATGTATCAATAATCAGCAATATAAAATGAGCCAACAACATGCATTCAAAAATTTGTTTTTAGCCATGGTTTCATGTGAAGACATAAGTGGAATATTCACTATATTCCCAACTGACACAAAGCTGAAAAGCAATGCCAACAAATTGGGCAATCTGGAAGAAATGGACAAATTCCGGAAACAGGAAGAAATAGGAAATCTGAACAGACCCATAACCAGTACAGAAACTGAATCAGTAATCAAAAATCTCCCAACAAACAAGAGTCCAGGGCCAGATGGCTTTCCAGGGGAATTCTACTAAACATTTAAAGAGTTAACACCTATTCTTTTGAAGCTGTTCCAAAAAACAGAAATGGAATGAAAACTTCCACTCATTCTATGAGGCCAACATTACCTTGATTTCAAAACCAGACAAAGACCCCACTGAAAAGGAAAACTATAGACCAATTTCCCTGATGAACATGGATGCAAAAATTCTCAACAAGATACCAGCAAACTGGATCCAACAATACATGAAAAGAATCATTCACCATGATCAAGTGGGATTTATTCCTGGGATGCAAGGCTGGTTCAATATCTGCAAATCTATCAATGTGATACATCACACTAATAAAAGAAAGGATAGATACATCACACTAATAAAAGAAAGGATAAGAACTACATGATCCTCTCAAAAGATGCAAAAAAAGCATTTGACAAAATACAGCATCCCTTCTTGATACAAACCATTAAGAAAGGAGGGATAGAAGGATCACACCTCAGGATCATAAAAGCCATATACAAAAAACGCACTAATATCATCCTCACTGGTAAACTGACAGCGTTCCCCCTAAGGTCAGGAACACGATAAGGACGTCCACTCTCACTACTGTTATTCAACATAGTTTTGGAAATCCTAGCCTCAACAATTAGACAACACAAAGAAATAAAAGGCATCCAAATGAGCAAGGAGGAAGTCAAACTTTTACTCTTCACAGACGGCAGGATACTCTATGTGGAAAACCCAAAAGACTCCACCAAAAAACTACTAGAGCTGATACATGAATTCAGCAAAGTTTCAGATATAAAGTCAGTTTACAGAAAGCAATTGCATTCCTATACACCAATAATGAAGCAACAGAAAGAGAAAGCAAGGAATCGATCCCATTTATAATTGCACCAAAAACCATAATATCCCTAGGAATAAACCTAATCAATGAGGTGAAAAATCTATACAATGAAAAGTATAGAAAGCTTATGAAATCAATTGAAGAAGATGGATTGGAAGAACAAATATTGTTAAAATGTCGATACTACCCAAAGCAATCTACATATTTAATGTAATCCCTATCAAAATAACACCAGCATTCTTCACAGAGCTAGAACAAACAATCCTAAAATTTGTATGAAATCAGAAAAGACCTGGAACAGACAAAGTAATGTTGAAAACAAAAATCAAAGCTGGAGGCATCACAATTCCACTTCAGGATGTAATACAAAGCTGTAATCATCAAGACAGTACAGTACTGGCACAAAAACAGACACTTAGATCAATAGAACAGAATACAGAACCCAAAAACGGATCCACAAACGTATGGCCAACTAATCTTTGACAAAGCAGGAAAGAATATACAATGGAATAAAGACATCTCTTCAGCAAGTGGTGTTGGAAGAACTGGACAGTGACTTGGAGAATGAACCTGGACCACTTTCTTAGACCACACACAAAAATAAACTCAAAATAGATTAAAGACCTAAACGTAATACAGGAAGCCATCAAAATCCTAGAGGAGAAAGCAGGCAAAAACCTCTTTGACCTCGGCTGCAGCAATTTCTTACTTGACATGTCTCCAGAGGCAAGGGAAACAAAAGCAAAAATGAACTATGAGGACCTCAGTCAACATAAAAAGCTTCTGCACGGCAAAGGAAACAATCAGCAAAACTAAAACACAACCAACCGAATGGGAGAAGATACCTGCAAATGACATATCAGATAAAAGGTTAGTATCCAAAATCTATAAAGAACTTATCAACATCAACACCCAAAAACCAAATAATCCAGTGAAGAAACGGGCAAACGACATGAATACACACTTTTCCAAAGAAGACATCCAGATGGCTAAGAGACCCATAAAAAAACTGCTCAATATCACTCATCATCAGGGAAATACAAATCAAAACCACAATGAGATACCACCTCACACCTGTCAGAATGGTTAAAATTAACAACTCAGGCAACAACAGATGTTGGTGAGGATGCAGAGAAAGAGGAACCCTTTTGCACTGCTAGTGGGAACGCAAACTGGTGTAGCCACTCTGGAAAAGAGTCTGGAGGTTTCTCAAAAAATTAAAAATGGCACTATCCAATGACCCAGCAACTGCACTTCCGAGTATTTATCCAAAAGATACAGGAGTGATGATCTGAAGGGCACATGCACCCTAATGTTTACAGCAGTACTATCAACAATAGTCAAAGTATGGAAAGAGCCCAAATGTCCATCAACGGATGAATGGACAAAGATATGGTATATATATACAACAGAGTATTACTCAGCGATCAAAAAGAACGAAATCTTGCTATCTGCAACAACGTGGAAGGAACTAAAGTGTATTATGCTAAGCAAAATAAGCCATCCAGAGAAAGACAAATACTATATGATTTCACTCATATGTGGAATTTAAGATACAAAACAGATGGACATAAAGGAAGGGAAGCAAAAATAATATACAAATAGAGGGAGACAAACCATGTGAGGCTCTTATATACAGAGAACAAGCTGAGGGTTGCTGGAGGGGTCTTGAGTGGAGGGGAGGGCTAAAGGAGTGAGGGGCATTAAGGAGGACACTTGTTGGGGGACACATGGGTGGTTCAGTCAGTTAAGTATCCGACTTCAGCTCAAGTCATGATCCCACAGTTCATGGGTTTGGGCTCCACATCGGGCTCTGTGCTGACAGCTCAGTGCCTGGAGCCTGCTTCAGATTCTGTGTCTCCCTCTCTCTCTGTCCCTCGCCCACTCACGCTCTGGTGCTCTCTTTCTCTCTCAAAAACAAATAAACATTAAAAGAAATTTTTTTTAAAGTGGACACTTGTTAGGATGAGCACTGGGTATTATACATAAGTGATGAATCACTAAATTCTATTAATTATTATTACACTATATGTTAACAAACTTGGATTTAAATTAAAAATAAATAAAACTAAAAATTTTAAAAACACAAAAAAAGGAAAAAAAAGCTGAAAAGTGTATTACATACAAATTGAGTGACAAAATCAAGACCTGAAAATAAAAGCTTAGAATAATTACCGAAATCATTAAAAATAAATAAATGTAAAATACTGCCACTAAATTTAGCTTATATACAGATAAAGACATAAAGGGGTATTTTGCTTGTTTGTTTTTACCTGAATAATTTGCCTAAAGTCAATAACTGGGTAATATTCAGAGATATTCATTCACAAATGCTCCAAGCTCTCTGTCTAGTTCTATAAAAAGAGTAAATGATACAACCATCTTTTTTCAGACTCATATGAAAGTTTTCTAGTCTGAATTTATCAAATTTTCAAGACTTTTTTCACAAATCATCACCACCCACTGACTTTTGTAAAAGTTAAATAGAATAAAGCAAGTTCTACTAGCATCTTTTGTCAGAGATACCCTTGTAAAAATATTCTCTAAATATAACCCTAAATTTGAGGAAATCTTCCCAAAACTAGTAACATATAAAAGTAAAATGTATGACAATAACAAAAAGCATACGAGGGGAGCAAAGAGAAGTAGACTCTGTTAAGTTTTTATATCATGTGAAATAGTCCATTATTCCTTGAAGACAAAAAGTGAAAAGTTAAAGATGTAGAGCATAAACCCCAGAGCAACGACAAAAGATAAAAAATAAAACAAGTTTGGCTAATAAACCAAAAGTGAAAACAAAATATAACACACACACCAAAAAAAAAAAAAAAAAAAAAAGCCAAAAAACTAAAAAAAAAAAAAAAACAGAAAACAAAAAAACAAAACAAACAAAAAAAACTCAACCCCAAAAGAGGAGACATGAGAAGGAAAACAAAATACAGAACAGATGGGACAAATAGAAAACAAACAGCAAGATGATGGATTAAAACCTAACTGTAACAAAACAGGGTGGTAGTGGCATAAGGATAGACTGGAGAGTCCAGAAATAGACTCATACATGTCATCAAGTGATTTTCAATAAGGGTGCCAAGATACCAGCAAAGGAATACAGTTTTCAACAAATGGTGGTGGAAAAACTGGTGAACCATGTGGAAAAAACTTAACCTCTACACCTCACACCAGACACAAAAATTAACTCAAAGGGAATCACAGACTGGGGTGTCTGGGTGGCTCAGTCGGTTAAGCATTTGACTCTTGATTTTGGTTCAGGTCATGATCTTATGGTTTGAGGGATAGAGCCCCAAGTCAGGGTTTGCACTGACAGAGCAGAGCCTGCTTGGGAATCTCTCTCTCTCCCTTTCTGCTCCTCCTCCACTCACATGGGCACACATGCATGCAATCACTCTCCCTCTCTCTCAAAATGTATAAATAAACTAAAAAAAAAAAAAAAAAAAAATGGATGACAGACTTAGACCTAAAAGCTAAACCTTAGGGGCCCCTGGGTGGCTCAGTCAGTTAAACATCTGACTTCAGCTCAGGTCATGATCTGACGATTTGTGGGTTCGAGCCTTGCTGAACGCTGTGCCAACAGCTCAGAGCCTGAAGCCTGCTTCAGATTCTGTGTCTCCCTCTCTCTCTGCCCCTCCCCTCCTTGCTTGCATGCATGTGTGTACATGCACATGTGCTTTCTCTCTCTCTCTCAAAAAACAAATTCAGGAAAAAAATAAGCTAAACCTTAAATTTCTAAAAGAAACATAGCAAAAGATAAATGTCATCATACCATGAACAAAGGTCTCATAGAACACAAACAGCACCACTCAATTTTTATAAATTGATAAATTACAAGTGCAGTGGCCCAGTCGGTTAAGCGACTGACTCTTGATTTTGACTTAGATCATGATCTCACAGCTCACAGGTTCAAGTCCCGTGTCAGGCTCTGTGCTGACAGTGCAGAGCCTGCTTGGGATTCATTCTCTCTGTCTCTCTCTCTCCCTCTCTCTCTCTCTCTGCCCCTCCCCTGCTTGTGCTCTCTCTCTCTCTCTCTCTCTCAAAATAAATACACTTAAAATAAATTGAAATACTAAACTTCATCAAACTGAAAATCTGCTCTTCACAGATACCATTAAGAAAACAAAAAAGCACCATTAAAACAAAAAAGCAAGGTAACAAGCTAAATACAAAAAATTAAAAAAAAAAACATTTACATAAGTGTAATTTGTATGTATATAAATACATACACATAAGTTGAATATATGCAAAACTCTTTCATCTTAATAAGAGAAGCCCACCCAAAAAAAATTTGTCAAAAGATATACACATGGACAATGAGTACATGAAAAAATGCTTGATATCTTCAGTCATCAGGAAAATGCAAATTAAAACCACAATGAGATAAAACTACACACCCAATAAAAGGCTAAAATTTTTAGACCAAAACCACCAAAGGTTAACAAGGATGTGGCACAATTGGAACTCCACGTACAGATCTTTGGTAGCTTCTAATAAAGTCACACATACATCTAACCTATGATCTAGTAATTTCACACCTAGGTTTGAAAACATAGGTATACAAAAAAAATTTGTATGTGAGTGTTCATAGCTTTACTCATAACAACCAAAAATTTGGGAAAAAAACAGATCAACAAGGATATATAAAACTAGGATATATAAAAATCAACTAGGATATATAAAAAAATTATGATATATAAATACCAAACTGCAGCAACAATGACAGTAACAGAATGAACCACTGATACAAGTAACATTATGGGTAAATCTCAAAAACATCCTGCTAAGGGAAAGAAATCAGATATAAAGTATATAATTCCATATATATGAAGTTATAGAATAGGCCAATCTAATCTAAGGTAAAGGCAAATTAAAACTGGTTGTGTTCTACAAAGGATTAAAGGGTAGGAGAAACAACTGAGTAGGGGGTACATGAGGGAACTTTCTGAAGTGTTGGTATTCTATTTCTTCATAAGGATTTGGGTTCACAAACAAACTTTTGGCAAAACTTAAATCATACACTTAAAATTTATGCATTTCACTGTATGTAAATTTTACTATAAAAACAAAGAATTAAACGAATATTCAAGTCTAGTTAATGATATGGAAGCTGAATTTGTTTGGGGATAAGATGCACGGATATCTAGGGGCACCTGGGTGGCTCAATCAGTTTAAGCATCCTACTTGGGCTCAGGTCATGATCTCACAGCTCACAGTGAGTTCAAGCTCTGCGTCGGGCTCTGTGCTGACAGCTCAGAGCCAGGAGCCACTTCAGATTCTGTCTTTCTCTCTCTCTCTGCCCCTCCCCTGCTCACACTCTGTCTCTCAAAAATAAATAAACATTAAAAAAAAAAATTAAAAAAAAAAAGCACCGATTTCAGCAATTTACTTTAAAACACATAACAGGGGCACCTGGGTGACTTAGTGTGTTGACTCTTGATTTCGGCTCAGATCATGATCTCACAGTTGTGGGATCAAGCCCCAATAACAGAACAGCACAGAACCTGCTTGGAATTCTCTCTCTCTCTCTGCACTCCACCCCTGCTGGGTCACTCGCTCTCTCACAAAATAAACTTATAAATTCATAAACTCATGAATAAATAAATCATAAAAACAAACCACCAACCAGTAAGCATGACTGAAAGATGGTTAGAAGAATGAATAGATGGACAGGTGATAAAACAAAAAACAGCAAACCATTAATTACAGAATGTAGGTGATGGGGAAATGGGTGTTCACTGTACAATTCTTTCAACTTTTATGTTTGAAATTTTCAACAACAAAATGCTAAAAGGAAAACATGATGAGCACAAGAAGCCAAACAGAAAAAGTTCTAGAACAAATTGATTCGTAATGTCAAACATCAAATCAGTGTTTGCCTATGGCAAGAGATGGGGTGAATGATGACAGAGGAGCAAGAAAAAACTTTCTAAGGTGATAGAATTATTTTATATCCTGATTGGAGTGTTGGCTACATGGATATATACATTTACCAAAACTCACTGAACTGTAGAGTAAAAATATATGCCTTACATTATATATAAATTATACTTAAATTAAATTGATTTCTAAAATATGTTCCCTATATCTCTCTCTGCCCCTCACCCCATCTCAAAAGTAAACATTAAAAAAAACTTAGGGGCACCTGGATGGCTGTCAGTTAAGCGTCTGACTTCAGCTCAGACCATGATCTCGCAGTCTGTGGGTTCGAGCCCTGCATCAGGCTCTCAGAGCTTGGAGCCTGCTAGGGTTTCTGTCTCCTCTCTGCCCCTCCCCCTCTCTGTCTCTCTGTCTCTGTCTTTGTCTCGAAAACAAACATTAAAAAAAATTTTTTTAAGATGTTCCCTGTAGAAAATCTGGAATATGCAGAGAAATTAAGCACGCCCATCACACCAACCAAATAAAGTATCACCATCCTTCTCTCTTCTGACAAAGACCATGCCCACTGGAAATAAAAATATACCTCATGTCTTCCTTAAAGGCAATATAGAAATACTAGTTAAGCCCCTGAATTTTGGAATCCCTTTCTCAGGTGAGTCAAAACCTACTAACTTAAATCCCTTCAACTCCATTACTACTTTTACTAACCACTGTATGCCTAAATCTCCTCATCTGAAAAATGGAAATATTTACCTTAAAGGGTTCTTGTAAATTTTAAACAAAATAATGTATGCACACGCTGGCTTTTATTATTTTTAAAGGTGAAGAGTCACCTAGCTTTTAGAAATCATCCTGGCAGGGGCGCCTGGGTGGCTCAGTCGATTAAGTGTCCAACTTCAGCTCAGGTCATGATCTCAAGGTTCATGAGTTCAAGCCCCATGTTGGGCTCTGTGCTGACAACTCAGAGCCTGGAGCCTGCCTCTGATTCGGTGTCTCCCTCTCTCTCTGCCCCTCCCCCATTCGTACTCTGTCTCCTCTCTCTCTCTAAAATAAATAAAACATTTAAAAATTAAAAAAAAAAAAAAAGACCTCAAGTGGAGAATAAGGATAAAGGCAAATCAGAGGAATGGCAGGCAGGAAGGTGGTTATGAAAATAAGATGGTTAGGGGCACCTGGGTGGCAGAGTCGGTTAAGCGTCTGACTTTTGCTCAGGTCATGATCTCGAGGTTCATGAGTTCCAGCCCCATATCGGGCTCTGTGCTGACAGCTCAGAACCTCGAGAGTGCTTCACATGCTGTGTGTGTCTCTCTCTGCCCTCCCCCGCTCATGCCTCTGTCTCTCTCTTTCTCTCAAAAGTAAATAAACATTTAAAAAAAATCATCCTGGCAAAAAAAATCCACAAGCTTCCCGTTTTCTCTTTCTTTTTTTTTTGGGGGGGAGGGGGGTAGGCCTTTAATCCTCTTAGGTACACCCACCTCAAGTTAGTCTATCTTATTCAAATGAACCTCAATTCCTCTTGAAGATCATATCAAAATCCTGGGGGCACCTGGGTGGCTCAGACTGTTAAGAGTCAAACTCTTGGTTTCAGCTCAGCCCAGGCTCAGCTCATGATCTCATAACCGTATGATGGAGGCGTCACTCCATGCTGACAGCACAAAGCCTGCTTGGAATTCTCTCTCCCTCTCTCTCTGCCCCTCCTCCCACTTGCACTTTCTCTCTCTCTCAAAATAAGTAAGAAAACATTAAAAAACAAAACAAAACAAAACAAAAACCCCTGAACTGTTAAAGCACCCAAAGGGTGGGGTAACAAAATAAATACAAATGAAACAAAAAACTAGATTAGGAAAGATGGCAGCTGGCTGAGAATGTAGGATCTAATGTGGTGAGCAAAACTGCCCAAGGAAACAATTTCTCCTCGGATAAAGTCCAACAAGTTTATTAAACAAAATTTGTTTTTGCTCTTCCTGTATCATTTGGGTCAAAATATGTAAGCTGGAGGATATTAAGAACATGTTCTAAAGAATAACTAGAGTCATAAGGAGAAAAAACAGAGTTACTTACATTCTAATGATTGAAGGTAAAGGCATACTGAAAACTGGATTAGGAAAAACACCTCTGGGTAGAGAGCACACCCTTAATGTGAATTCAACAATATGAAAACAATGAAAGAATAATTTAAACCATGTACATTATGCTTGCAATTCTGCTCAATAATTATATACCCAAATGAACACAAGAAAGATAAAATTTTACCATTCTCTAGTTGGTCTCACTTCCCATGTGCCTCTCGTGATATAAACATTTTACTGTGCTGTCAGATTCTAATGTTGAGAGCCATTTATTTTTCCCACAACATGAACCATAAACACAGCCTACTACTTCTAGTGTTTAACAATGAAATGTGATTTGTTCCAATACTAAAGGACAAACAGGATACACTGGACTCTAAGAGACTGTATGTCTATATTTTATGGCCAACTTTAGGGATTTCCAAGGTTATTTTGACTGACATTTTTGCCTACCTTGGGTCTGTGTATTCTGACAGCAAAGTGAAAATCCTAGTGGCGAGAACTAAAATAGCAAGCCTATTAGACAACTGAGGATACTAGTAGGGAGAAACCAAGGATTCACGATCCTCTATGCTAATGTCAGCCACCTTATTCAACAAACCCTTTTTGGCTGTTTTGCTACTAGCCACCGCTCAAGGTCATAATTAAGAAGACAGTTAAGATACTATTCTATCCCCCAAAAATCTCACATTCTGGATAAATACAGTAATCTTAACCCCAATGTGGATTTCCATACATGTAAGTCTAGCCTAGACACATTTACTTATATACTTTATGGGCAATCTTTTGAATTTTGGTTTCAGTATATATATGAGTTCTTCCTGTTAGAGATAATCAGAAAAAAAGAGCAACTGAAGATTAATAAAAATGACAGGAAAGAAAAGAAAAATTTTTTAAGTATTTATTTTTGGGAGAGAGAACAATCAGGAAAGCATGTGCACACAGGCTGTCAGAGCAGAGCTCTACGTGGGACTCTAACTCACAAACCATGAGATCATGACTCAAATGGAAATCAAGAGTAGGACACTTAACCAACTGAGCCACCCAGGCACCCTGAAAAGAAAAAATATTTTAAATTGAAGCTTGTTCAAGATAAAGGAAGATGACTGAAATTAAGTCCAGGCCTTAGAACTGCTATCTAGAACTACTATCTGTGAAGAAAAATATTCATTCACATGGGAATAAAATGGGTAATTTCAAGAGTCTAAAAAGAATGATGTACTCTGTGATGGCAAATCACAGGATAAATACAAGTTAGGTGATCCAAACTTTTTCCATCCAAGCACCTGGGATCAGACCAGAATCTGGAAATGTTAACTAGGCAACAGAAATTAATTTTACAGTAGCTTATTAATATTTTAGAAGATATACTACCATTGATAATGTATTAGCTACCATTTATTCAGTTTACTATTTTCATTCAACAAGTATTTATTGAGAGTCTATTGTAATGTGGCCACTGTTGTAGGCACTGGGATCAGCAGCCATGAGCAGGATACAGAAAGTCTTTGCTTTCATGAAAATTAGATGCAAATGAGGACAAACAAGGCACAAGTAGACAAACAATCATGATAATTTTAGAGAGAA
Organism: Panthera tigris; assembly: GCF_018350195.1. Classification (NCBI taxonomy): domain Eukaryota; kingdom Metazoa; phylum Chordata; class Mammalia; order Carnivora; family Felidae; genus Panthera; species Panthera tigris. Next base: position 45,672,418 of record NC_056665.1, read on the forward strand.
ATCTGTGCTATTAAGAAAATAAAACAAAGAGGAAAAGCTGACCATCAGTGGGCTCCTCACTAAGAAGCTAAAGACCTGAAATATGAGAAGAAGCCACCAGTCAGCCACAGCACACAGTGCTAAAGGAAGAGCATTCCTAGCAGAGGAAACAATAAAAGAAAGATCATGTGGCAGGAAGAGGCCTAACAAACAACAGAAAGAAGGGGAGGGGAGGAAAGAAAGATGGTACACAAGCTGGATCAGAGATGGTCAAGGGCCAGATCAGGTAAGGTCTGTTAAGGAACCACGTGCCATGCTTTTATTTCATTTTATCCTCACTAAAAACTATTATCTCGAAGGAACTAAGGATTATAGAAAGTTAGGCAACTTGCGCAAAGTCTAACACACACATCTGGATCTTAATTCTGACAGAAGTTGCTGGTTTTGGTCTTTCACATTTTAAAAATTAAATGTACAGTTATGCACGCTTTCATATGTTCACTCACGACTCTGGTTCCAATGACATTATTTTTATATAAGATTATGTTACTCAGCCACAATGTCTCCTATTTTCCTTGGAGATTTTTGGAACTTAGCCTCCACAGTGGGAGAATGCTAAAGGTCTATTAAAATGGAGTAACTGAGGGGTGCCTAGGTGGCTCAGTCAATTAAGCATCTGACTTTGGCTCAGGTCATGATCTAGAGGTTCATGAGTTCAAGCCCCACGATGGGCTCTGTGCTGACAGCTCAGAGCCTGGAGCCTGCCTCTGATTCGGTGTCTCCCTCTCTCTCTGCCCCTCCCCCATTCGTACTCTGTCTCCTCTCTCTCTCTAAAATAAATAAAACATTTAAAAATTAAAAAAAAAAAAAAAAAGACCTCAAATGGAGAATAAGGATAAAGGCAAATCAGAGGAATGGCAGGCAGGAAGGTGGTTATGAAAATAAGATGGTTAGGGGCACCTGGGTGGCTCAGTCGGTTAAGCGTCTGACTTTGGCTCAGGTCATGATCTCGAGGTTCATGAGTTCAAGCCCCATATCGGGCTCTGTGCTGACAGCTCAGAGCCTGGAGCCTGCTTCAGATTCTGTGACTCCCTCTCTCTCTCTGCCCTTCCCTGGCTTGCACACCCTCTCTCTCTCCCTCACTCCCTCCCTCTCTCGCTCTCAAAAGTAAATAAACATTAAAAATTAAAAAAAAAAAAAAGATGGTTAGCTATTGGTTTTTTTAACAACCAAAATTCTCTACATATTCTCTCAGATTTATAGAGGTAAAGCAGTCTGTGTTTGACCTAGTCCTCCTCTTTTCATTTTATTATGACCAAAAAACTTTTTAAGTATAGTTGACAATGTAACATTAGTTGCAGGCGTACAACATAGTGATTCAATCTCTCTGTGTTATGCTATGTTCACCACAAGATGCTGCCATCTGTCATACAATGCTATATAATACCATTGACTATATTCCCTATTCTGTACCTTTTATTCCTATGACTTATTCATTCTATAACTGGAAGCCTGTATCTCCCACTCCCCTTCACCCATTTTGTCCATCCCCACCTCTCCCCTCTGGCAACCACCAGTCTGTTCTCTTTACTTATAGGCCTGATTCTGCTTTTTCTTTATTCATTTGTTTTATTTTTTAGATTCTACATATAAGTGAAATCATATGGTATTTGTCTTTCTTTGACTTATTTCACTTAGCATAATACCCTCTAGATCATGTTGTCACAAGTGGTGGCAAAATCTCATCCCTGTTTTATGGCTGTATAAGATTCCATAAAATGGCCATTTTCATCTGGTACTATATACAGTTCTTTAAAGAAATGTGATTTCACAGAAAGTACAATCAAATCTGTGACAGTCAGTCTGCAGATGTTTTGTAATAAAAGTATTACATCACATGATTTTCTTCACTTAATGACTACTTTCTATTAAAGAACACAGTTGTTAAAGTAGACTTAGACTTTGTAAAGTGAACCTATTTACATGTGTACTTTTTCACATATTTAAACATGATTCTACCACTAAGAGTTGAGAAGAGCCAATTTCCGTATCAACAATGTAACTTGCTGCTGGTATTTATCAAAAACAAAAGTTCACATTTTGTTTAAACATGGTAAATTATACATGTACCTTTCTCTCAAATTTCCTTGCAATCCCCACTAAATGAAAAAATATTTTAATTCACCAAAAAAGAAAAGGAGCTAACAACAAGAAAGAGCAACAAAATCTTATCATCTGACAACAACTCCCAAAAGAGAACAGAAAAAAAAAAAAAAAAAAAAAATGACTAAGATGTCATGAAAGCTAACACAAAAATATTTCTTAAAACTGAAGGACATAAGCCCTTGCTACCTCCATCTTCAGAAATCACCATTCTCCTCATCCACTCCATTCCAGTCACAACAGCTTCTTGGCTTTTCCTTGAGCAGGCCAAGTATGCTATGCTATTTAATCTGCCCGAAATGCTTGTCCCCCAGATAGCCACAAGGATCTCACTTGTTTCCTTTCAGTCTGTGCTAAAAATGTTTCCTTGTCCTTGAGACCATCCCCGATCATCTTACATTTAAAAAGTTAACCTCACTCCCGTCTTCTTTTACCAGCTCAGTTATTGCCATAATTACCATATGTAAAATTTACTTGTTTTCCCAATAGAGCCTAGTCTTTGTTTTCACATTATGTGTCCCAAAGCTTAGAACACAGAGTTGGTATTCAATAAATACGTGTTGAGTTATTACTTAAAATAACCTAAAGTTGTGACACAACTATATCAAAAGAAAGGGTGAAGAAAGAAGTGTGGATTTCTTTTCCATAAGAAGTCAAAAGATAACTGGCACAGCAAGGCTCAAACGTTCTGACTTGAGAACCCCTTTAGACTCTTAAAAATAATTGAGAATCTCCCAAAAGTTTAAATTCTAGGTTATATTTAATACAATATTAGAAAATAAAATCAATGCTTAAAAATTTATTTTTTAAAAACAGCAATAGTAAGTCTATTACATGCTAATATTAAGTAACATTTTATCTTTTCAAAAAAGTTAAAGAGTAGTACTATTACACATTTGTGCTAATCTCTTTAATGTCTGACTTAATAGAAGAAACTTGGATTCTTAAATCTGCTTCTGTATCCTATCTAATAAGAAATCCAGCTTTTGGGCGCCTGGGTGGCTCAGTCGGCTGAGCGTCTGACTTCAGCTCAGGTCATGATCTCATGGTCCATGAGTTTGAGCCCCTCGTTGGGCTCTGTGCTGACAGCTCAGAGCCTGAAGCCTGCTTTGGATTCTGTGTCTCCCTCTCTCTGCCCCTCCCCCACTCACCCTCCTCTCTCTCTCTCTCTCTCTCTCTCAAAAATAAATATAAACATTAAAAAAAAAAAAAAAAAAGAAACCCAGCTTCACACAAATATGTACTTAAAAGAGAAGAATATCTTGGGGCACCTGGGTGGCTCAGCAGGTTAACCATCCGACTCTTGATTTTGGCTCAGGTCATGATCTAGAAATTGGTGGGTTTGAGCCCCACATCAGGCTCCACAGCTAGCAGCACAGAGCTTGCTTAGGATTCTCTCTCTCTCTCTGCCTCTCTCTCTGCCTCCCACCACCCTGCTCGCACTCTTTCAAAATAAATAAACTTAAAAAAAAAAAAAGAGTATCTTTAATAACTTTGTCAGATAAGTGTATATCCTATTCTTTGATATTAACCCAAAACAAAACTTAGTAAGTATAATTTTGTAAAGGTTACTTGCAATGTTGAATCTGATAACTTATCAATGAAACTTCTTATCATTTCATTAAATATCTATTGATTTATCTTGCACTTAAATAGATCTTTCACACATACATGACTTTGTAATATCATGCACAGGTCATTAGAAAAGTTGGTCCACAAAGTTATGCATATCTTGCAAACACTGACACATTTCATTATACAATAGTCATTTTATACACATTTTGTTAATATCACCATCAATTTCATCAAAAAGGTCCTAAGAAGCTGCCAAACTCATAGTGGCAGATATGCATTCCAAAATTCTAATTTTTGCTTGAAAGCCTTAATTTTATCTTGGCAATAATTTCTGTCCGTTGTTTTCCCTCACTTCATTTATTTTTGAGAAAACATACACAAATACCCAAGTTTAAGTAACTACAGTTTTCATTCTTTCAAGTAAAAATACAGTTCCATTAAAAAAAAGCAACTAAGTTTGCTAGTTCATCCTGTAACTCAATCACACAAGTACTTTTCTTCAAGACAAGCATAATTTGGGATGAAGCAAAAGTGCCTTACAACATTCTCATTTTATCACATGAAACATTAAAAAGAAAAAAAATACTAAAAAGACATGTACTCAAGGGACAAGATTAATAAAACAGGTTTTACTGCTTTATAAAGAACTTTGTTAAAAGAAACTGGTTTTATTTTTGTTTTTTTCATGGTTTTCATTCTTAAATGAAACTGGCTTTGTAAATGTGTAGTAATGAAAAATATGATGACTATTAGTACAGTTTTAGCCACGGTCTGAATATGCACTGCAGGGCCAGCAGTTTTGCCCATCACTGTTTGTACTATCACTGCAAATGCCAACATAGGTAAGTAGTGAAGAAGAACTTACTATTATCAAATAGTTTCATTCAACCCAGCCAATTTGCTGAAACACTTGCAGAGCTCCCCACAAGACGCCATACTGCTGTGCTGTATACATATAAAATAGTAAGAGGAGATAGATCTTCAAGGAAAAGAAGAGGGATGGCAAGAAAATTTGTCTTTCTGTGTATACCCTTCGTATCTTATGAATTTGGTACCCTGTGTACTGCTTTTATCTTTAAAACTTAAATATATTTTTTAAAAGACAACAAAATCACTGACATCAAAAGTAACTAAGCAGATATATAAGCATACTATAAGAAATATGATAGTAATACCAGAAAAAAAAAAACAAAAAACCTCTTAGGAGTTCGACTTCAGCTCGGGTAATGATCTCACAGTTTGTGGATTTGAACCCGCTGTGCTGACAGCTCAGAGCCTGGCGCCTGCTTTGGATTCTGTGTCTTCCTCTCTCTGCCCCTCCCCCACTCACGCTCTGACTCTCTCTCTCAAAAATAAACAAACATTAAAAAAATTTTTAAACCATGTACATATATTAATTGCCTCAAAAATTAACTAGTTAAAAACCATTCAAAATATTGTCTGGTATCTTGGTGGCTGCTCCTGCTTGGGGCCATCCCTCACTTAAGGCAGGAAGATGGTGGCTGCAAAGAAGACAAAAAAAGTCGCTGGAGTCAATTACCTCTAGTCTCCCAACTTCTTACGAAAAGTGGAAGTATGTACTGGGGTACAAGCAGCTGAACATGATCAGACATGGCAAAGCAAAACCGATGATCCTCGCCAACAACTGCCCAGCCTTGAGGAAATCTGAAATAGATTATTACACCATGTTTGGCCAAAACTGGTGTCTATCACTAGAGTGGCAATAACACTGAACTGGGCACAGCATGTGGGAAATACTACAAAGTATGCACACCGGCTATCATTGCATTGACCCAGGTGATTCTGGTATCATTAGAAGCATGCCAGAACTGACTGGTGAACAGAAAATCACACAAAATTTTCCTTAAATAAAACTGGCCAGAGCTTGTTTTAAAAAACAAAAAAGCCCAAAATACTGTCTGGAAAAATACTTACAAATCAGGATTAAAAATAAATAAATAAAGCAAATACCCACATACAGGTGAGAAAATGGCTGTGAGACATACCTTGTAACAATAACTTTCCAGAAAAATGTCCATGTATTTCCACTCATATTTGAAACATTATTCTGTATTATAATTAAAAATCTCATTTAAAAAGCTAGTTAAGGGCGCCTGGGTGGCTCAGTTGGTTCAGCGTCTGACTTCGGTCATGATCTTGTGGTCTAGGATTTCGAGCCCCGTGTTGGGCTCTGTGCTAACAGTTCATAGTCTGGTGCCTGCTTCGGATTCTGTGTCTCCCTCTCTCTCTGCCCCTCCCCGGCTCATGCTCTGTCTCTCTCTCTGTCAAAAATAAATAAACATTAAAAATAATAATAATAAATAAATAAAAGGCTAGTTAAAAAGCAACAATTTCCTTCAGACTAGAATGTCTGATGACTTAGTTAAAAACAATGAAGTATGCACACCTTGCCATTTTTAATTTTTTTTTTTAACGCTTATTTATTCTTCAAGAGAGAGGATGAGCAGGGAAGAGGCAGAGAGAGGGAGACACAGAATCCGAAGCAGGCCCGAGGAAGCTGTCAGCACAGAGCCCGACACAGGGCTCGAACCCACGAACTGCAAGATCATAACCTGAGCCGAAGTCAGACGCCCAACCAACTGAGCCACCCAGGCACCCCTACACCTTGTCATTTTTAACAGTTAAGTGATTAAACCCTCAACATATGAAATGTAACACAAAGTAAAATATTTTATTTTTTTCTATTTCATTTGATCATAATTAAGATCAAATCAGAACTTATTTATTTTAAAGAACAGAAAAATAATACAGTGTTTTATGGCAAATATAATAAATTACTACATTTATTTACTTCATAAATAAAATTTTCATAGAAATATAAACCCACTATCAACATCTAAGTTTAGGTTTCTCAGAGGATGTCCTGATCCAGAAAATAAGAGATTATTTCTATATATAAACAGAAAACTCAAGGGTGCCTGGGTGGCTCGATGGGTTGAGTGTCCGACTTCAGCTCGGGTCATGATCTTGTGGTCTGTGAGTTCGAGCCCTGCATCAGGCTCTAGGCTGACAGCTCAGAGCCTGGAGCCTGCTTTGGATTCTGTGTCTCCCTCTCTCTCTGCCCCTCCCCCACTCATGCTCTGTTTCTCTCTCTCTCTCTCTCTCTCTCTCTCAAAAATAAATAAATGTGAAAAAAAAAATTAAACAGAAAACTCAGAAGCAAATTGGACTCCCCACTAAAAGGAACCAGGGCTCCTTAGAGATTCCAAGACTGAGACAGGAAAGATATAAGATGAGCTTGAACTTCTTGTTGTGCCAAAGAGAAAGGAAATACAGTATTCATAAAAAATTATGTATGTCAAAAACACAGGAGCCAGGGTGGAGAGGCTCTCACTGGACAAACGTGGGATAATTTGAGCATCAAAATAAGTAAAGGCAGTAATGGATTTATAATCCATTGAATAAAACACGAAGTAGGTAGGTTCATATTGATAATAGACAAAAGAGTGCTTCTTCCATACAACAGCCTATTGATTAGAGATGGTAGAGTTTGAAATAAGCATTCTGCAACCATCAAAGTAAAGATCAACAGAGGCAAGAATCATCAATGGATGTTTACATAATGTCATTATCATCCTTAACAAAATTAACATAATTCCTTAATATCTAATATCCTTGATATATGATATCCATTCACATTCATATTTCCCCCAAAGTGTTCCAAAAATGACTTCCTACAATTGATTTGAGTGAGGATTTAAACAAGGTCAACACATTACATTTGGTTGCTACACATAAAATATTTTTAACATCGTCTGTCAGCAATTATGGAAAAGCCTAACACACAAACCAAACAACTTACACTTGTAGATTCTCCAGAATCAAACACAATCCAATGCCTTTGCTGTTCCCTTTATCTGCAAGATTCCTCAAAATTATCAGTATGGCTGATTCTTTTTAGTAAATGATCACAACTCATCACCTCTAAAAAGAAGTTAGGCCCTCCCTAACCACTCAATCCACAGTACAGCTCCACTTCCACTCATTCTTCATTACATGGTCTTATTTTCTTCATGGCACTCACCACTACCTCAAACTATTCTGTTTATTATGTTTCCCACAGTAGAATGACAACTCCCTGAAGGCAAAGTGCCTTCCTCACTGGAGACCAAAAACAATACTGAGAACATGAGACATTCAATAAATACATACTGAGTAACTAAGTAATAACTCAGTACCCTTATTTAAAATGTAAGCTCAATTTAGTATTTGTTTTTAAACATTTGTAGCTCACTCCACATGTAAAGATATGCATTGAATACCTGTAGAAACCTGGGTCAGCTGTTACCAAGAATCGGTGGGATCAGGAAAGAAAGAACAGAGGTGTAAGGCATTCAAACGCAATTCTGGACTTTAACTGAACGATTACAGGGTTCTGAAAGAAAAATTATTCAGGACGATTTAAAGAGCATTACCAGAAATAGAACAAATTTCATCTCTTAGTATCATATGAGAGCTATTAAATCATATATAATATCTACAACGGGAGAGAAGTATTATCTAGAACAACAAACATGGCTGCCTCCTGGGTTTGTTGTTTTTTTTCCTCACCTAATATACACATGAAGGAATTTAACTCTCAGTACAGCACTTCTTTCTAGGAATTGAATCATAATGAATACACCAATAAGTACCAAAAACACCTAACTAAAAATATGAATCATTAAATTGGGACCTAGAGAAACCTAGAAAGCCATCCCACACTTCTCATTTAACAATTGAAAGAGATCAGAAGCCAAGGATGGTTATCAATAAAGTCACCTATCTAATAAATAGCAAGCAAAGCTAGATCTAAAATCCAGATCTCCTATCTCCAACCTTATACTCTTTCATAAGATAATGTCACCCATAGAATGCTAATGTCAAGTTACTAACATACTTTAATTACTATCATTTTTAATGTTGTCACTTTTTTTCTTCCTATTGAAGTCCTAGCTCACAGAGGGGAAAGTTAAAACAAGACACATATACTATGCTCTAAGTAAATAAAGCATGTTACAGAAACCCCTCTTTGGCAAAATAATAAAATGTCTAAAAAATTTAATTGGCATGGCTCAAGAGTTTTTAATCCCACTTTAAATTTTAAAATGAAAATAACGGGGCACCTGCCTGGCTCAGTTGGTGGAGCATGGGACTCTTTACCTGGGTGTTCTAAGTTCGAGCCCCACACTGGGTGTAGCAATTACTTAAAAAATAAGTAAAGAGCCACATATATAAGACCCACCATCCCTGTGAACAAGGAGAGAGTCTCCACTCTTCCCAGTTTTTCTTAAAATATTGTTCAGACGAATTCACAAACATCGTCACCAGCTTTTAGAATACTACTCTGAATCTTAGATGGCAAACAAATGAGCAGGGGAAAAATGTCATGTGTCCAAGGTTAATGAGAAGAAATGGACAAAAGTAAAATAATTCAAGGCTTTAAAAAAAATTAAGGATTGTTTTCAGAGTAAGAGGGCCTCTTTCTCATCCCGTTTTATCTCACAACACAACCAAAGACTACTGTTTAGTATGAAAAGCAACAGTTTATATTGACATGAAAATATTTACTAAAAAACATATAGTAACAAACCATCAAAATGTAGATCTTCACCATAATAAAGCTGAGTAAAAATAGTATTACAGAACTTCCACGTAATATCGAAATCACATTCTAACGTTTGAAAGCAAACACACACACACACACACACACACACACACACACACACACACAAAATGGGAAAGCAAATGGGACCTCAGCTTATATTTTCCCCAGGCTGTTCTTTTCGACTGAAGAGGTCCCTAATACAAGAAAATTAAACATAAAAATACCAAGTAAAATAAAGTTTGTATTAAGTCGGGTTCAAAAGCTAAAACAACTATAAAATGAAGTCTATGTCAGCTGGCACCTGACCACTCCAGAGAGTTCTAAATTCATACTGCACATAAATCAAGAAACAGGAAAGCACACAATACAATGGAGTCACCTCACAGTACGAACATGAACAAATTAAATGAATACCCTATATACTTCCTGGTATTTTTAAGCACTAAAACTTGGGACTTGCGTTAAGAAGTATCTGTAAAGATCTATTATAGCCTATTTAAAAGCTATGGTGCCAAACCTCTATTTCTACAGTACAGAACAGATATTTCCACTACAGCCTTGCCACTGCCTCTGACAAATTACCTAAGGACAATAATAAAATATACAGTTTATTTTCTAATGAGCAAACCAACTCTACACAAAAATCTGACGCGTCTGTATTTCTGCTGTTCCGCGGACGTTTCCTTGATCACATAAGACGGCAACTCCCTAACCGTCAGGGCTGACTTAGCGCCCTCCAACACCCCCGGTGCGGGTTACCTTCATCACTCCATTGTCAAATCGCACTCCCACGCCTCAGTCCTCAGTCCCCTTCCTAGACTCTAGGGAGAGTCCAAAGAGGAAAAGAAATCCCCTCACCCACACTCCCTTACTGTGGGGTGTGGGTGTGTCTGTAGACGAATGCTTTGCTCAAACACAATTAATTCTCTTGCGAAGACCCAGACCCTAAGTCACTATGCAGCCAGCAGTAACCGGCCGGTCGCCGACCCCAGCCTTCCGCGGCCGCAGCCCTTCCTCTTTCTCCCCTCCAGGCCGGCCCCTCCCCCGTTGCGCGCACGCGCGGCCTCCAATCGATCCCCTCCCCCCTAGCCCCCTCACCTTAATCATTAGCTACCCTTTTCCCAGAGTCCGGGAATCACTGGCCCAGGAAGGAAGACAGCAGATGGAAGAGGGGAAGAGGATGCGTCGAGAGCCAGTGATCTGGGCTTTCAGATCTCGGCCTAATAGGCCCCTATAGTCAAGAGCTGCGTCTGTCACCGCCACCAAACCGTACGAGCGGCAGCGCCTGGTTCGGCCCAGTTCACCCGGCCTGGGTTCAGAACGCCTGATTTGATCCCACAAGAACTCCTTCCCTGAAGCTGCGGGCGTTTCCGTGCTGCGCAGACCGAACACCTCGCCACCGTCGCCGCCACTGCTGCTGTTCTCCTGCCGCCGCCGCTGCCGCCGCCTAACCAATCCCTCCTCTACCGAGCGAGCACGACACTCCGGGTCTTTACGACAGTTCGGAAAGTGAGGGAGCAGTAGTCTTCACGCCTCCATTAATATCTGTTTCTGCGCTTGCTCAGATTCATGTTTCTCAATGTCCCGCCCCCTCTTCCTCAGCCCTCCCCCTTTGTACTTGCTTTACGAAGTCTGTTAGCGAAGCCTAACGATTTCATGAAGCTCGTTATTTTATTTTCCTTGGTGATTGTATTCTACATTTAAGCAAAATACTATTTATTGGCTAATTTTTTCGTAACTGAAAAGTACAATTAACCACAGAATTATTGACTACATTTACAGTACATTTAAACGAAAACACGGTTTACTGTCACACACAAAAAATGATACCCAAATCATACTCGCTAATGACATAAAGATCATAGCACCCCGATCTTAGGGTGAATTTGCTTCCAGAATCACATCAAAAGTGGTAACATATCCTGGGAACTGACTGTACAATCACCTACGCCTTCTTAATTATTTTATGAAAATCAGTAGATAGCAATTGCTTCATTACGTGCATTAGGAGGATGTACGGAAGGAGAATATAGGCTTTAGAATCAGTCAGACAGACTTCCTTTCAAATCCTGATGATGCCAATTAACAGCATTCGGATTCATTATACCTTTATAAGTCTTTCCAAAAAAAGAAAAGAAAAGAAAGAAAACGTTAGTTACACTTCAATTTAAAAAGAAAATAAAAGGGCATCTTAAGCAAAAAATAAAATAAAATAAAATTGTTTCTTTACAAAAAGAACATTATTTACCTCAAAGGGTTCTTGTGAGATTAAATAAGACAGTTCATATAATGTTGTGAACATTATTTACCAATTAAGTGTTCAATAAACATTAATTCCCTCCCTTTATTATCAACCTTCCTCAATATGTTTTCTTTTGTTCACTTGTGTTCTCCATACTGTTGTGTGAAGGAAATATATTAAAATAATAATAATAGGGGCACCTGGGTGACTCAGTCAGTTAAGTACCCGACTTCAGATCAGGTCATGATCTCAAGGTCCCTGGGTTCCAGCCCCACATCGGACTCTCTGTGCAAAGAACCCACTTCAGATCCTCTCTCTCTCTCTCTCTCTCTCTCTGCCCCTCCACTCATGCTCTCTCCGTCTCTCAAAAATAAATATTTTTAAAAAGAAAAAAAGAAAAGAAAAGATCACAGACTTTGTGGGAAAACTGGAAGAGCATTGGAGTAGGAATTTTCCTCAGTCCTCCTATTTTCTTGCTCTAAACATAAAATTCTACCTGGACTATCTTATCTACTGCCATGGTTTCAATTGTTATTGACTCATGACTTCTCAAAATCATGTACTTCCAGAACAATATTTCCAGACCTAACCTTTTTTTCAAGCTCTTGACCTGTGCTCTTCAAGGAAGTAGACACTGGCCACATGTAGCTATTGAGCACTTGAAATGTGGTGAGTATGAATTGAGAAGCACATTAAGTGAAAAATACACATCCAATTCAAAGATACAATATAAAAAATTGTAAAAATCTCAATAATTTTAATATTCATCACATGTTGAAATAATATCTTGGTTAGATTGGGGTAAATCAGTGTTTCTCAAGCAGGGATGATTTTGTCGTCCCCTCCCCCACCCCCCCCCCGGGGATATTTAGCAATATCTGGAGACATTTTTGGTGTTCACAACTTGGGGGAAGGATGGCTACTGACCTCTACTAACAAGAGGCCAGGGATGCTGCTAAACGTCTTACAATACACAGGACAACCCTCCACAACAAAGAATTTTCTGGCCAAAAATGTCAATAGTACAGTTGAGAAATCCTGGGGCTAAATAAAATATACCATTAAAGTTCATTTCACCTGTTTCTTTTACTTTTTAAATATAACTACTATAAAATTTAATCTGTAGCTCACATTATACTTCTGTTGGACAGTGTGGACTGATCTAGACCCGTATGGCTATTTTACTGGATATGTAATTTCCACTTTAATGTCCCACAGGTATCCCTAACACATCATGTTCAAAATAAATAAAAATAAATAAATGTAGGTATACATATAGGTATATAATATAGGTTACACTATAACATGGAAGGAACAGGGTGGTGTAGTAGTGCTCTGAGAACACAAAGATGGAACACCATAGTCAAACCAAGAGGAAGTGATGTGTAAACTAAACTTTGCGACATAAATGAAGACAATCAAATGAAGCAAATAGAACATTCCAGGCAGAAAAGATCAGTACACTAAGGTACAGAAACAGCAAGAAGCAAATTCTCTAATAGGATCTACTGAATGTGTTGTGCAGAGAAACTATTGAGAGATAAGGGAAGAAAAGTAGATAGAAACAGATTAAGTAAGGTTGTTTTTGCTAGCAGGAGGAATTTGAACTATTTTATACTTAAAACTATGGTAAGCCATTAAAGGAAATCAACCGGAGGAGTAATAATCAGATTGACTATCAGAGATACCATTATATATTCAGAGTAGGGGCTGGATTGGAAAGGGACAAAATAGAGAGGCGAAGACCAGTTGAACTGGCAAGCAAAAAGTGACGAGGGTGGTGGAAATGAGAATGAGAAGGAAGAGACAGATACAAGAAGAGTAAACAACTGGAGTGAAGGAGAAGGAGAATCTCAGAAGCTTCCAAATTTACAGTAAGCGGTTGGGTGGAAGTGCCATTCAGGAAAAAGAATGGCAAAACCCAACTTTGGGGTATGGAAATTTTGATTGGGGTGGGATGAGAAAGGAGGTTGAAAGGAAATAATTACTTCTTTATTGGGCAAGTAGAGTTTGAGGTGTCTAATATTTAGCCAAAGCATAGATTCCAGTAAGCTGTTGGATATGTGGGTTTGGAGCTCAGGAAAAGTCTGGGCTGAAGACAGAGTTTTGATAGGAATTAACTTGTGATCGCTGAAGCAGTAATTTTGATGAGGTCACCCAGAATATCAGTGAAAAGAGACAGATATCTGGGGAAAGGTGGTATTTTAAGAGTGGAAGAATGAAAGTGGAAGTCCCAGAAAAATAAGGATGGGCCAGAACAAAAGCAAAGAAAGAAAAACCCAAACAAATAGGTGGCAGGCCAAGTGAGAAAAAGAGTTTCAGTGATGAAGTGGGTGATCAAAGATATGAAATGTCCATTAGTTTGGCAATAAGGAGATCTGTAAACAAGAGTAATCTCAGTAACTGTCATACATTTTAGAACAGAGGTTCTCAACAGGGTTGACTGTAACCCCCAGGGATTGACAATGTCCAAAGATATTTTTTGTTGTCACAACGGGGAAGATGCTGGTGATATCTAATGTCTACAGGTCAGGGACATTGCTAACCATCCTATAATGCACAGGACAGCCTCTAAAACAAAGAATTATCTGGCCCAAAATGCCATAATGATCCAGTTGATAAGTCCTGGCTTAGAATGCACTGAACATTGTACATAGACAAGGACCAGTACTTTTTCATGAAAATGGTAAACTGGAAAAAGAAAGATAGACCTATATTTAGCAGGATATGGAGTCAAGAAAGGGAAGGCTTGAATCCTATCAGTATGCTCAGGGGAGGAGAGTAGCAGAAAAAGAGAAATGAAAGATAATGGAAATATAGGGATGCTCAAAGGAGACAGAGGAAATGGGATTTAAAGCTCAGATAGAAGAATTAGCCTTGGATAGAAGGGATATTCCTTTCATTGAAACAAGTGAGTAGAGGGAGGAAAGGATTGCACAAATGAACTAAATTTGTTAGCTTCAGGGGACAAGTCCAGGGCTTGCTCATTGAATGACCTTAATGTCTCTGAAACTCTAAGTAAGGTCATCTACTAAGGCAGCAGTTTTGGAAATGGCTGGGTGGAGAGTAATTAGGAGACAGAGATAAAAAATCAGAATAGTCATTAACATCATGGCAGGGCAGACAGTAGGTAGACAACAAATCAAAGGCAGGAAGCCCAGAACAGATAGGGGGAGAGGGGTATGACTGAGAGGTCAGGTGCCAGGGAAGTTGTATTTAGGGGAATAATGGTAGATTATAGATTATAGAATTGGGAGAGATCCCTCACCTGAATTATATACAGTTTCCTGATTTCTGTGCTTGTGCTCCCACCACAATTATCCCACCACTCCCAGTGCAACCTTCAACCACGCTCAGAGTATGGTAGAAACTGATTGAGACACTAAGTTGCCTAAAATCCTTCAAGGACCTTCCATCACCTACACAATAAAGTCACAAGTCCTTGGCTTGTCAAATCAAGCTCTTCAAAATCCAGATTCCCCAGAGCCATTTCACACCACCCATTCCCACCATCCTATTGCCTGCCCCAGCTTAGACTTTGGTGACCTTCTCAAACTACTTGTAGTTCTCCAGAAAAAAATATAGTGTTCCAGTATCTCCCTGCCTTGGCACCTACTATTCCTTCTGTCTTAAAATATCCTCCCTCTTTCCTCCATATCCTTCATCCCTGCTTTATCTGCTTAGCAAACTCTTATCCATTCCTCAAAGCCCTCCTCCATGAAACATTCCCTTTCCTTGCTCCCTTGTTCTTACAACAGAGCTAATAATCACTCCTGCTTTTGCACTCTCTTCAATTTTTGCATATACTTCTATTAGAAGTATATTTATATATACCTGTCTTCCCACCCCCCCAAAAAAAAAACTAAGAATAAAACAAATCATGTCCTTTCAGTAGAAAAATACTGCTCATTAAATATTTACTGAATTTACAGAATAAGGAGATGCGGTTCTCGTCTCTATTTTTGCCACTAAGAAGCTAGAAATCCTTAATCCTAATCAAATCACTTGAAGCCTTCCAAAAATTAATTTTACTCTCCTGCGTAAAGATCACAGCTACCCAGCATATAGTCCAAACCAAATTCCGCTTGCGTGAAACTGCAGCGAAATAAAATTTACCAAATTAGCCTGCATATATGGGCCAGCAGTATCTAACTATCTAGTAGGCAGGAGTTTGAGAAGCTTGCTTTAAACACAAAAATACTGAGCTGAATTAATGGGTCACTTGCAATAAATGGGAAAAAGGAACAATTTCTACAAATTACCAAAGTCAGAGGGAAAGACTGGTATGCCCACCAACCATCGCATACTTCACAATTACAGAAAGTCTGCAAATGAGAGTAACTGAGTATGTGGTCAGCTTTGAGAGCTCTTCGGAAGAAAATGATGTTTGGAGATTAAATGTAATGAGTTAGGGAGACCTTGGGAACTTGCTGAATATAATTATTTCAATAAATATATTTCCTCAGATGAAAAGGTTTGGGAAGAATTAAAAGGACCTAAGAGATGCACTAGTCAGAATATTTAGCGATTCACAACATTTTACTTTCCAATTAATGTACAAGGATATCACTGAAACTTGAAACAGAAAAGAAAATGTTACAGATTTTACAACACTGCTGATTTAGTTGAGGCAGTACAGGACCTCATTAAAACTTTATATATAGGGCTGCCTAGGTGGCTCAGCCAGTTTGGTGTCCGACTCCTGATTTTCAGCTCAGGACACGATCCCACAGGCTCAGGATGAAGCCCTGCAACAGGCTCTGTGATGAGCATGGAAACTTCCTGGGATTCTCTCTCTGTCTCTCTCTTTCTCTCTCTCTCTCTCTCTCTCTCTCTCCCTCTGCCTTTCTCCCCCCCGGCCCCTTGTGTGTGCACTCTCTCTCTCAAATAAAAACAAATGATTTAAAACTTTGTATATAAATTTTGATTTTAGATTATAAAACACAGACTGTTTAAAGATTATAAATCTTTATTACACATACAGAGGAAGTAAAACAGAGAAACAAAGAGAAAATCTTTAGACACAGAACTTCTTTCCTATTACTAACCTACTTTAAAGTCATTTTTTAATCTAATGAAACTATTTTGAAATATAGACTAAAAAGTTGAGGAGTTGGGGTGCCTGAGTGGCTCAGTCAGTTAAGCGTCCGGCTTCAGCTCAGGTCATGATCTCACAGTTTGTGATTTCGAGCCCCACATCAGCTCTCTGCTGACAGCTAGGAGCCTGGAGCTTGCTTTGAATTCTGTGTCTCCCTCTCTCTCTGCCCCTCCCCCACTCGTGCACGCGTGTGTGTGTGTGCTCTCTCTCTCTCTCTCAAAATAAATATTTTAAAAAGTTAAAAAAAAAAAAGAAAATTTGAGGAGTTATTTGGTGGAAGGATAACCTCAAAAGAGTACAATTTTGGTAACTATTTGTAATTTTTAAAGTTTCTCTGACTGCTTTTGGAATGCAACCTTCAAGACACATTTGAATTACGAAGCACTAATACTATCCATGTGGCTCAGTTTCTGAAAAAGTGAGGCAACAAATTATGGACTAAGAGGGAGGCATAGAATGCCTGAAATTTTGTAGAAATTTCAAGTATCCTGAAATAGTTCTGGATATCTGGCCTAATTCTGGCCAGAAGTTTGAGGCCATCTGGTTCTGTGAAAGTATATTTTCAAATAAAACTATAGGAAAATGAAAGAGAAAGGCACCACCCACCATGGTCATATAGGCCTAGAAACACAACTGAGGTGTCTGAATTGATTGCCAACTGTTCTCAGAACTAGTTTCATCTGCTAATCCCTAGTATTTATATACTCTTTGTCAAATGGTCATAAGTTTACCACTGAAGTTTCACATTAATTTAACACTTTTTGCAATGTTTTTGCAATGCTGTTTTTAAAATCCATAATTTCTGGAGGTGCCTGGGTGGCTCAGTGGTTCGAGCATCTGACTCTTGATTTCATCTCAGGCTGTGAGTTTGAGCCCTGCACCTGGCTCTGGGCTGATGGTGCGGAGCCTACTTAAGATTTTTTCTCCCTCTCTCTCTGACCCTCCTGCATGCTCTCTCTCTCTCTCTCTCTCTCTCTCTCTCTATTTCAAAATAAATAAATAAACTTAAAAAAATAAAATCCATAATTTTTGAAGGACTCACTCCTGTTAGCATTAAAAAATTCACAAGTTTCTGATCATTAAGTTAGGCTACATAATCTCCAATGTCAGAGCTCTAACCTTTCCCAGTTTGCTTGTAAGATTTATACAAACCCTGCAAATATTACAATTTCAAGTATGATTTACACACTGGCAAATTATTTGCAAATTCAGAACAAGAAGTAAAAATGTTTTTATTTACTTGCTTGCTACTCACAGATCACATAAAGTTTTCTCCAAACATCAAATGTTTCCCCAAACCATACTGCAATTCTTTAATTGTCTAACGTGTACCTTGAATATAATTGTGGGCTATAGGATTACAAACAGAGACTGTGCTTTTTTAGTTTTTAGATAATACAGTAAATTTGAAATATGTAACATATAATGGGGGACTATTCAGAAGTATATAGAAGAAAAAAGAAGAGAAATAAATGAAACTGCCCATGTCATGAAAAGAGATTTTAAAAGTATTTTACACCTTGAATCTGAATGACTTTAGTATTCAGTGCTTCTGGTAAGATTTTAACTATTTTCACATTTTATAAAGCATAAGTCATTGTTACACTACTGTTTCAGAACATTGGAAAGATTATTTAGAGATTTTAGTTTAACATCTTATTTTGAAATTTGCTCAAAGTTTTTAAGTTTTGAAAATATGAACGGGTCAAAGTTGACGAAGAGCAAACTCTGAAATCTCATTTATTTGGATTATAAGGATAAATAAAATCATTCTACTCTGAAACCTTCAGTCTTTTAGGATTGAGTTAAACTAGGAAAGAGTGCCACCTGCTGAATAAAAACTACTTAAACATGTCAACATTGTTTTTCAGACCATCTAAAGTTCTAGCATTTTTTTCTCAAAGATGTACATTTAAGATGATCTTCAAACAGGGGTGCCTGGGTAGGTCAATCAATCAGTTAAGCATCTGACTCTTGATTTCAGCTCTGGTCATGATCTCACAGTTTGTGAGATCTAGCCCAGCATGGAGCACTGCGCTGACAGCATAGAGCCTGCTTGGGATTCTCTCTCCTCTTCTCTCTCTCTCTCTCTCTCTCTCTCTCTCTCTCTCTCTCTCTCAGCCCCTCCCCTGCTTGTGCTCTCTTGGTCTCACTCTCACACTCTGAAAAATAAGTGAACATTTTTAAAAAGATGATCTTCAAACAGAAAATCTTCCTTAAAAAATCATTCAACTAAATGTTCTCTCGCAGTAAAAGATAATAGACTGGCCATATGTGTCTACTATCCCCAACATCATCCTGAGAAATTATAAAGGAATCAAAAAACATACAAACCCAGGCACCTGGGTGGCTCAGTCAGTTGGGCTGATGACTCTTGATTTCCACTCAGGTCATGATCTCATGGTTTGTGTGTCTGGATCCACACTGGGCTCCGCACTCACAGTGCAGAGTCTGCTTCAGATCCTCTGGCTCCCTCTCTCTTCCCCTCTCCTACACACACACACACACACACACACACACACACACACACACACACACAAAATGTTAAAAAAAAGTACACCCCCCCCAAAAAAAAAGAAAATGGGAGCAGATTGTTAGCAAGTGAGTTATTCCTCCCAAACATCTGGAAGATAGAAATCAGAGAACTAGTAACTGGTATAGCAGAGTGGAAAAATCTATACCACAAAACACTACTAAAAGGGCTACACCAATGAGGGAGCTGATATTCTTACAGAATACACCAGAGGCTAGATATATGGGCCCAAAACAAGGGAGGATGAGAAACAAATGGAGAAATGAAAGAGAGAGAGAGAGAGAGAGAGAGAGAGAGAGATGAAGGATGCCTGGCTGGCTCAGTTGGTAGAGCATGTGACTCTTGATGTTGGGGTTGTGAGTTAAAGACCGACGTTGGATGTATAGATTACTTCAAAATAAAAGAAAGAGATTAATTTTAAGTGTACATATAGCATGGTCAAAAGTCTCTACGCCTCTGTTAACCATGTAAAAAAATATATGGCATCTAGGCTTTGAAGTTAAAAAACAAGGATGGCAATCCTGAAAAGAAAGAGATTGAATAGTTGAGGAGAACTAGAGCAGCTGGTATAACAACCTATACTAAATACTTCTAGGCCATACCTGCCCATACCTGCATAGCAGTAGGCATCACCTTTTTGCACAGACTTTGATTAGTTTTGCTATACTACATCATTTAAAAATATTTATTGACAAGCGTCCGACTTCAGCCAGGTCACGATCTCGCGGTCCGTGAGTTCGAGCCCCGCGTCGGGCTCTGGGCTGACCACTCAGAGCCTGGAGCCTGTTTCCGATTCTGTGTCTCCCTCTCTCTCTGCCCCTCCCCCGTTCATGCTCTGTCTCTCTCTGTCCCAAAAATAAATAAAAAACGTTGAAAAAAAAATTTAAAAATATTTATTGACAAACCAAGATATGCCAGATATTTGAGGGAAAAACTGTAACATAAAAGAGACTAAGATGAACATTTAAAAAAATGACTATAGAGAGTAGGCATAATATAACAAATCAGTGGGAAAATATTTGAAACCTCTACTATCTTCAGAAATTAAAAATGATATTGCATCCTTATAAAAGGAAAGGGATGTTACAAAAAAGCAAGAAAGAATGCTTAGAGATTAAAATGATGGTTTCTGAAACTAAAATTCAATAGAAAAGTTGAAGGATAAAGGCAAGGAAAAGAAACATGAGAGACAAGGTAAGAATTCTAGAGACCCAATCCTAGAAGTAAAATATCTAATACGAGTTCCAGGAAGGGAGAACAAAGAATATAGAGAAAAGAAATTACAAAAGAAAATAAATACCCAGAACTGAAGATGAGTTATAAAATTCCAAAATCATTTATTCATTCATCTCTTGATGGATACTCAGATTGTTTTCACCTTTTAGCTACCGTGGATAACGCTGTTATAAACATTCATGTACAAGTAGCTTTTTGAGTCCCTGTTTTCAATTCTTTTGGGTATATCCAAAAGTGGAATTGTTGGGTCATATGGTAATTATAAGATTAGCTCTTTGAAACGCCATCAAACTTTTCCATAGTGGGTGGCTGCTGAATTGTACATTCAGCAATATATGAGAGTTTTTGTTTCTCCATATCCTTGCCAACACTTGTTAACCAGTCTTTTTGATTATAGCCATCCTAGTGAGTAGAAAGTGGCAACTTAGTGTGGTTACACTCTGTTTCATTCCCTTAGTGGTTACCTTAGAAATTATTGTTACCTTTATACCCGCCTGGGAAGAATCCATAAATGGTTGAACAACATTTACCACATACACCCCCAGACACATGCACACACATCACTTATGCTATTTTTTGTCATGTATTACAACTGTATCATTTAAATGCCACAGACATTATTTTTTCACACCGCTTATTTTCACAATGTGATTTAGACTCATCATCACAATTATCATTTCCTTTGGTCTCCATTGCTTTCTGCACCTGATCTTTCATGCAAGATTTCCTTCTGCATGACAAACAACTTCTAGAACATTCTTTAATGCTTATTTTCTATGGGCAAATCTTTTACTTTCCTTGGAAATTTATTAATTTTGCTTTCATTACTGAAGTATTTCTAGCATGATAATTTTCTCACAGTACCGTGAAGATAACATTTCACTGTCTTTTGAAGCTCTTGTCATTGAGATATCAGTGGTGAGTTTAACTTCAGCTTCTTCAAAGCTAATTCATCTTTTTTTCTGGCTATTTCAACATTTTCCTCTTTGTCTTGCTTTATTAAAGTTTCATTGTTACATGCTTAAGTGAGGATTTATTTTTATATATTCTGCTTGGGCTCTGTAAGGTGTCTTAAATTAGTGGATTATCAGCAATCATGTCTTCAAAGGATTGCATCAGATCCATTTCTTCTCCTTTTCTTCTGGGATTCCAATTAAATACGTTAGATTCTCTCACTGCATGTGATATGTTGCTTGTCTTTTATATTGTTTTATTTATTTTCTAACTGCTCCCAGCTTCATTCTTGATAGTTTATTCTGTAATTTATTCTAGTCACCTAATTCTCTCTTAGATTGTGACTAATATACTAAACCATTTTAAAAATTTTTGTATTTCATTTTCATTTCTGGAATTTTTATTTCCTTCCACATCTGCTATGTCACTTTTTTATAGTTTAAAACTCCTTACTAAAATTTTCAAGCTTGATTTTTTTCAATAATCATAGTTGTTTTCCAAATTCTGTGCCTGATAATTAAAATTTCTGGAGTCCCTGTGAATTGTTTTCTTCTTGTTTGGTTTTGCTGCTGATTTTAACTCATGGTCCCTTGTCTCTTTGTGTGCTTCTTTGTCGTGTGTGTGTGTGTGTGTGTGTGTGTGTGTGTGTGTGTGTGTTGGGGGGGGTGCTTCTGCTTCTTTACATGTGTTCAGGACATTGTGCTTGAAATTCTACTTACAGAAATCATCTGAGACCTCTTATGTCTATGTACTATGTTGTTATGTTTATACATGATATAAACTCTACTTTGGAAAACAAAATTAACTTTTAATATTTCATACAGAAGAAAACTAAGAGCAGAAATCAACGAAATGGGGGAAAAACAGACAACTTAGAAGAAATGGGTAAATTCCTAGAAACATCCACTGACCCAAACTGAATCATAAAATAAGAAATATGAACTTACCAATTACTAGCAAGTATATAGAATCAATAAAACAAAAACCTTTCAACAAACAAAATCCAGGACCAGACAGCTTCACAGGTGAAGTCTACCAAATTTCAAAGAACAAGTAATACCAATTCTTCTCCAACTCTTTCAAAAGTAGAAGAGGAAGGAACTCTTCCAAATTCATTTTATGAGGCCAGTATCACCCTGATACCAAAACCAGACAAGGACACCACAAGAAAAGAAAATATAGGCCAATATCTTTGGTGAACATAGAAGCAACAACATTCAATTAAATATCAGCAAATCAAATTCAACAATTCATTAAAAGGTTAGTACACCTTGATCAAGTGGGATTTATTATAGCAATGCAAGGATGGTTCAACATCTGTAAATCTGTCAATGTGATATACCACATTAACAAAAAGAAGGACAAAAATTATATGATTATCTGAATAGATGCAGAAAAGGCATTTGGTAAAATTCAACAACACTTATGATAAAGAACTCCCTACAAAGTGGGAATGGAAGGAATGTATTTCAACATAATAAAGGCCATAAACAACAAGCCCACACCTATCATCATACTCAGCTGAAAAGCTGGAAGCTTTTCCTATCAGATCAGGAATAACACAAGGATGCCCACTTTCACCACTCTTGTTCAACATAGTACTGGAAGTCCTAGCCACAGTAATTAGGCAAGAAAAATAAGTAAAAAGCATCTGAATTGGTAAGGAAGAAGTAAAACTGTCACTATTTGCAGATGACATAATAAATACTGTATATAGAAAACCCTAAAGACTCTATCAGAAAACTGTCAGAACTGATAAATGAATTTAGTAATGTTGCAGGATACAAAATCAATACATAAAAATCTGTTGCATTTCTTTTCCTTTTTAAACATTTTTTTAGTGTTTATTATTGACAGAGAGAGAGAGAGGGAGAGAGAGAGAGACAGAGCATGAGTGGGGGAGGGGCACAGAGAGAGGGAGACACAGAATCTGAAACAGATGTGGGGCTCGAACTCACGGACAGCAAGATCATGACCTGAGGCAAAGTCGGACGCTCAACTGACTGAGCCACCCAGGGCCCCACTGTTGCATTTCTATACACTAATGACAAGCAATCAAAAAATAAATTAAGAAAACAATCCCATTTACAGTTTCATCAAAAAGAATAATATACCTAGGAATAAATTTAACCAAGGAGTTGAAAGATTTGTATACTGAAAACTACAAGAAATTAAGGGAAAAAATTGAGGAAGACACAAATAAGTGGAAAGATATTTTATGCTCATGGATTGGAAGAACTAGTATTGTTAAAATGTCCATATTATCCAAAGCAATCTACAGATGCAATGCAATCCTGATCAAAATTCTCACGGCATTTTTCACATAAATAGAACAAACAATCCTAAAATTTGTATGGAGTCACAAAAGATCTGGAATAGCCAAAGCAATCTTGAGAAAGAAGAACAAAGTTGGAGGCATTGTGTTCCTTGATTTCAAACTCTATTACATCACCCCTTGAACAACATAGGGTTTAAGAACACCAAACCCCCAAGCAGTCTAAAATCCATGTATAACTTTTGACTCCCCAAAAACTTAGCTACTAGTAGCCTACTATTGACCGAAAGTCTTACTGATAATATAATCAATTAACACGTAATGTGTATATGTATTATATGCTGTATTCTTATAATAAAGTAAGCTAGAGGAAAGAAAATGTTATTAAGAAAATCATGAGGAAGATGGGTGGCTTATTTGGTTAAGCATCCAACTCTTGATTTCGGCTCAGGTCATGATCTCATGGTTCATGGGATCCTCTCTCCCTCTCTCTCTCTGCCTCTCTCTCTCTCTCTCTCTCTCTCAAAATAAATAAATATACTTTTAAAAATCTTTTTAAAAACAGACACATAGATAATGGAACAGAATAGAGAACCCATCTTTTATTTACTTATGTGTGCCAATACTCTCAAACCTATTCTCTAATGGTACTTGTGATAGCTTACATGAGCACAGTAATATAAGGGTAGAAACGTAGATAGATCAACACTTTAGAAAGACAATTAAAAATAAGGGAGGATAGCAAAACGCAGCCTGAAGTAATTATGAGATGACACAAGAAATACATACCATAGAATCCTGGACAATTTTTAGATGTGAGCCACAAATTTAGCTTTAGATTCCTTTTGGTCAAAGCCAATAAGTGAATGTAATCAGCTGCAAGATTCATGAACATCAATAAGGTAATATATGTCAGAAGCAGCAGAAATTTTCCTTACATTGAGATCTGAAAAAAATATTACCATTGAAGGGACACCGTGTGACAGTAAACATTCTTTTTTTTTTTTTTAATTTTTTTTTAACGTTTTATTTATTTTTGAGACAGGGAGAGACAGAGCATGAACAGGGGAGGGTCAGAGAGAGGGAGACACAGAATCGGAAACAGGCTCCAGGCTCCGAGCTGTCAGCACAGAGCCCGACGCGGGGCTCGAACTCACGGACTGTGAGATCATGACCTGAGCCGAAGTCGGCCGCTTAACCGACTGAGCCACCCAGGCGCCCCGTAAACATTCTTAACAACATCCCTATATAAGTATCATAGTGAGTTTCATGAAGGAAAGAGAGCTGAGGTGGTCTATACCACAGTGAGATCCACAATTCTTTACGAAAGAAGGTGAGTGGGGCACCTGGGTGGCTCAGTCGGTTGATTGCCTGAGGCTCAGGTCATGATCTCATGGATAGTGAGCTAGGGCCCTGCATCGGCCTCTGTGCTGACAGCTCAGAGCCTGAAGTCTGCTTCAGATTTGTGTCTCCCTCTCTCTCTACCCCTTCCCTGCTCACGCTGTCTGTCTCTCTCTCAAAAATAAACATTAAAAAAAAAAAAAAAGAAAGAAAGAAAGAAAGAAAGAAAGAAAGAAAGAAAAGAAAAGAAAAGAAAGAGTGAGCTTGGGGTTCCTGGCTGGCTCAGTTGGTAGAGCACGCAACATTTTTTTTAATGTTTATTTATTTTTGAGAGACAGAGCGTGAGCAAGGGAGGGGCAGAGAAAGAGGCAGACACAGAATTCTAAGCAGGCTCCAGGCTCTGAGGTGTCAGCACAGAGCCTGATGCAGGGCTCAAACTCACAAACCACAATATCATGACCTGAGCCAAAGTCGGACACCCAACCGACTGAGCCACCCAGGTATTCCTAGTATGCAACTCTTAATTTTGGGGTTGTGAGTTCCAGCCCCATGCTGGGTGTAGAGACTACTTAAACAAATAAACACACAAACAAACTTAATAAAAAAAGAAAGGAGGTGAACAGCTTAACTAAAAGTAAACATACGAGAGGGAGGCTGGTATAGAAATCAAAGTGTGAGTCTGGTAATAAACTATCTCATAATCTCTTACAACAAAAACCTTCTGGGAGGTTTAGGGCCATGTGCTCTCTCACCAAGTCAAGACAAGAGCTTTGCAAGAGAGTTCTTCTATAGGAAAAATCTCCTGCATATCATCCCCTCCTGCCCTGTTGGTATGTATAGCTTATCTGAAATCCAAAAGCTAGGTAAGACAAAGACCATGGATTTAAAAAAATTTTTTTCTTTTTACATTCATTTATTTTTGAGAATCAGAGTGAGACAGAGCATGAGCTGGGGAGGGGCAGAGACAGAAGGAGACACAGAATCTGAAGCAGGCTCCAGGCTCTGAGCAAGCAGTCAGCACAGAGCCTCATGCAGGGCTCGAACCCACAAACTGTGAGATCATGACCTGAGCTGAAGTCAGATGCTCAACCAACTGAGCCACCCAGGTGCCCCAAGACCATGGATTTTAGAACACACTGCTACTAGTCACAAAGAGATCAGTTATTGCATGACATAAAGAAGGGCTACTATTCTAACATTACCATGTACGTGTGGAAAACTGTTATATGTGAGAAGGGTTTCAATAGCTATGTCTTGAGTAATCAAAGATAAGGTTTTTTAGAGAATCAACCCTATAAAAGAAATGAGAGACATATTAAGTTGTGTGATGAATTCATGAATGTTCACTATACTTTTTTCTTTACTTTTGTCTATGTTTGAAATTTTCCATAATAAAAAGTTAAAGACAATATAATTACATTGAATATCCTCAAAGAGATCAATGAAGAAGTAACATTTATTTATGAAAAATAAGAAATTATAAAACAGAAATAAACAAGAATAGATGGATACATAATTAGAAATTGCATATATAGAAATTTAAATTTAATAATATAATAGAAATTTAATACAAATTTAATTATAAATATAAATATGAATATAAATATAAAATAAATAGAAACAATGTAATAGAAATTTAAAAGAAACCCTCAGGGGCTCCTGATTGGCTTAGTTCTTTGAGCATCTGAGTCTTGATTTCAGCTCAGGTCATGATCCCAGGGCTGTGAATTAAGCCCCACTTCAGGCTCCGTGCTGAGTATGGAGCCTGCTTAAGATTCTCTCTCTTTTCCTGTTAAAAACTGAGAACAAACTGAGGGTTGATGGGGGGTGGGAGGGAGGGCAGGGTGGGTGATGGGTATTGAGGAGGGCACCTTTTGGGATGAGCACTGGGTGTTGTATGGAAACCAATTTGACAGTAAATTTCATATATTAAAAAAAAAAAAAAAAAAAAAAAAAAAGATTCTCTCTCTTGTCTCTCCCTCTGCCTTTCTCCTGTTTGTTCTCTCAAAGAGAGAGAGAGAGAGAAAGAGAGAAATCTGCAAACAACCCAACTGTATGTGAGCAAAGATTTGAGTAGATATCTTACAAAAGAAGATATACAAATGGCTGGAACAAGCATATGGAAAGACGCTCAACATATTAGTCATCAGGGAAATGCAAATTAAAACTTCAACAAAATACCCTTTCATACCCACTGGTATGGCTATAATAAAAGAGACAATAACAAGTGTTGGAAAAGATATGAAGAAAAAGAATCTTTATATGTTGCTGATGAATATATAAATGCTACAGCTACTATGGCCGTTTCTTAGAAATTAAACAAATTTACAACAAAGCCCAGCAATTCCACTCCTGGATGTCTATCCAAGAAAATGAAAACAAGTCCACACAAAGACTTATACATAAATGTTCATAGCAGCATTGTTCATAATAGTTCAAAGTGGAAACAATCCAAATGTCTATCAACTAGTGTGGAGAGACCATAATGTTTATATCTGTATGATGGAACATTGTCAGCAATATAAAGAACAACTGATACAAGCTACAAAATGGATAAACGTCAAAGAAGCTAGATGCATACACATGTTGTATAATTCATTTACATGAAATGTCTAGGAAAGGCAAATCTCTAGAAATATAAAGTATATTAGTGGTTGCCTAGGGCTGGATGTCAGAACAAGGGTGATTGCAAACAGGCATGAGGGATTATTCTGGTGTAAAAGAAATGTTCTAAAACTGGATTGTGAGGATGATTGCACAACTTGTCAATTTACTAAAAATCATTTAATTGTATATTTTAAATGGCATGTAGATTTGCTGTAGATTGGATGTTTGTGTCCCCCCTCCCACCCACCCTAACCCCCACAATTCATATGTATTCATAGTCCTCACAAATAAGATTAGTGGTCTTGTAAAAGAGGCTCTAGAGAGTTCTCTTCGTCCTTTCTGTCCTCGCCAAACACTGAATCTGTTGGCCCCTTCATCTTGGACTTCTGAGCCTACAGAACTATGAGATAAGTATTTCTGTTCTTTATTAGCCACTCAGTCTATGGTGGTTTTCTTATAGCAGCCCAAAGAGACTAAAACATTACACCTCAATGAAGCAACCATTAACCGTTTCTTTTGTAGCCTTCCAGATCTGTCTATATGTTTATATGCATAATTATACATATTATTTTTCCTTTACAAATGAAAGCTTACCATTCAAACTATCTTCTGATGTCTAGTTCCATTTGATTTTTAAAATAGATTCTATAGATATTTCCACAGCAGTATGTGTATTGATCCATCATTCTTATTAATATGTACAGAACATTCTGCTATATAACCATACCATTGATGAATCTTTATTTCCATCAATTTTGCTATTGTAAACAATGCAGTAAATAACTCAGTACATATGTTATTTCCTATAAGTATGTTATTACCTACAAGAATACATTATAACCTATGAGTAGAATTTCTGGGCCAAAAGGTCTGTGCATTGTAATTTTGTTATATGTTTTCAAATTGATCTCCAGACAGGTCAATTTACACTCCAATCAGCAATGCATGAGGATACACTAACAACACATTTTTGACAACACAAGTTAACAAACTTTTAATCTCCATGCCAACCTAAACTGTTATGAGGAAAAAAAGCACTTTCCTATATATTAACTTATCTCTTAGAAAAACAAAAATTTTCTTTCCACTGGGAACAACCTTATGGCAATATTTTTGATAACTTAGTGAAAGGGACAAATTCCTCAAAAAACACAAATTACCAAAGCTCACTCAAGAAGAAATAAATTAGTTGAAGAGCCATACACCTTGAAGAAATTGATTCTGTACTTAAAAACATCCCACAGGAAAATTCTAGATTTGGAGCACTTCAACGAGGAACTCTGCCTAACATTTAAAGAAAACATGATACTAATTCTACATGTACTTTAGCAAAAATAGAAGAGAAAGGAACATTTCCCAAATCATTTCATGGGGTCAGCGTTACCTTAACACAGAAAGTAGATAAAAACATCATAAGAAAACCTTATGCCCCATAAAAATAGATTCAAAAATTCCTAACAATGAGGCATGTACCTGGCTCATGACTCTTAATCTCAGGGTTGTGAGTTTGAGCCACACATTGGGGGTGAAATTTGGTTAAAGAAAAACTTACAGAAACTTAAAGAAAAACTCTAACAATAAAATTAATATAACCCCACACTCTTTAAAAGGATAATATATAACTTCTGGAACAAAAGCAATTTTAAGGAAAAATTTAATTTTCCAATTGGGAGTTTATCACAAGAATACAAGGTTGACTCAATATCCAAAAATCAATGAATATAATTAACCATATCAAAGACCAAAAAGGAAAAAATAAGTGATCATCTCAATAAATATGGAATAATGATTTAACAAAATTCAAAATCCAATTATGATAACAATTGTAAGTAAACTATGAACAGAAGGGGAGTTCCTCAACTTGATAAAGAGCATCTATGAAAAAACGATAGCTAACTCATACTTGCATTGAAAGACCAAATGCTTTCCTCTTAAGAACTGGAACAGTGTAAGAATATATGTTCACACCACATCTATACACCATCGCTCTAAGGTCCGAGTTAGTGAAATAAGGGAGAAGAGAGAGAGAGAGAGAAAGAGAGAAATGAAAGTCATATGGAATGGAAAAAAAGAGTTATTGTCTAACTAGAAAACAAAAAAAAGAATCTAAAAAAATATTGCTATCACATGTAACTTTCAAAAGGTATCAGGACACAAGATCAACATGCCATAATCTATTGTTTTCTGTATACTAATGACAAATAATTGAAAAATGAAATTGGAGCGCCTGGGTGTCTCAGTTGGCTATGCATCCGGGTTCAGCTCAGATCATGATCTCCCAGTTTGTGAGCTGGAGCCCCGCAGTGGGCTCTGTTCTGACAGCTCAGATCCTGGAGCCCCCTTCCAATTCTGTGTCTCCCTCTCTCTCTGTCCCTCCCTTGCTTGCACGCTCTCTCTCTTTCAAAAATAAACATTAAAAATTTTTTAATAAATAAATAAAAAGAAAAATATAATTAGGAAATCATACCATTGGGGTGCCTGGATGGCTCAGTTGGTTAAGTCTCCAACTCTTGGTTTCAGCTGAGGTCATGATCTCATGGTTTTGTAAGTTTGAGCCCTGCATTGGGCTCTATGCTGATGACATGGAGCCTGCTTGGGATTCCCTCTCTCTCTCTCTCTCTCTCTCTCTCTCTGTCCCTCCCCCACTCATGCTGTCTCTCTCTCTCTCTCTCTCTCAAAAATGAATAAACTTAAAAAAAAAGAAAATCATACCATTTACAAAGGCATCAAAAACATGAAATATTTGTGATGAAATCAAACAAAATATATGCAATATTTATATTTTGAAGGTTATTACCCATTGCTGAGAGACAGTAAAGAAAGATTGAACTAAATGGAGAGAGAATATCATGTATATGTTTGGGAAGGCAATATTGTTAAGATGTTAATTCTCTCTGAATTGATCTTTAGTTTCAACACAATTCCAATTAAAATCCTGTAAGACCTTTTGTAGTAATGGAAAAACTGATTCTTAAATTTATATGGAAATGTAAAGGATCTCAAATAGCAAAATGATTTTCTTTTTTTCTTTTTAATGTTTTTATTTATTTTTGAAGGAGAGAGACACAGCATGAGCAGGGGAGGAGCAGAGGGAGGGAGACACAGAATCCGAAGCAGACTCCAGGCTCTGAGCTGTCAGCACAGAGCCTGACGCGGGGCTCAAACTCACAGACCGTGAGATCATGACCTCAGGTGAAGTCAGACACTTAACCGACTGAGCCACCCAGGCACCCCAGCAAAATGATTTTCAAAAAGGAGAACAAATTTGGAGACTCACAATAATTTCAAGAGTTATTACAAGGTTACAGTAATCAAGACCGTGTGGCAATCCTATAAGGATAGACACAGCTAATGGAGCACAACAGTGTCCAGAAATAGATAATTGAGTTTCAATAATGTTGCCAAGATAATTCAAGAAGAATAGTTTTTTCAACAAATGGTGATAAGACAATTATACTTCCACATGCGTTAAAATAAATTTTGACTGTTACCTGACACCATATAAAAATTAACTCAAAATGAATCAGAGGCTTAAGAATTAAAAATTAATACTTTTGGAGGGGGCGCATGGATGGCTTAGTTGGTGGAGATTGCAACTTTTGATCTCAAGGTTGTGAGTTTGAGCCCTATGTTGGGTATAGAGATTACTTATTTAAAACCTGAAAAAAAAACCTTAATACTTTTTTTTTTTTGAGTTTTGGATGACCTTTATTTGTGTGTGTGTTTAATTTTTTTCTCCCAGCTCAGCTATTTATTTTAGCATTTTAAGTTTTATTTTTAAAAAATTTACATCCAAATTAGTTAGCATAGAGTGCAACAATGATTTCAGGAGTAGATTCCTTAGTGCCCCTTACCCATTTAGCCCATCCCCCCTCCCACCCCCCTTTCAGTAACCCTCTGTTCTCCATATTTATGAGTCTCTTATGTTTTGTCCCCCTCCCTGTTTTTATGATTTTTGCTTCCTTTCCCTTATGTTCATCTGTTTTGTCTCTTAAAGTCCTCATATGAGTGAAGTCATATGATATTTGTCTTTCTCTGACTAATTTCACTTAGCATAATACCCTCCAGTTCCATCCACGTAGTTGCATGTGGCAAGATTTCATTCTTTTTGATTGCTGAGTAATACTCCATTGTATATATATACCACTCCTTCTTTAACCATTCGTCCATCAGTGGACATTTGGACTCTTTTGATACTTGGCTATTGTCAATAGTGCTGCTATAAACATTGGGGTGCATGTGTCCCTTCGAAACAGCACACCTGTATCCCTTGGATAAATACCTAGTAGTGCAATTGCTGGATTATAGGGTAGTTCTATTTTTAGTTTTTGAAAAATCTCCATATTGTTTTCCAGAGTGGCTGCAAAAACCTTAATACTTTTAGAAGAAAACATCAGAAAAAATTTTGGGGACTTTGGGTTAGCCAAATATTTCTTACTAAGATGCAAAAAGCATGAATCATGAAAAAAATGATAGACTGGACATCCTCACAGTTTAAAAGTCCTGTTATTTAAAAGCACCTCTAATAAAATGATAATATAATGTAGAGACCAAGAGAAAATATTCAAAAGACACATATATAAAAAAGGACTTACAGGCACAGCTGGGTGGCTCAGTTGGTTAAGCGTCCAACTTCAGCTGAGGTCATGATCTCACGATTCATGAGTTAGAGCCCTGCATCAAGCTCTGGACTGACAGGTTGGACCTCAGAGTCTGGAGCCTACTTTAGATAATGTGTCTCTCTCTCTCTCTCTGTCCCTCCCCCATTCTCTCTCACTTTCTCTCTCTCTCTCTCTCTCTCTCTCTCTCAAAAATAAACATCAAACATTTTTAAAAAGGATTTATATGCATACTATATAAAAAAAAAAACTTAAAACCCAGTAATAATGAGACAACTCAATTTTTTAAATGAGCAAAAGATTGGAACAGACATCTCCTCACATACAGATGGCAAATTAACACATGAAAACATGTCCAAAGTTATTAGTCATTATAGAAATGCAAATGAAGACAATAACACTACATATCTACTAAAATGGTCAAAATATAATAGACTGATCATATTAAATGCTAATAAGGATTTGGAGCAACTGCAACCCTCAGATAGTGCTGCTGGGAATGCAAAATAGCATATCAAGAAAACAGTTTGGAACTTTCTCCTGAAGTTAAATATACAAGTATATTTAACATACTACCCTTTTTTGGTATCCACTCTCCCCCAAAATAAATACATATGTCTACACAAGTACCTGTATGTTAATATTTACAGTTGCCTTATTCATAATGGTAACATTAAAAACACCTCAAATGTCCATCAACTGGTCAATGAATAAACAAATTGTGGTACAACCATAGAGTGGAATACTACTCAGCCATTGGACAAAAGGAAGTAATAGTATATACAAGAACATAGATGGATTTCAACAGCATTAAGCCATGTAAAATAAACCAGAAACAAAAGGCTTCATTCCATATGATTCCATTTATATGGCGAACTGGAAATGGCAAAACTATAGACAGAAGTTGGATCAATGGTTACCAGCAACTGGGAATTCACCAGTGCTCTCTTCCAGGACCTGTATGATCTCATCTTTTATATTAAAATATCTAATCCATTTGGGATTTATCATGGTGTTAGAAATTGATTCACTTTAGTTATTAAAAATCCCAACTTTTGATCAGACATCATTACATACCTATTAAAATAGCTAAAATATTAAAAAGTAAAAGTACCAAACACTGGCAAGAATGTGGGAAATCCAGATGTCTCATAAATTGCTGGTGGAAACATAAAATGGTAAAGCCACACTAGAAGAGTTTGGCAGCTTATTAAAAAATAAACATGGCTTTTTGTTCTCTACTTTTGGAAGCTCTTTTTATATTAGGGATACTAAGCTTTTGTTTTTGACATGCCATTCACACTCCTGGGCATTTGCCCCAGAGAAATGACTTAAGTCCACACAAAAACCAACTGTGGTATATTGGTATGATGGAATACCACTCAACAATAAAATGGAACATACTGTTAATACACGCAACAGGTTGGATCTCAAGGGGCTTATGTGGAGTAAAAAAAAAAGATATTTTCAATGGGTCACATATTGTATAATTCCGTTTATGTAGCATTCTTCAAGAGAAAAAATTAGTGGAGAATTAGTGGTTGCCAGGGGTTAGAGTTGTGTGGGTGGGGGAAAGGAGTGAGTGTGACTATAAAGGAGTGGTATGAGGGAGATATTTGACTTTTTATAATGTTTATTTATTTTTGAGACAGAGAGAGAGAGAGGAGACATAGGGCAAGCGGGAGAGAGGCAGAGAGAGAGGGAGACACAGAGAGAGAGGGAGAGCAAGCTCCAGGCTCTGAGCTATCAGCACAGAGCCCAATGCGGAGATTTGTGGTTCTGCAAACCGTGAGATCACAAGTCAAAGTCGGACGCTTAACCGACTGAACCATCTAGGTGCCACAGCAATCTCAACTTTTGAGGTGCTGCTTAAATCTTTTTCAATTTCCTAAATTTTCTTATGGAACTCAGCCTGTTTGTGGATTTCTGCTCTTTAGATTGGTCTGTTTGTCTACTCATTAGTCAATACCAATTATTTTAACTATAAGTATTTTATGTTTTAATATCTGGTAGGCCTAGCTCACCTAATCATTGGTGTTCTTTTTCAGGTTTTCTAGGTGATTCTTGCTTGTTTCTTTTTCAAAATTAACTTTTTAATCAACTTGCCATGTCCCAGAAAAAAGGATTTGATAGTACAGGAAATGATACAGTATAAACTTGACATCTTTATGATGTCAAACCTTTTATTCAGAAAATGTGGTGTATCTGTTTAAGTCAGCTTTTGAATCTTTCAAAAGTGGTTTATAATTTTCCTCATATATGTATTGGATATTTCTTGTGTTGTTTAAACTTAAGTATTTTCTTTTATAGGGTGAAGAAATTCTACCAAGTGTTCTATTTGGCCTTTGTTTGCATATATGAAGCTATTCTTTTAAGTTCATATATTTTTAAGAGAGAGAGAATGAGAATGGGAGGAGGGGAAGAGAGAGAGTTAGAGAGAATTCCAAGTGGGCTCCTAGCTGTCAGCAAAGAACCTGAAACAGGGCTGGAACTCATGAACTGATTATGACCATGAGCCAAAACCAAGAGTCAGACACTGAACCAAATGAACCACCCAAGTGCCCACTATTGCTATTGTTTTTTAATATTCATTTTATAGCATGGGTTTAATGGATACAAAAAGAAAATAAGAACAATGGCTGGGCACTTGTTATATGGTATATAATTTTACATAAGTTATTTAATTCTCAAAATCAGACTTGGAGATACACAGTATTTCCTTTTTTTCAAGATAAGAAGATACATCTATAAACCTCAAAAGTGGAATGTGAATCTATGCTAATATGGCCCTAAAGCCCATGCTTTCAATTTCTAATCTCTTTTTCATGAATATAATCTACATGTAGAAATTTTGGAAAACATAAATATACAGATTTAAAAATTATTATAAGGTGGGCATCCATAGAACTACCACCTGAATCAAGAAATAGAATATTGTTAGCATTTGAGAAGTCGTGTACAGCTCTTCCCAATCACAACCCATACCTATTGTTTAAACCTAAGCACCTTCTCGACTTTTCTGGCAGTGACTTCCTTGATTTCCTTTATATATAGTTTTACCATTTCAGTATATATTTCTAAACAACATAGTTTTGCCCATATTTATATTGTGTTTGAAATGGTACAGTATGTATTTTATGTTTGATTTATTCCAACATCATTTTTGTTGGATTTATTCAGATTGTTGCATGAAGCTATATAATTACTTTGTGATAATTATTGTTTTAAAATTTTTTTAATGTTTATTTATTTTTGAGAGAGAGAGAGAGAGATAGAATCCAAAGCAGGCTCCAGGCTCTGAGCTGTCAGCAGTCAGCACAGAACCTGACTCAGGGCTTGAACCCAAGAACTACAAGATCATGACCTGAGCTGAAGTCAGATGCTCAACCGATTGAGCTACTCAGGCACCCCTTGCATTTTTTTATTTTAAGTAGGCTCCATGCCCAATATGAGGCTCAAACTCATGACCCTGGGATCAAGAGTCACATGATCTACCAACTGAACCAGCCAGGAGCCTCAATTATTTTATAGTATTGCTTTGTATGAATATGCTACAGTTTATTTACCCATTCTACTTTTAATTTGATATTTGTTGGATTTCTAGTTTGAGGCTATTACAAATTCTGCTGCTATGTGTATTTGTTTCACATGTATTTCTTGTTATATACTTAAGATATATCTCCGTCAAAGGATATGTGATTCTGTAAATTTGTTAGATAATTCTAAACTGTTTTCTAAAGTAGTTGTATCCATTTGTACTCTCACTTACTCTCAGTTCCAATTACTGTATATCTTCGCCAACACTTGGTATTATCAGTCTCTCTGATTTAGGCATCATACTGGAATATAAAGAGATATCACTGTCAATACATAATCTCCTGATTACTGAGATTGATCACTTTGTGTGTGTGTGTGTGTGTGTGTGTGTGTGTGTGTGTGTGTGTGTTTATGCCATTTGACTTTTTGGTGAAGTATGTTTTCAAGACTTGACTATTTTTTTCCTACTTAATTGGTTTCTTAATGTGTAGGAGTTCTTTGTAGATTCTGGTTATGAACTCAGAATTTGTTTTATGTGTTACAAATATCTCCCACTCCATGTCTTGCCTTCTATTCTCTTAATGGTAACTTCTGATGAGCAAAAATTCTTAATTTTAATGTAGCCAAATGTATCAATTTTTTCCTTTGTAGTCAGTGCTTTTTGTGTCCTCATATTTTTTTTCCTAGTCCAAGGTCATGATAATATTCTCTTAATATTATCTTTAAGGAGAGACAATCCTGAAGAATGGCCCTCAAATCACTGAGTTGGGGGGTGCCTGGGTGGTTCGGTCGGTTGAGCGTCTGACTTTGGCTCAGGTCATGATCTCACGGTTTGTGGGTTCGAGCCCCACGTTGGGCTCTGTGCTGGCAGATTAGAGCCTGGACCCTGCTTGGGATTCTGTGTCTCCCTCTCTACCCCTCCCGCTCTGGCGCTCTGTCTCTCTGTATCTCACAAAAATAAACAAAAATGTTTTAAAAAAATCATTGAGCTGAGACAACAGTCTTATGCTTTGGGCTGGAATTTACACCACTGGCTCCCCTGGTCCTCAGGCCTTCACACTTGGGTTGGAATTATACCATGGACTTTCCTGGGAACAAGGCCAGGAAATCTTCTTGATCCATAGATTCAAGACATTCAACAAAACCCAAGTAGGATACATTTTTAAAATCCACGCACCAAGACACAACTCCAGATTGCAGATGGAATATCTTGGGATTCCTTAGCCTCCATCATTGTGTGAGATTTTATATGTATATATATATATACACATATATATATATATATATATATATATATATATATATATATATATACACACACACACATACATACATATATATAATCTCCCTCTCTTTCTCTCTCTACACATACACTCTCACACACACACACACACACACACACACACACACACACACACACACAGATATTCTCCTACTGGTTCTGTTTCTCTGAACCTTAATACACCAAAAACCTAAAAGTAATCACATTAAATATTAATGGATGAAATATTTCAGGTAAATAATTGCCAGTCTAGATTAAAAACAACAACAACAACTGTATGTTACTTAGAAAAACACATTTTAAAATATGCAAAAAGATTAAAGGCAAAAGTTTGGAAAAAGACACACTTTGTAAACACTAACCAAGAGAAATCTGGTATAGCATTTAAGCAAAATAAAAACCACTAAAGATAAAAGGCTCACTTAACTAGTGATGAAGGTGTAAGAATTGCATATTTGTATGTATCTAATAAAGTCTTAAATTACATAAAGTCAGGGGCACCTGGGTGGCTCACTTGGTTGAGCATCCTACTTCCACTCAGGTCATGATCTCACAGTTTGTGGGTTCGGGCCTTGCATCAGGCTCTGTGCTGACAGCTTGGAGCCCAGATTGTGCTTCAGATTCTGGGTCTCCCTCTCTCTCTGCCCCTCCCACACTCACACTCTGTCTCTGACTTTCTCAAAAATAAATAAACATTAAAATACATAAAGTCACATTTGATGGTTCCACAAACAAATCCACATTCTTGTGAATTTTGTTTTGTGTGTGCAAAAAGGTGATTTTATTAAACCATGAGACAGGGCCCATGGGCAGAAAGCTGCACTGGGGTTGTAAAGAGTGACTCATTATATACTATCTTGTGAAATTCTTAACACATCTCTCACAATAATTAATGTAACAAGAGACAGAAAGTCAGTAAGAAAATAGAAGATTTGAACTTTATATTTTGTTGAGCATTTTTGTTATTTTCAGAGGGGGTATTTATCTGACTTACCTCTTCTGTCATTACCAGAAGCTATACACTTTCCATTAAGAGAAGGACACAGCAACAATTCAACAGCTGTCAACACTAAATATCTCGGTCAAGCAAAGATATATTTTTTTAAATGTTTATTTATTTCTGAGAGAAAGAGTGAGACAAAGCGTGAGTGGGGGAGGGCCAGAGAGAGGGAGACACAGAATCGGAAGCAGGCTCCAGGCTCCGAGCTGTCAGCACAGAGCCTGATGCGGGGCTCGAACTCACGGACCGTGAGATCATGACCTGAGCTGAAGTCGGACGCCCAACCGACTGAGC
Source organism: Panthera tigris (assembly GCF_018350195.1). NCBI lineage: Eukaryota > Metazoa > Chordata > Mammalia > Carnivora > Felidae > Panthera > Panthera tigris. Next base: position 45,710,761 of record NC_056665.1, read on the forward strand.
CACCCAGGCGCCCCAAGCAAAGATATTTCAAGATGAGAAAGATTTTAAAGCCTACTTGAAAGTGAGGGTAAAAAAAAAATGATATTGGCCAGGAGGATGATAAGCAGAGACTAAGTTCTCTCCACAAAGAAACAAACAAAACAAAACAACAAAAAAACAGAATGAACAGTAATAATTGGAGCTTAGCATTAGGAGGAAGGAAGAAAATTCTCTTTGGGAATGGAAATAAACTTTGGTGGAAAATAAGATGTCATAATAAAAAAATTGCAGTGGATTTGAAATCATCCTGAATCTTCCTTTTACTAACTCTACACTCTTGGACTAGTTATTGACATTTTGAATCTCAGGTTATGCTTCCATAAAATAAGATCATTCTATCTACCCCTATAAGGGTTAAATTTTTCTATAATAGGTTCTCAGAGCACTGTACCTATTTTCCTTCAAGCAATTTATTACTGAGTGTCTACACTGTGTTAGGAGCCCATACAATGGTGAACAAGAGAGACTAGGTAATCATTATCTTCCTAGAGTCTGGCATGCTTGGCAGATAGCAAATATTCAATATGTATTTCTTTTTTTAAATGTTTTTAATGTTTGTTTATTTTTGAGACAGAGAGACAGAGCATGAACAGGGGAGGGTCAGAGAGAGAGGGAGACACAGAATCCAAAGCAGGCTCCAGGCTCTGAGCTGTCAGCACAGAGCCCGATGCAGGGCTCGAACCCATGAACCATGAGATTGTGATCTGAGCCAAAGTCGGACGCTTAACTGACTGAGCCACCCAGGCGCCCCTTAATAGATGTTTCTTAAAAGATGAGCTTATATGAAAACAAAACCCATAATGAGTGCAAAAGAATTCGATAAATGGTAATAAAATATGTTATTATTACCTTTTAAGTAGTGTTCTTCTACTTCTTTTTTTAAATGTTTATTTATTTTGAGAGAAAGTGTGAGCTGGTAAGGGGCAGAGAGAGACGGAGAGAGGGAATCCCAAGCAGGCTCAGTGCTGTCGGGGCAGAGCTGGATGGAGGGCTCCATCCCACGAACTGTGAGATGATGACCTGAGCCAAAATGAAGTTGGATGCTCAACTGACTGAGCCACCCAGGTGCCCCTTAAGTAGTGTTCTTGATGCAGAAATAAGTGCACCATGTTCCTTCATATAAGTATATTTCATTAGAGATCAAGACTGAAAAAAAAATACATCATACTAAAGAAACATCCATTTAAAGTGAATTATTTAGGGGCACCTAAGTGGCTCAGTCAGTTAAATTCCAACTCTTGATTTACGGCCCAGGTCATGATTTCACAGTTCCTCAGCTGAAGCTCCACATTGGGCACTGTGCTGATAGTGCAGTGCCTGCTTGGGATTCTCTTTTTCTCTTTCTCTCTCTCTCTCTCTCTCTCTCAAAATAAGTAAATAAACATAAAAAAATAAAGATGAACTATTTAGAAAGTAATTTCAAAAACCAAAAATCATACGTTTAATGACAAAATTAAATATTCTATATGTTAAAAGTGCAAAAATATTTTTCCTCCATTTTATTTTCTATTACAAAAAATTAGATTTATGTATTGTCTATAAATAACTTCAAACTTATAAAAATAATTTAAACAGTGTACTATTAACAACTTTATACCTTTCATTTACATTTCCTAATTATTAACATTTTTGCTACATTTGTTTCCCTAATTATTAACAGTTTGCTACATTGAGTTCAGTGATTTGTAACACATCGCTACATTTGTTTTCTCCCGCAACCATTTGAAAGTAAATTGCAGATAGAAAGATACTTCTTCACGTCTAAGAACCTCAGCAAGTATCTTCTAAGGACTAAGACATTCAACATACCCACGATTTAACACTCCAGATATTTAATATTGGCACAATAACACAGTCTACTATATAAATTTCCCAACTGTCCCCAATTTCCCAATTGTTCATTTAGTAGCTTTTTTGATCCAGAATCCAAACAACAATCACAGACAAAATTTATCAAATCCCTTTAGTCTTATTTCCTACTTTTACTTTTAAGATACTGCTTTTTGAAGAATCTAGAGCTTTTATTTTGTTGAATGTCCCACAACTGTCTAATTGTTTTGTCACGATGAGATTCAGGTTAAACATTCTTGGCATTTGGGCAGGTGATGTGTCCTTCCCAAGTGCCTCAGATCAGAAGGCATAGATCTCCATTTTAAGATAATTCCATTATTAAATTGTTTTTAAAGACTTATTCCCTTTAACTATCACATTAGCTTTTGATTAGTACAACCCCTCTGTACAAGTATTCACAAAAGGTGGGAGCAGGGGAGGTTAGTGGGAAAGACACTGGAATGAGATCTTAGGTTTAGTGTCCATTTGGCCAATGATTAGCGGTGGGCACCTAGGTAACTTTCTTAAAATCTTTATTGAGAGAGAACTGAGAATTGTGCCAGATTTCTAAAGATCCTTTGAGTTCTAAAATTCTGTGACTGTGAATCAAGCTGTACGAGAGACAGAACTGGACTTGGAATCAGGAGACCTGGATTTGAGCACCGGTTCGGCCACATACCAGCTATGCGAACATGCGCAAGCCATTTAATCTCCCTAAGCCTCGCATAGATTTCACCCCGCGGAATTCGGAAGGATTAAGAGGGTTGTTGCATGTCAAAGCGCATTATAGACTGGTAAGAACTACCCGAACGTCAAGTATTATTTTATGATGTCCAGTTTTTCTCCTTTTTGTTTAGTCAACCAGAGAAAAACAACATAAAGTGAGACAGACCTCGTCAATTTAAGTTTTAAAACCAGAAAATGCCAGTAAAAGTCCTTGTGCGTCATAATCAGTGTGTGGAATGTATAGAACAGTTTTATTCCACACCTGCTTATGCTTTGATGATAAACACTGACTAAAGTTACAAAGAGGTACTCACTTGTACAGGCCGGTCCCTCCTAAGATGGTGATTGCTCTTGGGATCCCCAATTTGGCGGGGACTGTATGAGAATGGTCACGAGTACTTATAAACTAACTTCCTCACTCGGTGATCACTTTGGTGTTGAGCCCTCAGGTCCACCGGAGAGGACGGTAACCTGAGGCCAACGCAGAGGGGAAGTTGTCCTGATTTTCTAGTGAGTAGGGCAGCCCTGAAACAAACGAAGCCTCCCGGGGCTGAAGGCATGTTTCCTCCCGAGCCAGTTAGTGGGACCTGTCACCCAGGCCACCCTCAGAGCCCTCTATGTTCTTTATTTTCCAAAACTGCCCCGCGGTTTCTTTCCGGTCTTTTGATTGGAACTCGGGGAGCCTAGTTCTTTAGTGCACACTGGCCCCATGTTTTTCGATTATTCAGCAGGTCTGATAAAGTATCTCTCTGGAGGAGGTTCAGGGCGCGCACACGCCCCTCGGTCTGTGTTGAGTAACACGCGAACTATCTATGCCGCGAAGTGCCTGACACTATTGTTGCTCAAGTCTCCAGACGCTGCCAGAAAATGGCTAACGAAGAGGCGGGAGAACCGCGGCGCAGCGGACGTTGGTGCGGTTGGACGTGCCTGACCTCCCAGCCCACGCAAGGGGTCGCGCCGCCCAGGTGGCCGCGGCCGGCTCTGAGGAGCGCGCCGGACGCCGTCCCCTGCGCCAGTGCGCACGCGCGCCCGTCATCCGGGTGCTGGCTGCGGCTGCAGGTTGCGCTGGGGTGGCGGACAGGGGGCGGGGCCAGCGGCTCATTGTGCGCAGCGCTGCGCGGCGCCGGCGGCCGCTGAGGCCTGGGTCGAAGTTGGCGCTGCTGCCGCCGCCCTGCAGCCCACTCGCTGCCTCGGCAGCGCGCTGCTCTTCTAAAATGGCTGCCGCTACCGGTGCTGTGGCAGCCTCGGCCGCCTCGGGTCAGGCGGAAGGTAAAAAGATCACTGATCTGCGGGTCATCGATCTCAAGTCCGAGCTGAAGCGGCGGAACTTAGACATCACCGGAGTGAAGACCGTACTCGTCTCCCGACTCAAGCAGGTGAGGCCCGGCGAGGTCCGGGAAGGGGAGCTTAGGCCGCGCCTCGGAGCCCCCACTTCCGCCGCAGCCCCCGGCCGCCGGCAGCCGCCGGGACCCGCGGGGCGGCGCGGTGAAGAGGCCCCGGGCGGCGCCCGCGCGCGCGGGGAGGGTGAGGACCCTCCCGCGGCGCCCCCGCCCCCGCAAGCCGGGCTGGGCCTGCGAGGGGCCCGCGAGGCGTCCGGGACCGGCCGTCGCAGCCGTGCGCGCCCCTGCCTCCTCCGGGACGTCCCCGCCAGGCTGCGAGGGCTGCGGACGGCCGGCGCGGCCTCCCAAGGGCGATCGTGGAGACCCGGGAGGCGCTCGGTCCCCAGTCTTTGGCGGTAGTGAGCGCGTGCATTTCTTGGCCTCGGAGGGACTGGTTACTTTGGTGACTTCTGCGAAGTTACCGTTTAATTGTGCCCAACCGTTTCCTCCCCATCTTGTGGGGGGAATTGGTAGTGGGAGTTGAGGGGTGGGTCAGAGAGAGGGTTTGTTTTTCGCTGGGTTTTCAGTTTTTGCATCAGAGCAGTAATCTGCTTTTTCATCCCTGATTTTCTTTCTGGTTTGAGTGAGCGGTGGAATGGTAGTACAGGAGAAATAAGGCTGCATTATAGAAATTAGGAGAGCTCTTTTTAGTTATATACTTTCATAGCTAGCAACTTTTCTGCAGTTGAGAATGTTTAGACTTTTGTTCAGTATGATAATATGTGATATTTAATTATCTCGACTCGGTAGAATTTAAAACTCCATGTGATTTTGGTACCTAATGGTATTTCCCCGTGAAAGTTTCTCACACTCGTGTAGTTTAATTGCTCTTTTTTGAAGTCGGTTTATGAAATGACTGGCAATTCTAATGTCTTGAGGCTTGAGGTTTGCTAATTTTTTTTCGTTTTTATAAAATAAGTTTAGATAGATTGTGTAGCATATTAACTTCTCTTTCTAATGTAGGCTATTGAAGAGGAAGGAGGCGATCCAGATAATATTGAATTAACTGTTTCAACTGATACTCCAAACAAGAAACCAACCAAAGGCAAAGGTTGTTACGAGTTATGAACATATTTTAAAATATATTTTGGTTATATAACTTGCCTCTGCTCTTGTGCCACTTGCCCTGTTTATATAGTGCTACTCTTTGCTATTTCCCTCTGGCACTCTGCCTTCTTGGGTCAAGGAAGAAAAGTTACTGTTGCCAGGCTCTGGGTAACTTGTAGCCCTTAAGATTTGGCTGAAGCTGACCTGAAAGTGAGACCAGTTCTTTATTGCTTCCAAAAAATTACAAAGTCAAGTTTCATAATGTTTCTTCCTTCATAGTGTGAAGACCTGAAGAATAAAATGCAGTTTAATACATGTCTACCTTGCCCCACAATTGGCAGAGTATTGATGGAATTCCTTCCAAATCTTTCACCTTGACTCCTGCTGTTTTCTCTAATATATTAAAATTTTATAACCTTTATGTTTAGTATTTTGTTTGACATGGTGAACTTAATTTCCATTTATGCTATTATACATTTCTGATTTTCAGTGAAATTCAAAAAGACCTCACCAATCATACTAACAAGGTAGGGAAAAAATCCATGATTAATTAGCTTTAAAAAAAGTTTTAAATTATAGGGATATGTTAAGGATTTTAATTTTATAACTTTTAAATTAGGCTACAATATATTTCCAGGATATGATTTAATGAATAGGTAAAAAGTGGTTTTAAATTAACACTTTGATGATATAAATGGGACTTAGGTGTTTTAAAAATATTCTGGTAATTGAAATCTTCATTTGGATAATTACAAATTTCTCCCACCCTCCCATAAGGATAGTGGTACAGGGTGGACATGATGTGGATATCTGGATCCAGGTACCTATTTATAAGCTCCATGTAGAGTATGTCATGGATAGCTGCAGAATTTTTAAAAATCTCACTTTCCTTATTGCTTTAAGTGATCCAAATACCACTCTATCTGCCTTGAACCAGATTGTAACTAGAGTGAAATAATTTAACATTTGATCTTAAGCAATCTGTAGGTACTAGGACTGGATAGATCTTGACGCCATCTCACTATTTGAGTCTTCCTATGTTTGCAAGAGTTCCCCTTTTGTGCCAAAGGAAATTGATAAAGGCTAAGGAGTATTTCCTGGGTAGGATGGGAATGACAGGTGGAAATGGAGTTTAGAGGAATAACACAGTTATCTTGAAGATCTGTGGTTTTTAATGTAACTGACACAGTGTATCACTTTGAGAGATACATTTCCCTGTGTTTAGAGAAACTTGTGCTGAGGAGCGTATGCTGACAAACCAGCGGCTATTTCAAAATGAAGGATAAAAATTTTGGAAATAAAGTTTATCAGGAATTAACCATATATCTTATAGTGATTTTGATTCATGTCATTTATTTAGCACCTTGTGATAGTTTAACAGATGCCATGTATTAATCATAGTTCCACATTATTCAAGCTGATTATCGATTTTAGCATCTGAAGTAAACTGCATCTGATTTGTTCATTCTCACCTATTTTTAATTTCTCTGTGTATCTCTTTTTCAGTTATTAGGAATTTCATTCATCTAACCCTTAGAAATAATTTCAGAAGTATAAAATTTTAAGTTTTTCTTTTTTCTGTATACAGTGTGTGTGTGTACATAAGATCAATTCATTTTTTTTTCCTTTATGTGGATTATTAGGATACTTGAACTTTAATTTTTCCATAACACTGTTGTGCAGGTGTCTTGTGGTCTTTAGTTAGAAGTTGTAACATTTAATCTTTTGTCTGTAGCAGGCTACTACTGAGTACTTAATGGGACTCATTCTAGAACATGCATGATAAATAGCTCTTATCTCCTTAAATTCCATTTATAATTGTACTAAAAATTCTATGAATTACAAAGACATAATGTAAATCCCAAACTAAGAACCTGGTTTGAATCAATGTGCAATTAAATGAAAGATGCCTATAAATAAGATTATTTTAAATTTTAAATTAAGTTTAAACATAATATTTTAAAAATTGAAATTTAAATATGGAAACTTAAAAATATCAATAACAATTTTAAAACCAAGAACTTGAGAAATTAAAGTGTTTTAATGTGGTGCCATTTTTTCAGTCTAATTGCTGAATTACTGCATTAAGTTCTTTTTTCCAAATCGTATTTCACTTAAAAATATCTAGCTTGAAAATAACTTCATTTTGGTCACACTACCTTTCCTTCAGTGATCTGTTTCCTTTTTTTTTTTTTTTTTTTTTAAATTGGAATTTTTACTAGATCATCTGTAAGGTTCTTTGAGTTCTGAAATTTAATGATTATATATAGCCAGGAGCCAGAAGAAAAATGCTTTCTGTTCAATTAAAATAGATGTATAAGGAAGGAAGAGTAGAGCTCATAGGTGCTCAATCATTGTAAATATTCTTTAGAACAGATTATTAGAAAAGGAAAACGAAGGTATTACTCAGAGGTAGTCATGTAGACATTAGCAAGATACAGCATATAATAGCTTGTCAGGGAAAAAAAATATTTCTTATGATCATCTTAAGGTAGCAAATAAAAGTTCAAATGATGTTAAGAAAGCAAGAGATTAAGCTTAATGGACCTGGAAAATTATGTGAAATATTAAGCTTATTGTTATAAATGCAGGGTCGCTATTTCTTTAAAAAATTTTGTATGTTATAATGTTTCTGCTTAGGGGCACCTGGGTGGCTCAAACGTTCGACTTTGGCTCTGGTCATGGTCTCACGGATCATGAGTTCGAGCCCTGCGTCGGTCTCTGTGCTGACAGCTCAGAGCCTGGAGCCTGCTTTAGATTCTGTGTCTCCCTCTCTTTCTGCCCATCTCCCACTCATGCTCTGTCTGTGTTTCTCAAAAATGAATAAATGACCGGGCGCCTGGATGGCTCAGTCTGTTGAGCGTCTAACTTCGGCTCAGGTTATGATCTCACAGTTTGGGAGTTCGAGCCCCGCATCCGGCTCTGTGCTGACAGCTCAGAGCCTGGAGCTTGCTTCAGGTTCTGTGTCTCCCCCTCTCTCTGCCCCTCCCATGCTCTGTCTCTGTCTGTCTCTCTCTCTCAATAATAAATGTTAACAAAAATTTTTTTAAATGAATAAGTTAAAAAATTTTTTTAAAAATGTTTGTGTTTAGACAGAGGGAAGAGGGATCTGTATTCTTAACTGTATTTTAGAGTATTTAAAAAACGTAGTTATTGCAAGCATAAGCTTGTAATAAATTTTGATAATGTTATAGTTGGTTCTAATATTTATAAAATCTGTTTGCATGCAGTTAATATGGTGAAACAGTTTGTAGCTTATACTAATTCTCCCTTCTGAGTGTTTTTACATACAGCTCTCTTTGCTATGAACTTTTTACTAAGTAACATAGAAGAAAGCTTTACCGGGGAAATTTATTGTCCTATTATTTGGGTGTGTGTTAAGAAAGCAGTTAAACAGGTAGCGCTAACTCTTCATTAACTTGTTTTAGAGATTATAGTTTTAAGGTTTCTTTTGCTTTACTTAACAATGGCATATCGCATCCTTTTGATTTGCAACCCTTAGAGTCACCTCTGAACTGTAGCAGAAGTTATTTTATGTGGTTAATCAGTGTAGTATTCAGACGAATTGTATATAACGCAGTACTTATGATGAAACACACTTGCAATACGTGTAGTCTTAGTAAAGGTTCAAACTATTACGTGAAATCTGATTCTTTTTCCTCCTGTAGAGACAAGTGTAATTTTGGGTTATAGGTTTATCCAAACACCTGATGCCTAATTTTGTGTGGAAACTACCACAGACAATGAAGTTAGTTACATGTTTACTGTGTAAAGCTTTCTGAAATTTATGTCTGATAAGGATATAGTAAACTGCATAAAATATATTTAATATAATACAGTATTCTAATGTACTTTAATTCTTGCCTTTTTTTTTTTTAAACTTAGTTTGTTGGGTGTTAAGGAAACTAATCAGAACTGTGGCATTGACAAGGGCTTTGGGGACAGGATTGTCAAAAGGACAGCCTTTTGGATACCCACTAGGCTAGAAACTTTCTGAGGGTAAGGACATAGTCTTCATTTACATTAGTCTCTGTATACCTATCATAATGCTAGGCATATAATAGATACTCAGAAAATATTTGTTGGATGAATATTGACAGCCATATGATGGCTTTTTTAACTGCTTTTAGAAATGCTTATTTTGGTACTTACTTTAATTGTCTGTTTCTTTGTTGGAAGCATGTATGTCAGAGATTAATAGTGTGTTCCCTTCGAGAGGTACCTTTCCCAGTGGCAGTGGTGGCTCCCCCTTAAGCACTGACATGTAAAGTGTACTTACTCTTAGAACACATGAATCATTGCAACAGCCTTTTATTCCTTACCACTTTGTTGCTCTGTTGGAACTCCTCATAACTTTTGCTAGAATATTGTCCAGGCTTAGAAGTTGTGTATGTCATTTTTGCATCCGCAAGTCAGACCTTTTACCTCCGCCATTAGAACTTGCATTTTGTTTTACGCAGTTTATATGGTGGATTATGTTTATCATCAAAACACTTGTGTACTTTTTCCAGCTGTTTTATTGTGTCAAACATGGTGTGTATCAAGGTAGGTAGAATTTTCTAGTTCTTTAAGACAGTGTGCTTCTTCCAAGTTAGTCCTCTTCTAGGCATTCTAAATTAGGGGCAGAGGGCTTCAGACTTTAACTCCTTTTTTGTGAACTCCTCTTTCATGAAAATAAAGTATTAGTTGTCCAGGAACTAGGGGGAAAAAATATTTATTACTAGTTGGTAGCGTCCGAAATGACTTTAACGAACAGGTTGAACAATGATTTAGGGTGTAAGGGTAGAATTCATGGGTTTATTTAATTGACTCTACTATAGTTCTCATGTATATATCATATAAAAGGGCCTCAAGGTTGTGCATTTCTAGGAGTTAACCGTTCTCATCCTGAATTCCACAGCCTAAGTTAGCCATCTATGGCAGATCTGGTACCCTGGAATAGTAGTTTGCAATATAGCTTTACAGTATTGTTTTCCTGATTATTAAAGTGAAGTAATGTTCATTTAAAAAAATTGAGTAATCTGGAGAAGTACTAAAAAGTGAAAATTGCCTATAATTCCACCACCCTGAAACTATCACAGGTGTTACTTGTTTATCCAAGGTGTGTGTGTACATGTACTCATAGATTTATGTTTACGGATTTTTTTTTCAACAACTAAAATAGGCTCACATCATACATGGTGTTTTGTTAAAGGCAGATAAAATTGAAATTTTCTCTAGTCTGGAGAACCTGAAAACAGTAGTCTTCCTCGTACATTCTTTTCATTCTACCTAGCTGCTTATTTATGCTCAGTCGTCCTAGGAACTATGTTAGAGTCATTTTGAGTTTTTAAAAATACAGATACCAGGCTCCTGCCTCCTCAGAGATTTGGTTTTGGCTGCTCTGTTGGGGGCATAGGCTTCATTATTTTCTAAAAGTTCCCCAGGTGATTCTCACACAGAGTTAAGAATGGCTGACTGATCTAGACTAGAGCTTGAAGCTTGGCACCATTCTTCTTTACCTCTTTCTGTTTGGCAGTTTTGTGTACTTTACATTTTCCAAAAAACTCCACACCATTTTATTTGATTCTGACAGCAGGACTTAGAGTTAGCCAGGAGTATTTTATTTTTATTGGTAGAATAGATAAGTAACCCATTAAAAATTGAGTTACATTTTTGCTGCCTTTTAAAATCTCTGTGCGCGTGTGCATTTTGTGTGTGTGTCTTTGTTTATAGTTTAGTTATCTATAGATGACAAAGTTGACAAATTTTTTAAACTATATATTTGGGGGCACCTGGCTGGCTCATTTGGTTAAGCTTCCGACTTTGGCTCAGGTCATGATCTCACAGTTTGTGAGTTCAAGCCCCACGTCGGGCTCTGTGCTGACAGCTCAGAGCCTGGAGCCTGCTTTGGATTCTTTGCCTCCCTCTCCCTACCCCTCCCCCATTTGTGGGTGTATATGTGCTCTCTCTCAAAAATAAATAAACAATGGGGCGCCTGGGTGGCTCAGTCGGTTGAGCGTCCGACTTCGGCTCAGGTCATGATCTCACACTCTGTGAGTTCGAGCCCCGCGTCGGGCGCTGTGCTGATGGCTCAGAGCCTGGAGCCTGCTTTGGATTCTGTGTCTCCCTCTCTCTCTGCCCCTCCCCTGCTCATGCTCTGTCTCTCTCTGCCTCTCGAAAATGAATAAACGTTAAAAAAAAAAAAAAACTTAAAAAATAAAAATAAACATTAAAAAAATAAATAACATACTTTTGGTGTTTTCTGGATTTATAATGAATAATTATCTGCAGATTAAAAAATATATAAAAAATGACCTATTGGATGGCTGCTATTAGGTCTTTTAGAAAAATTTTATTACTAAAATATTAGTCTAATAGAAGAGATGTTAAAACATTGTATGCAATTGTATGCAAACAATTAACACAAAGCATAGTCTGATTATTTTTAAATATTGCATGTGATTGGGGACAGGGTGTTGCTGGAAACATTCATGTTCAGTTTGGCTTATATTCTGATTTCCTCCCCTCTTAAATCGCAATTTTATGACTAACCATTTCTACATTTTATATTTTGTAAATGTTTATAGGGAAGAGTTGCTCAAGTCACAAAGTTTTTTGGCAAAATTACTTTAAACCTACTTATTGTGTGGAGTTTTTTGTTTTTGTTTTTGGAGGTGTTTCTGAACTTGAAAAGGAGAATTGCAAATCCTTATATGACCATTTTGCCTTTGGAGGAGAAAGCCAATTTATGACCCAGAATCCTTTATTCATAATTCTGAAATACAAAAGTTCTAAAAATTGGGTTTTTTTCTTAAGTTTGGTGGCAAAAGTGAAGCTGTTTAAGGCCTTGATTTATTTATAGTCTTGATTTATCTTATTTGGCATGAATGTGCATGTATTTCATTGCACAAATATTTCTGTGATTGGTTGGGAGACCCTGTTCCAGAAGCCACTGGGAAATTTAGATTAATAAATTATATATATACATATATATGTATATATATACATTGTACTCTTCTAAAATCTGAAAATTCTGAATTATCCTTAATTATAAAATTTAAGATCTGTGGACCTATAAACATTTATGTTGCATAAATAAAGAGCTGTTTCTAGCGTCATCTTCCTTTGGTGTAAACATTTTTACTTTGCCATTTTATCCTAGACCCTAAAATCACACGAAGAATATTGCAGTGTTTTTATATGAAATTCTCTAATTCCAAAAATAGCCATGTGTTACTACTATGGATAATTTAAGATGTGATAAATTAATTTTACTTCTATTTGTATTTTGATATTCAGACTATCTTTACTGCTCAACTAATTTTCTAGTTTAGTTCCTCAAAGCATTAAAGTTAGGTTTCAGGGGTGACTGGCTGTCTCAGTCTGTAGAGCATGAGACTCTTGATCTTGTAGTTGTGAGTTTGAGCCCTACGTTGGATGTAGAGCTTACTTAATTTTTTTTTTTTTTTTTTTTTTTTTTTTTTTAATTTTAAATGGGCACCTGGTTGGTTCAGTCAGTGGAGTGTGGGACTCTTGATCTTGGCGTTGTGAGTTCCAGCGCTACATTGTGTGTAGAGATTGCTTAAAAATAAAATCTTAAAAAAAATATTAGGCTTCAATAACATTAAACTTTAAGTTAGCTCTCATCCTGGTCATACTACTTTCCTTTGCACCAGTTCCCATTTCTGTGGCACGTGCCTGAATCCTTGAAGGATTAAAGATTAGTTGATTAACTTGCTGTAGGAGTTTTGATAGCACAGGCTTAAATGAGAGAGCTATAAATGGTTACTGACTGTACAAAAAAGTGCCAAAAGTGATGTTGTTTATTGGAGTTTGAGGAGGATTTGGTTTTTCTTTTAAGTTACTTCTCATCTGTGACCTAAGTTAGGAATTCATAGAAGTACTTTGTAGTGTCATTGAAGTTGCGAATTTATAGGCCTTACTGACAGGATGGGTTTGCACATGTTTCTAGTTTGACTGGCCTGCCACCTCTTACCTTTTGTCCCCGTGAGAGCTGAATAGCAATCCAGACCTTGTTACATCCAATGTATGATTCACTCCATTATCAGTCAGGTAGCACATCTGCTCATTATATAACATTGTACTAGGTTCTGGGCTGGATGATGATCATCAGAGCTTATTAAAATGTGAGTTATATTTTATATGAGGAAAGGATGATACTTTTTTCAGTAAGGAAGAAATTACTGTATAGTTTCTAATTCAACATGTGTAAAGTAAGCCCAAAGTTACGAATTATGAAATCACTCAAAAGCTAGAGTGTAAAATTTCATGTTTTTTTTTAAATTTTGGAATTATCAAAGGTGTCTTTATATAAAGTTTGTTCATTCTAAATATACAGAACAAAAATGATGTCAGCTCATCTGTGAGACACCAACCAGAATTTTCTTATATTGTCTAAGAATTTAAAGGTCAGTTTCCCAAAATGGTAAAATTTCAGTTTTCTTAAACACCGTGTATCTATCAAATTATTGCTACGGTTTTATCACTGTATGTTTGAAAATCTTGTTCTTGTGGTTTTTATGTTTACAAGCTGATACATTAAATTTCTAGTGCTTTCATGTGATAGATCTGTTTAAAACAGTACGGGGTAGCAAAGTTGGGCCCTTTTGTGTACCTCTGCTTGTTGCCTATTTGTCATGCAGCATTTTAACGTGATACAGTAGACTTAAACATTTTATAGATGTGGCTTTGGGAGCCTCTCTTTATAAGACAAGAGATAATAGTATTAACGATAGGCACATTTGTAGCTACTCAAGGATCTAATGGCTTTGTGGGTTTTGAGAAGTGGGAATATAGGCCTAGGTTTAAATTGAAGCACTACCTTCACTAGCTTTGTAATCTGAATAATTTTTCAGCAATAGTTTCCTCTTTTATAGAATGGGGATAATAGTTTCAGAGTAGTTATGATGATAAATAAATACATTAATGTATACAAAACATTTATCCTGGTACCTGGACCATGGAAGCCACATAAGCAGGGATAGTGACTGCTGGTGTTATTTTTGTTGCCATGGTGTAATTTGGTTTTCCTTTAAGTAAACTAAAGCAAGTGAAATTCACCACAGAATGTGCAAAGCGTATGTAGTTTGTCATAATGCTGAAGGCTGCCATTTTAAAGATGGTATCTTCAAACTGAGTTAATTAACCACTCCTTACTAGGATAATGTCTTTTAAGTAGGTCATAGTAAGATGTAGTGGAAAGAATTTAGGACTGGAAATGAGAAGCCTTGGCATCCTGTTCTAACAATGCTATTTACCAGCTTTGGGCAAGCTACTTAACCTCTCAGGCTCATTTTCTCTTTCATAATATTGTGATTACCTGCCCCATGTACCATACGGTGCTTAGAAAAATCAATTGAACTTTTTTTTTTTTCCCACATGCTTTGTAAATTGTAAAGCAGGTTATAATCATAAGGAGTAAATACTGTTTGCAAACGTTCTGAAGGAGTTCCCCCCAAAGCTCTACTCTGTAGATTACTTGGTGGTGTGTTTTGTGGTCCTCTATTTTTAAAAAGCTTTTTTTTCCCCAAAAGAAGCATCTTCAAGGTTTTTGTACTGCGGAACTTTATCAAGATGTGATGGAATGTAGTGAGCTCTTTCTCACCTCATACCATTTTCTTTTCCATGGGAGGAACATCTTCACTTATTTTTTTTTAAAAATATATTAATAGATGCTTTCTGACTAGCAGACTTTGTTGTCCTTTGTAGTAACTTCCATTTTTTTTAATGTTTATTGAGAGAGAGAGCGAGCATGCATGCATGTGACTGGGGGAGAGGCAGAGGCAGAGGGAGAGAGAATCCCAAGCAGGCTCCATGCCTGAAACTCTACGCTCACATTGTTCATAACCTGAACCGAAATCAGGAGTCACTGACTGAGCCACCCAGGTGCTTCCCTTGTAGTAACGTCTAATTTCTATTTTCCCTACAATACAAACACCAACATTGCAAATAGGAAGTGAATGGCACACAAGCTTCACACTTTGTCTTTTGAGTCACACAAGTCCTTAAGAGACAGGGACAAGCCCTCTTAGCTCTCTTTTACTTCAGTGGGTTAGAAGCACAAAAACAAACCTCCACTCTTCCAAAAAATTTTTTTTTGACATTTTATTTTATTTTTCAGAGACAGAGCGAGACAGAGCACGAGTAGGGGAGGGGCAGAGAGGGGGAGACACAGAATCCAAAGCAGGCTCCAGGCTCCGAGCTGTCAGCACAGAGCCCAAAGCGGGGCTCAAAGTCTCATGACCGCCTGCTCATGACCCGAGCTGAGGTCGGCCACTCAACCAACTGAGCCACTCAGGCGCCCCCAAACCTCCACTCTTTTTTTTTTTTTTTTTTTTTAACGTTTATTTATTTTTGAGACAGAGAGAGACAGAGCATGAACGGGGGAGGGGCAGAGAGAGAAGGAGACACAGAATCAGAAGCAGGCTCCAGGCTCTGAGCCATCAGCCCAGAGCCCGACGCGGGGCTCGAACTCACGGACCGTGAGATCGTGACCCGAGCTGAAGTCGGACGTTCAACCGACTGAGGCACCCAGGCGCCCCAAACCTCCACTCTTAATACTGTTTGCCACATACCTGGAAGGATCAGAATCTTGTTGCTTTTTCATCACTCCTTTGAGGAGAGGGTTTCGTATTGGAAGTACATGGAAGATAGGGGCTGTTGAGGAGACTAGGGAAAGGGAGGTACACTGACTTTTTTTACAGCTACCTTACCCCTAACCCTCTACCCTGGGGGTCACAGAAGCTTAAGATAGGTACATGGTAGTCCCTGTTTTAGGCAAAGGGAAAAGTTGATTAGTTGACCTCAGGAAAGAACATCCATTCAGATTTCAAAATAAATGCATTTTTAAAAAATTTAAATATTACAGTTCCAGCAGTTGTGTTTTTTACACTATTTCTGATGCATGTGTTAGTAGGTTTTTATGGAGCAACCTGAAAATGTGAACTTCTGGCATTGGCTTGGGGGAAAATATGTATTTATTTAAATGTGGAAAACATTTTTAAAGTTCCAACAACTGATTTGTAAAGTTTGAAGATGCGAGTTGGGTGGAGGAGACCTGTAGTCTCTCTGGAAGCTATTAGCAGTTTTCAGTCTGAAGGAGTTTCTCCTTGCCTTAATATTTGGTTTATATTTAGGCCTTTGGAAAAATACAAAACAAGCATAAAAGCAGTCCCTGTACTTAAGGAATTTCCTTTCTATAATGGTGAAGTAAGATGTGTTTGAGAGTACCAGGCATATTTTATCAACTGATGGAGTGTAAGGTGTAGATTAAAGTATGAGTATTTTATTGCAGAGAAAGCTTGTTGAAGAATAGCACTAGGGATGGCTTTGTGGGGACATGAGCCTTGAACTTAACTATCAGATGTCTGGTGATAGACACAACACCGTTGAAGGGTGCTGCTACTTAATGGGAGAATTGAAGAGGAGAGTTTGAGTGGCATAAAGGAAAGTGTATTACGTATATCAAGTCAGTTAAGATGAAGAGTTCATGTTAGGATTATTTGTGCAGTTTGTTTTTGTGAAACAGCATGACATTCTCAAAGCTTTTTTGTTTGGGACAGCTATGAGCAGGTGGTTTATAAGCAGTTCGCATTAGTTTGGTCGATGATTTGGGAGTAGAGAGTGATACTGTGGGGTAAACTTTTCCAAATGTTTTTTGCTCTTAAAGTAATAAAATACTGGTTGTTAGCCCATTTTCCTTCTTTCGCAGGTAAAAAACAGGAAGCAGATGAGTTGAGTGGAGATGCTTCTGTGGAAGATGATGCTTTTGTCAAGGTAAAGTGTTAATTACTCAGGTTAAGATGTTTGTTTTGAGTGTAGTATTTTGCATGATGAATTCATGCAGTTTACTTGAATAATAGATGTATGTAGGTAAAATAAAGATAGAGACCTATGTAGTATTGTCAATCTCATCATAGTTGAAGAATACAATAACTGTCTTTAGTTGAATGAGACATAGGGCTAAAAATAATTTTTGTCCAGGTCTTTAAGTAGAAATCAAACATAGATGCCAGAGGAACAGCTACAGGATAATTGATATGTTAGTTCCTGGACAAAGTGCTGCAATGAAGGTATTGATAATTTATTTTTCATCTTCCCATTGCATTTAGCTTCTGTATAAAATATACAAACTAGCTTAAAGTAGTCCTTAAAATGGAGAGAAGATTGCTGATGTGTTGCTACTTAGGAAAGATCAAATTAAGAAATGTGTTTTGCCTTTTAAAGATAAATAAGCCAGTTTCTTTTGGCTAAAAATTAATGTATTTCAAAACTGACCAATCAGAAAAATAATGTATATAGTTTTAGCTGGAGTTGTGGCAGTTCTGTGTACTAAGTTATTTTTAATCACAGGGTTTTTTTTTTTTTTCTTGGTGTGTGTGTGTGTGTGTGTGTGTGTGTGTGTGTGTGTTTACTAATGTGATCTGCTCCTTACTGATCATTAGGTCTTAAGTAGTGTGGCATTTGTAGGAATTATTTAATGACCATAATTCCTCTTAAATTATGTACGTTTATACCCCCATATATTCTGTTCTCTGTGTAGTTAGTCCATATGGTCATAACATCTCTGGATGTCTGTGTGCTCTACCGTGAAGTTAGCTTGTGTCCATTCACCTGGCCATCTCTTCCTACTGCTTAGCTCTCTCCCCTCCCCACGTTACAGGGACACACAGACCACAGAGTATACCACATGCCCTACACTTTGCACCTTGCACTTTGAGGGTATGCAGAGAGAAAGAAATTCATGGTGAGGATTTAACTTTGAAATCAGATAATTTTAGGAAATACTTGCCCAAGGAGCCATTAAAATTGATGATTGCATGCCTGTAACTAGCTTTTGTTTGAGCCTTTCAGAACTCTCCAGTCTCTGTATTCTGTTATTCTTGTGATACATCTTCCTTTAGGTTTGTTTCTTTGTTCTTATTTTCTCCAGGTATCTTCACTAGTGCGTGTATGACTGAGTAAAAACTATCCATAACCTGGAAAAACATTGTGGTTTAGTAAAAAACTTTTAATTTTCAAATATCTCTGTTTCAGCTCTTCAGTTCACAAAAATCTCACATTTGTTTGAACTGTTAGGAGATAGATATGTCCATTCAGCATAATAGTATTGTCTCATGTGCTGCAAAGGATAGCTTTGTGTTGTTATTAAGTGAACCTGGTCATAATGTCTAGAAGAACAGAAGAGCTTAAAAAAAAAGTCCTATTTAAATAAATCTTCAGTTCCTTCTTTGTACTTCTTTTTTCACTTTGGAAGTAACGGCATATATGATGTATTCGATTGAAATAAAGTGAATATGCTTATTTCTTAGAATTGGTAAATTTTAGAATTTATACAGTAGTGGTAAGTAAGTATTACCTATTGTCTAGACATGAATAATAGAGTAATTGCTTTCATTTACAAGTGAAGAGAATGGTCCACGTTGGCATTTCAGAATAAATAAAGTCCCCTGGGTGATTTCCCTTAGTCGATTCTCTTTTTTCTTTTCTTTTCTTTTCTTTTCTTTTCTTTTCTTTTCTTTTCTTTTCTTTTCTTTTCTTTTTTTTTCTTTTCTCTTCTCTTCTCTTCTCTTTTATTTTCTCTTTTTCTCTTCTCATTTCTTTTCTTTTTTCTTTTCTTTTCTTGCCTTTACCCCTGTTACATAATCATCTATTCCCATTTTCAGTCTCCAATGTTCCTCACTCATAGGTTGTGAGGTTGGTGAAACCTACTGCCCCAGAAACATCCTGCTCCCAATCACTCCACATTCTAATACAATCATATTGCTTTTCTTTGCCCATCTCCCTCAGAAATTTCTATTTCCTCACTGCAGTTCAGCTCTGAGTGATTGATAGTCATGCCCCTGCACTTTTCCCCTTCTAACCCAGAAGCCTTTTCTTAAACCTGTTATATTTACCATAAGAATAGGAAAAGGGGAAGGGTGTTCATTGCTTTCAACCCTTTCTCTGCAGTTAAAGAGGAAACTAACTAGATTGCTACTTTTCTTTGTTTCTATTGAATTATTGTGAATCCATAAACTTTGAAGGTCAAACAGAATTCCTTAACAGAGACAACCCCAACCTGTGTTCCCTTGCCTATCTGGGATTGTGGCACAGTGATATATTTCAGAATAAATACATTTAATTATTTGCATTTTTCAAAAGCAGAATGTAGCAGTTGGGGTGCCTTATTATAAATTAGAAATAAATTTTGTTACAATATGTAAGACTTTCAGGGTCTTTGAAGTTAAATCAAACTGGCATATGGAGAAATCAAGTCATTTCTGTGAAGTCATATCTTCTAGGACAACTCCTGGGATGTGACTTGGTAAATATTAAATAACTGGAACTTGAAAGCATCTCCAGTAGCAATCCAGTTAGTGTGTACCTCAGTGTCAGAGATTTGGGGAGTTAGATGCATGGTTCAGTAACTTTGGGATTTGACCCCCTGTTTTTAAAGACACAGTAATTTAGTAAGGTAAAATGATTGAACTTTGACTTTGGGAATAAAGTCAAAGTATGGTAAAATTTAAAACATGTAGACACGTAAATTACCAAAAAGGTTTGGTGGATAGCCTACACTACTTTGCCTCTAGTTGTACCAAATTTTCTTACCATTAAAAGGACTGTGAATTGGAGAATCAAGAGGCACATGAACAAGATGGAAATGACGAGCTAAAGGACTCTGAAGAATTTGGTGAAAATGAAGAAGAAAATGTGCATTCCAAGGAGTTACTTTCTGCAGAAGAGAACCAGAGAGCTCATGAATTAATAGAGGCAGAAGCAATAGAAGATATAGAAAAAGAGGACATCGAAAGTCAGGTCTTTAGCCAGTTTTTTAAAAATGTGACACGGATAAATTAAGTAATAAATAATAAAAAGTATTTTTTCTAGTTCAATGTGGAAGTTTCAGAATTTTCAAAAATATCATTTTGAAGTTATTTATAAACCACCCAAAATCCTACCACCTAAGATGACCTTTTAAATTTTTGCTTGTCTTCCACATTTGTATATATTTTTATATAGTAGTTATCATGCCTTTAGTTGCTATTTATTCTACATGATGTTTTCATATAACATACCATAATTTCATAATGCGTGTGCTATACTGTAACTTACTAGATTAATTTCTGTGTGTCAAATAGCCACTCCCTTAATTTGGACATTTACACATAAGTTGTTTTCTACCCCATTATGGATGAGTGTACCAGTTCATTCTGATCTTGCCAACAGTACTGGATGGTAGCTATTTTTTCTTTTGCTATTTTAGTAGATACAAAGGATTAATTTGCATTTCTTTGGTTATGAATGGTGGGTAATTACTTCAAGTTTAATTTAAAGGCATATAATTTTAAAAGTATTTGATTGAAATAGACCATTTGTCTTGTTTTGAAGTATGTTAGTGTGTCTTAAAACCAATGGATTAAGGAGTCAGTACTGTTAATATTCATGCTTAGAATACTTCCATTCTACTTAGCCAAATAAATGAAGGGCTCAAGAGATTTTTGCAATCCTCTATCAGTGTGACTATTTTTATGTTGGAACAAAAAGTGTAGTCTGAATTATTAAGCATTGACTTAGTACCGACGGTATCATAGACACTGTGCAGAATACAAGGCAAGTGATAGTTGGGTATAGCATAAAAGCATTCTCATGTTACCCAGATATTTTGTAAAGCAAAGCTATTGTATACCCTTTTACTTAGGAAATTGAAGCTCAAGAAGGTGAAGATGATACCTTTCTAACAGCCCAAGTAAGTTTACATTTAGTCCTATGAATATGATATTGTGGGTGGAAGGGCTTGGAAAAGGAATCTTATTTTGACTTCATAATTCTCTAATTCATAAAACTGCTTTAAATTCAGTTTAAGTAGTGGTATATACAAAATACTTAAAATTGGCAGCTGAAATTTCTGTTGCCACAAAGGTGATTGGAAGATATTATAACAAGGTTCTTACCATTTTCAGAATAAAAATAAAAATAGTCCATCCTTTCTTTTAAAAAAAAAAGAAACAAACTGAAAAACCTCTGGTTACCAGTCTTTTGAGAAGTCTACCTCTCCTTGATTTTTTTTTTTTTTTTCTGGCAATTTGCTATGAAGTGAATCATTTAAAAGTACTAATACCCTTATTAAAGCTTTAATTAAGATTTTGTTAATTTAACACACCTAGAATGGGCATAGTATAAAAATAATAAAAGTCTCTGTTCTAGAAATTTACTCAGGGTATGTGTGTGTGTATGTGTGTGTGGAAAATGACCACTCTTCTATTGTGTGTCGTGTTGTTTTTGGTATATGTGATATAGATAGTGCATATTTTAAAGCGTGACTTACAGGGGCTATAAACACATACCGCTCAGTTGCTACAATGTTTCCTTTTTAACTTATCCTTTGTTTTTTCCTCATCTGTACTCAAGAACCCCTTTTTCATCTACCTTCTTTAAATAGTATGCTTTGAAATAGAGATAGGAGTTTCCTCTCTTTACTAGATTAAGAAAAAATAGGGATCGAGACTGTTATTTCCTTACCGTAATATTTGCCAGAAGAGTATGTAAGTGGAGCTCATACTTGTGGACTGCTTAGCTGATTGCCTCTGGTCACACCTTCTTTCCTGCAGCTCTATTGCCTTTGAAATGATGTTGAACCACAAATGCTGGTGAGGCTGTATTTTGGCTTTCTGCGTTTATTGCAGTGGGGGGAGAAACTGCATTTCTGGGAGAAATGTGTCTGATAATTTGGAATATTCAGGAAGGAAATGATAGGACTATGCATGTCTGTAGATTTGTCCCCCATACTGTCTCCAACTAAGTTAATTTCTGAGTGATAAAGAATAGGTGAGGAATATTAACTCTCAGATTAGGGGAATACCTTTTCTATATTAACTAATTTGCAAAAAGGTAGAGTTGAGCTCCTCATATTCCTAGCAACTAGCTTGTTAATTTGCTCCAAGGCCCACTCCTGGAGTTGTGTAGGTTGTGAGCTGTGTAAAGAGATCATTTCTAAGGTCCCCATTCACATCATAGATTACATATTTGTTATAAAAATTTAACAGATTAAAGTACCTTAAGGAATGGATGCCTTTTTAAAAATTTTCACAAATCTTTATGGCCTGGAGATGGCCATGCTTCCCTTCTATCCTGATGATGAGTGAACACTTACTCCTCATCAAGGGCTTTACTGTATCAAAAGATAGGGAAGGTACGTCTTCAGAGAAGTTTTCTTTCCGATTTAAAATGACCTTTTTTCTCTTTGTGAATAATGTAGAGTGGAATATTTAGCAATATATAAAAATGTTTCTATGTTTCATTGTGATCTAATGCTTCTGAACGTGTTGTTTTACTGTGTGCATTAAGTAATACTACATAGAGCGTAACCATCACCCAGCTTTAGCCGTTACAACTCATGGGTAGTCTTGTTTCATTTATACCTCCTTTCACTTTTCCTTTTCTGCATTATTCAGACAAATCCTGGACATTTTAAATTTTTCATTATGTATCTCTAAAAGAGAACTTACTTTTTTACAATATCACTCCTAATATAAGATTTTTAATCTCCCTACATGTACACTTAGTATTCAAATGTTCAATTGTGCATAAGTTTTTGCTTTTTTTCTTATTTTCACAGGTTTTGTTTGATTCAGATGTAAATAAGATGTACCTACTGTGATTGATTGAAATGTTTATTAAATCTCTTTTAGTTTATAGGTTTTTTTCCCTCCATCTTTTTTCCTTCAGTTTATTTGTTGAAGAAATTGAGTTGTATATTCTGTAGAGCAAGGGTTGACAAAGTTTTTCTTAAGGGAGTAGGTAGAAAATATTTTAGCCTTTGTGGGCCATATGGTCTGTGTTACACCTATTCAGCTCTGCCATTGTTGTGTGAAAGCAGCTGTAGACCATAGGTAAATGAACTGACATGGCTGTTTCAGTAAAAATATTTATAAAAAGAGGTATCTAGCCTCTTTTTTGCCAACCCCTGTTATAGGCTTTCCAAAGTCTAGATTTTGCTGATTACATTTCTGTGGAGTCGTTCAACATGTGTCTTTGTTTACTGTATTCTCTGTAAATTGGTAAGTCAGTTATAGGATCTAGAGACTTGCTGTCCAATTCAGGGCACCCCACCCCAACACACCCAACTGCTGCAGAAACAGTGTTCTTCCATTTGGATGCATGTCATGTCTGGCTTTAACTTTTTGGTGATGCTACCGATCATTGATGATCCACACCCCTTTGATCAAAGTAGTATATTCTAATTCTATCATTTCTTCTTACTGATCAGCTAGGATGTTCCTAGAAATAGAAATATCTCATACTGTTTGGTTATCCAGTGGTACCATTGACAAAGGGAAGCCAGCGTATATACTTATGCCTCATTTCTTTTCCTTTTATTTACCAGTTTTGAGAATAATGAGCTGGTTTATCACTGACTAATGAGCTTTTTATTTTTCCTTTTTTTCTCCCTTAGTTTCATTTTGAACTCATGGATTTAAGTATATTTGATGTATTTCAGCCCATTGTAGTTATCCTTGTTCAGTGTTCAAACTGTCCCATCTGTATCTGTAGCTTGTGAGAGCCTCTTCATTTCAACATGATCCTAGTAGTCTTTGATTGCTTCCTTGCTTTCTGGTATGTTATGATGTTCCTTTTTCTGCTCTAGACCTAATTAGCCATTTTTTCCCTTTATAGTGGTAAATGGTTTTCAAGAAAATAGTCTCGGTGGTAGGGATGTAGTTCATTGCCGCTGGGTTTTCATGTCTTCTAGGTCTTTTCTTCCAGTGTACAGTGCTAGGGAATGTGTGTGGTTTTTTGGTTTGTTTTTACTTTCAAGTTAAATAAATTTTGAGGTCACAGGGATACTTGCAAGTTAATCATTTTCTTTGTCTTATGGTACACATAAAATAGTCTTAGAAACTTAATATCAACACTATTACCAAAAAGATTAGTGAAAATAACTTCTCCCCAGTATATCTGTCCTAAAGACGTACCCTTCTAGGAGTGAACAGACTATAGTATTTTGGACGAGTTCTGCTCTATAGGATTTTATCACCAACTCATACATATTTAGGTTGACTTGTTTCATTTTATTTTCAATAATTAAGGTGTGCTTTTTAAAAAACTTGAATCTAACTTTTTGTGAGTCTATAATTCAAACTAGGAAATTTAATTTTATAATTATTTACAATATTTATGTGGTTTCAAAATCAAAGCTATGAGAAAAGTACATTCAGAAAAGTCCCTTCTGGGGTGCCTGGCTGGCTTATTTGGTAGAGCATGTGAACCTTGATCTCAGGGTCATAAGTGCAAGCCCCACATTGGGCGTAGAACTCACATCCACACAAAAAAAGTCCCCTCCACTCATTCCCTTGATGGCAAACTTTTAAATTCCTGATACATTCTTCTATTATTTGTTCCTAAAGATACAAGCAAATGGGCAGTATATTTGTATAGGAATGTATTTATTTAAAGCCAGTTTTCAGGCTTACTTACTTTAAATGTTTGGCCTTTAGGTGTTAGCCAAGAATGTGGTTCAAATTCTGCTTCTTTTAGTTACTAATAATATTTTGACTTTGGGTGGATTCTCTTAGTTTCTAAGTCTGTAAAGTGAACATTAATTCCTACCTGCTGCATTGATGTTAGGATTAATTATAGATCCTGGCACTTAGCATATGTGCATTCTGGTTGTGATCTTGTTTACTAGCTTGAAGATACTCGTTTTACTTAAGAATTTGG
This sequence comes from Panthera tigris, assembly GCF_018350195.1. Classification (NCBI taxonomy): domain Eukaryota; kingdom Metazoa; phylum Chordata; class Mammalia; order Carnivora; family Felidae; genus Panthera; species Panthera tigris. The sequence goes on from NC_056665.1 coordinate 45,735,486, forward strand.
GGGAATTTTTCTCAAAAATGTTTATATTTGCTGATTCTGTAATTCTTCAAAATTTCCTCTAATCTCAGTCTCTTCAGTCTTTGGTAATCACACCATGTATATTCCTTTTTCTGTTTGCCTTTGCCCTTAATATTTCACTAATTTGATACCCTTTTTTTGTCATATGAATTCTGTGTACCCCTAAAGCCAGATTTATCTGTATCTGCTCCCCAAAACTTTCCCTAATATCTTTTATGTAGTACTTTATTGTTTACAGAGAATTTTTTACATCCATTATCTTACTCAGATGTTTATATTTATTTAGGTCATATGTTATCCCTTATTTTATGGGTAAAATTCACCTACATGGATAACACGAGTGAAACTGTTTCATTGACAATGATAGGATAAATATCCAGGTGTTATGATGCCTGGTTTAGAATTCTTTTCACTAAATCACTGCACACTAGTAAATCTTGTTTTCTGAATTCCATTATACTCACACAGGGCTGTAGCTAAGCCCGTTACATACATGGAAATGAACAGTTCATTCCCTTCACCTGAAAATAGTAGTGTCTTTCTTATACCACAATTACTCAGTAAATTCATTCAATAAATATTTATTGAATGCTTATCACATGCCAGGTGTTTTGTGTTTTCTGTGATCTTTAGCATATTGCCAGATAGATAGCAGACAGTTGGTGGCTTAAGGTTATTTTGAAGGTTTATTTTAAAATCAGGCTGAATATAGTATTTACGTACAAGTTAGGGAAAGGAGGCTTTCTAGAAGCGGTCTTCTGACATAGCACATGTTACATGTATCGCAAGATTAACCTAGGGGAAAGGAGAGAGAGGGGGGTGGGGAGAATGTAGCTTTGTATATGAATTTTGGCATTTGACTAAGGGTTGTAGATCCTGCTATAAGGATAAACAACATGAGTACCTACCTTACAGAGCATTTGCTTAATTTTCATATGTGAAATGTTACTTTTTTTCCAAGAGAAGCTCAAAAAGTGTTTAATATGGAAGGATGCTTTACACTGTTGTTACTTATTATATTTCCCATTCTGAAAACAATCTGTTTTCGGTGGAGGAAAATTGTTTTCAGAGAAAATGCGTATCCTATGTATCATTTAGACAGGAAAAATCTCCCATTGTATTTCTTGGTTTGTTTCGTATTACAAAGATTTTTAGGCTTATTTAGGGCTTTTGGTTTGACTTTAGCAGAACTTTGTTTACTGCACATACTGCGCAGTGAAACCTGCACTGATACGTGGCTCATCTTTTCTACTAACCCTAGTTGTTTTTGTGCTTCACCTGTGTTGTAGTTGGTTTTATTTTCTGGAAGCCGGGTCCGACTCTTTTAGGGGCATTGAAGCATATGTGGTAAAGCTAGTGTTACCTTTAATTTGAGAAACTAACATTATGAGACCCTTCAGAAGACATGTTGAATAATAAGGATAAATATCTGAAAGCTCTTCAGCAAAGTAAGGCAAACCTTACCAGTTATTTTAGCAGCTAGAAATAACATTTGTAACTAGTGGAACTACAGCAGAAAGCATTTTTTAAAAAATATTTTTTAATGTTTATTTATTTTGGAGAGAGCATGGGAGGGGAGGGGCAGAGAGAGGGAGACACAGAATCCATGCACAGAGCCTAACGCGGGGCTCGAACTCACGGACTATGAGATCATGACCTGAGCCAAAGTTGGACGCTTAACCAACTGAGCCACCCAGGAGCCCCAGGATTTTGTTTCTTACAAAACACACAATACTTAATTTTTTTTTTAATTTAAAAATTAAAAAATTTTTACTGTTTAAAACAGGAGATAATTTGGCCATTTTTTCTTAAACTTGTCAGTATCGCATGTCTAAAAGAATAACTGGAAAGTGGTGTTGCTGTTGGTAGATAAAGGAGAGGCAAGTTGCATTCTTTAAGTTAATTTGTTCTGCTTCCAATTAAAAGTTAAAGATATTCCAGTATATTTATTCCCCCAAGACAAATTACTAAACTAAAAGAGAAAGATAAATCACCAATTCTGGTCTCACCCATCCTTTCCTTGCTGCCATTGCCTGTCATGCCACCCAAGTGAAAGCATTTCTCTTTTCTTTCCAAATGTTGCAGATTAGAAACATAATGATTGAAACTAAATTCTGGTTCAGCATTGTGGTCCAGAGCAACAATAGAGTTATCAGAGCATAATGTCGCAGACTTAAGTGATAATAAGATTCACTTTGCCATGAATCAATAACCTACTTGTTCAGGACTCTTTTACTTCCTAAGCTTGTGGCTTAGTTGTTTCAGTGTTTGTAGTTTCCTTCATACACTTTAGTGTGTAAAACAATTGGGCATTTCCTAACTGGGGCACTTACATGTTAGCTTAAAGTCAAAAAATCGTTAAAATGATTTCTTAGAAATATGGTTGCTGCCAGATGTAAGTTTGAGCATATGGTAAAATATTTGACATTTTTAAAGAACGCACACTTTTCTATGAATCTAAAATTGTGTTATAAATAAATATGCCAGTTAAAGTTTTATTTACAGTTCAGTTTAAGCCTTTTTTCACTACTGGGCTGTCACTCTAAGGCAGTAGTTCTTAAAGTGTGGTCCCTGGACAACAGCATCAGCATCACCTGGAAGCCTGTTAGAGATGCAGATTCTCAAGCCCTGCCTCCAGACCTGAATTAGAAACTCTGGGTTGGTGCTTAGCAAACTGTTTTAATTAGCCTTCCAGGAGATTCTGATACAGACTCAAAGTTTGAGAACCACTACTCTAAGGCTTTGTATGTGGTAGCTTCATACCACTGTGACCAAAAAGGATCTACTTCTACTCAGCTTTTACTTTATTTTATTTATTATTTTTTAAATGTTAATTTATTTGTGAGAGAGAGAGATTGAGAGAGAGAGAGAGAAATAGAGTAATAGAGTCGGGGAGGGGCAGAGAAAGAGGGAGACACAGATTCCAAAGCAGGCTCCAGGCTCTGAGCTGTCAGCACAGAGCCTGATACAGGGCTCAAACTCATGAACTGTGATCATGGCCTGAACTGAAGTCAGACGCTTAACCGACTGAGCCCCCCAGGTGCCTCTACTCAGCTTTTATTTTAAAAGTTATAAGTTAAAACATCCCTTCACTTTTTTTTTCCTTTACTGAGATTAAATGCATATTTCGTTATTTGTTAAGATCTTTAATGGGAAAATGTTGGTTTTATCTTGGTGTGATTATGACTACTTCAGTGGTTTTTGCACTATTTGCTTGGTAAAGGGAAAATCCCCTTGCAGTATTCCTGTTTTCAGGCTAGTACATGCTTAATTTTAGATTAGGTGAGGAGATACATATTTTAAAATTAAAATCAGTCATATTTTTTAAAAAGTGTGAGTTACTCTTTTGATTACCTAGTGTGCAAACACCTTTTTAAAAGTAGTTGGCCTCCAGGGTGTATGTGGCTGCTGTGAATTAATTTTTAACAGATCAGAGGAATGAGTAATTTGAAGATAACTGCTCTTGTAGTCTTCCCTTTGAGTTCTGAGATACCTGGAAAGAGTTTTTGTTTGTTTGTTTTATTAATATGCATTTAAGCCCTTGAAAGTGCGTGTCTTCAATTTATACTTTCTGGTACTACTTTTGAATAGTATGCCCTAAAAGTGCTTTTGAATGGAGTCACATAAGATAATCAGGTCAGTCCTTTGGCAACTGCTTGATGTGAGTAAGATTCAGATTTATATAAACTAGTTTTGAATACTGAAACTAATACAGTTTATTGATGATCTGATTATTGATAGATTTACCTGTTTTGTCTGAAACCGTATATACCAGACATGTGCCACATTTCTCTAACTGGCCTCTGGTTCTGATTGGAAGATCCTATATACGCTAGTGATAGGTGTCCCTAATTAATGTTACTAAATTATATACCAGTTTAACTTGACTGATTTTATGCTATTACTAAAATCTAGTTTTAAGTGAATTCATTTTACATTTGATTATTCTTTGAATTTCAGGATGGTGAGGAAGAAGAAAATGAGAAAGGTATGTTTGATGCCAAGTAGAGTTTAAAAATTGCTGACATTTAGAAAAATAGTAAATTATGTGAGAACAAAAACCTTCCTTATTTGAAATCTTATTTTTGAAATGACTTTATTTTCAAATTTATCAATTTAGTGAATTAAGTTAGCATCTTGATTTCATTTTTCAATTGGTTTTAATTTTCTTTTTAACATTTAAGATATGTTCTAACTTAATGGTACATATCAGTTACTGTAGTGGACAATGCCATATTTTTTTTAACCCAATTTTAACTTTATTTTTTACAATAACTTCTAGCATACGGTAAGTTGATAACGTCCTTAAGACTGGCACTGCAGTAACTCATACGTGCTTATTGGAGTGTAACGGATAATTAATTGTATAAACGGTCCTAAAAATGGGTGATGAGGAGACTAACGTTTTGTTTGCTACATAGAGAAACTTTCGTATAGCCTTCTGACAGTTTTCATAGTTTAGGAGAACTGTCTCATCCAATACAATTACAGGGACATCAGTAGTAATACATTTGTCAGTACGAGGTTATCATGGAAGAGTTCTTGGATGGAAGTCAAAGGATCCTACTTTGGACTAGAAAGGACATGGAGCAGGGTTCTAAGCAAGGCAGAATTAAAGGCCTAAAAATGATGACGAAGTAAAGCTACTGACTGAAAATCTCAAATGCCTGAAGCCTTTCTATTTTGGGGGAATGCAAGACATCTTCAAAAACGGTAATTGCGGGACTGACTGGACAGGATGAAGACTGGAAATAACCAATTTCCTGAACGTTATGGAGCAGGCCATCTTTGGAGCCTTCTGCAGCAGTTTTCCATACGATTCTGGACTACCCAAGAATTGAAAAAGAAGAGTGAAAAAGATGGGGCCCTGAAAAACTTTGAAGACTGATTGATATCCTCAGACTGTGACCTTTCAAGACGTCACCAAGGGGATTCTGAAGGTCACAAGGGTTAAACCCAAGATGATTGGAACATTGAATAACAAATCTGCACATTTGTCACTATCTCATGGAGGAAAAAAATCTTCCATATGCCATTAACTTCTAACCACAAATGAAGAGCTGGTATCCTCAGGATGGAACCATTTCCTCACTTTTGTTGTTTGGTATTTGTATGTAGAGATCATTTTTTTCCATGAAGAATAAGTGATCCTGGGTAAAGGATTGTTTATGTTAGTTAATACCCTTGTGTTTTTTTTCCCCTAACCTTCCATCAGTGCTAATAACTGGCTTTATATTTTCTAGGTCCTATTCTAGCTTATGAATATGAAATTGTTTAAACTTCTTGTTTTGCCATATTTATTCCTGTTAAATCCTCTTAGATATAGCAGGTTCTGGTGATGGTACACAAGAAGTATCTAAACCTCTTCCTTCAGAAGGGAACCTAGCTGAGGCTGATCACACAGCTCATGAAGAGATGGAAGCTAATGCGACTGTGAAAGAAGCTGAGGATGACAACATCTCGGTCACAATCCAGGCTGAAGATGCCATCACTCTGGATTTTGATGGTGATGACCTCCTAGAAACAGGTAAAAATGTGAAAATTACAGATTCTGAAGCAAGTAAGCCAAAAGATGGGCAGGACGCCATTGCACAGAGCCCGGAGAAGGAAAGCAAGGATTATGAGATGAATGCGAACCATAAAGATGGTAAGAAGGAAGACTGCGTGAAGGGGGATCCTGTCGAGAAGGAAGCCAGAGAAAGTTCTAAGAAAGCAGAATCTGGAGACAAAGAAAAGGATACTTTGAAGAAAGGGCCCTCGTCTACTGGGGCCTCTGGTCAAGCAAAGAGGTTTGTTTTTCTATGTCAGTTCTTTACGATACTGAATTCCAGCATTCAATAAGATCACTCTACATTAAGGGGGTGGCTTCAAGACCATGTACAGTAATTAGTACTTATGATCCTGCCTATAATATTTTTGACCGTCATAAGTTACTTTAAAAAAAATTTCAAGATCTTCGTAATATGCAGTGTGTCCTACTGATTGCATTGTCGAATTGTCAGCATATATTTGGTTTTTTTTGTTGTTTTTTGTTTTTTTTTTCAAATTGACAATTTTTTTGTGTTTTATTTTTAAAAATCCTTGTGATGATGGTTAATGAACAACTATCAGTCCTAAGAACACAAAATGAAGTCAAGTCCCAGTCCTGAAATCTGGAGAAGATGGCCATATATCCACTGAATAGAATTGTCAGAAAATCTAGATCTTCAGGCATCTTGGGGAAAATCAGTGCAAGAATCCTAAGGGAATCATTTGTTCAAATAACCTAATCTAGACCTTTGGAATTGTTAATTTGTGTGAATAGCACTAGTTTGAAATGTAGTCAATATCAAGCTGTTCGATTTTTGTTTTTTTTGGGTTTTTTTTTTGTTTTCAATTTTCTTCTGGTGATTTGCTTCTTTAGCTCTTCAAAGGAATCTAAAGACAGCAAGACATCATCCAAAGATGACAAAGGTAATGAATTTTTTTCCTATTTATTTCAGTGGTAAATTGTGTATTTTCGTTAAAAAATAATAATTGCCTGGGGTTTCCTTTGACGTTTAGTCATTTAAAATATACATACTAAAATTTCTGTATGGCTTTTGTGCAGACTGTTGAGTTAAATAGATTTTCGCAAACTCTTGGTGTTATTGAGGTGTTAAGCTTTAATTAATTTGTAAACTGGTAGGAGTATGCTAAAAGTTGTATTTTTAACATTGTGTTCTAAGCACCTGTGTTGAATATTAATACAATAGATACTTCATTTTCTTGCCTTATAATTTTAGAAATATTTTATCTTTAGTTGTAGTCATTTGCAACCCATATGCACCAACCTTCTCCCTGTTCTGTCTAGTAGGAAATGTGCCATAAATGATATTTGCATATATTTGTGGAGTCTAATACTTAAAAGAAAATCAGTCTCTAACATTTGGTTTTATTTTTTTCATTGTTTAAATCAGGGCACACTTCTGTTAACATAGCCAGTATAGGGTATTTTTGATTCTTTACAATTTGCTTCTTAATTTGACTTATTTTGGGTCGATAGGAGTTTTATGTAGGAAATTCGTTTTATTTTAAATTCTTATAAGCTTAAAGATACAATATTTGGTTACTTTCTGTTACTGGGATGTCTGGGTCTCTCATGGCTGTTGCACTATAGTTTCCTCTTGTACATATGCTGTCTACTTGAAAAACATTTCCTGTTTTCTGAAAAATCACTTTAAGGGAAATAACACCAATCAGGTGTTGCAAAGTCCTAGAATGCCTCTTCAGTGAATAAATAAGGAATGTTATCTGCTTTTTGTGGTTCATTTAGTGTTATTTTGTTGGTAATTTTAATAGTTGGAATTTCAAGTGATTGTGTACTAAATTGACAGTTAATTGCAATACTCACATCCTTTTACAGTTTTGGTTAATGGACAACATTTAATAGATTTATTGAATGTTACCCTTTAAATTCAGAAGATTAGTGGTCTTGTTTAAATGTTAACTTTTTTCTATTATTGCAATTTTTTTTCTGTAATTAAGAGAAGTACCTGGGCCCAAATGTTATTGTTAACATAAAAAAAGATACGCAGTCTTCTAGTTAGCATTTCATAAAATCGATCCTTTTTTAAATGTAGTTTTTAAGAGTAGAAATGCAGCAGCCATTAATATTTAAAATGTGTCGTCTCTTCATAAGTCTACGTGGACAGTAATTTTTCAACTAAAACCTGTGGCATTAATATTTTAAAGCATTGAAAATTTTAGTCTTTCTACTTACAATAACGTGCAGTTATAAAAATTGTTACTTTTAATTGCTTACATACTTTTTTTCCCTTAAAGTGGGTAAGAATTGTTCTGCAAATTAAGCCAAATGAATGAAAGCTCCCTTTTGTAACAGCACATTTGAAGAAAAGCCCTGGGGGGGGGGGGTGGTTAATGACTAGGCCTGTATTCCAAGAAATGGTACTTAGGTGTATGACAGCCTACTTTGTGTATGGAGGTAGTACAGAAATAATTCGTATAACCATTTACCTATTCTAAAGAATTTTGAGGTTTCTGATTTTATTCTTATTAATAACTTTGTTTTAGAAGATTGTTTTTAATTAAATCCAGAGTTATCTAGCTGCATATAATTCCTGTTTTATTCTTTCTCTACCAGAGAATGAAGATGAGCTGTTGGTTAGTCTTTGTTATTAAACATTTACATTTTTGAATATGGTTTATCCCTTCCTTTGACTGTTCCCTTTTGCACTCCCAAAGTCTCAGGATCTAAAGCCCAGGACATATGTGGGTAATTAAGCAATCTGTACATTTCTAGATGACTGCTTTCCAGTTGTCTATATTCATTGCAGTGGTAGAGTATAAATTATTAAACTTAACAGTCAAAGTCAAGACCTGTAACTGATTTTTTACCCACTTCAGTTTAACGCATGCAGTAGAAACTATACAGATGTTCAGATTTGTTTCCTCACTAGTTGTATCGTCTATTGTGTTTGATTTTAATAATAGCAAATTCCTAGGATTCTGATACAGCGAGGCTGTGCTATTAGATTTAGTTACGTCAAAAGATAATTCTATAATTTTGGAAGAAGATGGATCTAATCATTTTATTAAAAAAAATTCCAGTGGAGATACTAAAATGTCTGCTATTAAATTTGTTCTAGGCAGTACAAGTAGTACTAGTGGTAGCAGTGGAAGCTCAACTAAAAATATCTGGGTTAGTGGACTTTCTTCTAATACCAAAGCTGCTGATTTGAAGAACCTTTTTGGCAAATATGGAAAGGTACGCTGCTTTTACCTGTTTATCTATCTTTCTCGTGTCTCCGTTTGAAAGGAATTATATTCAAAACAATATTATATGAAACCTTCCAGTTTTTTTGTTTTTCTTACGACTGGTTTAAGCATAATTATTGAATTCTATGGTAACGTAGAGTTCGTCCTATAATCTCACTCTGAGCCTGGGGATCTTTGTATTAAAAGCTCATATTATAGTTTTCTTTTTTTTTTTTTTTTAATGTTTATTCATTTTTGAGAGACAGAGAGAGACAGAGCACGAGTGGGAGAGGAGCAGAGAGAGAGAGAGAGAGAGACAGAATCCGAAGGCTCTGAGCTGTTAGCACAGAGCCCAATGCGGGGCTCAAATTCACAGACTGTGAGATCATGACCTGAGCTGAGGTCGGACGCTCAACTGATGGAGCCACCCAGGCGCCCCTAAAAGCTCATATTTTAAGCCCATTTCAGCCAAGGGCTGAGTTCTTCATCACATTCATCATGATTTTTCTAGGAACTAGAGTATCTAAGGCTAATCTAGTCATTTGGAAAATATTAGACAACGGGATATAGAATTTGGTGGGGGTGGGAACTGATACACCTGTCACCATACAGATTCCAGTACAGTAGTGGAAAAAAATGTAAAACTGGTGAAAATATCCTTCATCAGAAGTTGTGATATGTGCTATGATGGAAGAGTTGCCAAGAGAGCAAAAGGGGAGGCTCGACTGTGGTTGGTTCATCAGAAAAATATATACTGGCATATAAAGGGAAGATCTAACAGAAGAATAGCCAATAATTAAATGCATTAAATACTCAATTAATAGTTGTTGAATTGCATTGTAGTCGATTTGTATCCCTTAGGGCACTCACTCCTTTCTGCCTTGTATTTTTGTTTTCATTATATGTCATATGTAATCTACTCCAGTGTAAGCTCTTTTTTTCTTAAATGTTTATTTTGAGAGAGAGAGAGCATGCACACAGAAGTGGGGGAGGGGCAGAGAGAGAAAGAGAGGGAGAATCCCAAGCAGGCTCCGTGCTGTCCCCACAGAGCGTGACACAGGGCTCGATCCCTGTGTCCCAGGAACTGTGAGATCATAACTTGAGCCAAAATCAAGAGTTGGACTTTTAACTGACTAGAGGCACCCCTCCAATGTAGTCTCTTTGATAGCAGGGACTTCGTCTGCTATACTTTAAGTGCATGCGGTAGGCTTTGAAATATTTGTTAAATTAATGACCAATATTGGTGAATAACCATTCATGAATGTTATAAAAATCTATTCTGTTGATTTCAGAAGTCTTTTTTTTCTTCTTCTTCTTCTAATATAGAGTTGCCTGAGTGTTAAGGATTCTTATAGGTGTCAGATATACAACACTGAGAACTGTAGTCCTGTGATCAGCCTTGGTTTATTTTTTATTTTGTTTTCAGTAATTTATTGTTAGAGATATAAAAAGTTTTTTAATGCTGGCATTTCTTAGGACTAAAACTATATAAGGACACCGTGTACTTTTATAACAAGACATTGGGCTTTAAAACCAAGTTGTTGTTGGGGCAAGTCTGCCTTTCCCAGACTTGAGATAAAAGCTGATAGTTTCCAGCCATCCACACCACCCAGCCTCCTAAATTCCCTGTTTATCTCTTTTTGGCATTATGTCTGTCTCTCTTTTTGTTCAGCACTAGATTGTACTGCCACTTTTCTTCCTACTCATCCATCCGTCTCTCTTGACTTTGATAGAATTGAAATTCTTTGTCACTTTTATATTGATGTATATTTTTAAAGCTCAAAGTGTATCTTTTTAGAGTATGTTTTTGTAGGGTGTGTTTTTAAGACTGCTTTTTTATATGTGGATGGTTCTTTATTCATTTTTTGAAATTTCTTATAGTAACTCATTGGAGAAAATTGTTAACACTCATTTAGAAACTTTCTAGAAAATTACCTCTTATTCCTCTAAGAGATTCAGGGTGGGCTTATGATAGGGGAAGTTTGGCCCAAATGCAATTGAGAATATTAATTTCTTTGCTTTCATTAATTGTGTCATTATTGCATTGATGTGACTGCTGTATTTTGGCTATAGAGTTGAAAAATTTAACACAAAGCAAGTAGATTACAATTGCTTTTTGACACTTTTTTATTATTGTTTTTAATGTTTATTAATTTTCAGAGAGGGACAGAGCGCAGGAGGGGGAGGGGTAGAGAGAGAAGGAGACCCGAAGCAGGCTCCAGGCTCTGAGCTGGTGGCACAGAGCCCGATGGGAGGGGCTGGAACTCAGGAACCGCAACATCATGATCTGAGCCGAAGTTGGATGCTTAACCGACTGAGCCACCCAAGTGCCCCTTGACGCTATTTTTTAAATGTTTATTTTGAGAGAGACAGACAGACAGACAGACAGGGTGTGGGGAAGGACCAGAGAAAGAGAGAGGGAGAGAGAGAGTCCCAATCAGGCTCTGTGGTATCAGCGCACAGCCCATCACGGAGCTCAGTCCCACGAACCGTGGGATCATGACCTGAGCCAAAATCAAGAGTTGGACATTTAACCGACTGACCCATCCAGGAGCCCAGTTTTTGATGCTTTAGATTTTTCCCCTGGATATTTACTGAGTACTTGTATTATAAGCAAAGTAGATAATGATCACAAGAATATGAACCAAAATAATAATATATATCCAAAATGTATCCATCATCACAAATTCATGTATCCTGAATATATCCTTTTATTTGATTAGTATTAGTTCTGAAGTTTGATCTATTCAGAAATGTATGTTGTGGTAAAGTTGTAAAACTTTGTCAAGTGTTATTTTATATTCTAGGTTCTGAGTGCAAAGGTAGTTACAAATGCTCGAAGTCCTGGGGCAAAGTGCTATGGCATTGTAACTATGTCTTCAAGCACAGAGGTATCCAGATGTATTGCACATCTTCATCGCACTGAGCTGCATGGACAGCTGATTTCTGTTGAAAAAGTAAGCTTGCCTAAATGTATATAAAACGGAGGTTACTTCGAGGGCTAGCAGTGCTCAATTTAAAGAGTTTACACCCATAGAGAGTAGAATTTGGAATAGTTTTTAAGTATTATTTTTATGTTTTTACTTCTGTTTTTTCCACATTTGCTCCCCAAAACATACTTTTTTGTGATCTGAAACATAACCTTAAAATGTACTGATTTTTTTTTTTTTCCTGTTTAAACCTTTCAGGTTAAAGGTGATCCTTCTAAGAAAGAATTGAAGAAAGAAAATGATGAAAAGAGTAGTTCAAGAAGTTCTGGAGACAAAAAAAACATGAGTGATAGAAGTAGCAAGTAAGGATTTATTTTTTTGATAAGCACTAGACTTTTTTGGAAAATTGCTGCAAAAGTTCTCATTATGTGTTTTTCCTGGGTGGTATGATCAGGACACAAGCCTCTGTGAAAAAAGAAGAGAAAAGGTCATCTGAGAAATGTGAAAAAAAAGAAGGCAAGGATACTAAGAAAATAGAAGGTAAAGATGAGAAGAATGATAATGCATCAAGTGGCCAAACTTCAGAGTCGATTAAAAAAAGTGAAGAAAAGAAGCGAATAAGTATGCTATGTATCTTTCTTCTCAATCCCTTTCTAATGCTTTCTACCATTTCATTTTTACAGTGGAAGGGAAAACCTGAGATCCCAGTCCAGATAAATATTTAAACTTCGTTGTTAGGTGTCACTGTGGTAGAAGGGGAAGTCTTCTTTTGTACTCTTGGGAAACAAGTGTGTTCTTCCATCTAAGCCCCTTTATGGTCATTGATAGCTGTGTGACTGAGTTGGGATCTTTTGTTGTTTTTGTTTTTTTCTTTTTTAATATGAAATTGATTGTCAAATGGTTTCCATAAGAGTTGGGATCTTTTGGTATCACTGAAAGTAATTATGTTTGTGGGTTGAGCTCTTTTTAAAGACTATTTGCAGTTAAGTTCTCATAGAATAAGTAGGTTTATTTATTTCATGCCCTATGTTGTGAATATCTGGCTATCTAAGATTTCAGCATTTTTACATGATAGTTACTGTCTTTTTTAATGAGATAGTGTTTAGACATTTGTTTATGATTTTTTTTTTCCTCTTAGGTTCAAAGAGTCCAGGACATATGGTAATACTAGACCAAACTAAAGGAGATCATTGTAGGCCATCAAGAAGAGGAAGATATGAGAAAGTAAGTCTCTGAGAGGGCTGCCGTGTACTATTCTGCTGTTTTCAAAAGAAGATAGTTCGGTATCTCTATAACTTGAAAATCAAGAAAAATAGAATGTCATTACTCTTTTAAAGCTTTTTTTTTTTTTTTAAACCTTTTTTTTTTTTTAACGTTTTATTTATTTTTGAGACAGGGAGAGACAGAGCATGAACAGGGGAGGGTCAGAGAGAGGGAGACACAGAATCTGAAACAGGCTCCAGGCTCTGAGCTGTCAGCACAGAGCCTGACGCGGGGCTCGAACTCACGGACCGTGAGATCATGACCTGAGCCGAAGTCGGCCGCTTAACCGACTGAGCCACCCAGGCGCCCCCTTTTAAAGCTTTTTAAATAACCAGCTGAACTTGAAAACCAAAACTCCACATTATTTTAACTTCTAGTCCTGTTACACTTTTTTTTCTTACAGATTCATGGAAGAAGCAAGGAAAAGGAGAGAGCTAGCCTAGATAAAAAAAGGGACAAAGACTATAGAAGGAAAGACATCTTGCCTTTTGAAAAGATGAAGGAACAAAGACTAAGAGAGCATTTAGTTCGCTTTGAAAGATTGCGACGAGCAATGGAACTTCGAAGGTAGGAAAAGTGTCTCTTTTATACCTGTCGTTACCTATAGGTACATCTTTAACACTAGTTACAAACCAGATTCCTAGAAATTGTATTCCCAAGAAAGCTGTTTGCCGCTTTTAAGAAATGCAGTAAAACCTAATGATTTCTTAAGTTTGCATAGCATTTTGTAATTTACCAAGTACCTTTCCATCTGTTCTCTCTGTCTCAGCTGTTCTGTACGGTTAGGTGTGCCCATTATCTGATTGAAAAAATGGAGGCCCAGAGAGGCTAAAAGACTCTTCCAAATGCCACATGGCTAATGAGTGGCAGAGTCGGGACTCAGACCCAAGTCTTCTGACTCCAAGTCCAATGCTCTTTCCTCTACTCCAAAGCTGCCGCCATGAAAAACATTTTAAAGGAAAAAATGATGGTGACATAAGATAGCCTCAACGTAATCTATAGGTTCTCAAGTGTCTATTTTATACCTGTCTTTACCTGTAGGTACATCTTTAACACTAGTTATAAACCAATTTCTGGAAATTGAAAGGAAGTGAAGGAATTTTGCCTTATGAACCTTAATGTGTTCAAGCTTTGTCTCAAAGCAAGCATTCTCTTTAAAACAGAGAACAAAACAAAACATTTTCTATTTTTAGTGGCAGTATCTCAACAGTTTGCCATGAATGCCAATTTGCTTTCATATGTCAATTTTTTGATGCCACTTAAAATATTCTTGTGATAGTGTTTTATAATATAAATTTCCAAATATTAACCTGTCTCATTGAGAGGTCTTTTATCATGGGATTTCATCTATTCATTCACAGGAGCGTCAGGAATTACCAGACACTTGTGATGACTTAAATAGTACTGTGATTGCCACACACTTTATTAGAGAGAAATAATCCTTGCATTGCTCAGAATCCATTTGCTTTTTTTTTGATGAAGTCCTAATATGCTGAGCTTCCTATTTAGATGACAGATCAGGAGGAGAGCGTGGGAGCTGCTAGAGCAGGGATTCTCATGCCTATCAGACCAGCACCCCTGTTATGTTAAAAAAAAAGTTGCAGCGTCCTCTTTACTCTGCTGAAATGTAATTGATGCATAATAGGCCTACAAATGTGTTATATGCCTATGCAAATAATTTCCAAACAACCAATATAATGCCTTAATTCTAATACAAAGGAGAAATAAAAGTAAATTATAATGAAGCATATATTCCAGATATGAATGTTTAGGCACGACTCTCTAGAAGACCTAATGAAGTAGTCAGATGTTTACAACCCTCTTTAGATTCAATGAGAATGTGACAGCTACAAATGCAGACTGATATTGGTGTGTCGTTTTGGTAAGTCAAATGCCAGGAGTGGTGTTGGCATTACAACATGATTTCTGAAATGGTGAACGACTCTTGGTGAAGGTCTTAAGAAAGTATAATTTTCCTTCTAACTGATGTGGAGTTGCATTCCTGGAAATTTTAGTATATATAAAACCATGCCAACCATGCAACCATGCAACCATGCAAACCAACCAACCTAGCATGTATTCAAAATGAGTGAAGTTCTAGGCTCCAGTTTTT
Source organism: Panthera tigris (assembly GCF_018350195.1). NCBI lineage: Eukaryota > Metazoa > Chordata > Mammalia > Carnivora > Felidae > Panthera > Panthera tigris. The sequence continues at coordinate 45,750,546 of NC_056665.1, forward strand.
TTAAAGGTGGTTTTGTTTTGTTTTAATGACATGAATGTCCATTATGGCATTTGAAAGTATAATGAATATTGGACGGATTTTTTTGCTGTGCTGAACTATCTGACCATTCCATGCAGTGTAAGCTATCTAGAATCCTTGGTCCCCATTCACTCAGTGCTGCTACTAATGGCCCCGATGGTCATTGGGATAATTTAAAATGCCCCTCAGATTTCCATGGGAGCAGTACTGACCCACTGAGAACCACTGGGTGGCTAGAGGAAGACATGCTGATAGAGCACACTGAGGGCCTTAGAGTGAGGGGATGACAGAAATGTGAAAAGTCCCGATACATTATCTTCATTAAGTTCAGCAAACATTTGAACTGCCTCCTGACTCAAAGAAGCACGGGCTAGTGAACAGCAAAAAAAGCCCTTAAGGGCAACCCTTTTATTATATATAGCATCTGCTATAATTCATGTTGATGGATATGATCCCAAGTCACCAAAATAAGGTCTACTTTGTTTAAGGAGATAGAACACATACTAGCTACTGGAAAATTTCCTGTCAAAAACAGAAGTTGTAGTTTTGTAAACATATTTGTAGAATATGTCCTTATTAAAATGTTGATTAACTAATGGGCTATTATTATAGTGGGATTTTTATTTAAACAGGAATCCTCTAAGAGGCAACTACTCTATAAAATTCAGCTGCTCAGTTGACAATCTTAATAAATAAGTGACAGCATTGGAATCTGTTTAAAGTTTTATTTTGAGTTCTCTTTCCAATTACATTAAACCTACTTAGATTGAGTTGAAGTTTAAACTTGCCAACCACAAGGAAAAATTCAAACTCAAAAGCTATTCTCTTTCACACAGTGCTAGCATAATTTAAGTATTTCTAAATACTGATTTTTGTTAGACGAAGAGAGATTGCAGAAAGAGAGCGTCGAGAGCGAGAACGCATTAGAATAATTCGTGAACGGGAAGAACGGGAACGCTTACAGAGAGAGAGAGAGCGCCTAGAAATTGAAAGGCAAAAACTAGAGAGAGAGAGAATGGAACGCGAACGCTTGGAAAGGGAACGCATTCGTATTGAACAGGTGCAGTCAGAAAATCTTTTCATCTTAAATAACTGACCTTTTTCAAACCCTGTGATTTTTGCCCTAAAATTTGCTTTACTTGTTGTAAAGCTTCTATAGAATGAGTTCAGCTGATGAGCATTTATTGAGTGCCCCTGAAAGATAACCATCAGTTAGGTGCTAGTTAAAAATACATTTAGCAGTGACTTTGTTCTGGCCAATTGGTAGTAACTCGAGCTCTGCAATATCATGGCAGCCTAATAGTCTGAGCATAGGACTATGAGTCCAGAGTAGTTGTAATCCAGGCTCTGTCACTATCCCAGTCTCAGCACATCATAACTTATTTCCTTACATATTAGAGTGGGAATGATTTCCCAAGGCTGGAAGGAAATAATGCCTCTCTTTGCAGAATTGCATCAAAGCACTTAGTTTCCATACATATTTAGAACTTTATTTCTAATTCCCTTTAGGTGCTTTTGTTTTAATCAAATGATGAAACTGAATCTGACCTTCCCAATTACTTGCCAGCTTTCACCACCCGATCTCTGTTATTTTTAAATGTTGCAGAACAATAGCCATAGTCTAGATTACTGATTTCTGAAGTCAGTTTTGTTTATGTATTTGTCCCAGGTATGTGTTTTGCCTGGTGCTTGCCTATGGTGGTTTCTTAATGACAGGATGAAAACAAGGTTGCGCATGTACTTACCTTATGTTTTCATTTTGCATTGGTTGGTTCTTCCTTCTGTGTTGTCTGAAGGAACGTCGTAAGGAAGCTGAACGTATTGCTCGAGAACGAGAGGAACTGAGAAGGCAACAGCAGCAGCTTCGTTATGAACAAGAAAAAAGGAATTCTTTGAAACGCCCACGTGATGTAGATCATAGGTAGTTGCCTGCTTTCTTCTTTAACAGTTACATTTGTTACCTTATGCCTTTTAAACTAAGACTGACCAGGGAATTAGAAACTACAGGCAACTGTCACTGGAATAAAAGGTCATGATCAGTAGGGTTGGGAATGATTGCAGGGCTGGAGTGGGTCCAATGCATTGTCAAGTAGGAAGAGTCTGCTGTCTTTCCCTTTCCCTTCCTAATGGCACATGTTTTTCCATTATGACTGGAAATACATGATTATACTGGGCTTCCGTGATGCTTCTCAAACTCAGACCCATTTGAAAATTCTTACAGGTTAATGCAGATAAACTTGGAAGTTACAAACTTGGGTTGTCTCTGTTCATGCTGGTTAATAGTTTTCAAAATATATATAGTTATTTAATTTTTTATCTCATAAATTCTATGAGATTTAGTTGGTTGTGTTGAAAAATACATGGAATGAATGAACTGTGCTTGGGACTTACCTGTGTAACTTCCAAAGTTAAACATAACTGAAAACGTTGTTAGAATTTTATTATAAAATGGTATCTGTTTTTTCCATTTACGAATTTTAAAACAGACCATTTTTCAACTATTTTCTCGCCTGTGAACTTCCTCTAACACTATAGGACTTCATGCAGTCTGATAATTAATTCTTTGCTAGCTTGTTCTTGTAACAGTGTTTTGTGTCTTGAGTTTATTAGCCTTCTGTGTCCACAGTTCCTAGCATGTGGTATGTATGACTCCAAATAAGTGTTGTTGGTTTATTATAAAACTAATTTATATAAATGAGCAAATATTTCTCTTCAAGGCGAGATGATCCTTACTGGAGCGAGAATAAAAAGTTGTCTCTAGATACAGATGCACGATTCAGCCATGGATCTGACTATTCTCGCCAGCAGAACAGATTTAATGACTTTGATCACCGAGAGAGGAGCAGGTTTCCTGAGAGTTCAACAGTACAGTCATCATCTTTTGAAAGGTAGATGCCTTTTTGAAAGTTACTGTATTTGGTACATGAGCCTTGCTAATGATACGTTTGGTTCTCTATTAAAACTTAAGTACAACGGGTCAGGCCTGAGTGTTCAGAACAAATTGTGTGTTTGGTTTCTGTTTTCATTAATTTAATAAATTCACATAATTAATTTATGTAGCTAGGATTCAGTGTTCAAAATTAGTTTGGGGTACCTGGCTGGCTCAGTCTATGGTAGAGCATGTGACTCTTGATCTTGGGGTCGTGAGTTCAAGCCCCGCACAGAGTATGGAGATTGCTTGAATAAATAAAAAAAAAAAAAAAAAATCTTTACTAGGCCACTATAACAAGGTCAAGTAGATTGGCTTTATATTTTTAACTTTGTTTAAAACTAGGTGGGAATACTGTTAGCATTGGATGTACCTCAACTGTTAAGAACAGTATGACATCCTTCAGGTTGGTAGTCACTAGAGTGTTTGATGTAATTTCCCCCAGATGCTAAAAAACAATTTTCATGCCAAACATTTAGCTCATTTTAAAAGAATATAAGTTATTGATTATAATAATAGTTGTGGCTTTTTTGGTGTCTTTGCCTTAAGTTAATTTTTAAAGAAGTGTAATTTTTGTAAGTTATGCAAATAAAATTAAGAAAAATAGGGCCAAATAAGTACGTCTCAGGACCTGTGTTCTTTGTTTTGGATAATCAACAGGCGAGAACGCTTTGTTGGTCAAAGTGAAGGGAAGAAAACACGTCCTACTGCACGAAGAGAAGATCCAGGTTTTGAAAGGTATCCCAAAAATTTCAGTGATTCCAGAAGAAATGAGCCTCCACCACCAAGAAATGAACTTAGAGAAACGGACAGGAGAGAAGTCCGGGGAGAACGAGATGAGAGGAGAACGGTAATCATCCATGACAGGCCTGATATCACTCACCCTAGACATCCTCGAGAAGCAGGGCCCAATCCATCCAGACCAACCACCTGGAAAAGTGATGGCGGCATGTCCACTGACAAACGGGAAGCAAGGTATTTGTGTAGTTTTCAGTGTCTAGCTGGTGGTACATAACGCATTTGGGTTTAGGGAAAAAAGATGTTAGGGCATCTGACTGACTCAGTTGGAAGAGCATGCGACTCTTCATCTCAGGGTCGGGGTTTCAAGCCCCACATGGTGTAGAGATTACTTAAATAAATAAAACCTAAAAAAATTAAAAAAAAATTTTTTTTTAAGGTGTAAAAGAATTTTGATTGTAGATATCTTTGGGTTTTATTTAACAGAGTTGAAAGGCCGGAACGATCGGGGAGGGAAGTATCAGGACACAGTGTGAGAGGGGCTCCCCCTGGGAATCGCAGCAATGCTTCCAGCTATGGAAACAGAGAGGGAGACAGAGGGGTAATCACAGACCGAGGAAGTGGAACACAGGTAAGTGCTTGAGAGTTTATTGTCCACTCTTCTGTAATAAATTCAGAGGACTTATTTTTTAAGTTTTTTTTTTAAACGTTTATTAAACGTTTAATAAACGAGAGAGAGAGAGAGAGCACGTGGGAGGGTCAGAGAGAGGAGACAATCCCAAGCAGGCTCCATACTGTCATCACAGATCCCAATGTGGGGCTCAAACGCTCAGAATCGTGAGATCATGTCCTGAGCTGAAATCAAGAGTTTGACGCTCAACCTACTGAGCCACCCAGGTGCCCCAAGGACTTATCATTTTGATGAAGCCTGGATTAGTTAGATTAGAATGATTGGGAGACTAGTTTCTATAAAAGATCTTAAAATTTTTCATATTTTACTGTCACTAATTGAACATCACTACAAAGAAGTAGGATACTAGCCCTGAAAATCTGATGCCATTTTTATTAAAATTCCTACTGAAATTTGAGTATTATTAAATGTTGTAGATGAGCCTTCCTAGTGATGAATGTTTTATTTCTCTTTAAGAAATTGAGGCTTTCATACTAGATGCAAAAATCTTTGGCCTCTTCTTGTGTTTCCCTTTCCCTTTTCCTTTTTTTTTGTCCAGTCCTCTCCTTGTTCATTCAGTAGTTTATAGTGTAGAATTGAGATATAATTTTTGTGTCTTTTTCTTTTAATTCTAAAGGTAGGTGAGTGAAATATTTCACATTTTTAAATTGCTTTTTATTCTTGTGATACTTTATTGACTTGATTATTTTGTAAGTTAATGAACCTGGCCAAAGCGAAGTATCTCCATCTCTTAACAACTCAAATTACCTTTGAACGAATCTGAAAGCATTCTATTGATGAAATACTGGCATATGAGTTGACAGTAGCACAAATAGAAAATCTTCCTAAATTATACACAAAAAAGAATTCTGAAATGTGTGTGTGTGTCCATTCTTCAACCTACATTATAGTATGAAGCTCTGTTTTGTATTTGAATACATATTCGATTTTGTAGCGGTATACTTTACTGTAAATTTTTTTAATCCCTTGACATTCTAGCTATACCACTATACACTTTCCATTTCATCCAGAACACTTATGAAATGGATTTGGGAGTGCATTATAAGCTTTCATGTTTTAAGTAAGTTGAAATGTTCAGTGGATCAGTTCATTGATTTCTTTGCCCTGAACAGAACTTTCAAGACGGGGTGTATAATCCAGACATTCTGCCCTATTTAGAGTAACACTTAAGGAAGGCAGTCTCACAGAGTAGCCCCTGTATTCAGATATCCATTCAGAAAAGATGTTCTGAGGAGGAGATCCTGTCCCTGCCTTGACAATTCTGTTTTTCATAATGTATGTTGTTCTGCCAGTATTACACCTATGTAGAGTACCTTCAGCCTTATTTTCTGTAGACTAAGTATTGTCACTTTTGACTCTGCTTTTCTTGGATCCTTAGTTCTGTGGCTTTTGTTTCTTTATGTTCACTACTCTGCTTTTCTCGTCATGTATGTAAGACCTTGTAAGAGTCATAGCATTGATGAGTACCGTGTGAAATAAGACGGCGATTCGTGTGTCTCTGTGCTGTTTGAGTGTTGAGCATATACCCCACCTTGATTTGTCTTCAGGTTTTGACCTTTCACTGTGCCTTCTTACATACCTATAAATCAATGCATGATGTGCCTATCTAGAAATACTCGAAGTCATGAAGGACATGCATGCTAGAAGGTATGGAAATAGAAATGACAGTGCTGAATCATTGCCCCCTTACCCTACTCTGAAGCCCGAGCAGCTTCTCAATACGAAGTAGTTGGAAACCCTTTGCATATCCTCTTGTATTATTCACCTGTTTTCTTCTCAGACATCGTATTGATTTGCTTCCGACATTAAGAGCACACCAACATAGTGAGTTGGCACGAGGCTGAGGGTATCATGACCTTTCTTTTAATATGTGATTCTTTAGCACTATCCTGAGGAGCGACATGTGGTTGAACGCCATGGACGGGACACAAGTGGACCAAGGAAAGAGTGGCATGGTCCACCTTCTCAAGGGCCTGGCTATCACGATGCAAGGCGAATGGGTGATGGCCGGACAGGAGCGGGCATGATAACCCAACATGCGAGGTAAGTAGTTATTCGGTTAAGACTTTTCTGGCAGCATATATCCAAACCTTTGTCCTTTCCTTAAAGGGCAAAATAATTTCTGAGAGATTAAATTGCAGCTGGTAACAAACAGCCCTAGCCCTGCCCTGCCCAAACATTTCTCCATGTTAACTCAAAATCTCCCAGAGATTTTATGTAGGGCAGCTAATGGTAATTTGTTAGTTTACGTTGGCATTCTGCCGTATGGATCGAGATACAGGTACGTGTGTGTCTTAGAAACCAGTAGATAATGAACATAAACTTCATGTTGGAGTCGTATCTTGTTCAGTGCCTATCACTCCTAAAAGTTCTGGAAAGGAAGAGGAAACAAAATGTAGTCTGCTTCCTTCCTTTTCAAATAGGTCTAGCAAAACTTTTGGATAGTTAACTAACCCAAAGCCTGTGTATATTCTAAGAGATGAGCTTCATTTTCCCTGTGCACTAACATCCATCGTGGCCCCTCAGCTGGCAAGTCTTTGGCCTCTCCCGGTCTTCCTTGCCCATCTTTCTTTCCCATTCCCCTGTCTTAGAAGAGGGGGCTTGACTCGGTGATCTCAGTTACTGCTATTCTCTTGGTCACTTCTACCATCAGACTTGAGTGAGTGTTTATTATATTTGGGCCTGCACAGCCTCATCACTCATTTCTGTCTTTGGGTCTAAAGGTTACCAATGCCTTTTTTCTTGATTAATCTATATCTCTTTATTTTCTGAGTTCTCGAGCTCCTTGGCAGTTAAGCACTGTTTCTCATTGCTGCTTTTCCTTTTTTGTGTGACCCACATGTTTTCTAATGCATCATATTTTTTTCCTCACCTTTTTTATTTCCTTTGCCGGCTCCTTCAGATGGTTGAACTTTAAACACCACTCTATATTTAGCTCTGTATTATGATCTTTATGTAAATACTTTGCTCTCTCTCTAAATTCAGGGTCACAGGCAAACTCATTCCTCTCCTGTTTCAGATCTTCACGTCCCATTTGTCGTCTCTAGCTTCTTTTAATTTGTTGGTGCCACTGTTCATCTCATTCACCTAGACTAGGCCTCATCTTTACATTTCTTCATTCCTAGCATAAATATGTAAATGTGGTTCTGTTTTTAAGGAAGAGTTGTAGTAGCTATGCTTTCTTCCTCATTTCAGCTTCTATCTGAGCTTCTCAAATTAGTCTTTTTCCTTCTCCGTTACGCACACTATTTACAAATTTAACTGTTAGAAATGTTTTCATACACCATTTACTTGGTTCCAAAGCCACGAGCTTTGGTCTTATTCTACTTAAAGCGTTTTACCATCGGTTTTTATCTCCCAAATTGGTTGTAGGTTTTTTTGGTGTGCGTTTTTTCCTGCGTCTCTCATTAGTACCTACTATGTTGCATTAAACATATAAAAAATCAACCTTCCTCCAGAATCCAAAAATATTGCTGTGACAATGTCCTGTAGCTCAGTGGGTAAAGTTCCTCATTGATGCTGATGCTGCTGATCTGGGGACCACACTCTGAGGGCTGCTGCTCTGTTCCATTCATGTGCACACCAGTAAATGGCTTACTCTGGGGAAGGGACTTTGAAGCAAGAGTGCCCAAGTTTGTTTGTTTGTTTGTTTGTTTGTTTGTTTATTTTAAATGTTTTTATTTATTTTTGAGACAGAGAGCATGAGCGGGGAAGGGTCAGAGAGAGAGGGAGACACAGAATCTGAAGCAAGCTCCAGGCTCTGAGCTGTCAGCACAGAGCCTTATGCAGGGCTCGAACTCACAGACTGTGAGATCATGACCTGAGCTGAAGTCGGACGCTTAACCAACTGAGCCAGCCAGGCGCCCCAAGAGTGCCCAAGTTTAAGTCCTCATTCCCCCATTTATTAGCTGTGACCTTGAGCAAGTCACTTAGCCTCCAGATCTCAGTTTCCTCATCAATAAAGAGGAGTTTGTAAATGGTACTTACCTCACAGAACTGTTGAAAAGAATGTTATTTAATATGGGTAAAGTACAAAGAACAGTGCCTGGTAAATGATAAGCACTTTATAGGTATTAGCTATAATTTATTCTTTTGTTCTTGACAGTTTTTTCTTTTAAACCTTTTTCAGTAATGCATCCCCAATTAATAGAATTGTACAAATCAGTGGCAATTCCATGCCAAGAGGAAGTGGCTCCGGATTTAAGCCATTTAAGGGTGGACCTCCGCGACGATTCTGAAAATTAGCTCTCTGCCATGGTTTCAAGATAATTTATTGAAATCTCCTGTAAACTTTACTTGACTACTTACGAAGAGGACCTCTGACTTGCTTGAGAGTTTTGTCAGACTTTTCTTTTTTTCTCTTTTTTTAAAATTTAACATGATTGCTTTTCTCAATTTTGGAGAAGATGTTTAAATAGTTCCGTTGTAACTTTTAATAGTTTTGTGTATCATTCAACTTTTTTTCTTGCAGCACCGAGACACATTTGAAAGGATGGAATCAAAACCATTTTGTTTAACTCTGTGTGAATATAAAGAGTAGTTTGCAGCTGTGTGGTAGTAGTTTAATTTGCAGCATTAGCTCCGTGGTGTCAGGCTCTAGAGTTCCTTCTTGTCACCAAGCATTTTCAGCCTCCATTTTGAAGGCTGTCGAAGCTTAAAACGTCTGCTGTCTAATTTTTAGAGAATAAGATTGTTCCTTGCATTTCTGAGTATTATGTAACCTATTTTTGCAGAAGGTACTGTTACATTAAGTGCATCTGTGTATCCTGGTTTAAAAAAATGTACTCTTTTTTGAAATAAACCTTCCTATTCTGTATAGTTGCTAAAGCGTTGAGAACCTTTTTAACTGTAAAATGAGAGCCGATTTTCAGGTTAGTGTAGCAGCACACTTGTTCAGGTTTGCATGGTATGAAACCAAATAGATGAACGAAACCTTGGCCATGAGGTTTGTATCACTGAGGTTTTTAGACTGAGTTGTGCAGGTAAGTGCACTTGTAGGTAATCTGCACTATTTGGTGGATAAATCCCACCTCTGGGAGTTGTGTGGGTACTAATGTTTCCGTGTTCCCAACTATGTTGAGAACTGGAAAAAACCCAGGTTCTAGATTGGTGAATCAGTTGGGTTCTGTAAATACTTGTATGTGGGAAGGCATTGTTGTCTCTGTGAAAATAAAAATCCACACCTGGAAGTGTATGTGTCTTTGTTTCCAGCTTTTTAGATGTTAGTCCTCCAGCCCTTTCTGGTGTTAAATACAAAATCATTGACTAGGTTTAGAGCTCTAAAGGCAGCCTTTTGGTCTTTGTTCCTAAGAAATAAATCTGACCAATTCTTCACCTTGGTAGCTGGGTACTGTGCTCTGTTACAGTGTTAGAGAGTTAACGTCTAAGCTCACAGTCTTTTAAGATTTTTTTTTTTTTTTAAGGCATCTTTTCTAGGAAAGCCCTTCAAGGTGAATTCTGAATACCACCTCTTAACGCCTCCCATATTCCTTTGTATGCAGCAGTGAATAATAATCCAAAAGGTCTAGATTCTTAGATAACTCAGCAGTTTGAATTCTCATATAAAGGGAAAGATGGAATGAGGGATCGCTCTGAGGCCACCTTTTGATTTGAGAAGGAGTCTCTGTAGAAGTTCTTGTAAATGTCTGGGTGGATATGGTCGTGCTCATGAGATGGCTCAGACCTCTGGGTGGTGTGGGCAGGCACAGTACCCTGGTCTTCGGCCTTTTGGGAAGCTGGCACTTCTGTATTGTTCTGGATTTCATTACCTTTTCTGCCCTTCTCAACTCTACAACTGAGTATTTCAATTTGGAAAGGTTGCTGGTTAAATAGAGAAATGAACTGGTACAACTGCTGACTGGACAAAATTGGAGATCTAACTGAGCGGGGTAAGGTTAGTTGTGAAGCCTGGGCCCTACCCCCAGACATTTGTGGCTGGGGCCTAGGCATATTTTTCCACAAATGTGCTCTGAGATGATTCATATGTACAGGTGGCATTGACAGTCACTATAGATATAGAGCCCAGAGTAGACAGGACCAAATGCTCTTTGAAGAGCAGCAGGCATTTTTATGGGTAATAGAGTTTTCCTCATCACTGCTCAAACACATGTTATTTCGGTTTTAGAGACCCCATCTTTTGCCAGCGCGGGTGAGATGCTCTGATTAGTGTGATTTTCTAGTTAACTAGTGGTTAATGACTTTATATAGTTGAACCACTCAGGAATGGGCAAAGGGGGACTTCTTTGTCAGCTTCAGGAGCTTTTATCCAGAGCTTTCAGAACTGTCCTGGTTAAGCTGTGAAATCTTAGTATTATTAATATTATATATTACAGAAATTTGTTTTCATTCTGTTAACTAGAGAGTCACCTCCGAGAAGGGTTTAGAAGAGTTTTAGCCTGGGCACCTGGGTGGTTCAGTCAGTGGGCATCCGACTTCGGCTCAGGTCATGATCTCACAGTTTGTGGATCTGAGCCCCACGGACGACTCTGTGCTGACAGCTCAGAGCCTGGAGCCTGCTTCGGATTCTGTGTCTCCATGTTTCTCTGTCCCTCCCCCACTCATGCTCTGTCTCTCAAAAATAAATAACTATTTTTAAAAATTTTATTTATTATTTGAGAGACAGCATGTACAAGCAGGGGAGGGGCAGAGAGAAGGAGAGAGAAGATCCCAAGCAGGCTTCATGCTGTCAGTGCAGAGCCCAGTGCAGCGTTCCAACTCATGAACTGTGAAATCATGATCTGAGCCGAAACCAAGAGTTGGACGCTCAACCAACTGAGCCACCCAGGTGCCTCAATAAGGTAACTTATGTGTGTTCTCCCCATATGTAGTTTGTGTATTCAACACATTTTCTTTCACAGTCCTAGCATTCTGTTTTGTAGAAGTTATCAAGCTGATTTTAAAACTTCCGTGGAAATGGAAAGGAGTGAGATTAGCCAAAAATAATTTTGAAAAACATAAATAACAACATTAGAGGAATTATATTACCTGCTTACTGTGTGTCAGGCATGTTAAATAGGAGTATAAGTCATCACAGAAATTACTGTTAATTGAACACTTACATGGGCTAGGCATTGTTACTAGGTAATTTACATGCATTAATTAATTTCTACAAGGTTATGTTTTAGGTGAAGGTACTTTTTTTTTTTTTTTTTAAGGTGTAGGTACTGTTATTATTCCTGTTGTATATGTGTGGAAACTAAAGAACAGTTTGCCTAGGACCATAAATATAGCGAGTGGTAGAACTGAGATTCAATTATAGGCACATACTTATAAGAACATCAAGTCATTTCATCCAGTGTAGGGCATGTGTGTGTGTGTATAGTAAAAGTGTGTTTAACCAGTTTCCTGTTTCAGAGTTTTCTCAAGTGGTTGTACCATTTTGCTTCAGCAATGTAATGGGTAAAAATTGCTCCACAGACTCATTAGCACTTGGTATTGTCAGTCTTTTTAATTTCAGCCGCCTTGATGGGTGTACAGAACTATCTCGTAGCTTTAGTTTACATTTCCCTGTTGACCTAGGATATTAAGCATGTTTTCATACATGTATTGACCACTGATAAAGCTTTGTGAATTATGTCTTCAGATATTATCTATTCCATTTTTAATTGTGCTTTTTATCTTAAGGAATTGTAAGATCTCTCTGTGTATTATGGATACCAGTCCTTTATCAGATATATACTGGGAATATTTTCTTCCAGTCTGTGCTTTGCCTTTTCGTTGTCTTAATGGTGTCTTTTGAAAAATAGGTTTTAAATTTTATAAAGTTCAGTTTAGCATTTTTTTTTCTTTGAAAGTTCAGGGTTATTTTTGGTCCTAGGTAGAAATCTTTGCCTACCCCTACGTCACAGGTTTTTCTCCTTTGTTTCTTCTAGGCCTTTCATAGTTTTAGTTTTTACATTTACATAAAGTCCATTTCAAGTTGACTTATGTATGGCATAAACTAAGGGTTGAGATATATTTTTTCTATATGGATATCCAGTTTTTCCAGTATTACTTGTTGAAAGGCTATCTTTTTCCTATAAATCACTTTAACACCTTTGCTTTATTTTTTTTATTTTAAAAAATGTTTTTTAATGTTTATTTATTTCCGAGACAGAGAGAGACAGAGCATGAGTGGGGAAGGGGCAGAGAGAGAGGGAGACACAGAATCCAAAGCAGGCTCCAGGCTTCTAGCTGTCAGCACAGAGCCTGACGCGGGGCTCGAACTCACAAACCGTGAGATAATGACCTGAGCCGAAGTTAGTCACTCAACCGACTGAGCCACCCAGGTGCCCCAACACCTTTGTTTTAAAAAATCAATTTACATGGGCATCTGGGTGGCTCAGTCAGTTAAGTGTGTGACTGTTGGTTTTTGCTCAGGTCATGAATGATCTTGCAGTTCATGAGTTTGAGCCCCACATCAGTCTCTGCACTGATAGTGTGGAGCCTGCTGGGGATTTCTCTCTCTTTCTCTCTCTCTCTCTCTGCCCATCCCTGGCTTATGCTGTCTCTCTTTCTCTCAAAAATAAATAAACAAACATTTTAAAAAAATCAGTTTATATCTGTGAATCTATTTCTGGACTTTGTTCTGTTCCATTGATCTTTATGTCTGTATTTTCATGAATACCGCACTGTGGTATCTTGATTACTGTATCTTTATATTAAGTCTTAAAATCAGGTAATACAGTTCCTCCATTTGTCATTTATGTTTTTCAAAATTATTTTGGCTAATCTCACTTATTTGCATTTCCATGTAAGCTTTAAAATCAGCTTGATAATTTGAACAAAAAAAGTATGCTGGAATTTTGAATGAAAGTGTGTTGAATATATAGATTAAATTTGGGGAGAACTGACATATTTACAAAGAATATTGAATCTTCTAATCCATAATTAGTGTTTCTCTTCATTTAATAGGCCTTCCTTAATATCTTCTAGCAATGTGTTAGAGTTTTCATTGTGTAGATTATAACACATTTTTTTGTGAAATTTTTTCCTAAGTATTTAATATTTTTGATGTTATTATAAATGGTATTTGTTGTTCATTGTTAGTACATAGAAACATAATTGATTTTTGTATATTAGCCCTTGTATCTTTTTTTTTTAAGATTTTATTTTTAAGTAATCTCTACACTTAATGTAGGGCTTGAACTTACAACCCTGAGATCATGAGTCTCATGCCCCACAATTTTACCAGCCAGATGCCTGACTCTTGTATCTTTTGACCTTGCTAAATTTACTTATTAATTGTATTGACTCTGTTGTAGATGCCTCTGTTTTCCATGTGCACCATCATGTTTTCTGGAAACAAAGGTAGCATTAGATTTTCCTTACAAATCTAAATGCCTGTTTCCCCCTTTGTCTTATTGCATTGGCTAGTATCTCCATCAGAATGTTGAATAGGAGTAGTGAGGGCAGATATTCTTGTATAGTTCCCAATTTTAGGGGAAAAGCATTCAGTTTTTTTGCCATTAAGTATAATGTCACTTTTGAGTTTTTCATTTATACCCTTGATGAGGTTGAGGAAGTTCCCATCTATTCCTAGTGTACTGAGAGTTTTTATTACAAATGGATATTGAATTCTATCAAATGCTTTTTCTGCATCTGTTGAGATGATCCCTTCATTCTGTTAATAGGGTGTTGCATACTAGAGAGAATTCATACGTGGTTGTGATATATAGATAAAGATACAGATAGAGATAGAGATATATACAGCTAGGTTTGGCTTACTAAAATTTTAAGGATTTTTTTTTCACAACTCAGTGATTTTAGTACTTTCATGGCTATGTGCAGCCATTGTCACGGTCAATTTTAGAATATTTTCATCACCTCAAAAAGAACCCTGTACTCTTTAAATGTCACCTCCTCCCACATTTCCCTGGCCCTCCCCCAGTCCTCACCTTCCACTGATTTATTTTCTGTCTCTATGGATTTGGCAGTTCTGGGCATTTTATGTAAATGAAATCAAGTGTTACCTTTTATGTCTGGCTTTTCTCTACTTAGCATAATGTTTTCAAGTTTCCTCCATGTTGTAGCATGTAATCAGTACTTCATTTCTTTTTATGGCTGAATGATTTTCCATTGTATAGATATACCACACATTACCCATTTTCAGTTGATGGAAATTTTGTTTTCCTCTTTTGGTTTTATAAATAATGCTGTTATAAACATCCCTGTACATGTTTTTATGTGCGAATATGTTTTCATTTCTCCTGGGTATACACCTAGGAGTGGAATTGCTGAATCATATGGTAACTCAATGCTTAATTGCTTGAGGAACTGCCAGACTTTTTTCTGTATTTCCACTTTCATTTTCTATTTCTTTTTTTTTTTTTTAATGTTTATTTTTGAGAGAGACAGAGACAGAATGCGAGTGGGTAGGGGCAGAGAGAGAGGGAGACACAGAATCTGAAACAGGCTCCTCTGAGCTGTCAGCACAGAGCCCGATGCATGGCTCAAAATCGCGAGCCACGAGATGATGACCTGAGCCGAAGTCGGCCACTCAACCGACTGAGCCACCCAGGCGCCCTTCATTTCCTGTTTCTATCAACAGCATATGTAGGTTCAGATTTTTTCCCCTTTCTTGCCAATGCTTCTCTGACTTTTTGATTCTAGCCAGTTTAGTGGGTATGAAGTGGTATCTCATTGTGGTTTTGATTTGCCTTTCCCTGATGACTAATTGCACTATCTTTTCCTTTGCTTATAGGTCATTTGTACATCTCTGTTGGAGAAATGTCTATTCAGATCATTTGCCCGCTTTTTTAATTGTGCTTTGTTTACCTTTTTGTTATTGAGTTGCAGAATTTTTTTTTTTAAGTATTCTATCTAGGTAAAAAGCCCTTTATCAGATATATGAAGATATATGACTCTCAAATATTTTCTTCCATTTTGTGGGTTGTCATTTCACTTATAGTAGCCTTTGAAGCACAAAAGTTTTTAATTTTGATTCAGTACAATTTTTTTTTCTTGTTGCTTGTGCTCTTAGTGTCACTTCTAAGAATCTTTTGTCAAAGCAGAAGTCATGAAAATTTACCACTATGTTTTCTCATAAGAGTTTTATAGTTTTAGCTCATATTTAGGTATATGATCTATGTTGAGTTAACTTTTGTGTATGGTACAAGGTAAGGGTCAAATTTTATTTTATTTTATTTTTGCATGTGTGTCATTGGTTTGTTGATAAGCACCATTTGTTGAAAAGACTATTCTTTCTCCATTGAATATTCTCGGCACCATTGTCAGAAACCAGATGGCAGTGAACAAATGGTTTTATTTCTTGACCCTCAGTTCTATTCCATTGATATATTTGTCCTTATGCCAGTATCACACTGCCTTTGTTTTTGTTGCCTAATAAGTTTTGAAATCGGTAAGTTTGGTTTCCTTTGTTGCTTTTTTGCTGTTGTTGTTGTTGTTAAGAATTTTTGCATTGTTTCCATGAAGAATAGTCTGTAGTTTTCTTGTAATGTTTATGAGGGTGATGCTGACTAATGTGATAGAGAAATGTTCTTTCCTTTTGCCTTTTCTAAAAGAGTTTGTAAGATTGGTGTGTTTGTTTGTTTTTTTTCCCTTAAATGCTTGATAGAATTTACCAGTGAAAGCATGTGAGCATGGAGTTTTCTTTTGGGGAGATATTAAATTTACAGATTCAATATCCCAAGCAGACCTAGGGCTATTAAGATTTTCTGTTTCTTTTTTAACCAATTGTTCTAATTTTTGCCTTTCAAGGAATACATTTATTGGTGGAAAATTTTATCTTTTATAAAATCTGTAGGATTTGTAGTGATGCCACCTCTTCCATTTCTGATATTGGAAATTTGTTTCTTTTCTGTTTGTCCGTCAATCTGTCTGGCTGAAGTAACTTTAGAGTTTCTTTCTCTCCACAAAGGACCAGCTTTTGGTTTTGTTGATGTTTTTTTATTTGTCTATTTTCGACTCATTTTTTTCCTGATCTTACTCTTTGTTATCTTCTGCTTATTTGGGTTTAATTTGCTCTTTTTCTCCCCTTATAGTGGAAACTTAGATCATTTTTAGAGGCCCTTCTTTTTTTAATTGTTGTTGTTTTTAATGTCTATTTACTTTTGAAAGAGTGTGTGTGAGCAGAAGAGGAGCAGAGAGAGAGGGAGACACAGAATCCAGAGTAAGCTCTAAGCTCTGAGTTGTCAGCACACAGCCTGACACAGGGCTCAAACTCATGAACTGTGAGATCATGACCTGAGCCAAAGTCAGAAACTCAACTGAGTGAGCCATCCAGGCGCCCCAGCTAATTGTGTTGTTTTTTTTTAAGTTTATTTATTTATTTTGAGAGAGAGCAAGCACAAATGGGGGAGGGGCAGAGACACGGAGAGAGAGAATCCTAAGCAGGCTCTGTGTTGACAGTGACACAGGGCTCAATCTCAGAGTTCATGGGATCAGGCTTTGTGCTGACAGGAACAGTGAGGTTGGGCCCCTTGTCACTGTCAACACAGAGCCTGCTTGGGATTCTTTCTTTCCCCCTCTTCCTGCCTGCTCACACGTGTGCACATGCTCTCTCTCTCTCTCTCTCTCTCTCTCTCTCAAAATAAATAAACTTAAAAAAAAAGAAGATTTAAAGACTCATCTTTAAAGTTGATGGGACACAAAAACACTCGGAGAGATAAAAGGCAGAACTCTGTTATTTACAGCTCTGGCCAGGAAAAAACTTTCATTCACTGCAACACAGAGGATTGCAGGGAGTACACTAGGATCGTGGGCTCAGTAAATAGCGAGATCAAGAAGCATAGCAGAATCCCTACTGTTAGGAAAAGCAGTGAGTGACACGCATCTCATTTGTCAGTGCCTTAGCAGACACAGCCCATGGACATTGGTTGGCTGGTAGTGTCAGTGCCTGGGGTACATTCCTCTTCAGCACGGAGATTTGGACGGGAGTCATGGTGTCTGAGGCAATGTCTTCTGTAGTGGTGAACTGGGCCAGAGCAGTGTGGTCTGGGACTAGAGACTGGTGTATCCTTTTCCAAGTAGATGCCCACGCACATTGGTATGGGTCATGGTTTCTTGTTTGTGTGTTTTTGTTCTTTGAGAGTTTTATTTTCTGAGAATAGAAACTATAAAATTGAAGTGTAAAATCCTGAAAATCTGATCAACCATTTAATCCTTTTAAAGTCACTAATTCTAACAGTTTTAATATAAACATCTTAATTTTACATTCGCAAAACTGATCACAGGATATCGGCTACTGTAATGGATTTTTTTTTTTTTTTTTTTGGCGTCAAGGTTATAAACATTCCTCCTACAACTTAGAGTGTAAGTTAGACCAAGCTGCTTGTAGAATGTGAAGGCAGTGTCGGGCCTGGGAGCTTAACTTACAAGTATCTTTTCAGTACAAGGGCTTTTAAGTGCAGGGGCTTTGTGGGTGTACGGCTAGCAAAAGTGATGACAGCACCCACGATACTGCTGTAATTGAGCTAGAGTACAAGAACCCAGCTGGTTCAATCAAACCCCTAAGTGAGGGTGACCAAATCTAAAAAATCCCCAGCAGTCCAAGGGTTTTCCCAGATGGGTGATGAGAGAGGGGTTCTGCAGCAAATAGATTTTAAATTGTATGGCCTGATTTCGATGCGTGTCGTTAATATAGTCTCATGTTGTTTGCTAGTCAAAACATCCGCTGTGGAGGTTGCTGGAGCTGCAGCGTTAAAGTGCATGCAGGCCCTCAACCTTAGCCGGTCATTAGGGGTCTTTTGTTCTATGTGTCAGTTCGACTGTTGGCGGGCAAGCTGCGGGGCCTTTGATCTGCAGAGCTTTGCATGAGCCACACCTGATGGCATGTGGGCCTCAACATTTGCTCTGTTTGGTTGAAACAGTGACTGATTTGGAGGGCTTGGGCCTCCGGATTGCAGAGCAGAGCAAACGCTCAGACCAAAAGTGACAAGACCAGTGGCCAGTGGGATGGAGTGCAGTTGCACTTGAAGGGCTTTTATCGCCTGCTGCCAATTTTACTCCAGAGTGCGGTGTTACCAGAAGGGGGTGTCTGGTCTCATCATTATGGGACAGAGTATGGATTTTATTATTGTCAGTGTGATTTTCATTTTCAAACTGGAATTTTCTGTCTCCCTTAGTAGTCCACAATATCTGTGGAAATGGCCCTGGACAACTAAGTTTTCTGTCCTTGAGGAGGTTGGCGGGAGATCCCAGAAGAACTACCCATCTTTTTATAATCTGAATATTGAAGGTTTTTTTGCGTGGTGGAAGTTCTGGCTCAAATTGTCCCATATGGGATGAGCAGATGTCTGACCTGACAAAGTCTGTGGTTAACAGGCCCCGGAAGATCGTGCAGAAGAGGTTGTCATAGCCTCTCCAGGGGAGTCTAGCCTCTTGCCCTTATGGGATGGAGGCAGGATTGAAAATCCTTAAAGATAGGGGAGGCATTATCAAAGGGCCTCATATATAATGAGTTTTCACATACAAAGAGGCTAGGCTTACCCTCTTTAAAGATAGGAAAGATGGGTACTGAGGAGGGCACCTGTTGGGATGAGCACTGGGTGTTGTATGGAAACCAATTTGACAATAAATTTCATATATTTAAAAAAATAAATAAAGATAGGAAAAGGCACTGGAAAATTGTTTATTTAGTTGGTATAAGGTGTGAGTTATCCAAGGAGCTTTAAATTAAGAGAGAATTGGGGCGCCTGGATGGCTTGGTCGGTTAAGCGTCCGACTTTGGCTCAGGTCATGATCTCACGGTCCGTGAGTTCGAGCCTCGCGTCGGGCTCTGTGCTGACAGCTCAGAGCCTGGAGCCTGTTTCGGATTCTGTGTCTCTCTCTCTCTCTGCCCCTCCCCTGTTCATGCTCTCTCTCTGTCTCAAAAAAATAAATAAACGTTAAAAAAAAAATTAAAAAAAAAAATTAAGAGAGAATAAGGCTGGGGGCAAGATAGGGACCATTTTGGGGTCCATTTGCAGACTAGAGTTTAAAAACAAGTTATCTGAAGGGACCATTATATCTCAGTAAACTGGGACCTGTTGGAAAGGTAAAAATTCAGTTGAATGCCTTTTCTAAGAGCCCATCATTGTGTAGTTTGACAAGTGGAATATGTGTCTTGGTTACTATCAGTAGCGTCTGGAACTCTGAAGGGATAAGGTGTGTCTTGTGTGGCCTTGTATTATGGCCTTTAGTATATATTGAGGCATGTTTGATTTTGATTTATATCTTGGGTATCTATGAGGCAAGAGATTCTGGGCTGTTTTTTGTTTTGTTTTTTTACCATGAGGGGACAGGACCAACTTTTAGGCAATGACCCAAACGTTTGTACACAGGTGCAGATGGGGCCATTTGCTGAGCAGGGCATGATGACTGCCTGAAGTTTGGCCACTTTTGCCGACTCTTGTGTTCTATCCTTTCTTGGGGACACTGGTTAATGGAAAGCAACATGGCACTCAGCTCCCTCACTTATGGTAGTGGAGATACCGTCTGTACCCTCTGTGAGCTTTCACTACTGTTCACTTGGTTATTCCCAAGCAGCTCCACAGGTAGCTAAGGGTTCTAGAGGAGGGGTGACACCTGGCAAGGGGCTGAGAACAAAGGAGGCCATTTCTCTTGCAAGTGGAATTAAGGTCACAGAACCCATGTTTGTTTCCATCTTACAAGGAGGCCTCGATAGCAGTGCTACGCTTGTGGGGTGCTGCTTCTGTGACCCAAGACGTAATGGGCAGCTGGGTACAGAGGCTCGAGATCTACAGGAGCCACTATTTCCAGGATATCTCAGTACGTGGCCAGCAATTTCTGCTCTACTGGTATATAGCTTGAGACTAAGAAGGGTAGTTTCTTGCATCTGAAGCCTATGGGCAACTTCAGGCCATCATAGGTGGTCCAGAGACCAGAAAGTAAGAGGGGAGGTTGTCAAAGCCTCTCTAGGGGAGTCTCTAAAGGCACTAAAGGAAGTGTCTGTTGATTTTCATATGTTTAGATTCTAGGGCCTTTGTTGGAGGGAGCCCCATTTAAGATGGGCTCATTTCTAAGTAGTGGCATCTGTGAGATTAAATCAGAACTCGTCAATGAGGAATGTGTTGCCTTCTGAACCCAAAAAGGACTAAAAAATGTTGGACTTTGTATGTCCTTAATGAGTGTATCAAGTGAATCTCTTTGGAGATGGATGTCATCAAAATAAGGTAATACCTATGCTTTTGGAGAAAGATAAATGCAGTTAGGAGCTTGTCTGCAAAGTTATTTGTGATGGCAACACTGCCGCAGTGTGGTCTAGTTGAGGTGTATTGTGTTCTTCAAAGGTGAGGGCAAACTGGTGAGAAGCTATGTGAATAGGCACTAAATTAAATATATTAGCCAAATCTGTAATAGCTAAATAGTTGCCAGTTTCTGACTGATGGCATTAGGAATTTCAGTAATACTGTGTATTGAGTATAGGGGCCTTCGAGGAAGGAACCACAGCATTTAAGATTGCAGTAATCCAGCACGAGGTATCAGTCCTTTTCCTGGGTTTAAGAGCAGGCAAAAATGGGCTGTGAAGGGGAGAAGCAGTAGGAATAACCAACCAGTATTAATCAATTGGGTTGTAAAGAATGAAGTTTCCATACTTGAAGGCCCTGTTTTCACCCTCATTGGGCCATATTAACTACTATAACTATGGGTCTGTGGGGTCCTCTTTTGTCAGACCAGTTTGTAAGTGCCAAATACTTACTTTAGTTTTAATTCATTACTCATGTTCACTGTGGAATATTTTAGCGCAATGGGTACTCTGGCAGTGGGATAGGTAAGGCTGTAAAGTGAGGCATACTTATTTTTTCTATTTAGATTATTGGGGTACCATATTCAAATTTAACCAAGTATAACTGTAATTAGAGCCCCAGCATTGAGTCCATGAAGTTTTACCAATTGATGTATTTTAGTAAATATTAAAGTTAATTCAGAACCTATATATTGTTAGAGGCGTAAGATCTAATTGGTGCCCTTTTTATTTTATTTTTTTAATATATATTTTTATTTATTTAATTTACATCCAAGTTAGTTAGCTTATAGTGCAACAATGATTTCAGGAGTAGATTCCTTAATGCCCCTTAACCATTTAGCACTTCCCCCCTCCCACAACCCCTCCAGTAACCCTCTGTTTGTTCTCCATATTTAAGAGTCTCTTATGTTTTGTCCCCCTCCCTGTTTTTATATTATTTTTGCTTTGCTTCCCTTGTGTTCATCTGTTTTGTATCTTAAAGTCCTCATATGACTGAAGTCATATGATGTTTGTCTTTCTCTAATTTCGCTTAGCATAATACCCTCTAGCTCCATCCACGTAGTAGCAAATGGCAAGATTTCATTCTTTTTGATTGCCGAGTAATACTCCATTGTGTGTGTGTGTGTGTGTGTGTGTGTGTGTGTGTGTGTGTGTGTGTGTGTGTGTATACACCACATCTTTATCCATTCATCCATCGATGGACACTTGGGCTCTTTCCATACTTTGGCTATTGTTGATAGTGCTGCTATATACATTGGGGTGCATGTGTCCCTTCGAAACAGCATACCTGTATCCCGTGGATAAATACCTCTACTAGTGCAATTGCTGGGTCATAGGATAGTTCTATTTTCAATTTTTTGAGGAACCTCCATACTGTTTTCCAGAGTGGCTGCACCAGTTTGCATTCCCACCAGCAGTGCAAAAGAGATCCTCTTTCCCTTCATCCTTGCCAACATCTGTTGTCTGAGTTGTTAATGTTAGCCATTCTGACAGGTGTGAGGTGGTATCTCATGGTGGTTTTGAGTTGTATTTCCCTGATGATGAGTGATGTGGAGCATTTTTTCATGTGTCGGTTGGCCATCTGGTGTCTTCCTTGGAGAAGTGTCTATTCATGTCTTTTGCCCATTTCTTCCCTGGATTATTTGTTTTTTGGGTGTTGAGTTTGATAACTTCTTTATAGATTTTGGATACAAACCCTTTACCTGATATGTCATTTGCAAATATCTTCTCCCATTCCGTCGGTTGCCTTTCAGTTTTGTTGATTGTTTCCTTTGCTGTGCAGAAGGTTTTTGTTTTGATGAGGTCCCAGTAGTTCATTTTTGCTTTTGTTTCCCTTGCTTCCAGAGATGTGTTGAGTAAGAGTTGCTGCGGCCAAGATCAAAGGTTTTTGCCTGCTTTCTTTTTTGATTCTTCAGCCTGCTCATTCATTTTCCTCTGGAGTCTCAAATCAGTATTGTTAGGGTTAGAGACCTCCCTCATAGTGATGGCTATATGATTTAGGTGCCCAGGCTTAATTTAGATTTGAATTAATACCTTGATGGGTATTTTCTCCTGTAACTGAAAATTAGAGTTTTCATTGCGATGCAGCATAAGATTGCCGGCCCCATAACCCAGAGGTTGACAGATAGAAACTTTTCTGCTACAGGTCTGCCTTTTCCCGCATGGGGAAAGCCATGGTTTTCAGTTTCTCTGTTTGGGAGAATGGAGGGGATGGACATGGCCTGTTCCTAGGTGGCTGTCTATCCTTCCAGGGCTTCCCAGTCCACCTCCAACAGATTTGGGCTGGTACTTAAGAGCTCTAGGAGCCTCTCCTTGGGATGCTGCAGTGAGCCCCTTGTCTGAAGTATCATGCCCTTGGCATTTGCTATGTAGTGGCACTTACTAAAGCCCACATACATGTCTAGTGGTCTAGCACCATTCAAGCAATTGGGTAACTTTGATAGGATATGCTAGGTGAGGTGCGATGGAGGTGCAGGGAAGAGATATTCCTCCCCAGCCCATCCCTTCCTGTTTATTGTTTATTGATTTTCTTTTTAATCACTGGTTATAGCAGTTTGATTACGATGTGTGTTACTATATGTGTGTATTTTCTAGTCAAATCGGCAGATTCTGGCCACTTTTCTTCCTATATTTTTTCTACACTCTCTTATTCTATGACTTCATTTACATCTAGTTTTGAACTTGATGTTCCCTCAGAGGTCACTGAACTTTTATTTTTTCATTCATTTTATTTTTGTTCTTTCATGTTTACCAGTCTTTTCTACTGTACTGTCTAATCCCCTGTTAATCTTATCCTGTGAAAATTTTATTTCATACATTGGTTTTTTTCATCTCTAAAACTTCTTTGTGGGTTTTAAAAAATAAGTTTGATTTCTAAGTTCCTTGTCTGCTAATTTAACATCTCTTACCATTTCCTTTATTTGAATTTTCCCCTGGTTAGGGATCATCTTCTTGGGTTCTGGCATGTCTACTGACTTTTTATTGGATGCTGGACATTATGATTACTGCACTGTTGACTGTCTTAATTTTGTTTTCTTTTCAATGAGTGTAAGGCATTTATTTGTTGATCAGTCTGATAAATTTGAGCCTTGTTTATAGGCTGTTATGGTGGAGCCAGAATAGATTTCATTCAAGAGATAGTTCAGGCATGGTAATGTGGGATAGCCTCTTTGTTGTTGACACTGAATGCCCTAGTTGACCACTCAGAATTCATGGCTTTAGTTGGATGAAACTTGAACTTCTTGCCCTGCACAACTCTGGGAATTGTTCAGTTTAAAACTGATTTATATATATATTTTTTCAACTGCATGAGTTTCATCTGATGTGTTTGCCCTAATACTAAACAGATATTGAAGGGGATTTATATGGACTCTTTTTCTGTATAGCTCCCTTCTCTCTAGAGCTCTGTCCTGCATGCCAACTGGTCAGTCTCCATGAACTCCCATCTCTGTCTTTTCATATTTAGCATCCTGGGCTCTGATTGATTTCCCCTCCCTGTTAGGAAAATGCATCCAGGCAAAAAGATGGAGTAGCAATCATTGAGTTCACTTTACTTGTTTCTCTTCTCTCAGGGATAACAGTCCTGCTCTGTCTGTTGTCCATTGTTTGAAACAGTTCTTTTATATATTTTGTCCAGTTTAGTGATTTATGATAGAACAGATGTGACCTTTGTTATTTTATCCTTTACTGATAGTGACACACAATAAATTGCAGATAAACAGTTGATAAATATTTTCATATACAAGTATGTATCTCCATGAACCATCACAGTAAAATAAAGAACATATCCATCATTCCCAGGTTTCCTTATGCCCCTTATCATCCATTCCCGTTCCATCTCCAGGCAACCACTGATCTACTTTATGTCCTTTATGGTATTTTCTAGAATTTGATGAGTGGAAGCATAAATATAGATTCATTTTTATCTGGCTTCTTTTACTTACCATACTTAGAGATTCATCCATGTTATTGCAGTAGTTCATGTGCCAGTAGTTCATTCCTATATATTGATGAGGAATTTCATTTAATGGATGAACTACAGTTTGTTTCTGTGTTTACCTGATAATGAACATTTGGGTTATTTTCAGTTTTAGGCTCTTTCAAATGAAGTTATTCTGAATATTTGTGTAGAGATTTTTGTGTGTGCACATATGCCTTCATGTCTCTTGGGTAAATAAGAGTGGAGTAGCTGGGTTGTATGGTTGGTATATGTTAGACTTAAGAAATTGCCAAACTGTTATTCAAAGTGATTATATTGTTTTATATTCATGGCAGCAGTATAAGAGAGTTCCAGTTATTTCACATCTTTACCAACACTTGATATTATCATTTTTTTAAATTTCAGTCATTCTAGTGGGTGTATAATGATATCTCATTATGGTTTTAATTTGCATTTTCCTGTGACTAAAGATGTTGAACATCTTTTCATGTATTTGTTTAATATTTTTCCTTATCTTGAGTTGGAAGATTTCTTGATATGTTAATACCAGTCCTTTCTTAATACATATTTTAGGAATATTTTCTCTTCAGTCTTTAGATTTCATTTTCTTAAGTGTCGTTAGGAGAGGAGAAGTTTTAAATATTGATCAAGTCTAATGTATTGACAATCATGCTTATAAAGAAATTAAATACGAAGATGTCATTTCTTCTCAGATTGATCTATAAATTCAAAACAATCCCAATCAAAATTCCATAAATTTTTCCATTAGAAATTTTCAGTCTCATTTTGTACGTATATAGAAATGCAATTATATTTTAAAATTATATTAAAATGCAACTATATAGGACCTATAATAATCAAAACAACCTTAAAGTAGCAGAAAAAATTCAAGACTCCTTCTACCTGATGTCAAGACTTCTTATTCAGCAACAAAAACCAAGATGTTATAGTACTGACATAAGGATAGAATAAAAATAAAAACCTGAACATATGTGGTTAAAGATTTTGACAAAAGTACCAATATAATTAAAGGAGAAGATGAAAATAGAGTTGAACTAATGGAATAGGCATACTAAAAATGAATCTTGATTTTCACCTCACAGCATATAGAAAAATTAACTTGAGGGACATCAGCCTGATGACAGCGTGAGGGTTTTTCTTTCCTTTTAATTTACAACTTATCAGACATCCCTAACAGTGGGGAGAGAGGAGTGCCTCTAGCTAGAAGAGAGTGGCATAATACATTCAAATACTCAAAATGCTGAAAGAAATATTCCTGCAACCAAGACTACTCTATCCAGCAAGGCTATCATTCAGAATAGAAAGATAAAGAGTTGCCCAAACAAAAGTTAAAGGAGTTCACACCACTAAACCAGCCTTACAAGAAATGTTACAGGGGAAAGGAAAGACCCTAAGTAGAAGTAAGAAAAGTAGGAAGCACAAAAGCAATAAAATTAAGTATATATATAAAAATTAGTCAAGGGATTCACAAAGTAAGAGGATGTAGAGTGGGAGGGGAGAGGAGTAAAAGGATGGGTATAAACTTAAGCGACCATCAACTTAATACTAATATATGCATAAGATGTCATATGTAAACCTAATGGTCACCACAAATCAAAAAACAGTAATAGATATGCAAAAAATAAAGGAATTTCTATCAATAAAGGAAGCCAGCAGACCATGAAAGAGCAAGAGCATAAAGAAGAACTACAAAAACCACCACAAAGCAAGTATCAAAATGGCAAGAAGTACATACCTATCAATAATTACTTTGACTATAAATGAACTAAATGCTCCAATCCAAAGACATAGAGTGACAGAATAGATAAGAAAGCAAATTCCATCTATATGTCACATACAAGAGACTCATTTCAGAAGTAAAGACACCAGCAGATTGGAAGCAAAGGGATGGAAAAATCTTTATTATGCAAATGGAGTGAAAAGAAAGCCAGGGTAGCAACATTTATATCGAACAAAATAGACCTTAAAACAGACTGTAACAAGAGACAAAAACAGGTACTGTATAATCATAAAGGGAAACAGTCCAACAAGAAGTTACAACACTTGTAAATATTTATGCAACATGGGAGTACCCAAATACCTAAAGCAAATAACAAAAGGAACTAAATGATAATAATACAATAATAATAGGGAACTTTTACACCCCACTTAAATCAATGGCTAGATCATCCAAACAAAATCAACAAGGAAACTGGCTTTGAGTGACACACTGAAACAGATGGACCTAAACAGATATATCCAGAGTATTCCATCATAAAACAGCAGAATACACATTCTTTTCAAGTGCACATGAAACATTCTTTGGAATAGATCACATGTTAGGCTGAAAAATAAGTCTCAACAGATTAAAAAAATGGAAGGCATACCATGCATCTTTTCCCAACCACAACACTATGAAACCAGAAATCAACCATAGGAAAAAATCTGGAAAGAACACAAACACATGGAGGTTAAATAACATGCTGCTAAACAATGAATGAGTCAACCAAGAAAGGGAAAATCAAAAAATAGATGGACACCAAGGAAAACACAAAGGTCCAAAAATTTTTGGGATGCAGCAAAAGGTGCTCTAAGAGGGAAGTTTGCAGCAATGCAGGCCTACCCCAAGAACCAAGAAAAATCTCAGACCAGCCTCATACCTAAAGAAGCTAAATAAAGAAGGACAAACAAAACCCAAAACCAGCAGAAGAAAGGAAATAATAAAGATTAGAGCAGAAATAAGTGAAATAGGAACTAAAAACAAAAAAACAGATGAGACCAGGAGCTGGTTCTTTGAAAAGATTAAATAAATAAACTGTTGGCCAGACTCATTAAAAAAAAAAAAAGACACAAAATCAGAAGTGAAACAGAAGAAATAACAACCAACACCAAATAGTTACAAGGGAATATTAGGAAAAATTATATGCCAACAAACTGGACAACCCAGAAGAAATGGATAAGTTACTAGAAACATATAACCTCCCAAAACTGAACCAGAAAGAAATACAAAATTTGAACAGACTGATTACCAGCAATGAAATTGAATCTGTAATCAAAAAACTCCCAACAAACAAAAGTCTAGGACCAGATGGCTTCATAGGTGAATTCTACCAAACATTTAAAGAAGTTAATACCTATTCTTCTCAAACTATCCCAAAAAATAGAAAAGGAAGGAAAACTTCCAAATTCATTCTATAAGGCCAGCATTATCCTGATACCAAAACCAGATAAAGACACCACACAAAAAAGAACTACAGGTCAATATCTGTAACGCAAAGATGAGATGCAAAAATCCTCAACAAAATACTAGCAAACTAAAACAATACAATAAAAAAGTCATTCACTACCATCAACTCAGATTTATTTCTGGAATGTAAGAATGGTTCTTTATTCTCAAATCAATGTGATACATCACATCAAAACAAGAGAGGATAAAAACCGTATGATCATTTCAATAGATGAAGAAAAAGCATTTGACAAAGTACAACATCCATTCATAATAGAAACTCAACAAAATAGGTTTAGAGGGAATACACCTCAACATAATAAAGGCCATATGTAAAAAACCAACAGTTAATATCATACTCAATGGTGAAAAACTGAGAGCTTTTCCCCTAAGGTCAACATCAACATAGGGATGTCCACTCTCACCACTTTTATTCAACATAGTACTGGAAGTTCTAGCCATAGCAATCAGACAACAAAAAGAAGTAGAAGGCATCTAAATTGGTAAGGAAGAAGTAACATTTTCACTCTTTGCAGATTGCATGATACTATATATAGAAAACCCAAAAGACTTCACCAAAAAACTACCAGAACTGACAAATGACTTCAGTAAGATTGCAGGATACAAAATCAATATATAGAAATCTGTTTCTATACACTAATAATGAAGAAGCAGAAAGAGAAATTAAGAATCCAATTTACAATCACACCAAAATAATAAAATACCTAAGAATAAACTTAACCAAGGTGAAAGACCTGTACTCTGACAATAATAAATTTGATGAAAGAAATCAGAGATGACAAACAGAATGATATTCCATGGTAAGGGATGGGAGGAACAAATGTTAAAATGTCCATATTACCTAAAGCAATCCACAGGTTTCATGCAATGCCTATCAAAATACCAACAGCACTTTTCACAGAACCAGAATAAATAATCCTAAAATTTGTATGGAAGCACAAAAGACCCCAAATAGCCAAAGTAATCTGTGTCTGGGTGGCTCAGTTGGTTAAGCATCTGACTTCAGTTCAGGTCATGATCTCCTGGTTCATGGGTTCAAGACCTGCATCAGGCTGTGCATTGGCAGCTTCGGATTTTCTCTCTGCCCCCCCTCCCTCCCCTCCCTCTCAGAATAAATAAACTTAAAAAAAAAAAAACACAAAAAACTGACCTCATTAAAAATGCCTACCTAAGAATAATGGGTATTCCCATTCCCAGAGAAATAATGGGTATTCCCATTCCCATTCCCAGAGAAAAGAGCATAATACCTGAGAGCTTCCCAAATTTAGGGAAGGGAACTGGATATACAAATTCATGATGCTATCAGAACACCTTATTTTCTGAATGCAAAAAGACCTTCTCCAAGCCATACTATATTAAAACTGTCAAAAGTCAATGATAAAGAAAAATTTAAAGGTAGCCGGGGGCGGGGGGCAGGAAGAGTAAACAATAAAGGTACCCCTATTAAGCTATCAGGAGATTTTCTCAGCAGAAACTCTAGGGTCAGGGGACTGCAATGACATTCATAATAGTGAAAGATAAAAACGGCCAGACAACTTTATCCAGTAAAGTTAAATAACCTTTAGGTATGAAGGAGGAATAAAGGTATTCCCAGAGAAACAAAAGCTGAGGGAATTCACCTCACTAGACTTATCTTACAAGAAATGTTGAAAGGAGCTCTTCAGGTTGAAACAATAAGATGAAAGTACACAAAACTCTGATTAAGGTTACAAATAGTCAGAATTAGACTACTGTAACTCTTCTTTAGAATAATATATTAAACTCTTAAGTACTGGGTTGCCTGGGTACCTCAGTCGGTTAAGTGTCTGACTTTGACTTAGGTCATGATCTCATGGTTTGTGAGTTTGAGCCCTGCATCTGGAGTCTGCTTCAGATTTTGGGTCTCCCTCTCTTCTCTGTCCTCCCCTACTCACACTCTGTCTCTGTCTCAAAAATAAACATTAAAAAAAAAAATTAAAAACAAAAAACTCTTAAGTACATAATAAAAGTTAAAGGAAAAGCACTAAAAATAATAATAGCCACTACAACTTGGTAGTGAAATCACAGCATAAAAAGAGATAATTTGCAACATCAAAAATATAAAAGGGGAAGAGTAAAAGGATGGAAACTATAGGAGAATTAAGATAATTTACTACCAGCAGAAAAAGGAGTGTGTATTTATGTGTGTGTGTGTATGTATGTTTGTTTGTTTTTGGTTTTTTTTTGAGAGAAGATGCAAGTGGGGGAGAGGGTTAGAGAGAACCTTACGCAGGCTCCATCCTCAGCATGGAACCCAATGTGGGGCTCGATCCCATGACCCTGGGGTCATAACCTGAGGCGAAATTAAGAGTTAGATGCTCAACCAACTGAGCCACCCAGGCGCCCCTATATATGATATATTCTATGTTAACCTAATGGTAATTACAAAGCAAAAATCTAGAGCAGAGACATGAAACATAACGGCAAGACTCAGCAAATCACCATGAAAAACCACCACTTAGAAAGGTAAAGAGAAACAGAAGGATAAAGAAACAATGGAGAACAAAATAACCAGGAGGCAAAAGATTAAATGGTGGTAGTATATCCTTATCTATCAATAATCACCTTAAATGTTAATGGCTTAAACTCACCAATTAAAAAGCACAGAGTGCCTGGATATATTAAAAAAAAAACCACGACCCAACTATATGCTACTGATAGGAGACTCATTTTAGTTTTAAAGACACACATAGGCTCAAAGTGAATGGATGAAGGATGATATTCCAAGCAAAGAACAAAAAGAAGACAAGCGTAGCCATACTTATATCAGAGAAAATGTATTTCAAGCCATAAAGGGTAACAAGAGACAACAGTCTCTTGTTTATATAGTGATAAAGGGGTCAATACATCAAGAATATATAACAGGCATAAATATATATGCTTCCAACACCTAAGTGCCAAAATCTATTAAGCAGACCTTAAAGGAGAGACAATACAGTAATTGTAGAGGACTTAAATACCCTACTATAAGCAATAGATAGATCATTCAGACAAAATCAACAAGGCAATATTGGAATTGAAACATATTCAGAACAAATAGACTTAATAGACATATACAGAACATTCTATCCAACAGCAGTAGAATACACATTATTCTCAAATGCATACAGAACATTCTACAGGACAGATCATATGATAGGTCACAAAATGAATCTTAGATAATTTAAGATCAAAATCATACCAACTATCTTTTCTGACCACAGTGGTATGAAACTAGAAATCAAAAAAAGGAAAGTGAGAAGATGTACATATATGTGGAGACTCAACAACACACTTCTAAGCAACCATTGGGTCAAAGAAGAAATCAAAAAGCAAATTAAAAATTATCTCAAGTAAGAAAACAAAACGTATCAAGTATCGTGGGATGCAGCAAAAGCAGTTCTGAATGTTTGTAACAATAATCGTATATATTAAGAAATTAGGGGGGCGCCTGGATGGCTCAGTCAGTAGAGTATGCAACTCTTAATCTCAGAGTTAAAACCCCACGTTTGGCATGGTGCCTACTTTAAAAAGAATTTAAAAAGATACATATTTAAAAAAAAAATTTGAAAGATCACAAATTAAGGACCTAACTTTATGCCTCAATGAACTAGAAAAGGAACAAATTAAAACAAAAATTAGCAGAAGGAAAGAAATAATAAAGATCAGAGTGGAAATAAATAAAGATCAGAAAACCAATATATGGACCAATGAAACTAAAAGCTGGTTCTTCAAAAAGATAAAATTGACAAACCTTTAGCTACAATAACTAAAGAAATCAGGAATAAAAAGACTCAAATAAAATTAGAAACGAAAGAGGAGACATTACAACTGATAGTACAGAAATAATAGAGTCATTAGAGATTACTACGAACAATGATATGCCAATGAATTACATAACCTAGAAGAAATGGATACATTTCTAGAAACAACCTATAAAGACCGAATCAGGAAGAAGGAGGGGGGTGGGCGGGAGGTTTTAGTCAGTAAGCAAAAACCTCTCAACATAGAAAACTCTCCAGGAGCAGGTGGCTTTACTTGAGAATTCTACCAAACATTTAAAGAAGAATTAATGCCAATTCTCTTTAAACTCTTTCAAAATATTAGGGAGGAGGAGGGAACACTTCCAAGCCCATTCTACAAGCCTGCATTATGTTGATACCAAAACCAGATAAGGATCCCACAAGAAGAACTACAGATCAACATCCTTGATGAATATACATGCAAAAATTCAACAAAATATTAGGAAAATGAATTCAAGAACACATGAAAAGGATTATGCACCATGACTAAATGGAATTTATTCCTGGAATGCAAAGATGGTTCAACTCACAAATAAAAAATTTAATACATCAAGGCAATAAAATGAAAGATAAAAATCATATGATCATCTCAACAGATGCAGAAAAAGCATTTGACAAAATACAACATCCTTCATGGTAAAAACTCTTAATATTCTCACACAGAAGGAACATACCTCAACATAATAAAGACCACATACTGCAAATCCACAGCTAACATTATACTTAGTGGAGAAAAAATTGAAAGCATTTCCCCTGAGATCAGGAACAGTGCACGAATGTACACTCTCGCCACTATTCAATATGGTACTGGAAGTCTAGTTAGAGCAAGTAAGCAGGACTGAAATAAAAAGGCATCCAGATAAAAAAGGAAGAAGTTAAATTGTCATCATTTACTGATATGATCCTACATAAAGAAAATCCCAAACAATCGGTCAAAAAACTGTAGGAATTAAGCAAAAAATTTCAGTAAAGTGGCAGGTATAAAATCAACACACAGAAATCAACTGCATTCCTTTACATAACGATGAAGCATCTGAAAAAGAAATAAAACCATCCCCTTCACAGTAGCACCAAAAACAATTAAATATTTAGGAATAAATTCAACCAAGGAAACGAAAGATCTATATAATAACCTTGCTAAAAGAAACTGAAGAAGACATAAACAAATAAGACATTCTGTGCTCATGATTCAGAAAAATTAATATTGTTTAATATTGTTTAAAATGGCCATACTACCCATCTAAAGGTTGAACACAATCTCCATCAAAATTGCAAAGGCATTCTTGACAGAAATAGAAGAAACAATTCCAAAATTTATGTGGAAACACCAAAGATCCCAAATAGTCAAAGCAGTTCTGAAAAAAGGAACAAAGCCAGAGGTATCATCATACTTCTAAATTTCAAACTGCAGTACAAAGTCATAGTAATAAAAACATGGTACTGGCACAAAAATAGACACATTGACCAATGGAATAAGAGAGTTCAGAATTAAATCCTGCATATATAATATTCAGCTAATATTCAACAAGGGAATCAAGAATACCCAATGGGGAAAGGATACTCTCTTCAACAAATGGTGTGGGGAAAACTGGATAACCACTTGCAGAACAATGAAAATGGACCCCTATTCTCAGACCAGTCACAAAAATTAACTTGAAATGGATCAAAGAGTTATAAGTCCTGATACCATAAAACTCCTAGAAAAAAATGTGGGAAAAGAAGGTCATCACTACTGGTCTTGGCAATAATTTGGGAGTTGGGAGTGATACCAAATGCAAATAACAACAAAAATCAACAAATGGGACTACATCAAACTCAAAAGCTTCTGTACAGCAAAGGGTACAATTAACATAATGAAAAAAACCTACAAAAATGGAGAAACTTTTGCAAACCATACATCAGATAAAAGATTACTATCTAAATATATAAAAACTCAGTCAACTTAATAAGAACAACAACAAATTCTTATTTAAAAATGGGTAGAAGTGTATATAGACCCCTGGGAATGCAAGCTGGTGCAGCCACTCTGGAAAACAGTATGGAGGTTCCTCAAAAAACTAAAAGTAGAACTACCCTAAGACCCAGCAATTGTACTACTAGGCATTTATCCATGGGATACAGGTGTGCTGTTTCGAAGGGACACATGCACGCCCATGTTTATAGCAGCACTATCAACAATAGCCAAAGTATGTAAAGAGCCCAAATGTCCACTGACAGATGAATGGATAAAGAAGACGTGGAGTATTACTTGGCAATCAAAAAGAATGAAATCTTGCCATTTGCAACTATGTGGATGGAACTGGAGGGTATTATGCTAAGTGAAATTAGAGAAAGACAAATCAGATGCCTTCATTCATGAGGACTTTAAGAGACAAAACAGATGAACATAAGGGAAGGGAAACAAAAATAATATAAAAACAGGGAGGGGGACAAAACAGAAGAGACTCATAAATATGGAGAACAAACTGAGGGTTAATGGAGGGGTTGTGGGAGGGGGGAATGGGCTAAATGGGCAAGGGGCATCAAGGAATCTACTCCTGAAATCATCGTTGCACTATATGCTAACTAATTTGGATCTAAATTTTAAAAAATAAAAAATTAAATTAAAAAAATAGAAAAAAAAAAGTATATAGACCTTTCTTTACAAAAGATATCAAAATGGCCAACAGATGCATGTAAAGATGCCCAACATCACCAATCATCAGAGAAATGCAAGTCAAAACCACAAAGAGATATCACCTCACACCTGTTAGAATGGCTATCATTAATGGTTACCAACAACAGGTGTTGGTAAGGATGTGGTAAAAAGGGAACCCTTATACATTACTGGTGGGAATGTATATTGGTCTAACAACTACAGAAAACAATATGGAGGTTCCTCAAAAACTCAAAAATAGATCTACCATACAACCCAGCAATTCTACTTCTGGGCATGTACCCAAAGGAAATGAAGAGGATTTTGACAACATGTATGCACTCCCATGTTTATCACACCATTATATACAACAGCCAAGATTCGGAAACGACTCAAATGCCCAGCAACAGATGAATGAATGAAAAAAAATGGGGTACATATACACAATAAACTATTTTTTAGCCATGAAAAAAGAAGGTATCCTTCTATTTGGGACAACATTGATGAAATTTGAGCACATTATGCTAAGTGAAACAAGTCAGAGGATGACATGTACTTTATGATATCATTTATATGTTTTATCTAGAAAAGATGAACCTGTAAAAAACAGTAAAATGGTGGTTATCAGAGGATAGGGGTAAGAGTGATAGTCATAAAGGTACAAACTTGTAACAAGTAGAAAATAAGCCTTACAGATCTAATACACAGTGTAATGGATATAGACCATAATATGTACTAAATTATGTAATGTGATATATAAATATGTCAACATGCTATATACACTGTAAACTTACACAATTCTATGCATCAAATCTATTCAGGAAAAAAAAATTAACTTGAAAGATCACAGACCTAACTTTAAGAACTAAAACCATAACACATCTAGAAGAGAAACAAATCTTATTGATCCCAGATTTAAATTTTTGATTGGATCCTTGAAATGTAGATGAAAACTTTCAGAAATATAAGAAATGGTTTAAAAAGGAAGGTCATTGGAATATATTAGGTAAGCAAAAAGTTACTGAATTTTGTTGAATGAAATATTTATAAAGGGAAATAAATCGAAGAGTCAGTGATTAAGTACAATGTACATTTTAATTTGGCCTCCACATCATATCAGCAGAATAATCCACTTCTAGAAAGATACAGTTTTTCAGCTTGACTGAAACTTCTTTTGGTAAATCAAAAGCACAGAAAGAGAAGCTTCAGAAAATTTCAGGCTATAACATTTGACCTTTTAATGGATGATCCAATACCCAGTTCCACCCTAAAGGAAAAAAACAAACCGCTAATGAGGTGAAGTTTCAAATGCTTACTCCAGAATCTGACTTTAAAGAATTTCCCGTAGCCTCCCTATACTGAGATCCTAATTTGGGGAAATGTAGCCTGCACCTTAAACAAGTAATTAAATCTAGGAAGACTGATAACTATTCTTTACATTAAAGGAGTCAAGAATGGGATGCAAATTTGTGAACGCTTCCATAATTTTAAGTAAGAGAATGGATTTGGAGTTAGGTCTGGTTTTAAATTTCAACATTTCCAGTAGCAGTAACTTTTTGGAAGTTGCATAATCTTTCAAGTTTTTGTTTCCTTTTTTTTAAAAAAATTTTTTAATGTTTATTTTGAGAGAGAGAGAGAAAAACCATGAGTGGGGGGAGGGGCAGAGAGTGAGGGAGACACAGAATCCAAAGCAGGCTACAGGTTCCAAGCTGTCAGCACAGAGCCCAACACAGGCTCTAACTCAGATCATGACCTGAGCCAAAGACGGAGTCTTAACCGACTGAGCCACCCAGGCACCCCTCAAGTTTCTGTTTCCTTAACTATATCAATATCAGTCTAAAACTGTTGTGAGGATTAAGAAGATAAACAGTGAAATGTCTGATACATAGTAATATCCTAATAAATATGGAGTAGTGTTATAATAATGAGTAGTAAGCAGTTAGTTTCCTGTTTCAAGGACTAGGACATTTAGTGGAACGCCAGGATTCAGATGCTACTACATTTCATTTACATGATCACCATTCATTTATAGTGACTTAATTTAGTAAGGTTAGCAGTCCAAAGAAAATTCCTCAAAAGACTGAAGACTCCACTGGGGGCTCCTGACTGGCTTAGTTGCTCAGTCGGTACAGCATGTGACTCTTGATCTTGGAATCATGAGTGCAAGCCCCACCTTGGGCCTACGGCTTACTTAAAAAATAATAATAATAATGAGGACTCCTTTAAATAAATAAAATAAAATTTATTTATTTTTCAAGAGGGTCGGTGGAGAGGGGCAGAGAGAAGAATCCCAAGCAGGCCCCACGCTGCCAGTGCAGAGCCCAATGTGGGGCTCAATCTCATGAACCATGAGACAATGACCTGAGCTAAGATCAAGAGTCAGACGCTTAACTGAGCCACCCAGGTGCCCCAAATGAAGACTCCTTTAAAGGTGACATGTCAGCCTTTGCCTGAGTTGACTAAAGGGTAACAGAATATGCCAACCCAAAATATGCCTTTTTGACATAAATATTATTTTGAGCTGATTATTTTGAGAAACAGCAGAGACAAGAGCTCTGAAAACAGGAGCTACCCTTTTATAATGGAAATTTAAATTTATGAAGGTAATCTTCCTTTCTCAGAAAGAATATGACTAAATCACAAAAAATTTTTGTCAATGTGAAAAGACACCAATTTAAAGGTTAATATGCATAAGAAACCTTGCTTTTGTTTACTATACTTTTCCTGGTTACTTACCTAGACCTGGTCTCCTCCACACTCTTCTTTTGTCTTTATCTGAAATGATATTTAAGCCTGAATACGAAGCCACCTCTGATAGGGGCGCCTGGGTGGCTCAGTCGGTTAAGCATCTGACTTTGGCTCAGGTCATGATCTCATGGGTTCACGAGTTAGAGACCTCTTGGGCCCTGTGCTGACAGCTCAGAGCCTGGAGCCTGCTTCAGATTCTCTCTCCCATCTCTCTCTGTCCCTCCCCCTCTCACACACTCTCTCTCTCTCTCTCTCCCATATAATAAACATAAAAAAAAATTAAGCCTCTGAGAGTTAATTCATCTTTCTGAAGCTCCCAACTATACATGAAATATACATGTTAATATATTTTTTTTCTTATTAATCTGTCTTGTGTTACAGTGGCCTCAAGCCAAAAACTAAGAGGGGTAGAAGGAAAATATTTTTTCTTCCCTTACACAAACATTTGCTGAAAGTGCTGACTTTGGCTGGCTCTTTGTCCTAAGCTCCTGATTTATTGCACTTAATTTTTTTAATTTTAATTTTTTTAATGTTTATTTTTGAGGGAGAAAGGGAGAGAGGGACAGAGAGGATCCTAAGCAGGCTCTGAGCTGTCAGCACAGACCCTGATGCGGGGCTTGAACTCACCAACCGTGAGATCAGGACCTGAGCCTAAGTCAGACGCTTAACTGACTGAGCCACCCCAGGCCCCCTTAAATTTTTTTATAGAGAGAGAGCGTGAGCAGGGGAGAGGGGCAGAGGGAGAGAGAGAAAATCTTAAGCAGGCTCCATACTCAGCGTAGGGGATTCAGGGCTCAATCCCACTACCCTGGGATTGAGCAAAATCAACAATCAGATGCATAGGGGCACCTGGGTGGCTCAGTTTGTTAAGTGTCTGACTTTGGCTCAGGTTATGATCTCACAGTTCGTGAGTTCCAGCCCCACATCAGGCTCTTTGCTGTCAGGGCAGAGCCTGCTTCAGAGCCTCTGTTCCCCTCTCTCTCTGCCCCTCCCCTGCTCTCTTGCATGCTCTGTCTGAAATAAACTTGAAAAAAAAAAGTCTTTAAAAAAAAAAAAAAAAGAGGTGGACAGTCAATCGATTGAGCCACCCAGGCACCCCGTCCTTACTTGTAAAATACAATGTTATAGCTTTAGTCCAAATATGACCCTTCCTATAAAGTCTAGGTGCCTGGGTCTCCTGCTATATTTTATTCTTGACAAATGAGTAATCTAATAGTCTTCTAGGAGAACATGCCACAATCTCGTTTTATCTGGTATTCATTATTATATTATTCTATGCATTCTAAAGTTTTGTTTGTTCCATGCTTTTCACTCTGGGTCATTCTGAGTCCAGGTTAATCTCAGCCCTCATGGTAGGGTCAGCATTGTATCTGGAGATAACAGAAAAATGTCTGCTTTTATAGGCTTAAGTAGCTTTCTTAATCTCCTTAATCAGTCTTTCTTAAAGTTCTTGACTTGTTAAAAAGTTTTCCCTAGTCTATTAGTACTAATCTGTTACAATTTATTTTGTTATGTATATCACATTTTATATGCATTATTTTTAAACTTTATAACAAGGTATAAATTATGACATTTTAGTGTAGAAAACAGGCTGTGTAGTATTAATTTGCTCTAAGATTAGTGGGTACTTTTAAAAAAGACCAATAGGCCTGATTTTGCAAATTTCTGCAGGCTTGAGACAGATATGACTTTAAAAGTCCAGGGTCAGAATTTGAACACAGATCTGGCCTAGACCTGTATGTCCCCTTCCAGATATATTTGTGAGCACAGCCTCTGGAGTCAAACTGCTTGGTTTCAAATCTCAGCTCCAAAAATTAATAGGTGCGTACTTCATAGGATAATATAAAGTGAAAAAGAGACCCTGCAAGGAAAGATATGAGACAGGAAAGAACAATGCTGCTTACTCTAGTTTTGTTGGAAGTGTTCTTTCATCAACTCTGGGAGGATACAGGATGATGCCCAAGGGAAATCAGAGGCAGGAATAAAGGAATAGGAATTTTAGTTCCCTCTATCTACATAACTTTTATTTTTTAATGTTTATTTATTTATTTATTTTTTTTTTTTTTAAGAGAGAGAGAGAGAGAGAGAGAGAGAGAGAGAGAGAGAGAACAAGTTGGAGAGGGGCAGAGAGAGAAGGACAGACAGATACCAAGCAGGCTCTGCGCTGTCACTGCAAAGCCTGACACGGTGCTCAATTTCACAAAATGTGAGATCATGACCTGAGCCAAAACCAAGAATCAGATGGTTAACCAACTGAGCCACCCAGGCACCCCCATAATTTTTTTTAAGTTTATTTATTTATTTTGAGAAAGAGAGCAGGAGAGGGACAGACAGAGGGAGAGAAAGAATCCCAAACAGACTCCATGTTCTCAGTGTGGAGATGACATGGGGTTCAATCTCACAAACTGTGAAATTTTGACCTGACCTGAAAACAAGAGTCAGATGCTTAAATGAGTGAGCTACCCAGGCACCCTGAACTTTTATGCTATAGGAGAAAATGGATTCAATAACCCAACTTACTTATTTCACTTATTTAAAGGACAGGGAAACAATAACTATTAAAGGAATTAAAAAATTCCTCTAAATAGATATTCAAATTCATTTAAAGTGCCAAGAAAATCAAGATGAGTAAGATATGCTTCCTGTTCTTAAAAGCCTCACAATCTAGCTTAAGTGCTATAATGAGGGGAGGTCAAGAAAACACTATGTGTAATGATTAATTCTGTTTAAAGGGCTATGGTGTCTGAGAAAACTTTCACAGAAGTGGCAGACATTAGCTGATTTGGACAAAAACTTCATATTAAGGTTGGCTTGGTATAAAGATAAAGTGATCCCTTCTCAGCTCTTTCTAACTTAGTCTTCCAAAAGGATAAGAGTATCAGATATAATGAATCTACCATTGGGATCCAGTAGTTGACTATAGTTTAGAGTTGATTGGTTTTTTGTTCATTGCCTCTTGGGTTAAAATCCATCTTTATCAAGTGTTGGTCCATTAAGCATCTGACATCTGCTCAGGTCATGATCTCACAGCTTGTGGGTTCGAGCCCCATGTCAGACTCTGTGCTGACAGCTCGGGGCCTGGAGCCTGCATTAGATTCTGTGTCTCCCTCTCTCTCTGCCCCTCCCCTGCTTATGCTGTCTCTCTCCTTCAAAAATAAATAAACATTAAAAAAAAAAAAATGGGGCGCCTGGGTGGCTCAGTCGGTTAAGCATCTGACTTTGGCTCAAGTCATGATCTCAGAGCTCATGGGTTCGAGCCCCACGTCCGGCTCTGTGCTGACAGCTTATAGCCTGGGGCCTGCTTCAGATTCTGTGTCTCCCTCTGTCTCTGCCCCTCCCCAACTTGTGCTCTCTCTCTCCCCTTCAAAAATAAACAAACATTAAAAACAAAGAGTTGGTCCAATTCTAAGAGTTAATCCTAGAGTTCACAATTCTAAATATGAATCAATGTCACTTCCCCATCTCTCCATTTCCCCACTTTGTAAGAAGTACCTTAATGAGATGAATATACATAAGAGAAAGACTGTTTGGTCTAAATATCAAAGTTTATTGAAATAAAATATAATCTATAATAAAAAATACTAAGGGTGTTATCACTGGTTACAGTTTTAAGTATATTAACAAAAGGTCCAACATTTTAATCCAAGAATGACACTATCCTTGTGGTACAATAACAAACATGAAATTAAATGTTGAATAATACTGAATAATTCTATCAGAAATATTTTACACTTTCCCATCTATGTTCAATATGCCTTTTTAAAGGAATAGCCTCCAAAAGTGAAACTTTTGGAATATGTTTAAGACATAGTTTTTACAATTAAATAGTTTTAACATAATTAGCATTTAAAACAATAACTTTCTTTCATAGAAATTCAGTTCAATTCTAAGCTGGGTAGATGCTTTTAGGTATCATTTGAAAAATGTATTTCAATGCTGTTTTGTATCAATTTCTAGGGGTGCTATTATTCTCAAACTGGAATTAAAGCTGGTCATGAAGCAAAATGGATGAATTGTTTCAGAAGTAGAAAGGGCATTAAGATAGTAAAGAAAAGGATAAAATAGGTGCTCATACACAATCTATATATTCAAACTCTTTGAGAACTCTATTTCAATTGGCCAATCTTGGCCTAGCACAAAAAGATCTGTATGTCATAGCAACTTCCTGACCCAAATAGTCAGACAGTGAAGTGGAGGAAGAAAACTTGTTTCTTCTTGCGACATTTCAAAATCACTTGCTCTGCAGTCATTATACCATTTCACTTCCTATTCCCCAAAATGTGTGCCACATCCAATTATTCTGCACAATTCAAGGAAAAAGACTCACATGCACTAACTTTAGGAAATGACTTTCAGGTACCTCTGAAGTTTCACAAGTGAAGATTATCCAATTATCCCTTTTGCTGACTGCTGTGGA
Source organism: Panthera tigris (assembly GCF_018350195.1). NCBI lineage: Eukaryota > Metazoa > Chordata > Mammalia > Carnivora > Felidae > Panthera > Panthera tigris. The sequence goes on from NC_056665.1 coordinate 45,791,895, forward strand.
GCAATCATACATCATTCTTCTATGATATTGTCCTACTTGTGATGTGTGGATCTGTGAAAACAATAGTTGTCATTTTATTGAGGAAAATCGCCTTTTAACAAAAACCATTGGAAGTTTTTCAAATCCTCATCTTTAAAAATCTGTAGAACTATGATATCCACTGTACTCTGGAAAATAATGATTATATCATACAACTAAGATGTGAAAAGGAGTAAAAACTGACAAAATTGAGACACATCAGACAGATCTTCAAAGATTAAATGCCAATCTTAGTCTATAAACATATTCTACTAGTCAGAATCACTCTATAGGGTATTTTACTTATAATGCCCATTTGGACAGGTCACTGATATAGGAATTTAGATGGGAATTTGTGTTTTCTGACTTCCTATTTAAAGTTGTAACTACTAGACCCAAAGAAGCCAGCATCACCATCAGAAGAATTCTGCTTTGTATATCCTCTTAGTAGGAGGCATCTCTGCCTCTCTGTAGTGTAGTTAAGATGGATATAAAGTTTTTAAAATTCATGACAAATCATTAAGTTATTTGAAAAAATTCTTAAATTCTTAAAGTTAAAATATTAGGTAAAGAACAGGCACTGCAGAATAACAATAGAACTCTTTTTGTCTTTTAAATCTACTGTGATTTAAAGTTTAGGTTTTGTATTTGTGCTATGGTATTTCAATACCTTATATGGGAGAGTACCATGTTCTAAAAAATACTGTTATAGGGAGAGAAGTCTAAATCTCAGGACAAAAGGACAAACCCAAACTTGAAGCAACAGTTGGAAGACTTTTACCCAGTTTTTAAAAATTTAATGTTTTTAGATCAGAAAAGTGAAACTAGAAATTAGAATACTTTATGTAAAAATACATATGCATATCACAATGTATTAAACTCTAATTTCTAACAGCAGAGACCCTGGGATTAAGTAAGAGACATGCATGAATTAAAAAATTAAGATAAATCTTCAAAAGAAGTTAAAATTAACAGGGTCCTGAAATCTGTCCCTCAGACTCCATTATCTCTCTTTCGTAAATTTTTTTGGCTAACAAGCCTTCGATTTTAAACTTTGTTTTAAAGTGTCACCTGAGAAAAGTAACGTTGATTCTTCATAAGATTTTCTCAGTAGCTATAATTAATATCAGTAAAATAAAATAAAATAAAACAAAAAGCCATTATATTCCTAGAGAACCTAGGAACTCTCATCCATGCGCAAAAGTTTTACATGTATGTATTAGTGACCTGATACCAATGTGCTTTGTTACATGGAGAAAAAGGCAAAGGGAATCTAAATACTTAGATATATGAAAGATACTGGAAAAAATAGACTTTTAATGCTTTTTATACTCCCCAAATTCTCTTGATTTTGATCGTATAGTCCAAAAGCAACTGCAAAATACATTTCAGGAAGAGATAATGCCATACTCAAAGACAAGGTAATTTTACAAATTTAACAGCATTAAAAAAACTGACTTTAAGAAATATTGTGATTGGGGAAAAGATCTGCACACTCAAGAACAAAAACTATATATATGATTATTTAAGTAATACTCTGAGCTTATACTTTGTCCTTTACTCAGGAGTGTTAACGCTCTGAAAAAATGAACATCCTTTACATATTTAGAGTAAACTGAGGCATAGAAAGTTTGTCCATTGAAAGATAAAACCCAGATTTTTAGACATAAAACAGTTCAGAATTCCTATTTCTAGTTCCTTAAAATACAAATTACGTACTATCTTTAATGCCTCCATGTATTTTATCAAACATTAGTAAGTTTACAATTACAGTTTAAGTTGTATGCCCAAATATTGTACGACAGGCAAAGCCTGTAGGTTTTCTATTGTATTTTAAAAAAGCTGGAATATTTAATAGGAAATTAAGTGAAATGTAATCATTTTGCTTTAAAGCAATTTTTTTTTAAATAAATGAGTTTGAGGACAGTTCTGGAAATTTTTGCCTTGAATGTATTTCTCCAGCAGGACTTTATAAATATCAGCTTCATATGCCAACATTAATATGAGGGCTATAATTCTTTCCTTAGATATCTATTTGCCTTCTAGTCCTCTTTTCTCTCAAGATCTCTCTTAATGACCTGAGCTGGTGATTCAGTAAAAACAAAGTGTTAAGGTTTTGTGCAAGTACAAAATGGTTAATGTTGGATTCAGTCAATTAATCTCTAATACTAACTTGCTTAATTAAGCTAAGATCAAGAAGTATGAGGAAGAATTTGAAACATAATATGGGATAAGTAGTCAAATACTAGAAATATGAGAGACTAAAACAAAATATATTATACAACTTAATCCTGAACTCTAGTCTATGCCTCACTCAACTGTTAAGACAGCAGATACCCTGAAACATGGAAGAAGTTACTTCACCTAAGCACACTGGACCAGCATATTATAAGAAACAGCTAATGCCAATTTTAGCTGCCCCAAACGGCTTAGGTTATTTATGTGTGTGTGTATTCTTAAATGGTAAAATTTGAGGGAAGGTTCCCAGATTCCTTTGACAATAGAAGTCATGGATCCTTGCTTCAAACACACACACTCACATGCGCGCGCGCGCACACACACACACACACACACACACACACACACACATTCTCTCTCACTCTCTCTCTCACACGTACTTCTAAGTGTTGATAACCTATTGTAAATCACAGCATTGTTGATTCACTGGGGTTACACATGAGGACACTTTTCATATTGCTAACAAAGACTGGTCACTAAACTTACGAAATAGCCTTTGAAAGTACAAGAAAGTGCAGTGACCATATCCATTCATTCATGTCTCTTTTGCTAGCTTTAATAGTGATCGGCTGATACAAATGTGTCCCTAATCTAGCCTACAAATATTAAAAACAAAAATGTTTAAGTTCTAACTTCTGCTAGCAGTTCATGTAACAGTTTTCAAGTACTACAAAATATTGTGAAGGAAAGCCTGTAATACACCACTATCAAATTCCAATATCCCCAAACCAGCAATGAAATGTCTGAATATGTAATTTGTTGCCTTGAGCAAAATTTAAGAATATAAAGACACAATAGCTCTAACCTTCAAGGTTGGGAAACCAGTATCTCCCAAGAAGTTTGTTTTAATAGAATTGAACATTTAATTTTTTCCTCACAGTAATCAAAGCAAACATTTTATCAGTATTACTCTTGGTATATCAAACTGAATTCCAGGAATGTAAGAAAGTCTGAGTTGGAAATATTATGTAGAAAAAAGGTTGAATTAACAAACACATTACATTTTTTAGTTATTTTTTATAAGTATACATTGACATCTACTTATCTGATAGCAGCACTGCTGGTTTTGAGTTGGTTTTTTTTGTTGTTTTTTGTTTTTTTTTCCTTCCAGAGGGAATGCAGAATGGCAGTATTATCTTTGGAACAAATTAAGAAGATAGTAACAAATAACAGAAGAATAACTTTTACACATATATTTTTCAAGGGTAATAAATAGATAAGTATATAATTATGGAAAAATACGCCTCAAATATGCTTTTTAAAATTTCTCAGGATTTACTGTTTTGTTTTTCTTATTAAAATATAATGCACTGTCACTGCTATCTCTTCTAGGAAAAACAAACCCTAAGGTTTCATTTTCCTTCTCCAACCAATAGAGTGATATCAAGAGTGAACTTGAACTAAGGTCAACTTGCTTGAGCCAACAGAGAATTCTGTAGTAATTTGATTATTTCACCAATGTACACATATTCTAGGTTATTAACTAGAGACTCACCAGATATTTTGTATCAAAGTGTTATACCCCAAACAGGTTCTCTGATGATTTATCATGCTAGTATAGGAAATCTGAAGGAGTAACAAATGGTATAACATAACCAGACATGCAATACAGAAGGACATGACATAAAAGATACAGCTTGACCCTGGATTTTTCCCTTAGAATAATTCCTTCCATAAATAAGACTTTACTTTTTATTTTTACATACAGACTCATTCTATAAATAGTCTTGGATCATGGAGAATGTTAAAGACATAGCTTAAGAACTCTATACCACATTTTTTTTTTTTTGTAGTCTACTGTCACCCCAGACCACAAAAAACATTCTCCAAGTGGATGCTCAGGTTAGATAAAGATGCTCCTAAACAAATTTACTGAGGCTTAGAATGAAAATCACATAACTACCTGCAGCAGCAATAGTCTTTTCAAAAATGACTAAATCAAACTTTTAAATATAAAGCATATATAAAAAGGACTATTAAGGATAGTAGAAATACAGGAAAATATGTGTTGCCTTATAATAAAGTTCAATAAATATTCTTTCTGAATCCTATAAACACTACAAGATGTTATAGGTCTATTTGGTTCCCATAAGTTAAAAAAGTCTGATTGCTTTTACATAAATTCCTCCCAATTCTTATCTATTTTCAAACAGATTTTTATTAATGCGTTTCACTAGACTCAGAGATTATATCTCTAACTTCCTTTCAGAAATGTGCTTTTTTGTTGGCTTTACTAAGTATACGTAATTTTCTAGCAAATAAACATGATTTAAATTTTAAGGTTCAAGGTAATTCTAGAAAAAGGTAGACATTTGAACTATCTGCTTTTCTATATTCCTGTATTTACAAGGCCTAGCATCCACTGTGGTTTCCTTCTTATCAGTTATCGCACTTTCAATAAATAGTAACTGTAGTACAAGTTACGTATATTAAAGATTTCAAAATTCCTCAAAATTTCACAACACTACAAAGTCATTAATATCTGATTTTACAGAATATGAGTATTAGTGTTATGTAATTTTTTTGCTATTGGAAAAGAAATACAACTTACTTTTTCTATCTAAATTAAACCCAAGCTCCATTATCAGTTCTCAAGATAGTATCTAAAATGTACATTCCTAAAGAAAGGTAAAGCTGTTCAAGGGCTGAACTAGTCCAATACAGGATTAAAGGTTATTTATTTGTTATTTTTTGTCTTGGTTTGTTTCTTGTGTTTTGTGTGTGTGTGTGTGTGTGTGTGTGTGTGTGTGTGTCTGTGTGTGTGTGTGTGTTTTCCTTTTATATCCCTATATTAACCCCCTGGTTTCTCTTGGATTAGATAATAATTTAACATTGTAAAAATTAATTTCAGAAACTATTGTGCTAATATTTAGATTTCAGGAAGGAATCAGACAAAATCAGTTACCTCCATTCATTGTTAGAACAAAAGATAAAATAGCTTACTAACTGATATGAGTTATGAATGTCACTATGACACAAAATTTGCTGTGATTTGCTTATTTGGCTACAAGTGCAGTATTTTTTCATGTATGATACCACACAGCATTTCCAACTTGTAACGCGAAACTCCAGCTCACGAAGAGTGTACTGTGTGACTTGAAAAAGTCTGATTGTAACTAAGTAACAACCTTTCCCCTGAAAAACATGAACAAAATCCATTGGGAAATCAGGCACAGACGGTATTTATCGGTTTTTCTTCCTTTCCTCCTGTGGTTTTGTTTCTCAAGACATACAGACGCATCCAACAGAACCCACCACTTGTTACAAAATGACACAGCTATTTTTGTCCTTTTCTTTTTCTTTATCTTTTTCTCGAGGTTCCTTTCGTTTACGTTCACTATTCCCAGATTGTCTTCCACTTGATGGAGAGGCTTGTGCTGGCTGGCTTTGCTTTAAGAAAAATAAACAGGAAGAAATTACCTCAACTTTCTAAGGTGCTTAATCATAGTTATCTAGAAAGAAAAACCATAAGAGTGAAAGGAATCATTAATAAAAAAAAGTTATTTGGTCACAGACTTGTTATATGGTATCTGAGTAACTGCCTCTATCATTTTAGATAGATCTAATTAATGTATTAATTATTATAAGTAAAAGAATTTTCAAACAATAAATAATGTGGAGGATTATATTCCCTGAAGCCTCAATTCAAGAAATATTTGTTAAAGTTTATGTTAAAGAAATTGACAACTTTTGGTAAACTAAGTTCCCTAAGACCTCATCAAATACTATAATAAACAGATTTTCAAGGAGAAAAAAAAAAAAATCCTGAGAACTTTGAGTGTGAAATAAGTGTATTCTGTCAAATAAGAAAATGTTTTTAGTGAAGAGCTAGTAAAAATATACCAGGTTTTAAATTTTAACCTTGGAGTAATCAATATTTGAACTAGGAATATAAATACTTAGTTTAATGGAGACCTCTATGTTTAAAATTTCACCAGACCTTAAAGAGCATCTTATCTTCTTTGTATCCTAAGTCAGAGGAACAGTTCTGGCATGGTACAGTTAAACATAAAAAAAGGAGAATTTTTTTCATTTTCTCATTTTTCATAAATCTCAATAAAATGAGATTTAACATCACATTTGCAGTGCTTAAAATGTTTAACTGGGAAAAGTGAAAAGTGGAAATGTGCTAATCTTTGTTGAATACTTAGTACATGTCATACATTGGCTTAAGTACTAACCTTATTTGTCCTTAAACAGAAATCTAAGAGTTAAGCATTATCTTTTATTTTCAAGATAGGGAAAATGAGGCTGAGAGAGGTAGGGGACTTTGATCCCCCTAGTAAGGGGATACAGAAGCAGGAAATGCAATCCATGTCTATCTGGCTCTGAAGTCTACCCTGTTACCAGTAGTATTTCATACTGCCCTGGAATTTTTACAGAAGACTTTGTTCCAATTGGTTGATATTCTTTGGAGCTATTAACAACTTAAATTTGATTCAATTGCAGCAAAAATAATAAAATGCCTAGGAATAAACTTAACCAAAGAGATGAAAGACCTATACTCCTAAAACTATAAAACACTGATGAAAGACATTGAAGATGACACAAAGAAACAAAGACATTCCATGCTCACCAATTGGAAGAATAAATATTGTTAAAATGTCTATACTACCCAAAGCAATCTACAGATTTAATGAATTCCTATCACATACCAACACCATTTTTCACAGAACTAGAACAATCCTAAAATTTGTATGGAACCACAAAAGACATCAAATAGCCAAAGCAATCTTGAAAAAGAAAAACAAAACTGGAAGCTTCACAATTCTAGACTTCAAATTATATTATAAAGCTGTAACAATCAAAACAGTATGACACTGGCACAAAACCAGACACATACCTCAATGGAACAGAACAGAAAATCCAGGAAGAAACCCACAGTTAATATGGTCAACTAATCTTTGACAAAGGAAGAAAGGATATATAACAGGAAAAAGTCTCTTCAACAAATGGTGTTGGGAAAATTGGACAGCTACATGTAAAAGAATGAAACTGGACCACTTTCTTACACCATACATAAAATAAACTCAAAACGGATTAAGGACCTAAATGTGAAACCTGAAACCATAAAAATACTAGAAGAGAGCACAGGAAGTAATTTGTCTGCCATAACAACATCTTTCTAGATATGTCTCCTGAGGCAAGGAAAACAAAAGCAAAAATAAACTATTGGGACTACATCAAAATAGAAAGCTTCTGCAAAGCAAAGGAAGCAATCAAACTAAAAGGACCACCTACTGAACGGGAAAAGATATTTATAAGTGATTTATCTGATAAAGGGTTAGTATCTAAAATATATAAAGAACTTACAAAACTCAACACCAAAAAATCCAAATGATCCTATTAAAAACTGGGCAGAAGACATGAACAGAGATCTCTCCGAAGAGGACAAACAGATGGTCAACAGACACATGAAAAGATAATGACAACGACTCATCAGGTAATGCAAATCAAAACCACAATGAGGTATCACCTCACACCTGTCAGAAAGGCTAAATTAAAAAAACATAAGAAACAACAAGTGTTTTCAAGGATTTGGAGAAAAAGGAACCCTTGTGCACTGTTGGTGAGAATGAAAATTGGTGCAGCCACTGTGGAAAACAGTATGGAGGTTCCTCAAAAAATTAAAAATAGAAGTAACCTATCCATGATCCAGTAATACACTACGGGGTGTTGACCCAATGAGTACAAAACACTAATTCAAATGTATACATGCATGCCTATGTTTACTGCAGCATTATTTACAATAGCCAAATTATGGAAGCAACCTAAGGGTCCATCAGTAGATGAATGGACAAAGAAAATGCCATAGGAGCGCATGGGTGGCTCAGTGGGCTAAGCATCTGACTTCGGCTCAGGTCATGATCTCATGGCTCGTGAGTTCGAGCCCCATGTTGGGCTCTGAACTAGCAGCTCAGAACCTGGAGCCCGCTTCCAGTTCTGTGTCTCCCTCTATCTCTGCCCCTCCCCCACTCACACACTGTCTTTCTCAAAAATAAACATTTTAAAAATGTGGTAGATATATACAATGGAATATTACCCATTAAAAAAATGGGAGTACCTGGGTGGCTCAGTTGATTGAGTGTCCAACTTCAGCCCAGGTCATGAACTCACGGTTCACGAGTTTGAGCCCCGCATCAGGCACTGTACTGACAGCTCAGAGCCTGGAGTCTGCTTCAGATTCTGTGCCTCCCTCTCTCTCTCTGCCCCTCCCCAGCTCATGCTCTATCTCTCAAAAATAAATAAAAACATTTTAAAATGAAATCTTGGGTTGCTGGGTGGCTCAGTCGGTTAAGTGTCCAACTTTGCCTTAGGTCATGATGTTGCAGTTCATGAATTCCAGCCCCAAAATGGGCTCTGTGCTGACAGCTCAGAGCCTGGAGCCTGCTTTGGATTCTTTGTTTCTCCCTCTCTGTCCCTTCCCTGCTCATGCTCTCTCTCAAAAATAAACATTTTTTAAAAATTAAAAAAAAATGAAATCTTACCATTTGCAATAACATGGATGGAGGTAGAGAGTACAATACTAAGTGAAGTAGGTCAGAGAAAGACAAATACCATATGATTTCACTCATACATGGAATTTAGGAAACAAAACAAATGAACAAAGAAAAACAAAGACAAAACAAAATACTCTTAACTACAGAGAACAAAGAGATGCTTCCCAGAAGAGAGGGGGATGGGGGAAATAGGTGAAGGGGATTAAAAGAACACTTAGCTTGATGAGCACTGAGTAATGCATAGAATTGTTAAATCACCAAATTGTACACCTAGAACTAATAGAACACTATGTTAACTCTACTGGAATTAAATTTTTTAACTGAAAAATCTTGCCCTCAGAATCTCAGGAAAAATAATTTTACTAAATAAGAAGTATATTAAGATAAACACAAACTTAGGACAATGCCATAAAATCCACAGGTGCTAACATGCTAATGTAATTGAAGAATCAATACCTAATTTAAAATACTTATCTTGGCACGAATCCTAGCTTTTACCTGGGCCTGTGGAGAAGCAGAAGCAGCAGCTGCTGCTGCTTGTTCCTGTTCCTGATAATATTGAGAAGCCCGTCTATCCTCCTCTTCTTGGAGTTTCTTTGCTAGTTCCAAATCACTGATTCCTTCGGGTATTTGTTCCCAGTTGATCTCTTGGCTCTGCTGTTCTTGTTGTAGAGATAATGCCATAAGATAGTCCTAAGAAATTAAATTATAAACCTCTTTAGCTATGAGATTTCACTCAAGAACTGGTAAGTGTAAATGCAGAGGTTGTACCTACAAAACTATGAGAATGGCTTTTAAAAAACATACCAGAGCTTAAATATATATAAAAATTAAAGCTATCTAAGTGTTGAGAGCTACAATTTCAGTGATGCTGCCATTGTTCTAAATATTCTTGGAATTCATTTAAAATTATTTCTAGAAGCAGTATATAAAGCATTCAAGAAAGCTTTAAAAACAACTCCCCTAGGGGTGCCTGGGTGGCTCAGTGGGTTAAGCATCCAACTCTTGATCTTGGCCAACTCTTGATCTTGGGTCTTGAGTTCAAGCCCTGCATTGGGCTCTGCAATGGGCATGAAACCTACTTAAATGAAAGCAAAGCAAAACAAAACAAAACCAAAAAAACAATTCCCTAAAAACCAAAACCAAAAAAAAAAAAAACCCTCACCAAACTCCCCCTATGGGTGCCTGGGTGGCTCTGTCTAGAGCATGCAACTCTTGATTTTGGGGTTGTGAGTTCAAGCCCCATGTTGGGCATGGAGCCTACAAACAAAAATAAAATAAACCTTGCCCGGTTTATGAAAGAAACAAATCTGCAGAAAACTGAAACAAAATAAAAAAGCATAAATAAGTTAAAATTGCCATATCATTATGCAAAGATAACTATTATTAACAATTGATATATATCCACCTAGCTTTTTCTACATTAACACACAAACTCCACATCTTCCAACCCCCATTTAATGTCAAAAAACTTTTTTTTTAAATAAGAATTTCCCCAAATCATTTATTAAATGGTCTTCCAAAACATGATTTTTAAGGCCAACAGTTTTCCAACATACAGGCATATTCAATTACTTAAACACCTCTTCCTCCCATCTCCCACACACCCAAATTATTTCCTCTGAGAAAAAGTGATGCATCTTCGGCTGAAAGTTGTATAATCCGGGGCGCCTGGGTGGCTTAGTTGGTTAAGCACCCAACTTCAGCTCAAGTCATGATCTCACGGTTTTTGAGTTCAAGCCCCATCTTCGACTCTACTGATAGTTCAGAGCCTGGAGCCTGCTTTGGATTCTGTGTTTCCCTCTCTCTTTCTCTGCCCCTCCCCCCTTGAGCACGTGCACATACACACTCTCTCTCTGTCCTTCAGAAATAATAAATGAGTAAACTTAAAAATACTTAACACCCACATTCATTAAGAATTAGTACTGAATGAAACTTGACTACGCTGTTTATCTCTCCCAGTCTATCCTCAAAATAAGAGAATATTAACCACCCACAGAAGATATCTAAAAGGTGGTTATCTGTGAAGACCTTGGACTATCTAGCATGAATATCTTACTAATATGAAGAATTTGTCCTTCAAATTTTTATCACTTCTTCAAACTGCTCTTTGCCAAGTCCCTAGGTCTTAAATCCACTCTTTCCTTCCTATTTCCACAGACAGTATCATGTATCTTTTTTCTCACATCTTACATCTTTACTACTGTAGCAATCTATTGCCTTACCTTCATTCCCTCTGCTGATATTTTTTATATATAGTGTTAGAAAAATCTTGCACATTTCTCAAGTAATATATATATTTTAAATAACACCATAAAGCTTCTGAAGGAAAATGCGTATGTTGATTATTATAGCTGTTTGGATACTTAACTTCCAAAAGTCCAAGAAAGATTAGCATCTTTGAATCAAGGAAGTATTCTTCTGTGCAACTGCCATTATAGAGGATGACATATAATAATTAATTGGTCAAATATCGGCCTCTGTTAGACTATAGAATTGTGAGGATTGTACTATATGATTTATCTGTGAGTCCCCAGGAGCTTGTTAATAGTACCAGGAATACAAAAGCTCAGTGAATATTGGCTAAATGAACAGTCTATCTTATCTACTTAAATTGTTATCAGCATCTGATGTTATCAGCATTAGACTCATGTGCCAACTGTTCAACATGACCAATTTTCTGCCTCAGTCAGGGAAGAAGTCATATCACTGTTATACTTCCAATAGTAAACACTCCTATGGCTCCAAGCCTGCCAACCTATAGCAGACAAAGATCTCATCTGTCTCACTTCTTAATGAGACTTCTACTCATTTGAGTAGCACTTGTTGTAAACGTCTGCTTACCTTGGACTCTAAGACTTTATAAGTTTTACTTTTTACCCACTGCATGCTATCTTCAAGACTCTTTTTTCTACTTTTTCTGACTACCCAAATATATCTTAAATCTGTACTCATCTCATCTCTAGCACCAGTGCTCAGCCATCATCACCTCTCGCTTGAATTGCTAGTCTCCGTTTATACCTGTGTAATTCCTATGCATTCTTCACATAGCAGCCTTTAAAAAAGGTAGATCATCTTACTTCCATGTTTAACACTTGCCATATCTTCCCTACAATTAAAATAAAATTCAAACTCTGTACCATGACCTTCACAATTCAATATACACTGGCCTTCTGAACCAAAGTGTAGAGTCAATGTACAACACATAAAATGATCATTTACCGATTTAGAAAATGTCAGGAAAATTTCACAAGCGTATAAATGAATAAATCTTTAGTTCAAAAGTTTTGGATAAGTGAATTCACATTTGAAAGGAGAATTTTAATTTTTTTTAAGTTTATTTATTTACTTTTGAGAGAGAGAGAGACAGCACCAGTGGGGGAGGGGCAGAGAGAGGAGAGAGAGAATCCCCAGCAGGCTCTGCGCTCTCAGCGCAGAGCCTGATGCAGGGCTCGAACCCATGAAGCTGGGAGATCATGACCTGAGCCAAAAGCAAGAGTCGGAATGCTTAAATGACTGAGCTACCGAGGTGCCCCAAAAGGAATGAGCATTTTAAATGATATGAAAAGAAAGCAAATCTACCTGATCTATCTGATCCTGTTGTCCTCTGTATACGGTTTCAGGATCTGAAGGAGGCCGCAGATGAAATTCTGAGTCACAGAAATTTCCATCACCATCCACATTGTGTAGGCTTTCCCAAACAACTTTTTCTTCCGTAAGAAACCCCTGGTCTGTTACCAGCAAATACAGTAGACCCTTAATAAGAAAGAAAAAAGACTGTTATATGGATCAAAACTGGTTAATATTTACGGGAAATTTCATCATCTGTATGTTTATAGCATATTAATGATTCCTAGTAGTTAGATATAATAAACAGCAGACAAAGTAGATACCTTATTTGTTCAGTGAATTAAGTCAACCTGGGTTTGAATATAGTTCATAATTGGTATACTATAGTATAATGACATTTGGGAAGCTGCTGGCAAACTCAACTACCACATGACTTATAAATAGCCTTTGGGGGTATATAATCTCATTTTATATAACAGAAATATAATCTACAAGTTCCTTAAAAACATATCAGGTAACAAATGTTACAAAGTAACAAAATGATATCACATTGCCTGCTTATTAAAAAAATTAAGCTTATGACTAACATAATTCATACTAATTTTTTCTTTTTCTGTACCATTAGCTGTTCTTCTTTTGTATACCAACAGTACTTGGTACTTATTTCTATTATAGCACTGAATCACACTGTGCCACAATTGTGTTTCCCTGCATCATTCCCAGACTATATTTTTAAATGTCTGTATCTCTGGGCCTAGGGTGGGGTGATCATAAAGTTGAAACCTAAATTTACTGAATTAATTAATGAATTCATTTGTATTTATAGTCACTACCACAGAATTTAGTACCGACTTCTAATTTTTCATATGGATTAGTTCTAAGTCCAATCATATGTAAAGTGTCCCTAGTATTACATATAAGGTTTAGAAGCCATTTTTCCTTCATATATGCCAAGGATATGGCTTTCATTTTACTTGCTCAGGGTTCCCACTGGTTAATATAGTACTTATTACTGCACAAGATTCATGCTTTTCATGTTATTTCATCACAATTAATCTTAGTAATTAAGAAACTCCTTTAAAGAGTTTGGTGGTAGGGTTAGAGAAATCATCGAATAGATCCACAACTATACAGTCAACTCATCTTCCACAAAGCAGGAAAGAATATCCAATGGAAAAAAGACAGTCTCTTCAACAAATGGTGTTGGGAAAACTGAACAGCAACATGCAAAAGAACGAAACTGGCCTCTCTCTTACACCACACACAAAAATAAATTCAAGATGGATGAAAGACAAATGTGAGACAATAAACCATCAAAATCCTAGAGAACACAGGCAGTAACTTCTTTGACATCAGGCTGTAGGAACTTCTTACTAGATATGTCTCCTAAGGCAAGGGGAAAAAAAAGGAAAAACAAGTAACTGGGACTTCATCAAGATAACAATCTTCTATAAAGTGAAGGAAACAATCAACAAAACTAAAAGGCAACCTTCAGAATGGGAGAAGATATTTGCAAATGACGTATCAGATAAAGGGTTAGTATCCCAAATATATATAGAACTTATACAACTCAACACCCCCCCCCCAAAATAATCTGGTTAAAAAATGAGAAGACATGAATAGACATTTCTCCAAAGACTTGCAGATGGCTAACAGACACATGAGAGAAGATGCTCAACATCACTCATCAGGGAAATACAAATCAAAACCACAATAAGGTATCACCTCACACCTGTCAGAATGGGTAAAATTAACACAGGAAACAACAGGTGTTGGTGAGGATGTAGAGAAAGAGGAACCCTCTTACACTGTCCATGGGAATGCAAACTGGTGTAGCCACTCTGGAAAAAAGTATGGAGGTTCCTCAAAAATTTAAAAACAGAACTATCCTACAATCCAGCAATTGCACCTCTAGGTATTTATTCAAAGGATACAAAATACTGATTCAAACAGATACGTGCACCACAATGGTTACAGCAGCATTATCAACAGCTAAATGTCTACTGGTGAATGGATAAAGAAGTTGTGCAATGTATATATATGTATATGTATATATATATATATACACATATACATATATATACACATATATATGTGGAATATTACTGAGCCATAAAAAAGAATGAGATCTTGTCATTTGCAACAAGAAATCACTGAATAAACTCTGAAATTTTATTTATTTAAAAAAATTTAATGTTTATTCATTCTTTTTTTTCTATTTTTTTTTTAACGTTTATTTATTTTTGAGACAGAGAGAGACAGAGCATGAACAGGGGAGGGGCAGAGAGAGAGGGAGACACAGAATCTGAAACAGGCTCCAGGTTCTGAGCGGTCAGCACAGAGCCCGAGGCAGGGCTCGAACTCACAGACCGTGAGATCATGACCTGAGCCGAGGTCGGACGCTTAACCGACCGAGCCACCCAGGCGCCCCATAACGTTTATTCATTCTTGAGAGACAGAGCATGAGTGGGGGTGGGGCAGAGAGAGAGAGAGAGAGAGAGAGAGAGAGAGAGGAAGACACAGAGTTCAAAGCAGGCTCCAGGCTCTGAGCTGTCAGCACAGAGCCTGATGTGGGGCTCAAACTACAAACTGTGAGATCATGACCTGAGCTGAAGTCAGACGCTCGACTGAGCCACCCAGGTGCCCCATAAACTCTGAAGTTTTTTTAAAAAACTAAATAATTAGTGTTGAACATTTACTATGTGTCCAGCTCTGTGCAGCACAGCTGTTTCTAAAATATGAAATCCATCCTGTTGTCTACTACTAGTTACATCCAAGAGTTAGCTCTACAGAGCTCTGATTAATTTATATGGTCACTGAAATTACTCAATCAACATGAAAGTACTCATAAAGAAAAACATTTTGGCATAAACAGTTTAAAGACTTCGCTTTAAGCAAAAATTGAGCCCAGGCTTTTTTTTTTTTTTTTTTTAAATCAAGTAGGTTCCAATTCATCAAATATTTGAAGACCACCATATGCTCAGTATTATGCTAAGTGCTTGAGGATTCATATCATGCAAAGTAATGATCTCTCCTTACTTTGTATTGGGTACCCTTTTTTGTGATTCCATAGAAATGCTGCATTTACCACTATCATAGCACTTTACACATTGAATTGTAGTAGTGTGTCTATTTACTTCTCTGTCTTAATGTATTTCTAGCTCCTTGAGGACCAGAGGCATGTTTTATTCATCCATGCATCCTCATTACTTAACATATTTTTAATGCCCAGTCAGGGTCTACTTTGTCCTAAAATAATTTGATAAAATAATTTAAGAGAAAACCTCAAAGTTCTTTCCAGCCAATATTCCACTGTTGAATAAATCTGACCCTTCTATACCTATACTTGTCACCGTACACTTTAACATATCATTATATTATACAATATTGAGATTTTACAATTTATTTTATGTACATCGTATATTAGAATGGCTACTAACTAGGAAAAGAAACCACAGTCTTACTCTCCAAGGACACTTTAAGATAGATAAATTCTGGGGGTGCGTGGGTGGCTCAGGTGATTAAGCATCCAACTCTTGATTTTGGCTCAGGTCATGATCTCATGGTACATGAGACTGAGCCCTGCACTGGGCTCTGTGCTGACAGCACGGAGCCTGCTTGGGATTGGCTCTCTCCCCCTATCTCTGCCCCTCCCACACTCATGCTCACTCTCTCTCTCTCTCTCTCTCTCTCTCTCTCTCTCTCTCTCTCTCTCAAAATAAATAAGTAATCTTAAAAAAAGTTGGTTAAGTGTCTGACTTCAGCTCAGGTCATATTCTCACGGTTCTTGAGTTCGAGCCCCACATCGGGTTCTCTACTGTCAGCACAAAGCCTGCTTCAGATCCTCTATCCTCCTCTCTCTGCCCCTCCCACACTCTCTCTGTCTCTCTCAAAAATAAACATTAACAACAACAACAAAAAAGATGAGTAAATTCTGGGAGGGTTTGTTGAAAGCCATTACTACCCATAGCATATGAATATTTGTAAGCTTAACTAAAATGGTGTCTCTTTCTTGAAATAGATGTCCTGTCTTCTCATGGACCATCAGCCTCAATTTCTTCCTCTTTTAGATCTTGACATGTATCAAAAAAGTCTGTTACTAGTCCCCTGTCAACAATGCTGGTTATTACTCAACAGTTCCTTTATATAATTGCAGTGTAGAATAGCAAAGTATGTATTAATTAGTACTGAATAGTTTAGGCCCATTTGTTCCTGAGAGTCTACAATTAAATCACCATCAAGAGTATTTCTTGCTTATATATCCTAGCACTTTTCTTCATTATCTAGTCAAAGCATTCTTTTCTAAACCTTGACTCTTTCTCCCAATCTTACTCACTAGTCTCTAAACACTAATTTTTAAAAAAACAACAAATACAGGGGCACCTGAGTGACTCAGTCAGTTAAGCATCTGACTCTTGTTTCGGCTCAGGTCATGATCTCACAGTTCATGAGTTCGAGCCCCACATCTGGCTCTGTGCTGACAGTGCAGAGTTTCCTTGGGATTCTCTCTCTCCTTGCTTTCTGCTCTTTCCCTGCTTGTGTTCTCTCTCTCTTTCTAAAAAAAATAAATAAACATTTAAAGGGCTTATGTCTATCATGGGAATACTGCTCAATAAATATCATCATCATTATTAAAAGAAAGAAAATAATGTATACAAGATGCATTTATTAAATTCTTAAATTAGGTATTAATGTATACAATGTATAAGTCTTTTGTTATATGAAAATAATAACTAAATGACATTAGATAATTTTCATAATTTTTTTACCAACGAGGCAATTGGAGTCTGGAAAACAGTATGGAGGTTCCTCAAAAAGTTAAAAATAGAACTTCCCTACAATCCAGCAATTACAGTACTAGGTACTTATCCAAGGGACACAGGTGTGCTGTTTCAAAGGGGCACATGCACCCCAATGTTTATAGCAGCTCTATCGACAATAGCCAAAGTATGGAAAGAGCCCAAATGTCCACTGACAGATGAATGGAAAATGAAGATGTGGTATATATATATATACAATGGAGTTATTACTCGACAACCAAAAAGAATGAAATCTTGCCATTTGCAATAATGTGGATGGAACTAGAGTGTAATATGCTAAGTGAAATTAGTCAGAGAAAGACAAATATCATATGACTTCACTCATATGTGGAATTTAAGATATCAAACAGATGAACAAAAGGGGAGGGAAGCAAAAATAATAGAAAAACAGGGAGGGAACAAAACATAAGAGTCATAAATCTAGAGAACAAATTGAGGGTTGCTGGAGGGGTTGTGGGTGAGGGGATGGGCTAAATGGGCAAGGGGCATTAAGGAAGACACTTGTTGGGATGAGCACTGGGTGTTATATGTAGGGGATGAATCACTGGGTTCTACTACTAAAATAATTTTTGCACCATATGCTAACTAACAGGGATGTAAACTTGAAAAAAAAAATTAAAACAAACAAAGAAAACTAGGCAATTGGATCACCAAAGACAGAATGAAAAACTATTTTATCTCAAATACCCTGATAGGGGTGCCTGGGTGGCTCAGTCGGTTAAGCGTCTGACTTTGGCTCAGGTCATAATCTCACAGTTTGTGGGTTCAGGCCCCATGTCAGGCTCTGGGCTCTGTGCTGACAGCTCAGAGCCTGAAGCCTGTTTTAGAGTTTGTGTTTCCCTCTCTCTGCCCCTCCCGTTTGTTCTCTCTCTCTCTCTCTCTCTCAAAAATAAATTTTTAAAATAGCCTGATAAATTAGTTCTATACAGACTATGATTTACTTGTATTAACAACATACATGACAATGTCATCATAATTTGTAAATTGATAAAATAGAAGAAAACTTGTCAAATGTATAAACAAATTAATTATGTAATTCCAGCCTTTAAATATGGTGGAAAGCACTGCCAAATATATTTTAATTTTTTTTAATGTTTTTATTTATTTTTGAGACAGAGAGACAGAGCATGAGTAGGGGAGGGGCAGAGAGAGAGGAAGACACAGAATATGAAGCAGGCTCCAGGCTCTGAGCTGTCAGCACAGAGCCCGATGGGGGCGGACTGTGAGATCATGACCTGAGCTGAAGTGGGACGCTTAACCAACAAGCCACCCAGGCGCCCCAACACTGCCAAATATTTTTGGTTGACAAGCTTGGATTCAAATTACTTAATGTCTTTGGGCTCTTCTTTATTATGAAGTGATATAGAGTAGGTTTAACCAGAAAATTTCTAAGATATTTTATAAATTGAAAGAACTTTACTTCTACTTAACAAGCATCTCTCTCGTCTACAAATAGCTTTCTTATCCATCCAGAGAGGCAGAGCTGTTGAGTGTGGGCTTGAAAGTCAGACTGGAGGTGCTTACACTCTGAATGGTCTTGGGCAAGTTACTTAGTGCCTTTAAGCTTATTCATTCAGTTGTAAAGTGGGAGTAATAACATCGACTCCTCAGAAGCTGTGAAAATTAAATGAGATAATACATGTAAAGTGTTTAGCACAATGCAAGGCACATAATGCTAGTTGAATATAAGATTCAATTCATGAATACCACCTAAATCTATCTCAAAATTTCTGTAGCTATCACCTTTTCCTGTCTCCCATTTAGGAGAAAATCTCTCTGCCTACACTGTAAAATCTATCACCTATCTTAGTCTGTTTCTACATTCCTCACCCCCACCCCCCTTAAAATTTTTTTTTAATGTGACAATTTTTGATGTATCAGCCACCTTTAACAAAAAAAAACTAGGGCGCCTGGGTGGCTCAGTCAGTTAAGCGTCTGACTGCGGCTCAGGTCACGATCTTGTGGTCTGTGAGTTCGAGCCCCGCGTCGGGCTCTGTGCTGACTGCTCAGAGCCTGGAGCCTGTTTCAGATTCTGTGTCTCCCTCTCTCTCTGACCCTCCCCCGCTCATGCTCTGTCTCTCTCTGTCTCAAAAATAAATAAACGTTAAAAAAATTTTTTTAAAAAACAAACTAAATTTTGGGGTATGTGGGTGGCTCAGTTGGTTAAGCGTCCAACTTTGGCTCGGGTCATGATCTTGCAGTTCATGAGTTCTACCCCACATCAGGCTCTGTGCTGACAGCTCAGAGCTTGGAGCCTACTTCAGATTCTGTGTCTCCCTCTCTCTGCTCCTTCCCCTGCTCATGCTCACACTCAGTTTCTCTCTCTCTCTCTCTCAAAAATAAACATTAAAAAAAATTTTTTTTAATTTTTTTTTTAACGTTTATTTTTGAGAGAGAGAGACAGAGCATGAATGGGGGAGGGGCAGAGAGAGAGGAAGACACAGAATCGGAAGCAGGCTCCAGGCTCTGAGCCATCAGCCCAGAGCCCGACGCGGGGCTTGAACTCACAGCCCACGAGATCGTGACCTGAGCTGAAGTCGGACGCTTAACCAACTGAGCCACCCAGGCGCCCCTAAAAATTTTTTTAAATAACTAAATTTAAAAAATCCTAAATTAATTGAATTTTTACTTCAACGTAGCCTTCTATGGAAAAAGACAAATCCCAGTATAGTCTTAGTCAAAAAGAACAGAGAATAGATTTATTTAATATGGCCTTAGCACTTATTTAGAACTGTATCTCCTCCTAAACTACTTTTTGCTTCTTATCCCTAAATGTAAAGTAAAAATGCAAACAAACAAAAGCCAACCCCAAAAATCCTGGTTTTGATATACTCCAAAGATGTCAGTAATTAAAACCAAGAGGTACAATAAACAGTTATGAATATAAAAGACATAGATATGAAGGCTGACATGGATAAGGGATGATTAAGAGGACGTCACAAAAAAAAAAAAGAGGGTGTCATGATGGGGAAAGAACTACACAGATGTCATTATATAAACCAAAGATCTAGAAGCCAAGTGATCTATAAACACCCAAGGAATTAGTAGTTTACCTTACTCAAGAGCAAGCAAAATGGAGAAGGATCATAAGAATAAAATGGAATAATTAAATCTTAGGTATATAATTATATATATAAGAATCTAAAAGTCATGATTATATAGACAATATGAAAAGCAAAAGAGACCTACAAAGGTCTGTTTCTACTAAAGAGGTAGTTTATTTACAACTCATTTTTATACTTTCAAATTTCTTGCCTGGATAAAAAAGTCACCTTACTACCTGGAACCACAGGAATGGCACTGAAAGCATCTGCTCTCTCACTAGGGTGGGTCTCTTCCTGCTGCTTTCAGATCCTAATCTAGTTATGCTGATGAAAAGCAAAGATCTTCATAGGATCACATACTCAAAATACGGATTTGCCAAGATGATCTGCCCAGTTTAGTTGTGTACAAGATTAAGTGGTAGTACATGGAGCAAGGTAACATAAGACATAGCAGAAATTGGGGGGATATAGGTTACTTGTTCCTGATGGACCTGATGGATGAGGGATGAAGAGTTTAAAGAAGGAATCACGGAGAGTGTTATTACAACAAATAACTAACAAGAGCTGTACTTGATTACTTTGCTAGCAACAGGAATAAACAGCAAAGGTACTTGTCCAGGACTTAGTAATGGTAAATCACAAAACTAGGAATGATAAGAGGACTTTCCAGTAACAGGAAGTCAATTAATATCTATGGTTAGGGAAAATATCATGAGAAGCTATGCAATAAAAACCATAGATCATGTTATGTTAGATAGTTGGGAAGTGTAAGGTTGATTAGTAGACAGTATTCAGGAAAAAAAAAATATCAATTTGACTAACCCATCTATTGTGACTGTGCAATGGCAGAAGGCCTAATAAATAGTCTATGAATATGGAATCATAAAGTTAGTAAAGAGAGAATACTTTGTCGAGGTACAGGTTTTAGAAATATCTATAGTCTTCAATGCTTTACATAGAGTCATCAAAAAGTTTAACCTAACAGAGAATTTGTCCCTGCCTCTATTCAGTGCCTAAAAAGAGGAGTCAGAACAAGGATGAAAACTAGAGACATTAAATACTAGAGACATATACCTTCCCTGTGGTCAAATAAAAGTCCTAGATCATATGTCTCTAGAGTTTGAAAGACTTTAAATGAAAAAAGATTTTTACACATCAATTAGAGTTTAGTAAATTCCTAAAGAAATAGTACAATCAATAAAACAATTGTAGATGACAACCTTTCCTAGGTAATCCTTTGCCCTGCCAACATGGACTTCCTCCTTGTAGAGCTTGGTCCGGGGATGATAATGGCATATGATATGACAGGGGTATCAGAAAGCATAAAGACCCTTTCTGCAAATCATAGTAAAAAATAAGCCCCACAAATAACAGAGTTACAGACATGTATGACATTACCAATTTATTATTGGCATTTATATAAATAGTTTAATACTCCACAATTTATTATTATAGGCTCCTAGTTATAGACACCATTTATCTGTAGTAGAAAGTATTCTATCCCTGTGTTAAATTTATTTTTTGTTTAAAGTATACCTGGAATTCTGTGGGATCAACTGTATTTATATTATAGGTATTCCAAAGAGTTCACAGGGGTAGGAAGATGAGAAATGATCATTAAATATGAATGCATAAAATGGCCCTAAAATCTGAGGGTCTTCAAAAGTGAAATGTCATGAAGACCTAATGTAGTATTAAAAGCAGCCATATCTTATTTGAAAAAGCAGCTTTATAACTTTTCCTTGCTTATATCCTTATTAGATCAGACTCCCTGGGGCTCAAATTTATAAAGAACTACAGAAATTCTAACAACCCAGGAATTAGTGGTAGAGAATAATAGTTTCAATGCTGAACAGGTTTAATAGAACAAGGTCACAATCTTATATCCTATTTCCTTCTCAAGCTAATGGATGCCATGATGGAGGAATGCCTTTCCTAAACTTTATATTAAGTATTCTATTTTAGGGCTTTTAGCTCTACACCAACAGCCGAAGAAATGTTATAGATTTTGTTGTAAATCAGTTAATCAGCCATTGGGTCAATGAGGAGGGAAAATGTCTCAGACTCTTACAAAGAATGTACTCATTAGGTACTCTGCCAGATGTAAAGCAGTGTCTTATTTATAGACACTCATGATTGGAAAGATAGTTTAATGGGAATACAGGAAATAGGACTGAGAGGAGTATAATGAGACATAAATAAATATGTTCACAGGCCCGTAAGATTCCTAGAAAACACAAAATTTGCATGATATTAAAATAGACTTACTTCACTAAATGTATGTTCCTTCATTAGACCCTGGTTTGAACAAACCATCTATAAAGCCATTTGAAAGACAAATGGGAGACTTGAATATGGCTTGGGTATTAGATGATACTAAAAATAATAGTTAATTTTGTTAGATGCAGTAATGGTACTGTGATTTGAAAGAAAAATGTCCTTGTTTAGACATGTATATTGAAATATAAGCAAAAATACAAAAATAGATGAAAACAGTAAATGTCAAAATTGTTGAAACTGATCAGTATAATAGGCACACATTAAATTAGTCTCATTTTTCTCTAAGTTTTCAGTTTTTCATAATAAAAAGCAAAAACAATGTTACAGTTTCAGTTTGGTGGTCACTATAGTAAAAAAGGGAAAGTAATTATTTCCCTTAGTGACTGGCCACCAAGATTGTTGTTCCAATTTATTTCTTCTGTAAAAACAGGATTACCTTAGTAGAGAATGATGTTCCTCAATTCCTTTGCTTTTCTATTCTTTATTGTACCCACTTAAAGTCCCAAATGTAGAATAATAAACTAGCTACCTTTGCTTTGCCTATACTCTGATGAATACGTCTACAGAAAAATCATCCAGGAGGCATATTCACGTAATAATTACCATCCTCAATTTCTCCGGTTAGAATTTCCCCCCAGGTGCTATAAAGACTATTTCAAACTACCTCCTTCAAATCTGGAACCAAACTCACCTTCTCAGTCTTAGTAAAGGATCGTGCCTTCCAAACAACACAGAAACTAGAAGCATTCAGACAGTAGCTTTCTCTAGTTCCTGCCACCAAATCTATAAATTTACCCGTAGCTGTACTCATAGTCTATTCCTTCCCTCCTTTACAATGAACAGATCTCTTTTTCAATCACGGGTTAATCCCCTTCACCTGTGAAAACTTCTATCCTATCTCACCTTCTTAGGGGCCTTCTAACATCAATTATCTCCTCTCCTGAATCTTCAAGCTTTCTCACTCTATTGAGTCCAAACATGACCAAGTCTCTCACATGAAAAAAACAAAAACAGGGGCGCTTGGGTGCCTTAGTCGATGAAGTGTCTGACATCGTTTCAGGTGAAGATCTCATGGTTTATGAGTTCGAGCCCCGCATTGGGCTCTGTTCTGACAGCTCAGAGCCTAGAGCCTGCTTTGGATTCTGTGTCTCCCTCTTGCCCTTTGCCCCTCCCCTGCTCGCACTCTGTCTCTCTCTCGCAAAAATAAACATTAAAAAATTTTTTTAAAGACACAAAAAACAAAACAAAAAAACCCTCTGGATTCCATATGCCACTACAGCTATGAGCCATTATGTCTATGCTCCCACACAGTTTCAAATAGTTTCCTATAATCCGTTTCTAGTTCCTGACATTCCAATCACCTAACCAATTCAAACTGAGTTTTTCCTGCTACCATTCTCTAAAAGATACCAATGAAATCCATCACCAATGGACAGGTTCCCCCCCAGTGTTCTCATGTTTCTCATCCTCTCAACAGCAGTTAACAAGTGAGATCTCTGTTCTTGAAATACTCTCTCCCCATTGGCTTACATGATACCATACTCTTCAGATTTTCCTTTTCTTTTTTTCTTTCTCAGTCTCCTTTGCTAGTTCATATTCCTTTAGTTGATCCTTAAATGTTGGCACTCCTTAAATCTCTGTCCTAAGCCTTCTCTTTTCTTCTCTTCTGTATTTACCTTGTGAATCTCATCCTTTCCCCAAATTACCATTTATACCCCAAAATTATTCCAGTCTTGAACCATTTACCCAACATTTCCACTTGGAGGAATGCCTTGGAAGCAGCTCTAACAGTTCCAAGGCTGATTTCATGATGTTTCTCTTCTCCTCATCCAGTGTTCTCTGGAACACCACCATTAATCCAGTTCTTCATGCTCAGAATCCAGAAAACATTCTTTCTTATTTTTTATATCGTAATCACCAAATCTGGTTGATTATATCTCCTAAATGTCTATGGAATCTTTCTACTCTCCATTTCTTTACCATCCTCGTCCAAGTCAGTATAACATCTTACTTGGCCCTGCACAATAGACTCCTAACTGAATCCACATCCACACTTGCCTCGAAGTCCAAAGCACCTTAATGTTGTACAAGGGGGGAGGGGGGGGCAGGAAGATAACACATCATCTTTGAAACACTGTTTAGCCACAAAAGAAGGTTCCCTGAGAAAAACGTGGAAGCAGAGAAACAGAATGTACACATTCTATGAGTTATCATTATCTCACAGAAATGTATACTTAGTCCAGAAATAGACACATGGTAGAAAGTCTTGAGGGGAGGCATCCCTCCCCCAACCACATAGGAACAGTGGGAATACCTAGCTTGACTAGTAAAGGACTTCTGGTCAGGGACATGGCCTTGATAGAAAAGAGAAAAACATCTACAGTTCCATCTGGAGAGGCTGCATAACCACCACCAATAACAGCCAGAGATCTTATTTTCCCATTGAACTATCTCACTCCTGCTAAGCCAAAAAAAAAAAAAAAAAAAAAAAAAAACACAAAGAACCACTAGACCATCAGGAGACCAAGATGTGTTTCTCTTCTTAACTCAGGACTCTATACAAGGTCTGGTACTTATCTATCTCTTTACCCTTATACCATGCCTCTTATTTTCTATGCTTCATACAGGCCTTCTTATAATTCCTTAAAGAGTTCTTTCCTTTCTCAGGGCCTTTGCACACAGGTTTTATATGCTTAGTTAATCCTTTTTTTTTTTTTTTTTTTGCTAACTGGTTAAACTAAAAGATTCATTTTTCAGTTTAAATGTTACCTTCTCAAGGAAGTTTTTCTTGACATCCCAACTCGGTTCTAAGTCCTGATAAAGGCACCCACAGCATGTTTATGTACCCTTTACATAGTATACCTCAATAGAAATAATAACTATTTGTACAATTATTTAACATATGTTTCTTGACAAACTAGGAGGTGCTTAAATGGCAGGATCCAAAGCTGCCCTGCTCAGGCTGCAGTCCTAGTACCGGCTGAGCACCCAGACATAATCATGTTTAATAAATATTTGACATAATCAGGCTTGATAGATATTTGTAAATGAATGAAGTGTGGACTTGAAAACATCAGATAAAGCAAGACAACTAAGCACTATATACTACCTAGCAATAATTCTGATTCTGAGGTTTTGGGGCCTTAAATTTCTGAAAAGCATGGATGATTCTGGGCTTGTACCTAGGACACATACACCTCAAATGTGGGAGCAATACAAATGAATGCCTGCTATAACTAATAAAACAGGAAGCTAGGGCTTTAGAGTATTTTTTTAATTAAAAATTTTAATTCCAGTATAGTTAACACACAGTGTTACATTAATTTCAGGTATACAATATAGTGATTCAACAGTTCCATATATTACTGCTTAGAGCATTCTTATATAAGCAAACAGAACATTATTTTACACCACTTTGTGCAATTCATTGATTAAAGTGTTGAAGGAAATATGAAGACTTGATTTCCGACTTCAAATCAGCTTACTTTCATTTAGAGAAAGAAGGCACATTTGCAGGAAAAGAAAACTGACTGCACATTTAAATCACCTGGGGAGCATTTAAAAAATACAGATGCTTAGGCCCTACCTCCAGACAGTCTGACTTAATTGAATTGGTGATGGGCTCTTGGGCATTGGTTATTTTTTAAAAAGCTTCCAGGTAGTTCTAGCATACAATCTGGTTGAGAACCACTGGTTTAAGGAGTGAATTTGAAATGCTGCTTTTTTTTTTATTAAAAAAATTTTATTTTAATGTTTATTTATTTTTGAGAGAGAGCACAAGTAGGGTTGGGGCCCAGAGATGAAGACATAGAATCTTTTTTTTTTTTTTTAATGTTTATTTTTGAGAGACAGAGACAGAACATGAGCGGGAGAGCGGCAGAGAGAGGAGACACAGAATTGAAGCAGGCTCCAGGTTGTGAGCTGTCAGCACAGAGCCTGATGTGGGGCTCAAATTCACAAACCATGAGATCATGACCTGAGCTGAAGTCGTACACTTAACCAACTGAGCCACCCAGAGGCCCTGGGAGACACAGAATCTTAAGCAGGCTCCAGGCTTCGAGCTGTCAGCCAGAGGGCTGGCTGACACAGGGCTCGAACCCGTGAACCATGAGATCATGACTTGGGTTGAAGTTGGACACTTAACTGACTGAGCTACCCAGGCGCCCATGAAATGTTTCTTTTATAAACATTTTTTTTTTAATGTTTGAGAGAGAGAGAGAGAGAGAGAGAGAGCGAGCAGGGGAGGGGCAGAGATAGAGGGAGACATAGAATCCAAACTAGGCCCCAGGCTCTGAGCTGTCAGCACAGGGCCCAATGCAGGGCTTGAACTCATGGACTGTGAGATCATGAACTGAGCTGAAGTCAGTTAAGTATCCCACTCTTGATTTTGGCTCAGGTCATGCATGATCTCATGGTTTGTGAGATCAAGCCCCACACAGGTCTCCGTGCTGACAGTGCTTGAGATTCTCTCTCTCCCTCTCTCTCTGCCCCCTCCCCTGATCTCTCTCTCTCTCAAAATAAATTAAACTTAAAGAAAAAGGATAGGTGAAATATGGATAGGCTAAAAGGAATGAGATCTCTTCAAATAGGAATTAAGAAGAAATGATAGTAAAAGTGCAGAAATGGGAAAGTATAAAGTGTGTACGAAGATAGAGGAATTAAAAAAAATTTTTTTTAATGTTTATTCGTCTTTGAAAGAGAAAGACAGGGTGTGAATGGGGGAGGGGCAAAGAGAGAGGGAGACACAGAATCTGAAGCAGGCTCCGAGCTGTCAGCACAGAGCCCAACATGGGCCTCAAACTCACAGACCTTGAGATCATGACCCAAGCTGAAGTCAGATGCTTAACCAACTGAGCTACCCAGGCACCCCAAACATACAGGATTATTAATGAGCAGACACACTATATGGCTGAAGCTAAGTGTTGGCAAAAGAGGATAGTAGAAAATACCTTGCATTTTTATGCTCTAGGCACTGAATGCTACTGAACATTTTTGGTATATTACAGACATGATCAGGGCAGTATCCTACCACAGAAGCCTCCCTATAAGTTGATAAACTCCTCATTGGTAGCAGCTGTAAAAATGGAAGAGATGGATGAAGAGATAACAAAAAGGATAAACCAGTAAGATTTTTGGCAGAGCCATAAATGGCATAAGAAGAATTTAAAGTCACACTGATAACTTTAATAATAGTAAACATCATCATAAAGCCAGATCCTATTCTTCTAACCTCCTTTAACCCTCAAATATACACACCCATCATTACCAGCAATCCTAGTTCTATTTCTAAGGTTTATGTTTATTTTTTTTCCTAGGAAATAATACTTTTTAATGCAGTAATCTGTGAAAAAGGGATTGAGACTTAAAACAAAAGCTGATTTGAAGTAACACTTAGATTGTGAATCCATTGCATCCTAAAGGAGTATTTAATAATTACCTTCATAATCTGATGAATAAAAGAATATTATGCTGAATTTGTTTTTATTTTGAAGTAGATCATAAGACATCTCTAAATCCAGCTTCTTTAATTTAGAATAACAATTAAATAGCTATTTCTATATCATACCTTGTATTTGGTCATGGTGCTAAAATGATTATTCCGAAAGAACACACAAAGTTCTCCTTCCTGAACCGTTGAAGTTAGTTCACATAATCCATGGTATGTCAGTTGAGTGGCTGTGTTATTTAGAAACTGCTCAGCTACAAAGCCTATGGAACCAATGCATAGTATTAGATGGAAGAATAATTTCAAAATTAATAAGTTTTTTTTCTATTTACATTGTGTTCCAAGTATGAAGAATGGCCAATCAAAGTAAGATTTTCCCTAGTAAAACATGATTGACTCCAAATTGAAGATTCTTCTTTCTAATTTTGGTATGGAAGATGTGTCTATAGACATTCTCCATCGCAAAGAAACAGTTATGTGAAATTCTTTTTAACAATAAATGTATTTACTAATACTTCACCTACTTCCAAAAAGGATTTCAGGCACTATTAATAAAAGATAGAGACACAATAAAACTAAAAATCATTCAAACAAATAAGAAGGCAAGAATTAGCAATTTAAAAAGTAGGTAGGAATGAAAGATGTATATCAGTAGCTACTTTCCCAATGGAAAGATGTTTAGAAATTAAAAGTAGCCTTAACAAATTGAGTTGGTTTTAAGATGTTAACAAAGATCCCAGATAATTCTCAGTTCACAAACTGTTCAGTTTTTGCCTTAAAAAACTAAAAGTAGGTGTGAGACCAAACAGAAAACACTGAGATAACTGATGCCAGTTTTATCCTAATAGCCTCCAAACTTACACCACTCATTATGTAGCTATATCAAGGTCAAAGACAGACATGATCGTTATTGTTTTCAAAACATATGAAATATAAAGTTTCTGGGGTTTAGCTGATCTTCATTATTTGTGCACTTTCATATTTGCAAACTCACCTACTAACTAAAATTTATTTATAAATACAAAATCAGTACTTGCTATGCTTTCAGGGTCAATCTTGGATATGTGCAAAGTGGCAAAAATTTGAGTCACTCAAGGCACACATTCTCCACTGAGATCAAAAAAGGCAGCATTCTGCTTCTTGTTTCAGGTTTCTTACCAAAACAGACTCCTCACCATCTAGTAGGTGTGCTTTCTTGGGGTGATTTTTACTGTGTGAAATGGCCCCCAAGCATACTGCTGAACGTGCTGGGTACTGTTCCTAAGTGCACAAAGGCTGTGACATATCTTACAGAGAAAACACATATTTTTGCAGATTCATTCAGGCATGAGTTATAGTGCTGTTGGCCATGAATGTAATGTTAATGAATCAACAATATGTATTAAATAAGGTGTCTCTAAACAGAAACACAAATAAAACAAGGTATGCATTTATTGATTAGTTGATGAAAATCTTGTGACCAGAGGCTCACAGGAACCTAATCTTCTGTTTCCCCTAGGAGCAGTGGTTCAGTATTCACTAATTCAGTGTTCATAGACACTTTATAGAACATAACTACCAGGACTAATGAGAATCTGTATAAATATTTTAAAAGGGTTCTTTCCTTCTTTCTCTTTCTTCATCCTTTTGCTCCCTTCTTTTAATAAGGAATGTCTCAGAAGCAATGAGGGTACGGGTGCGGTGGAAGAGAATGCCCTAAACAGTTTTGTAAGTGGGCAGAGAGGTACAGATATAGGAAGGAAAGATGAACTTATGTTAAGAAACTGACACGTCAACAAGAAATTGAAAATAAACTTGGGTAGGGCCAGAGGCAGCTGGATAACATAGGTTTATTCCACTCCCTCTCCATCCCTCACCCTTACTGCCCAGCTATAGCATTTCAAGCTGCAAAGTGAGTGTAAAAAGCTACCATTATATCAAACTATTCCAAGGAATTGGTTAAGGTCGGAGGGGAAGTGCAAAAAGTTATACAGGAGGCCCCGGCCAAAGGAAATTTATAGCCCATTAGTAACTTCTTGGGTTTATACATTTAGAAGAGCTCCCCTCTTCCATTATTATCATTACTTTGCCCAGTACTAAGTTATTGGGTAGAATGCATTAGTTATATACTAAAGCACTTGCTATATAATAGTCTTAGTTTTAAGCACTATACCTATGCTGAGAATACCACTGTTCTATATAATACATATTTTATATAATATGTGTAATGCTTCCTTCAGAAAGATATTTATGAATGCTCCTCCCACAACTCACACAACGTCCTCTCTACAAATCCCTTTCAAAAAGATACAAAAATTCAGTGGAGATTACTGAACTCACAACATTATTCATGTGTGTGAAATTAAATAATGCAACATTAGAAAGGTCTTTCTCAGCTACTTTGTTCTACAGAATAGGACATCAGCTCAGAAAGAATACATGACTTGCTCAAGGACATAAAACTAGTTATAGCAATAGTCTATACTCTATAGTTATAGACTAGAACCCAGGAGCATTATTGGTATTAAGTTTAAAAATTTAGTGCTGATTACCATAAATACAGATTGAATTCTATTTCTCCCAAGCCATAAAGCATATCCTGATTTAGACTTATAGAGAACAATGTTTCCTAATTCCTTTACCAACTCTTAAAATGACCCCTGTGATTTACATGGAATATTTGAAAGCCTAATCTAGTTTCAAATCTTCATAACTAATTCAACAAATTTTGGGAAACAATTCTAAGTGTTACACAGCACTTTACTTATCTGTATTGCTTTTAAAATGAAAGTTTATTTGCAACATTTAGCTTAAATTTCAATTTTAATGTTCTTGATACTATTATTGATACCAAAGGTAAAAATTAATATAATGGTAATAAGAAAAATATATTACTAAAAGTAAATTTAAGTTAAAAATTGTTTTCTTGACACTAGTTTTGAAAATACTTCTTCATTCCAGAAACTCGATACTAAATTTATCAAATTACTTTCCTCTATTATTGAAGAGTTTAGAGAACATAAAAGTACTAAGTATCTTAAAGGAACTGAAATTAGAGAGGCACTAAAATTAGGCAAAAAGGAACAAAAAGGATATAGGAGAAAAGGAAACTTGTCTTATTTTTAAATATTGACTAGATTTGGCACTAAGATTTGTGCTCAAATTTAAACTCAATCAGAACTTTGTCACAGTGATAGCTTTAAACAATGACTGCCTTTTTGGTTCATCTACTGTTGATTTTCAAAAATCAAATACATTACATCAATATTTTTTCTCAAGAGGATGGGGCAAAACAATCCCTTTTACTATGACAAATGCCCAGATTTCCATTGAAAATATAAGGGCTCATATAATTTGATGCCAGGGATGTAGTAGGGAGCCCAGAACATTCTATTGTGCCATAAAATAAGGAAGTACTCAAGAAATGAAGAGACATTATTAAAAAATATGGGGGGCTCTGGGGGGCTCAGTCAGTTAAGTGTCTGACTTTGGCTCAGGTCATGATCTCACCTTCTTGACTTCAAGCCCCACATTGGGCTCTGTGCTGACAGCTCAGAGCCTGGAGCCGGCTTCAGATTCTGTATCTCCCCGTCTCTCTGTCCCTCTCCCACTTGCACTCTGTCTCTCTCAAAAATAAACATTAAAAAAAAAAGGAAAAAAAAAAGAAAATGGGATCCAGGTTGAGAGGACTCCATTGGATATATTTGAGATAATTTTAAGCATCAAAAAGAGTAATGATAATAATGGATTAGAACACACTGAATAAAAAAGAATCCATGAGTCTACATTGATAAAAAAATTTTTTAATGGGGGAGGAGAAAACATTTATTTTTATAGAAGAATGCCAACTAACAAATGTAGAAGGAATAATAGAAATACCATAACCACTACAGTAATAGTTTATTCAGACAAGAATCAATGAATGCTCATTGTACTGGGTGAAAGATTACTAGGGAACAGGATATTAAAAGTTTCAAAGTTTCAAAGCACAACATCAGAGACTACTTATTAATTACAAAAGATAAAGGACATCTTTACAACAAAAAGATCTAGCAGATACCACCTTAATCATACTTCAACATCACCAATAATGGAAGGAGCAGACATCTTGTGCCACCTGATTTGATGCATTGGGAAAGACAGAATATCACCTATATAGTATTCCCACCAAAAATATATAACTACGGGGCGCCTGGGTGGCTCAGTCAGTTGAATGTCCGACTTTGGCTCAGGTCATGATCTCGCGGTGTGTGAGTTCAAGCCCCGCATCGGGCTCTGTGCTGACAGCTCGGAGCCTGAAGCCTGCTTCAGATTCTGTGTCTCCCTCTCTCTCTGTCTCTCCCCAACTCATGCTCTGTCTCTATCTCAAAAATAAAACATTAAAAAAAAATTTTTTTAAATATATAACTATTCTACTCATAAGTAGACAATCAAATAAATCCATAATGAGGACGATTCTACAGAAAATTGGCCTGGACTATTAACAAAAGTCAGTATCAGAGAAGACCAAAAAGAAAAAAAAGAAAAAAGATTAGGAATCTGTTCTAGATTACAGGAAACTAAGTTGATTTGATAAACGATTCTTGATTAGAGCCCACAATGAAAAAACTTAAGAGCTATACAGGGCTTTATTGGGACAACAGGAAAATTAAGAATATGAACAGTATCTTAGATAAAAGTACTGTATCGATCAAAAAAAAAAGTATTGAATCGATGCTAAATTTCCTGTGGTAATTTATTGTGACTACATAGGAGAATTCTTTGTTTTTAGGAGACATATGTTGAAGGACTAATGGGCAAAGTGCTGTGATATTTGTAATTAACACCCACATGGTTTAGGAAATAGTGTGTGTGTATGTATGTATGTGAACAGAGAAAAAAAGCAAAACTTCAATATGTTAATAATTGGTGAATTTGGGCAAAGTGCATACATATAATCATTGTACTATTCCAACTTTTTTATGTGTTTGAGAGTTTTCAAAATAAACAGGAAAAAAATCAGTATTTAATCAGAAATAACATGAATTCAAACTATAATCTTTAGTGTTTACGGCACATGATAAAGACTTGATAAGTATTTGAATAAATAAATATCATGGAATTATTTAAGCATTGTTTTAAACTTAGGAATAATTGTCAAAGGAAAAATTATACCTGAGAAAGCATCCGGAATTAAGTGATGAGCTCTGGTGAAGTCTAGCAGCTGCTACTGTGCTATTTTTTTCCTTATTGATTTTTGCTGCCATGCCACACCTATCATTATACCAAGGATAATGTATAATGGCAAAAAAGTACTGCCATCCAGAAGAGGTAACAAATAATATATACTCTATGTACATGTGAAAGTTCTGTACTTTTGCTTACAAGGTATTGTCATCAAAAGAAAAAAATGTTACCTGAAAGAAGGTGAAAGAATATCTAATTCTATTTAACTAACATTGCTTTTTCATCAAAAAAGAATGATAGTAAAAATATTTCTGGTGCCTGGGTGGCTCAGTCGGTTAAGCGCCCGACTTCGGCCCAGGTCATGATCTCATGGTTCGTGGGTTCGAGCCCTGCATTGGGCTCTGTGCTGACAGCTCAGAGCCTGGAGCTGGCTTATGATTCTGTATCTGCCTCTCTCTCTGCCCCTCCCCTGCTCACGCTGTCTGTCCCTGTCTCTCAAAAATAAATAAATATTAAAAAATATATATATATTTCTTTCTTGTATTCTGTACCTTATGGTGATGAAATATTTGAATTAAAAAATAAGGAGATCACCTAAGATTAAAGCTTAATACCTTTTAATAAAGAAGGATTAGATATAAACTACCTCTTAGATATTTTATTGATTCAGAAGGAAAGTTACAGGTATGGGTCAAAAAGAAAAAGCAGACTCCTTCAGCTGAACACTATACCTAAGAAAATATGAAGAAGAAAACAATAGAGGAAAGCTAATTGCTACATTAAAAGTAAAAATATCCATTGTGGCCTTTTCTTTCCTATACTATTTCCTAGTGCCTATACAAGTAACCACTCGAACTGAGTAATTACTTCAGACTACACATTTGTAGTTTCTTATAAACAAAAAACTAGTTTAGCTTTTTAATTGTACTGAATTCCAAGTATAATTATTCCTTGATATAAAAATCTGATATGCAGAATTCTACCATTACAAAATTCATATATCAAGGAATCCATCAATTCTGGTACATATTACCCAAAAATTCTATAGCACTAAAGAGGATGATTCCTTCCTTGATTTTATCAAGGAGTTCTTCTCAAGTTATAACTATATAAATTAGTTATAATGGGGCACATGGGTGGCTCAGTCGGTTAAGCACCCGATTTTGGCTCAGGTCATGATCTGGTGGTTCGTGAGTCCGAGCCCCACATCAGGCTCTGTGCTGACAGCTCAGAGTCTGAAGCCTGCTTCAGACTCTGGGTCTCCCTCTCTCTCTGCCCCTCCCCTGCTCACACTCTCAGGAAATGAATACACATAAAAAAATTTTTTTTTTAAATAGTTATAGTTTTTTGTAATCCTGGGGAATCAATGTTAGAGAAATAGGAACATTAGTTATAACAGCAGGTCGAGAAAAAGAAGAAGTGATAAAGGGACTGGATTTGTGTTGTTGGGGGTGCTAACGTTCACTTTGTTAATTAGTGTACTGCCTAAGTCCTACCCTAGTGACATTACAGCCTGCCTTGGGAAAATTGCTGTCAACAAGCATTCCCTACAGCTTCATACCCTATAAGCCTATTCACCAAAATATCACTTCTCTAGCTATCAATCCATCTGTTAACACTTTCTGAATCCTATTGTTCCCTAAGGTACTACAGAATAGCATATTGGAAGTTACTGAGATAGCTGGAATCTACACATGGCAATTTTCTTTATAGTCTATTTAATATTTTTAGGAATATATAGTAATGAGAGTTTGGATCAAGAATGGAAAGTTCTAGGGGCACCTGGGTGGCTCAGTTGGTTAAGTGTCCGATTTCGGCTCAGGTTATGTTCTCAGTTTGTGGGTTCGAGCCCCGTGTCAGGCTCTGTGCTGACTCTCAGAGCCTGGAGTCTGCTTTGGATTCTGTGTCTCCCTCTGCCCCTCCCCTGCTCATTCTCAGTCTCTCTCTGTCTCTCAAAAATAAATAAACGTTAAAAATTTTTTTTTGTTAAAGAATGGAAAGTTCTAGTGAGTAGAACTTAATTGGAAGTTTTTTTTTTTTAACACCTTTGGTTGCTCCCCTCGCCCCTATAATTAAACTTTGTTTCATTGGGTTGCAGTGAAAGAGTTGTCATACAAATTAGTGACTGATATTCCTGTACACTTACGTGTTTATTCCATGTAAAAATCCAAGATAAGTCTCCACTAAAATACTCTGTATTTTCTTGCTACTTACTTCTTGAATAAATGTGTTAAACTTACGGATCTATTGAGTAATATAATTAGTTGGGTTCTGATTAATCAATATAGTATGTAATTCATGTACCTATTTTCTTTTACATGTTCTATCTCTTGTAGTCACTTAATTTTTAATGTGGTGATTATAATCAACTTTTAATATACCCCATGTAAAAGAACTGTGTCTGAGCGACACAGTTTCTCCTATTTCTCATGATTTCTCTTTCTTTTGCTTACCCTTTAAACAGAGGAGAATAGCAGCCTGAGTATTTGTGCATATTATGAGAAAGTGAAGTAGGTGGTAGGAAAGGTATATCCAAATACTATGGCTCCTTACAGCATTCTGGTTTCAAATACGCTCTTCCCTTCACTGATCAGAACACAGCTAAAAAAACATGAAACTATTTCTATACTGACAAATTTAGCAATTTTAATTAGTTAGGGACTAGGAAAACTGATGATCAGAGTATACTTTGATTTAAAATGGTGTTTTAATATACTATATACTAAAATGAACACTTAAGCATATAATACTCATTTCAGTCAACTAAGGGATGAATTATAAAATTCACTCAGTACTCCCAAATAATAATCCTAACCCTTTTTTCAAAAAAGAGTAATTATCAATAACTCCTGGGTAATTGACCTTATCAAAGGTAACAAGTGATTCCAAAGATTTTTAGTAGAATCCAGGCCTGATTCTAGAAGTGAAAAGTGTTGTAGAAAAACCTTTCACTGGTATCTTTATGAATAATTACTTCTTTGAATTCCCACAGGTAGCATCACTTGTATTTTTTAGAAGTCTTATTTATGACACTTAAAAGATATTAAATTATAAGACAAGTTATTTTGCCAAGAATATGTCAGATAATAGCAGCACTCACCCACCTTCACTAACCAGCTCACTATTGTCTGACTGCTTACAAGAGATGATCTTCTCCACTAGCTGGTTGTAGCTGCAGTTACCAACAGCTTTTACAATGTCATCAATCTAGAAAACAAATGACTGTCTCACTAATCACAATAAGATTAAAAACAATAACAAAGAAACCCCTATCATTCTTTAGGGTTTTATTCTAATATTATATTAAGTATAAAAGTATTACTTATTAAAAAAATCAACACCCAAGAGTTTCTAATTTTGTTTACATCTCACTATAACATATTATGAAAAATATTGCTTAGCTATATTTCAATTATACAAAAAATAATGAAATGGGATTATTACATGCAACTTTATTTCTTAAGTTGTAAAGATGCATTTAAGTGATTAAAATAAAAAGCAAACTATTTCAGGAGGAAAAATAAGAAAATTTCAGGGTTTTTTTCCTAAAAAATTAATATTTTGCATTTAAAACAAGGCAAATCTGAAGATATTAATTTATGGGATTCACAAAATTTTCCCATTTTATTATTTAGTTCATAGCAAAGTATAGTGGAGATATGAGTAGATACAACTGTCATTTTCCTGAAGAAAAGTTAATATTATATTAATCAGGGACAGCATTTGCCTCATGAGTCTTACTTAAACTCTTTGTCTTTGGCAGTCTAGTAGAAAAGTAAATGTAAAGTTTAAGCTATAGGAGAATAAAACTGGGCATCTCTACTCTCCTTCCATTATACTTTGCTTTGACTACTGAAGAAAAATAGGTTTCTGGTGGCTAAACAACTTGTTTTGATTGCCATCCCATCTGTAAAATATACTTACTTATAAACAATTTACATGTACTACTGTATTGATATATATATATATAATGTATATACATAATAAAACAAATATAAATACGTTGACATAAAATAAGAGGGCCAATGTTTTCTTTCTATATCCAAATGATCCTTCTTAAATACTTACTCTTTGAACACCACAAGTCTTCACATATAAGTGTACAAGTGTACAAGTAATGCTCTGGACAATGGTTCTCAAACTGGGGAGCTTGTTAAAAAGATCTAAAAGAATTCCAGACTCAAGTTGCTTCTCTTCTCAGTTGTCTAAGTTTTCATTCAATTTCTGCATAGCAAAGTTTAGGAACAACTGCTCTAGGCTATGATTTCTTTGTTCCTGCAAAATTCTAGGGTGGAAAAAGCCTCTGAACCATTGTGGGATAACTGTTGAGAAGAGCAGTTAATTGAAAAAAGTCAAAGCAGGAAACTGTGAAAATCGTTATATATACATATCTTACACATTTTATGTTAAAATACGCAAAGTATTCACTTGTTAATCTTTTAATGCAGAGCCAAATAAGGCCTTTTCTTTGAAAGCAGATCTTTTGGTTATGATTCTATGTAAACAACACAAAAGAATGAGACTTCCAGTTTCGATTTAAAGTGAAAACCTAGACCCTTAAGAAGCAATTTGAGGGCACAATTCCTTTAGATTTTCATTATTTTTCTTAACACTTTTACTGTTTACAGCAATTTTTTTTAGTGACTCAACTTCATTAAGTCTTTCCAAAGAATCTGAATTTCCGATCTTAAAGAATCTAAAAAAATACATCTATAATAAATACAAAATCAATATACAAAAATCAATTATATTGCTATAGACCAGCAATAAACAATACAAAGATTTCAAGTTTTCATAGGCAGAATCTCTACATTTTTTTTTTTAATGTTTATATACTTTTGAGAGAGAGAAAGAAAGAGAGCATGCATGAGGGCCAGGGGCAGAGAGGAGACAAAGAATCCGAAAGTGGTCAGCACAGAGCCTGACATGGGGCTGGAACTCACGAACTGCAAGATCATGACCTGAGCCAAAGTAGGAAGCTTTATTGACTGAGCCACCGAAGCGCCCCTCTATGTTAGTATTTTATTCAATTAATTCATTTGGGAGCCTTTTATGCACTATTATGTATTACATGCTGTTAGAGAAACTGCAGACTCAGCAGTGTACAAAAGAGATGGTCTATGCTTTCATAAAGTTTACATTCTAAAGACAATAAACCAAATAAACAAGACAATAAACCAAATAAACAAATATATTATATGCTAGGTAGCTATATATAGTGGTATGCAGCTGTTCTTTGTTCATTTTCAATGTATAGTATTCCACAGTATGGATATACCATAACATAATTTTTTATCATTCATCTTTTGATAGCTATCTAAATTGCTTTCACTTTCAGGCTAACAAATAATACTGCTATGAATATTCTTACACATTTATCCTGTTCTACACATAAAGAGTTTCTCCAGGGAATATGTCTTATCAAATTGCTAAGTCTTAGGTTATGCTTATCCTCGACTTTACTAGAGAACTCCAAACTGCTTTCCAAAGTAGAAAGTCAATTTATATTTTCATCAGTGGGAAATGAGAATTCTCTACATTTTAAATCTTCTCCAACATTTAGCACTGTAAGACATAAATATTAACCGTTCTAATGCCTGTATAGTGGTATCTTATTTTGGTTTTATTTTGCATTTCCCTGATGACTAGTTCATATGTTTACTACTTTTTTGGATATCCATTCTTGTCAAGTGCCTGTTCAAGTCATTTGCTTTTTTTTTTTTTTAAATTGGATCAAAAGTCATGTGCTCTACTGAATGAGCCAGCCATACACCCCCTTCTGTTTGTCATCTTAAAATTCTTTTTGAAGAAAGTTTATCTGAAGAATTTTAGCTTTGTTAATCTTCTTTATTGTATATTTACTTTATATTTTAATATTTTCCGCTCTTAGAGTGGATATATAGCTTATAAATACCTTAAAAAATATTTACTTGTAGGAGCTCTTTATACATTCTGCATGTTAGCCCTTTATTTATTTTATAAGTTATAATCATCTTCTACTCAATGACTTGCTTTTACATTTTCTTTAGGATTTCTTTAAATAATCACAAGTTCTCAATTTTAATGTAGTCATGTTTACCAATGTTCTTCATGATTAACGTATTTGTTTTAGAAATCTTTTCGTATTAAGGTCAGAAACATACTCTCAAATTTGCAGTTTTAGCTTTGACAGTTAAACATCAATGCATATGGAACAGAATTTTATTCCGTGAGTTGGGAGAAACAATTTCATTCTTTTCTAATTGGCTATGTAATTAGAAATCTGAATTGGCTACCTAACTGGCTAATTAGGCTATCTAATCTAATGGCTATCTAATTGCCTTAGCACCTTTTATTGTAAGGGCTGCCTTTCCCTTTTGCTCTACAGTGCTTATTTATCTATGTATGTATAGTCTTTTTGGCTTCTCTATTCTCTGTCATTGGTCCAATTCTTAATTACAATATTTAAAATATTTCCTATCTGGGAGACCAAGTCCTCCCTACATGTTCTGCTTCAAGAGTATCACATTTTCTATTCCTGGCCCTTTGCATTTCCATATAAATTGTAGACTCCACTTGTCTCCTTCCACAACTACTCCCCATAAATCTGATGGGATTTTGTTTGGGGTTATACTGAAACTAAACTACTTTAGACAAAAAGGACATCTGTATAAATTGCCTTAAAATCTAAAATCCAAGAATAAAAACCTACATTCACATAGGTCTCTAATTTCTCTCAAATTTATAATTGTCCATACAGAGGTCTTGCACATCTTTTTGTAAGATTTATTCTTAGAAACTTATGCTATTTAAATGACATATTTTTAAAATTTCGGTTTCTGTTTGTTACTTTATGTATTTGTTTTTAAAGATTTTATTTTTAAGTAATTTCCACACCCAACATGGGGCTTGAACTCACAACCCCAAGATCAAAAGTCACGTGCTCTCCCAAATGAGCCAGTCAGGCACCAACTTCTGTTTGTCATCTTAAAATTCTTTTTGAAGAATATTTATTTGAAGAATTTTAGCTTTGTTAATCTACTTTATTATATATTTACCCTCTATTTTAATACTTTCTGCTCTTAAAGTGGATATACAGATTAAGTTAATAAGCTTTTGGGGCGCCTGGGTGGCTCAGTCGGTTGAGCGGCCAGCTTCAGCTCAGGTCATGATCTCACAGTCCGTGAGTTCAAGCCCCGCATCGGGCTCTGTGCTGACTGCTCAGAGCCTGGAGCCTGTTTCAGATTCTGTGTCTCCCTCTCTCTGCCCCTCCCCCGTTCATGCTCTGTCTCTCTCTGTCTCAAAAATAAATAAACGTTAAAAAAAATAATAATAAAAAAAATAAAAAAATAAGCTTTTAATCTTTTCTTATTAATATATTAATTTAGGGCTTTAAAAATATGGATTTAGTTATTATACAGTTTAAAACATACTCTAAGTTTCATTATGATTCTTTGAACCTAAACAATTTCTATTGTTTTTCTACTGATTTCTAGCTTAACTGCACTGTGATTAGAGGATATTTTATACTCTATATAATTTCAATCCTTAAAAATTTGTGGAAACTTGCTTTATAGCCCTGTAGTAGGTCAGTTTTTGTAAATTTCATGAATGTATATAAGTAATGTATAATCAGGTTCAAGAAAAAAACAGGAGAAAATATCACGGACAAGAGGAGACTAGGAAGATATGATGATTAAATGCAATGTAATATCCTATATTATGGAACATCAACAACACAAATTAGGAGAAAAATGGGTGAAGTGTGTGAGACCTGAAACCATAAAAATCCTAGGGGAGAACAAAGGCAGTAACCTCTTGAACATCAGCCGTAGCCATAGCCACTTCTTTCTAGATAGGTCTCCTGAGGCAAGGGAAGGGTAAGCAAAACCAAACTCTTCCTTCCACAGTGAAGGAAACACTCAACAAAACTAAAAGGCAACCCACAGAATGGGAAAAGATATTTGTAAATAACATATCTGATAAAGGGTTCGTATCCAAAATATATAAAGAAGTTATAAAACTCAATACCCCAAAAATGCAAATAAAAAATGGGCAGAAAACATGAAGAGACATTCTTCCAAAGACATACATATGGCCAACAGACACATGAAAACATGCTCACCATCACTCGTTATCAGGGAAATGCAAATCAAAACCACAATGAGTTATCACCTCACACCTGTCCGAATAGCTAAACTCAACTACACAAGAAACAACAGGTGTTGGCAAGGATGTGGAGAAAGGGGAACCCTCTTGTACTATTTGCATTCCTGATGCAGCCACTCTGGAAAACAGTATGGGGGTTCCTCAAAAAGTTAAAAATAGAGAACTACCCTACAAGCCACCAACTGCACTACTAGGTATTTATCCAAAGAATACAAAAATGTTAATTCAAAGGGATACATGCACCCTGATGTTTATAGCAGCATTATCTACACAATAGCCAAAATAGGGAAACAGCCCAAGTGTCCATCAATTGATGAACAGATAAAGAAGATGTGGTAAATATATACAATAGAATATTACTCAGCCATAAAATAAGAAATCTTGCCATTTGCAATGACATGGATAGAGCTACACAGTATAATGCTAAGCGAAATAAGCCAGTGAGGGAAAGACAAATACCATATGATTGCACGCATCTGTGGAATTTAAGAAACAAAACAAATGAGCATACGGGGAAACAAAAAAGAAGCGAGAGGCAAACTAAGAAACAGACTCCTAATTATAGAAAACACACTGATGGTAACCAGAGGGGACGTTGGTGGGGGGACAGGTTAACTAGTTGATGGGGATTAAGGAATGCATGCATTGTGAGGAGCATTGGGTGATACATGGACATGGTAAATCGTTATACTGTACACCAGAAACGAATATTACACTGTATGCTAACTGGAATTTAAATAAAAATTTTAAAAAACAATAAAATAAATTGGTGAAGTGTGAATGAAGACTATAATATAGTTAATAGTAATGTACCAAAATTAAGTTTTGACACATGTACCAAGGTCACATAAGATTAGGAAAAATGGGTGAAAATCATTTTTGCAAATTTCCTATAAATCTGACATTATTCAAAAATAAAAAAGTTATTAATTCTTTTTAAAAATATGCATTAATTAGGTTTTCTTTTCTGCTTCTATCAATTACAGAGAAAGATATATTAACATTTTCCAGTATGGTGATCTATTGCTATTTACAATTCTGTTAAATTTTGCTTTATGTACTTTGAGATTATGCGATTAGGTGCATACAATTTTTTCTTTTTTTCTTTTTTTTTTGGTCAAAAACTGACC
Organism: Panthera tigris; assembly: GCF_018350195.1. Lineage (NCBI taxonomy): Eukaryota > Metazoa > Chordata > Mammalia > Carnivora > Felidae > Panthera > Panthera tigris. The sequence continues at coordinate 45,834,234 of NC_056665.1, forward strand.
TTTATCCTTTTCTGACAGTTCCCATGGGTCCAAGGAATGAACAATCAATTAGGTATTTACTTTCTAGGTGTCTCCAGATACATATAAATCTAATTTTCCCCCCTCTTTTTACTTGCAATCTGTTTTTTATGTCTCTTGTAAATAACAAACTACATAGAATCACTTTTAACTAGAGGATTTAGTCCTATTTATACTTACTATATCTATTTATATATTTGAATTTATTAAATCTATTCTCTCTGTTCCATCAGTTCAACATTCCTTTACCTTTTCTTTCCTCCTTCTTTTTAGATTAAATTTTCTCTCTTCTACTAATCTAGAAGTTACCCACTATGTTTTCTATTCTTTTCATAGTTTCGCTAAAAGAGCATTATCGAATAGCACATTCTGTAATAATGGAAATATTCCAAATCTGTGTTTCTCAATAAGATATCCACTAGCCACAGGTTACTACTGAGTGGCTGAAATGTAACTAGTGCAACTCAGAAAATAAATTTTTAATTAAATTTAAATAGTCACACTTGGCTACCACATTGGACAAAAAAGTTACAGAAACTGTAACATCTAATCCTACAAAGCCAAAGTTAATATTCTCTTCTTGAACAATTAATTCTAGGCCCTTAGAATACTTTACCTACCTTCCTCCCAACTTATGTTACTATGTTTACATATGCTAATGCTTTTTTTAAAATCCCAAAAGATAATGTTATATTTGATACAGCCCACATTTATATTTATCCACATGTTTATCATTTTATTTTCTCTTCATTCACTTTTCCCTCTGAGATCACTTTCCCTCTTTATAAAATCCGTGTTTAGACTTTCTACTAATGATGGTCTATTGCCAAGAAGCTTTTTTTTTTTTAAATGGTTTAAAAAAAAAAAATTTAAGTAATCTGTACACCCAGTGTGGGGCTTGAACTTACAACCCCGAGACCAAAAGTCTCATGCTCTACTGACTGAGCCAGCCAGGGGCCCCCAACAAGCTCTTAATTTAATTAATCTACAAAATGATTCTTCAAAGATAATTTTTCTGGGAACAGGATTACAGATTAGCATTTGTCTTCTTTCAGCACACTCAGTATATCATTTCCACTATCATCTGGCTTCCAAATGTTGCTCTTCAAGAGTTAGTTATCAATTAATAATGGAGACATACCCTCTCAGTAGGTGACTCTGGTGCCTACCATCCAGAGAACTGCTGATATTTATTTGTGAGATAATTATTTGCATAATGCATAATCAGAATACAAAGAACCAAACAATTCTGAGAGAGATTTCATACAGACCTAGAGGTTTCAAACTGCTGCCTTGTTCTTTTTTCTTTCTCAGTAGCAGAATCACTCTGTCACAATTAAGTAAAACAGATAAAAATCACAGTCCTCAGGCCCTTCCAAGAGTTTGAAAATCACTGTTTATACCAGAAAAGTCTGATGAACAATTTCAGTCCTACATTTGAGTATATGCTTTTCTTCAAGCATATGAATTCAACAGTCTACCAGGCAATATATAGCTACACATATAGTCAGAGAGATGATCTGAGTACAATTTTTAAGAATTCAGGCTTAAGTTTCTCAGGCTGTCAGCTCATTTTCCTCAAGAACCTAGGCAATCTGGCACTATCATCTGCCAGGATCCAGCATGGCTCACCTTGAATATGTAAAATGTTGCACAAGGTTAGACTTTCCAGTGATGTTCTCAGAGACAGAATGCCATAAAGATACAGACACCCTGTTTATAATAAGCCATACTTTCCTTGCCTAGACTACCAGTTGCTTTTACCAATGGACAGAGATGAAGAAACTTGCTACTGTGATCTCTCCATCATTGTGGTTAGTGCGTGCAGATATGTATGCATGCTTCATACTATCAACCAATATTTACTAAGAACCTACTATGTGCCAAGCACTGTTCTATCCAATGGGATATAAGATCCCAGCCCTCATAAAACATTCTAGTAGGAGATGAGAGTCAATCAAGGAAAGAAATAAATAGGGGCGCCTGTGTGGCTCAGTTGGTTAAGCATCTGACTCTTGATCTCAGTTCACGTTTTGATCTCACAGTGGTAAGTTCAAGTCCTGCAATGGGCTGGCTCCACATTGGGTGTGAAGCCTACTTAAAAAAAGAAAAAAGAAAAATAAATAAATAAAATTCCAGATAATATTAAGTGGTAAAGAAAATCAAATCAAACAGGCTCATGGGAGAGTAAATGACAAGAAGAGAAGGGTGACTAATTTCAGTAAGTTGTCAGAAAGGGCCTCTTTTTTAGTATTTATTTTTAATTAAAAAATTTTTTTAAGTTTTATTTATTCATTTTGAGACAATGAGAGAGAGCATGAACAGGGTGGAGGAAGAGAGAGGGAGAGAGAGAATCCCAAGCAGGCTCCATGCTGTCAGTGTGGAGCCCAGTGTGGGACCTGAACTCATGAACTGTGAGATCATGACCTGCGCCAAAATCAAGAGCTGATGCTTAACAGACTGAGGCACCCAGGCGCCCCCCAGGAAAGGCCTCTTTAACAAGGTGATACTTCACCTAAGATCTGACTAATGAAGTACCAGAAACATGAAGATCTGGGAGAACAATGTGTTAGAGTAGTAGAACAATGTTCCACAGTAGGCAATCAGCTAGCACACAAACCTGAAATAGAAATGAGCTTGATATGTCTGAAGAACAGAAAGGCAGTTAGTGTTACTGAAAGACTAGTAAAAAAAATAAATAAAAATTTAAAAAATGGGAGTATTATATGAGGGAAGGTTGGACAGATAGGCAGAACCTAGGTCATGCAGCATATCATAAAAACTCTAGTAAGGATTTTATATTTTATTTCAGTTACACTGAAGGCCTTTAAGGAAAGGAGGGGGACACAGAAATCAAGGGGAGGGTGATTTTACAAAGATCACTCTGAGTACCAAGACAATTCAATGGGGGAAAGAATAATCTTTTACAAAGAGTACAACAAATAGTACTAGGACAACTGAATAGCCACATGCAAAAGAATAAAACTGGATTCTTCCTAAAGCTATATATAAAAATTACTCAAAATTGATCATATTCCTAAATATAAGCAGTGAAACTATAAAACTCTTAGAAGAAGTTACAGGAGTAAATCTTTGTGACTTTGGGTTAGGCAAAACCTTCTTAGGACACTGAAAGCATAAGCAACAAAACAAAAAAAATAAATTGGCCTTTATCAAAATTAAAAACTTTTGTGCTTCAAGAACACCATCAAGAAAGTAAAAAGACAGAAGCGCCTGGATGGCTCTTGATTTCGGCTCAGGTCATGATCTCATGGTTGGTAGGTTTGAACCCCATATTGGGCTCTGCACTGACAGCATGGAGCCTCCTTGGAATTCTCTCTCTCTGCCCCTCCCTTGCTCTCTCTCCCCCTAAATAAATAAATAAATAAACAAACAAACAAACAAACTGCAGAATGGGAGAAAATACACAAACCATGTATCTAATAAGAGACTTATACCTAAAATACATAAAGAACTCTTGCAGCTCAGTAACAAAAAGACAAATAGCCCAATTAAAAATGGGCAGGGAGGGGACACCTGGGTGGCTCAGTTGGTTAACTGCCAAACTCTTGATATTGGCTTAGGTCACGATATCATGGTTTGTGAGTTCAAGCCCCACATCAGGCTCTACGTTGAACGTGCAGAGCCTGCTTGGGATTCTGTGTCTCCCTTCTTCTCTCTCTCCCAAAATAAATAAATAACGTAACGTAACGTAACGTAACGTAACGTAACGTAACGTAACGTAACATAAATAAAAATAGGCAAGGGATCTGCAGCTATTTCTCCTAAGAAGATATACAAATGGCCAGTAAGCACATGAAAAGATACTCAACATCATTAGCCATAAAAATACAAACAAATCCACAATGAGATATAACTTTACACCTATCAGTATGACTATAATCCAAAAGACAGAAAATAAGAACTGCTGGTGAGAATATAGACTCGACTTTGTAGTTGACTCCTAACTCCTTGAAGTTATAGTCAGTAGCCTTGGACAGATTTAGTAGTCTAGAGGACCGTGCCCTTAACCTCACAATTTGGCTAATTTCAGGTAAAATCACAAAAATATAATAATTAGAACATATAAATCTGATTAATTTTTCAAATCAATAAATTTTTACTACATTTGTGTTTATATATTTAACATTTTTCTACTTACCTGTGGGTCCACTAACCACCCATGGTACAAAGGAATATCAAGAAGATCAAATACTATGCATTCTGGTGTATATTCAAACACTCGAACACCAGTGAATTTTACATTTACATCCAAGCCTGTCTGTAGTTTGTGCAAGATTGCCATAGCATCACTCATATTCTGAAAATAGAAAGGAGAAGGTAAAGATGAGAAAAATCAAACCACAATGACAATGACAACAACAATAGCAAAGATATTTAAATGCAGGCACATTTACTTCTAATTTTCCATTTTATCCAATTTATTCATCCCTTCAACCAATTTTTATTAAGTACCTATGATGTACCAGGCACTAACCTAAGTTCTAAAGAGGTAACAGCGAATAAAACAAAGTTCCTGATTTCATATAACTAATATTCTACTTTGAGAGACAGACATACATATATAATGTCAAGTATTTAATAAAAATTGAGCAGGGAAAGGACACACAGACTGACAGGGATGAGGGGCCTATTTTAGACCAGGAAGACTAAAGACAAAGTTTCTAGTCAAAGGTCTCCCACTTTTGGGTATACATCCAAACCCCAGCCAACTACCCCTTTTGTTTTCTTTTCCAAAACAGAAAAAGCATATTCTTCAAATATGATGTCAGTGTGATCTATTTTTTTAAGTGATAAGAGCAGAAAAAGGATACATAAGGAGTGGATACTTCATTAAAAAAGGAGGGGAGGGAGTAATAAATAGTGTGTCTCTTCCCTCTCCAACGAAGAAATACTTGCACCCCCCAGGTTCATTATAGCATTATTTACAATAGTCAAGAGGTAGAAACAGCCCAAATGTCCACTGACAGATAAATGGATGGAGACATTGTGGTATATACATACAATAGAATATTATTCAGCCTTAAAAAAAAAAAAAGAAGGAAATCCTATCACATGCTACAATATGTATGAAACGAGGACATTATGCTGACTGAAAAAAGCCATCACAAAAGGACAAATACTATGTGATTCCACTTATAGGAAATATCTATAGTAGTCAAAATTCTGGAAACAGAAAGTAGAATGGTGGTTGTCAGGGGACGGACAAAGAGAGAGCTGGGGAGTTGTTCAATGGGTTTAGAGTTTCATAGTTTTACAGGATGAAATGTTCTAGAGATCTGTTATCAATGTGAATATAGTTAACACTGCTAAATTATACACTTAAAAATGTTAAGGGATTAAATTTTATATTGTTTTTTTAATCACAATTAAAAATGAGCCATCAAGCCATGAAAAGACATAGAGGAAATTTAAATGTACATTACTAAGTGAAAGAGACCAATCTAAAATGGCTACATACATGAATCCAAATGATATTGTGAGAAAGGCAAAACAATGGAGACAGTAGGAAAGATCAGTGATTGCCAGGGGTTAGGAAGAGGGAGAGATGTATAGGCAGAGCACAGAAGATTTTTAGGGCAATAAAAACTACTCTATATGATACTATAATGGTGGACACATGTCATATTACACATTTGTCAAAACACACAGAATGTTTAACCAGAATGAACCCTAATGTGAACTATGGACTTTGTGTGATATTTTGAGTCAGTATAGGTTCATCAATTATAACAATGCATCAGTGAATGGATGTTGATAGTGGGAGAAGGTTGTGTACGTGTAGAGGGGGGAGGGAAGGAGGGACAAGAGGTATATAGCAACTGTGTTCTTTCCACTCAATTTTGCTGTAAACTACTTTAAAAAGGCAGGGGAGCTCTTTAAAAATGACACTTAAATAGGGGTGCCTGGGTGGCTCAGGTTGAGCATCCAACTTTGGCTCAGGTCATGATCTCACAGTTTGTGGACTTGAGCCCCATGTGGGACTCTGTACTGACAGCTCGTAGCCTGAAGCCTGCTCTGGATTCTGTGTCTACCTCTCTCTCTCTGCTCCTCTCCCGCTCATGCTCTGTCCCTCTCTCTCTCAAAAATGAGTGAGTCTTGGGAAGCTCTGAGGGGGAAAAAAAAAAAAAAAAGCATTCCAGACAAAATAAGACACTAGTGCAAAAAGTGATGCAGGGAATGAGTTCGGTATTTGTGTCCATGTAATAGCAAGGAGTCTTGAATGGCTAGAACAAAAATAATTAAGTAGAAAGTAGTGAGAGATGAAGTCAGAGAAAGACATAAAAAGACAGATTACAAATATTGCTGGCCAAATTAAGAAGTCATTCTGTCCACATCTGTTTTTTCTGTAAATATAATCGTATTATCTATATTGAATATTTTAAAACATGTTTTTCTAAACAATTTTAATATAATAAATATAATTGTACTTACAGAGGATATATCTGATGAAACAAAAAACTTCTCCAACATATACAATTTACTATAATTTTACTGAACCCCTACTGTTAATCAGACACTGTGCTATATATGGAAGATAGAAAATAGAAGACTATGGCCTACTGGGGGCCTTATAGTAGAAAAGGTGAACCTGAAATAAAACCTTTTATAGGGGTGCCTGGGTGGCTCAGTTGGTTCAACATCTGACTTCGGCTCTGGTCATGGTCTCACAGTTTGTGGATTCAGCCCCCCTGCAGGGTTCTGTTGTCAGCAAAGGGCCCACCTCAGATCCTCTGTCCCCCTCTCCCTCTTCCCCCTCACTTTCTCTCTTTCAAAAATAAACAAACATTAAAAAGAACCCTTTTATATTAAAACTAGGGACTCCCTCTGAAATCTGAAAAAGATAAATTAGGTCATAAGAACAGAATTCTGTTTTACCAAATAACATAAAATTCCATTCAAAGAGACTGTACGGACTGAAAACAAAAATTACTCAAATGTTTCAAACTTATCAATGAAGAATTTATAACAGAATAACACTGTTATATAGTCTGGCTTTTTCACCTTTTCCTAATAACTATGTTCTTCCAAAACAATATATTTTTTCAACTTTCCCCAAAGTTGAAACCTTGAAAATAATCAGCTCACATTTTCTCCCTTCAGTGTTGTAAAACTTTCATCATAGCAATGATGAATCTAAAAAAATAGTAATAACAGTGAGCAATTGTAGGATTATAGTTCTACTACTACTGATTTTTCATCTATATTTGTTAAATTCTTGATTGCCAGTCACCCAATTTCCTTTAGTTACTGGGCTCATGCCTACACTTTTATACACCTTCTATATTTCTTTATAAATTATGTAGTATTAAAATAACTAAATAGACACCATTTGATAATCTCCATAAAGATTAGTAACACTGATAAAAAATGAACATTCGTAAACAAAGAACTAAAAAGGGTAAGTATTTTGCCATTTTGTTCCTAAATCCGAATTATGGTAATAATATAAATCCTTGGGATGGTTGCTTACATCACAAGGAAGGATTACTATTGGTTCCTTTAAGCCAGTGGTTAAAGTGTTCTGTTTTTTGTTGTTTTTTTTTAGAATTTTTCACAAAGGTACTTCTGACATGGTGAAATATTTTAAATTTAACACGTATTTTAAAAATATACTTGTAGTCATTTAAAAACCTGTCATACACACATACAAACACACACACACACACACACACACAGAGTACTTTCTCGTGTTGTCAGTGTATCTATCATTAAGCAAAACTGGAAAAAGTATGCTTTTTATTTATGTTACTACTTGTGATAAAGAAGTTTTAATTAGGAAGATTTCAGCCTTACATTGGTGTCTCTCAAATATAGGCTTAAACATTTTTGCTCACATAAAATTATACAAAAAAGATTATTCAATCACACCTGTGGAACATTAAACAGGAGCTCAGACTCAGCCTTATCAGCTTGGTACATGCTGTTCTCAAAACTAATGGTAATATAATCATAATATAAATAGTTTAAGAGTTTATCTTAAATGCAGGGTATTTTTCATCTAATATGTAGTTCTCACAAGAAATGTATGTGGTTGTTAGATATTGTTTCAGCTTTGAAACAAAACTTTAATTCCAATCATTTTCCAAGAGTCTAGATCACCTTAATGGAAGTGTCTCCTGAGACTGCAAGATGGACTTGAAAAAACAAAATGCTGGCAAACACACGTTAATCAAGATTTTCTCAAGACTGTGCAAGAGAAGTAAAATGAATGTTGAGGATGATATATAACTACAATTGTAATTCCTAATTTCAAGTTTTGAATTAATCCAAATAGCTTCACTGACTTAATAAGAAATTCTATACATTTGATAAATAATATAAATTGAATCTTACCACTTTATACTTACAAAATGTCATTTACCGCTTTTATATATTGGAGGTTAGCATGAAATTTCATTTGAAAAGAGGTTTCTACCACGAAAAATGTTTGGAAACCATTCCTTTAAACTACAAACTCCAAAAGAATTTAAATGACTTAGCATACCAATTTGGCTTTAGCTATAGATTTCCTACCTTACAGGGTGAAGTAATGCAATATGTAGGCTCTTCAATTCTATTAGGACTAGATGATCTCACCATTCAAATTCAAGTTTTGCAATACTGCAATGAATTTTGCTTCCTTTTTGTCAATTTGATACCAGTGAAAATATGTTAGAAAGGTTGCTTTGAAAGTAAACATAAAGGTTCCAATGATGTCTATTTCTTCCTTGGCTGATCCTTCCTTCCTCTAGAAGAACCTGATTCTTTCTTGCCTTCTATTGTCAAACAGAAGAGGGATACTGAAGAAAATGAAGTTCTGCTTGCTTTCTTCCAGCTCCAATAGTTTTGAGCTTCTCCTATTTTATAAAACAGAATCTCTAAAGAACATGCAAGAAATGTGGACACACTGAAACTACAGAATTGCAGATTTTGTCCTAATGACACACCAATGACATCATTTACTCAAATTCCTCCCAAATATAACTAAATTATAAAATACAGATAAAATGAGGAAAGATGAATCAAAGACAAATTCACTTGAAAGTGAATTTTTCAAGAAAAATACCAAGTTATCATTCTACATAGGTCTGTAGAATAATATCTATGTTTCATTCCATATGGCATATATGTTCATATAAAACAGCAGCAAAGTAGGCCTATGGGCCAAAACTGGCTGTCAGCTAACAATGTTTTTTACATTTTTAAAGGATTGTAAAAAACAAAAAACAAAAAAACACTGACAGAGACCAATGAATACAACCATAAGTTAAAAATTGCACATCTGAATATAACAAAACTTATGTCTATTACCTGCTCATAGTTTAAACGTTGAATTTCTGAAATTTCTTTTGGCTTTGCATCAAGCATGTAATCTCCTGTAAAAAGAAAATGTGAAGTTGCCTGTTGAAAATATTACTTTTTCATTAAAAAGCTAATAGATTTTAATAATAATTGTAGAAATAAGTGACATAAAATTGACCCCCAGTTCTACACAGAGAAAATCAAAGTTAACTATTTGCTATAGTCTCAAATGTTTTTTTCAATGCACATACTATAATACTTAAAATTTTTCCTTCCACTTTACAATATATTTGAGCATTTTTCTGTGTCACTATAATAAAGCTCTAAAAGGTTGTGCCAAGTTTCACTGTTATCAACAATATAAACTATTACCTCATTACTTTTTTAAGAATGGGTGTTATCAGTCTTTTAAATGTTTGCCATTCTAAGAAGTACACAAAATATTTTTTGCACTTGAAAAATTGACATATTTTTAAATATGTATTTTTATTTGTTACCGCCTTCTTCCCCTTCCCTGGTTTCACCTTTTTAATATATGTATGACTTTTAGTATATGTGGCACCTTTTAATCTATGTAACACCATTTTAATATATGCATTAATTTTTTTTATATAAAATGTTTAAAGTTTATTTATTTTTTGAGAGAGAGCACATACGTAAACAGAGGGAGTGGCAGAGAGAGAAGAGAGCTGACAGCTCAGAGACTGGAGCCTGCTTCAGATTCTGTGTCTCCCTCTCTTTGCTCCTCCCCTACTCACACTCAATGTCTCTCTCTCTCTCTAAAAAATAAAACATTGGGGGTCCTGGGTGGCTCAGTCAGTTAAGCGTCTGACTTCAGCTCAGGTCATGATCTCTTGGTCTAGAAGTTCAAGCCCCACATCGGGCTCTGTGCTGACAGCTCAGAGCCTGAAGCCTGCTTTGTATTCTGTGTCTCCCTCTCTCTGCCTCTCCCCCACTCACACTCTCTTTCTCTCAAAAATAAATAAAAACAAAAAACAAATAAAAACAAATAAATAAAAATAAAAATAAACAAAACATTAAAAACAATAAATAAATAAATAAATAAATAAATAAAACTTTAGTGGAGTCAGGATGCAGAACATTCTAGAATTCAATATTAAATGATCCTGAATATGCTATAATAGATTAAAAAAAAAAAGTAGGTGCTAAGAGTAGAATAATTATTGTGAAAGACTCAGAGACACAACTCCTCTTTTCCTGAGGCCAGGAAAGGTTTCTGCAGAAGAGAAGAATAGCCTAGGTAAGGTAGGCAGCTTCTTAGATGGACCTCAATAATTCCTGTCTCGTGGTATTCACACCTTTGTATAATCCCCTTACCTTGAGTATGGATCTTCTGAAATTAGAATACTCAATATTGTGGTTTTGTCATGATGCTCTCCCACTTGCTCACTCTGATGAAAGCCAGATGCTGTGTTCTGAATTGCCTTATGGAGAGGCCCACATGGCATAGAACAAAAGAAGGCCTCTGGCTACAGTTAGTGAGGAACTGAGGACCTCAGTCCAACCACCTGTGACCAACTCAGTCCTACCATCAACAATGTGAGTAATCTTGAAAACAGATCCTCCTGAGTTAGGCCTAAGAATGAGACTACAGCCGCAGCTGACACCTTGACTGTAACCTCATGAGCAACCTTGAGTCAGTACTCAGCTACGCATGCCCAGATTCCTGACCAAAAGACACTGTTAATTTATATTCATTATTAAACCAGTAAATTTAGGGATGATGTGTTATGCAGCAATAGATATATTTTCAGGTAAATTTGTAATAAAAGAATCAGATATTTTTAAAAGGCTGAGTTGGAGTTTCTAAGGGAGATTTATTTATCTAAATAATCTCTTAAGAATGCTCTTTTGGGGTGCCTGGGTGGCTCAGTCGGTTAAGTGTCTGACTCTTGGTTTGGCTTAGATCATGATCTCATGGTTTTGTGAGTTTGAGCCCCACATCAGGCTTTGCACTGGCAGCATGGAGCCTGCTTGGGATTCTCTCATCCTTTCTCTGCCCCTTGCCCGCTCATGCTGTCTGTCTCTCTCAAATAACTAAATAAACCTAAAAAAAAAAAAAAAAAAAAAAAAAAAGAGTGGTGTTTTTGGGCACCCGGCTGGCTCAGTCAGTGGAGCATGCAACTCTTGATCTGCTGTTGTGGGTTTGAGCCCCAAACTGGATGTAGAGATTATTTAAAAATAAAATCTTTAAAGAAAAAAAAAAAAGAGTGCTGTTTTGTCTACCTTATCTAACCTTTATATCTAAAATTGGTCAGCAATACTATTTTAATCAAAAAGTATTTATTGAGTCTATTTTGAGTATTTAGTAATAGGCTAAAACAAATATTAGGAAATCAATGTTTCTCTTAAAAAACTCATAATGCGGTTGGGCAAAGAACATACAAGAAACAGAATGAGATGACATAAAGTATAATATAATATAACATGTAATAAATGCCTTAGGTACCAACTGATTTTGAAAAGAGATACTGATAAAGCTTATAGCATCTAGAAATAGCCTTTGAAGGGGGTCTTATCTAAACTGGATTTATAAAAAGGGGCAGAACTTGGCAAGGCAGTTAAGGAAAAAGCATTTTTTTGAGGGAGAACGACAGAAAAGCACATATAAAAAACATCAGGCCATAGGGTGCCTGGCTGGCTCAGTCAGTAGAGTGTGCAACTCTTGATCTTGGGGTTGTGAGTTCAAGCACCACGCTGGGTGTAGATATTACTGAAAAACAAAATCTCAAAAAAAAAAAAAAAAAAGAAAGAAAAAAGAAAAGAGAAAAGAGGGGCACCTGGGTGGCTCAGTCGGTTAAGTGTCTGACTCTTGATTTCGGTTCAGGTCATGATCTTGCAGTTTGTGAGATCGAGCCCTACATCAGGCTCTGCAGAGCCTGCTTGGGATTCCCTCTCTCCTTCTCTCTCTGCCCTGCCCCAGCTCTCACCCATGCTCTCTCAAAAGAAATAAACTTTAAGAAAAAGAAAAGAAACATCATGCCATACGGACAGGTTATAACCTGTTTATAACAGGTTTATACATGGGCCACCTGGGTGGCTTAGTCAGTTGAGTGTCCGACTTCAGCTCAAGACATGATCTCATGGTTCATGGGTTCAACCCTGAGTCAGGTTCTGTGCTGACAGCTCAGAGCCTGGAGCCTGCTTCAGATTCTGTGCCTCCTTGTCTCTGCCCCTCCCCTGTCCTCCTGCTGTCTGTCCCTCTCTCAAAAAAAATTTTTTTTTAAGTAAATACATATGAATTTATGTATAAATACATATGAATAAATGCATATGATCTATGTTATAAAGTAGTGGGAAATATGGCTGGACCAGATTACAGAAAATCATAAATAGGGGTGCCTGGATGGCTCAGACAGTTAAGCATCTGACTTTGTCTCAGGTCATGATCTCACAGTATCTGAGTTTGAGCCCCAGAGTGAGCTCTGTGCTGACAGCACAGAACCCGGCTTCAGATCCTCTGTCCCTTTCTGTCCCTGCCCCTCCCCCACTCGTGGTGTCTAAATAAATAAACTTAAAAAAACAACCATTGTAAATAGTAAGTTTGGCTGCTTGTGAAAAATCATAAGGGATCTTTCTTTATATTTTAAGAAGTGAAATATGAAATCGGTGCTTTACGAAGATAACATTGGTATGTAGGCTAATTTGGAGGGGAGAGGAAAACAATAGAGTTTGCAATAAATCACATTATGAAGTACCAGTATACAGAGAGAAGAAAGAATTTCAAAAAAAGAACCCAAGACTTTGGGTCTGTTTCCCACCCCCCGCCCCAAAAAAAAGAACTTTAAGACTTTGTTACTAATGGGACATTCCAGACAAATAGAAATCAAGAAATAAAAACCTGGAGCGCCTGGGTGGCTCAGTCGGTTAAGCGTCCGACTTCGGCTCAGGTCACGATCTAGCGGTATGTGAGTTCGAGCCCCATGTAGGGCTCTGTGCTGACTGCTCAGAGCCTGGAGCCTGTTTCAGATTCTGTGTCTCCCTCTCTCTCTGACCCTCCCCCGTTCATGCTCTGTCTCTCTCTGTCTCAAAAATAAATAAACATTAAAAAAAAAAAATTAAAAAAAAAAAAGAAATAAAAACCTGACAGCTACATTAGGCCAAAAACTGGAAGAGAGATTTTGGCAATAGTTAGCTTATCTCAAATGAGCATTGGGAACAGAGAAGAGAGGTCAACTCTGGGCAAAATTAAAATACTTCAACAATGACCTCCCTATGTAGTATTTATATGTAAAGATAAAATAAATTATCTTTATTTTTTATTTTTTATTTTTTTTGAGAGATAGTACATGCAAACCCGAGTGAGTGGGGAGGAACAGTTAGAGAAGGGACAGAGGATTCGAACTATGCTCTGTGCTGACAGCAGTGAGCCTGATGCGGGGCTCAAACTCATGAACTATGAGATCATGACCTGAGCCGAAGTCAGACGCTTAACCAACTGAGCCACGCAGGCACCCAATAAAATATCTTTTAGAAAGTCAGACAGGGGTGCCTGGGTGGCTCAGTCAGTTGAGCATCAGACTTCAGCTTGGGTCATGATCTCACTGTTTGTGAGTTTGAGCCCTGCGTGGGGCTCTATGCTGACACCTCGGAGCTTGGAGCCTGCTTTGGATTCTGTGTCTCCCTCTTTCTCTGTCCTTCCCCCACTCACACTGTCTCTCTCTGTCTCTCAAAAAAGGAGTAAATGTTAAAAAAAAAAAAAAAAGTCAGACAATAGCGCCATCCCAACACCTGTCTTCCTTACTCATCATCATAGTCTCATCATCATGTGAGCTATTCTGGATAAAGTCATAGTATATATTCCTGCTTGTCTTCTGCTTCTTTACATTATCTTTCTACCCATGTTCTGCCTTCTACCTACACTTCTTCCCGACCTTATTTTATTAAACTTCCTAGCACTTCCTAGGTATCCTGGCTTGTCATGTTCCCTTCTCAACGCAGAAGCCCTCCAACAGGCTGTGTCCATGTTTGGCCCTGCTCTAATACTCTAGTAACAGAAATTTTCAAATTAAAATGTACTCCTCTAACCTTTGCCAGTCAAAATTCTCATTCCCTTGTAGTCTCTAAGCTGGGTGCTACGAAAGCAATTAATGGTTTATCTTACAATCTTTCTACTAGTGTTTGCTTACTAACTCAAAAGTTTCTCCAGTTCCTCCAGAGAACTGAAGTAATCTCAAGAGGAGAAAATCCAAATAGCTTAGAAAATTAAACAATTTGTTCTGGCAGGGTTGGCCCTGAATGAAGTTTACTCTTGGCAAGGCAGCGTCTTCAGTACCTCTTTTCTTACATCACTCTTGCTTACTTCTCCCCCACCTCTCATTAGGATCATATTACTTTCATGCTGCCCCTAGGACTTCCAAACCACTTTAGGTACCACAGATGTAGATATTTCTTCGCTTTTCTTTTTTCCCTATTGAAATTCTCTACCCTACATCCTGCTTCCTCATGGCTTTGCTAGCTAACAATTTAATATACAAAGACATCCTAATTATTTTCGAAGAAAAATACCATGTTAACATTTTCATAGTAGAATACACTTATGCCACCACATTCACTGCACTGTTGATACCTCCAAATAACTGGCCCACAGTATGTGCTCAGTCAGTATTTGCTGGACAAGAAAAATAAAAGAAAGAAAAAGACTAGTGGGAATTTCAAATACTGTATCAAAAACACTTTTGAGGGGTGAAGGGGGAGGAGGGACATACTTTTGAGTATATGAGCGTTTCAGCATTCTTTAAATCACCTAAGAGGGTGCCCAGATGGAGACAGCACATCATTTAACCTCTCTGAGCTTTGGTTTCTTCATCTGTAAAATGAAAAAGCACTACAATTTCTGATGCTTTTAGTTCCATTCCAATCTTATCCTTTTGTACTATTAGTACCTCCACACTTAATATCTTTTGGCTCTGCTCATGGGTCTTGGCGCTACAATTGTATTCTTCATTTATGGAAACTAACAGCAAAAGAGCTCATTTAGTGTCAGAAGGTATGCAGACAAAGGCAAATAGAGTGGTGGTAATAACCAGCAGGGAGAAGGTAGGTAAATGGCATCAACCTGTGACAGTACAGAAAGCAGAGCCAGAATGAAGCTAGAAACTGTAGAGTAGCAGTATAGTTTAGGTTAACACTGACCAAGAGAAATATAATGCAAGCCACAAATATAAGCCCACATATAACTTTAAGTTTTCTAGTAACTACATTAAAAAAAAAGTAAAAATAGATGAAATTAATTTTAATAATTTATTTAGCCCAGCATATTAAAAATATCATTTCAACAGTATAAGAATTAATGATACTTTTTTTTTATTAAGTCTGAAATCCAATGTATATTTTATACTTATAGAACATTTCAATTCACAATGGCAAAATTTTAAGTGCTCAATAGCCACATGTGGCTAGTGGTTACTATACTGGACAGTGCAGGTTTAGGTGATTCTGGTCATGATCTGAGAACAAAGGAAGCAGAGAAGATAGTGATTAGATATGGAAGAGATGGGTAGGAAATTAGGTTCACAAATATATGTTCTCATTATTTAAATTATATATTTTAAACATTCAAATATCTATTGATATTTGACCATATCTGAGCTACTGCTCCTACTTCCTAATTGGTCTCAAACAGACCATCTTAAAAACTACACTTAACATGTTATTTATCCCACTTAAGAAACTAAAATAGATTAAATGCCCTATTATAGTAAACCCTAACTCCTCTACCTGGCTCCCAAGAGTCTGTAACCCATCTAATCCAATCTCCTTTCCTGTAACTATACAAAATGCAGACTTAACTACAGTCAAATTGTACTCATTTGCCACTCCTCCAAATATGTCTTACATCTTTTCACGTCTAGCTTGAACTTAAAATATTTCCACCTACCCCTAGCCTTGTAATATTCTTTTTACTTCTTTACAAGGGTTTAGGGTCTAACTATACTTAAAACCTAGTATTCTGTACTCCTCCTTCCTTCTAATACTCCTCATGACTTCACTCTCCTGGCTCTTCTCTTACCTTCCTGGTTACTTCTTCCTTTACTTCTCTATCCTCTACCCCATGCATTTCAGCAGGGGCAATGTTGTCCAGGGGGGTGGGGGGGGGGGTAGCGGGAGGGGGACAAAAACTGATTCCCCGGGGGAGAGGCCAAAAATATCTTAGCTATTATAATAGTTTGTGGCCTTCAAAGGGCACAGTACATGAAGAAATATACAGTGTGTCTGTGGTATTAAAACCTCCTGGAGGGGCGCCTGGGTGGCTCAGTAGGTTATGGGTCAGACTCTTGATTTTTTGGCTCAGATCACAATCTCATGGTTCACGAGACTGAGCTCGGCATCAGGCTCTGTGCTGGACATGGAGCCTGCTTAAGATTCTCTCCCTTTCCCTCTGCCCCTCCTTTGCTGGTGTGTGCATGTGCTCTCTTCTCTCTCTCAAAAAATAAATAAATAAATAAATTTCCTAGAGTAGATGACTAGGGCAAAAAAGTCTACAAGGCTCCTTAGGGGGCAATAATTAAAAGACTGAGAAACACTGCTCTATCTCATGTCTGTACGCAGGGGAACTTCAGGGAACAATCCTGACCCTCTTCTCTCTTTATGCTGTCTCTAGTAACGATCTCATCAATTTCCACAGATTTTAAATACCATTTTTATTCTGACGATTCCTAAATTCTTATCTTGAATTTCAATGTCCTCTGGAACTCATGGACTCTCCTTAGCAAAATCTTCTAGGTATTTTCTTCTCTTAATGTTTCCTTCACCTTCTCGCCTAAATGACACCTGGCTCTGGCTTGATAACACTGCAGCCTTCTCAAGTGATAGTTCTCAGGGCATCTGGATGGCTCAGTTGGTTAAGCATCTGACTCTCGATTTTGGCTCGGTCATGATCTCACAGTTTGCTGTACGGAGACCCTGCATCAGGCTCTGCACTGAAAGCACAGAAGCCTGCCTGGGATTCTCTCTCCCCCTTTCTCTGCCCCTCCCCCATTCACATGCATTCTCTGTTTCTCTCTCAAAATAAATAAACTTAAAAGTGGCAGTTCTTCTCTCTCATACTTCTTTACCAGTGAGCCTGAAGGTGGAACAAATATCTGTTTGCTCCTTGTCATTCTCTCTCCCACTCCTCCCTAAATAGGGAACTCCCTGGTTCCCTATTTCACTGAGAAAATAAAAGCACTCAAGAGACCTTCTAAAAGCTACCACAACCACATCTACCCACCTACCTGCATCTATTTTTAATACATTCTGTCTCACCTCTTATTGCTAGAAATGAACTATCTGTACTATCTAAGTCTAATTCTTCTATTTGTCAAAAGTACTCTTGGGGCACCTGGGTGGCTCAGTCAGTTAAGTGTCTGACTTCGGTTCGAGTCATGATCTCACGGTTTGTGGGTTCAAGCCCTGTGATGGGCTTTGTGCTGACAGCTCAGAGCTTGGAGCCTGTTTTCAGATTCTGTGTCTCCCTCTCTCTCTGTCCCTCCTCCACGAGCGCTCTGTATCTCTGTCTCTCAAAAATGAATAAAAACATTAAAAAAACTTTAAGTTCTTTTCCTTTTCTCCAGTTGTTTTTTTAAACAGCTTTGAGATATAATTTACAGACCATACAATAAACCCATTTAAAGTATACAACTCAATAGGTTGCAAGTATGTTAAAGGAAATCATCATAATCTAATTTTAGAACGTTTTTGTACCCACCTAAAGAAATTCTGTACCCATTAACAGTCAATCCCTATATGCCCTTTTACTCCTCCACCAATCCCAACCAACCACTAATCTACTGTCTCTATAAATTTGTTTATCGTGGACATTTCATATAAGTAGAATCATGTATGTGGTCTTTCATGACTTGGCTTCTTTGACTTTAGCATAATGTCTTTAAGTTTTGTGTTTTATTTATTTTTTTTTACAAGAGAGAGCATGAACAGGGCAGAGGGAAAGAGATTTTTTTTTAATGTTTATTTATTTATTTTTGAGAGAGACAGAGGGAGAGAGTGCATGTGCATGCAGGAGAGGGAGAACACCAAGCAGGCTCCACACTCAGCATGGAGCCTGACACAGGGCTCCATCCCATGATGCTAGGATCACGACCTCAGCTGAAGTCAAAAGTCAGATGCTCAACCAACTGAGCCTCCCAGGCGCCCCCTACGTTTTGTTTATCTACTCATCAGCTGATGGACATTTGAGTTGTATCCATTTTTTTGGTTATTTGAAAAATGCTGTTGTGAACATTTCTGTACAGGTTTTTGTATGGACATATGTTTTTACTTCTTCTGGGTGAAATTATAGGGTCATGTGGTAATTTTATGTTTAACTTTTTAAGGAAGTGACAAATGTATTTATACCTTCATTTCCTCTTTTATGCAACTTAGATTCTATGACCTGTCATTATAATCTCTCTCTACACACATTTGACAAACTGTTTTCCCAAGTAGCTATGTTATGTTACATTGCTATTGGCTATGTATCAAGGTTTCCAATTTTCTCTTATACCCACCCTGTCTGGTTTCCTCCCATGCACATGTCAAGGTTACCAACGACCACCATGGCTCAATCAATAGTCAAATTTTAGTCTTCATCCAGCTTGACCTATTACCAGCATTTGGTTCAGCTAATCTTACTCTTCACTGAAACTTCATTTGGATTCTAGGAAATCAGTCTCCTGTTTTTCTTCTACCTGGCTTGAACATGCCTGTTATTCCTTATTACACAACCTCTCATCATTGGCATGTTCCACACTCAGTCCATTAACCTTTCTCCTTCTCTTTCTACATTCATTCTTGTGATTTCATGCAGCCTACCATTTATGTATGTTGTCTGTTGCCAAATGTACATTTACAAGCTAGATCTGTACTGCCTAATACATTAGCCAGTAGCAACATATGGCTACATAATTTTAATTAAAATTAAATTTAATACTTAGGTCCTCAGGCACATATGCTGCAGTTAAAAGCTCAAGGGCCACATGTGGCTAGTAGCTACCAAAACTAGACAGCAGAGATACGGAACATTTCTATCATCACAGAAATTTCTATTGTATAGCACAGATCTAGACCTCTCCTCTGAACTCTAGATTTATGTATGCAACTGCCTTACTGAAATCTCCACTTGGATGTCAATAAACACCCTAAAACCAAAATCCTGTTATTCCTCCCTAAACATGTTCCTTCCATATTTTACCTGTTTTAGCTGATGTTAACTCAATCCTTCCAGTTTTTCAAGCCAAAAACTATGGGGTGAACCACTCTCACTCTACATTCAACTGACCACAGAATCTGACCACATTTTACAAATTTCCACTTCTACCACCTTGTTTAAAGCCACCACCATCTTTTGCCAGTTCTAATAGCATCTTTCGTTATAATAGCTTCCTGATATCCCTCCTTCTGTCCTTTCCCTCTTAAATTCTATTTTCACATAACAGCCGGAGAATTCTTATTGAACTCAAAGTCAGATCACATCAGTCCTCTGCTGAAAATCCTCTAATGGTTTCCAAGCTCACTCACAGCAAACATCAAAAGTTGCTGTATTAGCCTATAGAGCCGTATATGACTTGACCCCAATTACTTTTGGAATGTCATCCCCTTTCCACCCTCCTTGGAAGTCATACTGGCTATTCATCAAAGCACCAAGCATATTTCAGCCTTCTCCATGAAATATAATTTAGAAATTACAAAGTTTAGGGGTACCTGGGTGCCTCAGTCAGTTAAGCATCCAACTCATGAGTCATGATCTCATGGTTTGTGAGTTCGAGCCTCGCGTCAGGCTCTGCACAGACAGTGCAGAACCTGCTTAGGATTCTCTCTCTCTCACTCTCTCTCTCAAAATAAATAAAATAAAAACTTAAAAGAAATCACAAAGTTTAAGAATCACTAAGCTACACTAAAAGAGGTATAAATAGAAATTCTATTTCCAGATATCTGGGTATTCAAAAGTAATCTAACCTTAACTATAAGGTTTCCCTAACCAGTGAATAGGATTAAATTATATTAATTACATAAAGAAAAGCGTCTTCCAAAAGCTGCAATCTCCATTACTTCACTAAGCCTGTATTTCACAAAAA
This sequence comes from Panthera tigris, assembly GCF_018350195.1. Classification (NCBI taxonomy): domain Eukaryota; kingdom Metazoa; phylum Chordata; class Mammalia; order Carnivora; family Felidae; genus Panthera; species Panthera tigris. The sequence goes on from NC_056665.1 coordinate 45,854,633, forward strand.
ACCAGTTAGCCAGTTGTCAAAATAATCAGCTGACAAATTTTTTTACAAAATTTTCCTTACACATTTAATTACTAAAAGAACTAAGAATATGGATTAAGATTTCATATTTGTTAACAGTATAAACATATAAATTCTTATTCATTAAATTGTAAAAGACTTCAGTGTGATATACAGCTACCCACTCTGTAAACAAGTTCTACTGAAAGCAGCTGGTCTGCAAACTGTGTATCACTAGTCTGTTTTGAAATAAGAAACTTGCCTAAGTATGCAACTTAATACACTGCTTCCTTCATCAAGAAAATTTGCTCTGAAACATTTCAGATCAACTAAACAGTGTATTTATGTACATGTTTTACATTTTGGCACAAGCCCCTATCTCACTGTGGCTTGGTAACTAATATTTCATAGACTGGCAAAGGTCCATGAATCACACTTTGGATAGCACTACTCTAAATTATCTCCTGGATCTTTAAGTCTACTCAATATATTTTTTAACACTTTCTACATGCAATGTCAGAATTTCTGTACCATTTCCCATTCTAAAATTTATTAGGAATTATTATGTATCTTGTTCTTTTCTGGAAGTTACTCAGTCTCATTTATATTACAGAATTTTAATGCTGGTTAGAAAAGCCTTCAGAAAGGTTTAACATCCAAAAACAATAACATACGGGTAGAAATTTTTAATTAAGAGCTTCAAAATTATAATTTTAAAGTAGATTATATAACAGCACTTCAGAAAGATGTAATTTGGTAATATATTAGTTTTAGAAACGTTTATTTTGAAAGAGATATAAAATCATCCACTTTTCAACACTAACCTAAATATTCCATCAGCTGTTCAGCAGTTATGATTTCCATCATCGGTGGAAGTTTCACCTGAAAAACAAAGTATTTTTTCTATAAAATCAAGTGTTTTAGGTGATTAAAGTGTTTCTTCAGTAGGAAACATATGCATGTATGTGTACATATGTTTCTACTATATGTATACATTAATAACTCATGTTACCAAAATCTTTATAACTAATCTTTATAAAATATAACACAGTCAATCCTATCACCATAAAATTTCCAGGGTGATATAAGATCTCATAGAGCCATTGAGAAATCTGTTTTCAAAGCCAAGTGCTATGCCTTTCACCACCCACTATAATTGTCACTAGGTTCCTACAAAATGCAGTTAAAGGGCAGGAAGAGGCACCAAACATGTGACAGGTCACCCATGGAGCAGTTTTACTGAAGACAGGCTTGAACACAGCTCAATATGCCATTACTTCAGTTTACCTTGGCCATTTTTATTGCTGAATGACTATAATAAATACAGTATTAAGATATTAGTCACATACTGAATAATTTGTACTGTACGATTCCACTTACAAAGTTTAAAAGCAGGCAAAATTAAACTATATTGTTTACAACTGCACACTTGGTGATAAAATTATAAAGAAAAGTAAGGAAATGGATACTATAAAAATCAGAATTATGGTTAGCCCTAAGGTAAGGGAAGGAGTTATAGTTGGAGATGACATATAAGAGCCTTCTGGGATGCTGGCAATGCTGTATTTCTTGACTTGCATGGTAGTTCCAGTGACATTTGCTTTATAATAACTTGTTAAACTGTACATCTCTGTTTTATGTATTCTACATGAGTTATAGTTCACAACAAAAAGGTTAAAAGTAGATATATACATTACAATTATATTTAAGTTTCTAAATTCAGCTGCAACACATTAGTCTCAAGGTTTTAACAGAATTGTCAGATGGATTACAGAGATATTACAACCAATGGATTTACAACCGTAAATATTTTAACGGACTTATTCAAAAGCATACTCTTGTGGTACATTCATGGAATAGGAGAAAAATAAATACAGTAGGATGGAAACTCAAAGCAAGTATCAATGATAGGAGAACAGTAATGTAATTAAACATTCTTCAGGGATTATTTTTTGGGAATTATTTTCTGTTCAACCAAGGAAATCATTTAAATCATCAATTTCTTCAACAATTCCCCCAAGTATTAAAGAAGGTGCTCTTGGTATTTATGTTAGCAAATGTGGTAATAGCATGTCACAATTTTTTGTTTGTTTTAATCAATGAGTAAGTTTTAAAAGAGATCCCTGTAAAATAGAACAGTTTGATACCCTATGAGAGCATACAAGACAATTGACGCTTATGATTTTTTTCATCCAGGGGATTTATCAGTGATTGAAAACCAAGAGATGCCATGCAGGTTTTAATCATTACTTGATTCTAAATCATTTTTATTTTCTATGACATGTTTTTCAAAAAACTATAATGACTTTTTTTTTTTTTTTTTTTTTTTTAGCAGTTTTAGTCTTACAGAATATTGACCAGAAAGTGCAGAGTTCCCAAATACGGTATATTTTAAAACTGAAATTCATTGACAAATTATGGTCCCCTGACTGTCTAAATAAAGTTTTATTGGAACAGTCACTCTCATTGTTTATGGATAGTCTTTGGCTGTTTCTGCACAACAATAACAGAGTTGAAACTTTACAAGAGGGATTATAGAGCCCACAAAGCCTCAAATATTTACGTACTATCTAGCCCTTTATAGGAAAAGTTTGCTTTTAGATGATTTTAGATGATTTTAGATGTTTTAGATGATTTTAACTGTTACTAGATGATGATTTTAGATCATCTTTAGATGATTTTAACTGTTACTAGAATATTTAGATGATTTTAAACTGTTAGATGATTTTAGATGATTTTAACTGTTACAAGAATATTTTATCAGGCTATTTTGGTACCACTATTGAAGGTCTGATATTTAAACCAGTAGTTTACATTCACTGTGAACACTTACATTCTGACCAAATGTCAGAACTTGAAAGTCTCATTTACACCTAACAATGTTTCTTACATAAAATAAGACCTATACATTCTTTTGCTTCAGACAGGTTCAGTCAGAATATATTCACCAGAAAATTCCACAGACAGAGCTTATTCTCTGCTTTGGTTAATGTAGTAATCCTACTATAAAACTGTCAAAATAAGAATTAACAGAAGTCTTAATTGTGGCATTTCTGTCAAAATATGAAACCAAGGCACTAACAAGTGTATTTATTTGGGAAATACATACTATAATCCTAGATTTCTACAAATATGATTTCAGGGTTTAGCCTTGAAATTTCCAAATAATAACAACTGCCTACCATAACAACTGCCTACCATGTGTTTGTTGCAAACAAGAAAATGACAACCTCTATACTGATTTTAGAAGTGGGACAACAAACATGCAAATATTTTAACTGACTTATTCACAAGCATACTCAGTGAAATATTCATTTCCTGAATCTTAGCCAACAAAATATTCGTGATATTCATTAAAACTAAGGACAAATAAACATAATTGTGAAGGAACCCCTGCCTCTCACTAACACTGTTGAGCCATCAACAGATTTTTTTTTCTTTAAACCGCAAAATGATCTTCCTGAAAGCTTGCTTCTCTTTTTGCTTTCCTCCACCACCATCACCTCAAAAACAAGTGGCAGGGGCAGCACCTTGGTGGTTCAGTTGGTTAAGCATCCGAATCTTGATTTCAGATCAGGTCATGATCTCACAGTTTGTGGGATCAGGCCCAGCTTCAGGATCCGTGCTGATGGCGCAGAGCCTGTTTGAGATTCGCTCTCTCTCTGAAAATAAAAAAATACTTAAGGGGTTCCTGGGTGGCTCAGTCAGTTAAGCGTCTGACTTCGGCTCAGGTCATGATCTCACAGTTCATGTGTTAGAGCCCCGGATTGGGCTCTGCGTGGACAGCATGGAGCCTGGTACCTTCTTAGGATTCTGTGTCTCCCTATCTCTCTGCTCCTCCTCCTTCACGCTCTGTCTCTCTCTCTCTGTCTGTCTCTCTCTCTCACTCAAAAATAAACATAAAAAATTTTAAAAAGAAAAAGAAAAAAGTACTTTAAAAAATGCTAAAGGTTTTGTTAATGATCCTAAGACTTTCACTCCTTTGTCTCTTTAGATTTTACTGAAGAAGAAACAGGTTGGGGAACAGCTAGCTAAGAATACAGAATATAACAACTGTGGTGTTTTGTCCAAATCTCTAAATTTTAAATTTTACAATGAAAAAACGAATTCAAACGAAGTAAGACCTAGATTCTCAGGTGGTCTTTTAGTAATAATCTATAACATATTCTTTTTTTAAAGATTTTATTTTGGGGCGCCTGGGTGGCGCCTAAAAATAGAACTACCCTACGACCCAGCAATTGCACTCCTAGGCATTTATCCAAGGGATACAGGTATGCTGTTTCGAAGGGACACATGCACCCCAATGTTTATAGCAGCACTATCAACAATAGCAAAAGTATGGAAAGAACCCAAGTGTCCCATCAATGGATGAATGGATAAAGAAGATGTGGTGTGTGTGTACACCCCACACACACACACACACAATGGAGTATTACTCGGCAATCAAAAAGAATGAAATCTTGCCATTTGCAACTACGTGGATAGAACTGGAGGGTATTATGCTAAGTGAAATTAGTCAGAGAAAGACAAAAATCATATGACTTCATTCATATGAGAACTTTAAGAGACAAAACAGATGAACATAAGGGAAGGGAAACAATAATATAAAAACAGGGAGGGGGACAAAACATAAGAGACTCAAATATAGAGAACAAACTGAGGGTTGCCGGAGGAGTTGTGGGAGGGGGAATGGGCTAAATGGGTAAGGGGCATTAAGGAATCCACTCCTGAAATCATTGTTTCACTATATGCTAATTAATTTGGGTGTAAATTTTAAAAAATAAAAAATAAAATAAAAAAAAAAGAGTGAAGTATATTTGAGAACAGACTCAAGTAAGATCAAAAAACTTAAAAAACATTTTTAACTAAAATTAAAAAAATAAAAACAAATCTTCCATGTAAAATGTTAATAAAATCTTAAACAAGAATGTAAAACATCCCAAAAGTGATATGCCGAGATTTTGACACCTATGACTTTGGTATTCTGTGGTGGGCAGAGAAATGCAGGAGACCCAATAATAACTAAGAAATAAGCAGTTTATACAGGTGATGGTAAGTACAAAAATGACCAAATAATATAAATTTTTAAATATTTAATTAGAATAGCAATAAATAAGAAATACACAGTTTGATTTATAACACCTCCACAAATTGGAGTCACTTGAGAAGATAAAAAGTTGAGTATTTGCCAATTTCTGCTCTTTAGGAAAGTCAGAAAAAAATTTAAGATATTCAACTTCTACTAATTGTCATATAATATGCATGTTACCCTTAATCCACAACAATCCTATGAAGCAGATTTCATTACCTTCATTCTAAGAATAAACTAATGGGCTGAAAAGTTAATTTGTCCAAAGCAGCAAAGCTGTGATGTGAATTGAGATCTGACTCCAAAAACAATTACCCTTTCCATTATACCAACATTTACAGACTTAATTGTGAGGTTTAGTTTAACATTCAAATAGAAAGTTGAGTTGGAACTCAGGAAAAACAACCATTTTTAATTTGTACATGAATTATTTTAATTTTTGTGCTGCAGTCCATTTTTGCATTACGTATGGTAAAACGGACCAACTAAACAATACAATTCCTTCTTAGTTCAAATTTCATTTATTAAAAAAAATACTTTTAAGTAATCTCTACACCGAACATGGGGGGCTCAAACTCACAACCCCAAGATCAAGAGTTGCATGCTCTATGTAATTGAGTCAGCCAGGTGCACCTACTAATTTTGAATATACAATAAATCATACAGCACTCATGATTTTTTAGATGAAATTGTAAAGAAATTATTTTTAAAAATATTAGAAATACTAATGGGAATCAAAAGAAAGAAATGTAGCTCTTTCAAAATAAAGACTAAAAAAGTTAAGAATCCTTTCAATATACCTTTAATTCTGGCTCCACCAAATAAACGTACATATTATAAACTATTATAGAGGGGCACCTGGGTGGCTCAATCGGTTGAGCATCCGACTTCGGCTCGGGTCATGATCTCATGGTTTGTGATTTTGAGCCCCGCATTGGGCTCTGTGCTGACAGCTCAAAGCCTGGAGCCTGTGTCGAATTCTGTGTCTTCCCCTCTCTCTGCCCCTCCCATGCTCATGCTCTGTCTCTCTCTGTTTCTCAACAATAAATAACCGTTAAAAGAAAAAATTGATTGTTAAAAAATTGAATGTTAAAAAAAAAAGGATATCATATATCATCTTCCTATTCTAATTTCTTATATGTATCATTAACTTATTATTTATCGTTTATTATCAATTAAGAATGGTTCATTTATTATTAAGAATAATTATTATACTTAAAAATACTAAAATTCAGGGGCGCCTGGGTGGCGCAGTCGGTTAAGCGTCCGACTTCAGCCAGGTCACGATCTCGCGGTCCGTGAGTTCGAGCCCCACGTCGGGCTCTGGGCTGATGGCTTGGAGCCTGGAGCCTGCTTCAGATTCTGTGTCTCCCTCTCTCTCTGCCCCTCCCCTGTTCATGCTCTGTCTCTCTCTGTCTCAAAAATAAATTAAAAAGCGTTGAAAAAAAAAATTTAAAAAAAAATACTAAAATTCAGGCTTTATAGTAAATCTATTTATCATCAGTATTTCCTCTCAGGAAAAATTTATGAGACAACCTTCAACTTAGAAAAGCCAATTTCAGGGGTAGCTCACACAGTTAAGTGTCCAACTCTTGGTTTGGCTCAGGTCATGATCTCATGGTTTCTAGGTTCAAGCCCTGCATCAGGCTCTGTGCTTACAGCATGGAGCCTGCTTGGGATTTTCTCTCTCCCTGTTTCTCTGCCCTTCCCCTGCTTGCTCTCTCTCTGAAAAATAAGTAAACTTAAAAAAAAAAGAAGAAAAACAATTTGAAACATGTTCGCCATCAATTTCTATCACAATAAGACCCCATTCTCAGAGTAACACCAAGGCCTATTTAAAACTATTTAAAACCATCAGAAACTGCAGATACATTCATACATACTAGATTTTCAAAAATATCCTATTTTATATGCAATCAAAGAGTTCCAGAGCAATGAAGAATGGTACAGTGGATATCTATTTAAGAAGCTCACAAAGACTGGGGCGCCTGGGTGGTTCAGTCGGTTAAGCATCTGATTTTGGCTCAGGTCCTGATCTCATGGTTGGTGGGTTTGAGCCCTGCATCAGGCTCGGCACTGACAGTGCAGAGCCTGCCTGGGATTCTCTGTCCCTCTCTCTCTGCCCCTCCCCTGCACACGCTTGCACACTCTCTCTGTCTCTCTCAAAATAAACAGACTTTAAAAAGCCTAGTTGCTGAAAAATCTACCCAAAGAATAAGTGACAATGAAAGTTTGCATTAGTTGCTTGAAAAATAGATGGGAATAGCTACTGAAGTAGTCCAGATAAGATGAAGGTGGCCTGAACTAGGGTAGTGGTAGTAGAGATAGAAGTTACTAATTAATGAAAATACCAAAGAATGCATTTCATAAACTTTGAAGGGAAAAACAAGCTCATTCACCACAGAAGCTAAGAAAGTCTCTGACGCTGGAAGGGCCAGATAATTCAGAGGACAGGGTGTGAAGTAGAGGGGGCTAAAAATGGAGGGAGTCTGTATAAAGAGCAACTGGTACCAGATCCCCAGGATTTGTTCTAAGGAATCATGAAGGCTATTTCTGCTCCTCTGACTTTATCACTGGTTCTTCCAGAATGATTTGTCCCAGACTTATTGTCCACTATTTAACTTCCAAACCACATATCCCAAGTAACATCTCAAGTTCTGAAGTAGGTGATAATCTTAGCTTGGGCAAGTTATTTAAAATTTATGTACCTCAGTTTTGCATTTATGTAAAATAGGAACATTATCTACCTAAGGATTTCATGATATAATTGAAAAAATTAAGAGGAAATGCATATAATGCATGTAAAATATTTAGCAGTGTATCTGGACGTAAAAATAACCAAGTACTGGGGTGCCTGGGTGGCCCAGTTGAGCGCCCAACTCTTGATTCCAGCTCAGGTCATGATCTCACAGTAGTGAGATTGAGCTCCAGGTCTGGCTCTGCTCTGTCAGCATGGAGCCTCCTTTGGATTTTCTCTCTCCCTTCCTCTCTGCCCCTCCCCCTCTCTCACGTGCATGCACAAGTGAAAGCACGTGCACTCTCTCTCTCTCTAAATAAACATTAAAAAAAATAATGGAGTACTACTATTTTTCAAAGCCATATGATTGCTGGTACCATCTATGCTCAAATGTTCTTCACGTGGCACTCAATATAGATAAGGTGGATGGGGAACGGGAAAGTTATCCGCTGAAGGACTACTGGGAGCAAGGAGAGAGGAGAAAATGAACCCATCATTAATAGGGCAACCAGCCAATGGAGTAGTCATACTATCATCAGTCCTCATCCATTTTATCTCACAAATGAAGAAAAACAATACCAATCCTAATTCTTAAAAGAGATTGGAAATGAAAGTCTCATAAATGTTACTTGCATCTACTGTGTAAACAAAACTCCACCGTGTGAAGTTATTAATCTCTTCTTACAGGATCTATATTTAAAAAAAAAAAAGGGTGGGCAGAGTCTAATATGGAATCTTTTTTTCCACTTTTATAAGTAATAAATACACTCGGAAAGACTCAAAAGAGCTTTGTGCCTACTTTGGGAAAAGGAAAATGTGAGAAAATTTGTATGATTGCAACGTTCTTATAAGTCAGGAAGTTTGAAAAAAAAAAAAGTAAAAACCAGTCTGAAGCAAGGTGTATGAAAACAGTACAAGAAAAGTTTTCAAGCAGGGAGGGAGAGGTAGAGTCATACTCATTGCTGACAAGAAGCTCACCCTCATGATGCCTCATGTGCAAGTGGTAATAAGAGAGAGGACATCCATTTGAACATCTTTGAATTTTCCGGTAATGGCCTTTTGTTCATTTTGCTGTTGGGTTGCTCATCTCTTTCTAATTTATAAGGGCTCTTTGTAAATGAAGAAATTAACCATTAGACACATAATCTGGCAAACTGTTCCCTCAGTTTGTGGTGTGTGTTTTGGTTTAGTTTCAGGTAGCGTTTTTGGGGGGAAGAAGGGGGTTGCGGTGAGAAAGGGACTTTCTGTCTTTTTTTTTTTTTTAAACCTTCAGCTTTTTCAGTTTTTATAGAATCAAATGTATCAACCTTATTTTACAGATTCTAGGTGTAATGTCTGGAGAAACCAGCTTTAATATAAAAAAAATCTTGTTTCAGAATCCTGGCATTCCTCTCTTGACTTGGAGTAGGAGATGGTCTCAGTTCCTACCAAGCAAAGAGAGGGGGGAAAAAAGAATTTCCTACCTAAAAGGGCTGGGGAGGAAATGAGATGTACTTCCAGCATCTTAATTTAGAATAGCGTATTCATTCTTCTACTAAAATGCTACATAATCATTAGATATTATAAAACTATCATAATGCACAGAATAAGTTTATATAAGTTTTTTTGAGTGTTTGATTCTCAGAACCTATAACATTCTACAAGAAAACAAATGTATGACAAAGCAAGGACTCCCTCTATTAAAGTAATACTTTCATAAACATGATGATATTAATGGAGAAACTTTAAAAAATGTTCATAGTATAAAATTTAAGTTACACAAAGTAGAAAAATAATAGCATAATGAATTTCCCAAGTACCCATCACTTGGCTTAAACATTTATAACATAACTATCATGTTATCAGTATCATCAGAAACTAAATTTTTGACTTGTTAATTTTTACAAACACATCCATTTTTTTTTAGTTTTAAGTAATTTCCATACCCTAAGTGGGGTTCAAGCTCACAATTCTGAAATCAAGAGTCACATGCTCTACCAACTGAGCTAGCCAGGCACCCTGAAACACATCTAAATAAGTGGGTCATAACCTTCAAATACACCTATAAATAGCACTGTGGGTTTTTTTTAATGTTTATTTATTTATTTTGAGAGAGCACGTGCATGTGCACACACACGTGGGAGAGGAGCAGAAAAAGGGGGGAGAGAGAGAATCCTAAGCAGGCTCCCTGCTGTCAGTTCAAACCATGAGATCATGACCTGAGCAGAGAGACCTGAAGTGATCAAGAGTCAGATGCTTAACTGCTTAACTGACTGAGCCACCCAGGTGCCCCTAGCATTGTTTTTGACAGATAAAATGAAAGATTAAAGAAAAACCGTAAAAAAAAACACTAAGTTTAGTCTAAAGTAAAAAAGCAAAATGAATACATATTCCAAAGCATAAATTTACCTGGTGTCAGTTAAAGAGAAATAGAAATTTGAGCCTGAATTAAATTTAATGAATAGGTTTCCTTTTTTGATTTGTTGGATTATCACAGCTCAACTATTTCAGAGATTATGAACGATCATCTACTCTTCATCAGTCCTAAGGCAACCTATCTATAATTAAAACTCCAATATTTCCAACACAGTACTGTTTGATAATTTTAACTATCATTTCTCATCCAGAACTATGGCACTTACTTTCTTTGAATCACTCAAATCCTCCCAACATGTTTATTGATTTTTCTCATTACTCCACCTTCCTTCAAAGACATAATCACCTGTTTCATTTTCAACTCTAATTCCAGTGACTCTCCACAAATCAGCCCTTGGAAAGCTCAGTCCCTGATATAACCCTAACCAGCCATTCTTTCTGTTCCTATTTCTAGGTATTAGAAAACTACTGGGGAAACAAAAAGAAACAAAGCAAAATGTATATACTATAAGTTTTTAAAGCATAACCCCAATTTATCCATTGCTACTTACTACTTTCTATTTATGCCTCAAATTCCAAGACATAATCTCTATGAGATTAGAATTTCTTTAAAATACAATGTGCCTTTCTCATACAATCCTCCCCCCCAAGCTTTAAAACCTCTCCTTGCTAATTACTGACAGGTTCAATAGTGATTGCTGATAAGGTCAATTGTTATTGTGCCAAAATGGGAGAATGAGGCCTCAATTGCCATCTGCCTCTCTATTTTACACAACCTTGTCTCTGTATCTTCCTTGTCCCATTCCTTCCATTACTTCAGAAAATGAGATTGTTGCTCCTTTGCTCTGAAGAGAACTTTACCACCTATTCTGAGGAGTCAATATTATTCTGACTTTTCAGCATCTTTGTCCTCACACCCATCCTTTTTCAGTAAAATCTTTTGTACTCCAATAGCTCCTTGATTGCTGTTGCACTTGACAATTGATAACTGACCGCTTTATTACAGTTTCTCTCCAAGACTACTATCATGACACTGTCCTATTTCCAGTTCTCAGTCATATGTCACATTATGCCTATACTGGTTTCTTTTACACTCTCTCACTCTTAATGCTTATTGCCTTTCCCCTACCAAGTTTAATCCTTGTTCTCTGCTTTCACTATTGTCTACTGGAGAATGGGATGGAAGAGGGAGTGGAGAATTACAGGGAGGAATTAAGCTGGCAATTTGTAGTTTCCCACATATTCTCTCAATGATAAAAAAAAAAAAAAATTGAGAACTATGGCTCACCACTCTCAATGAAGTATTCATTTATTCTCATACTTATGGTAAGTAAACTACCATACTTAGGTCTATGCAATAACTCCCCCATTCAGTTTTTCTCTATAATTTGACCTCTTCCCTGACACTCGACGCTTCTAGAGGCATGATGAATATTTACATTTTCATGTCCCACTATCAGACATTTCCAACCTGACACAACTAAACTTTGACATCTCCCAGCTGAAAACACTTTATCTTTTGAATGATGCAATCTCTATTACCCAGATTAGAAAAGGTGGGGTCATCTTCATTTCCTTTGTCCAGTTAGCGATCATTTAGGCTCCAACATTATCTTCATCAAAGAGAAGGGGCAGAGAATTCCCCATCCAAAAGGGCCATCCTCATCAATTCTTCATGTTACACTACACTTCCTGCTACACTACAATCTTACCCCTAGTCTAATCTCAAACAAACAAGGCCACTTCCATCATATTATTCTCAGTCGAGTTCCCTATGATTAGCTAAATATAAAGTGTAAGCACCACTTGTGTTTACAGTGAAATCTGACAGCTACTTTTTGTACCCTATTTACTATTTTTCTCTACCTCAGCCTTTCTCAAACCTTCTGGTGTCTAGACCATTACAGTTCTAAAAATTATTGAGGACCCCAAAGAGCTTTGGTCTATGTAGGTTATATCTACCCATACTTACCATACTAGAAATGAAAATTGAGAAAAATTTTAAAAAGAATAAATAAGCACATATTCCATTAACTCTCAGAGCAATGATATTATCACATATCATATAGCCTGGAAAACTCCACTGACACTTGTGAAAGAATGAGAATGAAAAGGCAAATACTAGCTTAGTATTATTATGAAAATAGTTCTGACCTCTAGCACCCCCGGCTCTCTTTGAGAAAACTGCTTTATCAGACCCTGCTTCTCTTAATCTGCCTCCCTATCAATCACTGATTACTGATGAGTAACGTTTGTGTGTAGCCATAGCCTGGAGGCAGACAGGAGGCTTAAAAACCACAGATTTATAAAATAGCCTCCAAATTAATAAGCACGCCTGCTCATTAACAGTCTAACACAAACTATCAATTTTATTTCCTGCTAATGCCATTTCCTTCCCTCTGACTCTGCACTTCCAACCAAGGTTTGAATCATGAAAAAGAACAAATCTTTTTCTGCTTCACCAGCTTTGAATACACCATTCCCTCTGGCTGGAAGGCCTTCTATCAACTCATCCTTCAGATCCAGTTCATAGATTACCTCTTTTATAAAGCTTTCCCTTGACACAACGCATCCCCAATTACCCTTTTCTAATTCCAAAGCACATTTAGAACTTATCACATTGCACTGTAATTATTTATATGTGTCTCCCCACTAAATGGGAGCTACATGAGGGCAGACTTGCATCTTGCTTGTTTTTGTACTTCTAGTACCTCACCCGTAGTAGGAACTCAAATGTTTGATCATTTCATTGAAGCCATGTCTGAAAGAGTCAATTCAATGCTCATCTATCTCCAAGTATTTCAGATCATAGCACTTGCTCCTTCCTCTGAACTTTGGTAGTACTATTTGGTAACTAAGAGAAAAGAAAATCTAAAGAACTGTTATCCCTTCCTACAAAAAGACTAGGGTCTTTGGCCTGTATATCAAGTCTGACTCTGACATTTAAGGGCTTTCATCAAGTGGTTCTTCACCTTTCAGTCTTACTTTTTATTATTCACCAGTATGAATACTGGTCGGCTAATAAACACACATGCACGCACAGACACGCACGCACACACACAATCCATTCTATTTTCATCCCTTTTGTTTATATCCTTCCCACTCCCACAATTCCATTTCCTTATTATTTCAAATTTAGTTTTCCTTAAAAGCTTGGTATAAGACCCATCAATTCCATGAAGCTCTCTGGGGCTATGACAGACTAAAGAAAAATTTCCCCTTTTGGAATATCTAACACATTTCAATCTGTTGTTTATAACTGAAAAATTTATATTTATGTAAACAGATGTATACAATATATAGATGTATTTATAGTGTATTGCCTTGCATTGTCCTTTAATAAGTCAATGATGCAACCCCAAATAGCTCCCCAGCTAAAGCAGACACAGTCTTCATCAAACATTTGAGTGCCATTATGTACCAGATACTGCTAAGGTTTCTAATCTTATTTCTTTTGCATCAGCTCTTGCTAGTAACAGGAAGATGAAGGCACGTAATATATGCTATTTCCTTTACTTAATTTTTTTCCTAACCGGTCAGAATAATCCAGGTTATTTTTTTCTAGGAAACAGTTTATCAATGGATATACTTATCAATTAGAAAATAAGAGGTGTGCTATAAGATCCTGCATCTCAGCACCCTCAAACTGCAAGCTTGAGTAAGACACTTCAGTTATACACAACACACTGAGTCCCCTCAATATACTTAACTTTTGAAGGGCCCTTACCTTTCTTGTTCCTTTACCTTGAATATATCTTTTCTTATTTGAGTCATTACAATTTTAATTTCCTTAACCTTGACAAGTTCTGATGCAAGTAATATGCAATAATGTAATAACAGTCATAATGCCAAACTGTTTAAGCAGAAACAAATAAACAAGGCAAATAAAAATCATGCATAAAATGAAAACAATCTTTGAAAACCAAGAAGTTACGGTAACTGGGCTCAGACCAATGCTTTCCCTTAAATGGAATTTGTCTAACGGGCCACATCTTCCCTATCACCATTTCCTTAAGTATCTACACCCAAATGGAGCAAGTATTAGTTGGAAAATTGGCTAAACATAACCATCAAAACTTGTTCCCTGCTATCATGGATTGATGGTAAGTAACTTCTAAAGATCATTTTCCCCAGTTCTTCACTCTTGCATATGTGACAGTCAGTAAGAAGGAAACACAGAAAAATACAGTTAAAAAATAATCCTAGGGTTTAGGGTGCTCTAAGTCCTAGTTGTTTTTAAGAACATCAACTGAATGTTGAACTCATATTTAAACACTAGAGAGACCTGAGGTTGCCGGAAATTCTTTTACAAAATACATATAAGAATATTCTTTGGACAAGAGTCCCAGAATGAATTTCATGGGAGAACGAGGAAAGAAAAGAGGAAGCCGTCAGCTGACATGCAGCAGCTCCTTCACCCCGTTTTCCCCCTCCCCAAAAGCTGTAGGAAATAGCTGCAGAAATGTACCTTCCAGGCCAGAAGCAAAACATTGAGGATGGCCAGCAAAGGGCAGGGTCCATTCTCATTCTGAGTGATGATGGGTGTGTTCTCTTCCTTCCACTGGATCCACTTGATGTGATAGACAGATTGTCCCGGGAAGCGTTCCTTGGAGGCCGCCAGTACCTGAGCTTCCTCCCCCTCCTCCTCCTCCTCCTCTTCTCGGCAAAGAGGCACAGCCCGGGGCAACACCGCCGCGCCCTCGCCCTCCTCCTCCTCCCCGGGGACCCGGTTCTCTGCTCCCTCCTCACTATTAAACTCAGAGCTACTGGGGAAAGAATGCAGGTTAGAGAACGACTCCAGGGAGTCCAGGCTTGGCGATTCCCCAGGAGGGCTCGGGTCGCTGCAACTGCTACTGAGGCCGCCGGCGCTGCTAGGCTCCTCGGAGCCGGCGGCCGCCAACTCTGCCCGGCAGGTGCCGGCGGAATCCGCGCGGCAGCCGGCGTCTCCGGCCGGACCCGATCCATGGTCCGCTCCGGCCTCCGCGGTCTCCGGCGAGGCGGTCACCTTGTGTTGCCCTCTCAGAGGCGCCTTCTGGGCAGCAGTGTTCTCCAAATCGCTCTCCTTCAAGTCCAAGCTCGGAAAGGAGCTGCAGGGTCCGGGAACCTGAGGAGAGCCGGCGGGAGAAACGGAGTCCAAGAGGCTCCTCCCGGCGGCCGCCGCCCCCTGCCCATTCCCGCCTCTGCTCTCCGCCGCCCATACTCCAGGACCATCTCCGGCGGCGAGCCTGGTCTCCGGTGGCCCTTCCTGCGGAGAACCTGTCCCTGGCGTTGGCCCGATGGCCACCCCGTGTTCTAGTGGCTGCAGGCTCTCGGGGCCGCTCTCCATGCCCAGCCGCCAGCCCCTCGCTCTAAGGAGACCGCGGCGGGTTCTCTTCAGCCAGCGCCTCGGACGCCATGACAGCGGCACTGGCAGCTACAGCGCCCTTGCGCGGCCTCGGCCAGGCACGTCACGGGGAGGGCACCGGGAGCGCGCGCGCGCGCCGCCGCGCTATCCGCCTGCTTGGGGAGTGACTGAGCGCCGCCGAGGGAGGGCGACCCCTACCCGGACCCGCCCCTCCTACGCGCCCGCCTGCTGGAGCTAGCTCTCGGAAGGCGTGGCGCGGCGGGCGTGGCTAGGAGGGTGTGGCCTGAAAGAAAACATCCTCTCACTATGTAGCCGGAAGTTGAACTCTAGGGCAGCCCGACCGCGCGCGGCTTCTTTAAAGGAGAGGCGGGCAGAGACTGTTTCGGTTGTGACCCTTAAGAGCCGGGGTGTGTGTGGCCCAGCCTAGGGCTCAGGATGATGAGTTGCCTGTGGTTGTGTTATTTGGAAAAGAGCTCGTCCCCGAAGAGCTGAGGAGATTTGTTTCCTCCGCTTGTAAGATGGAAAATTGAAGGAATTTCTTACGAGATGCGGATTTTTAAAGGCTGTGCATCTACTCGAGGTGTTTGGATTACTACACCGCATAAATCCCAGTCTCCCAGGGTTTTGGCTGAGAAACACCGGGCTCCTCACCAGCTACTGGTGAAAACGTTCGCCCTACTTGAGGCGTCAGTGCGGTTGTGGATACTGGCCTGCACAGGAAAAAAAAAAGTGGGCAATTTTGGGCCAATAATAATAAACTAGCTTCTGCCTGAATTAGCCAAGTCTTTGCGGTTTTGTCAACTTGGCTTCACTTTGATGGAGTGGGAAGTGCCTGTTCCTGAAAGAGTTTTCTAATTGCAATTGATTCGTCTTAAGGCCGTACAATTTTCAGAGAGGACAGAGTAGGCTGCAAATTTTGTTGGTGACAAAATGGGATTTGGGTCCTATTCTGACCTGTTCCCCACAAGGACGCCCCTCTCTCCCCTCCTCCCGTTTTTGTTTTTTTTGTTGTTGTTGTTGTTTTGTTTTCTGTTTTTTTTGTTGTTGTTGTTTTTTGTCTTTCAACATTTTTTAAGCTCCGGGGATACAAAAGATGACAGGGCAGGTCCTCTTTCGTGGTTAGCCATAGAAATAACTGACATCTAATGGAACGTTATCTTTCTGTATCTCTTTTCGTTCGAGAAGGTAGACAAAATTACAAATTGGTATTTCATTCACTCATTTAACACCCCTCAAGTCCAAGTACATTCTGGAAACTGTGGCCCTGGCGAATAAGAGAAAGGGCTCATATCTTCTTTGGGTTTACTATCTAGTAGTTTCTTGTTTTGTTTTTTCTTATTGCTACGTTTTTATTTATCTATTTTCACATTTTTTTTTAATTTTTTAATTTATATTTTGAGAGACTGAGCAAGCAGAGGAAGGGTGGGGGGGGGGGGGGTAGAGAGAGAATCCCAAGCAGATTCCACACTGCCAACACAGAGCCCAATGCGAGGTTCCAACTCATAAACTGTGAGATCATGACCTGAGCCAAAAACCAAGAGTCAGATGCTTAAGGGACTGAGCCACCCAGGGTAAGACACACCTGGGTGGCTCAGTCTGTAGAACATGATCTCAGGGTCATAATTCGAGCCACACTTTGGATGTAGAGTTTACAAGGTATATGCTGCTGGATCAAGCTTTTTACAGTATTTAAGGCCATTAAGTGTAAATGAGAATATAAGAGATTTCAGGAAATTCAGAATTTAGTATGCTGCCTTGATTATAAATAGATGTCTAAAGGTGTATTATATGGCTGCCTGTCTGGCTCAGTCAGTAGAGCATGCAACTCTTAATCTCAGGGTTGTGAGTTCAAATCTCACATTGGGTGTGGAGCCACTTAAAAAAATAATACGCTAAAATAAATAAATAAATAAATGAAGGTGTAGTGTATAAGTAAATTGAATGACTGGATCATTTACAGGCCAGAAACCACAGAGCCAAAAAGTATGGAACACATGTCTCACATAATAGTCTTTCACCAGTTTTTTTTTAAGACTCTGCTTAGATAGGCCTGAACTTGCTCTGGTAGTTTTCATTGGTATATGTTTCAAATGCTCACATGCATAATTTAATAATTTATTTATAATAGAAACAGAACCAATTTTTCTTTTCTATATGTTGTCAGCAACTACATAATGAACGGTGGTAAAAAATGTATGCTTGTATGTAATTATTTAAGGTTGTGAAGATGTGCATAGTTATTTTTCTAAGGGAGGCGGGGAGTAGCATCTAGGGAGAAATGTCAGAAGACAATAAGCTGAAAAATGTCTCACTCATTTTTGCTTATATGTATCTTTGGTTTAAGTTCTTGTTTTTCCCAGAATTAACAATTACCTCATCATTTTGTTTATTTGCTTAACTCTTCACCTACTAGTAGCTCAGCCACAGACTTACCAGTACAGTCACGCATATCAGGTTTCCTCCCAGATCCATTTTAATCTTGGGTATATCCCTCCTGAAACACTTCTCTTACTCTGATCTAAACTTACTGTTCTGAAGGACTGCTGCACGTGTCATCCTGGGATTTCTCTTCACTATTGTCTTAGGAGTTCCCTCCTCCTCATTTCCATGTTGATTCCTTCCTTGAATCTCCTTCTTCCTCTTTCTTGGATCTGGTGGAACATATTCTTTTTTAGCTTCCTGAGAATGAGTGCATAGGAAGCACATTTTTGGGGACTGTCTATGTCTGAAAAAGAGATAGAAGTCTACTCTACATTTATAGTTTGGCTAGACATAAAATTAAAGGAAATACTTCTTCCTTTTGAAGTCATTGATCATTGTCTTCCAGCTTCCAAATGATTATAGAGTAGTCTGATGTTCCAGAACCTATTTCCATATTACCTATTTGCGTATTACCTATTTCTTCTCTCTGAAGTGTATTTGATTGTCTTTTTCTTCTTGGTGTTCTGACACTTCAGTATTTGATGTTGTTTTGTTTTGTTTTGTTTTTGTTTTTAGGTAGGCTTAATGCCCAATGCAGGGCCTGAACTCAGGACCCTGAGATCAAGACCCTGAGTTGGAGAACTGTGCTGAGATCAAGAGTCAGATGCTTAATCAACTAAGCCACCCAGGTGCCCCAATATTTGATATAGTTTTGAGTGGGTCTTGCTTTATTTATTGGGATGCATACTTGATGATCACACAGCGAATGTAGAAACTTATATTCTTCAGTTCTGGAAATTTTTCATTTCTTTTATAATTCTTATTTATTCTTTAATTTTATCTATTTGTTCTGTTTTCTAAGAGATTTTCTCAACTTTATCTTTCAATTCTTTTTTTAAAATGTTTATTTATTTTGAGAGAAAGAGAGAGTGCACACCCACATGCACACATGTATGCAAGACAGGGGAAGGGGCAGGGGGGGTAGAGAGAGAATCTCAAGTAGGTTTGGCACTGTCAATGCATAGCTCAATGCAGGGCTCGATCCCATCAAGTGGGAGATCATGACCTGAGCCAAGACCAAGAATTGGGTGCTCAACCAACAGAGCCTCCCAGACACCCATTCAATTATTTTTAATGCATTACTTACTGGTGCTGTTGTATATTTAACTTCCAAGAATTCTTTGTAGTTCCTTTTTATTGCTTAGAAACATCCTGATCATTCATCTCTTAGAATATTGATTACAGTTTTTATTGTATCCTTTATATTTTTGAAAGGATACCTGAACAATATGCTATAAAAAATATACTTAGTATGGAGTTATTGATAGTTCCAGAGAGAGTGAGATATGGGCGATACAAGTGTATAACATTGGTTTTACTCTTTGGAAGGGCAAAATCTGTTTTGGGAAATAAGATATATTCACATGAAATACTGAGAATATAAGTCAGTTAATAATTCATACTAAATGAGTGGTATAAGCAATAACTTATAAAAATTCAGATGAGGAAAATCTTTTTGTATGAGATAATTGAGGAATTAAGCTATATTAGCCTAATTGAAATCATAGGCTGATTGTTACCTCAAGCTTAAGAAATCCAAAAAATATATCTCTAACTCTCAAAATTATTATTCTTTAAAATTTTTTTTAATTGAATCATAGCTAGCTACCATAACAGCAAAGTTGGTACTATCTTTGACTTTTACCCAGATTTATTTACTATTACCTCATCTGTCAAGTCTTACTGATATTATACACTCCTTTTCTATTTCATTTATCTGTAGCCACCCCCTTGCTAAGTCTTTATCACCTTACTGCTAGTGTGTATCATCATTCTAATTATTCCTCAGCCTATGGGTTTTTTTTCCCCTAAATCCTCATATTCCATAGAAATAAGTCAATAAACAATATCTACAACTTTTTAATGAAGATATAAGAGTGTAATCATGTTACTCAGAAAGAAATTTGGGGATAAGGAACTAAAGAATACCTAGGAGTATGGAACTGCTTCTAAAGAACAGGACTCAAAAGTGTGGAGGGATAGAGCAGAGAGAATTGCTTTGTTTTTATATAAACTATTTGACTTTTAAGCCTAGTCCACCTTGCTTTTATTTTGTTGATGGTGCTACTAAAAATAATTTGAAGGTTCTTTATTGTTAGCTGAACCAAAATTGGGTCAGAGCAGATTGCACAGGCTTGGCATATATACCTTTATTTCTTTTCTCTTAGCTTTCTACTCAAGATATGGTGGTGAAATTTTGAGTTAAAATCAAGTGTTTCCATGTAACTCAAATTGCGCTGGCTCTGGCCCTCATCTGCTTATGCAGAAATTCCAGCCTCCTGCAAAGTACATCCCCTGTTTAATTATTTCTGAGAGCCCCCATGAGGAGTCCCACACCTGTTCAGAAACAAATCCAATCCTATGATATTCTACCAGGTGCTGCTTCTACTCCATGCTGCTTTACCAGATGCTAGTCTGTCCTGGTGGTATTAAAGATGTATGATGGTGAATGGAGGAAAATGACCTTGTTTTCCCTTTATTTTACCTCTACTATGCTAAGTATTGTTGAAACATTTCTTTTTTTAATTTTACTTATGTAGTTTTTTTTTTTAATTTTTTTTTAACGTTTATTTATTTTTGAGACAGAGAGAGAGCGAGCATGAACGGGGGAGGGTCAGAGAGAGAGGGAGACACAGAATCTGAAACAGGCTCCAGGCTCTGAGCAGTCAGCACAGAGCCCGACGCGGGGCTCGAACTCACAGACCGCGAGATCATGACCTGAGCCGAAGTCGGCCGCTCAACCGACTGAGCCACCCAGGCGCCCCTTTAATTTTTTAATGTTTGTTTACTTTTGAGAGAGACACACACAGAGCGTGAGTGGGGGGCGCGGGGAGCAGAGAGAGAAGACACAGAAACCCAAGTAGACTCCAGGCTCTGAGACAGCTCAGGCTCCACATAGAGCCTGACATGGGCTTGAACTCATGAACCATGAGATCATGACCTGAGCCGAAGTCAGATGCTTAACCAACTGACCCATCCAGGTGCCCCACCTATGTAGTTATTTTTAAGAGTGGGACCTAAATTTGGGTACAAATAGAGTCTAGCAGGAATGAATTCAAGGAATATATTCCATCACCTTCAACTCAAAATCCCTACTCTTCTGGTCTTAGGACAATGGTTAAGATTTTGTTATTGCCTCACATAATGTCTTAGGACCTAGCTCTTCAAACACACTCCTACCAGTTTGCTAGATATCTCTCAACTTTAATACAGTTATTCTCCAAGTGTGGTTTTTGGATTAGTAGTAGTAACATCACCTGGGAACTTGTTAAAAATGAAAATTCTTGGGGCACCTTTGCTGGCTCAGTTGGTGAAGCATGTGACTCTTGATCTTAGAGTCATGAGTTTGAGCCCCACATTGGGCGTAGAGCTTACTTAAAAAGAAAAAAGAAAAGAAAAGAAAAGAAACTCTGTGTGTAAAGTCCAGTGACACAAAGGACTGTGTTTTAACAAGACCTCTAGATGATTCTGATTCACAATGAAGTTTGAGAATTGCTATTCTAGCACTAAGGGAAGCATCTCTTCCCCACCTTTATGACAAATAAATAAACCTTAGTGCAATCCCTATCAAAATAACACCAGCATTGTTTACAGAGCTAGAAAAAACAATCCTAAAATTTGTATGGAACCAGAAAAGACCCCAAATAGACAAAGCAATCCTGAAAAAGAAAACCAAAGACATTACAATTCCAGACTTCAAGCTGTATTACAAAGCTGTAATCATCAAGACAGTATGGTACTGGCACAAAAACAGACACATAGATCAAAGGAACAGACTAGAGAACACAGAAATGAACCCACAAACATATGACCAACTAATCTTTGACAAAGCAGGAAAGAATATTCAATGGAAAAAAGAGAGTCTCTTCAGCAAATGGTGTTGGGAAAATGGGACAGCGACATACAGAAAAATGAACCTGGACCACTTTCTTACACCATGCAGAAAGATAAAATCAATATGGATGAAAGACCTCAATGTAAGACAGGAAGCCATCAAAATCCTTGAGGAGAAAGCAGGCAAAAACCTCTTTCACCTCGGCCACAGCAACTTTTTACTCAACATGTATCCTGAGGCAAGGGAAACAAAAGCAAAAAGGAACTATTGAGACATCATCAAGATAAAAAACTTCTGCATGGCAAAGGAAACTATCAGCAAGACTAAAAGGCAACTGACAGAATCAGAGAAGATATTTGCAAATGACATATCAGATAAAGGGTTAGTATCCAAAATCTGTAAAGAACTTATCAAAATCAACACCCAAAAAACAAATAATCCAGTGAATAATTGGGCAAAAGAGATGAATGGACACTTTTCCAAAGAAGACATTCCAAAACTGCTCAACATCACTCATCATCAGGGAAATGCAAATGAAAACCACAGTGAGATAGCACCTCACACCTGTCAGAATGGCTAACATTAACAACTCAGGCAACAACAGATGTTGATGAGGATGTGGAGAAAGAGGATCTCTTTTGCACTGCTGGTGGGAATGCAAACTGGTGCAGCCAGTTTGGAAAACAGTATGGAGGTTCCTCAAAAAGTTAAAAATAGAACTACCCTATGACCCAGCAATTGCACTACTAGGTATTTATCCAAGGGATACAGGAGTGCTGTTTCGAAGGGGCACATGCACCCCAATGTTTATAACAGCATTATTGACAATAGCCAAAGTATGGAAAGAGCCCAAAAGTCCACCGACTGACAAATGGATATATATATATATATATATATATATATATATATATATATATATGTATATATATATATATATAATATTCCATTAATATTATATTAATATTCCATACACATACGCACATACACACACAGTAGAATATTACTCTGTAATCAAAAAGAATGAAATCTTGCCATTTGCAACAATTTGGATGGAACTAGAGTGTATTATGCTAAGCAAAATAAGGCAGTCAGAGAAAGGCAAATATATGATTTCACTCATATGTGGAATTTAAAAAACAAAACAGATGACCATAAGGAAAAGGAAGCAAAAAAGATAAAAACAGAGAGGGAGGCAAACCATAAGAGACTCTTAAATACAGAGAACAAACTGAGGGTTGCTGGCAGGGTGTTGGGTGGGGGATAGGCTAAATGGGCATTATAGAGGGCACTTGTTGGGGTGAGCACTGCATGTTATATGTAAGTGATGAATCAGTAAATTATATTCCTGAAGTCATTATTATGCTGTATGTTAACTAACTTGGATTTAAATTTAAAAAAATTAAAAAGTAAAAGTTACTGTAGTATAAAAAAATAAATAAACCTTAGCAAAAGTAAAAGGCTTCTAAATTCACCTTCTATAGCCAATTTTTAATTACTTTCCTAGGACTCCACAATGCTTCAAAGTTAGTCTTTTGGCCATTTTTTCTATATATTCTCCTTTGAGGAGTGTGTGTGTGTGTGTGTGTGTGTGTGTGTGTGTGTGTGTATACCTTCAAAGTCATGTCGAAACCATATTTTGTTATCCTGATCTCAAAATGCTTCTTTGTTCTTGTCTTTCCCACATTTCTCCACCTTCATATCAGTCTCTGTTACTTAGGGTTAAAACACTCAAGTACTTCCATTTAGTTTCCTCATAGTCAACAAGTCCCCTTTTTAAATTTAAAATGTTTAATATAAGTAAATATTGTGCTTTTCTAGTTAAAAAGATTAGCAAACACTTATGAGCAAATAAAGAAAGGAAAAGCCACCTTTCAGCATGCTGTGTGGAATGAAGTATTAGAGAGAACACTAGTGATACTTCACTGCATGTATATCCTCCTCAAACCTTTCTAGGCGTCTGAACGCATACATATTTTTGTGAACAAAAATTGGACCATTCTGTGGGGTGCCTGGGTGGCTCAGTCAGTTAAGTGTTTGACTCTTGATTTCGGCTTAGGTCACGATCTCATGATTCGTGAGATCAAGCCCAGCATTGGGCTCTGCACTGATATCAATATATTGTGAACTGTTATCAATATATTTTGAACACTTGGAGTGCCTGGCTCGGTCAGATGGTAGAGCATATAACTCTTGATCTTGGGGTTGAGAGTTCAAGCTCCACGCTGGGTGTAGAGATTACTTTAAAAAATAAAATCTTTAAAGATACCTATCTTGTGAACATCTTTAGGTATTAATTTATATTCATCTACAACATTTCTAATGAATCAATAATATTCTGTTATATTGCTGAACCAATCCCTGCTTTTCAGACATTTAGATTGTTTAACCATTTTATGAACTTCACTGTAATCAATGTCCTTGTAACTGAATATTCCTTTTTTTAAAATTTTTAAAAAATTTTACTTACTTAGAGAGAGAGAAAGACCAGGGGAGGGGCAGTGAGATAGGGAGAGAGAGAATCCCAAGAAGGCTCTCTGCTGCCAGCACAGAGCCTAATGCAAGACTCGAACTCAAGAACTGTGAGATCATGACCTGAGCTGAAATCAAGAGTCAGACACTTAACCAACTGAGCCACCCAGACGCCCCATCTGTATTCCTTTAATAGATTTCCACATGTTCAAGTCAAATCAGGATCTGACTTTTACTTCAGTATTTTATCCACTCATTGCTTTCCATTCTCGCTGGTGCTATCCTAGGTCAGTGAGCATGTTGGAGTAAACCTGCTAATTGATTTTGCTTTATTTTCCTTCAAGTACATTGTGTATATTGCTAGATTAAACAATGATTTTATTATTTCCATCTACCACTGAAAACCTTTAAAGGCACTTCCTTAACCACTAAATATCATGAGTTGCTCTAGCATTCAAAGCTTTTCTTAATCTATCCTCATTCTATGTAACTAGCCTTATCAATTACTAAAATGTAATAACCCTTTTTCTATACCATTTGAACTAATTATACCTATGCAAATGATTTGCTCATTTTGCTTCCTTAATTTAAAATATCTACTCTCTTTTTCTCTTAATTCCATATTAGCTTTCAAAGTCTACTCAGACTATGTCCAACTTTCTACCTCAAAACCCCCTGTTTTCAATACACCATTTAAAATACCATTATTGGGGCGCCTGGGTGGCTCAGTCGGTTAAGCAGCCGACTTTGGCTCAGGTCATGATCTCGCGGTCTGTGGGTTCAAGCCCCGCGTCGGGCTCTGTGCTGACAGCTCAGAGCCTGGAGCCCGTTTCAGATTCTGTGTCTCCCTCTCTCTGACCCTCCCCCATTCATGCTCTGTCTCTCTCTGTCTCAAAAATAAATAAACGTAAAAATAAATAAATAAATAAATAAATAAATAAATAAAATACCATTATTGATAAGAAAAAAAAAAAGATTACCCTGCACGTTTGCAAAGACATCTAGTCTCTAATTAATTTGATATGTTTGGCCCAATGTAACAATGAGCAACATATAATATTGTGAATCTGAATAATTTTGGAGCTTAATGCATCCTCAGACATAATTTTTTTTTTTTTTTTTTTGCAAATGAGGAAACTGGGGCTGAAAGAAGTCCTGTGACTTACCCAAGGTGAAACAGTTCCATTATTACCACAGGTTGGTGCTAGAACAGAGTTCCTGAACTTTCAGTCCAGTGTTGCTCTGTTACAATGTAGCACACACATTACAACAGAGGCCTTGGGAAAGAAAGATTGATTTCAAAATACAAAAATGTCTTGACTTGAAAAATTGTTAAAGATGTGCTGTTTAGCTAGTTAGCATTAGATTAAAATATGATCCATTTAACTAAGCAAAATTGTATTAGTAATTGTGATGACTCCTCAGCATTTGAATTGTTTATTATAAGTTAGCTTTGGTTTTTTTTAATTTTTAAATGTTTTTAATTTTATTTTTGAGAGAGAGAGACAGAGCATGAGTGGGGGAAGGACAGAGAGAGACACACAGAATCTGAAGCAGGCTCCAGGCTCTGAACTGTCAGCATAGAGCCCGATGCAGGGCTTGAACTCATGGATGGTGAGATCATGACCTTAGTCAAAGTTGGACGCTCAATTGACTGAGCCACCCAGGTGCCCCAACATAGCTTTAAAAGAAACTAATTATATTTTAAACAATTTGGCCCCACATAAATGATTTGTTTGTTCATATAAAGTGTTTAATGCAAAGTGTTTAGTTTGTCTTATACCTTAAAATAAATGCTGACTAATATAGTGTTTATAATGGGTATGTCTTGTTATCTAGATTTCTAGTGCAAGTGTTTAAGTTTGGATAGACTTAAGAGAGATATGTGTTGGTATGAGAAATTAAAGCAATAACAATAGAGCAATTTTTAAAAAATAAAATTATTGAATTTTCTTATGTCTAATATTCACTTTCTTAATATTGAAAAAATTTCTAGATTCAGAATTAAATATTTTGTGAACAATTTGATGCTCTTTTCTTCAATAGCTATTGTTAAATCAATGGTGTATCTTACAATTGAGGGTATCTTAGAATCAAGGAAATATATCATCTTTTCTGTTTTCTGTATGTTGACATTGACTTACCAAGACAACCTGGTCTTTTACATTCACTCTATCCCTCATGTTTATTTAGGATGGTGATTGTCAAACTTCAGTGTGATTAATGCTCACATGAGGAGCCTGTTAAAATGCATGTTTCTGGGCTCCGAGCCCAAGAACTCAGATTCTCTCATTCAGAATTGGAGAAAAGCCCAGGAATCTGCAGTTTTGTCATGCATCCTAAGCGATTCTGATCCAGGTATTTCACTGGCCATACATTGAGAAACACTCATCTAGAACAATATCAGATAATAACCACGTGTGCTATTGAGAAGTAAAGTATAGTTGGTAATTGTTAATATGCATATAGTAAGAATTATGACTCATTTGGCTTCTAATTACAATAATGAACCTCTGTAATTATGTATTGAGTATCTACGGTGTGGTGCTTTGGGGCACAGAAGGGAATATCAAGCATGGTCACACAGAAGCAGCCTAAATAGTAGGAATTGTGATGAATGGAAACCACAAGACCTGGGACCAAAAGCTGGTCCTGCATTGACTAATTTTACAAGCTTCGGTAAATCAATTTACTTCTCTCAACATGAGATTTCACCTTTTGTAAAAGAAAAAAAGGCGGGGGGAAAAGAGTGAATGATATTGCTATGTTGCTTTGCAAATGACATGGGAACATATAGGAAAGCTCTTCTAACATAGTATTATTATTGTCATTGCCCTGAATTGGTTACAATCTTGTTAAGAAGACAAGACATAAGCATCTACAAGTGAAATAAAAGTATGACACTTGAGGCTGTATATAAGGCCTACTTATGAAGTGCTTCCCAGAACAATAAGAATTAAATAACCGTATCAATATAAAATGAATCAGATTAGGTATTTGTTATAGTTCCCTTACAAGACAGGATTCATTCCAGGTCTAAAAGAAGCAAAAGTGAGACTTAGAAATCTAATCGCAATCTGAATAAATTTAAAAAGGTTGTGGCCTAATCAATTATATTATTCCTGAAAAAAAATAATAAGAGAAAGAGAGATATTGGTCTATGTGGGGTCTAAAGAAAATCCCAAAATATAAGGGTTTGTCATAGTGCTTCCATAACCATCTAGGGTGGAGGTCACCTGAGCAGGTGGATGGCCTGGTTCCTGTCTAGTCCCTTGTCAGATTCTAATGTGGCATAGTAAGTTGGATAGTTGGATAAACTAGACAGTAAAATCATTTAATTAATTTCTTTTGCAATGATGCCTTGCTTACTAAGCTGCTTTTAATTATGATTTAGCCACTCAAGTGTTAAAAGATAAAAAAGGGAATGCAGTGGTTTGCTAACATGACTATGTAACTTGTAGAAAAATAAGGTGATGTTTCGGTCAAAACATGTCTCTTGAGAGTTTAACTCCTATGAATTAATCCTTGTCGGCTGATCAACTCAGGTTGCACTATGAAAAGTCAAGCTTCTGGATCTTCCAAACGGAGTAGTAGCTCCTGGACCATGGCAGTGATAATATAAATGGATTCACCTAGTAATTTAAAAAACTGGACTATAAGATTTACAGGCAGACAAATGCAGGCTAGAAGCCCGGTCCGCCTCTGTGTTCTCATTTGTGAAATGAGATATGTCTACTTCATAGTATCATTGTGAAGACTAAAGGGGATCATGTATGCAAAGTACCTATGGTGCTCTAAGGCACTATGGCAGGAATATTGTCTTGGTAGTGTGGAAATCTCCAAATCAGGAGCAGAACAAATATTTCTTGAATGAATGATCAGTAATTACCATTCGCACCCTGTAAGGTTTTTCTGGGTGCTCTCCGCTTTGCCTCAAAGCCTTTCTATCTCTGTCCTCTGTAATATCAGAATAATAATAATGAGAGTTTCCCTAAAGTAACAAAGGATTAACTGGAGATGAGTGATATAAATGATAAGTGTTTGGTTCTAAAATGTGATTGAGATTTGTGGGGCCCTTGGGATCTAGGAAAACACTTCAGGACTATTTGGAACTTGGTCTAGTTCTCAACAGAGGTCACAAACTAAAATTCTGACAGGAATAACACAGGCTGGGGTGACATTAGACCAGCCCATCCAAGGAGGGCAGCCTCTACCCAGTTTCAGCCAACTGAGGTTTTGCAAGAACTTAAGTCTGCTTAACCTCTCAGTTTTCACAGAAAATCCAGTATCTACGTTTTAACACAAAAGCTCCTAATTGTTGAATATTGATGTATAATTAAGAAAAATGTTTTTTATTGTTATTTTATTAATTTTTATTAGAAAAATTTTTTTAGAGAGAGGGAGAGCACACATGAGCAGGGGAGAGGGGTAGAGGGAAAGAGAGAGAGAATGTTTTTTTTTTTTTAAGTTTATTTTACTTATTTTGAGAGAGAGCATGAGCAAGGTAGGGGCAGAGGGAGACAGAGAGAATCCCAAGCAAGCTGGGCTCTGTCAGTGCAGAGCCAAACACGGGGCTCAAGCATGAGAACATGACCTGAGGTAAAACCAAGAGCTGGACACTTTACTGTCTAAGTCACCCTGGCTCCCCTAAGAAAAAACTTTTGACTACAAGTGAAACCAAACATGCCTCTGAGTCTAATTTGGCTTATGAACTACCAGGTTGTGACCAGAGCTTTAAAGGCTAAGTATTAGAAAAACCCCAGGCAACAATTAGATAAACTGAGGCATATTTAAAATTTTTAGGGGCGCCTGGGTGGCTCAGTCGGTTGAGTGTCCGACTCCAGCTCAGGTCACGATCTCGCACTCCGTGAGTTCGAGCCCCGCGTCGGGCTCTGGGCTGATGGCTCAGAGCCTGGAACCTGCTTCCAATTCTGTGTCTCCCTCTCTCTCTGCTCCTCCCCCGTTCATGCTCTGTCTCTCTCTCTATCTCAAAAATAAATAAACGTTTAAAAAAAATTTAAAAAAAATAATAAAAAAAAATAAAAATTTTAAAGACTATTTGAACAAAAATCAATTCAAATCAGGCAACAGATAATAATAATCTAGCAGATAGATAAGGGCTCAGAGGACCTCCATAAAATGAAGGACTTTTAGGGGCAAAAGGGAGTGGGAATAGGGAAAGTTCTACTAGGCAAAAAAGTGGGTTGGTTATTGCAAAATTAATTCCTTTAGGAGATGGTAGGAGCCTATCTGGCAGATTACCTAACTAGTGCTGATCAGGCATTTTCTGACTGTCTGGTTTAAGATTCCATTTCTGAGTAGCAACTGTAATTAAGTTTCAGGTTGGTGATGTGGGGCTTAGCATAAATGGCTCCATTGTGAGCCTGCTGTTTTGTTTTTTAACACACTGTATAAAAGGAAGGGAGATAAAGGGAACGAAAAACATAGGGAGGGGATAGTTTATGATGCTTTTCTTTTAAGAAAAGAATTAGGGAAGATATTAAATAAACAAATACAATACAGCTTAATAAAGCTACATTAGAAATAAATGGTATATATTAAATTTTGTCTAATGACAAAGTTAGGGGAGATTTAACAGAAAAGAAGCCTGAGCCATATTTTTAATAATATCTGTTTCTTTATGTTTGAAAGGAAATTGACATTTATCACATGTCTTCTAGTTGCATGCTCTACCAACTTGGGGCGCCTGTGTGGCCCAGTCAGTTGAGCATCCAAGTTCAGCTCGGGTCATGATCTCAGGGTTTGCGAGTTTGAGCCCCACATCAAGCTTGCTGCTGTCAGTGCAGAGCCTGCTTTAGATTCTCTGTCTCCCTTTCTCTCTGCCCCTCCCACACTCATGCTCACTCACTTTCTCTCTCTCAAAAACAAATAAATATTAAAAAAAAATAAATGCTTTAAGTTTTAAAAGCTATTTATTTATTCATTTATTTATTGTTTTAGAGAGAGAATATGCATGAGCAGGGGGGAGGGGCAGAAGGGGAGGGAGAGAGAGAGAGAGAGTGAGAGAGAGAGAGAGAGAGAGAGAGAATCTTAAGCAGGCTCCATGCTCAGCTTGGAGCCTGATGTGGGGCTCAATCCCATAACCCTGAGATATGACCTGAGCTGAAATCAAGAGTTGGACGCTCAACCAACTGAGCCATCCAGGTGCCCCTAAATGCCTTAAGTTTTAAATATCATTTTTCAATGTTCTCTTTCCCCAAAAGTGGATTTTCTAAGTCCTTTTCTTCTCTGATTCTTACACAGAAAGCAAAATCCTAGCACAAAAAGTGTCTTGGATATTTTGAGCCTAGTTTTATAGAATATATAGGATAAATGGGAGAGGCATTCCTCATGGAGGGAATAAAATGTGCAAAGATGTCAAAGAGGGAAGTGACACTTGTGTTTGGGAAGACAATTGCAGGTGAACAGCAGCATATTGTAGTGATTAAGCACAAAGTTTGGAGGCAGATTTAACTTTGGACATTGGCTCTGCTACAGAATAATCTCTATACCCAATGCAGGGCTTGAACTTACAACCCCAAGATCAAGAGTTACATTCTCTACCAAGTGAGCCAGCCAGGTGCCCCATTTTTTTTCCAAGATGGCAATTTATTTAAGTTCTTTAAGCTTTCATTTCCTTACTAACTGCCAGCTGTTACTGTTATTCTGGTTTTTGTCCTTGCAGCTTTTAGAAGATAAAGTAAGAAAAGAGAGCCATGAAAGATGAATCTGGCAAGGAAGGCAAAGACCAGATCATGAAGGCCTTGCATTTTATCCTGGAAATAAAAGGATATATATATGTATATTTTTTAAAAGATCACTCTTGTAGCAACGGGGGCAAAAGGACAATGAGCGAGTAATGTGAGACAGAGAGACCAGAACTTGGGCTGTGGCCATAGAGGTGAGTGGGGGTGGTTGACAGGATGGAGATTAAACATGTGACCCTACTGGAATGGGAGAAGAGTTAGGTGATTGCTTGCACGGGGTTGTCACTAACCAAGACAAAAAAGTTAGGAGGAAAACGTGGTTTGAGTAGGTTGATATAGGGGTTTGTTCGTTTTGGGACATGTTATATTTGGTGTACTGGGAGGGTTTGGCTAGTAAATGTTAGATAGGCAATAATAACAACACCTAAAATTTTGTAATTACATCTGCCAGGTAATATTCTTAGTGTTTTACATCTACCACTTTATGTAACTCTCACAGCAGCCCTCTGAGGTAGGTCTTAACTATTCTACCCATCGTAAAAATGTCCAAAGTCGGGGCGCCTGGGTGGCTCAGTCGGTTAAGCGTCGGACTTCAGCTCAGGTCATGATCTCGCAGTCCGTGAGTTCGAGCTCCGCATCGGGCTCTGAGCTGATAGCTCAGAGCCTGGAGCCTGCTTCCGATTCTGTGTCTCCCTCTCTCTCTGTCCCTCCCCCGTTCATGCTCTGTTTCTCTCTGTCTCAAAAATAAGTAAAACGTTAAAAATTAAAAAAAAAAATGTCCAAAGTGTGGAACAGGTGCCTTAACTTACTCAAGTTTACAGCTGGTAAATGCCACAACTAGGATTTGGTCTGGAACTTGGGACACAAGTATAGGAAAAGTGCTGTGTGCTAGGCACTGGGGTAGAATTCAGTATAAGAGAGACCAAGTGAGTCACAGACATTTGAGAGTAGTAAAAACTGATCATGCACGTGAAGAATGAGAAGACAAAAGAGCCAAGAATAAAGACCTGAGGACCACCAATATTTAAAGGATAAAGAGAAGAAAAAGCCCCGGGGAAGAGATGCAGAAGAAGGCACAGTTAAAAGTAGGAAGAAAAATCAGGAGTGAGCAGGGCCTTGGAAAACACTGGAGGAAGGAATTTTGACAAGAGGTGTTAACTGATCAAGAGGTCTAGTTAGATAAGGAGTATGGGTGTCCAGTGACACTGATAACAGATGTTTGATGGCTATGGCAAGATTAGCTTTCTAGGAATAGTAGGGGGTGGAAGCCAATTGCAGTGCACTGAGGTGAGGACCAGAAGTGAGAGACTGGAGTGACATGGGTTAGAAGTCCTGCCGCGTGTAAGCAAGAGAAAACAACTGTGTGAATCGGAGTGACAGTCATGGGAAGGGAAAGATTAAAAGCACAAGAAAGACATTTTTAGTGGAAGAATTAGCATGTGGTGACTGGTTCTGAGTAGATAAGGGAAGAGTCTGCGATGATTCTACCCTCTACCCCAGGTTTGGGAGAGTGGTGGTGCCATTATCAGAGACAGGAAGTTAACATATTGAATTTGGCATCACAGTGAGACATCCAGAAGGCAGTTTATTAGGAGTTGGAAGTTTAAAATGTAATTGTTGAAACATTTACCAGGATTGGCTTGAGTTGTGCAACAAGCATTTTCATGTAGTATTACTTGTGTAACATTCTGTATACAGACATACACTTGCCAAATTTCTCATTATTGCAGCTTGAGGATAACTTTTATTATACTGGTAGTATCAAAACTGTGTATTGCTGCTAAGGAAGTAATACTATTAATTGCTGCTTTTGAATGGATGTTTGAGTATTCATGGAAGGACTGTGATACTTATATATTCTAACTAAGTAAATGCTTACATACCAACTATTACCTTCCAGGCACTGTTATAATCACTTTATGGTGTTAACTAAATTTAATCATCAAAACAATTCCATGAGACAAATATTTTATCATTCCTATTTTATAAGGAAATATTGAGATTAGAAAGGGTGAAATAATTTGGCCAAAGTCATACAGCTTATACATGGGACAGTGGGGAGCCAAACCCAGGCAGTCTATAATGGTAAATCATCAGTTTCCCATACGTTTGCAAAATACCAAAAATGTGGTAAGTTAAAATTTTAAATAAAATAGCAGTTCAAACTTGTAACATTTTAATACCATTCATTATGAAGCTGGTCTTTTATGTATTTATGCTTTAAAATAAAAATGTGGGGTGCCTGACTGGCTCAGTGGGGAGAGTGTGTGATTCTTGATCTCAGGGTTATGGGTTCCAGCCCCACATTGGATACAGAGATTACTTAAAAAAAAAAATCTTAGGTGCTCCTGGGTGGCTCAGTCAGTCAAGAGTCTGACTCTTGATTTTGGTGCAGGTCATGATCTCACTGTTTGTGGAATTGAGCCCCATGCTGGGATCTGCTTGGGATCCTCTCTCCCTCTGTCTCTGCCCCTCTCCACCTCACAAAAATAAATAAATGAGGGGCACCTGGGTGGCTCAGTTGGTTAAGTGTCTGACTTTGGCTAGGTCATGATCTCGTGGTTCGTGAGTTCAAGCCCCAGGTCGGGCTCTGTGCTGACAGCTCAGAGCCTGGAGCCTGCTTTGGATTCTGTCTCCCTCTCTCTCTGCCTCTCCTCTCCTCATGTTTTGTGTCTCTTTGTCTCTCAAAAATAAATAAATGTTACAAAACAAAACAAAAAAAAACAAGTGAAGCCAAAAGATACCTTAAAAAAAAAAAGATTGTATTCCTTTTTTTTTTTTAAAGCAATTTCCCTTTGTGTCTTTCTTTCTTTTTTTAATTTTTTTAACGCTTTATTTATTTTTGAGACAGAGAGAGACAGAGCATGAACGGGGAAGGGGCAGACAGACAGGGAGACACAGAATCGGAAGCAGGCTCCAGGCTCTGAGCCATCAACCCAGAGCCGACACGGGGCTCGAACTCACGGACTGCAAGATTGTGACCTGAGCTGAAGTTGGATGCTTAACCGACTGAGCCACCCAGGCGCCCCTGTATTCCTTTTTTTTTTAAAGATTTTTAAAGTTCATTTATTTATTTTTCTAAGATTTTTTTTTTATGTTTCTTTATTTTTGAGAGAGAGACATAACATAAGCTGGGGAGGGGCAAAGAGAGAGGCAAACACAGAATCTGAAGCAGGCTCCAGGGTTTGAGCTGTCAACACAAAGCTTGACTTGAGGCTCATGAATCTATTTTTTTTAATGTTTATTTATTTTTGAGAGAGAGAGAGAGAAAGAGAGTGCATAAGCAGGGGATGGACAGAAAGAGGGAGACAGATGATCTGAAGCAGGCCCTGAGCCCAAGGTGGGGCTCTAACTCACAAACCAGGAGATCATGACTTGAGGTGAAGTCACACGCAATAGACTGAGCCACCCAGGTGCCCGAAAAGGGACACAAACTTAAGTTTGATATTCAGTGGTCATGTTGGTAATGCAAAATATGATTTTGGATTCTTTCCAGTTGAATTCAAAGAGAAAGTGTCATTTGCTTCTAACCATCATAAATCAATTATAAAAATTAATTTAAAATAATTATAATAAAACTAATTATATACTGTGCAACATGAAACATGCCGCAAGATAGTCGAATAACTGGAAAATCAAAATATAATTTTTGACAGCACGACCAAAAGAAAATAGTAATAAGCAAAGGTGATAGACAATGTAATGTTTGCAGGTAACTGTATCTTAAGAAATGGAAAAAAAGTTCATGAAACTCTGCCATCCTTTAAGGTTTTTGTTTTTTGTTTTGTTTTCTTGAGAGACCGAGAGAGAGAGTGCACAGGAGGGGTAGAGGGGGAGGGGAGAGAGAGAGAGAATCTCAAGCAGGCTCTGCATGGTCATTGAGGAGCCTGATGAGGGGCTTGAATTCACAAAAGGTGAGACCGTGACCTCAGCTAAAGTTTGACTCTTAACACACTGAGCCACCCAGGCCTCCCTGTCATCCTTTAATAATTCCATTTATTATTATTGTTGTTATTATTTTTACTTTTAAGTAGGCTCCACACCCATCTTGGATCTTGAACCCAAGATCCTGAGATTGAGTCACATGATGTACTGACTGAGCCAGCCAGGTACCTCATTATAAATGGATATGCTCTTTAAAAAAAATTTTTTTTTCCATGTTGATTTATTGTTGAAGGAGAGAGACAGAGCGTGAGCAGGGGAGGGGCGGAGAGAGAGAATTCAAAGCTCACAAAATCCAAAGCAGGCTCCAGGCTCTGAGCTGTCATCACAGAGTCCCACATGGGGCTTGAACTCATGAGCCATGAGATCATGACCTGAACTGAAGTCAGACACTAAAACAACTGAGCTATCCAAGCACCTTGATAAATGGAAGCTCTTAATGATGGCTTTGGAATTACTGACTGACTGTATTTATTAATGTTAGAGCAAAACTATAATAATGTATTTGTCAAACTGACAAAGAAGCATACTCTTGACTTAGGCAAAGGGTAACAAATTTAAAAAATATACAGCATAAAAAGTATAGGAATACCATTTTATTATTAATAATGATACTACTAGTATTTATATTTCCGAATTCAGCCTATTGAAACAGGATGCCAAATAGATAAAAGAATATCTAGTTAAATGCCATCAAAAAGTTGTAGTTAAGGGGCACCTGGGTGGCTCAGTTGGTTGAACATCAGACTTCGGCCCAGGTCATGATCTCCCAGTTCAAGAGTTTAAGCCCCACGTCGGGCTCTGTGCTGACAGATCAGAGCCTGGAGCCTGCTTCAGATTCTGTGTGTGTGTCTCTCTCTCTGCCCCTCCCCAGCTCATGCTCTGTCTATCTCTCAAAAATAAATAAAAACATTAAAAAAAAAAGTTCTAGTTGAGGGGCACCTACATGGCTCAGTCGGTTGGGTGTCCGACTTCCACTCAGGTCATGATCTTGCAGTTTGCGAGTTTGAGCCCACATCTGGTTCGCTGCTGTCAGCACAGAGCCTGCTTTGGATTCTCTGTCCCCCTCTTTCTGCCTCTGCCCTACTTGCATTCTCTCTCGCTCTCTCTCAAAAATAAATAAACATTTTTAAAAAGTTCTAGTTAATGAAATAAAAGTGCCCTTTCTCCCTTATTTGCCATATGAATATGTTCTGGAACTAGATAGTGGCGATGGTTGTACAGCAATATGAATGTACTAAATGCCACTGAATCATGTACTTTTATTCAACTTTATTTTTTCCAGCTTTATCAAGATATATCCAACATATAACATTGTATAAGTTTAAGATGTATAATGTGCTGGTTTGATACACAATATTGCAAAATAATTATCACAGTGGGGTTAGTTAACACCTCTAACACCTCACATAATTACCATTTCTTTTTTGTGGTGAGAACATTTAAAGTCCACTCTCTTCACAACTTTCAAGTATGTAATACAGTATTAACTATAGTCACCATGCTGTTCATTAGAGCTCCAGAATGTACTCATCTTATAACTAGAAATATGTGCCTTTTAACCAACATTTCCCTCTCTCTATCCCCAGCCCCTGGTAATCATCAATCTACTCTTTGTTTCTATGAGTTTGGTTTTTTTAGATTCCATATATAAGCATGATCGCACAATATCAGATCTCTTAGTTCATTTACCATAATGCCCTCAGAGTTCACCCCTGATGTGGCAAATGGCAGGATTTCCTTCTTTCTCATGGCTGAATAATATGCTGTTGTATGTATATACTATATCTTCTTTATCCATTCATCTATGGAGGGACACTTAAGTTGTTTCCATGTTGTGACTATTGTGAATAATTCTACCATGAACACGGGAGTGCACATTTCAATGTTCTGATTTCATTTTCTGTGGATGTATACCCAGAAGTGGGATTGCTGGATCATATGGTGGTTCTATTTTTTATTTTTTGAGGAACTATTTTCCATAATGGCTGCACCAGTTTACCTTCCCATCAACAGTGCATATGGGTTCCCTTTTCTTTGCATTCTTGCTAACACTTATTATCTCCTGTCTTTTTGATGATAGCCATTCTAATAGTGAGGATTGTGGTTTGGATTTGTATTTTCTTGATGATCAGTGTTGTACTGTTGGCCATTTGGATATCTTCTTTGGAAAAGTGTCTATTCAGTTCCTCTGCCTATTTTAAAATTTATTCTTTAGGATCCTGGCTGGCTCAGTTGGTGGAGCCTGTGACTGTTGATCTTGGGGTTTAATAAATTCACGTCCCATATTGGGTATAGAGATTACTTAAAAAAATCTTTAATAAAAAAGTTATTTTTTATTCAAGTATAATTAACATACAGTGTTATATTAGTTTCAGGTGTACAACATGAGGATTCAACAATTCTATACATTTCTAGTGTAATTAGTGGATCCTATGATAATTCTATTTTTAACTTTTTTTAAGATAAACAAATTTTTTTTTTAAGAGAGAGAGCAAGTGAGTGAGTAGGGGAGAGGGCCAGAGGGAGAGAATCTTAATAAGCAGGCCTGATGCAGGTCTGACCCTGGGATCATGATCCTGGGAGCATGACCTGAGCTGAAATCAAGAGTTGGATGCTCAAACCACTGAGCCACCCAGGTGCCCCAAGATTTTTAAAAATTTTAAGTAATCTCTACACCCAACATGGGGCTTAAACCTACAACCCTGAGATAAAAAGTTGCATGCTCTGCTAAGTCAGACAGGTGCCCCTATTTTTAACTTTTTGGGGAATCTCCATACTGTTTTCCACAGTGGCTGCACCTATTTTGCATTCCCACCAACAGTGCACAAGGAATCCCTTTTCTCCACATTCTCACCAACACTTGCTATTTCTTGTGCTTTTGATTTTAGCCATTCTGACATAAAGTAATACCTCATTGTGGTTTTGTGTTTCTCTGATAATTAGTGATGATGAGCATATTTTCATGTGTTTGTGGGCCATCTGTATGTTTTCTTTAGAAAAATGACTATTTGGGTCCTCTGCCTATTTTTAAATTGGATAATTTGTTTCTTTGCTGTTGTGTAAATTCTTTATATATTTTTTATTTGCAAATATCTCCTCTCATTCTATAGGTTGCCTTTTCATTCTGATTGTTCATTACCCCGTGTAGTTTGATGTAGTCCCACTTATTTGGCTTTTGTTGCCTGTGACCAATGTCAAGGAGCTTTTGCCTTGTTTTCTTCTAGGAGTTTCACGATTTCACGTTCTATGTTTAAGTCTTTAATCCATGGACTAGAAGTTTGAAGAACCAAAGCGAGTTACTGAGAAACCACACATGAGCTTCAAAGAAGTTGGGGTGAGGACGATAAGAGAGTTTTCCTCAGAGATGTGAAAAAGAGAGTGGTAAAGAGGACATGCTTTGGGCAGGTGATTGAGGACCATGTGATTTAAGCTGCACGCATTTAGAATGGCCAAAGCCTTATCTGCGACAAATTTTTAAACAATTCAGAAAAAATGCCATAGGCTACGTCTTTCCTTTCTGGGCTTGAAGGTTTTACATCTGTTTTGATCACTGGTGGCTGTCGCTTGTTGGGACTTTGCTTTCGTTTACTTGGGTGATGTCGTGCACCACCCGAGGCAGAAAAAAAAACGAAATACAAATCTCCCTTTCATGCGAAGTTAAGACAAAAGCGGCCTCTTAACATCCTTCACTCTCCAGTTTTAGCCTTGGGGACGGTCATTAGCAGCGATAAGAACTAGGGAGCCCGGTTAGCTCTGCGGAGCTGCTCTCTTGTTGGAGGGGCGGGACCAGGAGAAACCCCGCCTCCCAAACCCAATCCCAGCTCTCCGCCGGCGGACAGGAAGCGGCGGCAGGCCTAGCAGCCCGGGAACCGGGCCCCGTGCGCATGCGCCCGCCCCTGGGGTGCCTGGGGGAGGGGGAGGGTCGGGAGGAAGGGGTGCGGCTGGGCCTGCTGGTTGGGCACCGGTGCGTCACGTGGTGAGGAAGGAGGCGGAGGCCCCAGGCTCGGGGGAGGGAGGTAGAGAAGAGGGAAGGAACGCGGGGAAGGAACGCGGGGAAGGGAGGAAGGAAACGAACGAGGGGGAGGGAGGTCCCTGTTTTGGAGGAGCTGGGAGCTTTGCCGGCCCCTGAAGTGGAGCGAGAGGGAGGTGCTTCGCCGTTTCTCTTGCCAGGGGAGGTCCCGGCTTCCCGTGGAGACTCCGGACCAAGCCCCTTCAGCTTCTCCCTCCGGATCGATGTGCTGCTGTTAACCCGTGAGGAGGCGGCGGCCGCGGAAGATGGTGTTGCTGAGAGTGTTAATTCTGCTCCTCTCCTGGGCGGCGGGGCTGGGAGGTGAGGCACGACCCCGAACGCCGGGGACGCCTTGACCACCGCGGACCGCGCGGCGGCAGCGGCGGCCGGGTCGAGCGGAGCCCAGTCGCGCCGCGCGGCGGGCGCGTCAGTCAGCCCGGCCGGCCGGCGGCGCCACTCCGGCGCGCAGCACTCCCGGCTCCCTATTGTCCCCCGCGCCCCGACCGCGTTCCCTTCCGTGGCGGGCCGTGGAGGCTCCGAGCCTCCGCCGAGGCCTTCCCTACCCCCACTGCCCCGGCGCCACGGGAGGCGGGGGTCGCCTCCCAGAGAAATAGTCTGGAGATCCGAGTCGCCGGGCGTGAGCCGTGGAGCCCAGGCCGGGGGCTCCATACCTCCAGCCTGCTCGCCGGGTTGCCGGGACTGGCAGTCGCCGCGGGGCCGGCAGTCTTTGCCTCCCTCCTTCCGTCCCCAGCCTGTGCCCGGTGGGGGATTCTGGAGTCCGCTCCACCGCGGGGAACCGCCGCGCAGGCTCGTGGGAAGTTGCGATGTGTGCGGCGGGGCTGATGTATTGTTCTTTACCCCGCTCGACGATCCAGACTGACCCGGTTCTGCAGAGGGGCAGCCCGTGGAGGGGTAACAGTGGTCCCCTGCTTGTCTGAGACGAGTCGCTTCCGCTGTCGATAGTGCCCTGCCTCTGCCCGAGTGTTTGGAGACAGCTCTCAGGAGGGTGTGTTTATGCTCAGTGAAAACATTCTGTTGCCCGGGGGAAAGGGTTTGGTGGGGAGAAAGGTAAGCCGTTTCGGGATGTTCTTTGATCTGCAGGTTGGATTGTGTCTGTTAGAGGGACACTCCCTGGGTGACCCACAACTTGAGTTTTCTTAAACTCTGAGGTGGAGTAGACGAACAGTAGTTAGTGGGTTGTCAGACTGTAGCAACTATCCCACCCCGCAAATTGGAGTTAAATTTACCGTAAGCGGATACTTTCTTGATAACTCGGGTTTTGAAGACGATTTTTATTTCCAGCGTATCCTAGGACCGGCTGCATTGTTTTGTTGTTGTGTAAAGGGCTTCATTTCAGGTAAAGTTTTTGACTTTGCCCAAAGTATACTTAAAACACCTCAAAGTGTGTTTAAAAGCACTGAATTAAAAAAAATTCCCGGAATGCTTTGGATGAGTATAACCTAATGTGATCACTTAGAAAATGCTGTATATTTTAAGTAGTGCGTTGTTTCTGTTCTTTGTCACTTCAACTTGGCGATTGCAGAGCCAAGTGTATTTTCGACTCGAGTTCTACTTAGTCGGAGAATGATACTTTGTAGGTACACATTTGTTGTAGTTTGTGGTGTTTTTTTGTTAGATACATATTTTAGATTAAGAGCTTCTAGTAGATGTTTAGTTTTAAGAAGTATCATGTGCTACAAACTCTTATAAGGGCCTTTTCACTTAACATTTGTATTTACGTTCTGTATGTGGCTTCCAACAAATCATTTTTCTGTCTGTTCTATTTGTGATTATAGTCAGGTGTTGGAGTCTTGATTTCTAGAAGGTGGTAAAAAGTAAGACAAACACATGAGGTACTTTAAACTGCTGAGGAGTGGTAATATATAAAATGACTTTTGTTTTTAAGGAATGAAACAGTAAGAATAGAAACTGGTGTAGCCTGATGGTTGAAGAAAAAGTGAATTAACGGCATAATCTTTTTGGGTTAAGACCCTTCTTACACAAAAGTCTAAATTCAAAACTCTCGAGTCATTCAGAAAGTATCATTGCATTAAACATTAAAAGGTTACTTACTTTTTGATTTTTTTATGTTTATTTTAAGCAGAACTTAAAGACACTAATAAGAAACTTCCATTTTAAAATTAGCATCAAGATTGTAGACTTTGGGCATATGGAGATATTTGTGATTTTATTGTGATAGGAACTACCTTTAAATATGAATTTGAGCTATTTATATTTATGGTCAAGTTTGTAAGAAGTTTATATGATGATGATACACAGAATAGAATACATTCAAATTAAATGTACTTGTTTTAGCATATGAAAGAAATGAATATGTTTATGTATATTAGGAGAAGTTAGATTTAACTTTGGATTTAACTTTATAGATCACTTTTACGTTCTTAATAAATGGTTTTAGTTGCTTCCCCCATTTTGATTTGCCAATCATTGTTTTGCATTAATTTTTTCTTTTAATATGACAAGTGGAAAGTTGGAAGAGAGAATGAAAGTGTTTAGAATCCTAAAACTTCAGCTTTCCTAAGGGTGTTCATTTCTAACATATGTCTCAGTCTATTGTATTTGTAGGAAGATCCCGTAAAGTTTCCAGAGTTAGTGTCTTAACAGACATGTATTCAAATGTATACATAAAAATCTTTTCTTTATTATTCGTAACGGTAGTAGAAATTTATTGAAACTATTCTGAGTAAATATAGTGCAAGGAATTTTTATGTATGTGTGAATATTACTTTTTAACACAAATATTTTGGAGAGTTGTTGTCTTTTCTCTTTTTAAAAATTAGTGTGTTTGAGAGGAGCAAAGATATTTTAGCTCTAGCAGTATTCAGTCCAATAGTAC
Source organism: Panthera tigris (assembly GCF_018350195.1). Lineage (NCBI taxonomy): Eukaryota > Metazoa > Chordata > Mammalia > Carnivora > Felidae > Panthera > Panthera tigris. The sequence goes on from NC_056665.1 coordinate 45,896,458, forward strand.
TTGATGAAATTATATATGAAATGAAGTTTAGAGTGTGGCATGTTTTTTTATATTTAAAAATCCAGTGTAAATGATTTGCTTTGTACCATGCATTCTCTAGAAATAAGTTTTCTGGAAGTTTGGCCAACAGTATTAAAAGTATCAAAGCTTAAGCTTAAGCAATTTCTCTCACTTCTATAAGGGTCTATGAAATTAATGAGAGACAGATTTTTTTTTTTTTTTTGGTCTCTGTCTTTAAGAGTTCTGACTGTTCATCTTTTTAATTTGAGATTGATAATCCAGTTAGCTGTATCATCTTGAGGCCCATTCAAGTCATGCCCTACATTAACTATGTCTTCTCTGTACAGGGGCTCTCTGAGTAGCAGGGGTTGAGGGAAAATGGGCATAGCAGGCACCTTTGTTTCCTGATGTTCTTTTTATAACTTGTTTAAGATCTGGGGTGTTTCTTATCTGATCTCTTTTACATTTTACAAAGAACTTGCAGGGTTAAGGAGGGGGAGGAAGGGACATTTCTCTGATGTCTTTTGTGTGTCTGATACTGTGTTAGGAGTTTCACTTGTCAGCATTTATGAGAGAGTGGTGATATTTTACAGTTGAAGGAATAGGCTTGATGAAATAACTTCTTGAGCATCATCCACCTGCTGAGTGGTGAATTAGATCTTCAAACCCAAGCCAGCTTAACCTCAAAGCCTGAACTTTTTACCCATTGCCCCCTCATAGCCTTTTTGAAAGCAGTTTTCACATATTAGCTCAAAGGTGGCCCCTGGACTAAAACACCTTAGAGATGTGTTTTGTTTGATTTGCGGTGTCTTTAGATTTCAGCTAGTTCTCAACATTGAAAAATTGGGAAATTTCTCAATGAAATTTGTGAATTTCTGGAATTTGGGGGGAAGAATTGGAAACCCCAGGCTCTTCTGGGCCGCAGTCCCATTGTCTGTAGCAGAGTGGTAGAGAGCAGTAGCTGTTCTTTTTAGACTGGGCATGTGCTACCAGTCAGTGCAGTTACTATCAGTGCAGTTACTGGTAATACACTTGGCCTGCTTCACTCATTTTTGTTACTGGTGTGGATCCTGTGAGTATGCTGTTTGCATCTCTGCCTTGGCTTCATCTTGCATAGATGAACCCAATCTTTTAAAAATATTTTTTTGACTGTAACCTCTTATCCAACTTTTATTATATTTTTTTGTAATTCTTTATTTCTTCAGTAGTCTTAAAAATTTGTTAAAAGCTTTGGCATACACAGTGCTTTTTTTTTTTATGTACCATTAGATTATTTGGTATTAAAAAAATTCCTGTTTCCATGATAACAATTTGAATTTTTTTTTTTTTTTTTTTTTTTTTTGTAATTTGTTTTTTAATGTTTGTTTATTTTGGAGAGAGAGAGCACGAACAGGGAGGGGAGGGACCCAGAGAGAGACACATAATCTGAAGCAGGCTTCAGGCTCTAAGCTGTCAGCACAGAGCCCGATGTGGGGCTTGAACTCACGAACCATGAAATCCTGACCTGGGCTGAAGTGGGATGCTTAACTGACTGAGCCACCCAGGCACCCCAACAATTTGAAGGCCTTAAAGAATGATGGTTATAATTTTTCTGAATCACTTTATTTCAGTGAGCAAATAAGAAACCATTTCTTTTTCTACTTGGATGAGACTCAGAAAAAAGTGGTTGAGGGTCATGTAAGTAAAAACTTAGGCTTCCTTTCTTTTAAGGACAGGTTATAAACATAAACTCTGCCTTTGAATTCATAAAATGAAATGGAGTAATACATTCAGCAATAAGCTACATGTTCCAACATTGTTGGGAGATGACAGTGACAGGTTCACATATGGGAAGATTCCAAATAACAAGTCTCTGGGACTTAGACTTGTAAAATTTGGGCAATTTTTGATGGAAGTTTTTCTAAGATGTATTACACATTTACTGTGTCCTTAAAATGGGCTGACTTTAATCTTTTTTTAAAGGATTGAGGATTAGTATAAAGAACAATTGTTCTTGTTCTTGGTCTGTATTGTCATTTCTGGTTTTTTGTTTTTGTTTTTAATTTTCCCAGAAGCAATTGAAATGGGTATTCTAAGTGATTGTGCTTTTTATTTTTGTACCTAGTTTCAATAGTATTTCCAGCTTTTTCGTTAGATTTCCTGACTTTCTTGCAAACTTTTAGGATATCACCTTCTAAATAGTTGTTCCTAATACATTTTCTGTGGGAAACTAAATAACTATACTTGATACATTTACACACAAGGTGGAATGAATAAGTTCTGCATCTTCTATGGAATACATGTACATGAGCTTTGTATATATACATATATATGTGTGTGCGTGGGTGTTTATATATGTATATATGAAAAATATCTATCTATCTATCTATCTCTTTTAACATATGTGTTTGGTTTGGGGAGTTTAGTGTTGGGGTTGTCTTGTTCTGAACAATTAGGATGATGTTGTACCAATGTATTTTGCTAGTTAAAGAGAGGCAGGGTAGAATGAAGAGAGAAAAATGATGAATAAAGGAAGACACAATAATAAAATGCACACTCATATGGCTACAGGTAGATCATTTCCTAGATTTGAATCATGAGTACTGTGGTTCAAAACTAATATACTAGATTGTTGATATTAACCACATCTTAATATAGGCAATTGCAGTAGTCTCTGCAGGAATGTAAACTGCAAGTTAAGACAACTGTTCTCTGTGTTTAAAGAAGCAGTTAGGTAAAAGGTAGGTGACAGAGGCTCCCCATACTATCAGACTGTGTTTTATTGTTTGCAGTAAGTAACTGATGTGTGTTACATATGGTTTCAGTGACTTTGTGATTTGCATAAAGTTAAATTTGTCTGCCTTTGAATTATATCGCATTCAAATGGTTAGAAAACTTTTGCCAAAGTTGGAGGTATATTTTTGGAATGGTCTAGCATAAAATATATATGTGGAGTAACAAAAATGGAATTTGTGTGTGTAGAGAAGTTGGGGGGCAGGGCTAGCATAGTCGTTGGTTAAAGCTGCCAACACAAGTTTCAGTGAGAGGCCTGTGTGGCCACTAATGGGGAGATAAATTGTATATATGAAAGAGTGTGGACAGAAAAACACAGTGTTTTCAAATCTGAGCCCCAAGTCACAGGGCAGACATTCCAAATTCTAGGAATTGATTTGTATTTGGACTGTTTGCACATGGGCAACTCTCTGTGATATGCTTGGGTAAAGAGCCCCAGATTTTTTTTTAAAGAGGAATTGATTTATTTAATGATTGTTAGTGATTCTTCCAAGCAACTCTAAAATGGCTGCTTTTTGTGAATAAAAATCCAGTAATTCTAATTAATTTAGTTGTCAATTTTTATACTAGGTAAAGAAAGCAATGTTATAATAAGAATAAAAGGAAAAACTAATAATCCTACCAGTTTGATTCCCGTGAGGGCAGTAACATTGCTATCCTGCTGTGTGAAGGCTTTGCCTTGGTACCAGTAGGGACAGTCCTGTCTCACTAGGTTGCAGGAAATAGCAGTACTGAGAATAGTTCTTAGAGAATGTAGACTCCTTTTGATACTGGGTGAATTCATTCTGAAGCTATTACAATTCCAAGTAAACAGTGTGAGAACGTGTACAGTGAGAACATTGCTGTTTAGTCACCAGTTTATTGTAGTCTGTGGTTAGTAGGAGTCGTGAAGCTACAGTCTTGAGTGAGGAGTAAAAAGCACTGAGTTTGTCAGCGTAGACAGAAATGCCAAGATATAAAAATACAGTTCCAATTATGTATTGTAGTTGCAGTTGAAATGAGGATTTATTAAGCTAAAGGAACATTAGCCAGTTGGGGAAAGCTTTTTGAGAAAAGGGAATGACATAACAGTCTAGTAAGGTTCTTGTAGGCTTATTTGCCTGGAACGGAGAGTCCATGGCAGGAAATGAGAAGTGCTAACTGGGCCATGATAACCAGGACTCCAATTATTCATATTCTAGGCCATGATAACTGCAAGGTAGAGTATTATGGAATGTTGGTTGGAATCCATGTTGAGAAGGTGCGATATGATACAGTAGGGGATACATTAGCTGCTTGATGAATTATGTGTTTGAGTCCTTGATTAGGGTAGTAATTGTAGAAATAAATAAGGATAGAACAAGAAATCTCACAGAAGAAAAACTGGTAAAACTTGGCGGAAGTTTAAAGTGAAGCTAACAAAGTTTATTGAGGGCTCACTGTTGAATGCACATCTCAGAGGCTGTTGCACTGGAGAGAGTATGGTTTTATAAAACTTAGAGGACCTCAGTGTTTGAAGTTGAAAATAAGACATCGTAAGATTTTGAATCTAGATAGGTTCTAGTGTGGGATGTATGTCAGAGTCTGGGATTTTGTCTTACTTGCAAAACTAATAATTTTGTTGGATATTGGTTAAAAGTTTGCACAGTCTTTCAGAAATATGTGGCTCATCATATGGGAAGCACTGCTCCAGATAGTTGCAAGGTAGACGTTTGGTGAATTTGGAGTGGAGGGGAGGGTTAAATTTAAAGATACATTAGCAAGTATATTTTTACTTTGCAAGTATATGTTTACTCTCAAGTTGGAATTAGCCTCTCTGGTTCAAGAATATGCTTGATACTCTTGATATTATGTGAATTATGAACTTCCTATTTCAGAGATAAAGTAGGGAAAAGAATGTGATCTTTGCATTTGAGTCAAATGTACATATATGATTTTTCGAGCAGAATTGTCTTTCCATTTGCCTTTGCTTGCATTGATAATGGCAAGGCATACTCATAAACGTATTTGAACTTTGGATTTAGTTTTCTTAAGACTATAGATTTAATCCTATACTTATGAATTGAGTGGGATATTAATTTGCTACCTCTTTTCTTAAGAATTAATTGAGTGACTTAGTTGGTTAAGCGTCCAACTTCGGCTCAGGTCATGATCTCATGGTTCATGAGTTCGAGCCAGGCATCGGGCTCTGTGCTGACAGTTCAGAGCATGGAGCCTGGTTTGGATTCTTTGTCTCCCTCTCTCTCTCTCTCTACCCCCTCCCTCCACTCACTCTCTGTCTCAAAAATAAATAAACATTTAAAAAGTTTAAAAAATAGTTTTAAAAGAATTAATTGGTATAAGTTTGTAAAAATGCTGGAGACTATGTTATGCAAATATTATTAAAATTATGTTGTTTCCAGGCCTACTTTCATTTGGAATCTATTAGTTTCAAAATACAGATAGATAAGATGTATTTCTGGAAATCGAAATGCTAGAAAGTTGATACCAAGCATTAGAAAATAGAATTTAAGAAAAGACATAATTCCTTCTCCCGTGCAGTTTTATAACTTTTTAATATTAATCATTCAATCTTTAAAAATGCTTATTATTATGAATTTGCATTGTAGTATTTATGCAGTTTTGTAGCCTTTAAAAAATTAACGTGTAAAGTGTATATGCAAAGCAGACACTGAAATATTTATCAGTGGTCTAGAGACAGTTTTGATTGTTACAAATGGAGGGATGCTACTGGCATCTAGTGGGTAGAGGCCAGAGATGCTGCTAAACATTTTACAATGCATGGGACAGCCCCCCACAACAAAGAATTACTGGCCAAAATAGTAGTGCTGAGGGTGAGAAACCTAACTCTAGAGGAAACTTGAGTCTTTTTACCTTTTTTTTTTTTTTTAAATTTCTGATCGCTTGCTGTCTTAATTGATTACTCAAGTTTCATAAGCTTCCATATTTCTATTCTGTTTAAACCTTTTTCTCCTAGTGTTCTATGCACTGTAGCTCTGAAAATTTTACTTTATCATTTATCTTCTAGCATTTCCCATTCTTCATTTTCCAGTTTGTGGTTGGGAAGTAAATCTGATTCTGTTAATTTATAATAGTGGTTGAATGACTGATAACTCATGAAGATTATTTAAAAACCAAACCAAACAAGTTGCTTGTTAACCCAGAACAGCCACAGATAGTAGGATTTTAGTTTCTGTGGGATAGTTTTGAGGGGCTCATCCAGTAACTTCTGCAATCAGAATTAACTTTTACAAAATATTTTCTTTGAAATTTGAACTCCTCAGTTCTTAAAAACTTTCATCTTTTTTTTTTTATAACTTCATTCCCCCTTCCTCTTATTATCATCATTAACACCTTTGGCAGAATTGCACGTCCAAATATCCTGGAAGGAGGCAGAGGCAGATGGGCAGATGGTTTGGGGTGTAATATGGGAGAAGGGTGAAGTAATGAGAATGGGTTTGGGATTAAGTGAGGGTGTGGGGTAGATCTATACCAACAGTACAGTTGTAGCTGAACCGTGTGTGTGTGTGTGTGTGTGTGTGTGTGTGTTTAGGTAGATTGAAAGTCACGGTGTCTTATATGGGTTATTCTCTGTACTTGTGTCTGCTCTTATTTGAAATGGTATATTCGCAGTCGGTTAAGCGTCCGACTTCAGCCAGGTCACGATCTCGCGGTCCGTGAGTTCGAGCCCCGCGTCAGGCTCTGGGCTGATGGCTCGGAGCCTGGAGCCTGTTTCCGATTCTGTGTCTCCCTCTCTCTCTGCCCCTCCCCCGTTCATGCTCTGTCTCTGTCCCAAAAATAAAAAAATAAAAAACGTTGAAATGGTATAAAGGCATTTCATTCAGTATAGAAATCTAAATTATATACATGTTCCCACTTTTGGATTTTTAAGCTGTATTTCATAAGTTAGTGGTAGAAATTTAATATATTAAGTACGTTTTAACCATTGATGTTTTGTGCCCTTTGTAATTAATTTAGCTTATAATGGACAAAAGAGCTACTTATTTTAACTTCTGAGCCAGCTAGCTTTATTATTTTAATTTTTAGAAACCACTTCATCTCAAAAAGTGGGTGTGTTGAAATATGCTTATAATTGTAGAACACACCCTACAATTGTGAACTTTTACTTAAAACTGTTAGGTGTAGATAGATGTTTCCTTGTAGGAAATGGTCTGACTCCTTTCTAGTGAAGAAATTGATAATGTGGCTTAAGTTTGAAGTCACATTGTTGAAGTAACTTTTCTGAGAATACAGTAAAGATACTTAAGTATATTGCTGAAATTAAGGACAGGATAGTTCCTGGAAGTTTAACTTTGTCATACAAGAGAACAGTTTCGTTAATGGTATTTAGTGCTTCAGGATCAAATACAAGAAGCATTGGTCAACACAGTATGATGTCTAAGACACAGTTGATGACTCAAGTTTCTCAGGAAGGAAATACACTTTTCTGTTGGGGAAAAATGCTCTTCGTACCTAATTTTAGAATTATACAAGTGAAAAGTCTGTTGAAAACAACTTGATTACAAGTAATTTTTCTGAGGAATGGAAATGTGCCAGCCTTAGCTTTTTCTTACACATCCTCCCATTTATTGTAATTGAGTTTTTCTGTAAATAGGGAGATCTGTAATGTCAGAACATGTTTGCAGAGTTTTCTTGTCCCGTTCTTAAAATTGTAGAATAACTTTCTTTGATATAGATAGAAAAAAAAGTTTGTTGTATAATAATTGCTGTTCCACACAAAGATAATGATATTGACCCACCATCAACAAGATATATTCTGATTATTTTTTAATCTTGATGTTAGTGAAATTTTCATCCTATGTGTTTTGCCCTATTCTTATATTTAATTTAGATTTAAACAGAAGATTGTAGGATTTGGATTCAGAAGTTGGAAAGGAAGCTTTTGTTTGTAGCCTCATTGTGGAAAGTAAGCAGAATATGGAAAATACTCATGGAATATAGAAAATATTTAATAATATTCAGTATTCATTTATGGAACCCTTATTATATGCCAGGCAATGTTCTTAGGGCCCAGTCTTTACAACACCTCTGAAAGATAGGTTCTGTTATTTTCATTTTATAAATAGGGAGTAGGACCAGGGAGGGTAACTTTTTCAGTGTCAGGATTTGAACATGGTCAGTCTGGCTCCAGAATTCATACTGAATTCATTAAATACTATACTGCCTCTAAGAAACATGTCTCATGCCTTAAAAGGCATTATAGGGGCACCTGGGTGGCTCAGTCAGTTAAGTGTCAGACTCCTGATTTCGGCTCAGGTCATGATCTCATGGTTCGTGGATTCGAGCCTTGCATTGGTTCAGTTCAGAGCCTGGAGCCTGTTTCTGATTCTGTGTCTCCTTCTCTCTCTGCATCTCCCCTGCTCACGCTCTGTGTCTCTCAAAAATAAATAAATGTAAAAAAAAAAAATTACTATTCTCAAATTTTAAAAAGGGAGAGACTTTCCAAGCTTTCCAGCAGCAAGGGAGACCAAGTTATGTTTTTTCTTCTACTTCTTAGAACTTGCTGGCCATTTTTTTTATCACTCTTGCAAGTAGGTGATTTTCTGGTATTGCTTTACTTTTCCTCCAATTTTTTCTTTTAATTTAAAAATTTTGAAAATTTGTTATGTTTTCTCCATTTAATAGATCCAATCCAGTTATTCTTTACCAATTTGACACATAGGCATTTACTTGATATATATACTCTATTTTTTTCCTAACTTTGTATCTTAAAAGCTTCTATACTTTCTTTAAAAAAAATTTTTTTTTTTTAACATTTATTTATTTTTGAGACAGAGAGAGACAGAGCATGAATGGGGGAGGGGCAGAGAGTGAGGGAGACACAGAATTGGAAGCAGGCTCCAGGATCTGAGCCATCAGCCCAGAGCCCGACGCGGGGCTCGAACTCACAGAGTGTGAGATCGTGACCTGAGCTGAATTCGGACGCTTAACCGACTGAGCCACCCAGGCGCCCTGAAAGCTTCTATACTTTCTGAGAGGTTGGAAGTATATGTAGTCCAATTAATATTTGTATACCTTTCATCTAAATTTATTTTATTTTTTTAAAGTTTACTTACTTTTAGAGAGAGAGGGAGGGAGAAAGAGAATCCCAAGCAGCCTCTACACCATCAGCTTGGAGCCCAAGGAGGGGCTCAAACTCACAAACTGTGAGATCATGACCTGAGCCGAAATCTAGAGTCGGATGCTTAATCCACTGAGCCACCCAGGTGCCCCTGACCTAAATTTATTAATGGTTATCTTTTGCCTTGCTTGCTTTATTGCTCATATATAAATAGATGTAAAAAAAAAAACATATATATATATATTTTTCCCCTCTGAACCATTTTAAAGTAAGTTGTAACAATAAATACTTCGTTAATGCATCTCATAAGATTAAGGACATTGTCTTACATAACCAAGAAGATTACTTTCTCTTTTTAAGTGTGGGATGTTTAAATTTCTCATGAAGCTTGCAAGTACTAGGTACCATGTGAATTTATTACATGATTTCTGAAGGCCAGATTTCTGGCAACTACAACTGAGGACCAGAAAGTAAAATGTTGTTAGTATGCTTTTATATATGAGTAAAATAAAGTATCAGTAGAGAAAGGAGGAGACATAGAATGCTGCAGGATGGAGATATTTAATGTAGTACTCTGTATGCAGTCCGTCAGCAAATCTTGTCAGCTCCTCCTTCAAAGTATGTGCAGACTTTGAATATTTCTCACTAGTTGCACCACTGCTTTTTGGATTGATACAAACCAACATCTTCTCACTTTAATCACGGTAAACCCTGTTAACTGTTCTCCCTGTTCTCTTGTTCTCCCAATCTTTTTTCAACATAGTAGTCTGGAATCCTGTTCAAAAGGTACTTCTTTAGTCAGAAACCATCTACTCGCAAATTGTATACTTTAAAATGTTTAAAATGATGAGTTTTGTGTTACATGAATTGCACCTCAAAAAAAGCAAAAGCAAGCTAAAAAAAAAAAAAAACGATTCACTGGCCCACTATTTTAAGTAAAAGCCAGAGTCCTTATAAGTGGCTTATAAGGCCCTATGTGACGTACATTGTATGCTTTTCTCCCCCACAGTACCTCTACAGTTCTTCCCTTGTTTGATTCCACTCCAGCTACACAGAGCTCTTTAAAAAGTGCCAGTCTTGCTTCTGTCTCTGGGACTTTGCCTTTGCTGGTCCTTTTTACATGAAACACTTCCCTTTTAGATTGCGGTTTTATCTACCATCTTTGTTTTTTATTTTTAAAATTAAAATTATTTTACAAATAATGGTGAAATACAAATCACATAAAACTTAACATCATGACCATTTTGTGCAGTTCAGTAGTGGTAAGTGTAGTAATTTCCCCTTATCCATGGTTTTAGTTTCCATGGTTTCAGTTACGCAAGGTCAACCCCAGTCCAGAAGTAGATGGTACTCCCAACTTAGTGTCAGAAGGTCAGTATTAGCCCAACTCTTATGTCACAGTGCCTTTGTCATTCACTTTATTGCTAAGACATTTTATCGTCTCATATCATCACATATAGAAGGGTGAGTACTGTACGTTAAGATACTTTTGAGAGTGAGACCACATTCACATAACTTAAAAAAAATTTTTTAATGTTTATTTATTTTTGAGAGAGACAGAGACAGAGCATGAGCAGGGGAGGGTCAGAGAGAGAGGGAGACACAGAATCCGAAGCAGGCTCCAGGCTCTGAACTGTCAGCACAGAGCCCGATGTGGGGCTCAAACCCACAAACCGCATGATCATGACCAGAGCCGAAGTTGGACACTTAACCGACTGAGCCACCCAGATGCCCCACATTCACATAACTTTTATTACAGCATTCTAAATTATTCGATTTTATTATTAGTTGTTAATCTCTTGTGATGCCTAATTTATAAGTTAAACTTTATCATAGGTATGTATGTATAAGAAAACTTGTATGTCAAGGGTTGGTGCCTCCCCTGGGGGTCTTGGAATGTATCCCTTGCAGGTACAAGGAAGGGAAGGACTACTGTACACATATTGTTGTGCTTGGCCCTCTTAAAAGAGTCTGTGCTCACGTGTTAGTGAGGTCTTCCGATTACTTCAAGACTAACCCTTTTCTTGGCATTCTATTTGCTTACCCTGTGATTACACTCTTATAACCATCTAAAGTTACTTACTTGCTTATTTTATTGTCTGTCTTCCTTCTCTGGATAAAGCTTCATGGGGTCAGTAACTGTTTTGTCCACTGCTGTATTCCCAGCATCTGCAGCAATGTCTAGCATATTAGTAAGTGCCCATTACTTATGTGTCAAGTGAACAGATGAATGATCATTGAACTGAATAATTTTAGTTTTTGTTAATTATATAAGAATCCTAAGTTTCTAAGTATGTCTGGAAAAAAAGCTTTGAATGCTTCTAATTAGTCTTTTTTTTTTTTTTAACTTTTTTTAACGTTTTATTATTTTTGAGACAGAGAGAGACAGAGCATGAACGGGGAAGGGTCAGAGAGAGGGAGACACAGAATTCGAAACAGGCTCCAGGCTCTGAGCTGTCAGCACAGAGCCCGACGCGGGGCTCGAACTCACGGACCGAGAGATCATGACCTGAGCCGAAGTCGGCCGCTTAACCAACTGAGCCACCCAGGCGCCCCTCTAATTAGTCTTTTTATGTAAATTTACTTTAGAGTGGAATGAAACTACCATTTTTGTTAGTGTATTGGTCTTGTTCATTGAGTATTTTTATATGCTAATTAAACTAGGTAAGTTGAATGAGTTAGAATTTTCTCTATAAAAACTAAGTTGCTTTTTTTTCAACTATTCCATCTATTTTTTAAAATGTTATATATATTTTTAAGTTTACTTATTATTTTAAGTAATCTCTACACTCAACATGGGGCTTGAACTCATGAGCCCGAGATTAAGAGTCACATGTTCTTCTGAGCGAGCCAGCTAGGCACTCCTAAAAAGATGTTATTTTTAAAGTATTTAGCAGTTGTCATTTACTGCAGAAATTAGATTCCAAGGGGAAATGTAGAATGTCTTCATGGTTATCTGATTATACTCAAAACTTGTAGACTTTATTGTTAACTTTTTAACTTTATGTTAAGATGAAACTTTTTAAAAAATTGTTTATTTTTTTATTTTTGAGAGAGGAAGAGAGAGAGAGAGAGAGTGAGTTGAGGAGGGGCTGAGAGAGAGGGAGAGAGCAAGAATCTCACCCAGAGGCTGCACTGTCATCTGTCTGCTCAGAGCTGGACTCGGGCTCAACCCTGTGAATCGTGAGGTGATGGACTGAACCGAGAGCGGGAGTTGGACGCTTAACTGACTGAGAAACCCAGGCGTCCCAATATGAAACTTTTAAAAACTCATTTTCATTTTGGGGTAAATTTAGAATTGGAATGTTAGAGCTAGAGGGAAGTTTTGTAGTCTTAGGTGGGTCACTTAACCTCTCTGTGCCTCATTTTAAGATTAATTATACTTGTTCTGTGCAGTTGTACAAGAGTTAAATTAGATAGTAATTTAGACATAATTTCCTAAATTTTTACCTATTATGTACTGTACACTCTCCTAAGCCCTTTCTTTATATTAATTCATTTAATCCATATAACAACACTTTAGGTACAGACTATTTCACCTGCTTTACAGATGGGGAAATTGAGGCACAGAGATGTTAAGTAACTTGTGCAAGATCCCTCAGCTAAATAAGTGGCAAAGCTGGGATCCTAACTCATGAAATTTAGTTCTACTTATAAGTAAAGATAATGCTTGCTAAACTGTTAGAACATCAAGTAGGATATGTTGACCTGCCATGGTAATTGAAAAACTTAGTTGCAGTAGGAATATGAGAGTTATAATTGTCCATAAAGTCATGCAAAATGGTGATAAAAAATCTGCATAGGTAATTGCAGAGACAAGTACCTGAAATGCAGTTGTGGCATCATTAGAAAATTAAAAAAAAAAATTACATGGTGGAGTGCCTGGGTGGCATAGTAGGTTGAGGATCCTGCTCTTGATTTCCGCTCAGGTCACGATCCCAGGGTCATGGGATTGAGCCCTGCATCAGGCTCTGCACTGAGTGTGGAGCCTGCTTAAGATTCTCTCTCTTACTGCTTCTGCCTCTCTCCCTTGCTTGCGTGCTCTCTCTCTCTCTCTCTCTCCCTCCCTCCCTCCCTCTCTCTCTCTCTCCCTCTCTCTCCCTCTCAAAAAGAAGGTGGGGCACCTGGGTGCCTCTGTACGTTGAGGGTCCGACTCTTGATCTCTGCTCAGATTATGATCTCACAGTCTGTGAGATTGAGCCTGTGTTGGGCTCCACGCTCAGTGCGGAGCCTGCTTGGGATTCTATTTCTCCCTCTCTCTGTCCCTCCCTGACTCTGTGTGTGTGTGTGTGTGTGTGTGTGTGTGTGTGTGTGTGTGTGTGTGCATGCGTGTGTGCATGCACTCTCTCTTTCTCTCTCTTCCTCTCAGAATAATCTTAAATTACCTGGTGAATAGACCTATAATTTTATTTTATTTTTTTATTAAAAAAAATTTTTTTTTAATGTTTATTTATTTTTGAGACAGAGACAGAGCATGAGCAGGGGAGGGTCAGAGAGAGAGGGAGACACAGAATCCGAAACAGGCTCCGGGCTCCGAGCTGTCAGCACAGAGCCCGACGCGGGGCTCGAACCCATGGACCGCGAGATCGTGACCTGGGCCGAAGTCGGACGCTCAACCGACTGAGCCACCCAGGCACCCCAATTTTATTTTTAACACATTGCATTTTGCAAATGCCAGGCATGTTAGAAATTCTGATACTTCTTGAATAAGTATCATAAGACCATGTATTTTCTGATTGATTTATACCTTATCAGCAAGGACTAGGCTCCTTTCTTTATAAATACAAATGAAAATGGAAATTTCCATTAAACATTGAATGGATTCATTAATTCTTAAAGCAAATATTTATTGAGCACTTATTTTCTGTCTCACTTTGTTCTAGGCACTAAGGGTATATAATGGAGGGATATATGTCAATAAGAAACAATGAAGAAAACTAAAGCAGCTTTTTAGAATAAGGGTGACTGGGATACATGGTTTTAGATAGGGTGACCAAAGAAAGCTTCGGCAGAGATTTAGTAGATACCTGAATAAAATGTGGTGCCCAACCCTGCTTTGGGAAAAGATGTTCTAGGCAGAGGGATGATAAGGAGACTAATGAGGCACACAGCATAAGGGGAGAGTGGTGAGACAGTTATGGGGGTAGAGTAAGGGTATGCAGTCCCTTGTAAGGCTCGTGGTTAGCCTTGTAAGCCATGCATGGTTAGGACTGAGCAGTTGGGAGAAACATTTGGAAGTTTTTGAGCAGAGGACAGACATGATATGGCTTTACTTGAACAATATCACTTGGTATGCTATGTGAAAAATAAACTGTATAGTGGGGACAAGAGGCGAGTTATGGTTTTTGATTGCCTAGAAATTTTTGAACCTTGTTATGTTTGGCACTGATTTTCAGTCTCATGAGTTCTGTTTTCCTAATTCAAATTCCCAGCCTTCTTCATTTGCAGCTAGGACACAGGCATGTAAACTTGTCTTCTGAACGAGGCTCCTCTAATCAGAAGGCTCATTGGAGACCTGGATTCTGAATTGAGCAGACCTGTTTGCTCGCTGAAGTTTTGCCAATAGTGTACATCTTCCAAACTTCTTTTTTTTTTTTAAGATTTTATTTTTTTTAAGTTATCTTTATGCCCAGAGTGGCGCTCAAACTTACAACTCTGAGATCAACAGTTGCATCTTGTACCAACTGAGCCAGCCAAGTGCAGATTTTCTCCTAGTTTTATTGTTGTGTCTCTGGTAGAAAAGTGGTGTTGGAGAGGCGGGGCAGTGTTGGTGTTTTTCATGTGTTATTTTTGGGATCATTGTATATATTGCTGGCTTCTAGGATACCTAGATAGTCTTGAAGAAGATAAAGGTAGAGAGGGTTCCAGTATTATTGTCAAGTAATAGACTATTACTTCAAGTAAGAGAATATTGTATGGGAAGTATGGGAATTGAATAAGATCATAATAGAGAATGCTTTAGTATTTATGGAAAAATTTGTAGGTTCTAGGTCAAGTTTCTTAGGATTTGTAGTTTGGTTTGCAAAGAACACAAAATCTTGGATTCCTCTTTGTGTCTGGTATTATTTTGCCTGATTCATGATTTCTCTTGGTTCAAGCTTGAAACTACAGAAGCAATGGTATTGTTAGTACTAAGGCATATATATTTATGTATTGATGTAACCTGGGAGAATCTAGCAAGTAACAAGGGTCAGGAATAGAGTACTGTTGACTCTTGAGCAACATGAGTTTGAATGGCACAGGTTTACTTATGGGCATATTTTATTTGATAAATACAGTACAGTACTGTAGATGTATTTTTTCTTCCTTATGTTTTTTTCAGTAACCTTTTCTGTAGTATACTTTATTGTAAGAATACAGTATATAACACATATACAAAACTGTTTATGTTATTGATAAGGCTTCTGGTTAACAGTAGGTTGTTAGTCAAGTTTTTGGGAATTGAAAGTTACACGTGTATTTTCAACGTGTGTGTGTGTGTGTTGGTGTCCCTGACCCCCACATCATTCAGTGGTCGCCTGTACTTGACAGATTGGAGTAGACAAATAAGCAGTTTAGGAGAAGGGAATCAGGATGATATGCAGTAAGGGGAGAGCAGATACAAAGGTGAGTAGGTCAGAGGCCAAGCTCTCTTCAGATGGAGTTGAGGAGATAGGTGAATCTTTGCATCAGTGAGATTTGGTGATAGAACCGCATTCTGCCCTTAATTTATGAGCTTTTGACTATTTGCTAAAGTACAGGAACATATCTCAGTTGAGTAGGTCCAGATACTCTATGTGGGAACAAGCAATTTTGTGGTATCTGACTGAGATAAGTAATGCAGGGTTGGAGATTGGCATTGGCTCCCGTAGAGTAAACTGTGCCAATTTCGTTCACTAGCTGTGGAAATCAAGGGTATACATATATATTTTCTGGGTGTTTAAAAGGTATGTTCTTATTTGGTATTTTATTACATGTTTTTCCACATCTTAGAGGTAGATGTCAGTTTAGGTTTTAAAAGGTCCCTGCCATGTGCTGTAATTTGATACTTTTCTTCTCTCTCTCTTTTTTTTAAGATTTTATTTTTAGGTAATCTCTGCACCCAGTGTGGGGCTCCAACCCACAACCCTGAGATCAAGAGTCGCATGCTCTACCAGCTGAGCCAGCGAGGCACCCCTCTTTCTTCAGTATTATTATTATTTTTTTAATGTTTACTTTTGAGAGAGAGGGAGAGAAAATGCTAGCGAGTGCGGGGAGGGGCAGAGAGAGAGGGAGACACAGAATCCGAAGCAGGCTCCAGGCTCTGAGGTCTCACCACAGAGCCTGATGCAGGGCTTGAACTCATGAACTGTGAGATCATGACCTGGTCCGAAATTGGAGGCTTGTGAACTGCAAGATCATGACCTGGGCCGAAGTCACACGCTCAACCAACTGAGCCACCCAGGCGCCCCTCTCTTCAGTTTTTATAGTCCCATCAGAAATGTGAATGGTGGCTTGCCTTGTTTATGATGAGGGTAATGGAATTATTATAGAAAATTATGAAGTCCTTGAAACCAAAATTATCTTCTTGGCACTGCCTCCCGTTTGCTGTGTGACTCTGGTCTTATTACATATCTCTCAAATCTCAGTTTTCTTTGAAGTGGGCTAATAGTTCTTACTTTTAGGTCTTTTGGTCGGGTTAAATGAAAAATAATGTAGAACACTACAGGGCCTGGCAGATTGTAAGTGCTCAATAAGTTTTAGTTATTAGATCTGATTTTAAACATTATTTAATTAAATACTTAAGTTTATCTAGTCAAGTTATTTTTTGTATGTGGTGAGCTATCAGTGCACATTTAAATCAATTAGAATACATTTAAAAAATAAAATAGGCATATGCCGTTTTAGATTTTTAACTTTTCTGTTTAAAGATGTGAAATGTGAAGCTTTTTTAAAAAACAAATGTCTTTTAGCCACACTTTGCGTGTGAATTTTAAAATACTAGATTTCTAAAATAGGAATGGGAAGAAACAACCTTAGCTTCGTTTATGAACATATTATATGATAAAAACTGAAGATACTCTTGTTAAAACCAGGAGCAAAGTAAAAATGCTCTCACTGTTATTCAGCATGGTTTGGTAGTTCTAGTTAGTGTAGTTAAAAAAAGTGTAGTTTAAAAAAAGATAGAATTATAAAGAGAGGAATAAAAGATTTAAATAAGAAAAGCAGAATCAACAAAGTGCCAGCTAAAAGGAGAGAGGGACAAAATAATATTCTTAGACTTTTGCATGCCCAGGGGCTCATGAATCCCCTACCCTACAGAGGTACATGGATCTCTTATTAGAATTCCTCTTCAAGAGAGGGAAAAAAAGAGGGTTTATAATGAGTCAGTACTAATGAAACTAAGTGCTAAAGTGACTGTACAGATTTGATTCCTGTTTTGTAATACTCTGCCTATTCAACTCTGCTGTTATAGTATGAAAGCTGTGAGAGAAAATACATAAAAGAATGAGCATATAGCTGTATTGCAGAAACAAATGGTTGGCTGGAATTGGCTTTTGAGTTAATTTGCTTACATCTGTTTTGTATTATTTGGGAACTTCTTCTAATCAGTATATTACCTGTGACATCAGGGCAAGGCATTTCTTGCTTAAATGATAGCACCTGTGGCAAACTAGCCCTATTAATATACTATTAAACACTTAGATTGAAACAAGCATGTAGAAAAAGAAATATGCAGCAGCTGGTAGAAGTCGAGGGAATTTGTGTGTATACAGAAAAGTTGCCGAGCTTCTGAAACTTGAAAATGCGTACAGATCACTGGGAACCACGTAGGGCTGGGTAGAGCCTGAGTTGCTTGGGAAATTCCAAAGGGGAGCCCAAGATTTTGCATTGCTAACAATTCCCCAGGAGACATCTATGCAGTCAGTCCCTGAAACACAATTTGAATAGCAAGATCTGTGTGTGTCAAGACTCAACATCTACAAACACAAATTTCCAGTCTCTCTGGTAATAGTTAATGAATGGCCTTATTTGAACACGTGGTGAGTAGTAGGCTCCCAGATTTTCTTTTAGCTTTTTAGCTTAAGTGTTGAGTTTGGAACTTCAGTACTGCTAAGAAGTTCTTGAAAATGGTGTATGTTCTTACTTTCTTAACTGATATTTTCCCTTGATGTTTGGTTTCCCCCAGTGTTCTTTTGGTACCTGTGATCACTGGTTGTCATTTAATCTTTTTGTTTCCCCCATTTTTTACTACTTATGTCTTATTAACAAAAATGTAGTCAATTATGAATAATGATTAATTATTACTTATTATTAACAATTAATTATTAATTATTTATTAACAAAAATGTAGTTAATTATGAATAATGAGTCATTGCAGGTTGCTTAGTAGTTTCTTGGAGGCGAGTAGAATGTTGATTTCATTAATTTTCCTTAAAGATGACAAGTTGTAATATTTGAGTTGTCTTTGTTTTTGATTCTGGACTTAAAAAAAATTTTTTTTTTAATGTTTTATTTTTGGGAGAGCACAAGCAGGGGAAGGGCAATGTGAGAGAGGGGTAGAGGATCCAAAGCAGGCTCTGCACTGACAGTAGCAAGTCCGATGTGGGTCTCAAGCTCAGGAACTGCAAGATGACAACCTGAGCCGAAGTCGGACGCTCAACCAACTGAACCACCCAGATGCCCCTGGATTTTTTTTTTTTTTGGAAAATTTTATGACTTAGGGAAAGGTAAAAGAAAGACCAAATACCCATATACCTACCAGTTTGATTAAACATTTTTCTTAAAAAAATTTTAAGTAGCTTTATTGAGGTTTAATTTCCATACAATAAAATTCAACAGTTAATTTTGAGAAATGTACATAGCTGTATAACCACTTTCATAACATAGAACATTTACATCAGCCTATAAAATTCCCTTGAGCTCTTTGCAGTCAATTCAGAATACTTAAAAAAAAATTTTTTTTAATCTTTGTTTATTTTTGAGAGAGAAAGAGAGAGCATGAGTGGAGGAGGAACAAAGAGAGGGAAACAGAATCCAAAGCAGGATCCAGTCTCCAAGCTGTCAGCACAGAGCCTGACATGGGGCTCGAACTCACGAACCGTGAGATCATGACCAGAGCTGAAGTTGGGCGCTTAACTGACTGAGCCACCCAGGCACCCCAGAATACTTTCTGATATCCCTTTTGATTTCTTCTTTGACCAATGGGCTAATTAAATGTGTGTTAAGTTTCTAATATTTTGGGTTTTGGCCACACATCTGTTACTGATTTACTTGCAGTATAGTCAGAAAACATACTGTATGAGTTCAGCCTTTAAAAATTTATGGAAACATGGTTTATAGCCCAGAATTAAGGTCTGTCTTGGTGAATATTCCATGTGTCCTTGAAAATAATGTATTGTTGTTTGGTGGAATGTTTTGGTGGAATGTTGTTTGGTGTAATGTTGTTTGGTGGAATGATTGGATCAAATTGTTTGATAGTGGTCAAGTTTTTTGTAGTTTTATTTTTTTTTGTCTCCTAGTTCAGTGTGGACTGTTAATGATTTCCAACTATAATTATAATTAATAATTACAACTTCTTTCAGTTCTGTCAACTTTTTCTTCATGTGCTTTGAAGCTCTGTTATGTGATACACATTTAAGATAGTTATGTCCTTTTGATGATTTGGGAAACATCTTTCTTTACTCATAAGTTTTTTGTTTTGAAGTTTACTTTGATAATACCATAGCCATTTCAGCTTTCTTTGTATTGTTTGGATGATATAACTTTTCCCATTCTTTTTACTTTAACTCATCTTTATTTTTGTGTTAAAATGTCTTTGTACAGCCTGTAGTTATATTTTCTTTTTTTGTAAAAATAAGAAAATGACTGTCTCGGGGCGCCTGGGTGGCTCAGTCGGTTAAGCGTCTGACTTTGGCTCAGGTCACGATCTCACGGTCCGTGAGTTCGAGCCCCGTGTTGGGCTCTGGGCTGATGGCTCAGAGCCTGGAGCCTGCTTCCGATTCTGTGTCTCCCTCTCTCTCTGCCCCTCCCCCGTTCATGCTCTGTCTCTCTCTGTCTCAAAAATAAATAAACGTTAAAAAAAAAAATTAAAAAAAAAAAAAAGAAAGAAAATGACTGTCTCATGTTTACTTATTGGTTTAGATCATTTACATTTAATGTATTTATTGATACGGTTGAGTTTAAAACTACTATTATAATATTTGTTTTCTGTTTTCTTTTCTTTCTTTTTTAATTAAATATGCTCCACACTCAGCAATGGAGCCCAATGTGTGGCTTGAACTCACGACCCTGTGAGATCAAGAGTCAAATGTTTAACTGACTGAACCATCCAGGCACCCCATACTATTTGTTTTCTGTTAGTTTTTTACCCCCTTCTTTTCCTGCAGTTTTTTGGGACTAATTTATTTTAAAAAGATTCCATTTATCTTTGTTGGCTTATGTGTTAAGCCTGTTAGCTATTTTTTTTTTTTAGAAGTTATTCCTAAGGTGTGCAATGTATATCAATAACTTATCATTATATACCTTTACATAATACACGCTTCCATTTCTCTTCTCCATTGGGCTATTATCATCTATTTTAATTCTATATCATAAATGCCACAGCATTTAATTCTATATCATAAATGCCATAGCATATGCATCTATGGCATAAATGCCACATTGTGGGGTTTTTTTCATAGTCATTTAACTTTTTTTTTTATGTAACAATCTTTAATTCATCATTATGACCTACACACATGGTTAACAATATGTAGTAATGACGCATCATATTGTGTTCTATGTTTTTCAGTTAATATTCAAAGACACTTTCTAGTTGAATCAAATCATCATAATTACTATTGCTGCATGAAAAATAGGACCTGACCAACATAACGGACTTTTTAGCAACAGTTTTGCTTCATATGCAGTTCCATATTAGTCATTTAACTTTTAAAGAGATTAAAAAAGGAGAAAATAATTATTTTTATTTTCTCATATATTCATTATTTCTGGCACTATTCTTTGTGTCAGTACAGATTTACATCTGGTATCATTCCTTCTGCCTGAAAAACTTCCTTTAACATTTCTTGTAATGCAGGTATACTAGTGATAATTTAGCAGGTTTGATGTCTGAAAAAGTGGTCATGTCACTTCACCTTCATTTGTGAGAGATATTTTCACTGGATATAGAATCTTAGGTTGAGAAGTTTTTTGTTCTTATAGTACTATAAACATGTTGCTGCATTATCTTCTGACTTATGTAGAATTATGCTGTCATTTATACTTTTGTTCCTCTGTATATAATGTCTTTTTTTCTAGCTCCTTTGGGTTTTTTTATCCCTAGTTTTCAGCCATTTGCTTATGATTTGCCTCTGTGTGGTTTTCTTTTATATTTAATTCTGCTTAAGATTTGTTGAGTTTCTTGGTTCTGTAGATTTATAGTTAAATCTTTTACCTTTTCAACCCCCCCTTCAGGTTTGTTTCCTTGTATGCTTTTTACATATAGAACATATTTATAATAGCTGTTTTAACCTCTTTGTATGCTAATTCCATCATCTCTGTAATTTCTGTCTCTATTGTCTGATTTTTTCCCAGTTATGCAGAAAAATATATTTATAGTTTCCTGATTTTTTTTACATGCATGGTAGTTTTTGAAATCATTCTGATTTTTACTTTTTTTTGTGACTTAGATTTTGTCTCTCCTTTAGATACTGTCTGATTTTTTTGGTGTATAGTTCAACTATTTGGAATCAGTTTAATCCTTTGAAATATTGCCTTTAATCTTTGCTAGGGTAAGGTCCATAACACCTTTAGTGTATGGGTAATTTTACCCCATGAATAAGGTGATGTTTTTTGAGGGCTATACCTATGCTTCATATATTGCAGGTCTTTTTTCCCTGGATAGTGGAAATATGAACACTTCTCAGCCCTTTACTGGCTTTGAAGATTGTTCTTACTTCTTTTGTGTGTGGTTCATTTTTCTGGGCTGGCATAGTTTATTCTCTCACGTGTTCATATTAGTACTCAACCAGACACTTAAAGGGACAAGGTCTCAGCTCTCTCTATTCAACTTTCCCTTGACCCTCTAACCCACAGATTCTGAATGCCTGGCCTCACTGAACTCAGTTATTTGGCCCCTCAGTTGAGTGAGAACACCAGGCTGTTTGTGTTCTTCCACCCCACACATTGGCCTGGACACTGCTTGTAGTTAGTAAGTTGGGCCAGTTGTAGATCTCATCTCATTTTGCTTATCTTCTTATGTGTTTTGTTTAGTTTTCTAATTGTTTATGGTGAGGGTAGGTTAAATTCAGTCCCTTTTTCTCCATTATAGCCAGAAGTGGAAACTGGTTTAATAATTTGAGTCCTTTTCCTTTTTTCCTGCGTAGACTACAGTGAAAATTATGCATGTCACTTTACCCCTAAGTACTTTAAAATATATCTCCAAAAATTCAAAATATTCTGCTATATAACCACAATGTTGTTGTACTGAAGAGAATTAACAAGATCTTCTAAATATTATCCAGGACTGATTCTAGTTTGTCCAGGATTGTTTCCAAATGTTTTTTGTTTACTTCTTAATTGGATTATTTACTATTTTGCACTTTTTTTTTGTTTTGTTTCTTTCATTGTTTTTGCTCTAGTATATTTGGACAATGTGATATTTATGGTTGTGTGGCTTTTCTCTGTCCTGTTGTTCTTTTTGCTGTGATATAATGTGGATAACTTGTCTCTGAGCCGTAGTTAGAAGGGTTGATTATTTGTGTTTTACCCGCTTTTCTCCAGTCATGGGGTCATGATTATATACAACCTCTTTGAGAATTCCAAGGCTCTGTTCTCTTTTGGAATTAAAAAAAAAAGTGAATTGTATGACTTCTGAGTGTTAGGGACAGACAGCATCAGGAATCCTAGGAGTCATTGCTAGGAAGTGTCAAAATGCAAATCCAGTTCTGTATTATGCTTTTCCACTTTCTCATTAGAATATTGTTTCCTTGGCTGCCTGTTTGAGAGATTATGCCATTAGATTATTCTCAGTGTTGTATTAGTGCCCTGGGTCTCTTGAATACAACAATAAAAAAATTCTCTGTTTGGTAGCCTTTTCTAATTTCAGTGCTGTAAATATCCACACCCCCCCCCCCCATGGCTAATTTCAAGCTACCAACATAATGTCATTGGTTACAGATTTGGGAAGAGATCAGGTGCTTACGAGCCTGTATTAGGTCACTTCAGCACACACTGGTTATATTCTTTTCTTACTTGGTTTCAGTTCTTGAGGAATTTGTTTTTAACTTTTTTTTGAGAGAGTGATTAGTGAGTAAGGGAGTGGCTGAGGGAGAGGGAGAGAGAATGTGTTTTTAATGTTTATTTACTTTTGAGAGACATTGAGAGCAGGAGCAGGGGAGGTACAGAGAGGGAGGGAGACAGAGGATCCAAAGCAGGCTCTATGCTGACAGTCCAAAGCCCGGATGTGGGGCTCCAACAAA
Organism: Panthera tigris; assembly: GCF_018350195.1. NCBI lineage: Eukaryota > Metazoa > Chordata > Mammalia > Carnivora > Felidae > Panthera > Panthera tigris. Next base: position 45,919,714 of record NC_056665.1, read on the forward strand.
CTCACGGCACTGTGAGATCATGACCTGAGCAGAAGTCTGACACTTAACCAATTGAGCTATCCAGGTGCCCTGAGGGAGAGAGAATCTCAAGCAGGCTCTACACCCAGTGCAGAGCCATCCATCTCAGGACTGAGAGATCATGACATGAGCTGAAAATGAGAGTCAGACACTTAACCAACTGAGGCACCCAGGTGCCCCAAGAATTTTTTTTTTAATATGGGAGGGTGTGCTGTTTTTTATAAGCTTTTTCCCCCCAACAGATCCCCCTTTGTTTTATTAAGTATTGGGGGGAGATAAATTACATAATTCCGTTTCAATACATTATCTTCAGTGTTTTTTTTTTTTCTTTTTTTATTACTGGGATTATATCATAAATACTGGTGTTTAGGCATAGCTAACCCAAAAACATGGGTCTTGTGTAGAAGATGATAAGAAGATGGACTTGGTAACCATGTGTTCCTGGATAGCATTTTTTTAAATAATGTTTTTATTTATTTTTGAGAGAGAGAGAGAGAGAGAGAGAGCAAGCATGAGCAGGGGAGGAAGGGCAGAGAGAGAGGGAGACACAGACTCTGAAGCAGCCTCCAGACTCTGAGCTGTCAGCTCAGAGCCCAATGCAGGGCCTAAACCCATGAACTGTGAGATTATGTCCTGAGCTAAAGTCAGACGCTCAACCTACTGAGCCACCCAGGCGCCCTTCCTGGGTAGCATTTTTTAATTTGACCCATTAAAATCTGTGAATTGTGTTTTATCTCCGTTTTAAAGATCCAGAAAAATCATTAGTCCGATCCTTTGCCAATGAAAGTAAACATTATCTTGCCTTAGAAAATTCCTTTGTGTGTGGGACAGAGAAAAGATGACTGTTTAATAACTCAGGAGTGTTCCATCCATGCAAATAAATGAGCTTTTATCACATGTCACTGAAATAGCCATGGTTATTGTTTTAAGTTATCAGAAATGGCAGAACACTTTATCTGAACTGTGACTTAAAAAGTTGACTTTTTTGGTGCTGAAAAAGGAGTGGAAGCAGTAACTTTGCACAGCCAAGTTTGTGCTGTGGCTATTCAGTCCACTTAAATACAATTCAGTAATCCAGTGGAAATCCTACATTTGATTTTCAAAATGAAAGAAACCACCCAAAAGTTCTCATACTACAACTTTCTCATTCTTGATTTCTTCTTGATATTTTCTCTTGTGTGGGGTATTTTTTTAAACCTAAGTATAAACTTAAAATTTTTTTTAAAGGATATGGTAAATGTTTAATATAATGTTTGATTCCATTATTTAGTCTTGATTTTTAAACATTTCATACTAGTAGGCTTTATCATCTCTTATACCCTAGCTTCACTGTGTTTTCTTTGTTAGTTGCAAAGATAGTTTTGGATTCTAGTTTTGGATTCCATTCTTGTCATTTCTCTTGAGAACAGTGCATTCAATAGTACAGTGAAGTGATTCAATAATAGTTTAAATTAAATGATCCTTTAATGCCAGCCTTTGTGCTAAGCAGTTTACATGCATTTAAGGTAGCCCTTATCTCTATTTTACAGATAAAAAACCTAAGATTTTTAAAAAGTTAAAAAATTACCCAGCTCATGCAGTCATTGCTAGGAAGTGTCAGGATGCAAATCCAGTTCTGTGTTTATTCCTCAGTATGGCCTCAATTAGTGTATGTAGGTCTCAAAGGCAAGTGTGGGAGGAGGAAGTAGAGGAAGAGATGGAGGAGATGATGGTGATGATGATGATGAAGAAGAACAAGAAGAAAAAGAAGGAGGAGGAGGAGGAGGAGAATTATTTACTGTGCCTAGTGTATTGTAGGCACTTTCCTAATTGCCACCCATGGCTTAAATCATAATCCAAACAGCCTTGAGAGAGAGGTATTCTACTTCTTTCCAGTTAAAAAAAAAAAAAACATTCTTTTTTAACGTTTATTTATTTTTGAGAGACAGAGCATGAGCAGGTGACAGGCAGAGAGAGAGGGAGACACAGAATCCGAAGCAGGCTCCAGGCTCTGAGCTGTCAACACAGAGCCTGACGTGGGGCTCGAACTCACAAACTGCAAGATCATTAACTGAGCCAAGTTGGATGCTTAACTGACTGAGTCACCCAGGCACACCTACTTCTCTCTGGTTTTAAGGATGAGGCACTGAAGCTGAGTCTTGCATTTGCTCAGGGAAACAAGCTAATAAATAAAGGTAATGGGATTTAAACCGAATAGTTTTTTTATTCTAGTAAAAAAATGCTTACCATAAAATTTACTACCTTAACCATTTCTAAGTATACAGTTCAGTAGTATTAAATATATTTACCTTGTTTTGCAACCATTCTCCAGCATTTAAACCCAGATCATTTGACATAAGAATTTGTGTCCTTAACTGTACAATGACCAGTCACAGACTTGTATGTACAGAAAATTCAGTGATGGACACTTAGGCTTCATGCAGTACATTAGAGAAACCATTATAGTTTCTTTTTGAAAACATACTTGGTGTTTTATTTTATAAAAGAGGGCAGTTTTCTTTAGGAAGAAATTTTGGTTTGTTAAGGATTCACTCATGGTGAAGATGGAGAAACCAGGACCAGATTTATCCCCCTGCCTGGAAAAATCTAAGGAAACCAAGGGAAAAAAAAAAACAAAAAGCAGAGAAACCACAGTTTTTAAGACTGGTCACCAGATGGTAAATGACAGTGATCCCTGAGAGAGGGGAAATAAATGAGTCAAGACGTATGGTTGTTGCAACTTTCTATCTTGAGAAAATTTCGATCTGCAGTGATATGAGAGGAAACCTAGGTGGAGGCCAGCTAACTCTCTGAGTTGAGAAGATGAAACTGAGACTCAAGCAGGACCAAAGTAACTAGAATTCACAGACAGAATATCAGAGTGAAGAGCACTGCATAGAGAGAGAATCCCTGAGATTTGCGAAGGGTTCTCCTAGTGTTTGGCAGAGTATTGATCAGTGCATACATGTGAAGAAACTGTCTGAGTCCAGGGAAAGAAACAGTGCCTTGTGTTCACATAAGACAGGAAATAGTGCCTGTTCTCACTGGCCAGACTGGGAAAACTCTTAATTTGTGGAGCAATGGGGTAGACTACTCAGAAAAGTCTTCCTTCACTAGTTGGGAATAATTAGCCTTACAGTGAGCACTGCTCCAGAACCACCTAACAAATTAAAAATGCAAGGCCCAAAAGGATCAAACTGTTTCCAAGTAACTGTACTTTCTCTTACAACAAAGCCTGAGAATATCTATAAAAATACCAAAATTGCTTACCACCCAATAAAGTGAAATTTGTAATGTCTGGGATCCATTTAGTGAAAGATTATAAGGCATACATTGAAGCAAGAAAACAATAATCCATAGTGAGAAGAATAAGCAACCAATTGGAACCAACCTGGAAGTGACACAGGTATTAGAATTAACAGACAAGAGCATTAAAAGAGTTATTACTGTATTTCATGTAAGTAGAGACATAGAAAATATTAAACACAAATCTAACTTATAGAGATGAAAAGTATACTGTTTTCAATGGGAAGTACACTGGATGACATTAACAGCAGATTAGATATTGCAGAATATTAGTGAACTAGAAGACATAGCAGTAGAAACAATTCAAAATAAAAAGAGATAAAAGAATTTTTAATGAATATGAAAAACCACTAGTGGACTGTGGGAAGGGTTTGAATGACCTGATATACTTGTAATTGGAATCCTTCTGGAGAAGGATGGAGAGAGTTCAACAACAACACAACAACAACAAAACTGGAAGAAATAATGGTTGAAAAAGTGTCCAGCCACAGATCCAAGAAGTTCACTGTTACAAAGCTCAAGAAATATGGAGAAACCAAACCACATAGTAATCAAATTATTCAAAGCCAGTGGTAAAGAGGAAAATCTTAAAAAACTAGAGAGGGTAAAGACACATTATATTCAGAGGCGAAGATGAGGATGACAGATTTCTTGTCAGAAGGAATACAGTTGAAAAGATGGTGGAGCAACATCTTAAAAGTATTTAAAGAAAAATATATGAACCTGTCAGCCTATAATTCTATGCTTCATGGAAATATCTTTCAAAAATGAAGACAAAATAAAGACTTCAGACATAGAAAAGCTGGAAGAGTTTTTCACCAGCAGAATAAATATTAGAGGAAGTCATCCAGAAGGAAAATGATACTAGATGGAAATATGGATTCACATAAAGGAATAAAGAACCCTGAAAATGATGATTAAAGGAGATTTTTTTTTCTTGTTATTTAAACCTCCTTAAAAGGTAATTATTTCAGGACACCTGAATGGCACAGTCATTTAAGCATCTGACTTTGGCTCAGGTCATGATCTCATGGTTGATGGGTTTGAGCTCCCTGTTGGACTCTGTGCTGACAGCTTGGAGCCTGGAGCCTGCTTCATATTTTGTGTCTTCCTCTTTTTCTCCCCTTCCCCTGCTAGCACTCTGTCTCTCACTGTTTCCAAAAATTTAATAAAATAATTATTTCAACCCAAACAACAACAATATATTGTGGGGTTTATAATATATATGTAAGTAAAATATACAATAGCAGTAACCTAAAGGCCAGAAGGAGAGAAATGGAAGTATATAAATGTTAGGTTCTTACACCTGACATGTTATAATATCACTTGAAGGTAGGCAGGGATAAGTTAATGAGGTGTACTATAAACCTTAAAGCAACTACTGAAATAGCCAAAGAGTTTTGCTAATAAGCCAATGAAGAGATAATAATGAAATCATAAAAAATAGTACAAAAGAAAGAAAAAGGAACAAAGTGCAGATGAGTCAAATAGAAATAACATTGATAGACTTAGATCTACCCATATTAGTAACTTTTATTTTTAAAAAAATTAATGTTTTTATTTATATTTGAGAGAGAGGTACAGAGTACGAGTGGGAAAGGGGCAGAGAGGGAGGCACAGAATCAGAAGCAGGCTTCTGTTTCTGAGCTGTCAGCACAGAGCCTGACATGGGCCTTGAACTCAAGAACGGTGAGATCATGACCTGAGCTGAAGTCAGTGCTTAACCAGTTGAGCCACCCAGGTGCCCCATTAGTAACTACTTTAAATGTAAATGATCTAGACATCCTAATTAAAAGGCAGAGATTATCAGATTGGATAAAAAGCAAGACCCAAGGGGCGCCTGGCCAGCTCAGTTGGTAGAACATGTAACTCTTGGTTTCAGGGTTGTGAGTTCAAGCCCTATGTTGGGCATAGAGATCACTTAAAGAAAAAAAGCAAGACCCAATTATATGCTGCTTATGACAACTTCACTTTAAATATCAAGATACAGATAGGTTAAAAGTAAAGGATGGAAAAAGATACACTATGCTAGTCCAAAAAAAAAAAAAGATAGTGGCCATTTTAATATCAAAGTGGATTTTAGGACATAGACTATTGCAAAGAATAAAGAAGATCATTTGTTTTTGTTTTTGTTTTTAATTTTTAATGTTTATTTGTTTTTGAGAGAGACAGAGAGACAGAGCATGAGCAGGGGGAGGGGCAGAGAGAGAGGGAGACACAGAATTTGAAACAGACTCCAGGCTCTGAGCTGTCAGCATAGAGCCGGATGCAGGGTTCAAACTCACAAACCGTGAGATATGATCTGAGCCGAAGTCGGACACTTAACCGACTGAGCCACCCAGGCGCCCTGAAGATCATTTGTTAATGATAAAGGATGAATTGATCCAAAAGGCATGATAATCATGAACATTTATGCATGTAATAACAGAGCTTCAAAAATCAACAAAGCAAACAGTTGCAGGGGAAAAACAGAAGATCACAATCATAGACAGATTTCAGTACCCCTCTCTTGATAATAGAACAGGTAGGTAGAAAAATCAGTAAGGATATAAAAGACTTGAACAATCCCATCAACCAGTTTGATCTGGTTGAAATTTATAGAATACTCAAGAAGAGCAGAGATTGACATTTCTGGAACACTCACCATTAACAGCAGAATACACATTCTTTTCAAGTGCACATGGAATATTGTAAATATCATATTCTGGGTCATAAAATAACTATGTATTTAAAAGTATTGATATACAAAGCATGTTTTCTGGCTGTAGTGGGGTAAATTAGAAGTCAATAGCAAAAAGATAATTGAGAAAATCCTTAGTATTCGAAAATAAGTAACAGACTTATAAATAGTACATGGATCAAAATGGAAATTAGAAAGTATACTGAATAGAATAAAATGGTAACAGCATAACAGAATTTGTGGGATGCTGCTAAAGCTGTTATTAAGGGTACATTTATAGTACTAAACATCTGGATTAGAGAAGAAGCAAAGTCTTGAATCAGTGGCATTACCTTATGCAACAAAAAAGAAGAGTAGTTAAACTCAAAGTAAGCATTAAATAAATAATGAAGACCAAAGGGAAAATCAATAAATAGAAAACAAAGATAATTAGGGAAAATCAAAGGAAATAAAAGTTTTTTTTTTTTAAATATAAATAAAATCAATAAATCTCTAGCTATCCTGATCAGGAATGAAAGAGACAAGATATAGATTACCAATATCAGGAATGAGAGAGGTAATATCACTACAGATTCAAAAAGGTGTAAAAACATAATAAGGGAATTTTGGACAATTTTATTAACATAACTTAAACATCTTAGGTGAAATGGACAAATTCTTGCAAAGCTCATTTAAGAAGTAGATAATGTGAATAGCTCTTTATATATGAAATTGAAATTATAGTTAATAACCTTTTCACAAAGAGAAGTCTAGGCCAGGATGGCTTTACTGCTGAATTCTGCCAAACATTTAAGGAGGTACAAATACGAGTGCTATATGAGTGTGTCCACAAAGTTGAAAAAGAGGTAATATTTTCCAATTCCTCTTTTACTCTGATATCAAAACTTGGCTAAGATAGTACAAAAAATAGAAAACTTCAGACCAGTGTCTCTCATGAACACAGATAACAAAGATTCTAAACAAAGTTATATTAGCAAGTCAAATCCCACAATATTGTAAAACATAGTACATTGTAACCAAGTGGGGTTTATTTCAGTAATGCAGGTTGGTTTAATATTAGAAAATCAGTCAATTTGGGGGGCACCTGAATGGCTCATTCCGCTAAGGGTCCGACTTTGGTTCAGGTCATGGTCTCACGGTTCTTGAGTTCGAGCTCTGCATTGGACTCTGTCCAGAGAGCTCAGAGCCTGGAACCTGCTTCAGATTCTGTGTCTCCCTCTCTCTCTGCCCCTCCCCCACTCACACTCTATCCTCAAAAATAAACAAACATTGGGGCGCCTGGGTGGCGCAATCGGTTAAGCGTCCGACTTCAGCCAGGTCACGATCTCGCGGTCCGTGAGTTCGAGCCCCGCGTCAGGCTCTGGGCTGATGGCTCGGAGCCTGGAGCCTGTTTCCGATTCTGTGTCTCCCTCTCTCTCTGACCCTCCCCCGTTCATGCTCTGTCTCTCTCTGTCCCAAAAATAAATAAAAAACGTTGAAAAAAAAATTAAAAATAAATAAATAAATAAATAAATAAATAAATAAACAAAAAAAAATTAAAAAAAAATCAGTCAACTTTGTCACGTTAATAAGCTAAAAAAATCCATGGAATCAACTTACTAGGTGTAGAAAGAGCAGGTGACAGGTCAGCATCTGTCCCTGATAGTTTTTATCTATAAAGTATTAATAAAAAACTTAACCTAACCTGATAAAAGACATCAAAGACAAACTTGTGGCTAACTTTCAAACTTTTGTGTATGGTTGAAATTCCCATTACAATAAATTTTTAGAAAAATGTATGTGAAAATAAAGTACTAACATTAGTGAGACAGTTGTTTCATACATATTTGTAGATATTTGAATAATCATGGAATCGTATTAGGACTAGAATGGACCTTCATTATGATACTAATTCAAACTGTTTATTTTTTATAGGTCAATATGGAAATCCTTTAAATAAATACATTAGACATTATGAAGGATTATCTTATGATGTGGATTCATTACACCAAAAACACCAGCGTGCCAAAAGAGCAATTTCACATGAGGACCAGTTTTTACGTCTAAATTTCCATGCCCATGGAAGGTGAGTAAACTTAATTGCTGTGTCTGAAGTTTTCTTACATTTAGTCTGGTTAGAAGAAGAAATGTATATCATTAATTTTCCTTCTCTAATGGAAAGGTCCTCATTCTAGTCTAGAATTTGGTATATATGCTAGAAAAATGTTTTCTTTTAAAATGGATTGCCCTTTTTATATTAAGGCAACAGTCAAATTTAAATGTTTTTAAATTTTGAAGCCAATCCTCTGTTGTATATTTAGTAGAGGATATATCTTTAAAGAAGAGTCTTGATTTCCCACTACTTTTTATGTATTTTATGGGTCAATAGATCTGTCTTCTGGTGCCAACAGTGAAGGTAGCTGGTTTTATGTCATTAATACTTTTAATTTCTCATTAACTCAATTTTATTAACTCTAAAATGACAGTTTGTAGACAGATCACCTACTGTACTGCTCATTTCTCAGACAGAATTGTTAAGGGATAAAGAACAGGGAGCCAGGGAAGAAAGGCAGAAATCACATTTGTTTAGTGCCTGGGGTGTCCCAGGTGCATATATGCTTTATATGCATTTTCTTTTTTAATCTTCTCAAAACCCAAAGTAAATATCTATTTATATCTGAGGAAACTAAGGCTCAGAGACGTTAAATTATTTCTTTAAAGTTACACAGCATAGGGGCGCCTGAGTGGCTCAGTCAGTTAAGCGTCGCATCAGCTCAGGTCATGATCTCGCTGTTCGTGAGTTCGAGCCCCATGTTGGGCTCTGTGCTGACAGCTCAGAGCCTGGAGCCTGCTTCAGATTTTGTGTCTCCCTCTCTATCTACCTCTCCCCCACTCACAGTCTGTCTCTCTCTGTCTCTCAAAAATGAATGAACGTTAAAAAAAAAAAAAAAATTTAAAGTTATACAGCATAGATTTGAGCCAGACCTGACTGACTCAGACCTTGTACTTTTTTCTTTCTGTTGTTTAGGGGTACATAGATACAAAATCTTGGAGTATTCTCTATTAGACTTTGTCTTGCTTGCTGTAATTGGTAAATCTATTCCTTTTGTGTTTTTCCTATTGATACAACCCTGATTTATTGTTCACCTCCTAATAGGTTTCCCAGCTTCCTTTCCATTTATCATTAAAGCTATCCTATGGACTGCTACAAGATGACTGTTCCTTAAATGCTTACTTTTTCATGTCAGCTTATTTTTCTAAAGTCCTCAGTTAATGATTGTAAGCCACATTTCTTAACTTGGCTTTCACGATTCTCTGTAAATTAATTCTAGTCTGTTTCTGTCAACTTTGTTCCGTTTCCCAATATAAGTGTCTTTTTCACCCAGAATGATCATCTGGTTGCTGAATATACCATGAGCAGTTTGTATTCTGAGTCATTTATCTTAAATCTTGATCATCTTTTAATGTACAGTTCAAGTTCTACTTCTTTAAAAATTTACCTACACCTTCCTCAGAACTTTTAAATTGCTCATCTGTACCACTGGTATTTGATTTGTTCTGTCTTCCTTTTTATGAGTATATTTGTTTATTTTTCTATAACTTTTGTTCCTCACAGGGAGGCATCCTGGCTACTGTTTAGTAATGTTTATTTTTTGTACTTATGCTTAAGTACAGATGTACTACAGATGCTTGGGGCGCCTGGGTGGCTTGGTCGGTTAAGCGTCCGACTTTGGCTCAGGTCCTGATCTCATCGCTCGTGAGTTCAAGCCCCGCTTCGGGCTCTGTGCTGACAGCTCAGAACCTGGAGCCTGTTTGGGATTCTGTGTCTCCCTCTGTCTCTGATCCTCCCACGTTCATGCTATGTCTCTCTCTGTCTCAAAAATAAATAAATGTTAAAAAAAAAAATTAAAAGTGTGATCAGATGTACAGATGCTTAAGAAAGATATTAATGGATGAATAATTATTTTTAATCAGATATAAAATTATTAATTACTAATCATATAATAAATACTATGTAACTTAAAGTGTTCTGCACATGTAAATAAATATTAAATTAACTTATTTTCCATATTAAAATGTAATGATCATTGTAGAAAAAAGTACTTTTAAGTTATGAAATCTCTTGCTTTGATTTGAAGGAGGTAAGAAGATACATTTAGGGTCTTTTTTTTAAGGTAAGAATATTACTGACAGCAATTTATGTAAATTTTTATGACCCTTAACTTCAGATATTTTTTAATTCCCCATTCTTTATCAGTATCATGAAATAATAGCAATCTTTCAGCCTTCCTAAGTTTTTAGTGACCACCTCGAAATAAATTTAATATTATATTCCAAATACAGTGTAACTACCAAAAGGAAAAGTCGAGATTCTAGCTGCTTTTGGTTTGGATACCACATTTCTATTACATCATTAGATTTTTATTTGATCTATGACATAATTCATGTTGAGTTTGTGGCAAAGCTAAATTCCTAGCTCTCCCCCACTCCTCCTTTTTTGTTGTGTTTATGCATGTGTGAGAGAGAGAGCATGTGAGTGCATGCTGTTTAGTCATCCATAAACTTATTTATTGACTGCTAGTTAAAAGTTACCTAGTTTAGGCTGTGGGTGGTAGAAACATAAATCAAACATAGATCTAATAGGGGCTCTAAGATGTGTGCAAGTCATTTCGTAGGAGGAAAATGTGATATGGTGCTTTATAGATAAAATACTATAGATATTCAAATGATACAAATGAGACCTGAAGCTCTCAACAAAGGGCCTGCAGCCAGGAGATCTCATGCTGTGTATAAGTGGTCATCTTAAGTACTTTTAACAGAAATCTTTTTAATCAACTATATATATATATATATATATATATACACTACTTTTTCTAGAGTAGATCCAAATTGAGGTATTGTATTTTACTGTTTCAATTATCATACTTGTATGTTGATGCTGTCTCAATTTGTGCCCTAAAATGTGGTCATTTTAATTATGTTGTAACATACATTAGTTAAAAATGTGATGATCTGATCGTTTTATTTCTCTCTTTCCTTGCAAAGGTCTATGAAATGACCTGGGTGGTATAGTTATAGATTTCCTGCTAAGTCTCTCCCCCTCCACCATATACAAAAAGTTAGTTTTGGTACTCTACGACCCCCTTAAACAGGATTTGTATTGATACACAAATTATGGGTTATTTGGTTAATAACAATTTATAATACAAATGAGAAGTGATTATGATAAAATAGTGTGTTGATTAGAAGACCCAGTTTTATTTTGAATATGGTTTTGGGGTGACTTTGGGCTATACCTAGCAGTCCAGTCTGTAAAATGTGTGCTGCTCTTGTGCATTGTGGCTAGACCTGTTATCTATTTTTCCATCTTTTAAAACATAATCAAGTAGAGTTTGTTTCTTCTGATTATATGGTTCAGTTTAATCCCGTAGAATCACATTGCTGTGATTTAAAAATTACAGAATATAATAAATACTGTGTAGTTAACTTAGAAAAGAGGAAAATACCTGAAAAGGGTTCTGCTTAGATGACTTGTATCTCTGAGTACTAGCACAGTCTGTGTGTGTGTGTGTGTGTGTGTGTGTGTGTGTGTGTATTAAACTCATCCTTTGTGCTGTTTGTTTTATGCTTAAGTGCATGAGCAAACTTTTTTCAACCTGGCTTCCAAGTTTCCTAAATCAGAAAGGGTGTATCACATACCAGATTTACAGATATTAATGTTAAATGAAGAAATGTTGAGATTTTTTAAGCCTGAAGTCCATTCTTAGGAATTCCATGAATGGCACACCTGGGTGCCTCAGTCATTTAAGCCTCTGACTCTTGATTTTGGCTCGAGTTATGATCTCACGGTTTGTGGTTTCAAGCCCTGTGTTGAGCTCTGCACTGACAGTGCAGAGCCTGCTTGGGATTCTCTCTGTCCCTCTCTGTCTGCCCGTCTCCTGCTTGCATGTGCATACTCTCTCTCAAAATAAATAAATAAACTTAAAAAAAAAAAGAATTCCATGAAAAACTAGTGCTCTTGAAATAAAGTTTGAAGTTGTTTGAAAATATGGAATGCCTGGGTGGCTCAGTCATTTAAGTATCCGACTCTTAGTCTTAGCTCACGTCCTTTCCTTCCTTCCTTCCTTCCTTTCTTTCTTTCTTTCTTTCTTTCTTTCTTTGTTTTTAACTTGTTTTATTTTTTAAAATTTACATCTAAATTAGTTAGCATATAGTGCAACAATGATTTCAGGAGTAGATTCCTTAGTGCCCCTTACCCATTTAGCCCATCCCCCCTCCCACACCCCCCTCTAGCAACCCTCAGTTTGTTCTCCATATTTATGAGTCTTTTCTGTTTTGTCCCCCTCCCTGTTTTTATATTATTTTTGTTTCCCTTCCCTTATGTTCATCTGTTTTGTCTCAAAGTCCTCATATGAGTGAAGTCATATGATTTTTGTCTTTTTCTGACTGACTAATTTCACTTAGCATAATACCTGCCACTTCCATCCACGTAGTTGCAAATGGCAAGATTTCATTCTTTTTGATTGCTGAGTAATACTCCATTGTATATATGTGTGTGTGTATATATATATATATATATATATATACACACACACATACATACATATACACCACTCCTTCTTTATCCATAAATCCATCAGTGGACATTTGGACTCTTTCCATACTTTGGCTATTGTCGATAGGGCTGCTATAAACATGGGGGTGCATGTGTCCTTTTGAAATAGCACACCTGTATCCTGTGGATAAATGCCTAATAGTGCAATTGCTGGGTCGTAAGGTAGTTCTATTTTTAGTTTTTTGAGGAACCTCCATACTGTTTTCCAGAGTGGCTGCACCAGCTTGCATTCCCACTTTCTTTTTTTTTAAGTTTATTTATTTATTTGAAAGAGAAAGCACGAGTCAGGGAGGGGCAGAGAGAGAGAGAATCCCAACCAAGCTCTGTGCTGTTGTCACAGAACCTGATGTTGGGCTCGAACCCACAAACTGTGAGATCGTGATCTGTGCCGAAGTCGGATGCTTACTTAACTAAGCCACCCAGGCGACCCTCAACTCAGGTCTTGATCATTTCAGGGTCATGAGTTCAAGCCCTGCATTGGGCTCTATGCTGGGCATGGAGCCTACTTTAAAACAAAACAAAACAAAACAAAACAAAATTTTGAAGGTGGCTGGGTGACTGGCAAAGCCTGTGTGGTTTGGTTGAGGGTCCAACTCTTGATTTCGGCTCAGGTCATGATCTTGTGGTCCTAAGATTAAGCACCATGCCGGGCTTCGTGTTGACTGAGCATGGAGCCTGCTTGAGATTCTTTTTCTCTCTTTCCCTCTGCCCCTCTCACCCACTCACACACACACACACTCTCTCTCGCTAAAGTACAAATAAAATAAAAAGTCATGTGGGCATGTGGACAGTGCTATAGGAAAGATTGTTAAGGAAATGTAAGTATTTTGAAACATACTTCTGTAATATTGATTAGAGTATTAAAATATTTTGATAATAGATGCTAGGGTAAAAGATACCTCTTAGCTTTGCTTAGAAATTAGGAATCAGTTTTCTCAATTTCAGAAATTGCTTTACTTGGATAAGTTCTGATAAATGGGATGCCTGAGTGATATGTACCCAGAGCATTGCTTCTTCCTCTAAGCTCACTTAGCAATAAGTATATCAATTATAGCATTTATTACATTTTATTATAACTTTGTTTACATCCATATGTCCTTTGTTCCTGCAAACTTGAAGGGCAAAGCCTGAGTTATATTCACCTTTTTTCTATAGGTGTTGGTCATTTAAGTTATACTGAATGAGTGAATGAATGAATGAAACATTATGAAGGTAGTACAACATTTACAAGCATAAAATGCTGACAGGGAGATATGTAACTAATATTTATGTTAAGGTCTGGCCCTTACCAGAGAGTTTAATGAGAAAAAGTAAGGTAAAATAAGTATCAGCTGCTTATTGTGTACTTAATTTTTTTAAATATTGAAAGTACTTTTTAAAAATTGTATTTTAGAGAGAGAAACAGTGCAAGCAGGGAGACGGACAAAGGGGAGAGAGAAAATCTTAAGCAGGCTCCATACTCAGTGTGGAGCCCAACGTGGGGCTTGATCCCATTTGACCTGAGCCAAAATGAAGAGATGCTCAAGCAACTGAGCCACCCAGGTGCCCCTGCATCTTGAATTTGATGGATAATAAAGTACACTAAGATATTAGAAATCGATTTTCAGCTTAAATATTGTGTAGCCTAAAATATCTCATCCTTTTAAGCAGTTGTTTCTAATCGGTGAGTGGTAGGCAGATTTATTATATTGTGGGATGCAGGATTTTTAAAATACCTGTGGAAGATACATTTTTTGTCAGGCCTCATGTTCATGTGAAAGCATGTGATGTGCCAGGGACTGTCTTTGTTATTCCCTTTCCTTATTCTTCTTTGATACTAGGAAATGACATGTTGTATCCTACCATCCCTGGCTTCATTTGTCTTGTGTTTTAGGCTTGTATATTACCAATGTATTGCAGTTTCATTAGGAATTTTGCTTATGTGACTTAAGTGACTTTAATAAAATGTATATTTTATATTGTTCAAGTTTGGGTTTTATGTAATTACTGAAATATTATTATAGTCCTATATTGGTATAGATGAAAATTTATGAAAAATAATTATCTCTTGGACTTATCCAAGAGTATTAGTATAGCCTGAGAAAAACTCACTGCAAGATTATTTAGTAGTTATTTTTAATATAGCTCACAGTGAGATTCTAATGTGAACTAATATTTTTAAATTTATGCCTTTTGTTACAACTGTCATTAAAGAGAAGCATAAGGGATCATTCCACTATTCCTTTTTTGTTTTTAAAGTTTATTTATTTATTTTGAGAGAGAGAGAGTGTGAGCAGGGTAGGGGCAGAGAGAGAGAGGGAGAGAAGAATCCTGAGCAGGCTACGTAGAGCCTGATGTGGGGCTCAAACTGAATAACCGTGAGATCATGACCTGAGCTGAAACCAAGAGTTGGATGCTCAACTGAGCCACCCAGGTACCCCAACTACTATTCCTATTTCTTAATAGAATTTCTATAAATTTTCTGAAATACTGCTTCATAGTGGTATTTAAAAAAAATAAGTTGAACGAAAATCTAAGAACTCCAATATAATACAGTTGATCTTTTTGGTAGGAAGTATGTGTATATTGTTATATTGAATCATGTTTTTTTTCTTGTTGTGTGTATATATTTTTGAGCCTTTTCCTGCTTTATATCTTATTTTCCAAATTATACGCAGGTGTCTTTATTTTCTGGTCTTCTCACCACTTTGCTAACTTTATTGCCTTTCATAGATTTGATGGTTCAAATCTACCAACTTTACATTTGAGTGGAACATCACTTAGTAAAGAAACTTGTGATTTTATAGGAAGGATAATAAATATATTGAAACAGTCATAAACTAGGTAGAGAAAGGAGTATTGTGATCATTCAGAGACTGAGTGGAGTTCTCTTCTAAGTTAACGTGGATTATCTAGAGATTTCTTACGAGCCTCAGTTCTCTCAGTAAAACCCTGAATTTTAGATGTGATAATGTTTCGGCCCTTTCCTGCTTTAAAATTCTATATATTAGTAACACTCAAGTAACTAAATTAAAAAAAATAAAAACATGTAAGTTATTTTTTGTGCCGTTGTGTTTAATTATTTGGGTACGTAATAAATCAAAAATTGTTTCTATCTAATATGTGATTTGTATATAATGTAAAAAGATATTGGATTTTTTTTAAGTGCTGTAAAATGTTTTGGAAAACTCACAAGTTTCCTTTTTTTCGGATTGTGACAACATAATTCTTCCTATAGCCTTAGTAATATGTTCACAAACTGTTTAAAACAAACGGTCAGACATCTGACATTTTCTTTTGCAGTTTGCAACATAAATTCTCCCTACTCCTAAAATATGAGGGTATCAAGAATAAAGCCTAAGTAATCTGTAAAAGATATAAATATTCCTTTCTATGGATCCTGACTAGATTTGGTTTATTAGTCTGGGCGTGTCTGTATTTTATCTTTGTCATAGCAATAGTGGGGTAGCAGAAAGCTCGGATAGGACACTTTTAACTCTGTAGACAAACAAGCATACTTTGAGAAGCAGAAGTAAGAATCCAGGGAGCACAAACAGAACAGATGCCAGAACAATAAAGAAAAACAGAATAAATTTAAATTGTGTATAAATGCTATTATTGTGCTTGAGGAAAAACTAAATTTTGAAAAATACTGACTTGGCAATGAAATATTTCCCAGCAAAATTTGAGCAAGGTTGAGCAAAAATTTGTAAAGGAAAAGGCTATTTATGTAATACCTACTTTATGTCAGGTGAAGTGCTCTTTAGCATATATCATTATTTCATACTGCTTTTTGTTTTAGTCATGGATTTTCTAGGAGGTCACATTCTTTATTCTTGCCTGTTTTCTTTTTATACGGAAATTAAAAGCCTAACAAATATGTTTTTTTAAAAAAAATCTGAAGGTGGGGTACCTGGGTGGCTCTGTCAGTTAAACGTCCAGCTCTTGATCTTGGCCAGGTCATGATCTCACAGTTTGTGAGTTGGAACCCCGTGTTGGGCTCTGTGCTGACAGCACAGAGCAGAACCTGCTTGGGATTCTTGTCTCTTCCTCTCTGTGCCCCTCCCCCTACTCGCTTGTTCGGCTGCTCTCTCAAAATAAATAAATAAAACTTAAAAAAAAATCTGAAGTGACCCTGGCTATTTGAATTACTTCCTGAATCATAAGAAAAAACAAGCTTATTGTGCTCATGTTAATTTTGTATTTAAAAAGCTAAATTGAGAGCTGATGATTGCTCTGAGTTTAGCTTCTTAGACATTTCAACATGAAATATCATTTTTATTTTACATGTTTTTAAGCACTTACTAGGCTTTATGTGGAAGAGATGGAATGAGAGAATGAAAAGGAAATGAAAGAGTTTAAAAACATGTTTCTGGGGAACCAGGTTGGCTCAGTTGGTAGAGCATGCGACTCAATCTCAGTGTTGTGAGTTCAAGCCCCACATTGGGTGTGGAGCCTATTTAGAATAGAATGGAATGGAATGGAAGGGAATGGAATGGAATAGACTAGACTAGACTAGAATTGAATTTGCTAAAACAAAAGTGCTTTGGGACGCCTGGGTGGCTCAGTCGGTTAAGCGTCCAACTTCTGCTCAGGTAGTGATCTCGTGGTTTCTGGGTTCAGGCCTCGCATCAGACTCTGTGCTTATAGCCCAGAACCTGGAGCCTGATTTGGATTATCTGTCTCCCCCTCTCTCTGCCCCTCCCTGTCTCACACTCTGTCTCTGAAAAGTAAATAAACATTAAAAAAAAATTTTATGGAAAGTGCTTTTCTGACTCTAATTCTTTTAATACATCATTACCTCTAAAAGTTCATCAAAAACAGGTTTGTATCTGATCTATATTTATTTATTTATTTATTTATTATTAATTTTTTTATTAATTTTTTTTTAACATTTATTTATTTTTGAGACAGAGAGAGAGAGCATGAACAGGGGAGGGCAGAGAGAGAGGGAGACACAGAATCTGAAACAGGCTCCAGGCTCTGAGCTGTCAGCACAGAGCCCGACACGGGGCTCGAACTCACAGACCGTGAGATCATGACCTGAGCCGAAGTCGGACATTTAACCGACCGAGCCACCCAGGTGCCCCTCTGATCTGTATTTAATGTCGCAGTTCCTAGAGTTGGTGATCTTAGTAAATGTCAGAAGTTAAGTATATTTTAGTAGTAGAAAAACCCATCTATCACTTTCCTCAGATGTAAATTATATTTCATTCTGAAATATTGCATGTGCAGTTGGGTTTTATATGAGATAAGTATTCCAGCTTAGTTTTAATTTAGATTCATAGCCCTTCTTGTTTTTTTTTTCTTCAAGTGATTAAGCCCCATGTAAGTTGTTGTGCTGTTTCTTACAAGTGTAGCAAGGATTTTTTACGACTAAAGGTTATTTATTTATTTATTTTATTTTAAAATGTTTATTTATTTATTTAGAGAGACAGAGAGAGTTAGAGATCATGTGCACATGAGTGGGGGAAGGGCAGAGAGAGAGAGGGAGAGAGAGAATCCCTAGCAGGCCCTGCTGTCAGTGGGGAGCCCAATGTGGAGCTCAATCCCAAGAACAAAGAGATCATGACCTGAGCCAAAATCAAGTATTGGATTCTTAACTGACTGAGCCACTCAGGCACCTATAAAGGTTATTTAAGTGTTTATCCTGTTTCATTATACTTGAAAATTTTTTACGTAACTGCTGAATGGATATGTTTAGTTTATTGGTGTTATGCTTGTTTGGATTGTGTTATTAAAAGCATCAGTGAAATCTTATATAGTTGTGTGATACTTTTAAACTGGTAACTGTGTTTAAAAATTCTTTGGTAATTACATGTATAGTTTCTTTTTGAAAAGTTTCTGAATACTTGCTTTCCTCATTTGCTTGTATCATACATATCTTTTCTAACTTCTTCAAGTCTTTGCTTCTCTGGGTTGACAGATATTGTTAATACTTGTACATAGGGATAAAATCAAGTTGTTCTTTTGTGTGTGTCTCTGAAATCTTACATTATAACCGCTTCGAACTCCTTCTAAAATAGTCTGTACCGGGAGAATAATGATGAACCAACGAATCAAATATAGACAAAAAGTCTAGCGTATTTAGAATTTTGGATATGTTGGTGTGGGACAAATAGTCTTGTTATGGAATTTTGATCGCTGGATTCAGTGAACAAATATATTGTGTATTTTGTTGTTGTTGTTTAAGTTTATTTGAGCTACAAGAGATGTTTCTGTAGTTTTAATATGCTATAATTTACTAAGTCCGCTTTCATATTTTAAGCACCTTATGTATTCCAGGCACTTTAATAGTTGCTGGTAATAGAGTAACTGAATAAGACAGGTCCTTGCTGATGAGGAGTTTATGAATTCATGAGATGGGCAGGTGTTGGATTAGGAATGACAGCTGTGATAAATGCTAAGAACGGAATGTTCAGAAGATTGCTGTGGTAACATTGGGAGATGCCATCTTGTCTGGAGGTCAGAGAAGGCCACTCTTAGGAGATGGCATTTAAATTGATCCTGGAAGGATGACAGAAGAGGAGTTGGTTAGCCAAAGAAGGGGAAGATGTGTTCTAGACAGGGGAAACAGCATGTGCAAAGATACTGAGATGAGAAGTGGCATGTTTATGGAATTGAAGGAATTTTGTATGACTTGTGCTTAAAATGTGAAGGAGAATGGTTCCAGATGAGGCTGCAGATGTACGTAAGAGCCAGATCTTTTGAGAGTTTATGTAAGTTACGGTGACAAGTTTTTTACCTAGCTGTGGAAGGTTTTTAATGATAACTAAGTGTATAAGGTTTAAAAGTTCAGTTTGGCTGTGAATGAAGAATAGTTTGGAAGAGAGTTAAACTCAACGCATTGAGGCTATCTAGGAGGCTGTTGCACTGTCCCCATGGGAGGTGGTAGCCTGGATTAAGGTGGTATTAGAGGTGATGAAGGAGAGTCAATAGATTTAGGAGATATTTTAAAGGTAGGGGTGCATAGGTGGCTCAGTTGGTTATGCGTGTGACTCTCGGTTTCTGCTTAGGTCATGATCTCACAGTTTCGTGAGTTTGAGCCCTGCTTCAGGGTCTGTGTTGACAGCAGGGAGCTTGCTTGGGATTCTCTCTCTCGCCCTCTCTCTCATCCTCCCTCACTAGTGCTGTCTCTGTCTCTCTCAAAATAAATAAATAAACTTAAAAAAAAGGTAGAATTTATTGGACTTGGTAGTGAGGTATAAAAGAAGGAGTCAAAGATGACTTTTGTGGTTTGAGCAACTAAAAGGCTAATGGGTCTACTTACTGAGATAGGGAATACTGGAACAGCTATAAATTTGAGGAGAAATCGTAAGTTCACTTTTGGACATGTTTTGTGAAATTCATGAGGAGGGCCTAGGAGAGAACTGCCAAATGCCAACATTTTAAGTTTAGGTAGAGGAGGGAATGCAAAGACTGATGAGTGGTAAGAAAAGTAGAAGAAAGCCTGAGAGTGTGGTATCCTGGAAGCCAAGGGAAATGGTGTTTCAAGTAGGAGAGTGGTCAGTTGTTGCTTTTTGCTTTTGTTATGCTGCATATTAGCAATATTCTTAATCTGTGTTACTTACTCTTTGAATTTCTTTAGTTTTATTGATCTTGCTGGATCTAATTGCACATGGTAGTCCAGGTTTGGATACATCATAGACCCATATAAATAGGGTAATAAAGTAACTTCTTTTTTGGTTTGAGTTTCTAATGATTCATGATTAATAGCCAATGTATCTTTGGGCATTTTGGTTATAAGAGCATATTAGGCCAGTATCTCTGAGTAGCCGTCTCTACTAATTCTGTGGTGGTTGATTATAAGGACCCAGTTATCTTTTGAGTATAGCAAAAGATATTTTGGTTAATTTTTATTAAATTAATTTTTATAGCTTATTTTTATTAAATGTGTGAAGTGCAAACATGTTAAGTAACTTAATAAATTGTTCATTTGTGTGTATCTCTGAAATCTTAAATTGTAATCACTCTGTATTAGTTAGGTTCCCAAATTGTCATTTCTGGGAGAATAATCATGAACCAACAAACCATGTATGAACATGAAGTCTAGCATATCAAGAATCTTAGAAATGATGGAATGGGACAAATAGTTCTGTTACGAGCAGCATTCATTGTTTTTTGTTTTTGATTTTGATCCATAGTAAAACTGTTCTGACCATATACGTGACTCCCAAAATATTTTTATGTGTCAGTTTCACAAATAGCTTACGCCCACTTGTCAGACTTAGTGAGCCTTTGACATTTTTTATTTTGAGAGCCTGTAGAAGTCACTTTGTCCATTGTAATATTGGATGATGTTTTTGAGACATGGTCATTAAACTTCACTTCTATGTATTTAAAGTCCTCAAATAGGAGATTTTACCTGTGCTTTCTGTGAACATTTAAGAATCTGCTTCTTTAAAATCTTTGCTATCTTATGCTGTTTTTTCTTTTCTCATTTTTACCAACTATAAATGTAAGATGGTGGGGGCGCCTGGGTGGCGCAGTCGGTTAAGCGTCCGACTTCAGCCAGGTCACGATCTCGCGGTCCGTGAGTTCGAGCCCCGCGTCAGGCTCTGGGCTGATGGCTCAGAGCCTGGAGCCTGTTTCCGATTCTGTGTCTCCCTCTCTCTCTGACCCTCCCCCGTTCATGCTCTGTCTCTCTCTGTCCCAAAAAAAAAAAAAAAAAAAAAAAAATTAAAAAAAAAAAAAAAAAAGGTAAGATGGTGGTGGTATCTTCTTCCTAAGTTCTCATCACTTCATCATCAACCAGTTATTCATAGTTTATTAGTATTAGGCCTAGAATAGAAGTTCTTATCATTGTTTTCTTTTTCTTCTGGAAGTTGAGATGATCAGCAAAGCAAATCAGAAAGCTGTCAAATGTTTTGCTGTAGCAAAGCAGCAGTATCTCTGCTTCATCAGAAACTTTATTTTAAGTGGGAGGAAGACTTAGGATAAGAAGTGCGTATAGTACTCACATCTCCAGAGGTAAGGAAACCTGAGCTACTTGAATAGCTACAGTTGGATAAGTGGAGCCTGGGAGTAGCTTGGAGGAGGGGTTTGGATCCTCAGGCCTCCCTGGATCTGGATAGTTAACAGTGGCAGGAAAATTTGGACAGGAGTGGAATAATTGAGGAGCATAGGGAAGAGATAATGGTAGGTTTCATCTTTAAAAAAGAGATCTGAAACACTGAGAATGAATGCAGAAGGGCATGTTTCCTTCCCATCCCTTACTTCTCCCAAAAGGGAATAGGGAATATTGTAGTATGAAGGGATATAATCATAGAGATGTGTTAGAGTGTTTCCCACATAATGAATAATGTGCTAGCTGCCCAGACAAGTCTTCATTAATTCAGGAAGGTTTTGGAGTCCCTTCTCTGAACTAGATTCTATTTTCCTACCTTATCTTCTGCTCTCCTCCCCTATTTTTTTTTAACTGTTTGTTTGTTTATTTATTTATTTATGAAGTAAAATTGATGCATAACATCATGTAAGTTTTAGGTATACAACATTATTATTCGGTATTTTCATATTCTAGAAGTAGTAAACATCCATTTTGTTATCATCTGTCACTGTACAGTTGAGCCCTTTTACCCCTTTCGCCCATCTCCCAACCCCCTTCTCCTCTGGTAACTACCAGTCTGTTCTCTGTACCTGTGAGTTTGTTTTTGTTTTGTTTTGCTTTGTGTTTTAGATTCCACATATAAGTGAAATCATATGGTACTTGTCTTTCTCTCTTTGACTCATTTCACTTAGCACAGTACTGTCAAGTTCCATCCATGCATGTTGCAGATGGCAAGCTTTCCTTCTTTTTTATGGCCAGGTATCGTATTCCATTGCATGCATGCATATATGTGTATGTATATACACATACACACCCCGTTCATTCATCACTGGACACTTAGGTTGTTTCCATATCTTGGTTATCATAAATAATACTTAAGTGAACATGGGGTGCATATGTCTTTTTGAATTGTTCTTGTATTCATCAGATAAATACATAGAAATTGAATAGTTGGATCATATTTTTAACTTTTTGAGGAATCTCCATACTGTTTTTCATAGTGACTGCATCAGTTTACATTGCTACCAGCAGTGCATAATAGTTCCCTTTCTCCACATCCTCTCCAACACTTTTCTATTTCTTGCTTTTTTGATAATAGACATTCTAACAGGTGTGAAGTGGTAGGTCATTGTGGTTTTGATTTGTAATTCCCTGATAATTAGTGATGCTGAACATTTTTTTCATGTGCCTATTGGCCATCTGTATGTCTTCTTTGGAAAAGTATCTATTCAGGTCCACTGCTCATTTTTTAATCAGGTTGTTTTGTTGTTGTTTAGTTGTATGAGGTCTTTATATATATTATATGTAAACCTTCTGTTGGATATATGATTTACAAATATCTTTTCTCATTCAGTAGTTTGCCTTTTTGTTTTATTTATTTATTTATTTATTTATTCATTCATTCATTCTCTGCCAGAGTTTTTTTAGTTTGATGTAGTCTCATTTATTTTTGTTTCCCTTGCCTTTGGAGTCAGATCCAAAACAAATATTGCTAAGGCCAATATCAAGAAACTTAACCACCTGTGTTTTCTTCTAGGAATTTTATATTTTTAGTTCTTACATTCAAGTCTCCAGTCCATTTTGAGTTATTTTTTGTGTCTGGCTTAAGGAAATGATCCAGTTTCATTCTTTGCATGTAGATGTCCAATTTTCCTAGCACTTTTTATTGAAGAGACTGTTCTTTCCTCATTTTATGTTCTTGGCTCTTTTGTGTCAATTAACTGACCATATATGTGTGGGCTTATTTTTGAGCTTTGTATTCTGTTTCATTGATCTGTGTGTCTCTTTTTATGCGAGTATCATACCGTTTTGATTACTATACCTTTGTAACAGTTTGAAGTCAGGGAGTGTGATACCTCCAATTTCTGTTCTTTCTCAAAATAGCTTTGGCTACTTGGTATCTTTTATGATTCCTTATTTGTTCTGGCTCTGTGAAAAATGGCATTGAGATTTTTGATAGGTATTGCTTAGAATCTGTAGATTTCTTTGGATAATATGGACATTTTAACAGTTAATTCTTCTAATTCATGATTATGGAGTATCTTTGCATTTATTTGTGTCTTCTTTTATCAGTATCTTGTAGTTTTCAGTGTACAAGTCTTTCACCTCCTTGGTTACATTTATTCCTAAATATTTTATTCTTTTTGGTGCTATTGTAAATGGGATTGTTTTCTTTATTTTAGAGAGGGAGAGAGGGATAGAGACTGTGTGAGCAGGGGAGATGGGAAGTGGAGAGAGAATCTCAAATAGGTTCCACGCTGAGCCCACATAGGACTTGATCCCACAGCCCTGGGATCATGACCTGAGCTGAAATCAAGAGTCAGATGCTCCACTGACTGAGCCACCCAGATGTCCCAATGGGATTGTTTTCTTAATTTCTCTTTGATAGTTTGTTATTAGCACACAGAAATGCAACAGATTTCTGTATATTGATTTTGTATCCTGCAACTTAACTCATTTTTTTTAGTTCTCATAGTTTTTGGTGGCATCTTAAGTGTTTTCTATATACAGTATCATGTCATTTGCAAATAGTGACAGTTTTATTTCTTCCTTTTCAATTTGGATTCTTTTTGTTTCTTTCTTTCTCTCTTTCTTTCTTTCTTTCTTTTTTTTTTTTTTTTTTTTTTTGGTCTGATAGCTGAAGCTAAGACTTTCAGAACCATTTTGAATAAGAGTGGTGAGAGTAGACATCCTTGTCTTGATTTTAGGAAAAGCTTTCAGTTTTATTTATGTATTTTTTAAGTATATATTTCATTTTTGAGAGAGAGAGAGAGAGAGTGAGCAGTGGAGGGGCAGACAGAGAGGGAGACACAGAATCTGAAGTAGGCTCCAGGCTCCAAGCTGTCAGCACAGAGCCCAACGTGGGGCCCAAACTCACCAACCGTGAGATCATTACCTGAGCCCAAATCAGACTCAGCTTTCTTTTCACTGAGTATGATGTTAGCTGAGTTTATCAAACTTGGCTTTCACTATATTTCCTCTATATTTCACTACATTTCCTCTATACCCATTTTGTTGAGTTTTTATTATAAATGGATGTTGAATTTTGTTAAATGCTTTTTCTGCATCTATTGAGGTGACCATATGATTTTTATCCTTCATTTTTTTGATGTGGTGTTTCACGTTGACTGATTTCCTTGTGTTGATCCAGCCTTGCATTCCTGGAATAAATCTCACCTGATCATAGTGTATGATCCTTTATTTTTATTTATTTTCTTAAAGGTTATTTATTTTTGAGATAGAGAGTGAAAGTAGGGGAGGAGCAGAGAGAGAGAGAGAGAGAGAGAGAGAGAGAAAATCCCAAGCAGGCTCTGCACCATGAGTACAAAGTCCAGTGTGGGGCTTGAACTCACGAACTGTGAGATCATGATGTGAGCTGAAACCTGGAGTTCGATTCTTAATCAACTGAGCCACCCAGGTGCCCCAATGTGTGATCCTTTAAATGTATTGTTGAATTCGTTTGCTAATACTCTATTGAGGATTTTTGCATCTATATCTATCAAGGTTGTTGGCCTGTAATTTTTCTTTTTTTTTTTGGTAGTCTTGTCTGGTTTTGTTGTCAGGGCAGTGCTGGCCTTGTAAAGTGAGTTTGGAAGTGTTTCTTCCTTTTATACTTTTTGGGAAGAGTTTGAGAAGGATAGGTATTAAATCTTCTTTGAATGTTTGATAGAATTCACCAGTGAATCTGTCTGGTCCTAGAGGTTTTTGATTACTGATTTAGTTTCTTTGCTAGTATTTGATATATTCAGATTTTCTATTTCTTTATGGTTTAGTCTTGGAAGATTGTATGTTTTAGGAATTTATCCATTTTTTCGTAGGTTGTGCAATTAACTGGTATATAATTGTGTGTGCTATTCTCTTATGATCCTTTGTATTTTTGTAGTATCAGTTGTAACTTCTTTTTCATTTCTAATTTTATTTATTTGAGCTCTCTTTTTTTTCTTGGTGAGTGAAGCTAAAGGTTTGTTTGCCTTTTCAAAGAACCAGCTGTTTGTTTCACTGAACTTCTGGATTGTCTTTTTATTGCCTATTTCATTGATTTCTATTTTGATCTTTATTATTTCTTTCCTTCTGCTAACTTTGAGGTTGGTTTGTTGTTCTTTATTTCCTTTAAGTTTCTCTTTTTTACCACTGTAGCCCCAGTGATTTTTCTCTAGCACACAGTGCATGCCTTTGTGCTTGTAGTTCCTTTGCCTGAAACCCTTCCCTACCTCTCCTGCATAACCACATGGCTCTTGCTCCTTCACTTCATTCAAGTCTCTGCTCAAATGTTATGTATTCAGAGACCTTTACTAGCATCTTTTTTTTATTTTAAGATTTTATTCTTAAGTAAACTCTCTTCTCAACGTGGGGTTGGAACCTACAACCCTGAGATCAAGAGTTGCATGCTCTACCAACTGAGCCAGCAGGCACCCCTTCCTAGCATCTTTTGTAAAATAACATCCTTCTTTCCTCTTATTGTTCTGTCCTTTTTTTCTTATTTGTTTTTCCTCATAGCACTTGTCACTACAAGACCTTCTTTCTTTCCTCCCGTGCTACCTTCCTTCCTGGTCACTAACCATGTGTAAACTATCATGTATTCTGTGAATTGTGTTGTTCATACCTGTATCTCCCACCTTAGCACTGTGCTTGTCCTAGTAAGTGCTCAGTAAATAATTACAGAATGAAGGAATAGCATCAGGAATCAAGTTCATGATACTGATCACTTTCTTTGTATGTATACTGCGAGTCTTGATCCCTTTCTTTTAACGCCCTTCCATTGACATATTTTTATTTTAGGCATAACAATACCACTGATTACACCTTTTTTTTTTTTTTTTGTAATGTTTATTTATTTATTTTGAGGGGGTTGGTGGAGAGAGATGGAAAGAGAGAATTCCAAGCAGGCTTCATGCTTAAAGCACAGAGCCCAACACGGGCTTGATCTCATGACTGCGAGATCATACCAAGAGTTGGGACACTCAGCTGACTGAGCCACACAGGCGTCCCTGATTACGCTTTTTAAGTCAGTCTTTCACTAGGAAAATGTCCTGTATTTTGCCATTTTGGAGCTCGCTTATATATCCTACGCAGGGAATGGTATCTTGATATGGTAGAAAGATCATTGGTTGATTAATTAAAGAATTTGGTTCAGATTCAAGCTCTAATTTTATTTGTGTGGTCTAGGTCAAATCAGCCTTATCTGATTTGTGAAATTAATAAATTTAGGTGATTTTTATGATTTTACATGTTGGATTTATATTAAATATCTGATATTGCAAGTTTGGTTCCAGACTACTGCAGTAAAGTGAATATTGCAGTGAAACAAATCAAATGAATTTTTTGGTTTCCAAGTGCATATAAAAGTTATGTTTACACTACTCTGTAGTCTGTTCAGTGTGCAGTAGAATTGTCTAAAAGGACATATACATATCTTCACTAAAAAATACTTTATTGCTAAGAAATACTAAATGCATCAGTATGAGCTTTCAGTAAGTTGTAATCACTAATCACAGATCACTATAACAAATACAATAATAATGAAAAAGTTAGAAATATTGTGAGAATTAACAAAATGTGACACAGAGATATGAAGTGAGCAAAAACTGTTGGAAAAATAGCACCAGTAGACTTGTTAGATGCAGGGTTGCTACGGACCCTCAGTTAGTAAAAAACACAATATTTGCAAAACATAATAAAGTGAAGCACAATAAACGAGGTATGCCTGGGGACACCTGGCTGGCCCGGTTGATAGAGCATACGACTCTTGATCTAGGGTTTGTGAGTTCAGGCCCTACATTGGGTGTAGAGATTGCTTAAAAATGAAATCTTAAAAAAAATGAGGTATGCCTGTGTATAGTAGTTTTGCTTGTCAATTATTTGGTTGAAGTAGTTACATAAAGTCAGAAAGGGTTTACAGAACACTTTTTATCCTCTCCAGTAGATAAATTTACTTATTTTCAAATGATGTAAAATACATGTAGTCTTGTGTTCTGTAATCTTGCCATTATGGTAGATTGCCTCTTCTTTATATGGGAAAGACTTACATGAATGATCTATATATATTTGTCTTCTTACAAAGAAGCTTATGTATTTTTGTGTATTTAATGTAATTTATCTACCTCAGGATCAACAGATAAGCCTGAAACTATGTCTTTCAGACTGTATAGCCCTAGAATTTCTGGGGTGGTTGCCTCAGGTACTGCCCAGTGGGGTGCCCGTGGCTGACTATGCCCTTTCCCCTTCTACCAATCTGTTCTGTTTTATTCCTTTTAAAAAAAATTATATATATATATATATATATATATATATATATATATATATATATGTATATGTATATATATGATAAATATATATGCCTTTATATATATATGCTTTTTAAAGGACTTTTGAAAAAAGGATTTTTATATTGGCATTTTAAAGATCATTTGAAAAAAGGACTTCTCTATTTCAAAAAGTGCACTAGTGGAAGTAAACTGGATATATGACTCATAGTGATATATTAACATTGGGAACTTATGGAGACTCTTTCAAGGATCTTTATTAAGAATAAAGTGAATGTTGGGGCACCTGAGTGTCTCAATTGGTTGGTTAAGCATCTGACTCTTGATTTTGGCTCAGGTCATGATCTCATGATTTGTGAGATTGAGCCCTGTGTCAGGCTCTGCACTGACAGCATGGAGCCTGCTTGGTATTCTCTCTCTCCCTCTCTCTCTGCCCTTTTCCTGCTTGTGCGTTCACTTGCTCTCTCTCTCAATAAACATTAAAAAAAAAAAAAGAATAAAGTGAATGTTAAGAGATAAAGATCATGGGGCACATGGGTGGCTCAGTCAGTTAAGTGTCTGACTCTTGATTTTGGCTCAGGTCATGATTTCATGATTTGTGAGATTGAGCCTCACATCAGGCTCTGGGCTGATAGTGAGGAGCCTGCTTGGGCTTCTCTCTCCCTCTCTCTTTAACCCCTCCCTCACGCTTGAGTGCACATGCTCTCTTTTGTGCATGTGTGTGCTCTCCCTCCTTCTCAAAATAAATAAAAAAAATAAACAACAACAACAAAAAGAGATACAACCAGAGATATCAGGTATGTCTTATTAGGAAGTATAGTTTTATTTCTAGGAGTCATTGAGCCAGGTCTACCATAGGTCTGTTTCACTCAGACATGATAGACCTCTATTCATGATGAGAGTCCTGGTCCCTGGGACTGTTGGATTACACGAACATACTTTTTTTTTTTTTTTTTTAATTTTTTAAAAGTCTATTTATTTATTGAGAGAGAGAAAGTGGGAGCAGGGGAGGGACAGAAAGAGCTAGAGAGGGGAGAGAGAATCCCAAGCAGGCTCCATGCTGTCAGTGCAGAGCCCAACACAGGACTCAATCCCTCAAACCATGAGATCATGACCTGAGCTGAACACCAAGAGTGTGACACTTAACTGACTGAGCCACCCAGGTGCCCCTACACTGACACACTTTTAAGCAAGGCTTTTGCTTTTAGGTTTCTTCTCTATGTTGTTATGGTACTTCATTATTTGAGGCTTTTTGTCCTCGTATGACTTCAGTTCAAGGGATATACCTTTTATCCATTGTTATTTTCTTCTGAGAATCAAGGCCATACTCTCTTTAGTCAAAATAGCAATCATATGGAAAAAGGTAGCTTCTTTTTACTCAGTATTCTTAATGTTGTAACTGTTGTAATCTACAGGAAAGGTATTTCTGTATACACAGATGTAGAAGGTACATGACCTTCCAGAAACTTTTATAGAATTGTATCCTAAACAAAATTTTATTTTGTTGTTCTGCACCTAAAGTGGTTCTGGTACCTCTATTTATTTGGTTTAGATATAGAGTGCTTTTCTAAAGCCTAGAAAGGAAAACCATTTGGTATAGCTATATCTTCAAAGCACTGAAGGTAGAGAATTGGGACCTGTTTATGTTTTTTTAAATTACTGTCATTTGTTAACTGATTTTGCCCTCCTGTAATTTCACTCCATTCTTTACATTTTTACTGTAAGAGGAAAGCCAAGAAAGAATTCCGGTGGAACTAGTATAATTAAGATGAGAGACAAAATACTGTTGATGTGTAGAATCAATATAGTGGTTCAATCTGAGGGTAGAAGAACATCCCAGGTGCAGATAATGTTCTTTATACAGAGCATCTTCCCTCTCAAAGAAAATCTAAAGTTTACCTTTTTTTTCCCCATGTTTTTAAATTTAAAGTTTATCTTTGATGACAGTGTGCTATAATAATAATAAGAAAATTAAACTTACTGAAAGAAACATAGTAAAAGGGGACAGTTTAGTCTTAGTCTTAAAAGTGGCTTAAGCATTAATAAAGAAAATTTCTCATGCTACTATTAAAATATAATATTCAGTGAAAGTTAAATAATACTATATTTTTGTCTCTTTATTATCTTATTTGTTCAGATCTGTTCAGGTTTTAAAAGACGATTTGTTCACAGAGACTGGTAATATTATATTAAAACCACTATAGCACTCAGCATGTGTTAGTTCGACTTTTTTTTTTTTTTTTTTAATGTTTATTTTTTAAGAGAGAGAGACTGAGCAGGGAAGGGGCAGAGAGAGAGAGGGAGACACAGAATCTGAAGCAGGCTCCAGGTACCGAGCTGTCAGCACAGAGCCTGTTGCGGACTTGAACTCACGAACTGCGAGATTATGACCTGAGTCAAAGTTGGATGATTAACCGACTGAGCCACCCAGGCACCCCTCCACAAAACCATTTTTTAAAAATAAATTTTTTTTAATGTTTATTTATTTTTGAGAGAGAGACACACACAGAGTGTGAGGGGCGAGGAGCAGAGAGAGAAGGAGACACAGAATCTGAGGCAGGCTCCAGGCTGTCAGCATAGAGTCTGATGCGGGGCTCGAGCTCACGAACCATGAGATCATGACCTGAGTTGCAGTCGGACACTTAATCGACTGAGCCACCAGGCGCCCCAAAACCATTAAAAAAAAGTTTTAACATTTATTTATTATTGAGAGACAGAGACAGAGCATGAGCATGGGAGGGGCCGAGAGAGGGGGAGACACAGAATCTGAAGCAAGCTCCAGGCTCTGAGCCGTCAGCACAGAGCCCATCATGGGGCTCGAACTCACAAATCGCCAGATCATGACCTGAGCGAAGTCGGACGCTTTACCGACTGAGCCACCCAGGCGCCCTGACAAAACCATTTTTAAGTGTATGCAATTCAGTGGCATTAAGTACATTCATAGTGTTGTGCACCTACCACCATTATCCCTTTTCAGAGCTTTTTCATCTTTTCAAACAGAAACTCTATACCCATCAAACTAATTCCCCCTCTCTGTCTTCTCATCAGTCTTTGGTAACCTCTATTCTACCTTCTATGTCTAGGAATTTACTTCTTCTAGGTACCTCCCATAAATGGAGTCATGCCATCTTTGTCCTTTTGTGTTTGACGTAGCAAAGTGCTTTCCATGTTTTTGGAATGCCAACATTAAATCCATGTTGTAGCATATATCAGAGCTTCTTTCCTTTTTAAGGCTGAATAATCCATTGTGTGTTTATACCACTTAAACATACACTTTTTTAATCCATCTGCTGGGGGACATTTGGGTTGTTTCCATGTTTTGCTATTGTGAATAATGTTCTATAAACATTGGTGTACGAGAATCTGTTTGAGTCCCCGATTTTAAGTTTTTTGGCTGTATACCTTGAAGAAGAATTGCTGGGTCATATTAGGAACATTAGGAACATATTAGGAACATATTAGGAACATTTTAGGGTCATTCTAGGAACTTCTGATGAATCATCAAACTGTTTTTCCAGAGTATAATGACTTTATAAGGCAGTGTTCACTATACTTTTTCTGGCCTTTGAGCCAAAAGTTTAAACAACTAAAAGCCAAGTTTTCAGATAGTTTTTTATTCAGGGCTTATTGAGAAACTGGAAAGTAGAATGTATTTATTATTATTATTTTGTATTATGTTTAATACAGAGGTGGCAAAGAATTTATAATTCATAGAAATATTAAAATAGCATAAAGATATATATTAAACAGATGGTGGTAGAATTAAAATTAAGGAATTTGAATTCAATGGCTTAGTTAATGGAATAAATTATGCCCAGCTTCTGATTATTCATTCATAGTTAATCTGTTTCATAGATTGTGACAAACTTTAACTCAATTTGGCTTCTTTCTACCATTTGCCTGCCTTTCAGCCTCACTGTCATTCCGTTTCCTCTTTTGTTGATACATGGTTGATTTTTCAAAATATTTATTTATTTATTTATTTATTTATTTATTTATTTATTTATTTATTGGGTGGGGGAGAGAGAGAGAGTGAGTGTGTATGTGTACATGTGCACATGTGAATGGGGAAGGGGCAGAGAGAGAGAGAGAGACAGAATCCCAAGCAGGCTCCTGTGGTATCAGCACAGAGCTTGATGTGGGGCTCGATCTCACGAACTGCGAGATCATGACCTGACTGATTATGCATGGGTAATTGAGAACTGATTTTATATACGATTTAGTCCAATTTAAATCAATATAGAGAATAATATTTTGTACATGTGAGATGATTTTCTTATGCTGTCAGTATCAGGGTTGGAAGGTACCTGCTTTAAGTGTTCTTAAATTGTATTACAACATCCCTCTATATTTGCTATGTGCTTAGACATTTTAAGTGATGTAGAACTATTTTTTAGGGGTAGGGAGTGTAGCATAGATTGTTCTTATATTGAACTTAAATGTCTTTCTGAAGCTTATATCTTCCCTTTTTTGCATATAGAATATGCTCTGTTTATAACAGTTTTAGGGCATAACAGTTTTGCTGAATAATAAATACTGAATGATAAATATATTAAGCCATTGGACATTTAGTGTTTTAGTCTCTTTAACAAAAGTGCTCGTTTTCAGATAGTACTTGTACAGTGAATTAAAAATATATATAATGATAAGTTAATGGTTTTTCAGAATACTGTGATCCTTTAAAAATAATGTATATATTTACACCTGCATATACATTCAAGAATTTCCTGTCAGTTAGCAAAAATAATCTTATGAAAAGACGATGTGCAGCAAGAATTCAGGCAGGATTCCTGTTTATTCACGATAGTCTATTTTTAACTTTGTAGAGTTTCCATTTGGAAGATATGTTTGGCTTTGTTGATTATTTGGGGCAGGAGATTGAAAGCTTAAGGTTCTAACGATGCTTTTCCTAGTCTAGAGTCCTTGAAACAACACCTGAGAAGTTTTAGGAGTGGTTTCGTGAGAGTTTTAGGCAAGTAAAAAAATGAGTACAGCCTCAAAATAAAAGAGTGCCACAGTTGACATGAAATTAAAGAAAATATAAAGTTGAAAAAGGGACACTTTCTGAAGCTAATAAGTATACTGTGTTGACCATATTTACTTGAAAAGTGAGTTTTTTCTTTACGATAAATTTTATTAAAGTATAATTTACATTTTTTTAAAGTATATGTGCTGCCAAAGTGAGCATGAAGTATAATTTACATAAAATAAAATACACAGTTGGCCCTTGAACAGTGTGGGGGTTGGGACACCAACCTTCCGACGCAGTCAAAAACCCATGTACCCCTTTGACTCCCCCAATACTTAACTACTGATAGCCTCTTGTTGACTGGAAGCCTTACTGATTATATACACTGTTGATGAACACATATTTTGTATGTCATATGTATTACATTCTGTATTCTTAAAGTAAGCTAGAGAAAAAATGTTATTAAGAAAGCAGTACAGTACTGTATTTATGGAAAAAATTCTATGTATAAGTGGACCCAGGCACTTCAAACCCATGTTGTTCAAAGGTCAACAGTACTCATTTCATGTGTGTAGTGTGAGTTAGGTTTTGACAAATTTATATACTTGTGTAACTGCCATTCAAATTAAGATATAGAACCTGTTCATCATAGCAAAAAGTTCCTTCATCTGCCTTTACCCTTAGTGTCTCTCTACCCCAGGCAACCACCAGTCCACTTTCTGTATAGATAGCTTTTTGCCTATTCTAGATTGCATATATATGGACTTATACTATATATGTTCTTTTATGTCTTCACAAAAGTGTGTATTTTTTAGTAGTTTGATATTTTTTATCGCTGAGTAGTTTGCCATTGTATGAATAAGTCACAGTCTTTATCTCTTTACTTGTTGATAGACATTTGGGTTATTTCCAATTTTGGTCTATTACAAAACTGCTATGGGCATTTGTGTCCAATTTGTTTTTATGGACTTGTGCTTTCATTTCTCTTGGGATATAATTGTGGGTCAGAGGGTTTTCATATGTTTAACTTAAAAAAAAGTGCCAGTTTTCCAAAGTGATTTCACCATTTTGTACTTCTACCAGCCATGTGGGAGAGTTCTAGTTATTCCATATCCTACTAACATTTGGCACTTGCTAATTGAACACTTTAGTTCAGATTCATTGAGTAGAAATTGTGCTATGTGCAGACTTTTATGACAGTTATAAAAGAGACTTGATATACTTTTAAGAGTTTAGTAATGATAGCTAATTAGTTGCCATTTATTATACATCTCCTATGTGCCAGGCTACTGTGTAGCCCTTTAAAAAGTTTTACAAGATAGAATGTATTATCTTCATTTGACAGACTGCAATCCTTGGCTAGTAGATTTTAGACATAAGATTTGATTTCAAGTTTGATTCAACCCTAGATTCTTTATTTTCACCTCAATATTTTGGTCTTTCTTGTTAGTCTATAGAGGACAATTGAGTATGATTTCAGCTAATATTATGGTCTTTTGGGCTTCTCAAATTGAACGGAGGAAGATCTAATGACAGAAGAATTAAAAGTCCCAAGGAAAAAATATGAGTTGAAAGCTGTGCTTTTGTATGTGCGTGCGTGTGTGTGTGTGTGTGTGTGTGTGTAAGAGAAAGAGCATGCATACTTGCTTTTCTGAGAAGTCATTAATGTAGGTGCCAGTTTTTAATGTATTATTTGAGTTGTGAAGAGTAGGGGGAAATGGCAACATTGAAGAATGACTAAAGAGAGAAGGCAGGTAGCGGTGAATAATAGTAATTGGGTCTAGAAACGTGTTTTTATGTCCAAGCAACTTAGTTGCTGTTGGAATGAACTTGTTTTTACCACGTAGGAATCAGCCTATAGACACGTTCATTCTTTAATATATCCTAGACAGTTACTGTTTAATTGAATATAATTTAGATTTGTGTCATAACAACTAGATTGAATTTTAGAGCGAAATTTTTATAAGAGAAATCTTGGACAGTATATTTCCCAAGTAGACAGATTGTGTGAAACAGTTTATATTTTGCAGACCAAAAATTTAACCAAAAAATTGTTTAAAATTTGGGTCCTTTTAATTTCATTTTTTCCCGTTTCTTCTCTGTTTTGCAGACATTTCAACCTACGGATGAAGAGGGATACATCCCTTTTCAGTAGTGAATTTAAAGTAGAAACATCAAATAAAGTACTTGATTATGATACCTCTCATATTTACACTGGACATATTTATGGTAAGTTGAACCTTAGAAGAATTCTTTTCTTTAGTTTTTTCTACACAAGGAAACACATGTATTTTGAGGTATAGACATATATTTCAGAAAGGTGGGATAAAAAACCAAGAGCACACTTTACACACTGTATGTTAGCCAATTTGCTGATAAATTATATTTAAAAAACAAAAAACAGAAAGTTGGGAGAGAGATCCTGAGGAGATTTGTAGATTTAAGTATATCATGAAGGATAATGGTCTTTGAAGAATGAAGTAACCCTTGGATCTATCTTTTCATGTATTTTTAATATTGAATTATATAGTGCCTCGTTTCTGAAAGGTATGATGTTTTGATTCTCAGTACCTACAAACTGTTAGTTTGAAAAAATTTTTTAATGGCTTTTATAATTTTCTAATCTTTCAAGCAAGAAATTGGATCTGTTTTATAAGAAAAGAGGAAAAATCTAAAGGAAAACTGTAAAGATCATCTTAACAGCCAAAAATAATGTGACAAAGTTATGCATAGGAAAATCCATTCAGGGCCTTCCTTTCTCAGAATTTGTTTGCTGTGTTTACAGTTCTAGCAAATTTCTCTTACTACAGCTGATTAAAAAGTTACTGTAAAAAGGGATGGGGAGCACACTTCACCCAAGAGAAAGTTACATTTGACAGTTTAGTAGTGTGGGAAAAACAGTCAAAGTCTTCTGGAGAGATTAGAGAGGATCAAAGTAGTATTATAATTGTATATTGATAAATAAGATGACTCTCTGTTATTAAGACAAAGTTGACTGAAAGTTAAATTTCATTTCTGTGTAATGGATTTCTGCTCAAAATCATAACATTATGAAAAATTAAGTTTTTAAAACTGTTTCTAATTTTTTTTATTATGCCAGACAAATGAGGCATTTCTATACTTACAAATTCTCACTTGTAGATGAAACTTGGTTAATGAAAGTTTTTTGTACTCTTGTAATTTTGTAAACAAAGGAAAGTGTTTTTCTGTCAGTCTAGACTTTCAGTTTCAAACTATAGTTTTCTACTATTCCCTATTTATCTTTCTGAGAAGATAACTTAGTGTCTGCAATTCTTTGCCAGGCGATGGCTAAGAAAAGTACAAGACTAATAAATAAGTTTGCAGATAGAAATCATGTCATTTAAAATACCAGTGTCTTGGGTTCTTAGCTTTAGTCCTTAGTTAATTCACAATCAGTTAATTAATGTTAATCTACAGTTTAGAAATTGTGGAAAGCCTGATACTTATTTTAGTGAGAAAATTTTAACAGGTAAATTTAACTTTTAAGCACCATCTTCCTACTTCCACTTCTTTTTGTCATGTGACGGTTGGTGCTCAGCTTTTCTTTGTGAATATCTCAGAATACCTTTTTTTTTATCCCATATTTTCTTTCACTAGAGAAGTGTAATTGATGGGACAGTATTACAAATCTAGTATCTTAAAAAGTATTATTGGATTACTTTTTGTTCAAACTACTTCTGAAATATTTGAGACTTTCTTATTTAAAAAATGTATTTATAAAAAAAGGATGCCAAAAGTCTCATGCAGATTATATCAGGTGGGAAAAGAACTTTTTGCTTATGTAATTAGAGCAAAAACCCAAAAGATTATTTAATATCTTTATTTTGAAAGTACATATTGTGTCAGTGGATCTGCTTGCCTCTTTCTGAGTTTGAGTTAATGTAACAATTATTTATTGAGTGAGTGTTGAATGCTTGCCAGGCACTATGCTTAGGTGCTGGGAATATGATTGCCAAGGAGAGATAGATGTTCTATTTCTGATTGTTGTTGTCTAGTTAAACTGTTTAGATTTTAACTAAGTACTAGTTGCTGTTCACATCTCAGATTCAGCTTGATATATTTTATGTGAAAATTAGTTTCCCCAATAAATTTGTATCACATTTTTAAAATATATAAGAATGGCTTTTTAAAGGAGAATGAATTTAACATTTACGTGCAAATTAACTTTTCAAGAGTTTGTTCCTTTCATTAATAGGTGAAGAAGGAAGTTTTAGCCATGGGTCTGTTATTGATGGAAGATTTGAAGGATTCATCCAGACTCGTGGTGGCACATTTTATGTTGAGCCAGCAGAGAGATATATTAAAGACCGAACTCTACCTTTTCATTCTGTCATTTATCATGAAGATGATATTAGTAAGTACTTAAATTTTATCAAGTAGCCTTTCGCAA
Organism: Panthera tigris; assembly: GCF_018350195.1. Classification (NCBI taxonomy): domain Eukaryota; kingdom Metazoa; phylum Chordata; class Mammalia; order Carnivora; family Felidae; genus Panthera; species Panthera tigris. The sequence goes on from NC_056665.1 coordinate 45,956,960, forward strand.
AGAGGCATATTAAATAGTTAAACGTATGTGAGACATACAAAGTCTGAGGTGAAAATAGTTTCACAGCCAAAGTCTCAACTTAATGAAAAATAGATCTATTATAAAGAGGTGATTTCCTTCTCAGTCCGTGCCGTTCCTACTTTGTTGATATGATACAACCAATTCTATATGAACTATGAGTCAACAACACTGATTGAACTGGAAATTCTATATTCTGATATCAGCCGGTCATTTAATGCTGTAATGCCTTTGTGTGTGTGGCCTACTGAAGTATCATTATCTTCTTATGTAAATTTCAAAGTGGATATTTGTATAGTGTTTAAGGAATATTTTAGGTATTTGGTAATATCTAAATCCTTTGAATATTTCTTTTTGGAATCTTGAAATAATGATTTCACTTTAGCTTGGTAAGACTGAAGGTTTATCATGTTAGATTTTGTCCTCTACCATGGTCTTTATATGATGGTAATTTGTCAGGAGAGTCCTTGTTTTACATTTTCAGAGTAGAAAATGTACTTAGACTTCTCCTTTTAATTTTACCATTGTCCATATATTCATGGTCATCTAATTACAAGAATGCTTTCATGAAATAATGCAGAAATACATTCCTGTAATTTATAATGCCTCTTGAATACTTATATTTTATTTTTGACTATAATTAGACTAGCCTCTTAATTTTTTCCTATTTTCCTAACTTGGTACCTTCCTTCTGGCTTCATTTTCCATTCTACAGCCAGAAATTTATTATCAATAATTTCATTCTCACTCCTAATAATGTATTGGAAAGCCTAACCATCTTGACTTTCTGCTCTATCAGCTCTGACAGTTTCCATACTTTTTCAGTCTCTCCAGCTGCTTGTTATCGCTGATGCTGGATTGTTACAGAAAATAGCATAATTATTCTAGATGGGATGCATTTATGACTTTAGCTACTTGCTAACTCACAAATTCATTAATGCTACTTGGCTATATTTTTATTCATCCCTCTTTGATTCCTTTTCCAGTTCTCCCTCCTGGTATTTCAGACGCTTCTCAAGCTCTAAGCTACAGTCCTCTTCACATGTTGGAATATGAATTCCTCTGCCTTCCTTTCTTCCAACAGAATTACGATATACTTGATTTGCGTGTTACTTTGTAATTTTTTAGTAATTTAATCTTATTGCAGGTTCCCTTTTCTATCAGGGTATATAAATTCTTCAGCTGTGGTTTCTGTTTCTTTTGCTCCTTAAACATACCAAATACTATTTAATCTCTGGAGCAGATTATTTATAGATACTTAATGAAATCTTGAAACATTTTCCTTATAATGTGTTCTCAAAATCAAACAAGACCTTTTGGGAAAGGAGGGAGAGGAAGAGAGTAATGGACAGATTTTGAACTCATGTGTTTAATTGTATTATAATCAAATGTTATCCTTTGCTGATTTATACTTCCCCATAAGCACCCTATACTGTGTTTGTTCTGCCTTTTATGATTTCTGTTATTGCATCTTCTCTCTCATTTCCCTCCTCTTTTCTGTTTGTATGTAGGTTAAGCATATTCTGCTCTTTTTTTGCACTTTTATTTCTTCCTGTCCTATAATTGCATTTTTCCCCTTTGCATCTTACAGTAACTTCCAAATATCTTCCTTTATGTCAACCTTTCTTTTTCCCCAAAGATAATGAGTTAGCTTGTAGGATCAATGAAATTGGACGTGACTGAGTTTTCTATTCTTTTTGGCATTTAACTTTACCATTGGTTTCAGCTCTTATTTTTTATTTATCCAATTAAAATATATGTTCATGCCTTTTCACATTCTTCTTATTATATACCAATAGTGGGATTAGAGCTTACAAATAGTAATGTCAAGAGTGATTTTGTTCAAATGTTTTCAACCATTTAAAAATGTAAAAGCTTTCCTTAGCTTGCATGCCAAACCAAAGGACTCAGTTGTGCAGCAGCCTGTAGTTAGCTTACTCCTTTTCTACAGGACAGATCATTCACTTTTAATTGGCTCTCTTTTTTTAATGTGTATTTATTTTTTGAGAGAGAAACAGAAAATGAAAGGGGAGGGGCAGAGAGAGAGAGAGAGAGAGGGAGACACAGAATCTGAACGAGGCTCTGAGCTGTCAGCACAGAGCCCAACACGGGCTCGAACCCACAAACTGTGAGATCATGACCTGAGCGGAAGTCTGACCCTTAACAGAGTGAGCCACCCAGGTGCCCTTCCCTTTTAATTGAGTCTTTAACCTTTCTGAGTAGAATAATTAAGGTTATAGTACTAATAATAGTAGTAAGAACAGTTATTACTGTTTAATGTATGTCTGGTGCTGTATAAAGTTTTTTGCTTGCATTATTTCATTTAATCCTCATAATTACACTATCAAGTATAATAGGCACACATAGTCCCCTCTCCACAACTTTATATATGAAGAAACTTAAGGCTTAGAAAACATGTCACTTTATTATGGATCTTGTATTCTTAACCGTGTGCTTTTCTGCTTCACTCAAGGGAAAAAACTGTCAATTCTAACATTACTCCAAGGATTTCTGGGGCTTTTCTGAAATCTGTAAGCCTCTCTAAAATGACACATTTGCAACTTTTGTGGTTATAAGCCAGATTCTCTCCTTAATATATTTAGCAAAGGATATTCTACTTTATGACTAATTAAAAGGGAAAGATTTTCCTTTAATGTATGTTATTATTTTCATAGAATTTTCTTAAGTCCTAATAATTTATTTTCACAACTTAATTACTGTGTGATTGTTTAGAACACTGTGTACATGCTTGAGTGAACTTAGTGTCCGTGTGTGTGTGTGTGTGTGTGTGTGTGTGTGTGTGTGTGTGTTATTCTCAGCAGAAGCAAATGACCTGTGAGGTATACCACCTTTGGGTATACCAACTTTGGGTAGGCATTCTGATGAGAATTTGGTTACTCTTCTTTTAATACTGTTTTTGCACCTCTTGGCATAAATCTATGAAGCCACCATGGAGAATGATATTGCTGTTCTGGAGAACCTTACGGAATGGCTTCTGAGGTGGTACAAGAACATAGGCACAGCTTTCAGTGAAAATATTTAATAACTTCTCCAGTCGCTTTGATACTCAGATGTGGTGGTGATAACCACATGTATTTATCATCTTAAATTCACACTTGTTCAATTCTGTACTTAGTAGTAAAAAGCACTTTCTTCTAGTACATAGAATTGTGAACAGTTATGACAAGGGTCAGAGTACCACTTAATCCTTTGTTCATGGCTTGTAAATTTGTAAATTAGATAATCTGCATAAGCAGTCTTGCTTTCTTGCCTATTTATATTCAGACATCACAGTAAGAATTCATTGATGTCGCTGTTTTTGGTTTCAGCAGCTTAGGGAGTGTTAGAATGTGGATTTAAAGGTGGCCTTGTAGATCAACTAGTTAAAACGGTTTCAGGGTTTAATTCATTTGGTCAGGATCATACAAGTTAGTGACAGATGTGGTAGGGAGAAAGCATAAGAGGTAATGTGTCAGAGAACTGAGGCATGCCATGTGTATGAGAATGGAGTAGAAGGGAAATCAAGATGATGCACTAGAATAGCTTTGTGACCTTATGGGAAGGTCTTACTTTTTTTATGCAAGTAAATAGGTCTCAGTTTCTATGTATAAAATGAGGGCATTAGACCAGATCTTTAATATCCCTTATCTCTTCTAAAATTGGGTGATATCTAACTACTTTTTCTGTAGAGCTGGAAATATTTTTGATTTTGCTGATTATCAAATGACTATATAAAAATTACATTTTTGCCTGTAAATGAAGTAGAAGTGTGTCCACTGCCATTAACATTTTTCTTTTGAACGGTTGTGTAATATTTTGTTGTTTCATTGGTGAATGTATTGTTTAGCAACCCATCAACTACGTGGACATTTAAATTCTTCCCCCCTTTTTACTATTAAACACTGCTGTGGTATACATTATCTTCAAAACTGCTTATATGTAACGTATACTATTTGATAGTTTTTTGGCATTTGTGTACATCTGGGAAACTATCACCATAGTCAAGATAGTGTATGTATCCATTTCCCCCCAAAATCTTCCTCCTACTCAGTGTAGTCCTTCTCTTCTCAACCCTTTTTTCCTCAGGCACTAAACTTGCAGGCTAGTTTTCATTTTGTAGAATTTTATGTAAATGTGATTTTATATTATGTACTCTTTTTTTTTTAAGTTTATTTATTTTTGAGAGAGAGAGAGAGAAAGCACATGCTCATGAGTGGGGGAGGGACAGAGGGAGAGGGAGAGAGAGGATCTCCAGCAGGATCTCTGCACAGAGCCTGACATGGGGCTTGAAGTCATGAACCACGAAATCATGACCTGAGCCAAAATCAGGAGTCAGATGCTTACCTGACTGGGCCACCCAGGTGCTCCTGTATTATGTACTCTTAAAAAAAATCTGACTTCTTTAATTTAGCACAATTTTTTTGAGATTCATCTATGTTTTTGTGTATATTAATAGTGCATTACTTTTTATTGATGAGTAGTATTTCATTGTATGGATGTTTATGCATTCACCTGTCAATGGACATTTGGGTTGTTTCTAGTTTTGGGTTATTAAAAATAAAAACTCTAAAGCTTTTGATAGTAGCCCATCAACTACTGATTGATTAAACATCATTTTACGTATGATAAATTTGAAAAAAGACAGGAGGATGAAATACATACTAAGGACTTTTAAATGCCTTGGTCTGTTACCTGAGGTCTAGAAAGGAGACATTTTGGAAACTTAAGATGAACCTTGTGGAAGCAAGAGAGCAGAAGAAACACTGATCTTATAGATTCTTTTTCCCCCAAACCAACACTCATCCTTCGAAATGCAGTTCAGAAATAATATTTCTAGAAGTCTTTTCTGGCCCGTCAGTTCTGGGTGTCCTCTCTTTACTGCCATTTATGTATCGGCGAGTTGTTGCTGTGTTTTGAATCCAGCAGTTTACAGGTCAGTGGTCCATATGATTGACCTCTGAGAAGAGGCATGGAAGGAAGACAGCTGTTGACTGGATGAGTAATTAAATTCAACCGATATTTAACTGTTTATGAACTGTGGATAATTGCGGCAACACTTAACACTTGGTGAATTTAAATGGATTCTTGTTTATATATGTCTAATATCCCAGCTAGACTGTAAGTTCTTTGAGGATGTGTACTCTGTGTCTATTTATTCTTGTATTGCTGATGTTTGGTAACAGTTTTTTTTTTTTCCTCATTACTTGTTTTGTAAAGAAATTGACGCAATGAAAAATAACACTGACACACAATTAGGAAATTTATGTGCATACACGCCCTAATTTTGAACAGGTTCTATTTTATGTGAATCTGTAAAGTAGTTAGGGATTTAGAGCACACCTTCATGTAGAAACAGTTTTAAGTTGCAGACAGTTCCTAGTTATTGCGGATGGAATGAAGGCCAAAAGGAGGTTATTGGAGTCAGCAGTTTATAGGTCTTTGGTCAATGGATGACCTTTGAAGAGGAATGGAAACCAGCTGCTGACTGAAAAATTAAATTCAACAAATGTTTATTGATTTGTGAATGTATAGGAAGGATTAAGACTTCAAAAGAAAATCCTTCAGGGGAATTTCCAGTCAGTAATATCGCCAGAATGTGATAAATGCTTAAGCAAAATGTCATCAGAGTACTGAGGGTAGTGCACACTGAGGGAGCCTTAGGGATCCTTAGGAATACTTCTTAGGGGAGATGGCATTTGACTTGAACCTTGAACATAGGGTAGACTTTTGGCTGTTAGAGAAAAGAATCTCTGAAGACAGGAGAAAGGTAGCTATTACTCTGGCTGATAATATTTGTTTTTAGCTACCACAGCTCAGGGACTTCAGAAAAGAAATGAAACTGGCATCTTCTTTGGCCTGGACTCACCCATTTTCTCTATCCCAGACTGAATAAATGGAAATAATGGTCATGTTGATTCAGTATGTTACAGGTTTTCAATACATGTTTCAGTTGTAAGTTTTACAGGTTTAATGATTAGTTATTTTAAAAATTTGAGTGTGGTTGACACATGATTAATTTATTTATTAACATTATTTGAGTGCCTAATTTGTATAAGATAGTTTGAGATCCTGTGGACACAGAGGGTCTTATCCTAATGCACCTTAGAGTCTAGTGATTCTCTTTATAATTGATCAGAATAATAGAGCAACAATTCTCCTACTGACCTGATGCCCATGATCTGCTTGGCTCCCAACACTAACCCTTTCTTCTTAAAAACCAGGGATGGGGAAGGACATGCTTGTCTCAGCTTCCCATCTCTGTTTCCTGGGAGATGAGTATTGTGAGTATATGTGGAAAAGGGGACCATCTTCAGCTTCCTCTCCTTCCCAGGGACAGTCATACTATGCCTTTCTTCCCATGCTGTCCCCACCCTCCCCAAATAGAAACTGGATGTGGAGAATGGGGACAGGGTGTTTGGGAGAAAGGGACTCCTATCCCCTGGAGTTAGAAGAAAGGATATTTGGGGTGTGTCCTAGCTATTCCTTTATTCCTCCAAACTCCTCTGTTCTAAAAAAATAAAATAAAATAAATAAAATAAAATAAAATAAAATAAAATAAAATAAAATAAAATAAAATAAAATAATAAAATAATGGCCTACTTTCCCTTTTTACTCTCCATCAGTGAATCCTTGTTGGTTTTTTGGCAACTTTAGGAATAAATGGCATTTTTGTGGGCAAGAACCCTACCCACCTACCCTCCAGATATTAACAAAACAGCTTTTTGTTCATTGTCTGTCTGTGGAGTCCGTCTGTTTTAAACTCAATTAATACAATAAAAATTAGATTATTTCATTGGATTTGGTAATTTATAGCATGTTAATGGAGAGATTACACCAAATGTTTTGACTGTTAGAGTCATCTCATAGGCAAGACCTTGGTTTTGCAGTCACATTTCTTTTTTTTTTTCTTTTAAAGTTTATTTATTTTGAGAGAGAGAGAGAGAGAGAATGCATGTCCTCACACACCAGCACATGTGCAGGGGAGGGACAGCGAGAGGGACAGAGAGAATCCCAAGCAGACTCCGTGCTATCAGCAATCATGCGGGACTTGATCTCACTAACTATGATCATGACCTGAGCTGAAACCAAGTGTCTGAGGCCTAACCGACTGAGGCATCCCTGCAGTCAAAATTCTAACCTGTCAGTCACAGTGAGGTGGGGAAGCCTTACTGGGAATAGTGAGAATGCAAGGTCTACTCTAGTTAGGATGCAGTAAGCAGTGGGTGTTTTATGTACCAGTTCTGTTGGACAGAGGATCTGAACAGTAAATATTTCCCTCTTCCTGGAGTGGATGATTGAGAGTTAACTGGAACTGTTTCCTGCTTGAGGTAGTATCACAATATATGTATTATTTATATTTGTCCCTCCTACAGCAAAACAAAAGCAAGAGTTTGGCATGCAAAAGAACTGGAAGAAAGGCAATAGATTTAAAGCTGATCTTTGTTTTAAATAGGCTGAATATTCTACACCAATGATTCATTCTTTGTGAAAGAATATGCTGTTTGGCCTTTTCAGGGGAACTACAGTGCATCCTATGATTTAGCATCACAATGAGGGCTTATTCATTAGTTGAACAAAGGCTTTTTCTAGAAATGGGAATTATATTGTCAGTAATTTTAGAGGGAAAATGTCATTGTCCATTTTCATAGTTAATGTGGTGACCAGGGAAAATAGGGTCTTTTAGAAGTTTTGAAAGTATGTAGGGAAAATTCTACACTTGATTCCTTTTTTTTTTTTCTGTTGGGGCAGTTTTGTGCTGACAGGATTTGAAGCATATGTAAATATTGTTTTGTTGCTTTGGAAATATATTTTTTACCCTAAATATCCAACTTTCAAAAAGGTATATCTCTAGTTGATGATATATAAAATACAATTTATAAAGAAATAAAACACTATATTTTTCTTTAGATCTAATTCTTCATGTTTCTAATGTTTTAAAGTATGGTGTACTAAATAATAGTTTTATTATTTTCATTGTCCTATAGATTTATAAATAATAGGAGTTTTAGTATTGAGAGTTTTACTATATTTAGTAAAAAGGTATTAGTATTTTAGTATTTAAATATTTTAAAGCCTGGGAACAATTATAATTTTCCCCATTGATATTAAGATCATAGTTTGCATAGTTTCAGCTGGCACAATCAGTTTTATTGCTGCTGTTCATGTGGTAAAGCAGTGAGTGACTACAGTTAACTGGGTAAATAAGATTGAGAATGGACTCTGGAAATAAAGTATCCATGCCAGGTAGCACAAAGGAGCTGCTAGGAGTTACAGATTATGATTTTTGAGTGAGAATAGTCATAGTTACCAGTTTTTTTTAGGCCTATTCATTTGCAGGGCTGTAGGTAGAAAGTTCATTTTAAACAGGATTTGGTTGAGAGTTGGGATTGGGAAGGGAAAGGAAGTTTTAAGCCAATGCAGTGAAGTAATTATGATAATACTCGACTATTGGATTTAAGCTGAATAAACAGAAGAAAGAATATTCATAGATAGTGAGCAAGGTGGTAACATTGGTAAATGGAAAGTTCTTAGTGGTGTTGCAAGATTGTTGGAGGGAGTGTTGTGAAAAGACAGCCATGGAAAGAAAGTAGGATGTGCAAGTTGAGATTGTAAATGGGTTTCACTTATTAGTAATGACAGGTTCAAAAGAATTATTATGTAAGTGAGAACTTCAGGTAGGAGAAGATCATTGGAGAAAAGGTAAGTGTACTGGAAGGATCATCAACATTAATGTTGGAATCACTAAGAATTATGTTGGGATGATGTTAGAGAGTGACAGTGAGTTAAGAGCTAAAAATAAGGAAATAAAGGGAAGTAGTGATCTGGGGGGCAGCAAATACCTATAATGAGTTAGAGTAGTTGGTGGTATAGTCTCATGAATATAAAAGCTGGGTTACAATGACAATAGTCCTTGAGGGTCCCAAGGCAGAAGGTGGTAGATAGTTGTGAGTGTTTAGAGACATGAGGGGCAGGGGAATGTCTTCCCTAAAACAGGAAGAGTTTTTGGGTCCCCCCTTGATTCTTGCTGGAGCCTGCCTGATGGAGTTGGACAGTGCTGCAGGAGTTTCTTGACTCTCCCAGGTGGTGGACCAGAGGAGGTGATTTTCTTAAACATAGGTAGTCTCTTGATTCCAGCCGTACAACTTATTGGAGGTGGGATGAGGCTGAGTGATCTTCCTATAGGCCGTCCTTTCACCCTGGGGAATAATGGCCTGCTAGGTGATGGTTGTGTTCTTAAGTTTCTACTGGCTTCCTTTCAACTGCTGCTGATGTTAGCCTATAGATGGTGTGCTATTATACTAGTATTTGTTTGACTTCTTTAAAATATATATTTTTTTAATATTTATTTTATTTTTGAGAGAGAGACAGAGTGTGAGTAGGGGAGGGGCAGAGAGAGGGGAGACACAGGATCCAAAGCAGGCTCCAGGCTCTGAGCTGTCAGCACAGAGCCTGATACGGGGCTTGAACTCAAGAACCGCGAGATCATGATGTGAGCTGAAGTTGGACACTTAACTGACTGAGTCACCCAGGCGCCCCAATATGTGTTTGACTTCTGACTGTGGAGGAATGGTAGAAAGAAATCTACCCTAACATCAGCTACATGTATAGTGTCACAAATATGTATGTGTGTGTACACCTATGTATGTTTATTTATGTCTGTAAATATATTAGCTTTATGTATTTTATCAAATAGATGAGATACCCTTTAGGCAGTACTTGTTTGCTTACCTTAACCTTTAAAAAAAATTTTTTTTAATGCTTATTTATTTTTGAGAGAGAGAGATGGAGTGTGAGCCGGGCAGGGGCAGAGAGAGAGGGAGACACAGAATCCGAAGCAGGCTCCAGGCTCTGAACTGTCAGCACAGAGCCCTACACGGGGCTTGAACTCACAAACCGTGAGATCATGACCTGAGCTGAACTTGGACGCTTAATCAACTGAACCACCCAGGCACCCTTGTTTACCTTAATCTTAATGCTCAAATGCCGAGCATCACTGGCAATGTATTGATGACAAGAGTGTCAATGTGTCTAGTATTATTAATATCTGGAAAGTATTTATATTTTATTGGGTTACTATATAATAGGGACTGCTGGGTTTATATAAATCAGACGTGTATATTCTTCTTTGGCTTCCCTTATTGTATTAAAGAAAATGATGTTACACTTTAAAACAGGGACATTTTTGTTTTGTATCTGAATTCAGTAAGATAATACATTAAATGCCATGCACATTTACTGGTTCAAATGTTTGGAAGTTTAAATTCTCTTTTCCAGAAATACTTTGTAGTAGCTCTTTTTTGCCTGTGTAGAAACAGATTAAAAATATATTTGTTAGTGTGTTTTGAATGGAGGTAAATCCCAATTCCTATCATGATCAGATTATTTTTGTTATTTCTCAAGTGTGAATAGTATCAAGCTGATCAAATGATTTATATCTTGAAGTATTTTAGTTGAACTAAATTATATATAATATATATAAATTATATATAACAAAAATGTTATTTTGACATATGTATTATGTGGTGGACTTATAACCACATTGCTAACAAGCTTCACAGCTCTTTTGCTTTCTAAAACTGAAAATCTTGCATTGAGTAAATTTTGAAAAATTCTTTGAACAGTGATAATAGTACATTTCCCTAAGCATGTAAAATATTTTATCTGGGTAGTATAGGGTTTATGAGATTTATCTTTAGTTAAAAGATAGAATTATTACTGTACTGTATCAGTCTTCAACTTAACTATATGATGATTTTTTGGCAAGAGTTCTGACTGGAGATAAGTGAAAAGTAGTTATAAATGAAAACATTCAGAAAATGACAATAAATACTAACACTGCTAAAGAATTTCTGATATCCTAGTCTAAGATTATTTTGGTACTGTCGGTGATTGGAAAAAATTGCTAAATGCCATTGGAAAGCAGGTATAAATGAATTGTTCTGTTCTCCTTGACAAACGTTTTCACCATGTATTAAGGCATTGCTAACTGCAGTACCAAATAGCTCCCATATTCAGTGACAAAATGCACTAAAAATTCATTAAACAGTGACAATGTAATGTGAGTATTCCTTATTAGGCAGCTTTTCTTCAATAAGTAATTCAGGAATCTGGGATACTTTTTAAAAAAAAATGTTTATTTTTGAGAGAGAGAAGAGAGGGTAAATGAGAAGGGAAGGAGGCAGAGAGAAAGGGAGACACAGAATCCGAAGCAGACTCCAGGCTCTGAGCTGTCACCCAGATGCAGGGCTCGAACTCACAAACCGTGACCTGAGCGGAAGTTGGATGCTTAACCCACTGAGCCACCCAGGCGCCCCAAGAATCTGGGGTACTTTATTTCATGCTGTTCCCAGGTTATCTCCCAGGAGACATTCAGGTGAAAAGAGCATGGAGGATCCTGGCTAGTGCACTTCCCTACTGCTCACATTCCTTCAACTTGAACTTGGTTATATGTCCTACCTAACTTGGAACGGAGGTGGAGAATTCAGTCTGCCTTTGAACACAGGATAATGGGGACCTGTTGGTCAATGGCTGCCAAACTAAGCCAAGAGTAAAATTGTTTATTTTTTTTTTTTAATGTTTATTTATTTTCTGAGAGAAAGAGCTTGAGCTGGGGAGGGGCAGAGGTGGGGAGACAGAGGATCTGAAGCAGGCTCTGTGCTAACAGCAATGAAACCAATGTGGGGCTTGAATCCTAGAACCTGAGGTCATAACCTGAGCTGAAGTTGGACGCTCAACCAGATGCCAGAAAAAATTGTTTTTCAAGTAAAAATTTTGAATAGTTAAAAACTTTTTTATTGGTTAAGTGACATACTGATACAAAGGGTTTTTGGGAAGTTTATATATTTTAGTAAACACATTAGTCCCTCTGCCCCCATTTTCTTTCTTTCATTTTTCCCTTTCCTCTTTCTTTCCTTTCCCTTCATTTTCTTTCTTCCCTCTCCTCCCCTTTCCTTCCCTTGCCTCCTGTCCTCTCCTCCTGTCCCTTCTCCTCCCCTCCCATCTTTTTTCCTTTCTTATTTCTTTCCTTTTCTTTTCTTTTACTTTTTCCTTTTTCGTTTCCTTTACCCTTTCCCTTTCCATTTCCCTTTCCCTTTCTTTTCCTTTCCTTTCCTTCTAGTAGTTGCGTGGCATGCGGGATGGGGAGACCAAGGACATTTAGGGAAAGTTCACTTGAAAATTGATTGTAATGATTTAATCACAGGGTTTGTTTTTTGAAAGGCTAAGTTAAATAGTTTTTTATTTGGGAGTGGGGTCATCAGTGTTCCATGCTCATGTGTCTGTGCTCATGTCTGTGTGAGAGATAGTTTGGATTTGGCACTTCTTAAGACGGTTTTAAGAAATATGATAGAACTACAGTTTAAAGTAGTTCTTTTTTTTAAGTTTTTAATTTTAAAGAAAATACAGTTAACATGCACAGTTGTATTAGTTTCAGAGGTCAAAATAGCTCTTTTTTGTGTATGTTTTGGGAGATGTTTAATTCAACTATAAGAATTTCATCAGATGGTAAATATATATTTATTTCATTGATTTTAATTAGCCTAAGTAAGTGGTGAAATAGATTCTTATTAACTTAAATACTGACTTAATAAACAAATCTAAATTAGGGCACCACACACTGACCCATTAATGGAAAAATAAAAACATAATGTACTAATTGAATCATAAATTTAGTTGCTTATCACATTGGAACAGAAACTAAACTTTTGAAAATGTATAGTTTCATCCATTTTATATGGCAAAATATTTTGTGTATCAGTAATTCTGAGTACAGTTTTTACTTATCTGCCTAGTTGCTGCCACAGTCATCAGCAGAGGGGTTCCTCCTTATACACATTGTTATCTTAGATAAACCATTTCCTTAGCCAGGAGTTCAGGGAAAACTAAGCCAAAGAATCAGTCCACATTCTTAGTTACTAGAGACTGGACTGTCCTAGCATGGGAGTAAAATAAAATAGTACAGAATTATGGATTTATAAATAATATCAAACTCTGAACCTGGCTTTTTAATAAAAATTAAAGTAAGGAGCAAAATTTCAAGGGATCTAAATTCTGTTAACTGCAAAAGGTGCTTAAGTATGTGTATACACTTGTCTATGAGTATGCCTGTATAATTTTTCCTTATTTATTAAAATGAGTGTTCTTGGTATGGAGGAACTTCTTCATGTGGTGGTTCAGGCAAGTTAGATTCCATTAAGAATCTGGGCAAGGCTTATTGGGATATTTTCAGGTTAAAATTATAGTATCAGAAGATGGTATTGTGATAATAACCCCAAATATTCTAAAAGGTGAGAATTAAAACTCTGGGCATATTCATATTGAAAAACTTTTCAGCCTTTGTGGTAGATTCTTATTAGATACATGTTGGATGATATTGTATTTTCCCACAGCCAAACTTTGAAATGGTAAAATAATAAATGTATTAATTTTTTTCTCATTTAGCACTTCAGTTGTATGTTTTCCACTTTGAAATCATTTAAGTTTGTTCCAACAATATTGCAGTCCTTTAGTCCTAATTTTATTTTGAAAATTTCAAATGTAAATTCATCCCCTAAAACGCATATCCCTAAGCATATGTACATTTTCCTAAATAGCTAGTAGTGTTTCACCCCTAAAAATTTTAACATTAATTCAGTAATACCATATTTTTTTGGTATTAATTTAAATTGGTATTAATTTGGTAAAAAGAATCACATTTTTTCAGTTGTACTAAAAATGCCTTTTTGACATTTGTTTATTATGTCTTTTTTAGTGTCTCTATTGCCAGGCTCCCCACTCTTAGTTCTCAACTTTTTCTGTTTTTTTTCCCCCCTTTAAGTGACATTGCTGATTTTCACATGTCTAGGTCCGTGACTTAGGATATTCTGCATTTTGGTGTGTGTTTGATTGTTTATTCATGATTAGGTTCAATGAGCATATTTTGTCAAGAATACTGTAGAGGGATAGCTGGGCATTCCTTATTGCATTGCGTCAAGAGGCACATATCTCTCTACTACTGGTAGTGCTTCGCTTCATTACCTGGTAAATGAAGTGATCATTACCACATCTTTAGTGTGAAGTTATCTTTTTCCTTTATAATTAGTAAGTAATTTATGGGGTGATACTTTCAGTGACCCATGAATATCCTGTTACCTCATATCTTTCACCTAGTGGTTTTAGTATCCATCGATGATCCTTACCTAAGTCACTTTATACATGTGAGGTTATAAAGTGGTACCTTTTTAAGTGTATCATCTCACATTTATTGATCAGAATTTTACAGCTTTTGCAGTCTTGACCTCTAATAAAAAACTAATTTAAAGTTTAAGTCAGAGTTATTAATATCAGTAAATGTAGGTTGTCCATACCACTACTTCTTAACTGCCAGTTTAAATTTGTATTGTATTGGGGTACCTGGGTGGCTCGGTTGAGCGTCCGACTTTGGCTCAGGTCATGATCTCACAGTTGGTGAGTTCGAGCCCCGCGTCGGGCTCTGTGCTGATAGCTCGGAGCCTAGAGCCTGCTTTGGATTCTGTGTCTTCCTCTGTCTCTGCCCCTCCCCCACTCATGCTCTGTCTCTCTTTCAGAAATGAATAAATGTAAAAAAAAAAAAATTATGAATAAATAAATAAATAAATAAATAAATTTGTATTGTATTATGATGAGCACTGGGTGTTATATGTAAGTGGTGAATTGCTTAATTCTGCTCCTGAAACCAGTATTACACTATATGTTAACTAGAATTTAAATAAATTTGAAATAAAATTATTACTATTTCCAAAGAAATAGGCCACTAGTATCCACTATAGGTTCTAGATTTTTTTTTTTTCTTTTTTAAAAAGTTTATTTATTTTGAGAGAACGAACGTGAGGAGGGAAGGGGCCGTGTAGAGAGGGAGAGAGAGAATCCCAGGCAGGCTCCACGCTGTCAGTGCAGAGCCTGTCGCAGGGATCCATCTCACAAACTGTGAGGTCATGACCTGAGCCAAAACCAAGAGTCATAGGCTTAACCAACCGAGCCACCCAGGAGCCCCAAGGTTCTAGATTTTCTTAAGAAACTGCCTGCAGTATTTCTAATTATAGTTCTGTGTATTATGTCTTAAACTACTTAAGGACTTTTCAGTGCTTCCCCTCTCACCCATGTCTTGGTATTTTTATTTTGACAGTTCTCTTAATTATGGTAACTTGATTAAATTATGAAATATGTTCATGAATATGGAGAACCCTAATAAGGGAGAAGTACATGAAATTTGACAGAATGGAATAAACTTTTAAAAGACTAAAAATAATCACTGCTTAATTATAAAGGGAAAACAAATGATGATAAAATTGTTCCTGGCTAATAGCATTCACTTGAATTACACATGGAAGAAATTTAAACTCAGTCTCCTTTTACTATGCCATGGAGCATGTTCCTAAATCACTTTTCCTTGAGTCCAGTTGGTATTCATTGAAGGAATTCAAGCCAGTAGAATATTATATTAGTCTAACTGTAGTTCAGCTTGAGGTGTACATGTGCAGCATATGAAATTTAATGTGGAGGGAATGTTATAAATTACAAAATGAAGTAAATTTCAGTATTAACATACTTTATATATCTGAAGCAGGAAAGGTTGGGAAAATTAAACCTAGAATAAGGAATATTATTGTTCTTTTTAGAATTCACAAATCATCTATATGACAAAAATCTAGAGACCAGTGATATTTTATTGAGGGAAAACTTACAAACCTGCCAGGTTTTAAAATGAGAATGCTCAACAAGTATTGGTGGCTTTCATGAATTGTGACATTGTTTTTCATTTATCAGGTAATTAGTAATATCAAGCATGTGATAGTAATGACACTGCTTCTTTGTGTTGTAGACTATCCCCATAAATATGGTCCACAGGGGGGCTGTGCAGATCATTCAGTATTTGAAAGGATGAGGAAGTACCAGATGACTGGTGTAGAGGAAGTAACACAGGTAAGGATTTTAATACTAGCTTGCATTTAAGAAATGGAAATGGTCTTTGGCATGTGTTCCTGCATTAAAAAAACATATGTTCTGGAATTTCTGAAAGATTTATGCCTCTGTGGAGAGATGATGATGATGATGATGATGATGATTATAAGTTAAAACTTCTTTAAAATTCTTTTAATGTGTATTTATTTTTGAAAGAGAGAGACAGAGTTGGGGAGAGGCAGAGAGAGAGGGAGACACAGAATTCAAAGCAGGCTCCAGGCTCTGAGCTGTCCGTACAGAACTTGATGCGGGGCTTGAACCCACAAATCTTAAGATCATGACCTGAGCTGGTCGCTTAACTGACTGAGCCACCCAGGCGCCCCAGTGACTATTGTGTTTTTTTTTTTTTAACTCTTTTTTTGACCTTAAAAATAGTTATTCAAAACACAAATTTAAATGAAAAAATTATATTTATGGTAAACATTTATTATGTATTTTGTCATCCTATAAGTAGTAAGATAGAGTAATGTTGCTTGAGTTTCTTGAGTCACAAATGCAGATTTGTGCATTTCTTGATCTGCAGAGTGGGACAAACAATTCTATTTCAGGGGATCTTTCAAATACAAGTGAGATTTTATTTTTGCACTTGTTGAACAGTTATGTATCAATCTTCTAACATGTTAAAGACTGGTAGGTTCTGGGAGTATGTGGAAATGAAGATACAAGCTTGTTCTCAAAAAGTTAATACAACTTGACCCTTGAACAACATGGTAGTTAGGGGTGCCGACCCTCATGCAGTTGAAAATCCACGTGTAACTTTTGACTCCCCCAAAACTAATAGCCTACTATTGACTGGATACCTTACTGATAACACAAATAGTTGATTAATGGATTTTGTATGTTATATGATCATATAGTGTATTATTACAGTAAAGTAAGCTAGATTAAAAAATGTTATTAAGAAAATTAGAAGGAAGAGAAAATACATTGACAGTACTGTAGTTTATGTATGGAAAAAAAATCCACATATAAATGGACTCACACAGTTCAGACCTCTGAAGGGTTTGTTCAGGGATCAACTGTAGTTTAATTGGAGACAGAAACAATTGAGAGTGATAAGAGATGGAGGATTAAGCATAAAAGGAATGGTTAATTTAGTCTAGGAAGTATTTGAGGACAGCAATCAGAAACTAAAAGAATAAGGAGAAGTTAGGTTGGCTGCAAAGAGATAGGAAGACAGGAGGAGTAGTGTATACAAAGGAGAGATAACAAGACCAGTAAAAATTTTTAACTCCAGGGGCGCCCAGCTGACTCAGAACAGTGAAAGAGCCTGTGACTCTTGATCTCAGGGTCTTGAGTTTGAGCCCCTTGTTGGATATAGACATTACTTAAAATAAATAAGTTAAAAAAAAAAAAAAGAATTTTTAACTCCAGGGTGGAGTGCAAACCTAGAGACTAGGAGACTAATTAGAAGTTGTTTCAGTTGACAATAGTGGCCTGTACTAAGGTATTGGTGATATGAATAGAGAGGACAAGACTACAGATTGCTAAATATAAGAGTTTAGCAGTGGCTCGATACAATATTCATATATGAAAGTAGGTTGCATTTCTTTATATCAGCAGTAGACTACCAGAAATGTAATGAAAGAGAGGACATCACTAATAATAGTATCAAGAATACCATGTATTGAAAGAAGCAGTGTAACAAAGGATTATAAGGGTTAAATAAGGAAAATTGTAGAACTTTGGAAGAAATGTTAAAGAAGATTGATTTTAAATAAAAGGAGAGATGTACCATATTTGTGGAAAATAATACCTCATATTATAAAAATACCAATTTTCCTCATACTGATTTGTAGGTTCACTGCAATTCCAATATAAATTACAACAGGGTTATTCACACCACACGATGGGTTGAGAATGTTATACAGAAAAGTAAAGGCTAAGAAGAAGTAGGGACCACCTAAAGATTGTAAACTGTAAAGAGGGATTTACTCTGGAAGATTTTATGACTGATTATAATACTTGAGAGTGTGATATTAGCATAGGATGAACAAATTGACCAGAGGAATAAAATTGAATACTGAGGAATAGACCCATACACGTGTGAAACTTTGTTGTTAAGTAGTAGAGGTGGAATCTCAAATCAATGTGGAAAAGTAGAGACCATTGAATAATTGGAGCCAGAAAAAAAATGTACATTTGAAAAAAAATGAAGTCAGGTCTCCATCTCACATCATGTATAAAACTCCAGATATATTAAAGTACTAAATGTCTAAATGAAAACTTTGAAACTCTTAGTGGAAAAAGTAAATAGAGATTTTAACTTCCAGCTGTGATGGAGTAACTGATTTCCAACTAGACTACTTGCAGAATATATGAAAGAATTGTCTCTCTAAATCTCTCTGTGATTTCCCTGATGGGTTTTTTTTTGTTTGTTTTTTGTTTGTTTTTTTTTTTTTTTTTTTGGCTGGTGGCAAAATTTTAGGTATGGCACAGAGGAAGGGGATCTCAAGAAGAGTAAGAAGTACATAGCAGTCTTGCTGAGTTGAAGAGACAAGTCAAAGTTTAGGGAGGATGAGGTATCTGGACTTAGGGCAGAGTACCTGAGAGGAGAGGATTACACTGAGAAAAAGCTCCAGATATCTGGACAGAGGTTGCCTTGAGTTTTAGCTGAATACTCATCTGTTGGATGCATAGGGTGAGATTCTATTAGACAACTACTAGACAAAGACAAACTACTGGAGAAACTAAATTGAACAACTGTAAGGAATTACACTTGGTCGAGATCCTGACATGCTAGGAGTAGGTTGACCTTACCCTAGAGTAAAGACTACTCCAAGCCTTCCTTTATAAAGCTGAAAAATGAAGCTTGAGAAAGATCAAAGTGATTTCAAGTAAATTAGCTCCCTGTCAAAATAAAACTCAATAATATTTATTAAAGGAAGACACAGAATGCAGATACTCAGCAATGTACATATCTAGTAATGTTACATTTGAATGTGTAACATTCAAAAAACGTTACTGGATGATAAAAAGATAAAAATGTGATCAGAAACAGAACCAAAAATTATAGGCATTAGTACACAAGGACTTTAAAACAACTATCATTAATATGTTCAAAGAGTTACAGAAAAACATGAAAACAAACAGGAGAGAATAGAAATTATAATAAAGACCCAGATGTAACTTACAAACTATGAAAAGTACATTTTCTGAATTGGAGAATTTAATGGAGAGACTTAAGAGCAAATTAGTTATTGCAGAAGATAACATGAGTAAACTTGAATAAGGGACAGTAGAAGAATAGAAACAACCCAAATCTAACCGGAAAGAACGAAAATAAAGAAAACAATTGGATTCCAAGGAGGAAGGAAAGTAGAAAAAATATTTGAAAGAGTAATGTTTCCAGAATTTTAAGATATGAAGAAAAATTTTAACCCATAACCTAAGAAGCTCAGTGAAACTTGAGCAGGATAAACATAAAAGCATACCAGGACATATTAAAAAACCAAATTACTGGAAATGAGAACATCAGAAAAGCAGCCATAGAGGGGCACTTGGCTAGCTCCATTGGTGGAGCATTGAATCTTGGGATTGTGAGCTTGAGCCCCACGTTGAATGTAGAGATTACTTAAAAATAAAGTCCTTAAAAATAAAAAGCCATAGAAAAGAATATACGTTTACATACAGGGAAGCAAATATTGTAAGAAAAACTGCTGACTGCTTATCACACATTGCAAACTGAAGACATATATGGAATGACATCTTTAAAATGTTGAAAGAAACCTTTCCAACTAAGATCCTTTATTCTCTGAGAATAATATTTAAAAATGAGTGCGAATTAAATATCTTAAAATTTATTTTAATGTTTATTATTTTTGAGAGACAGAGACAGAGCATGAGGTGGGGAGAGGCAGAGAGAGAGGGAGACACAGAATCCAAAGTAGGCTCCAGGTTCTGAGCTCTCAGCACAGAGCTCAACATGGGGCTCAAACCCATGGACCGTGAGATCATGACCTGAACCAAACTCAGATGCTTAACCGACTGAGCCACTCAGGTGCCCCTAAAGATCTTTTTTAGGCAAAAGCTGAGAGAATTTGCTTCTAGGAGATTTACATTGCAACAAATGTCAAGGGATGTTTTTCAGGTAGAAAAAGAATACCAGATGGAAATGCAGATTTATACAAAGAGGTGAAGAGCCTAAAATAGTAAATACATAGGTAAAATATAAAGGACATTTTTTATCATTTAAGTACTTTCTTTAAGAAGATGATTATTTAAAATAGTAACAATGTAAAATGAGTTTATAATATACGAAGAATCAAAATTTATGATAATAGCACAAAGGATAAGAAGGGGAAGAGTGGAAGTATATTGTTGTAATCTTCTTAACACTATACAGGAAGCAGCATAATTTTGTCAGGTAGACTCAGCAAACTCAGCAAACTACAGCCCTTGGGCCAGCTGCCTGCTTTGTAAGTAAAGTTCTGGAACGCAACCACAGTCATTCATAGATGCATGTTTGTGGCTGCCTTTGCACTATACTGATAGAGTTGGGTAGTTGTAACAGAGACAATGTGGCCCAAAAGTCTTAAGTATTTACTATCAGTCCTTTGAGGAAGATGTTTGCAGAAATGTCCCCTGTCCTGGAATTAGCACTGAAAAAAATAGTGGAGATACATTTAACAGGGCAATAAAGGAAATCATATGTACAGTTAACCCTTGAACAACATGGGTTTGAACTGTACAAGTCCACTTATATGTGGATTTTTTTCCTGTAAATACTGTACAGTACATAAACTACAGCATTGTAAATGTATTTTCTCTTTCTTCTGATTTTATTTAGCTTTATTATAAGAATATAGTGCATAATACATATAATACGCAAAATACATTTTAACTTACTAGTAATCGGTAAGGCTTCCAGTCAACAACAGGCTATGGTATTTAAGTTTGGGGGGAGTCAAAAGTTATATGTGGATTTTCAACTGTGTGAGTGGTCAGCATCCCTAATCCCTGGGTTGTTCAGGGGTTAACTGTAATTTAAAATATTCAGTTAATCCAAAAGAAGGTAGGAAAAAAAAAAGAACAAAGAACATATGGGACAAATAGAAAATAAATACCAAGATGGTAATTTTAAATCTAACCATATTAATGATTACATTAAATGTCAATGGACTACACATATTGATTTAAAAAGCTGAATGTAAGAGTGATTAAAGAAGTAAGACCAAATCTGTCTAAAAGAAACGCAGTTTAAATGTAAAGACACAGAGGTGTGCCTGGTGGCTCGGTTAGTTAAGTGTCTAACTTCGGCTCAGGTCATGATCTCACGGTTTGTGGGTTCAAGCCCCACATTGGGGTCTGTGCTGACAGCTCAGAGCCTGGAGCCTGCTTTGTGTTCTGTGTTTCCCTCTCTGTCTATCCCTCTCCTGCTCGCACTCTGCCTCTGTCTCTCAAAGATGAATATGTGTTAAAAAAATTTTTTTTAATGTAAAAGACACAGTGTAAAAGGATAACAAAACATGTATCACACAAGCACTCATCATAAGAATGTTAGAGTAACCATATTAATATCAAAGAATGTATATTAGTTTACAGAATATTACTGTAGACAAGGGGGGGGGACATTTTACTTCAAGAGAAATAATCCCTAAAAGTTAGTTAATAGTGCAGTTATTAATAGAGCTATGAAATATATTAAGGAAAAACTGACAAAACTGAAAGGAAAAATGGAAAAATCTACAAAGTATAGTCAGAGGTACACTCATTTCTGAGTAAACAAGTAAGTTGACTGATAAGTTGATAGAGCAAGTAGACAGAAAATCATTTAGGATATAGGGCACTTGAACACCACTCTGAACCAACCCAACCTAATTGACACTTAAAGAACTTTCCACTCAACAGTAGCAGATACATACTCTTTACAAGTGTACATGAACATTTGCTAACATATGCCAGGCTGCAAAATAAGTCCCAATAACTTTAGAAGGATTGAAGTTACATAGAATAAGTTCTTAAGTCTCAAGGAAATTAAATTAGAAATCAGTAATAAAAAATTTGGAAAATCCTAAAATTTTTAGAAATTAAGTCATATGTAAATAAGACAATTGGAAAATAATGCAATTGGAAAACATTTTGAAGTGAATGATAACAAAAATACAAGACAATAAAATTTGTTAGATTCAGCTTAAGTTGTATAACCACTGAAAGAAAATTTAAATGCAAGAAATGTTAAAGGATGTTCTTTGGGTAGAAAAAGGTACCAGATGGAAATTTAGGTCTATACAAAGAAGTAAAGAATGCACATTAAACATCTGCTAACAACAAAGAATGTAAAGTTGTAAATGATCATATTGGAAAAGAAGAAAGATCTAGAAATCACTCATACAAGCATCCACCTTAAAAAGCTAGAGAAGAGGGGTAGCTTGGGTGGCTTAGTTGGTTGAGTGTCCGACTCTTGATTTGGCTCAAGTCATGCATGATCTCATGGTCATGGGATCGAGCCTCTTGTTGGGCTTCTGAGCATGGAGCCTGTTTAAGATTCATATTCTCTCCCTCTCTCCCCCTCTCTCTCCCTGTCTCTCCGTCTCTCCCTCTCTCCCTCCCTCTTTCTCTCCCCCCCCCCCCCCCGCTTTCACTCTTTCCCTCCCTTGGCCCCTCTCCCCCACTTGTACACTCTCTCTTAAAAAAAAAAAAAAAGCTAGATTAGGAAGTACAAATTGAACTCAAAGTATGAAGAATAAAACAATAGGTAAGAGATATATCAATGATATAAAAACGAGAAAAATCAATAGAAAAGGTTAATATAATTGATAAACTTTTAGCTAGTCTGATCAAGAAATAAAGAGAAAACACAAATTAATAGTGTCAGGAATGAAAGAGGGGATATTACCATACACATTAGTAGTTTAAGTTTTCAGTACATTGAGCCAATAAATTCAACAGCCAACTTAATACACAAATTCCTTTACACATACAAAATAAGAAAAACAAGCAAAAATAGAATAGTAGGTGTGTATACCATGAGATTAGATTGATACTTAATAATTTTCCGTTAAGGAATGTTCAAGCCCAGATATAGTTTCACTCTTTTTTAAAAAAATTTATTTAATGTTTATTTTTGAAGGAGAGAGAGAGAGAAATAGGCAGAGAGAGAGGGAGGCACAGAATCCAAATCAGGCTCCAGGCTCAGCTGTGAGCACAGAGCCCGATGCGGGGCTCGAACTAACGAGCCATGAGATCATGACCTGGGCCAAAGGTGGACGTTTAACCGACTGAGCCACCCAGGCGCCCCGTAGTTTCACTCTTGAAGTCTAAACATTTAAAAAATAATATCAATCTTACCCAAAGCCCTTAAGAAAATAAAGGAGAAAGGAAAACTTAGCACATTCTGTCAGGCCAGCATTATCCTGATACCCACACTATACAAAGACATTGTAAGAAAACTAAACTACAAACCAACATCCCTTATAAATATGTATGCAAAATTTCTTAAAATATTAACAAGTCAAACTCAGCAATATTTAAAAGAAGATAACACATCACAGTCATAGCACAATTAGGCAAGAAAAAGAAATGAAAGGCATGTAGATTATAAAGAAAATAAACTGCATTTATTTGTAGGTGAATTGAGAGCATGCTTAGAAAGTCCTAATGAATCTAGGAAAAGTTACAAAATTAGTAAGTGAATTTTCCAAGGATACAGGATAGATAAAAAGTCAGTATGCAAAAATCAGTTGTATTCTGTATACTACCAATGAACATTTAGAAAATGAAATTCAAAAAAACCGTCTAGGGGTGCCTGGGTGGTTCAGTTGGTTACACATCTGACTCTTGATTTTGGCTCAGGTCATAATCTTGTGGTTCATGAGTTCAGGTCCCCCATTGGGCTCTAAGTTGACAGTGTGGAGCCTGCTGTGGATTCCCTCTTTCTCTCTCTCTCTCTGCCCCTCCCCCAGGCTCTCTCACTGTCTTTCTGTCTCTCTCAAAATAAATTTTGAAAAAACCTCTAAAAGTATGATTAAGAATATAAAATACTTAGAATAAATTTAATAAAATACGCACAAGGCATATATATGAAAACTGTAAGACATTGCCAAGAAGAATAAAATATCTTAATAAATAGAGGAATATGTTGTGTTTATTGTTTGGAAGACTCAATATATCAATTCTCCCCAGGCTCTTCTGTAGAGTCAGTGCAACACCTATCAAAATCTTAGTGGGGATTTATCTAGTAATTGATAAACTGATTCTGAAAGTTAGGCTGAAATGTAAAGGATCTAGAATAGCCAAAAGAACTTTCAAAAAAGCACATACTAGAGGATTTACACTGCCTGATATTAAGACTTACTATAAAGCTATAGTAATCGAGATAGTGTCCTCTTGACCTAAGGTTAGACGTATAAATCCATGGAACAGAATAGAGAGTCCATAAGGTCAGTTGATTTCCTCACAAGTCCCACGGTAATTTAAAGGCGAAAAGAGCAGTCTGACAAATGGTACTGGTATAATTAATTGGATATCCGTATGGAAAAAAAAAAATCGAACCTCAATCTATACACTTAACACCTCATACAAAATTTAACTGAAAATAGATAATGAGTCTATATACTTAAGGCTAGAACATAAACTTCTAGAAAAAAAACATAGAAGTTTTTGTGACTTTGCTATAGGCAACAATTTTTTAGGACACAAAAATACCCATTCTAGGGGCACCTTGGTGGCTCAGTTGGTTGAGTGTCTGACTCTTGACTTTGATGCATCGAACCTGCTTGGGCTCTTCCTCTCTCTTTACCTCTCCCCCTGCTCATGTGTTCTCTCTCTGTGTCTCAAAATAAATATTAAAAAAAAAAAAAAATACCCAGTCTCCAAAATTTATCAATTTGACTTTGTCAAAATTAAAATCTTCTCAAAAGACACACAGTTAAGAAAATATAAAAAGCCACAGACTGTGAAAAAATGTCAACAGTACATCTATCTGGCAGAAGGCTTCTCCAGAATATACAAAGAAGTATTATAACTCACTTAAAATAATGCATCAAATTCCAATTAAAAAATGGGCAAATTGTTTGAAACGATATTTAAAAATATTTTGGAATTTGGGATAGAGAAACTCTTAGAATATGATGTAAAATCTTTTGACTATAAAAAATTTGATATATTTCACCATATGAAAATTAAGGGTAAAAGACACCTCAAAATGAAGACAATTACAAGCTTTGAGACAATATTCAGGATACATAAAATTACCACAAAATTGTTTTCAAGATACACAGTAATCCTTTTCCTGTTCAGAACTGCTAATAAAAACCAATCTGGTCTCAAGATAAAATTTTTTTTAAATAAATATTTTAAAAGTACATATGTACATGTTTATATGTGTGTCTGCATGTGTGTGTTTGTGTATTGGCTTGGAGGCATTGGGGAGAGGACAAGGCTGTGAAGAATTATGGGGCTAGATCTTAGGAAAATATGAGGATGACTGAGTGAGCATGGCATTTGGATCTACCTTTTCTCCAGCTCTGTCTTCCAGTTCTGATAAAGTAGCTGAGAGACTGAGAAGCTGAGTAGAACTCTCCAGATTCTTGAGCCTTAGGGTAAAAATAGTACATGAGGCCTTCTCTGTAGTGCTTTAGGTTTGGATTTTGAAGGTCTACTCCCTGGAAGTAAGGGTGGGTCAAAAAAATGTTCTACCTCTTCCTTTCAAAGGGATTACAGCTTTACATCACAGCTGCTTAATCTGTGATTAAAGTAAGGTGATCCAGGATTACTAGTGCATCAAGCCTAACGGTGAAGGCCAGAAGCAAAAATAAATTTTCTCTTGAGAAAAATATCATCGCCTCAAGCCTAAAATTCTATCTGTGGTTTTTCATGTACGCTGTCTGGCATTCAGCTGAAAATAATAAGCATATGAACAAATGAGACAACATGATGGAAGAACAAGAGGAGAAAAGTTGTATACCAAACATCAGTGATGCAAGAGTAAATGGCATAAAGTGTACACCCTCAAAGAGTTTACATTGTACTGGGGTATCAGACATGTAAACAGCCTAAAGGTTTCGAGGTAATGAAATGATCAGACACAGATACAGACTTTAATATGTTCAAGTACATAAAGATGGAATTTAAAATTGCAGCAGAAAACTGAAAATGAACAAAAGAGTCTGATGGAAATTCTAGAATTAAAAAACATAACAACAGAAATTAAGAATTTGATGGATTTAGATCTGGGTGGTATATCATAAGAAAACAGAATGAACCAGTCAGAAGCAAAAGGATAGAAAATACAGAAAAGAGATAGGAGACTCATCAAGAAGGTCTAGCATATGTATAATTGATTTCTCAGGAGGGGAAAAAATGACAGTGAAATAAGGACAGATAGGGCAGAGACTTTTCCAAA
Source organism: Panthera tigris (assembly GCF_018350195.1). Lineage (NCBI taxonomy): Eukaryota > Metazoa > Chordata > Mammalia > Carnivora > Felidae > Panthera > Panthera tigris. Next base: position 45,983,301 of record NC_056665.1, read on the forward strand.
TATGACAGAGGATATCAACAATTTTGGTAAGCCCTGTAGTTAGAGCAGGATAAATACTTTACAGTGAAAATAACACCCTAGGATGTTATTAGAAAAGTCTAAAAACTGAAAGATATATACTCTTAAAGGCAACCAGTAAAAAAAGTCCAGTCACCTTTATAGAAGCAACAGTAAAAATGACAGCTCATTTTTCATTAGAGACCATTGAAACCAGAAGACAGTAGGGCGTGGTGAAGCTGAGTAACTGCCACCCTCGAATGCTGTACTCAGTGAAAATAGATAAAGGCAAAATGAAGGTGGTAACTGAGAGAACAGAGAAACATGGAGTTGTCAAGGGAGAAGCAAAGTATGAAATGTGAGAGTAAATTTGGAATTGTGGCTTAAAATCTAATTTAATTTGTTTAATAGAATTTATTTAATGTTTTTCTTTATTTTTGAGAGAGAGAGAGCACGCGCGCACATGTGCAAGCAGGGGAGGGGCAGAGAGAGAGGGAGACACAGAATCCGAAGCAGGCTCCAGGCTCTGAGCTGTCAGAACAAAGCCTGACGTGGGGCTTGAACCCATGAGTGGTGAGATCATGACCTGAGTTGAAGTTGGATGCTTAACCGACTGAGCCACCCAGGTGCCCCAAATCTAATTTAATTTGAATTCTCCATAACTATGTCATCAAAACTCAGTTAAAATGGAGTCCTCAGATGTCAGCAAATGTTTAAGTGCTTGGATTCAATAGCAGTGTTAATTCTTACTTACTGAGTATCTGCTGTTTGCCTGCCAAGTCTGTGTTAGGTGATAGCAATATAGTGAGAAGCAAACAGGGATTGTTCTTTCTGGAGCTCCTGTTCTAGTGGTTGAAGTAATGGTGGTAGGCTGGAAACAGAAATTAAACCAATCACCACACAATATACCATAAGGTTGCACTATGGAAGGGACATGGGTGCATTCTGTGAGGTGGTGTAATCGATGGGTCTGAAGGAAAAAGCTTGGTTAGGAGAAGGCAGCTGTATGTGCATGTGCAAAGACTGGCAGGAGACAGACGATGTTGGAGGATTGGAAAGAAGTCTGTTTAGCTGTAGCACAGAGAGCTAAGGTTGGGTTATGTGGTAGAGTCTCTCTTTGAAATAATATAGAATGAGAAGAAACCGGGCATGTAAGCAGAGACTGCAATGTTGATTTGGTGGCACATGTAAAGCATTTAGAGCTTTATCCTTAGAGCATTAGGAAGCCATTGAAATATATTATGCAGGTGGGTAATTTTGCAAGTTGGCATTTTGGAAAGAGTGTGGTTTGGAGAATAGAGGGAAGGCCGGTAGTGGATATGGATAGAGATATTGCAGTACCCTAGGTAATAAATGATGGTAGCCAGGGCTAATGTGAAGGCACCAGAGATAATGGGCAGATTCCCTAGGTATTTAGGAGATCAATTTGATGGGGCTAGGTAATAGATTGGGTGTTAGAGGGAGAGAGAAGAAAATATCAAAGTAGTATAAGCTACTATAAGACTTGCTTTATATTTAAAGGATTATATATTAAAAAATATGTTTTGAAAATGTTTAAAAGTGGAAGAATTGCTTGAATAAATTATAAATCTATATAGTCTATATATATAGTTATGAGACTGAAAGTGAGATTTATAAGAATTTTTATGGTGTGGGGGAATACCTATGGTGTTACATAATAAAGCAGAATATGAAATTGTACATAATGTGTATTCTTAGTTGTATGAAGTATAATAGTGAAGCATACTAATTATCAGAAATGACTCTCTTTTTGACATATAGACACCTCAAGGAGAACATGCTGTTAATGGTCCAGAACACTTGAGGAAAAAACGTACAACTTCAGCTGAAAGAAATACTTGTCAGCTTTATATTCAGACTGATCATCTGTTCTTTAAATATTATGGAACACGAGAAGCTGTGATTGCCCAGGTATTTATAATTTTGCTACTATTTTAGGAGTTCTCACACTGTTTCATTATACCTATATTTTCCTCTAAAATTAAAGTTATGGCATATCTCTTTTTTGAAAAAAAAGTACGTATTTTTAATAATTATAGAATATGTAGGATAAGTACACAGATGACTGAAAGACCAGTTAGGATGTTTTAGAGTCATGAAAAGCTGAAGTGTAAGAAAATGATTTCATGAAGATGATAGCACTGGAGCTTAGCTTTGAAAAGAGGATTGAATTTTCTTTACTTTTTTTTTTTTTAATTTTTATTTATTTTTTGTAAATTTACATCCAAGTTAGTTAGCATATAGTGCAGTAATGATTTCAGGAATAGAATCCAGTGATTCATCCCCTACATATAACACCCAGTGCTTATTCCAACAAGTGTCTTCCTTAATGCCCCTTGCCCATTTATTCCTCTCTTCCCCACTCTCTTGCCAGCAACCCTCAGTTTGTTCTCTATATTTAAGAGTAAGAGGGTTGAATTTTGAATTGTGGTCCTAAAGAATGGAAGAATAGAGGAATCCTTCCAACAAGAAGTATTTAATTTCTATTCTGTATTCCCATTGTACTTAGTGCTTTTTTTTTTGTACTTGGTGCTTTCAAAGTTGCATTGTTTGCATTTGTGTCTTTTCAACACTTACTATAAAGTAAAAAGTTTTTGGAGATAACCATGCAAGATACCCTTCGTGTTGAAGAGTCCCAGTGAGAGTTTGAGGATGCATTTTGACTCCAAATTTGATTTGAGACTAAGAGGATTCAGGTGCCAATAGTGTAAATGATGGACTCATTTTGGTGGTGTTGACTAGCTTAATTTTAGATGTGTTTAAAAGCCAAGTGGTCATTCCTTAGGATATTGAAGTAGACCTGGAGTTTGGGAGAGGTTAGCCTAACCTTAAGCTTTCTGCATAGAATTTATGGGTACAAAAGATATAGTTCAAATAAGGGGAGAGAATGAAATTAAAAGGGAGGAAACTGAGGGATAATATCTGCATATAGTGAGTAGGATGAGGAAGAGAAGCTATGGGGGAAAACATAATAGTTAAACATGTTGGAGATGAACTGGGATCAGCCAAGGAAGAAACAAGTTTCAAAACAAAATGTCATATTATAGAGATATCAAAGAGAATGAAGAATGACTACAATATGTTAATTTACTAGATAGGGGGAGTCCTTTCACAATGTATACATGTATCAAATCATCAAGATGTATACTTTAAACATCTTACAATTTTATTTGCAATTATGCCTCAATAATACTGAAGACAAAAAAGACTATAAAAGGTAGTTGATTTTTAGTTACTAGAAGGTTATTGATGAGTTTTAATCGGCTCTTGGTAGAGTCGTGAAGGTGAAAACATTGCAAGCATAATGGATGGGTTGGCTGAGGCAGCAAGAATTTTTTTTTTTTTAATTTTTTAAAAGTTTATTTATTTTGAGAGAGAGAGCGTGTGAGTACAAGTTGGGGACGGGCAGAGAGAGAGAGACAGAGGATCTGAAGCAGGCTCTGTACGGTCAGTGAGCAGAGCCCAATGTGGGGCCTGAGCCCACAAAACTGTGAGCTCATGACCTGAGCTGAAATCAAGAGTCGGACACTTAACCACCTGAGCCACCCAGGCGCCCCAGTGAAGCAGCAAGGTTTTTAAGAAATGTGAAAAATAGGAAAAGATATGGTGATTTAGAAATACTATGAAGTATTTGGGGGTGAAAGGAAGACAGGGAATACTCAGGAGCAAGTTGGTAGGAAGAGGAAAATGATCTAGTAGAAAAGCAATGTAAGGTACAAGAGAAAGAAAAATCGATAGGAGCCAATGTTCTTGCAGGTCCAGCCAGTAAGGATTGGGATCAGGAATAAAGAAAAGTTTCCCTTTAAGGAAGAATTACACTGTGAGAAAGATAGAAATGGATAAAGTTAGAAAAATTTGAAGGTTAGGAGGGAGGGGAATCAAGACGAGCTCTCAGTAAAGTATGAAGTATAATCATCTGTGGAGGAATGTTTGAACTACTGTCAGGAATGGAGAAGAAACAGAATCTGATAAGGGATTACTAGGCCAAGCTGAGGTTAGATAGCATGAATTTATAATAGACCCTGTCAGCATTGTTAGGACTTTCTTTAACAGTATGTCAACCTGAGCTACTTGTGAAATTATTACTGTTCATTCTTCCACCTGACTGTGTCATGTTTGTATAATTTGTTTGAAAATAGTTTTAAGAGTGTATATACATGCTTTTACATAAATTGTAGCAAGAATGCTTTTTATATATAAAGTTGGGAAAGTGGTTTAGAAGCCAGAGAGTTTAGTTGGGAGTCAGGTACATAAACAGAGAAGTCTTTTGTGTTCTATCACCATGTTTAATTTCCTCCTAGAATTTAGTAAATCTTTTTTTTTTTTTAATGTTTTTTTTAAATTTATTTTTGAGAGAGACGGAGCATGAGTCAGGGAGGGGCAGAGAGAGAGAGGGACACACAGAATTCGAAACAGGCTCCAGGCTCTGAGCTGTCAGCACAGAGCCTGACTTGGGGCTCGAACCCATGACCGGTGAGATCATGATCTGAGCTAAAGTTGGACGTTTAATCAGCGGAGCCACCCAGATGCCCCTAGAATTTAGCAAATCTGAATGTATCTTATTTATGTTTGCATTACTTCCTCTCATCCCTCCTCCTCTAGAATAAATCTTTGTAAATTTGTATGGACCTTTTCTATTTGTTCACCATTAGATTCCTAGCACCTAAAACAGTGCCAGTGTATAGAAAGTGGTCAACAGAACTTAGAGAATGTGTACTAGTGCAGCAATAGAAAGACTAAAGTCAGAGAATGACTGAGTGTCCTGATTATTATCAGGGAAGTTCTTACAGAAGATATTCAAACTAAGCCTGAAGGATAAATAAAGATACTGTAGGCATAAGAAAATAGCATGTGAAAAGGCATGGAGGTCTGACATTGCAGGGTTGATTGAGGGAACAAAGTTTTATATGATTCAAGCAAGAGTGCATGTTTGTTTTTGGCTGGGGACGAGTCTGGAAAAGGCACAGAATCTCCCCTCTCAGCCCTAGTTGACTAATCTTATTTCATCTTTTCATCCAGTATATGATGTAGACATTTTAAAATTTGAGTGTGGTCGAATATGAATAATTCTTGATTTGGGAGATGGAAATTCACAGTCTTTTTTTACATTTTAATACTGCCTCTAAAATATTGTTCTTTTTTTAAATCTATAGATATCCAGTCATGTTAAAGCAATTGATACAATTTACCAGACCACAGACTTCTCTGGAATCCGCAACATCAGTTTCATGGTGAAACGAATAAGAGTAAGGAATTCCTTTATTTTTTTATTTTTTTTCAATGTTTATTTATTTTTGAGAGAGAGAGAGAGAGAGAGCACGTGCGTGCACAAGTAGGGGTGGGGCAGAGAGAGAGAGAGAGGGAGACACAGAATCTGAAGCAGGCTCAAGGCTCTAAGCTGTCAGCACAGAGCCCGATGCAGGCCTCGAACCCACGGACTGTGAGATCATGACCTGAGCTGCAGATGTTCAACTGACTGAGCCACCCAGACAGCCCAAGAGTAAGGAATTTCAGTAGTTCAGAACATTAAGAAAGACCATAAGGACCATGTTTACAAAAAGAAAAATACTTGGTTTTTACTTCATCTTTATGTAGTAATAGTTTATTTTACATTACTGATCCTACTATATTTACTCTTGGCTTTTACACACACACACACACACACACACACACTGGGTTTATGATTCAGAACGAAATCTATAGGGCTGTAATCTGTACTGCAAAAGAGGTAACAGTCATACTATATTCTGTCTGATTAACATTTAGAAAGCCATAACTTCTCAATAACTACAGGTATAGTACTTGACCTTTTATCCCCCTGATGTCATTTTCCAGCTTCTTAAGATTTGCTTTGTGTGGCATTTTTCCGAGTGTGTCTCATTTGGTGTTCCAGGGAAGGAAAAGATAGATGGAACGGTTAAATAAAATTGGAAGTCGGAAAAACAGTACTGTACCCTCGTCTTGTAAATTCACAGTGCACGCTAACTTATCTCAGATTTTGAGAATTCCTTCATGAGAGAAACTCATAATTTTTTCTTAAAATGTTTATTTTGAGAGAGAGAAAGAGAGAGAGCAAGGGAGGGGCAGAGAGCAAGGGAGAGAGAGAATCCCAAGCACGCTCTCTGCTGTTAGTGTGGAGCTTGATGCGGGTTTGATGCCATGAACTGTGAGATCATGACCTGAGCTGAAATCAAGAGTTGGACGCTTAACTGACTGAGCCACCCAGCTGCCCTGAAACTCATAATTTTCAGAAATAATTTGACCATGGAACCTTTGCTGCATTAATGTCAACTGAGAGTCCAAATAAATGTAGAACACATTTTGAGAAAAGCTCACCCAGAGCCACAGGGTCACTGATGATTAGTTTTAATGTTATAAATTTAAATAAGTAGATTTTAAATTACTAACAAAATTGGGTTGGTTGTTTCAGAAGTTTTCCAAATGTGAATCTTTCCATGTGTATAGCTTTTAAGAATATGAATTCATAAACTAGATAAGAACCTGAATTAAAAAAATTATTTTACGAAAGTATTTACCACAGGGTTTCTTTATTTTTGTGCTTCTAACTTTCTTCAAATATGGTTGACTAAACTATAATTTGTGTTCATGGATGTAATATATTTAATAGCATAGGCAAAATTGATCCTTAGTAGTACGATTAAATGTTAAATTGGAGTTTAAGGTGAAATGTGGTTTGTAGATAAATAATGTAAGAATTGTTCATAATCAATTTCTTTCATGTATATTGAGAGCAATTTAAACCCTTAAATGACCAAGAAAAATACTGTTTAGTAGGCAAAGCAATAAAATGCAAAGTAGTGAATCACTTCTTGGCCTTTTGGCTAAGATCAAGTGTAGTCTCTGTTCTTATCAATTTAAAATGCAAAGTAGTGAAAAGTAAAGAATACCAGAACAAATTTAGTGAAGCACTTTTTTTTGAGTAAAATGCTTTGCATTATGAAGAAATGCATGTGTATGAATGGATAGTGTGGCAGTTAGTTGTTTTCAGGTTTTTAGCTGAGATTGAAATTTTAGTTCAGATTTCATCTGCTGAAGATTCCTTGTGACCCATTAATTAATTTGAAGTTCGTATCAATACTTAAATAAGAATTATCTCATTTCTGATATAGGTAGCTAAAATTTAGATGCAGTTTTTATTTGTAGCCAATATTACAGAAATATCAAGGAATTTCATTTGACTGGGAAAAAAGCCATTTATAGCATGTCTCTCAGCATGTGTTATTTACAATGTAGTGTGATAGCTTTTGGAATTATTTATGTTAGATGACCATTACTGATTGTTTTTAGTTAATTGTTAGTAGATAAATCAGATGTTCTGAAATCTGTCCTTAGGCAGTTGCCCTGAGTAGTGTTTTTGCAATCCTGCTTCTAAGCCTCTCGGTTTTACTGAAGGGTGTGGATCCTAAAAAGACCTAACATTCTCATTTTATCAACTGTTATATCCTCCCTTTACTACCAACATTTTCAATAGGATGAAGTTTGCCTTCTAAAAAATGTTTACTTTCATGGATACCCCTTTTTATTCTGTATCAACAGTTCTGTCTGTAATGCTCTCACTTACTTGAGGAAAGCCACATTGTTCTAGGACTTCAAAGGTTAGGCAGGGATCTCTGAAAGGAGGCAGGGGCTAATAAATGAAAGCTTTTGTTTGTAGAAGTTTGGTATCAGAACTGATTATTCTTCAGATTGTGAAGGAGGAACCTGCACTAGGAGTATAGTAGCTAAGCATCTTAAGAAATATTCTGGAGGAACTCAGCTTGATACAGTAAGAGAAGAGAATTGTCAGTAAAAATAAAATCTTGCCCACAGTCAGGGAAAAACAATTGAACTTGCAGTTTATTGGGCTCGACTCCTGTGATTTTAGGCAAGGAGAACCAAGAAAACGATTTGTCTGTTGAATTGACAGTCTTGGGTTTGATATCTATGTTATGTTCTAGTAATTAGCTAAAGTTTAAGGTTTTTATATCCTTATATTTTCCACCATGCGCAGGAGATTAGCACTAAAAGAGACTTACTCAGATGATTAAATTTGAGAAGCTGTACTTTTATTAGAATTTTTCTTTCAAGAAGAACTTGTTTTTCCATCCCAAAGAGAATGCACAGTGTTCAGGAACCTGGTCAAACCTTGCCCAGAAATTTAACATGCTCAATTTTAATTCTCCTACTCTGTTTCTCGCCCCACTCCCCCACCCCCCCTTCCTTCTTTTCAGCTTCTATAATCAGTTCAGGGGTGGGGGCATTGGGGGATGAGTTGTAGAAGCCTTAATTCAGGCCTGATTTCCCTTGGGTCCCAAGCCTATTGTGCAGGCACATGCAGAAGAAGGGGAGCAAAGACTTTACACAAAGGCTCTGCTAACTTTAATTGCTTATTTAAATAATTGTTTCGAATTTTAGATCAACACAACTGCTGATGAGAAGGACCCTACAAATCCGTTTCGATTCCCAAATATTGGCGTGGAGAAGTTTCTGGAATTGAATTCTGAGCAGAATCATGATGACTACTGTTTGGCCTATGTCTTCACAGACCGAGATTTTGATGATGGTGTTCTTGGTCTGGCTTGGGTTGGAGCACCTTCAGGTAGTTTATTTAACTGTTTCTTGCCTTAATGCTTGAAACAAAAAGCAGTTTTCAGGGCAACTTGAATTTTATAAAAGTATAGGAGAACCTGATGCCTGCACATTATCTTAATTTATTCAACTTGAGTTAGGCAAGCATGATGTAAGTAGAGAAATAGATGAAACAACTTTTTATTTTGTCATGAGTACTAACAAGGGGGTATCCTGACATTTGGTACATTGAGTGGCTGAAATAAATAATTTTGTGAGAAAAAGAAGTACTCATTCCTGAAAACAAAAATGAAATATTAATTTTTTTCATAGAAGTTAATATTATTAATTAAAGATTTTTATTTTTCTTGGAGAGAGGGCCTTAGAATTACAAGGGGAAAACTATGTTCTTGCTTCTGTTCTGGAATGAGATAGAGAGTGGAGAAACCCTGGTCAGGAGCAGTAGGTAAAAAGAAAAGAAAGACTGCTCTTATTATTATTTTATTTATAGCCTTTATTTTAACAAAAGTAAAGTGTTCCCTGAAAAGAGATGTAAGCAGCAGGTGTCAGTACCCACTGACTCCACTAACCTCGGCACCTGGGCCCATGTTCTACTGGGGTCTCTGCCTTAGCCGTGAACACTGCTGTTGCTAAGAAATCTGGGATAGGATCCTCTACCCATTGCAGTGGAGGTGGAACAGTCTGTGATTTACATTAAGTTCAGAAGCCTCGTTTAGAGAAATACAGATTTATCAATTGAAAGGTTGAGTAGAAACAATCACATACTCTTTGAATATAGATTTGGTCATATAGAGTTTGATCAACAGTCTGTCAGCTTTTGAGCTGTATACAGTAATGTCTCTTTGTTCTAATGTATCATTTCTATCTTTTTATAAGAATCACCTTCTGCTTTATGTAGGATAAGGCCAGCTTTTCTGTTCCTAGTTTATTTTGTATTCCTGTTAGTTTATTGTTTGATTTGTAATGCGTATTTTAAATCTTAAGTGGTACTATATCTTAGCTTTTATACTTTCTGCTCTTTTTTTTAAGCCAGCAATGAATATTCTTTTTACAATTTTCAAAACTTCTTTTGTTTTTCTTCCACATTTTCATAATGTCCTTAAGGTGCAAGTTTATGTCATGGATTGTATATATCATAGTACAGTATTTTTGGAGATTTATATTTGTCTCTTACGTTGATCTGTCCTGCTTTTGTGTTACTTGCATTGTCAGCAGATTTTACAAACTCATTCTTTTCTTTGATAATTTCACATGTTTTATAACTTTTATATTTTGAAATTTCTTTTCCCCTCCTTTAATAAGTTGGATGATTTTATCACAAAGTTTATAATTTCTTCTACTTGTTCATTAGTAAGTACTGTTAAAATTCAAGGATGCTTTTGATTTTTTGTTGTAAATTACCATTAATATAGTGATTCTCAAAGTCTGTTCCTTGGACTAGCAGCATCAGCATCACCTGGAAACTTGTTAGAAATGTAAATTCATAGGCCCCACCCAGGTCTACTGATTCCACTAGGTGTGGAGTCCAACAATCTTTGTTTGAACAAGCCTTCCAGATTCTGATGCACTCAGAACTACCATATTCATTTTTGTCTCTAAAGAAACTTGTTTACAGAATGGCTCCTGGGAAAATGATTGGATGATTACAAACCAGAAACTTGCTGTCATTTTACATTTTCACCTCCAGACTTGTGCTCTTTAAGAATGTAATGCTCCTGAAGGAGCTTGGTCTTTTTTTTTTTTTTTAAATCTTTAGATAGCTTCATGTCTATAAATGCAAAAATAAGCTATATTTTTAGGACAGTTTAAGATTCACAGAAAAATTGAGCAAATGGCATAGAGAGTTCCTGTACACCCTCTTTCCCTCATATTATTAACAGCTTACATTAGTATGGTGTATTTGTTATAGTTAACAAATATATTGCTTCATTATTGTTAACTGAAGTCCATAGTTGATTCACATTTTTTTAGTTTTTACCTAAGATCTCTTTTTTGTTCCAGGATCTCATCCAAGATACCACATTACATTTAGTTGTTATGTCTTTTTAGTCTTTTCTTGGCTGTTTTAGTTTCTTGGACTTTTTTTGTTTTTGATGGCCTTATCAATTTTGAGGAGTACTGGTCAGGTAGGTATCTTGTAGGATGCCCCTCTCTTCCAGTCTCTTTGATGTTTTTCTCATGATTAAACTGGGGTGATGGATTTGGGGGACAGTTATTTTTTATATCTAGTTATTTTTTTTATTTGGACCACCAAGTATCGTGCCGCTCATTTTACTGAAGTGGCAGTGGGTAGAGTTCTGGATTTTATTTTTTTTTAAAAAAAAATTTTTTTTTTTTCAACGTTTTTTATTTATTTTTGGCACAGAGAGAGACAGAGCATGAACGGGGGAGGGGCAGAGAGAGAGGGAGACACAGAATCGGAAACAGGCTCCAGGCTCTGAGCCATCAGCCCAGAGCCTGACGCGGGGCTCGAACTCACGGACCGCGAGATCGTGACCTGGCTGAAGTCGGACGCTTAGCCGACTGCGCCACCCAGGCGCCCCGAGTTCCGGATTTTAAATGGTGGGACACATAACTTATTTTTTTGTCATAGGTTCTACATCTGCTGCCTTTATTCTGTGTTAAATTCCCAACTCCAGTTCTTAGAAGCCTTATTCTAAGAGCTGTTGGGAAGGGGCTAGACAGGGACAGAATGGAGGCCAGAGTGGGCAAGAGAAGGGATCTTTGTTCCCTTGATCCAACTTTTTCTAGTATAGGGTGCCTGCCCTATACTAGACATTGACAGTTTTTTTCTTCACTTCCCTTTGCCCTTTGACTATCTGAACTGAGTCTTATATTTGACTTACATTGTATTTTTTATAAGGAAAAATATATTTGTCTTTATTGATTATTTCAGTACCCTTCTGAGGTATAGGTGTTATTGCCTCCATTCTGCAGATGAGGAAAGGATTCAGAGACTTTATGACCAACCCAGTATCACACAGAGCCTAGAATCTGGACCTTTTGTTTCCAGGTTCAGTGCATTTAGTAGTTACTGTGCTAAGTATTATATACTTTAATATCTTAGCTTTCTGTAAGACACTTCTGATAAGAAGTTGAAATGTTTTCCTGCATTTTAATGGAGGTTTTGTATTGTTGGAATCCATTTTTTTAAGAAAAAGGAGTTATAAAAGAGTACTACTCTATAATATTTAGATATCATTTTGGGTAATTGTCATGGCATAATAGGAAGAGCACTGGTTTGGGAGCTAGGAGACTGGGTTCTTGTCTGTTCTCTGTAAATTCAGGTAAATCATTTTGCTTCAGCATGTTTATTTTTCATTGTAATTTCTTCTCTCATGTTCATGCTCTTTGGGACTTCATGTTTCTGCCTATAGATCTTAGTAATGCTTCCTGTTACCTGTTGTGTTTTTTTTTTTTTTTTAATGTTTATGTATTTTGAGACAGAGAAATCGTGCGTGTGGGAGGGACAGAGAGATTGGGAGAGAGAGAATCCCAAGCAGGCTCAGCATTGTCTGAGCAGAGTCCAACGTGGGGCTTGATCTCACCAATCACGAGATCACGACCTGAGCCGAAATCAAGAGTCGGATGCCTAACTGACTGAGCCACCCAGGCCCCCGCCCCCCCACCGTTATCTGATATTTTAAAAATGCCATTTCATAGCTGATCTGCTCAGCTTATGATCAGTTACTATTTCTTAATCTTTTCATTTTTATTTGGCCTAATTTTGATTTTGTTGTATTATTTAGCTTTTATTTAATTATGTAGATATTTTACTACTTAAATGGTGGTGGGAAAGATTTTGTTGTGATATTAATTTTCACGGAATATTACTTTAATTATTAGCTGTAGTCTCTGCTGACTTTGTTAAACTGGGGAAAAATGAAGGCTGAAACATTTGAATGGTAGGTTTCTTTAAGTCTTCTTATACTACTTTTTATTCTTATTTAATATCATACTGTAGTTGGGTACTGCCTTGGGTTTCTTTAATGAGGAAAACAGCACTTCCTGCCCAACTCCATAGTAAGTGGAAACAACTAGTGAACTGGGCTGGCTTGGAGGCTCCCATTTAAAATTATATATATATTGGGGCGCCTAGGTGGCGCAGTCGGTTAAGCGTCCGACTTCAGCCAGGTCAAGATCTCGCGGTCCGTGAGTTCGAGCCCCGCGTCAGGCTCTGGGCTAATGGCTCGGAGCCTGGAGCCTGTTTCCGATTCTGTGTCTCCCTCTCTCTCTGCCCCTCCCCCGTTCATGCTCTGTCTCTCTCTGTCCCAAAAAAAAAAAAAAAAAAAAAACGTTGAAAAAATAAAATTATATACAGGTTAGGGGGCGCCTTTGGGTGGCTCAGTCGGTTAAGCATCTGACTTTGCCTCAGTTCATGATTTCATGGTTCGTGAGATAATAAAAATTTATACACAGATTAGAAGAGAGCCAAAAAAGGGAGTCTGGTCTTCCAGACAAAGTCAGTCTTAGATATGAATCTAGAAAGATTTCTTTAAACTTTTCTTTGTATGAGCACTCATCTGTGTTAAGCAGGTAGCCTCTTATTTAATTTCGAGACTGAAACATTGATTCCTTGACTGAGTAAATGACTATATTAGATAAAATTTTTGTTTTATTTCATTTGTGGCACCCTTCCAACATGGCTTTTGATAGGGACCTTTTTTTTTTTAATTTATTAAGGTATATTTTGTTCATATATTGTCCTTCTTAATGTTATCCTAATGAACATAGTCTCACTTTGGGCAGGATACCGAACAAGGCAAGCTCTGGAATTCGTCTCCATAATTAATCCTGAACCATTTAGTATTCCTCTAACTCATTTGTGAAAAACATTTTATGAGACATTTCATTTGGTAGCATTGGTCTCTTCTGTTTTTCTTAGTTAAGAAATTTTAGTTTGATTTTACATATTAGGATTTAAGGGCATACAAAGCTCAAAATGGTGTTCACAAGATAACCCACAAACTGTCAAATTCTTAACATGTTGTTTAAAAGTCTAATTATAGGGCTAGGAGAATTGCATCATTAGAATATTACAACAGGACACTAAATATATTGGCATTTTGTGCAGGTCTGGATTGTTCCGTGCAGGATGTTTAACATCTGGGGTCCCTACCTATTATGTGTGAGTACTGCTCCCCAGACATGAAAGGTGAAGAAATGTCCCAGGACATTTCCTGATAACCTTTCTGGGAGTAGGACTACTGTCTGGTTCAAAATTACTGCTCAGATTGATACTGCATGGTCAGCATGCTGCTGTTAAGTTTTAGGTGTTTAGGCCTGTTCACATCAAAACTGTGTTTGTGGACTCTGTCAGGGTATTATATTACCCTTGTGGTTTTTCTAATTTGGAGGCAGGGGGGAGGTCTGTTTTAATAGCTTTTAACTCAAATTTAAAAAATCTTACCCTTCTCATTACTATTTACAATTTGTGTTTTGCAGTGATGACTACATGTAGTAAAATTTTAAATGTATGATATCAAGCAGTTACTGAACTAGAGCTATATAGTTTCACTGTAGATATGTATGATATCACTAATTGAGTTTCTGGCACATCAGAACTAGTTGCAGTATTTTAAATTTTTTTTTTAAATGTTTATTTATTTTTGAGACAGAGAGAGACAGAGCATGAACGGGGGAGGGTCAGAGAGAGAGGGAGACACAGAATCTGAAACAGGCTCCAGGCTCTAAGGCGTCAGCACAGAGCCCGACGCGGGGCTCGAACTCACGGACCGCAAGATCATGACCTGAGCCGAAGTCAGACGCTTAACCGACTGAGCCACCCAGGTGCCCCAGTTGCGGTATTTTTTACAAAATTAAACCATAACTGAGCACTGGGTGTTACATGGAATTGTTAAATCAACACCTAAACTAATATAACACTGTATGTTAACTGTATTGGAATTAAAGTTTAAAAAAAGTCAGTGCACTATTGCCAAAAAAAATTAAACCATAGCCTATAAAATTAAATTTAATGTTTTATTTTTTTCTGTTAATTGAGTTAACATGTTAATAGTTTGTAACAAATACCAAACTTTTCTGTAAGTGATAGTTATTAAAACCGAAAGTAGTTTTTAAGATGTTAAGGTGTGAATTACTGTATTTCAGAAAAGTACATTTGAATTTATGTATGATCATCCCTTAAATGAGATAGACCTTAAACATACAGAAAAATATATTATCAGAGTTTTTAATCCTTGCTATTTATTTCTTCTTTTTTTAACTGATAAAGATTTACAGTGTGAAGTCTTCTATGCTTAATTCAAGTTTGACAATACTGCATTGGACCAATTTCTATATGACAAATCTTCACTAAGGCAGGATTTTAATTTACTATTTGTTTAAAACTATAATATGTAGATGATAATTACTACATACAGAGTGCTATTCATATCTTTTCTAGTCTGGAAATAGTGATACAGTCCTTAGGACTCATCTCAAAAGTAGAAGTAGCATAAGAAAATATATTACATATTATTAAATTATTTGCTGCTTTCTTTGTTAAGATTTCTTTGTAGAAGAGGTAGTAAGTTTTGAATATCATAAAGGTTCTCTAATTTTTGGTGGTTAAAATCTGCATAGGCCCAGTCTTTCAGTTTACATTTCTGTGAAGCATGTTATTTCCTAACTTCTTAACTCCTATCATAACAGTAATTCAGATTTATATTTTGTTGCCATATATTTTCTAATGTTAAAAGGAACAGGGCAGCAATTGTAGTGTCATGACATTCTTGCAAATCTATTTTGAATTGCCATCTATTATATGCTTTATTAAGGATTATAAATATTAGATTTTTTTAATGGTTTATTTACTTGGTTGTAACTTTGTGTATAGAAAGCTAATTTGAAATAATTTGATCAGTTATCAGAATATCCTAACATTTGATTGTATTTAAATAAAAAACAAAGAGAGAAACCTTTTACATGTGAATTCTCACTAAAAGTCTTTAACAGAATTTTAAAAAGAACTATGTTCTTGTCAGTATAATATACATAAAGATGGGTTGGTCAGCAAGTTTCTGATTTTCCTGTTGTTGTTTTTCTAATTTCTTATGTTAACTGCTTTTAGATGTGCAAGTACTTTCGTTTTGATATTAAGCTTTAAAGTTCCTATTATTGCAGAGGTGAACTACAAAATGATTTAATATGTATAATAAAGTAGCAATATGGCTTCACTTTTTTTCTTTTTATTTTTTTAAGTTTATTGATTTATTTTGATAGAGAGGGCTCATGAATGTGTATACACCCAAGCAGGGGAGGGGAGGGGCAGACAGAGAGAGAGAGAGAGAGAGAGAGAGAGAGAGAGAGAGAGAAAATCCCAAGCAAGCTGTATTAGTGCAGAGCCTGACTCAGGGCTCGAACTCACAAACCGTCAAGATCATGACCTGAGCCGAAGTCAGACACTCAACAGACTGAGCCATCCAGGCGCCCCAGTGATACGGCTTTTCTTTTAAAATTTGAAAGTATTCTTGAGACACATTGGAAAATGATAATTCAATTTTTTGAACTTATTTTGAAGAAAATTTCAAACCTGCTAAAAAGTTGCAGGAATAGTACAGTGAACTCCTGATATATTAATCAGTCAGGTTTTTTCCACATTTGCTTTATTCCCCTTCCATCCCACCCTCTATCCATCCATTCCTTCTTCCTTCCTTCCTTCCTTCCTTCCTTCCTTCCTTCCTTCCTTCCTTCCCACCCACCCCCTTTTTTTATTACCTACTGGACATAATTTTTTTCTTTTTTCCTCTGCTTTATTGAGGTGTAATTGACAAATAAAATAGATATTTAAAGTGTACAATATGATGATTTGATATTCATATACATTGTGAGAGGATTTCCTCCCCTTGAGTAACACATCCATCACCTCACATATTTATTTGTTTATTTTCGTTGAGAATATTTAAGTTCTATGCTCTTTGCAGATTTCATTTGTGCAATATAGTGTTATCAACTATACACATCATGTTATATATACATTAGCTACTTAGACCTTATTCCTTCTATTTTTTTATTTTTAATTTTTTTAAAAAAGTTTATTTATTTATTTTGAGAAAGAGAGTGTGTGCAAGCTGTGGAGGGGCAGAGAGAGAGGGAGAGAGTAGACTCCATGCTATCAGTACAGAGCCCTATGTGGGGCTTGATTTCACAAATCGTGAGATCATGACCTGAGTCGAAACCAAGAGTCAGATGCCTAACCAACTGAGCCACCCAGGTGCTCTGACCTTACTCATTCTATAACTGGAAATTTGTACCCTTTTACACATCTCTCCCTGTCCTTCTCTTCACTTGCCCACCAGCCCCTGGCAACCACTAATTATTTTCTCTTTTAAAAAATATATTGTGTATTGCCTCTCAGGATAGTGAATTACATACTCCTATGCATCACTGCTATTATTTGTAGAAGTGACTTTCTCAGAATCTACTTGAGCATATTTTGTTCAACTTTCATTTAAATTAAATGTAATTTTTTAACATGAAAAGGTATATAGGCTTTGGCAGCATAAATACGGATATATTCAGATTTAACAGAAACTTAAATACTTGTTTTGCTAAATTGATGGGAGCAAAAATTGGGGAATACTTTGATTATGAAGAACATTTTATTAAGGGCCTTGTTCTACATCCTGGCACTTTCTTTATGTGTACCACTAAAACTTACTTGAAATGACTTCCTAATCTTGGACTAAAAAAGCTTCTGAGTACTTGATATAAGTGGGATATGTAGAATGCTTTAATTTAATATAGCATATATTAGAAAGTTATTTTGAGGGGTAAATAGATGCTAATTTAGCCATCTTCTGTTCTGAATTAGGAAGCTCTGGAGGAATATGTGAAAAAAGTAAGCTGTATTCAGATGGTAAGAAGAAGTCCTTAAACACTGGAATTATTACTGTTCAGAACTATGGGTCTCATGTACCCCCCAAAGTCTCTCACATTACTTTTGCTCATGAAGTTGGACATAACTTTGGATCTCCAGTAAGTATTATCTAATTATTTGATTTTCAGAAAGTTACTAACCTAGCTTTTATGTTGAATGATTTGTTTGTTTGCATTGAAAACAAGTACATGTGAATGTTTAGGGATTTTTTTAGTTGAAGTATAGTTGACTGATGTTAGTTTTTATATATTGGAACACACAATAATGTCCTTGACAATACGGAAAGGGAGGAAGGTAGAATATTTGTGAGTCAAATAAGAAGAGTAAGCATAACAATGCAGGATTCTATGAAGGCAAGGAATTTTGTCTGTTTCATTCACTTCTCTGTCTGCTGATCCTAGAACAGTGCCTGGTATGTGATTCATTCAAATATCTGTTCAGTGAGGATCACTTTTCATTGTTTAAAGTACATTTTGAATGTTGCAAACTTGGAGTGGTTTTTTTTTTTTTTTTAATTTTTTTGCTTGGTTTCTGTTAAAACGTTACTGTGGTTTAGTAGATTTATCTTGAGTGTGGAGTGGAATGCGGTATTTAAAAATTTTTCACTATGAAAAATTGTAACATACAGAAAAGTAGAGAAAGATGGTACAATAAATTCTTACATGCCCGTCGTCCAGAGCAGGCATCGCACTTTTTCTGTAAAGAGACTGCTAGTAAACATTCTAGGTTTTGGAGGCAATACCTGTTTTTCTGTTATTTTTACAATTCTTCAAACACAGGAAACCATTCTTAGCTTACGCCATATAGAAATGGGCTATGGGCTGCCAGTCTCTGATTCAGAGGCAACAGGTATCAAGATTTTGCCACATGTCCTTTCTCTATTTCTTTCTTTTTGTAAGGTATTAGAAGCAAATTTATTCATCCTTACATATTTCAGTATACATTTCTAAAGAAATAAACATTTTCTTACATAACCATGATGTGGTTATGATACCTGACAGAATTAACAATCCTTTGGTATCATTTAGTCCTCAGTTAATTATATTGATTTTCAGGGGACCTAAAGCTTAATGCACACACAAATACAAAATACTGAAAGATAATCTCTTTGTGATTTTGATAGGCTTATTAAATAACAAATTTGAGAAAATTTCATTTGACAGCTATACATGAATTCATTTTACTTGCACCATATCACTTAAAAAAATGGAAGTTTTCATGAGTTTAGAAAAACAGTAAATACTTGGAGCTTCACATCCTCAAATGCACTTCTCTAATTTTCTCCCAGTTTGTAAACTGGAAGTCCCATCTCATTAAGTTGCAAGCCTTTATTCTTCTAAGTCTCTATTAGAAATTGATAGATTATTATCAATGCTCTTGGATAAACTGTTTAAAATGTGTTCAATCTCTCTACTTCTTGACTGCTTCTATGATCTGTTCTTTCGTTTGTTCTGTTCTTGAGTTCGATATATATTTTTTTCAATATATATTGAAAGCGTTATAGAGGTTCAAAACCCAATGTGGTTTCTCTTTATGTAATCTGACTATTGTTTATGGTTAGTTTGCTTTTTCAAGGGCAAGTAAATATTCTCTTTTCTCTCCCAGTCCCTTTTATTCCAGCCCTTACTAGGGGAGTTGTGGTATTCTTTAGCTACTCCTCTGCCCTTTAGTGTAGGGCCTCCCAGTTTTTAATGTGCATACAAATTACCAGGGATCTTAAAATACAGATTCCATTTCCACTGGGGGAGGCAAGTTTCTGAATTTTTAAGACACTCCCAGGTGATGCTGTAGCTGCCCCTGGTCTGCAGACCACATGTGGAGTAGGGAATCTATAATCTGTTCTCTTCATTTCCTGTGTAATCTGTTCTCTACCCAGCTGCCAGAGATTTTCTTTTTTTAGTATATTAATTTCATATTACTTAATGCTTTTTGTTTAATGGATAAATTGGTTCACATTCTTTGCATAGTCTGCTATCTTTTCCTCATATGAGATTACTTTTAATGACTCTACCATGCTCAATCACACCCCATTCCTATGTGGGGTAAATATTTATAAGTGCTTTAATAGAGCAGCCAGAACCATAAATTCCTGAGCCGATCCCCTTTGACATCTTTATCTGAAATCTGTCTTTATCTCTCCTGTTGTACATCTGTACTTTGTCAGTGCTACTTTCTCTCTGAGTGGTTCACACTGTCTCTTTTATTTATTTATCTTATCCCAAATCTTTACTGCACACCTGTTGTTAACCATCTTAAAAGCTTTGTCTTGGGAAGTTATAATCATAATGACACTAGTTTCTGTCTCTCAGTATGCAAGTTATGTGTTTACTCTTACCAAAGTAATCTTTGTCTAGGTTATAGTTCTGATTGTTTTGATCATGTCACTTGTGTTTACAACCTTATGTCCTGTAGCTGCTAATATTGCTGATACAGTTTCCTAATCTTAGCATTTAGGGCTTTCCATCATTTGGGTTTAAGTATATTTCCAGTGTTAACTGCCTTCTCGTGTCAAAATAAGTAATTTATAGTCCTTGAAAATTTTCCTTCTGCCAGAAATCCAGTTCCTTCCCATCTCTGCCTACTGAAATCTTGATCCGTGTTATTATGTAATATAAATTGATATAGCCCCTTTTTCAGTTACTTGTCAGTAGATATCAAGACCCTTAAAATGTTTGATCAGAAACTACCACTGGGAATCCAACTAAAAGAAAAATGCAGAATCTGTCAAAGATTTATGTACATTAAAAAATAAAAAGTACCCACTGCAGTTTCATTTTTAGTAGCAAAAAATTTTAAGCAGCCTAAATGACCCCACAATAGGAAAGTATCCTGGAATGCTCTGCAATCATTTAAAAATCAGTGCTTGCCTTATACTGTTAAGCTGAAAGAAACCATGTATGTAACTGTACAAATGGTATAGTTCAAATTTTGCATTAAAATATGGTATGACTAGGTACAAGTCAGGTCAGAAATACTGTGGACCGAACTGTTAATAGTAGTTATTATGGTTGGTTGATTATGATTGAAAATTTTAATCTATATTTTCTAAATTTTCTAAAAGAGTATGTATTGTTTTTATAGTCAGAGAAAAGTTTTTCCGTTTTCTTGTCAAACTAAGATTAGAGTTTCTTTGTAAAACTGTTTGAACTCTCAGCAGTTTTTGGGGTACGGTCAAGATAGCCTGTATATTCTGTTGTATATTTTGCTTATTGGTGTGTTTGTTTGTCCCCTGTTGTGAGGATGACAAATACAAATAGCTGGTAGTCTCGTTTATAACCTGTTACTCTTTCCATTGCCATTAAGAATGATCGATTACAATGTCCTTTGGGCTAGTTAAGTAATACTTGATTAGTGATACCTGTTTGTTTATGTATGTATATAAGCAAGTAAATAAGCAAGCAAGCTCTGTGCCCAATGTGGGGCTTGAATTCACGACCCCAAGATTAAGAGTCACACACTCTAGGGGCGCCTGGGTGGCTCAGTTGGTTAAGTGTCCGACTTCGGCTCAGGTCATGATCTTGTGGTTTGTGAGTTCCAGCCCCGCATTGGGCTCTGTGCTGACAGTTCACAGCCTGGAGCCTGCTTCGGATTCTGTGTCTCCCTGTCTCTCGGCCCCTCCCCTGCTCATGCTTTGTCTGTCTCTCTCAATAATAAATAAATAATAATAAAAAAAAAATTTATAAAAAAAAAAAAGTCATACACTCTACCAACTGAGCCAGCCAGGCACCCTTCATTAACCTGTAATGGATTTATGGGACAAAGAGACTAGGCAGGGATATCAAAATATGCTATCTCTTTAAAGTAGATTGTAAGGCCTTCAAGGGCTAGGGATAGTGCTTAATTAACTCATCCTTGTATTTTTATATTCTGCTTTAGTTCCTCCTAGAATACTGGACACATGCTAATATTTATTGAATTGAAATGTATAAAATATTTTGTGATAATATCAAGAGTTATACAGTATTGGGATTTATTTTCTTTTTCTAAAATTCTAATGCTGAGAATAATTCCAGTGTCCTATATTATCATAAACCAAATTGAATTCTATAGAATGAAAATATAAAGCAAGCTAATATTGGAGAACAGTAAAGAATTGTTAAATGCTGAATGTAGGTTCAGGAGAACAGCAGGAGGTATCATAAAGAATAAATGTGATAGTAGAGGTCTTATTTTTAAGTTGCTTTTTAAGTTGCTTCAAGGGTTGCCTGGCTGGCTCAGTTGGAAGAGCATGTAACACGATCTTGGGATCGTAAGTTCAAGTTCATCCTGGGTGTAGAGATGACTTACATAAAATAATAATAATAATAATAATAATAATAATAATAATAATAGTAAATCTTAAAAAAAATAGTTGCTTCAGATTAGGGAGTAGAAAATGAAAGTAATTTAGATGGGCTCCAAGAAGAAACAGAATGCCCTTGGGCATTCTTTCTTTCTGGAGGGTAGAATTGTATTCAAATGACAATTTAATTAAATGGAAGAACTTTACTCTAGGACCCAAATATGTTCACCCTTTCTGACAAGTTCTGCATTGTTGTTTGAGGAGCATTGTGAGGTTTGTTTGTTTGTTTTTTAGTGTTTGTTTAGTTTTGAGACAGACAGACTGACAGAACAGGAGTAGGGGAGGGGGAGAGAGAGAGGGAGACACAGAATCCAAAGCAGGCTCCAGGCTCTGAGCTGTCAGCACAGAGCCCGAATGTGGGGCTCGAACTCATGAACTGTGAGATCATGCCCTGAGCTGAAGTCCGATGCTTAGCCAACTGAGCCCCCCAGGTGCCCTGGTTTGTCTGTTTGTTGTGTTTTTTTTTTTAATGTATACCCTCTAGGGGAGGAAGGAAGGAGGGGGAAGCTTCTGTGATCTGGTAGTATTCTGTTAGTTAATCTCAGTGCTGGTCACGTAAGAATATTTACTTTGAGAAAACTCATGGAACTATAGTTGGTACTTTGCACTTTTCTGTATGTATCTGATACTTCAGTAATATTTGCCAACACCATAAATATTTTGTGTACATATACATGTATGTGTCCTGTTTGATTCTGAAAACAGTGTTTTAGTTTTACCTCTTAGCTTTTCTTAATTTTCATTTAAAAATAGCATTTGCTTATCTTTTTTTATGTACTTAGTTAATAAGTCAACTCTCTTAGATGTCTATCTTGTATGTACTTAGCCTCATGCCATTCTCTTTTGTTTCCTGTTTTTCCCCATCTCTGTCTTCTCTGAACTAGTCATAGTAAAGAATGTCATATATGTTAAAGAACAGTCATTTTAAGTTTATATTCCTGTTACTAGTTTTGAAAGTAGGCAAGCTTATTTTTTTTTTCATTTTTATTGTTTTTCATTTTAATTCCAGTGGAGTTAACATACACTGTTATATTAGTTTCAGGTGGACAATACAGTGATTCAGCACTTCCATACACTACTCAGTGTTCATTGTGATAAGTGTACTCTTAATCCCCTTCACCTATTCCATCCACACCCCCCTGCCCACCTCCCCTCTGGTAACTATCAGTTTGTTCTCTGTAGTTAAGAGTCTGTTTCTTGGTTTGTCTCTCACTTTCTCTCTCTTTCCCTCCTCTCTTTGTTCATTTTTTTTGTTTCTTAAATTCCACATGAGTGAATTCATACGGTATTTGTCTTTCTCTGACTGACTTACTTCACTTAGCATTATACTCTCCAGCTTCATCCATGTTGTTGCAAATGGCAAGATTTCATTTTTTATTGCTAAATAATATTCCGTTGTATATATGTACAACATCTTTATCCATTCATCTGTCAGTGGACATTTGGGTTGCTTCCATAATTTGGCTATTGTAAATAATGCTGTAAATAAACATAGTGGTGCATGGTGAGCTTATTTTTGATAGACTTTATCATGGTTTGTCTTCCATTCTACTCCCTATTTACAGAGCTATACATTGTTGTGGCTAGACCTGCACTCATTTTTCCTTCCCTTCTAAGACAGGACCCCTAAAAGAGCAAATTGTTTTCCTTCTCACAGTCTAAAACAATTGTAGGATCTTTTTTTACAGGAGAGTCCACAAGCTTCCATTGTTCTTCTGGTGAGAAAATTACATTCAGTCAGATGACCCGAAAACCTTATTTTACTTCCTGTTTATGTAACTCTATATTCTGTTTGGCAGCATGATTCTGGAACAGAGTGCACTCCAGGAGAATCTAAGAATTTAGGACAAAAAGAAAATGGCAATTACATCATGTATGCAAGAGCAACATCCGGGGACAAACTTAACAACAATAAATTCTCACTCTGTAGTATTAGAAATATAAGCCAAGTTCTTGAGAAGAAGAGAAACAACTGTTTTGTTGGTATGTATATTTTCCCAACATATATTTTCAAACATTCAGAAAATTTGAAACACCCATGCACCTACCATCTGCATTTAATAACTATTACAACTCTGCTGTATTTACTCTGTCACTGTTTATTAACTTATCCATCCCCTCCGTCCATGTTTTTTGTTGTAAAGTGGATTGTAGACATAAGTGTACTTCACTCCCAAATACTTCAGCCTGTATAATTGACTAAAGTTCAGTATTCTTTGTGGTTCTTTTTTTTTTCTTTTTAATTAACATAAGTGAAATGTTGTACCATAAGTCCACCATTTAATGAGCTTTGACAAATGTATTTACTTATGTAACCTAAGCACCTATCAAAATAGAGAATATTTCTGTCACTCCGGAAAGTTCTTTCATTTCCCTTCCTGGTCATTTTCTTCCCCCCAGGACACTCTCATAGGCAACCATTATTCTGATTTATTTAACTATAGAGAAATTTTGCTAGTTTTACTTCATATAAGTGGAATCATATGGTTTTTATCCTTTTGGGGGAAGAAAAACCTTATGCTGCTTTCATTCAGCATATTTTGAGATTCATCATTAGTGTTTTGTTCTATTTTATTGCTTAGTATTGCATTGTATGAATATATCACACTTCACTCATCCACTCTTCTATTGATGAACACCTGGGCTCTTCAGGTTTGGACAATATGAATAAAGCTGCCATGAAATTCTTGTTTTCTAATGGTAAAGAAAAAAAGGTATAAAACATGTATGATACAAATAAAATAAATAGAAATAAAAAATACACAAAATGTGTATCTAAACTAATTTTAAGTTATAATTCAGTGGCATTAAGTACATTCACAGTGATGTGCTACCATCATCACTATTCATTTCCAAACTTTTTCATCCCTCCAAATAGAAATTGTGCAATCACTAAGCAGTAATTCCTGCTTCCCTCTCTCCCTAACTCTTGGTAACTTCTAATCTATTTTCTGTCTCTGAATTTGCCATTTCTAGGTACCTCATGTAGGTGGGATCAGACAATATTTGACCTTCCATATCTGGCTTATGTCACTTAGCATTCATTCAAGTTGTAGCATGTATCAGAATGCCATTCTTTTTATGGCTGAATAATATTCCGTTACGTGGATATACCACATTTTGTGTGTCCATTCACCTGCTATGCTTCTCTTGTGGCATTTAATGTATTCTAAATATACTACCTTGTATTACCTGTGTTTGGGTTCCTGTCCTGTTTGACAAGATGTAAGTTACCTGAGGGCAGACACACCTCCCTCCGTCCTGCTAATTCCCTCACTATTCTCCATTTCTAAAATTTTGTCACTGCAAAAATGTTATATAAATAGAATCACATAATATGTAAACCTTTTGAGATTGGCTTTTTCTCACTCAGCATAATTCCCTGAAGATGCATTCAAATTGTTATCTGTATCAGGAGTTTGTCTTCATTGCTGAGTAGTGTTCAATGGTATGGATGCTCCACAGTTTGTCTAAACCACTCACCTGTTAAAGGCTGTCCGGGCTGTCTTCAGTTTCTGGCTATTATGCAGAAAGCAGCTATAAACATTTATGTGCAGGTTTTTTATGTGAACATAAAGGTTTAATTTCTCTGGGATAAATGCCCCCAAATCCAGTTAATGGATCAAATAGTAATTGTTTGCTCTTATTTATGCAGAACTCTCAAAGTGTTTTCCAGCGGGACGTATTAGTTTAGGTTCCTATCAGCAATGTATAAGTGATCTGATCTCTCTGTATCTTTGCCAGCTTTTGGCATTTTTACTGTTTTTATTTTATCCATTCTGATAGTACAGTGATATTGTGTTGTGGTTTTTGTATTTGTATTTTTCTGGTGAGTAAAAATGTTGATCATCTTTTCATGTCCTTATTTGCCATCTGTATATCTTCTTTGGTGAAATGTCCATGTTTCGTGGCCATTTCTCATTGGGTTTTTTTTCTGTTGAGTTTTAAGAGTTTTTTTTTTTTTTTTAGGTGTGTTTGTTTGTTTGTTTATTGTGTGTGTGTGTGAGAGAGAGAGAGAGAGAGAACACCAGTGGGGAATGGGCGAGAGAGAGGGAGACAGAGGACCTGAAGTGGGCTCTGTGCTGACAGCTCAAACTCACAAGCCATGAGATCATGAGCTGAACTGAAGTCAGAAGCTTAACCAGCTCAGCCACCTAGGCGTCGAGTTTTAAGACTTCTTTACACAGCCTAGATACTAGTCCTTTGTCAGATATTGACCTGCAAATATTTTTTCCCATTCTGTAGCTTGTCATTTTATCCTCTTCCCAGAATCATTCCCAGAAAAATAAAATTTTGGTCAGGTCCAAATTTCAATTGTTACTTATTTTGATTGGCTTTTTCTTTTAAGGCCTTCTATTTGTTTTAAAAGGGCATATTAAAATTACACTCATGTTACCATTGTTGTTATCACTGGTAGTTTCTCTAAAACTTCTTAATGTAGAAGTGCTGCAGAGATTGTTCATTTGTAAACCGGGTTTTCACCATAAACTTTCTGATTGAAGTGGTCTTTTAAAAATGAGATATTGTTTTATAAGTCTTATGGTAGGAAAATTTCTTAAATTGTAACGAGATATGTATATATTATAATTTTTGCATTTAAATTAAATTAAATTTGCCCCCCTATGTGTTATAGCTTATTTGAGGTAATATTTCTGTGTGAGGTAAAAACCAATGTGTAGTAAATATTGCATCCGAGGTTTTCTAACTTGATCATTTTTCCTTTTTTCCTGAATTACATGTCACATGAATTTTGAAATGATTATTACTAGACCTTAGAAAAATCATTTTTATTTACTTGGTATATATGTCCATGTGCATGCTTCTAGTTTTAGAGAACAAAAGAGGTGGTATAAAATGAAAGAGACGGATAGAACTTCAGTTAGCTCTAAGATTTCCTTTAATATTTGATGTGGTTAAGGATAAGAATGCACTTTCCAAATACAAAGCTAGTCTTTCTAGAATAGTTTGGATTCAGATATGCCTTGTGTTTAAGATGTGTTCCCTTCTATTTACTCAGTTCTCAATTTGAAGCCTACAACTACAACAGTTGTGCTACAACTGTTTCCCACATTGATTTGATGTAGCAGAAAGAGCAGAGCATCAAATTTAAGATCTCAGAATCCTCGGTCTGGTCTGCTATTTGCCCATACTGGAGCGTGTGGTTACAGCAAGTCACAGGCTCTCTGAAACTTAGTTTTCTTTTCAGTAAAGTGAAGACATTTGATTTTTATCATTTCCCTACAGATGCTAAAGTTCTGTGATTTTATGAACTTAAAAGAGTAACATTCCTCTTTCGATTTTAAGCCCCATTGACGAAATTAAAGAACTTTAAAAGGCCCTAAAATTTTTTCTAAAATTATTCACCATGTTTAGACCAGACTGTCTAACTTTAATGAGCCAAGATTTGATCCATTATGGCTAGGCTCTGTGGGAATACAAAAGATATAAATAATATGTGGTTCTTCCCTAAAGGAGCTTGGGTCTAGCTGAGGAGCAAAATTAACATACGCTTAAAAAAAATATTTGTTGGCTAGGATACAGTCAGCCAAACACAATGTGGGAAATTCCATTAGACAAAATGATCCAATTTCTTTAACAAGTAAATAGTGTAAAAATAAAAAAAAAAGAGGGAGTCTGTTATATATTAAAAAAACGGGGGCGCCTGGGTGGCGCAGTCGGTTGAGCGTCCGACTTCAGCCAGGTCACGATCTCGCGGTCCGTGAGTTCGAGCCCCGCGTCAGGCTCTGGGCTGATGGCTCGGAGCCTGGAGCCTGTTTCCGATTCTGTGTCTCCCTCTCTCTCTGCCCCTCCCCCGTTCATGCTCTGTCTCTCTCTCTGTCCCAAAAATAAATAAAAAACGTTGAAAAAAAAAAAATTAAAAAAAAAAAAAAGTATGACACATATCAATCATCCACCAAATGTAGGTATGGGGTTGAGGAGCCTTGTGTGGAACTTGGTTTAAATAAACCAATTGTAAAAAGACAGTTGAGGAAATTGAACATGGATTGGCTATTAGATGTTATTAAGCATATTGTTAATTTTGTTAGATGTGATGATGCTATTATGGTTAGATTAAAAAACAAAAACAAAAAATGCCTCTTAGATTCATCCTGGAGTATTTACAAGAACAAATAAATATGTTAGGTGGAATTGTTTATAGCATTTTGTTGATAGTTGTTTAAGCTAAGTGGTACATGGGAGTTCATTGTATTTATTCCTTTACTACTTCTAATGTGTGTTTGAAATTTTTTGTTAATACAAAAGGTTTAATTTTTTCTGGGTGATAAAGCACTAACTTAATTCATATTTGTGTGTGAATTACACAATATGTAAATAGTGCAGTCTTTGTTTAGTAAAGTTGAATGTGGCATGGCCTAAATAGAATATTACCATTCCCAGAAGGAACCTTTGAGGGGACCAGGGGGACCATAATGTCAAATCGTTTTACTGTTAGAAACTGAGGTCCCACAAAAAGGAAGTGACTTGCCCAAGGTTACATTGCTAGTTAGTGACTGAGCCACTGTGAGAATTGAATTTACATCTCCTAATTTCTAGATTCCTGGCTTTTTCTACTTTTTGTATTCATCAAGTATCCCTTCTGCCTTTGTAATGAGGCTCTGAAGAGTTTGTGGATTTTATTTTTTTTATTTTAATTTTTGAATTTTTTTTAATGTTTTTATTTATTTTTGAGACAGAGAGAGACAGATCATGAACAGGGGAGGGGCAGAGAGAGAGGGAGACACAGAATCGGAAGCAGGCTCCAGGCTCTGAGCCATCAGCCCAGAGCCCGACGTGGGGCTCGAACTCACGGACCGAGAGATCATGACCTGAGCTGAAGTCGGACGCTTAACCGACTGAGCCACCCAGGCGCCCCTGTGGATTTTAAATCAAATTAACATGTGCATACAGTGCTTACTTTGTTTTATTTGTTGTCTTCAGAATCTGGCCAGCCTATTTGTGGAAACGGGATGGTAGAGCAAGGTGAAGAATGTGACTGTGGCTACAGTGACCAGTGTAAGGACGAGTGCTGCTATGATGCAAACCAGCCAGAGGGGAAGAAATGCAAGCTGAAGCCTGGGAAGCAGTGCAGGTACCTTGCCGGTTCTGGTAGTGCTCGTGCTCCTCTCAGTCATCTGAAGGCACTTAGGACTGATTTAAAACTGACATTAAGAGATGCATATGGTTTTGAAACTTTGTCTTTATTTGCTTTCGTTTTATTTATTTTTCCAGAGTAGAATTGGTAAGTGCGCTGTGGTTGGCAGATGGAGCTGCTTGTAATTGTAACTTGTGTGGTGGGTGTTAAAGACATGCAGGGATGCTCAATAGAATACACACTGTTTAGTTCCTAACTTAAAAATGTGACTGTCATCTGTATGTTTAGAATCTTAACTTTAAATATTTAGGAAAATGAGCATTTCATAGATTCTTGTCATTAGTGTCATATGATTATTTTACTTGTCAAACTTGCTTTGGTAGTGATAGATATAAGCTATAGAATGTTGTTTGTGCAAGACTTTTTAAATGGTTGGTCTGTGTACCTAGTTTGATTTTAGCATATAAATGTGAGAAAAATTGATGAATTGACCAATGTATGATGTGCTATGAAAAACACTGATAACTCACCTAATATTAAATCCATTTCCTATTGTAGCATTTCACTAGAGACAAGTAGAGTAAGACTGTTGAATATAGTATGCATTGATTGTAAAAATAAGACAATCATTTTTTTATTTACACTTATAAATGTTGAAATTTAGCAGCCTCTTAGTCCAAAATTTGAAGTTTTATACCAGTAACCTACTTAACATTTAAAAGATGAGATTGACGATTTAAAAATTAGGACCATATCTATGTATATAGGAAATATCCTAGTCATTTTCTTTAAACACTTCAATGTTAATTCTAGCCCAAGTCAAGGTCCCTGTTGTACAGCACAGTGTGCATTCAAATCAAAAACTGAGAAGTGTCGGGATGATTCAGACTGTGCAAAAGAAGGAATATGTAATGGCATCACAGCTCTGTGCCCAGCCTCTGATCCTAAACCAAACTTTACGGACTGTAATAGGCATACACAAGTGTGCATTAATGGGGTAAGCATTTGATTTATAAGCTTTTATTTAGTTTTATAAAACCTCCTTTTTCAGAATAATTGTTTGTTATTTAAAGCTGCAGAGTTACAGCCATTAATCCCAGTCCCTGTTTCAATAAGAGCCCTGTCTGTTTCCCCATAAAGCCATGAATGTATCATGTGGCATAAGTGCCTGGTGGCATTCAATTAGTTACTGACTTACCTGTCGTCTTTCCACTGCATATGTTTGATGGTCTCTAGAGAAAAGTAGTTGTATGACTAGGCACATGACTTTGTACTGCTTTTGAGCTTTATAAATTAGTTTTTAACAGCCCATATAAAAGAACTCTTCTGGTCATTTTCTCTGTGAAGTGTTTAAAGCTTTCTTGGCTAAATAATCACTTTCCTGTACATGAGGAAAATTTCATTTTTCTCTTCTTACAAAGGAGCAATAATCAATGTAAAATTGATGCTCATCTAATCTCTTCTCTGTTTTTGTTTTGTTTAGATTTTTTTAAGTTGCCATTTCTTTGAAAGATTTCCTGTATTTTTTGCACTTACCTCTTTTTCAGATGTGTTTATGTGATCCGTTTCTGATGCTAATCTATGCTTGCCCCCCCCCACTCTTATTTCTATTTAATTATATTAGCATTGGACGTGTATATTTGTCTATTACTATGAATTATAGTCTTGACTGTATAGGGATTAAATAATTTGTCTTCTATTTTTCTTTCAGCAATGTGCAGGTTCTATCTGTGAGAAGTATGGCTTGGAGGAGTGTACCTGTGCCAGTTCTGATGGCAAAGATGATAAGGAATTATGTCATGTCTGCTGCATGAAGAAGAGTAAGCTTTTAAAATGCAAGAATATAAAATCTGTTTCAAAACCTAATTGTTTCCTAAAAAAAAATTTTTTTTAAGTAAACGCTACCCCCAGTGTGGGGCTCAAATTCACGACCCCAAAATCAAGGGTCATTTGCTCTACTGACTGAGCCAGCCAGGCACCCCATTTTTCTCCTAAATTTTAAGGATTAAAGTTTGATATCCAGTTTGGACAGATAATTTCCACCTAAACCAATCCTCCGTGGAAATTTTCAAGTGTAGCGCAGCATTGTATTTCTAGTATTATCGTCCCTACAGTGTTTTAAAAACGATAGGCTAGACAAAAACCTTCCAGCTTTAGGGCAATAATTAGTATAAAAACTGTTAGAGGGTTTTAAAGCCATGGTAGGTACTAAGTCAAGAGTTGCTGGCTATTTGTTTATATATGTATTTTTTAAAGTTTATCTATTTATTTTGAGCTAGAAAGAGAACCAGCGGGGAAGGGGCAAAGAGGGAGGCAAACAGAGGATCAGAAGTGGGCCCTTTGCTGACAGCAGAGAGCCTGATGCTGGACTCGAACTCACGAACTGTGACATCATAACCTGAGCCAAAGTCGGACGCTCAGCCGACTGAGCCACCCGCGCACCCCTATGTTGTATACTTAAGGCGAATTACCTGTGATGTTATCTAGCCTAACTAATGAAAGTCTATATAACATGTCATGGTAATGATTTTAGGCAGTTTTTTCCTTTCCTCCCTCTCTCCCCAGCTAGCCTGGTAGGAAATCTGACCTTCAACTTATATTTGGCACTTCTTTTCCAGTGGATCCATCAACTTGTGCCAGTACAGGGTCTCTGCAGTGGAGCAAGCACTTCCTTGGTCGAACCATCACCTTGCAACCTGGATCCCCCTGCAATGATTTTAGAGGCTACTGTGATGTTTTCATGCGATGCAGATTAGTAGATGCTGATGGCCCTCTAGCTAGGCTTAAAAAAGCAATTTTTAGTCCAGAGCTCTATGAAAACATTGCTGAATGGATTGTGGTAAGTATAGTTTTTATTTGTAAAGAAACCTTATCTTAAAATGGTTTTATCATCATTTTACTTGGCCAGAGGTCACCAATGTTTTGAGAAAATCACTTCTCTCCTGTTTATACCAGAATCACTTTATCCAAAGAATGATTTTTAAAGTTCAAATATCCCCATGTATTATTTTCTTTTAAAGTGATTAGAATCTCTACATGTATACTGTTTGTAGATTAATTGGTAGATGATGAGAGTCCTTCTATTTTACTCTGCTCCCTGGTTCTTCTCCTGAATGGGTTACTTCTCCCTTTGGTCTGTATTATTAGGGCATTTTCATGGGATTTTTTTCTCAAGTTGTTTTGGAAAGCCTTGTTTGCTTTTTATATTTCTCCCTTGTCTCAGAATGACGGATAGCCAGCTTTGGCTTCTACTTTATGGAATGGGAGAAAAGAAAGGGAAATTGGTGATTTTCTGAAGGTTTTTTTTGCTGTTTCAGTATAATTTCTTGGTCTTTATCTTGTCAGTGATCAGAAATGTTGAACAGTTAAGATGTGATACCGAGCCTTTTGCATATTTGTTAATGAATATAGATGTTCATCTAGCATAAATCCACTGAACTTTATTATTTTTAAGCCCACATTTCTCCAAGCTGTACAGATGTTGAATTACCTGAAATTTTCTTAAAAGACTGCTGAGAATGACTGTCTAAAGTCACTTGAATATTCACATTTCTAAGTGATTACATTAAAATATCAGTAAATTTTGACTCATATATCACTTGTGTATTTTCTACTATAGTATATATTTATATATATATATATAAACATGTATATATATAAACATGTATATATATATAAACATGTGTATGTGTGTGTGTGTGTGTGTGTGTGTGTGTGTATATATATATATATATATATATATATATATATATATATATATCTGAATTGAAGGAGTTTGGTTTGGAAATTGACTTAGAACTCAGCCTCTTCTCCCTTCCCCCATTCCCAAATTGTTTTCTTACATTTTTTGTGTGCATGCAGCACTGAGGATGCCTTAAAAGTAAACACACACACGAAAGTCATTTGTGGGTTGTGATCCTTTTTGGTACTCTTGTAATAACATTTGTAATAAAAACTTTGGAATTATCTCTAACATTAAAATGGCATTTATTATACACAGGAAGAATAATACTATACTTTGTGTGTTAGAATATACAATTTTTAGACGTATAGGGGTTATAAGGTAGGAGAATCACTGAATCTGAATTTAGGAAGCCTAGGTTTTATCTATTTTTAGAGAATACTTTACTTTTTTTTTTTTTTTTTTTTTTTTTTAAATTAAGCCTCATGCCCAATGTGGGGCTTGAATTCACTACCCCAAGATGAAGTGTTGCATACTCTACTGACTGAGCCAGCCAGGCACTCCTTAGGAGACCTAGGTTTTAAACCAAAAAATGGGTCAATTTATTTAACTTAGGTCTCTTTAAAACATGATATGTTACTCATTTTTGTATTCCTGTGCTTTGTGCATAATAAGTGTTCAAAAAATATCCATTAAGCTAATGTTGCCTTTGGCATTGTGGCAAAATGGAGAGTGCAGGCTTGGGAACTATGCAAGGATTCGTATCATCCTCTGGCATTTGTCAGTTCTGTGACTTCAAGTAGCTTGCCTTTCTTAGCTCTTTACTTCCCTCTTTTCAATTTGGATCCACTTCTCCCCTCCCCCCCCTTGATTATCTCTAATAAGAACAAGTTGAGATGTGGTATACTTGTCTACTGTAGAGGACAATGTATTTTAAAAAGTAATCGGATAATGGAGATCTCAGAGTTATGTTCTACTGAGTATATGTTGTACCAGGTATTTTAGGTTTTCCAGGTAGTGAATCATATCTAAAAATAATACTTTTTTACTTTCCTCCATTATCTCAATTTTGACTCATTTTATTTAGCATTTCAAAAGCTCATTCATTCCTATTTTAAAAATGTTTGATGGAAGTGATCTCTCAAAAGTATTTTTAAAACCTTTTTTT
The DNA here is from genome assembly GCF_018350195.1 of Panthera tigris. Taxonomy (NCBI): domain Eukaryota; kingdom Metazoa; phylum Chordata; class Mammalia; order Carnivora; family Felidae; genus Panthera; species Panthera tigris. The sequence goes on from NC_056665.1 coordinate 46,017,074, forward strand.
CATATTTAGGGGCACCTGGGTGGCTCAGTCAGGTGAGTGCCCGTCTGACTCTTGATTTTGGCTCAGGTCATGATCTCATGGTTCGTGAGATTAAGCCCTGTGTTGGGCTCTGTACTGACAACACAGAGCCTACTTGGGATTCTCTCTCTCTCTCTCTCTCTCTCTCTGTCTCTCTCTGTCTCTCTCTGTCTCTTTCTGTCTCTCTCTCTGCCCTTCCCCAGGTTGTACATCCTCTCTCTTTCTCTCTCTCAAAATTAAAAACTTAAAAAAAAAAAAGCTTTTTTCATATTTAGATTTGAGGATTTAGTGAAATGCTTGTTACGATAAATTGAAGTCTTTTCTTGTCTTGTGAAACTGTTTAATCAGGCAATTTTAGGTTGTTTTTTAAAATCGAGAGAGAGAGAATCTTAAGCAGGCTCCTCACTCAGCATGGAGCCTGACGAAAGGCTTGATCTCCCAACCATGAGATCATGACCTGAGCCAAAATCAAGAGTCAGACTCTCAACCAACTCAGCCACCCAGGTGCCCCAGAAGTTCTTCTTTTTTGTTATTATTCTGATAATAATTGGTTGTTATTTCGGGGGCCCCTGGGTGGCTCAGTCACTTTTAAATGTTCAACTTCAGCTCAGGTCATTATCTTACGGTTTGTGGGTTCGAGCCCTGCATCGGGCTCTGTGCTCACAGCTCAGAGCCTGGAGCCTGCTTCTGTTTCTGTTTCTCCCTCTCTCTTTGCTCCTTCCCCGCTCACACTATGTCTGTCTCTCTGTCTCTCAAAAATAAATAAACATTAAAAAAATTAAGAAAAAAAAAAAGAATCAGTTGTATTTCTCTCTCTTTTTTTAATGTTTTATTTATTTTTGAGAGAGACACAGAACAGGGGAGGGGCAGAGAGAGAGTGAGACACAGAATCTGAAACAGGCTCCAGGCTCTGAGCTGTCAGCACAGAGCTCAAGGCAGGGCTTAAACTCACAAACCACGAGATCATGACCTGAGCCAAAGTCGGATACTCAACCGACTGAGCCACCCAGGCGCCCCTGTATTTCTCATTTTTAAATTAATTTCTGCTCTCAGATTTTGCTGTAGCTTTATGAACCTGCATATTAAGTATCTGTTATTCTTTATGAAAGATTTAGGCCAGTGTTTCCCAAGTGCTTCATAGAATTCTACATCCATGGATTTGATGGTCCAATGAATCTGGAAAATATTGCATACTGTAGTATCCTCTTAGATATTTATGATAATATCATGGGAAGTCTTACAGTAAAAAGTCTTTAAATTTCATTTTTCAAACTTAGCTGACCCAAGAAACCTTTATTCATTCATAAGGCTTATTAAACCCTAAATATCAATAGAAGTCACTTGGAAGAATAGTGGTCAAGATCAGTAATTCTTATTCCTGGTTGTTCATTACTTAGGGCTTAGACTAATTCAGAATCTCACAGGATGGGGCTTAAGTATCTGGGTCTTTTAAAAGCTTCTGAACTATTTCTGGTGAAGAGCCAGGATTGAGCACGAACCATTGATCTAGAAACCAGGGGTTGGCAAACTATATTTCATTAGCCAAATCTAGCCCACTGCCTGCTTTTGTATACCTCACAAGCTAAGAATGGTTTCACATTTTTAAGTAGTTGAAAAAATGAAAAGATATTATTGAAATATTCCATTGAAAATGATATGAAATTCAAATTTCAGTGTCCATAAATAATGATTTATTAGAACACGGCCACACCCATTCACTTATACATTGTCTGTGGCTGCTTTTGCACTTCGAGTAGTTGCAACAGAGACTGGCTTCTCAAATTTAAAATATTTATCTGGCCTTTTAGAGGAAATGTTTGCCAACCCCTAATCTGGAGCAGTGGATCTCAAAATGCTGACCAGCAGCATCAACATCTGGGAACTTGACAGAACTGCAGATTATCAGACCTTACCCCGGATCCACTGAGTCAACAGGTGATGATGGTGCATGCTAAAGTGTGGGAACCATTTTTTTCAGTCTCTGCAGTGTTAGTACTCCTTTTTGAAAGGCTTATAATAGAGATTTTCTACCTTGTCATCCTCATCTGTTGAAATGGAGGGTGGATCTGGACCTCTAAGGTCTTCATTGCCTAGTGGAATAGGCTACATAGCTATCACTTGTGAAACTTGAACAACAAAGATGCAGTGTTGTCACAAGGCTTAGCATATGGTAAGGATTCAGTATACATTTGTTGGATGCATGAAGCAGATTTCTTAAATGTCAATTTATATGGAAAAGAATAAAAATTGTGCATATTATCTTCACTCTGAAGCTATAATATCTTCAGGTTTCTCTCAGTGGTATTTTATCCTGCTGGCCTAGCCTGCACTTAAAGTAACTAAGGGATTAGAAGCCAGTTGCTTTCAGCTCGGCAGATTGGTGTGAGGGGTAGCACATGGCTGGAGGGGTGGTGGCTGGCGGGGCGGGGGGCGGGGGTGTAGTTGAAGGATAGAAGAACATTTAGGCAAAGTCTGGACAACAGTATATTCTGAAGGAGAGAAGGGAAGCTTTCTTCCTCTGTAGGATGGCAAAACCAGGATCAGCACAAGGAGCAGTGGGCCTGACAAGGTTTTGTGATCCCCAGGAAGTCTAGAGTGCATTTGCGAAGAGTGAGTTGTCAAATGCTGAAACATTCGCTGAAATGATTGTATGGTTGACTTTTTCTGGAGATGTTTAAAAACAGTAAAGACTGTCTTATGTCTGAAGAGACTTGAGTGTATGTCTTACCCCTTCCCCCTTACAGTTTTCTTTTGGGTTGGGGGGGAGATACCTGTTTTATCATTTTATAATCCTATAGGTCTGTTTTGTTTATTTAGGTTATTAAATAAAAAAAAAAGTCAAATTAGTATGTAATCAATTAGACTAGTAAATTTTGACCTTTTATTTTGTAGTTTTTACTTATTTTTTCTACTTTGTGTTCTTTTTGCCATATAAATGACTGTGTTGAATAACATCTGTCTGTGTCCTATGTAGAATTATTTTCTCAGACTTGATTTAGTGCTTGGTAACTTCAAGGCTTTGTTTTAACCTTTTGGTTATCTTCTCTTCTTTAAGTTTCACTTAGCACCCTTGTATCTATGAAAGATGAGCTTGGTGCATAATTTACACTCATTAAATGTTTGTTGAGTAAATGTTGGCTCTCCTTTCTTTCAGATTCTACCAGGTGGACACATTGTGATCTTTCCTTACAGATGAAACACATATTTTGCGTTTATTAGCCTGGTTTGGTATTCTTGGTATTCTTTCCCCCTGATTTTATAATTTTCTTTTTTAAATATAAAACTCACAAACTGTGAGCTCAACCAACTGAGTCAGTCAGGCTCCCCCATTTTAGGGAGTATTAGGGCTCCCCCTTTTAAAGGGAGTATTAAAAAGTACCCTCTACCAAAGGTGGCCATATTTACTACACTCTCAAATACACCATTGTTTAGTTTTTCTTGCTATCTACTCACCACTGTGATGTTTCATTTCCTCACACACTGAGCTGAAGAGCTGCTGGCATTGTTACTAAAACATCTCAAGCTTTGGGCTTTTGAGATGTGTAGTTACCTAGAAAACCTTGGAGGAAGTCCAAGAACACTGCTAAAAGGACCTGGAAGTTCTTAAGGACCTGGGTGCCATGTTTTAGTAAATGTCTATTGATCTCAACTGGAACTAGGTCCTCTTGACTTTTGTTTTCTACAGTTATAACCATTATTAAATCCAAGCTTTCTTTGTTACCTGCTTCTGTTACTGTCATACTACTTGCATCTGTATTTGAGACTTTTTAGATGCTGAAAAACTAGTACCAGAGGTATCAAAACTACCATTTTTTACATCCAGTCTCCGTTATAAGAGCCTTGTCGCATTATTTGTATGGACAATCTATAAATAATAAATGAGCTGTTTAGAAGTGTTTCAAAAAGTCAGTATTTGGAATAATGACTCACCTGTAATAACTAGTCTAATAGGTACTTTTTTTATGGGATAGGTACTGAGTTTGTAGGATATAAATTCAGGGAGCTCGTAGCCAAGTTTGAATTAGAGTGACAAATACATAGAAACATGTTTTCATTTCTGCCTGATGTTTTCACAGAAAATAGGACCCTATTTAGGGAAGACTCTTTATTAAGGAGGTGATGCCAAAACTAAATTCTTAAGGGCCAGTAGAAATAGAGGATACAGATGAATGTTTTATGGATAGGGAGCACCTAAAAAGTCACATAAGTATGAATTTTTTTTAATAAAAGAGGTTTTTGTTTTTTACATTTTTTCCTTTTGAAAGTGTGGTTATCCTTTTTTAAAAAATTTTATTTACTTATTTTGAGTAGGCTTCATTCCTAATGTGGGGCTTGAATTCATGACCATGAACTCAAGATCTGAGCCAAGATCTAGAGTCAGACACTTAACTGACTGAGCCACCCAGGCACCCCAACCTTTTTTTTAATGGACAAAGTAATACATTGAAAAATAAGCCATCTTTTTACCCTGAAGCCTAGTCTTCTGAAGATTATTTTTTGTGTATTCTTCAGAAAGGATCTATACCTTTACAAGAATATACATATATATATTTAAAAAGTGGAATCATATAGGTACTTTGCTGTACTTTATTGTGCTCAAGGGCTTTTTTTGTTTCTGTTTTTTTTCTCTTTCCCACTTAATGGTCTTGGAGATCCTTGGTATGAAGCTTTTGAAAAAGGGTTTTACATAGAGGAATGGCATAGTCAATTCCATATTTTAGGTAGTTGTAACACTGATGACCCTGTGGAAGATGTTTTTTTAAGTTTATTTATTTATTTTGAAAGAGAGCATGTGCAAGTGGGGGAGGGGTAGAAAGAGACAGACAGACAGAGAATCCCAAGCAGGTTCTGCACTGTAGTGATGCAGGGCGTGATGCAGGGCTCGAATCCACAAACTGTGAGATCATGACCTGAGCCAAAATCAAGAGTCAGATACAACCACCTGAGCCACCCAAGTGTCCCTGGAAAATGGTTTTGAGCAGGGAAGACTGGAAGGAAGGAATGGTGTTAGAGAATATAATGAACATTAGGAATAGATGTGCATCTCCTGTAATTAGCCCATCAGCCTGAAAGTAGTAGGAAACCATTGATCCTTTCTGCTTATGGGCTGGATCACATTACGGGTGGTACTTCTTCCCCAGAGGGAATTTGAGAATGTACCGTATTTGTCAGAGTAACTGAAGGGCTCTCCCAGCATTTGATGGATGAGGTTCAGGGATGCTAAACTTCCTGTATTGCTCACAGGGGTTGTGTACCACAATGGCAGCATGTCTAAACTGGGTAAGAAGCACACATCTGCATCCTCATCACTGGTGTACTCATTTAAGATGCAGTTTCCTGGGCCTTTCACCAGAACACCAGAATTGGAATTTGTAGGGTTGTGGCTTGAGAACCTGTGTTTTAATAAGCATATCAGATAATTCTTAGATCTACTCAGTGATAGGAACCATCCCTTTACCATATGTGTGCTGATTATTTAAGCAGCATTTCTCAGTCATAGGACTCTCTCTTTCTGTAGCCAGTCATAGACTCTCAGCTTCTCCCAAAATTCTTAGGCTGGTAGTTGGGCTAGAGATTTAGAACTAAAGAGTTAGTGTTGGATGGTATCCATTTTAGATAAAGGCTCCAAACTAATGTCCTGTATATGGGTGTAGAACAGGGGTTGACAGACCATGGCCTATGGGTCAGATCCAGCCTGCTCCCAGTTTTTGTAAATAATGGCTTACTGGAATATGGTCACACTAATTTGTTTGCATGTTATCTATGGCTGCTTTTGTACTAGAATGAAGAAATGAGTAGTTTGACAGAGACAAGCCTAAAATATTTATTGTTTGGCCCTTTACAGAAAAAGTTTGAGACCAGTGGTTCTCAGTCTTGCCTGCATAATGAAATACCGCATAATAAAATTACTGATGTCATAGTCCCACCCCCATGCTATTTGGGTCTGGGATTTGCTCTAGGTATCTTGAGTTTTAAAAGCTTTCCAAATGATTCTAACATGCCAAGCCAAGGTTGAGAACTACTGGTATAGAGCAGGAAGAACACTTGAGTAGTACAAACTGGTAATTTTAGTTCTTTATGTAATTTACTAGGTCAGAGTGTCAGAAATGCAGACAGTGGAGGGAGAAGAAGGTCCTATTTCATTAAGTGGCATATTTAAAAGGGTTCCGGGTGCTAGAAACAGGACAGAAGCTGTGCATATAGACTATGGAAAATTCATGCAGCAAGAGAAAGGAAATACTATCCTAAAAACTCACAAGTAGAGCAAGGCTCTGGAAGTTATTTTCTATAGAAACCAAAAGAAAATTCTAAAAGATTCTCTAGCAGTCTCGGTAGGATACAAAAAGTGAACTCTGAAAAGTAGATTGTAAACTTGTGGTTTCCAACCGAGATTCTGTAAACATGTCTTGTAAGGTCTGTGTATTGTTTTTAGAAATTTTGAGTGAGTTGACAGCACTTAAAAATAGATTCCACATAAAAACTGAAATTTGTAGCTTCTGTTGAAAAAATCAGATCTTTCAGCAGTGAGGCTGAATTGCATTACCTCTGTCTTTTTGAACAGTATATTCCTAAAGCCATTAGGTGAGGACAAGTAAGGTGGGCATCCATGCCAAGTGGGGGGAGCTATAGTGGCACACAACAGGGTGTTAGAGCCTGAGCAAAGTAGGGAGGGTGCGGAATGGGGAAGAAGACCAATATGAGGTGTTAAAGCCCAAGCAGGTGAGAAGGGCACCTTGTGGCGGGGCAGCTGGCTTGGGATATCTGAGTACAAGTGTTGTGTGAGAAGGGTGTCTACATAGGAGGGGCAATTCTGCCAGGGCTCCTTGGAGAAACAGCTGATTCGAGGGCTGGGGTAGGGAAAGAATAAGATAAACCTAGAATTAATTGTGCCAGAAAGTAAAGTTGCTCAAAGACTGGTAGGGACATGTTCAAAAGACACACTGTGATAATAATGGATTATAAACCCATTGAATACAATAGGAAACCATGAGGCAATACTGAGTGAAATGAGCAAGTTGAAAGTTTGATGAAGAAGGGGATATTTTTGTAGCTCCAAGTTATATCCCTACAGAAGACTCACTGACTACAAAAAAGAAGAGTGTCTCTATGGTGAAGTTTGGCAGGTATCACCTTTTAGTCTAGTGATCAAGTTAACATACCAGTCACAAGATCAAAAACCTGTGTCATCTGATGGAATGCGATGTGAACAACACAGCATCACTTCTGTGATATTCTTACTAAAGATGTATGACCTGAATCTAATCATAGGGACACATCTAAAAAACCAAAACTGAGGGACATATAATACAAAATAACTGGCCTGTAATCTTCAAAAGTGTCAAGGTTATATAAACCAAGCAAAGACTGTACAACTTCTCCAGATTTTAGGAGACTAAAGAAATACAGCAGCTAAAAGCAACGCGTAATTCTGAATTGGATAGTATTAGGACAAATGGCAAAACTTGAGGGGGTCTGAGGATTAAATGGTAGTAATGTATCAGTGCTAACTTACTGATCTTGATGATTGTGTTGTGGTTATCTAGAAAACCCCTTATGGTGTAAAATTACATGCTAAGATGTTTAGGTGTAACAGAGCATCATGCTAGCAATTTACTCTCAGATGGTTCCAGATTTTAAAAAGTTTGTTGTACTAGCAACTTTTCTATAAGTTTGAGATTCTTTCAAAATAAAACCAACTTAAAAATAAATTTGTATGTGAAAGCCTTTATGCACACATGAAGAAAGTGGCTTGGGGCATTTCCCACAACATGTATTTTTATTTCAGTTTTTATTACTTTAATTATGTTGTCACTGCTGGATAAAAAAACAGTATAGAAGTAGTAGGCTGTTATAAGACTTCATATCATAGAAAATCTTAAATGGGGGTTTCTTGGGCTATAATTAGCAATAACTATATATGTAATACATCAGTCTTTGTTAAACCAATGTGAAGGTTATAAAGTTGTAACTGTTTTGTATGATGCTTATTATTACTTACTGTCTTAAAACCAAATCTGAGTATTTTGAATTGCAAAATAGACTTAGAATTTATTAAGAATAGAAACAGTAATTTTTCTGTAAATAAGATTATACTAGTAATTTTTGAAGTTTTTGGTTGGCTAATTATATGATTTAAGCTAGAAGTGAAAGTTTTACTTCCTTCTTAGACTGGGTAAACTTTGCTTGTAGAATGTGTATATCCTTCCATTTTTCATATTAAAAAAGACAAATAACCTTTAAATAAATTATTATAAATAATAGATGTTATGATTCAAATATATAATATTTATATATTATAATATATAAAATACAGTGAAAGCTAAGATTTATGATAAAATAATTTCATAGCAGTAGTCTGGGGCTTAAATTTCAAATGAAATAGAATAACAGGAAAAGGGGGGAGGCTCAAAAGAGAGAGACTTTAGTATTAGACGATTAGAAAAAAGCATAGGTTCAAGATTATTTTAAAAATTTATCCAGAAGTAGAATTTAAAGTAACTAATATACCCTCTAAGCCCCTGGAGAATCTAAAGGCAAACAGACATAGTTTATGAGAGAGAGAGAGAGAGAGAGAGAGAGAGAGAGAGAGAGAGAGAAATAAATAAATAAATAAAATATTCAAACCATAAAATACTTAATAACATGGGAAAGTACAGTGTAAACTATATACAGGATGAACCTTAGTTTTGCATGTGAGTTTATCTGTGTGTATGACCACCATAGCTATATCTAGAAAAGAAACTGAAAGAAAAATAAGATTGAGTGGTTTCATCTAGGGTGTGAAATTATGGGCGTTTTTTGTCTTTTTCCTTAATATTTCTGTGACATTAAAAAAAAATCTGTATGTGCTTATATATGGTATCTGTACAACTCCCAATGAGCAAGTGTTCTGAACAAATGTTCTTCAAAAATTAAAATGTAATATATATATTTTATGTAATATAAAATATCCTAAAATATTTTATAGCTTTTTCAGTAGAGAAATCTGTTTCTTTCTAGGTTTATTGGTGGGCTGTATTACTTATGGGAATTGCCCTGATCATGCTAATGGCTGGATTTATTAAGATATGCAGTGTTCATACTCCAAGTAGTAATCCAAAGCTGCCTCCTCCTAAACCTCTTCCAGGTAAGACAGTCTGAGCGAGACTGTGTTTTTTTAACTCAGAACTGTTCAGCGGGCAGAATTGAATTCTAAATGAGTCTTTAGTAACTAATTTTATAGTACTTTCTCCTTGAAAATGAGATCACTGGATGAATTATTTAGTTGAGTTTTGAGTGTGTTCTTTGTGAATCCATTCTAACTTATGGCTGCCAATTTAATGCTAATCTGTCTTGAGTCACTAAAAATATTTAGACCTAGAAAAATTTATTTTTTGCCTGATACTTGTTTTCTTACTTTTCATATTCTAAAATCTTCCCTTTTTTTTTTGTCTTTATTATGATAAACTACTTTTAAATGATTGGTTTTTCTATTCTAATAGCTGTACTTCTGCTATTGTTTCTAATGTTTATGCTCTTGAAATATTTCCTGGCACATAAACTCATTTTCCCTAGGGGTGATGCTTATGGGGAAATACAGATGACAGTCTGTGGGAGGGTCTTACGGTAGAGGCTTCAGTCACCAAGTAACCATAGTTACTCTCCATCTCTGAAAATAACTCCTGAGGTTTGGTCTCTACCCTTTACCTCTCATGGAGACACAGCTTCGGAGAGGAGGCTTTCTTTAGATTAGCTCCAGGGATTTGGAAAAGAAAAGAGTACGAGGCAACTGCTCCAGGTTATTTAGTCCCCATCTGTTTCTCCCTCACCTTCCCCAAGGTATTTGTGGCTTCTGTGCTGCCCTCAGAACGCCTGGACCAGAACTCTTCACTCTAGGAGTAGGGCATACATCATCCCATGACAGTGGCAGAGGAGAACAAGAGCTAACTGGCAGCTGTCCCTCTCCTACCTTGCACAGACTTCTCATGAAGCCTCTTGCCTCAGGCCACATCTACTACCCTACATAAAGTAGTTTAAAACTAGGGGGTTCCTTACAGTTTTCTCTATTTTCCCTCAGTCGCTCCCCTGAATTTACCTATCGTGGGGCAAGAGAGCTCAGTAGTCTCAGTACTGCTTGCGACAGTATCTTGGTGGCAATCAGGAAATTGGATTTTGATGTTACTGCTTTTTGTAAATTGACAGTGTCAGTGCTCTAAAACTTATATTAATTTCTTAGGGATTCCTAAGGGCCACATGACCCTCTTTAGATATGTTACCAATTATGGTCTCATGCAATGTAGCACTTCTTTTATTTGATTTCACCTTAAGCAAATTTCACCTTTAAAAACTTAAACCAACAACCCTATCATTTATTGAACCCTCACAAAAAAACACCTTTACTGAATTGTCATATAATCTTCACAGATTATATATATAGACTATATGAGTTCATTATTATCCCTGTTTTACAGACAAGGCATCTGAGTTTCAGAGAGGTTAAGTCATTTGCTCAAAGGCACTCAGTAATTTATTCCTCATGGATTCTGTCCTCAGAATTCATGTTCATCTAACAGTTGTGTCTGTTGAACACTTGAAATGTGGCTAGTTTAAATTGAGATGTGTTATAAATATAAAATACATACCAGACTTGGAAGGCTTCGCATATAAAAAAGAATGACATAGTTCATTAATACTTTTTTGTATTGATACACCTTGAAATGATAATATTTTGGCTATATTGAATTAAGTGATATAAAAAAAATTATGAACATTATTTTGCTGTCTTTTTGCCTTTTTTCATTACGGCTACCAGAAATTTTTAAATTACATATACAATGCTGATCTAGAACCTTTCTTATTGAAGTGTTACCTTTGTTTTTTTTTTTTTTTTTTTTTTTTAACCTTTATTTATTTTTGAGACAGAGAGAAACAGAGCATGAACGGGGAGGGGCAGAGACAGAGGGAGACACAGAATCGGAAGCAGGCTCCAGGCTCCGAGCCATCAGCCCAGAGCCTGATGCGGGGCTCAAACTCACGGACCGCGAGATCGTGACCTGGCTGAAGTCGGACGCTTAACCGACTGCGCCACCCAGGCGCCCCTTTGTTTTTTAAGATTAAAAAGCACACAGTAAATCCATTTTACTTTTGTGATTCACAGGCACTTTAAAGAGGAGGAGACCTCCACAGCCCATTCAGCAGCCCCAGCGTCAGAGGCCCCGGGAGAGTTATCAAATGGGACACATGAGACGTTAACTGCAGCTTTTGCCTTGGTTCTTCCTAGTGCCTACAATGGGAAAACTTCACTCCAAAGAGACACCTATTAAATCATCATCCCCAAACTAAACCCTCACAAATACAGTCGAAGAAAAAATGGCAAGAGATCATGTCCTCAGACCAGGTGGAATTACATAAGTTTTAAAGCCTGAAAATTCCAATTTGGGGGTGGGGGGGTGGAAAAGGAACCCAATTTTCTTATGGACAGCTATTTTTAACGTAATGGCACAAAGTCTTAGAATATTATTATGTGCCCCGTGTTCCCTGTTCTTCGTTGCTGCATTTTCTTCACTTGCAGGCAAACTTGGCTCTCGATAAACTTTTATCACAAATTGAAATATATATATATTTTTTTCAACTGCCAATCAAGGCTAAGGAGGCTCGACCACCTCAACATTGGAGACATCACTTGCCAATGTACATACCTTGTTATATGCAGACATGTATTTCTTACGTACACTGTACTTCTGTGTGCAATTGTAAACAGAAATTGCAATATGGATGTTTCTTTGTATTATAAAATTTTTCCGCTCTTAATGAAAAATTACTGTTTAATTGACATACTCAGGATAACAGAGAATGGTGGTATTCAGTGGTCCAGGATTCTGTAATGCTTTACACAGGCAGTTTTGAAGTGAGAATCCATTTACCTTTTTATAATGATGGAGTTGGTTCTGATACTCATCTTGTCTTCATCAAATGGCTGCTAAGAGCACATGAGTGGCTATGCTGAGGAACACAGTTACGTGTGCAAACTGGACATACGCAGCATACTACTTCAGAGTTAGTTCTTACGCAAATGTCTGATTTCTGCTTACTTATTTTAAACCTTCTAATTCAATTCCAGTTTTGAATCGATAGGTGAAATTTTATTCATGCTTTGGTAGAAATTACGTCAATGAAATGACTTCTTTTTGTTTGTAGCCTGTTATTTGTGCTTTCCATATATCTAAAGTATGCTAATTATGTTTTTGGTTTTCTCCGACCTGGAAAAGAAAAGCTGGGTCTTTTATTTTATCAAAATACCGAAACAATTTTTTCAGCATATTATCACTGATCATTGGTAACCACTAAAGAAGGGTGATTTGCTCAACTAGTAGTTAAAATTGTAGATAGGCCTTCTGACATTTTTTTTCCCTAAAATATTTTAACAATGAAGGTGAAACAGCACAATGTCCCGTTCCAAATTTATTTTTTAAACAGATGTAAATAATTGGCTTTTTAAAGAAAGCAAAAGCATTTAATGTATTAACAGGCGTATTGCTATGCAGAAATGGAAGGGGGCATTACAAAAAAATTTTAAGCTTGTGACGTATTTATTGCTTCTGTTTTCCAACTACATCACTTAAATTAGAAGTAAACAGCTATGATTTTTCTGGCTTCACATAGGAGGCAAATTTAGGGAACAGTGAAAAGATTTGTGTTTTGGCTTTTTTTTTTCCTTTTTGTTTCTTAAGAGTATAAGGTTTACACAATCATTCTCATAATGTGACGCAAGCCAGCAAGGCCAAAAATGCTAGAGAAAATAATGGGATCTCTTCCTTGTAAACTTGTACAGTATGTGGTGACTTTTTTCAAAATACAGCTTTTTGTACATGATTTAGAGACAAATTTTGTACATGAAACCCCAGATAGACTATAAATAATTCTAAACAAACAAGTAGGTAGATATGTATGTAATTGCTTTTAAATCATTTAAATGCCTTTGTTTTTGGACTGTGCAAAGGTTGGAAGTGGGTTTGCATTTCTAAAATGGTGACTTTTATTCTGCAAGAGTTCTTAGTAACTTCTTGAGTGTGGTAGACTTTGGAACATGTACATTTTTTGCCTGTAATGTTATCCTGTGGTAGGGTTTTGGCAGGTACACACTGCCCTATTTTATTTTGAGTCTAAGTTAAATGTTTTCTGACAAGAGATACGTGCACTGAACTCTTTCCACTGCAAATCAAGATGTGGTAAAACAAAAGGATCAAGACAAATGAGATCTAATACTACTGTCAGTTTAATGTCCACTGTGTTTTATACAGTATCTTTTTGTTCACTTTGGAAATTTTTACTAAAAATTGCAAAAAATAAAGTATTGTGCAAAGATGTAAGGTTTTTTGAAACTTGAAATGCATTAATAAATAGACTTGATGAAATCAACTCAAAGGTTCCATACTCTTTGAACTCTGAGAACTATCAAAAGAAGCTTCCCGCAAAGCAGCTTTTCCTTACTAACTGAAAGCGATTATTAAGCAGAAAGACGATTGTCTCTTTTCCTGCACATACAGATATTATTCCTAGTTAGGAGTCCATGAAAAAAATTTATGATTAGATCTCTCTGTATCTACACACAATGATCATTTTAAAAAACACTTAACTGCTTTACGTTATTTCTAAATAATATTCAAAATGTTTAAAAGTCTTTGTCTTGGTAGAAAAGCAGAGTCATTTTGGAAACCATGGTCTTACATGTATTTCGCAAAGGTTTGAATACTAAGTACCTCATTTATTTTCAAAGTCTATTTTAGTAAAAAACTATGTTTTAAAATTTGGAGCCACATTTTCCTGTTTTGTCAGATTCATAGCAAATAAGGAGAGAACTGACACTTCAGTCTTAATCTAGGAAAAGAATTATAAGACCAGAATGGTGCCCTGCACAGAATAATCTGCCCCCCAATTTTTAAAAAAAAATCAAGACCAGCTACAACTAAGTAGTATTTGTTAAATGGGTAAGTATGCAATACTTTTAGTTACTGTGATTTACAAACATCAAAGTATATCATACTTAATTTTGCTTCTGAAGGCATTAATACTGATTAATTCAGATGATTGCAAATGTGTTGTTTTTACTTAGAATTGAATGCCTAAATTTTGTTGAGAATGTTTTTGCCCCTAAGTTTTCTAAATTCAGACAACAACTCACAAGCAAAATCAATAAAGTAAATGATTACAGTTTTTAAAGTTAGTGTTCCCTATAGCTTCAGGCAAGATCTAAGTTTGGGGAAGGACTTTTTAAAGGGAAAGAAAATTGATCTGATCAACCTTGTTTTCTGAGGTGTCTTCAGCCCTCTGTGTTTGGGTACTTCATTTTTGTCATATTCACAGGCTAGTGAAAACCGAAGATTTCTCCAAATTGAGCAAACTCCCTTCCACTTCTTTCTCTGTCCGCGCAGCTGGTACGTGTTAAGATTAATAATAATTATTATTTCTCCAAAGATGGGATTAGTGTCCTTGGCTGTGCAGTTGTGGGGGCTTGTGCTTCAGGAGGCTTTTAATTTCTTGTTAGTAAGTGTTTCTAATGAAAAGTATAAGAGGGTGTAGTAAACAGATTGCAAAACTGGACAGCCCATATTTGGGGTTAAGAGAGGAGATGTTCCTTATCTAGATTGAAAGGGTCAGTGTCTCCCCAAACTGGAGAGATGTTAGATACAGCTTGAAAGCAGCTGCCAGGGACAGTTTATCTATCTTTAAAGTAGTCTAAATTTGCAATAAATTGTAAGTTTCCTGAAAACCTTTTTTAAAAAATTTTTTAAAGTTTATTATTTATTTTTAAGACAGAGCACACGCAGGGGAGGGGCAGAGAGAGGGAGAGGGAGACACAGAATTTGAAGCAGGCTCCAGGCTCTGAGCAGTCAGTAGAGCCCGATGTGGGGCCTGAACTCCTGAATCTCGAGATTGTGACCTGAACTGAAGTCAGACCCTTAAGCTACTGAGCTACCCTGGCGCCCCCTTGAAAACATTTTTTGACTTCTAAGTAATAAATATGGTCACTTTGCCCCACAACTCAGTTTCAGTTTCAGCGTTTCTGGTTTTAAGTTCTTGATTAAAAACAACTTTCGTTTAAATCTCTTTTTCCATCTATTACCACTTTGGTTTTTCCACTATTGTGTCTGTATCCAATCCTTTATATTACTAGCATACAAAGTGAGCCCTTATGTGCTGCTATATTACAATTTTGTTTGTGTGTCTTAGATACATACATGGGTGCACTATTTTCAGTAGAAATTCATATATTCTATAATTGATAAGCCCTTCAGAGTGTGTGCTCTCTCCCATAAAAAACAATGGGATGCTAGGTAAAATGGAGGGTTGAGCAAAATATTTATTAGCCTCTGCTCTTTCCTAAAATCTCCACTAAAGTCATAGTGACTGGGGAAAGAAGAGAGCATAATCCAACAAGGACAAGGAATGTTGAAGAGAAGACAACAAAAACAAAATTTTAGAAACTGGAAAGCAGAAAGAGTAGTGTCTGATTTGGCAGATCCAGGGAAACCAAGTCCTAAACCAGCGGTGGAAGCAGGAGAATGGCCCAGTTTGCCCTGGTAAGATTTTGGGATATAGCCTTCAAGACTTCCTTTCTAGGCATGTGGCTAAAGGCATAATATGAACACTTCTGTACCCACCTTTCTTATTTAACAATATATTGATACGGTATCTACATCATTTTAATGACTGTGAAGACTTCATTCTATGGATGTACTGTACATTGTTAAAATTAACCAATTCCCTGTTGTTTGTAGAGATTTTTATACTATTTATTATTTTAAACAGTCCTACAAGGAAAATCCTGAACCTTAATAAATTCCTAAAGGTGGAATTAATTGGGTTAAAGGTTTTTTTGAAGGTCATGGATAAAAATTATGATATTGTCTTTCAGATAGATGGTACCAAGTTATACTCCCACTATTAACATAGAAGAATAGTTCCACCATTAGCATATTACATATTATATAATTTTTTAAAACTAATCTCCACACCCAACGTGAGGCTTGAACTTATGACCTTGAGATCAAGAGTCGCACACTCTACTGACAGCCAGCCATGTGCCCCAGCGTATTATGTAACTATTTTAAAATCTGAGAGCCCCAGGCTTAAAATTTCACATGTATGCAGCTACATGAATTTGTGAGAAATAGTAGAAGACTGCTTCTTAATTGACTTCAGTAGCTTTGAACATAATTCAAATGGAGGTCAAATGTAGTGCCCCAGTTGTGGTCTCTAAACGCCATTTTCTTCAAAGAAACAGGACATCCTTGATAAATGGCTAATTCCAGATCTAGAGGAAGAAATGTACAAGAAGAGCCTAAAAACCACTGTATCCTACCAGAGAGCAAAGTAAGGCATTAAAGGTCTGTCAAAAAAGATTCAGGAGGCACCTTGAAGAAGTTCCCACCGGCCACAGCTAATTTTAGCAACAGGATAGTATCTGCAAGAGATTGAAGCTCATGTTATGTTTTACTCTAGGAGTTTACAAAATCATAGTTACCCGTGGAACATACTCTTTTTGTCTTTTGTTTGTTTGTTTGTTTTGAGAGAAAGAGGGAGAGAATACACGAGCCAGGGAGGGACAGAGAGAGAGAGAATCCCAAGCATGCTCTGTGAAGCACAGAACCTGACGCAGGGCTCAGTCTCACAAACCGTGAGATCATGACCTGAGCTGAAACCAAGAGTTAGATGCTTAACCTACTGAGCCACCCAGGCGCCCCTGGAATATAGTCTTAAAGAAATATACCAGCTAAGAAGTTAAAGAGGAATGATAAGATATCACCATTTTATCCCACAAAGATTAACGGGTCTAGACAGTGATCACCCGTGACTTCACAAAGAGCACACATTTGGTGCTTCCTAATGGAAATACACATACCACTTAGGAAGCAGTCCTTCCAAAAGTTGAATCTGATCCTGACTGAGCCTCCGTAGCCAACCACCTCTTTACTAGACATACAGGAAAGAAAGGAGCATGTTAAATGATACCAGGAGAGATTCAATCGTCAAAATCCAGACTCTGGAAAAACTATAGTGCAAGTAACCCTGTTCCTTTAACAACTGAATTGCAAGGGGGGAAGAAAAAGATGGATTGGAAGTGACGTAAGAGATATATCTACCAAGACAATTTATGGGCTTATTAGGATCCTGATTTGAATAAACTTAATAAAAAAATGAGACCATGGGGGAAGTTTGAAAACTAATTGAATATTTGATGACTTTAAGGATTTTAATGATTATTTTTAGGTATGATAATGGCATTGTGGTTACGTTTTTACAAGGAACCCTATTAGAGATGGGAATTGAAATACATTAAAAAATGTAATAATAGGGTATTTAGGATTTGCTTAAAAATAATTGAGGAGTTAGAGTTGGGTAGTTGTCGGAATATATGTGAAACAAGAGTGACCATGAGTTGACAATTATTGAAACTGGGTGATGAATACTTGGGAATTCATTATACAGGTACTATTTTCTCTACCTGTGTTTATATTAGAAATTTCCCATGAAAGGTGTTTTTTTTTTTTAATGTGAATCAAATTCATACAGAAACTCATTATTGTTTTTGTTTTAATAATTCATGATAATGGCCTGTACTTACAGTAATTTTGTATAATGATTTTTTTCCACTGGAATTAAACTTGAATCAGTCAAGCTAACGTAATTAATTATATTCTGCTCCAGTTACAATGAATGATTAATTGATTTCCATTGCGAGGGTAAATGCTTGAAGCTGTCAGTCATTTCAGCAGTCGTAGTAAGCAGGCCACTACATCCCTCCTTGCTCACTAGTTCATCTTGCTAACTATTTAAGGGGAATATTTAGTTTTTGTTAAACCATGTCAGGGTCCGTGATTAGGTTTTTTTCACATTTAACCTGTGTGTCCCATATTAGAATAAATGTTAAGTAACTCAGTACAGTAAACTAGGTTCTACTCTTTCTTGTTGAAATGATAATGATCCCCAGAGGTGGAAATGTGTCTTTAAGAAGATATCCTGGAGGGATACATGGGTGGATCAGTTGGTTAGGTGGTTAGGTGTCCGACTTCGGCTCAGGTCGCGATCTCATGGTTCAGGAGTTCGAGCCCCGTATCAGGCTCTGTGCTGACAACTCAGAGCCTGGATCCTGCTTCAGATTCTGTTTCTCCCTCTCTGTCCCTTACCTGCTCGTGCTCTGTCTCTCTCTCTCTCTCTATTTCAAAAGTAAATAAATATTAATTAAAAATAAAATTAATTAAAAAATATCCTGGGGTTGTTTGTTCTTGGTATGAAGAAATGAGAATAATTTGATATGGTGTAGGCGGTCTTCCATAAAAAGTAATTCCATTACATGAGTTTTCAAAATAATTTTGGGAAGGTGAATGCTGAACAAATTAAGCAATTCTTCATTCTAAATGTATATTTTATTTATCCCCCCTCTGCCTTTGGGCATGGGAGTTTTACTTTGTATTTCTAAACAAAAAAGTCTGCCTTTTATAAATTGAGGTGTCGATATGTTGTGATTAATTTTCATTATTTAGTTTTGTGATTGTAGTTAGTTTTCATTTTCCATCAGTCCCTATTAGTAGCACCTCTGATGTAATGAAATGACCTTTCCACCATTTTTCCCCCTGCTTCCTTGAAATCTTACCAGAGGATGTTTGGAATTCTTTGGCTCCTATGGTGTGCATATGCTGGTTGGCATGCGTTGGTTACCTCAGTTATTCATTGGGCAGATAGTTCTTTTTGTTTTTTTAATGTTTTTTATTTTTGAGAGTGAGAGAAAGAGAGACAGAGTGCAAGTGGGGGAGTGACAGAGGGAGACACAGAATCCGAAGCAGGCTCCAGACTCATCTCTCAGCACAGAGCCCCAAATGGGGGTCAAACCCATGAACCTCAAGATCATGACCTGGGCTGAAGTTGGATGCTCAGCTGACTGAGCCACCCAGGTGCCCCTGGGCAGATAATTGGTTGTGCCCGCACCTCTGCTGGATAATAG
Organism: Panthera tigris; assembly: GCF_018350195.1. Classification (NCBI taxonomy): domain Eukaryota; kingdom Metazoa; phylum Chordata; class Mammalia; order Carnivora; family Felidae; genus Panthera; species Panthera tigris. Next base: position 46,036,074 of record NC_056665.1, read on the forward strand.
GAATGTAGCGGTGCACGTAACAATTTCCCCCACCCCGTGAAGCTTACTATCTGGTAGGTAAGACAGATGGATTTTAATCAAATAATCATGTGGGTACATGTACAATTCCAGCCCTGATAAGTGCTACGAAGGGAACACCTCTGGTGATCCAAGAGCTGATCATGTAGGGATGGGACTGAGGGAGAAGGTGAGACCCAGTCGGGAAGTTCAGGGAAGGCTTCCCCAAGAAGGTGATGCTTGAGCCCAAATCTGAGTTGAGGAAAGGCTCAGTGGCGCAAACAGAGTTCTTAAGAAATGGTGAATGGTTATGTCCTGGGTACTGATAGCTAATTTTTCTTTGGGGAAAGGTAATGTTTTTTCGCTCTTGATTTTATTATATGGAAACCTAGCCATTCACATTCCCTGGTGTAGTTTTTAAAGGTGATTTTTCATTTTTGCTCAGCATTGTATTCATTTACTGAAAGCTGGCTTCTTCTTTGGCAGATGTGTTATACTTGGTGGTGGTTCTTAAGGATGTTGGCCTCCCAGTTATGGAGGGTGTGAAAGGCCCCTGGCTTTTCAGACCTTTTCTTCTGAATCAGGACTACCATAAACTCGGGATCAGAACATCTAACTTCATATCATGCTTCGTGAGGTGACGCTCAGATCTGCTCTCTGGCATTCTTTGCATGCTTCTGTCACAGCACATACCACACCGTGGGGTAACCCTGCTTCATCTAAGCCAAGCTCTGGAATCATCTATACGCAGTGGCTACCTCAATTCCCATTCACTTATCCAACTCCCAGGGTCGGCAGTCCATGCTTTGAGGGAGCTCATGGTCTAGTAGAAAAAAAGAACCCAACAATCATAATGCTGAGGGATTTGTGCTGTAAAATAAACAGATACAGGGTGGCTAGAAACTCAGAGGAGTTGCACGTGTGGGCCAACATGACTTCTGAAAGGAGATGAGCTGAGTTTAGGGTTCTAGTTTGCTCTGACTTACCCAAATTTGTCACAAGCTTTGAGCCATGATGTAATTGCAGGGTGGTTCCTTGCCTGCTCCATGCTCTGTCATACTTTCTTACCCATGGGTATGTTTTTCTCTCCGCTTGGATTGCCCCTTCGCTCTTGGTTCCTCCACGTTACTAGTCTCTGTGTCCTTGAACTTGGCTATCATAAGTGTTCCAGAAATATTTGTATTTTAATAAAGGGTGTGTTCTTTGTAAATAGGCAACGAAGCTACTTTCACGAGATAAGCACAAAAGTTGGTCCCATTATAACACATTACTGATGCCCTTACTTATAACTTTTAACATCTCTGATTCTAAATCCCCTGGCTGCATGACCTCCTCTCTTTGCCCCCAAGGGAGAAACTCTCTTTCAAAATCTAATAAGCACTTGTGTTTATAGAAAATAAAATATACCCACCATCATTTGCACAAATGGGAAAGGCACAGCTTAGCTTTGGACTGCGGAAGCAACAAATTGTAGCTCCTGGCAGAAGGAGAAGTGGATTCAGAAAGCTTGAATTAGAAATTAAATGAGGAGGCCCTAACTACTTCATGTGTGTGAACAAGTGTTTTCTTTAGCTAAATCACCTTTGGCAATTTTTATTTGACTATTTCATAATGAAAAGTAGAAGTGAAACTTTTTATGGATAGTATTTTCCTGCCACAAACCCCCTGATCAACATTTTTCTATAAAGTTTTCCTACAAAATTCTAGTTCTGTGGCATTTTAGACAAATATCTAGAAAAAAAAGAAAAAAAAAAAGGTTGGGAGGGGGTATGGATCCTAGGGTCAAATGGAAATGCTGGGTTAAAATCAAACAAGTTTTTATTTATTTTTATTTTCATTTATTGCTTTCATTTAAATGAAGTACCTTTTAGAGCCTCTACTATGATCTCTAAAAGGGCTTGGGAGTATGCAGTGCTTCTAATTAGCTCTTGTCCTTTTTGTCCCCTTAAAGAGTCTGGGCTCTGCAGAAGCATTTTGGGGACTGCTGCTTAGATGGTGGGTACATTTGTCGGGTCCCTGACCAGGGACTGGTTCTCCTTACCTAAGGAGTTCTCACTGAGCTGGAGTTTCAAGAATGCTACATCTCTTGGTGTGGAGGGACAACTGGTCACAGAGACTCAAGGGGACAGGTGATCTAGCCCCTCCTTGGCCTCTTAGAAGCAGCTCTGCCATCTATGGTATTCATTAAAACAAGCTGCCTCGGACAGTGGTCTTCATCTTTGTACCTTGTATCCCCTACTTAAAGATTTTGAGTATATGGAAATATTTATAAATTATACAAATGTGTTATTTCACTATTATGTACATTTGAAAAGATGTAAAACTGTTAAGGAACAAAATTAAAAGTCAATGGAAGTTGTACTATTTTTTCCCACATTCCAGTGAGTCATTTTTCACATACCTGGGTGTGTAAACATCCCACTTTGTAAACCTCTGGCTTTAGAGACAGAATCTACATATCTTTCAAATCACTAGCTGTCACCCTTCCTGAATTCCTGCGTTAAGTATGCTTTCCAGTGGAACATTGTAGCTGTTGAAGAGTGCAGGCCACCTTTACATATTTACATCTAAAGATGTTGAAGACAGGGGCGCCTGGGTGGCTCAGTCAGTTGAGCGGCCGACTTCGGCTCAGGTCACGATCTCACACTCCGTGAGTTCGAGCCCCGCGTCGGGCTCTGAGCTGACAGCTCAGAGCCTGGAGCCCATTTCAGATTCTGTGTCTCCCTCTCTCTGTGACCCTCCCCCGTTCATGTTCTGTCTCTCTCTGTCTCAAAAATAAATAAACGTTAAAAAAAAAATTAAAAAAAAAAAAAGATGTTGAAGACAGAGTAAGTGGAAAAAGCAAGTATTAATAAATATGTATGGTTTGATTTCTTGTATGTAAAATTAAAAAAATTTTTTTAATGTTTTTATTTATTTTTGAGACAGACACAGAGCATGAGCAGGGGAGGAGCAGAGAGAGAGGGAGACACAGAATCCGAAGCAGGCTCCAGGCTCTGAGCTGTCAGCACAGAGCCTGATGCGGGGCTCAAACACACGGACTGTGAGATCATGACCTGAGCTGAAGTAGGACGCTTAACCGACGGAGCCACCCAGGTGCCCCACTTGTATGTAAAATTTTTTAAGTTTGTAAAAATGTATAGTTTATATATAGAAAATGTCTAGATTGATACATTAAAAATGGTTGTTTCTGAGCACTGAAATTAAGGGTCTTGGGAAAGGAAGAGGATTATATTTTTCCATATTGTTTGCATTTTTTATGAACTTGGATTCTTTTTATAATAAATAATTTTCAAAGTCACTAAACCCATTGTGATGTCAAATATGTTACAACACATCGTTTTTTTCCTAAGTTTTATTTAAGTAATCTCTACCCCCAACGTGGGGCTCAAACTCATGACCCCAAGATGAAGAGTTGCATGCTCTACCGACTGAGCCAGTCAGGTGCCCCCAGTACATTGTTAATGTGGATTGTTGAAGTTGAGTGATGGTAACATTGGGCTTCATTATTCTATTTTTACTTTTATGTATGTTTAATATTTCCATAGCAAAAAATTAAACATAAATGAAAATAAATGCATTGCAAAAAAAAGTCTATAGAAATAAAGCACAGAGGTTTTTATTTTATTTTATTATTTTAGGGAGGAGAGTGAGTGGGGGAGAGGGGCAGAGGAGAGAGAGAGAGAGAAAGAAAATTTTTTTTTTTTTTTTTACTTTTGAGACAGAGAATCCCAAGCAGGCTGTGCACCTTCAGCACAGGGCCCCACATGGGGTTCAAACTCACAAACCATGAGATCAGGATCTAAGCCAAAATCAGGAGTCAGATGCTTAACGGACTGAGCCACCCAGGAACTGAGAGAGAGAAAGAGACACAGAGAGGGAGAGAGAGAGCGAGAGCGAGAGCGAGAGCGAGAGAGAGAGAGAGAGAGAGAGAATCTCAAGCAGACTCCATGCTCAGCAAAGAGCCCAATGTGGGGCTTGATCCCCCAACCCTGGGATCATGACCTGAGCTGAAATCAAGAATCAGACACCCAACCAACTGAGCCACCCAGGTTCCTCTAAGCCACATCATTAACAGTGTTTATCTTGTTGTTGGGAGAAAGAGAGTTGGGGAGTAGAGCTTCAGGTACCTTTCCTGGGATATGTTCTATGAGCATGTATTGCTTTTATAGTGGGAAAACACATAATTAAACAGAAACACACACACACTGCAGAGCCCCCAGTGCAAAGAGCTTCATGTGTAGACAGGAGTCTAAAATACTTATTTGACTTCCCAGATGCTTGTTAGTTTCTAAGGGAAAAGACAAAATGAACGTGCCAGCCAAGAGTGTTTAATGTACAGGGCTCACCTGTTCCATGTTAAGATCTTGAGGCTTGCTTTATAATATAAGGATTCTTGAGCTTGTTACATAATAAAACAAAGGTGAAACTCCAGGCATAAACAAAGCCCCTTGCATAGTTCCAGCAGCATCAGGGAGAGCACAGCTAGCGGTCTGCCGTAAATGAATTGCACTGTTATCTAGTTACCAGGTTCCAGAATATGAAAGACAGTATCTTTAAGTAGAGTATCTAATTATAGCGCTCACATGGGGCTCAGGGGAATTAATATGTACAGGACGTTCTCTGTTGCTTACTGCATGGTAGACTGCATTCATAGACATATAGAATCTAGAAGGAGGGAAATGATGGCTCATTAACTGTGTGACCTTGTAAAAGTCAGTTAAGCTCTAGGTACCTCATCTGTGAAGCAAGGATCATACCCCTAGGCACCTCAGGGTACTGAGATGAGGATTATGTGAGGATGTTTGGAAGGCACCTTGGATATGGTGAGTACTCAAATGCCAACCATTCTTGTTTCCATGTGAAAAACTGCTCACTGAGCTGAGAACATTTAGCTTGCAAGCAGGTGTTCCCTGATTTTTAGTCTCTTCTCCTCAAACAGCCTTGTGGTTAGGGATGATTGGTCTTTGGTTAATCCCATTATCCTAGCCAAGTTTAGGAATGGGCTTGTAACTCAATCTGGCCCGTGAGATAGGAGGGGATTTCTACTTTTGTTTCTCTGGATGCTGTCTTGTCTTAAGTGTGCTGCCTGGAACCACAGTAGCCAACTTTCTCTCAGCAAGCCAACATTAAGGATGGTAGAGAAGAGAAAAGAGAAAAAAAAAACAAACAAACCCTCCTTCATCTTAATGACATTACTGAGCTGCTAAATCAACCATCCCTGAAGTCCACCCTACCTTAGAACTTACTTTTTTGTAAGACTGAAAAAAAAAAAATTGTTTTTAATGGAAGCCTATTTCATTCAGCTTCCCAAAGCATCATAATTAGTAGAAGCTGCACCAGAGGAGATTTGAGGTAGGAGTGATGGTATTTATGCAGTCATATTTATTGGGCACCTTGGAATACAAAAATAAACAAGAGAAGCAGCTTCAAGCACTAGGAATGGGGGTTCTGCAAAGAAAGCAACTTGAACACATCCTGCCTCTTTCCTACTTGCAATTTAACCCATCTGCCTCTCCTGAGAAAAGCAGCTGCTGGGGCCTCCAGGAGGCAGACAAGGTCCGGAATGTGAGTGAGGCTCCAGGCTCTGGCAGAATCCTGACAGAGGACCCGAACAGGGGCCACAAGGAGGGGAGCAGGGGGAAGGTCCTTGTGAGTGTGCCTGGGCTCCCTGGTTCCTGAAGAGCTGAACAGATGGGCTGAGTTGCCTCCACCCCTGAGCTGCAGAGGTGAGAAGAGGAGGAAGGCTTCCTCCTAGTGCCTTCACCACATGACTGGAGGCCCATCTGCTGCTGAGCTTGGGCCAGGGGAGGCCGACACTACTGTTCCTTCTACTGCTTTGGGAATGCTGCCATTTAAGATATCCCAGGACATGGGACAGAGTCCCCAGGGAGCAAATAAAGAAAAAGATTCCTAATGTGGCCCAGCAGCCTAATGGAGAAGAATTACAAGGAGGACCCTCAGGACAGAAATAGCTGCTGGCATAGATAACTTGAACCAAAAGACTAAGAGAAGTTAAGGAGGTTTAAGTGCCCCCCTACCACACACACACCCCACACTGGTTTTTCTGAGACCATAACTGATTTTGATGTCAAAATTTCAGGAGATGAATTGAAGGAGAAAGAGGTCACAATGGATGTCTGAATTAGTGTTCTGGAAGATAAGAGAAAGATACACCTAAAGGCACAGAGCAAAAATACACAGATACAAATCAAAAGATGGATAGAAATCCAAAAGGAGAGTGGGGGTGTGATAGAAGAGGTGATCGATAATACAAGAAAAGTTTCTTAGCTGAAGAGAGACTTGCATCTCCCCAAGTTCCAGGAAGGGTTGATGATGAAAAGGCTCCTAAGCGTGTTATATCTTTGAGCTACAAGAAAGAGAAAAATCTTGTAAGTTAAGTTTCCACAGAGAAGAACAAGTCTCCCCTCAAGGGGAGAGGACCATCCTACCATTGGACTGCTTATCCACAACACTGGAAGCTACAGTGTGAAAAACTGACCAGAGAAGAGGATGGTGTGGAAATTCACCAAAGCAAACCTCCTGTAACTTCAGTTCACTCAGTCCTGCAGATTAACCCACAAATAGGTTACCACTTGCTTCTACCTAGCAAATAAATTCAGAGTCAAAGTTTCCAGAAGACTGGGGAAAGGCCAGGGTAATATAAAATCTTAGGAGGATGGTAAAAGGGCTCATCACCCAATTCTGAGTGTATCTTCAGCACCTGGATACTCAAAGTGGAGAAGCCCGTTTCTCAGGCTGTTGAGTGAGGCTGGGCTCTCCACTCTGTAAGAGTATATTCTTTCTCCGAATTGATCACATCACCATCTGCCTTGACAACTTTTCTAAAAACAGTCTGGAACTAAAAATAATAAGCGAATCTCAGCAAATCTGGGCATCGGGGGTGGGTAGAAAGGAGGGAAGTGTTCCAAAGGTCTCATCTGGGGAGTGACTGTGGAACTGGTGGAGGAAGTGAAAGTATTCTAAAGTTTGGAGTGGAAGTGGGAGGGGGGGTACAGTATTTTGGTGGGAGAAATATACGTCTGGTTTTCATATGATGGTAAAGAAATATGTATCTGATTATGAGCAACGGGAAAGGGAGAGTAGCTGGAATAGACAGTGGAAATTCACAAGAGAAGTCCTAGTGACAAGCTGGAAAGGGAAAATGATATCAATTTGATCAACCTGCAAGAATAAATACAGTAAAAGGAGGAAATAATAAGTAAAACAAGTCACTAATAAGATGGTAGGAGTCATCTAATCGTTGCCCTAAATGTGAATGGACTGGATTTTCCCATTAAAAGTGAGAGACAGATTGAGCTAAAAATATAAATAAGCCCACTATGCACTATCTAGAAGAAAAACATCTGAAACAAAATTTTAAAGAAACAAAATATAAAGAAAGTTGAAAATAAAGGGATAGACAAAGATACCAGGCAAATACAATGAAAAAGAAAATAGGTATTGCAAAATTAATAGCAGACAAGGAAGAATTTAAGGTTAAAGGGACTCTAAGAGGAATATTACATAACAATATAAAGCACATATGCAAAATTAACATTAATAAACCTATTGTCTGGTATCAGACGATGTAGATACAAAGACAACTTAATAAAAATATTGTAGATTTCAAAACATTTTTTCAGAATCAGAATATACAAAAAATAAGGATATAGAAGAACGAAATAATACAATCAGCATATTCAATTTAACAGATAAACATATAACGTTATGTCCCTTAGGTAAAAAACCAGAATTTTTTTATCTATCCAAAAGAACGTTATAAAAACCGATTTGATTATGTGCCTGATCATGAAGAAAACCTTACCAAATTTAGAAGTGAGAGATTTTTGTGGCCACATTTAATAAAATTAGAAATAAATAATTTAAGTGTCCAGAATAGCCTATTTATAAATTAAGGAATACTTTCCAGATAACTTCTGGAGCAAAGAGGAACATAGAACTAAAATTGCAAACTAGAAAAGCAATTGGAAAGGGAAATGCTTTGTATCAAGATCTGCACTCAGAGGAAAATTATTAAACTTACATACCATTATAATTAAAGAAGAGTAACTAAAAATAAAAGTCCTTGTTTTTCTATACAACAAGTTCTATGGAAAGAACAAAATTAAGCAAAAGAAAGTTTGAACAAGGAAGGACTATAAACAGAGTTGGGAGTGTGGATCTGTAAGCGAGGTGCCTAGGGCACAAAATTCGAGAAGACAAGGCTGTGCAACCGCCTGCACCTGAGGCACCTCACTCTTTTTTTTTTTTTTCTTTAAGTTCATTTATTTATTTTGAGAGCGGGAGGGGCAGAGAGAGAGGGAGACAAAGAGAATCCCAAGCAGGCTCCACACTGCCAGTTCAGAGCGCAACGCGGGAGGGACCCCATCTCACAAACCATGAGATCATTAGATCATGACCTGAGCCGAAACCAAGAGTCAAAAGCTCCAGCTCCACCAACTGAGCCCCTCAGGCGCCCCTCAGGCACTTCACTGTTAAGGAAGCACTCACTCCCAGGGTCACACACAGTGAGGGGGGCAGGCACCTGAACAATCTTGCCTTTTTGGATTTTGTAACAAAGATACCTTGCTTGCTTGCCTCACTCTAGTCCTGGCCCTGACTGTGAAAGTAACAGCTTCCTTTTTAGGGAGAAAAGAAAGCATTGGCCTGTATTTCCATTCCTTTCTTTTTTAAATTAACTAAACTCGTAATAACTTGGATGTAATTTATGCTTGTTCTTGTGACCTTTTAATTTTACTAATTTTATTCCAGCCTAGAAGAGAGTAGAGTCAGAAGAGATCTTATGTAGTCCATTAGGTGTTTGTTTTTTTTTTTTTTCTAAAATCTATTTTTTGTTTTTTTAAAGTGCATTAGGTCTCTTATCTTACTTTGTGTTCCTAAATTGATGGGCCTAGTTTACGGGCCTACCCACATCAGTGTATGTCATTGTTAAAAAAAATAATAATAATAAGACTCATTGTATCTCTTATTCCATTAGGATTTCAGGATATAAGGTAGGACACAAACAAGTGGTGGGTGATGTTCAGAGAGCATCAGCCATGCAGTGGATGAACCCACCAGTCACCCAGCAATTGCAAGAACTTAGAATTACTCCAAATGTGTGTTCTAAAAAGATAGTCCAGATATTTAAACACAGTAAAACCTTGCAGTGCAAGTAATCTGTTCTGTGAGTGTTCTACAAGATAAGTAACATTTCTAATAAATTTTAACTTGAAGGGGCGCCTGGGTGGCTCAGCTGGTTGAAAATCCAACTTCGGCTCAGGTCATGATCTCACAGCTCATGAGTTCTTGCCCCATGTCGGGCTCTGTGCTGACAGCTCAGAGCCTGGAGCCTGCTTCATTTTCTGTCTCCATCTCTCTCTCTGCCCCTCCCCCACACACGCTCTCTCTCTCTCTCTCTCTCTCTCTCTCTCTCTCTCTCTTTCTCAAAAATAAATAAACATTAAAAACACATGAATTTTAACTTGATAAATGAGCGATGTCTTGCCATACGAGTAGTAGGCCACGCTGAATGTCACATGATCACATCTGAGCAAATGGTTCTTGAAATTTGCTTTGGCATACAAGTGCTTTGGATTACTAGCATGTTTCTGGAATGAATTATGCTTGCAAACCAAGGTTTTACTGATATTTGTAAGGAGTATCTCTAGATCTTGGGAGGAATATTATCATTCTCTAACATAGTTTCTCTTTACAATTAGCTAACTTCACTTTATAGTCTATTGGTTCCCCCCTCCCATTTTTTTCCTTTGGTGGATTATATCTAAGTTTAATGCTGGACAGAGCACTACATAGCATTCCTGTGACTTACTCTTATTTTCTGTGAAAAATGTGTGCATTTGCTCAGTTACCTCAGGCAGAATTATTTGAATTTCAGAGTTTAGTTTGGGATTTTTTCCTGTGCTTTAGTGTTATGCCTTCATTTACTCATTATTGTGATCATATATAACTTTGTACTTCTCTTGCTTGAAGGTATTTTGCAAAAATAATTTTAATAAATGTTACATGCAATAAACAAGTAAAAGCTGAAAACCTAAGAATTTTACATGCAAAAGCACAAGGACCAGATGGTTTCACAGCTGAGTTTTTCTCTAATTAAAAAAATAAAAAGATCATCACAATCTTATCTAAACTATTCAAGACCATATATTAAAGCTGTAAAGTATCACAGCATGAAAATGATAGTACCAAAAAAAAAAATGTAGATCAGTTTCACTTATGAAAACAAAGGCAAAATTCTAAATAAACTTTTAGCAAGTCAAGTCCAGCAATGCTATGAAAAAATGCACTGTACCCAAGGAGGGTTTAATCCAAGAACGCAAGTAGGAGCCAGTGTCAAGAAGTCTATGAGCATAATTTATTTTCTGAATAAACTAAAGAAGACAGTCTTTATATTACTAAGGCATTTCCTAAATTTCAACAGCCATTTATAATAAAAATAGAAGAAAACCACCTAAATACAATAAGTTTACTTTCCGAAATAAAAAAAAAAGATGTATTATAAAGGCAAAACATTAAAACTGTTAATATCGATAACAAAACAGTGGGTGCCCATTATTAGCATTTTTAGTTAGGATTGTCTTGGAAGTTCTGAAAAAAATCAGTAAAGTGAGAAAAATAAAACATTGAACATATATTGTCATTTTGGTGATGAAATGATTGTATACTATGAGATGGGGGTAAGAAAAAAACCAAATAGACTTAGTAAGATAGTTTGGTAAAGTAGACAAATATGGAATAGATAAACAAAATCCAAAGCTGTTCCATACACTAATAACCATCATTAAATAGAAAGGGAATGAACAATTCTGTTCTAAATAATGATAAAAAATTAAAATACTTAGGAATAAATGAAAACTAAAAAACTATAAAATCTTATTGAAGGACGTGAAACAAGATTTGAGCAAATGGAAAACATACCACACTCATGAATGAGAAGGCCTCATATAACAAAATTCTCCCTGTGCTAATTTCTATATTTCATATGATTCCCAGTTAGAACATTAACAGAGATTTGGAGAGAACTGGATAAAATTACCAGGAAATCAATGTTATAAAAGTAATGTTAGACGTTTTAACCTAAACAAAATTTCAACAACTGTATGGCAAAGGACACTGTCATTAAAACCAATAGAGGAACAGCTTTGGAAAAACATTTGCAAAGAAGCTGAACGATAAAGGGTTAACATATTTCATAAGACATAGTTTTTACCAACCGATAAGAAAAAGACAAGTATTCTAATGGCAAATGAGGTTTGAACTTTTAATTCACAGAAGAGCAAATCTAATAAGCATCTGGGAAGATTCTCAAACACAGTAGTAGGTGGGACAATGTAGAATAATGTAACAATGAGGTCACCACTTACACTCATCAGACAAGCAAAAACTAGAATAAGCTATAAATATTTCTGCCTGGAAGAAGGTGGGGAAAGGATAGGTGCTCATACATTGCTGGTGCAGCTGCACAATATGGCAGTGTTTTGGGAAAACAACATGGCAACATCTATAAAATTAAAAAAAATCATTTGATTAGCAATCCCACTGCTAGAAATATTTCCCTTAAATAGGTATGTATAGGATATGATGCTAAACACAGCATTTTTCAGAGGGGCAAAAAACTGGAAGCAAAGTGAAGGCACTTTGGTACAAGACTAATTGAATACATTAAGATGCCACTACAATGTGGAATATTATGCAGTCATCAAAAATAACGTAAGCTGTACCCATTGAATACCTAGACAGATTTCAGGAGGTACTGTTGAGTAAGAAAATCGATTTGTTGAAAAGAATATATAATATCATTTCATTTTTGTAAAATAGCGACATCTCCCTTCTACATGAGAATGTGGATGTGTGTTTGGGCATATGACTGTAGACCAATTTCACTGACACCTCTAGTTACTAATGTGGACTGGGAGACAAGGCACTGGCCCAAGCAAGAAGAGGAGGAAAATACTGTAGTAACTTCTTTAGCATGTGTAATTCTACCTGTATAGTAATGAGGAAAAAGATCTGTATCTCCTGCCTTATAGGGATACTAATAATATATCATTAGCTAAAAAATAAAAAATAAAAGTAAGTTGCAGAGTAATCTATAATCTGATTTTCTTTTGGTGAAAATCACAGACAATCAAAACCCTGGGCAAGTATAAATGCTTGCAGATGTTCAAAGGAATAAGGTGAGAGGCTGTTCCTAGCTCACTGGGGCCAGGGGGTAAGGGGATGCAAGGAGATGATTAGTTTTTCTTCTGTGCATCTCCGCATTGTTTCATTTGTTGCTTTCATGCTTTTGTAAAACATCTTAAAAATGAAATTTAAAACAACCACGTAAACAAAACCCAAGGACACCTTATATCTTCTGCCCTTTCGTGCTCACAGTCTCATACAGACTGTCATCAGCTATTTGGGGCATTAATTTTGTCTCTATGGCTTCCAGGGAAGAAACTGAGGAGAGGAAGTTATGGGCAATCAGATTTCCTCTCTGCAAGGGTAGGGACCTCTGCTCAGGGCAGGTGCTCAGCCACAGGTGTGATGTTCCCCCAAAAGGAAGGTTTTGGATGAGGTCAGTGTTGTCCCAAATGTTCTGATGAGAAGAATTACCCAGAGAACTTGTAAAAATAAAAATCTCTGGGATCTGTGCTCGCCCTGCTGAATTAGAATCTCCACGGGAGGGGGTCTGGGAAGCAGTGTTTTCATCTGCACCCAGGTGATGGGTAACACCAGACAAGGGTGGGGAACACTGGTCTGCGTTCCTACGTTTGTGCTGACAGTGGGACCTGGAGACCAGCAATGGCATCACCTGGGAGCTTGCTGGAAATGCAGGATCTCGGGCTCCATGGCAGACTTACTGAGTCAGAAATGGCACTCGACAAGGTCCCCATGCACAGTACGGTCTGAGAAGCCCTGCTCCAGATGATCTTTAGGGTCACTCGCAACTCTAACTTATTTGGCATGAAGAGAGCTCTCGGTCTCTAGAAAACCCTTTTTGTGACAGACACAGATGAAAAGTAAAAATGTAGTCAAGGAACACAAGGGCTTTTAATGAACTGACAGGCAGAGGCTGAGCCAGGCTGAGAGGGGGCTAGTAGGTGGGAAGCGATGGGGGTGTCCTTGAGGTGGGCCGGGAAGCCAGGCCCGACACCAACCTGGCTGTGTGCTTGATTGTAACGAGGAAGCTATGAACTCTATTGTGAATGGATGCACTAGTTGGAGTTCACAGTTTGCTCAGAAAGATAAGACTTACCTCTAAAAAGATGACCATCACTTGTGGGTTCAACACGTATTTGCAAGATGGCAACTCTGTGCCACAGTGGGCTGGGCACTTCAAATAAAGCAGCCGACAGCCAGAAACTCTCCCTGACGTCATAGAGCTTCACTTCCTGTGGGGGAGGAGAGACATTGAATAATCGGTCCCACAAATTGCCGGATCAAGGGTGAGGTGGTGGCCCTGGGTACACAGTTTAAGAGGGGCTCCAGAAACTGTTATGAAAATAAATAATATTTTAATGCAATATATATATTATATGTATAATGCAATATATATATAATGCAATATATATAATGCATATATATAATATATACATATATATTATATATATATATATATATTATATATATATGGTTTATCTTTAAGAGAGAGAGAGAGCAAGTATGAGCAGGGGAGGGGCAGAGAGAGGATTTGAAGTGGGCTGTGCAATGACAGCAGAAAGCCCAATGCGGGGCTCGAACTCACAAACCGTGAGATCATGACCTGAGCCGAAGTTAGACGCTCAACCAACCGAGCCACCCAGCTGCCCCTAATACAATATATTTAAAAGATCGAAATCAATGGAAAAAGAAAAACCTATGATGAATAAAATATCAGAGTTTTATATAAAGACAGGATCAGTATTACCGATTTCTCGTTTTGGTCATGGCTCCACGGATTTACCAGAATAAAAAGACGTTAAGAGTATGTAAAGCAGGGTAAGCTGGTAGAGGCTGGTGGAGGGTGGGGTCATCCTTGTTAAATTGTCCCTGATGCAGTAACACTGGAAGCACGCACGTGAGAGCCTGGAAGAGGAGGGGGTGTGGGCAGCAGAATAAGTGAAGGCCCTGAGGCAGGAGGGAGCTTTTGCATTTTTGAGGGAACTGAAAAGTGACCCGAGTGTCTAGACTGACAGTTCTCAAACGTTGTGCATGTTAGAAACACCTGGAAAGGTTTTAAGTCCTGATGCGGGGTGTTGCCCAGACCAAGTGAATGGAAATCTCGAGGGCAGATAGATGGGTGCTTCTGGGGCAGTTCCAATGTGTGGGCTGGGTTGGGACTTGGTGGATGACAATGGAGTGAACTTGGGCGAGGAGACTGATGGGAGGGAAGAGCAGGGCTTGGTGAGAGGCCTTGGAGCTCAGGGTAATGATTTGGGACTTTTTCCTTTGAAGGGCTTTATGCAGGACGATAGGATCTGACCTTCTTTTTTTCCCTCTTTTTTAAGACTTGCCCTAGTTGCTGCGATGAGAATGGATTGAAAGAGAAGAGTGGATGCAGCAGGAAGAGGTGGGAAGTTGTTGAAAACGTCCAGGATGGGGAGTGGTGGCGGAGGCTGGAATGATGGCAGCCATGGTGCAGAGATGAGGACACGTTGCTGAAGGCTTTGGCGACTGTTCAATAGCATGGGGGCCCAGAGAAGAGGAAACATTGTAGATGACATGTCCCCCTTTCCCCCATGTGAAACATCAGCAGTTGAGGCATGGTGAGGACATTCAGAGCAGGGAGCCTGGAGACCTGCAGATTTGGGAGGGAAGAGAGGTTCAGTTTGGAACATTCTGGGCTTGTGAGACGTGGGTCCCTGCTATGTGGGCAACTGCATCTCAGGGGAGAGCCCCACCCTGGAGCCGCAAGGTGGGAATGGTTGGCCGACGACATGGTCAACGACAAAGCCAGCAGAGTGGCCGAGGATGCCCAAGGAGAGAGCACTGAGGGAGTAGAGGACGCTCAGCCCCTGGGAGAGCCAACCTGGAGAGGTTGAGCAGAGGGCAAGGAGACCGAGGAGGAGCCACAGAGGCTGAATGGGATGGAATGACAGAGAAGGACCAACGCAGCCACAGCGGGCACTCAGAGACAAGAAAGATCCCCGAGGGCTGGGCTGACCTAGCAAGTAACTGGTGAGAATAACCGGGCCTGGATAAGATGCCTTTTGGCAGTGAGGAGGGAACTGGGGAAAGAGAAGAGTGGGGAGGAGGTATAAGAAAAGACAGAGATGGGAAAAGGATGGGGTGTTTGGCGGCTGGGACTCCAGGAGAAGTATGTAGCATCCTGTAAGGTTAGCAGGTAGATGGCGACTCTTGGGATTGCCTTCTTTTTTCTTGCCCTTGCTTGTCTCTGTCTCCCATCCATCTGACTCTTCTCTCATCCGGCTCCGTGGGGGAGCAGGCAGTGCCCGGGGCTGCTCGCCTTCTTGCTTTGCCGCCCAGGGATGTGCAACTACAGTCAAAGCTTTCACAATATTTGCAGCAGCGTTATGAAGGTGAACGCTGAGGACGGTCGGCTTTGCTCTGGAGGAGAGAGCATTCATTTCGAGTTGAATGGAGCGCTTGTTTCTTCCTCTCTGACTTCACGCACCTCTGAGAGCCCAGCTGCAGTGTAATTGACGCCCCTCCGTTTCTTTCCTTGTGCTCTCTTAGAAGTAAAAGCACAAACAGGCTTTTGCCTGAAAGGCAGGATGCCAGCGTTATCTTTCCTGAGTGGGCTCATAAATACAGATTCTTTGGAGAGAGGTGCGTATAATCAGTGCACGAGCCAGCATTTTGCATGTGCGATGAACAGATGTGGCTGCATTATTCAGTCTCCCTATTTGACTTTCCTACGAAGACGTACTTCAGAAAATGGGATGTCGACGAACACATCTTCCCAAGTGAAAACAACCCATGCCAAGAGGAGTTTCGAATGTTCCAGTTAACCATTTGTCATGCTGGTTCCTTATTGACTTCTCTGCCTCAAATGTTGTGACGTGCCGTGTCACTTCAAGTTTTCCTTCTAAAGATGAAATAATTTCTAATTGTATTTTGTGTGAAACGACATTCACACCGAAATGCATCACACTGTAGTAGACAAATGTTGGTTTTGACTCCGCGTTTTATCTTCTTTTTTTTCCCCTATCGCACAACGTGACATCCATACTAAAAGGGAGTGCATAACATACATAGGTACGGTTTAAAAAATGGTTTTAAAAATGAACACCTGGCATTACCACCCGAGTGACAAGTACCATCTTGGTGGCCCCTGGAACGCTGGTGGTCACTTCCTGCTTCCTTAGAGGTACCACGGTGGTGGTGTTGTGGCAGTGGTGTTACTGCTTTTAACTTAGGATTTTATCACTTATGTATTCATCTCTAACAATATAGTTTAGTCTTGCTTGTATTATACTATATATATATATATATATGTATGTATATATGTATATATATATATATATATATATATATATATATATATATTTTATGCCTTTGTGTGAATACACAAACCCATGAGTGCTCCCTTAAATTTTGCACCCTGGGTGCCTCACTGATTATCATCCCCCTAGGGTCAGCCCTGTTCCTGTTGTGTATGTAGCTTTGGTTCATCTTTGTCACTCCCGGTTAGCATTCCATTATATACCACAGAATATACCACAGAATATATATATATACCACATATATATACCACAGAATATATAAAATACCATTATATACCACAGAATATACCACAGTTCTTTTACGTGTCACCCTGGCAGACATTTGGGCTGTTTCTGGTCGTCAAGACTTCAGGCTGATAGGAGTTTTCTTTTCCGTGCTTCCTGGCATGCATGTGCATAGGCTCGGTAGGGTTTATAGCCGAGAGTGTTTTCGTGTTGTTTTTAAAAAGTGATATTTTAAATTCCTTCTGGTTCACTAAATGATAATACATGCCAATTCAATGCAAATGTAAATCTTGGTATTTTATTGTAAATCTTGGTATTTAAATTTTTTTTTTAACGTTTACTTATTTTTGAGAGACAGAGTGTGAGCGGGGGGGAAGGGCAGAAAGAGAGGGAGACACCGAATCGGAAGCAGGCTCCAGGCTCCGAGCTGTCCGCACAGAGCCTGATGTGGGGCTCAAACTCACGAGCCGTGAGATCATGACCTGAGCCGAAGTCAGACGTTTAACTGACTGAGCCACCCAGGCGCCCCAAATCTTGGTATTTTAGACATGATGGGACATACTGTTCACTTTACTATCTATCATTTCTAGACACACACACAACACACTTCACTGAAAAGTGTGGTCAGGTGCTTTTGCAGGCAAGATTAGCATTCAGGACAGAAGGTGACATTGACCAAGCTGTTCTTCCCGCCCCCCTCCCCATCACCACACTCCTATCCTTTAGTCTTGTGGGTCTTTCCAAAGGAAATTAAAGTGAATCATACAAGACAATCTTAAAATTGATTGCATCAGAGGCAGATGTCTTTTAGGGATTTGTGTTTCACCAGCTCTGCTGTATCCTGCTCTGAGAAGAGCAGGCGAGTTATGAGCTGTGCAGAGCTGAGCCTGTGTGAATGTCAGGGAAGGTTGTTTAGTGTGCACAGTGTGTTCTCTGAGTTGCTTGAAGTACATACATATCCAAGTCCTGACATGTCTCGTATTTCCTTCCCATGCTTTGTGATGGAATTTGCTGGTTAAAGCATCATTCTTTCATTTACTGGACAGTTTGAAACTTGGTATCTAACTCTTTGAGGTAAGTTTTCCCTTAGCTTTTGTTGTAAGCATTATTGAAAGAGAAAAATTGGACTTATTGCCATAGTAATTTAATTGTTAGAGTGACCAACTGTCCAGCTTTCATGCTATCATTATAGTTTTAGGAGAATTCTACTTTTACTGGTTTGAGTCAGTGAAATAATTGTATAATTTGTATGATGACAGCTATTAGTTTAATTAGAATTTTTCTTTTAGTGAGATGAATTGTCTTAAAGGATGTGTACTTTGGGACATACGACTAGCGATTAATTGGAATTTCACTTTATTGAAGCATTAGTTTTGTAATGAAAAAGTACCTTTCCAGCATGGTTCAAAAAACGGATCAGAATAAACTAGGAAGGAAATATGGAAAATTTGACTTAACTGTAAAAGACATTGTAAATTAGGACAAAGAATCTAAAATGGCTCTTATTTGTACTTATATTTGCATATATTACTATTTAATCAGAGATCTAATCAGGAAATTTTTAGTTACAAATATTTGAATACAGTTACATAATATAATTTTATTCATTTACTTATCTTAATTTTTTAAAATGTTTGTTTTTGAGAAAGAGAGAGAGAAAGAAAATGAGAGAGTATGGGGGAGGGGCAGAGAGAGAGGGAGACAAAATCCCAAGCAGGCTCCGTGCCATCAGTTCAGAGCCCAATGTGGGGCTTGAACTCACGACCCGTGAGATCATGACCGGAGCCGAAAGAATCAGATGATTAACCAACTGGGTCACTCAGGTTCCCCCATAATAAAGTTTTTAAAAGCTCAGTTTAGAATAGTGAAACTGTACACCTCCTTTAAATCTAAACTTTATTTCAACTTTATGCAACATTGTTTATATAACTTGGGTTTCCAGATAAAGTAACCATTCCAGAGGAGGAATAAGATCATTTGTTTTTCACATTGGGTCTTCATTAAAGCTCATCTGATGTTTCCCTTCAGTTTTTTAGAGTTTCTGTTACATCTCACAAAGGTTTTCTCCTGGGTTGGTTGGAGTTGTAGGCCATCCGTGTTTTCGGAGCAAAATGTCATTCTGAACAGAAAACATAAAGCAAACAGAGCATCAGCTTTTAGATGGAGCTTATTGAAGTGTTTCATCCTTTGTAAATAAATACTCAATTTATGTAATGCATGCTGTTTTTAAAAAATTAGATTCTTATGTTCACAAATATTTTCATAACTTCAGAGAAAAACCAAACCCAAGTCTGTAAAAGCAATCAGTGTAAGGCTGCTTCCTAGAGCTCTGCACTGGGGTGATTTCAGCTCTGTGAGAACAGAAAGTCCTCGGGGCTGTTCTCCTTTTTTTCTCCCCAACCACAGCACGTCAAAGATTTGAGGGTAACTATTGTTCCTTTCACTGCATTGCCCTTACTCCAGGGCAAACATTTGCAGTTCCTTCAACTGTTCCTCACAAGGCAGGCTTCTCTCCCCAGCCTTCTTTCTTTGGGCAGGCTCCAGGTTGCCAGTGCTGTTCTTAAAGGTCCCTGGGCATGAGGCCACTGTCACCAGCCTCTGCCGGGCTCAGCCCTGTAAGCCCAGCCCCTTTCTCTTATTGGTGCAGACACTGTGCAGCTCGAGAAGACATCGCTCTGTGTTTGGGGTCTCTCTTGGAGACCAACTGTTAGACTGCTCTGACTGTTCATTAGCTTGGCCTGAGATGCTGTTTGCTAACTTGTATCCATTAGGACGAAAGTGTCAATAGTCACAAAGAATTCTAGTTTATGGTCTTTCTTTCTTTCTTTCTTTCTTTCTTTCTTTCTTTCTTTCTTTCTTTCTTTCTCTTTCCCTTCCTGCCTGCCTGCCTTCCTTCCTCTCTTTTTTTGAATTACATCTAAGGTCAAGTCTTCATTAAATCAGACTTTTATAATTAAAATAGTGTATAAGGCAGACGGAGAAGGACAAATACTGCATGGTATCACTTATATGTGGAATCCCCCCCCCCAAAAAAAAAAAAAAAAGTAAAAGTCATAGAAACAGTAGAAAAGTGATTCCCAGGGCTTGGAGGGAGGGGAGATAGTGAGAGGTTGGTGAAAGGGTACAAACTTTCAACTGTAAGATGAATAAGGTCTGAGGATCTAATGTAAAACACAGTGACTATAGTTGGTAACTCTGTACTATGTATGTGTTAGGTGATGAATGTGTTAGTTAACTGGATGGGGAGGATCCTTTCACATGTATACATATATCAAATCACACTGATGTGCACTTTAAATATCTTAATTTTGTCAATTATATCTCAAGAAAGCTAAAATAAAGCTAAAATAAAGCTAAAATAAAGAGTATTATGAGTAATTTGTGAATGCAATTTTGAAAAATTCAAATGGTAAAGATATAAGTGAAGTCAAATATTAAAAGGTCCTCTTTGCCATCACCCTTCATCAATATCACTCTCCTCCACTTTCCTGGTTTGGCTTATGTATTTCCAGACCTGTTTCTATGCATTTATACATATATCAATGTTCATATGCAAACATAAATAATTCTTTTTTTTAATGTTTATTTATTTTTGACAGAGAGAGAGAGAGAGAGCGCGCGCAAGCATGAGCGGGGGAGGGGCAGAGAGAGAGGGAGACACAGAATCTGAAGCAGGCTCCAGGCTCCGAGCTCTCAGCACAGAGCCCGACACAGGGCTCGAACTCACGGACTGTGAGATCATGACCTGAGCCAAAGTCGGACGCTCAACCGACTGAGCCACCCAGGTGTCCCAAACAGAAGAATTCTTAATAGAAGTGGGATTATAATGTATGTATTTTTGTCTGTAATGTATGTATGATGTATGGATTTTTCTGAAATTTTTCATTGTCATCAAGGAATGTACTTGGAGACCTGTTCATAACAATCCATATGAATCTATTTCATTCTTTTTCACTTCCTGCACGATATCCCATTGTATGGATATACCACCCCACATTATAGCCACTTTCCTGTTGATGGACATTGAGATTTTCCCAATGGTTTACCATTTACAGATAGTACTGCAATAGACATTGTTGTATCTATATATGTTTTGTGGATGTTTGGAGTATTTATCCAGGAGAGACACCTAAAGTTAAAATTCTGGGTCTTAGGTGTATTTAAAATTTTGATAACGTAAGCTCCATGAGACCGAAGGCTTTGTCTATTCTGTTCACTGCTGTATACCTAGCATAAAGTAGGTGCTCACTAAATGTTAGTCATTGAATGAAATACTCCTGCAGAAGCTCCATAATTTACATTCCCACGAATAGTGTATGAGAATGCCCGTTTCTCCACTCCTTTACCAACTCTGGATATTGTCTGTTTTTTAATTCCTGCCAAACTAATGGGTGACCAGTGCTAATTTCATTGATCTTTGTTTTGCATTTACATGATTACTGTGGAAATTGAACATTTTCTCATTATGTTCAGCCGATCACTTTTTATGTCCTGCTGTAGAATCAATGTTATCCGTCCTGTCTCTTCAACCACAACGGGCCCTTTCATCCCTGACTCTGTGTCTTTGGAAGAGAAAATCACCTCTCACTGAATTCCTCCCATGGAGGCACAGAGCGAGTTACTTAACCATTTTTCCCCCTTGTAGTTAGCAGAGAGATTAAGAGTTATGAGGTTGAATATTTACACCCTGGCTCTGGGATTACGGATTGTGGAGGTGCTCAAAAATTGGTAGTTGTTGTTAGTCTCACGAGACATATATTGTGAATTCCATTTATCACGGAAGAACTGAGTCAGAGCGGTGCAGTCGGTGTCTGAGGCTACACAGGTGGCGACCAGCAAGTGGAATTTGAGCTTAGGACTGGCAGAAGTGGGTCAGTGGATTCTGCCTACATTACTGCTTTGCTCGCTGCCTGTCTCTCCGGGAATGCCTCCTGGCCTCCCCAAAGCCTGTTGTAGCACAGCACCCCTGACCCGATGTCTTTCTTCTAGGCTTCCTAGACCATGCAATACTAGACCTTCACTTACACAAAGTGTGGTCCGTGTGCCAGCAACATCAGCAGCACCTGGGAGCTTGTTACAGATGCAGAATTTCAGGCCCCGCCCAACCTGCATTTTAATTGCATTTCAACACGATTCCCAGATGATTCCTGTGCACATTAAGGCTTGAGAAGCACTGGGATGGAGCGTGTTATTAGTAAAATTAATGCGTCTTGTTTTCCTAATTAGGCCCTGGAATTTCTTTATACAGAGTTACAGCTCAGATTTTTTTGCTTTCCCCTAATGGCACCTCATAGTGTGAAGATACACAGGGAGGCACTGAGTACTTGCAACTTAAAAAACAATGGGTCCCACAACCCCTTCTCTTTGTCCAGCATGTACCTCTGACAGCTCCAAGGAAGGGTTTGATACGCATGTATATTAATGTCCAGCCCTGCAACTCTGCTGGCTTAGACTAAGGAAAGTCAAATTCATGGGGCCAAGATTAATAGAGGAAGGGACTGTTGGAAACAGTGCATGGGCAGTAAATAGGCAATGAATCAGACAAACCCTGAATCAGACCTGGGCCCAGACAATTAGCCCAAGCTGTGTAATGTCTATCTATGAGCCTCAGCTTCCTAATCTGCACAGCCAGTCCTACCCATTTCAGAGGGTCATTGGGAAGGTTACATGAGACTAACACTCTAGACTTAATTCTGTGCCCACCATGCGGTGGGAGCTCTGTAAACGCCATTCCCTTCCCTCTAGCCCTTTCCTTCTTTAGAACCGTGTGGGTAAGCACCAGTGAGAAGGTTGTGTTGTGTTTTATACAGCTTTTCAGGTCAAGTCACAGAGAATCGTCATGGTGAACAGCCACTAGAACTGAGGAATTACCATCTAGCTGAGAGAATGCGGGGAAGGGTGGTTTTCAGAAGTAGAGCTCTTCTAAAGGGCCAGAAAGTCATGCAAGAATAGCTAAGTGTATACGAGGAGAGAAACAGTTTAATTTTCTCAAATTGATCATGTGGAGAAATCTGTTGGCAGGCTGCAGAGTATGCTCTTAGTAATTGCCAGGATTTTGTATCCCAGGGAGATAAAATCTCAGAGCGCTGTTGTGTAAAGGACTCCGGGGCATAAATCTGCCATGGGACCGCTCCTGGCCATGAAGCCTGTGGGGGGAGGGAGGAATGTAGTTCAGAGGTGAGAGGCCTGCTGTTTTCCATCCCTACTGAGGACAAGCCAAAGAGAGAAATGGGCTTTCCAACAAAGGAAGGTGGGAGAGGAGAGACAAGTTTCCTGAATACAGTGGGGAGGAGGAGGAATGGTCTGGGGAAGGACAGAATTCTCCTTTCGTGGAGAACTGCAGAACTATAGAAAAGCATGGTTGCCATGGCAAAATATGTTGGGCATCCCTCTGCTCTGCTGATAGGACTGAAGGCACAGCTGGACCACCCTTTCTTTCTTTTATGTCCTACTCTGTCCCCAACCCCTTATTGTCCCTGGGGACCTTGGGGCCAAGGGAGATGTTAAATCACACAGAGTAGCATTTCTTAAGGCTTACTCCATTGGTCCACATCAGAATTTCTTAGGGCTTTTATTAGCAAATGTGTGTCCTGGGTCCCTTCACAAACCGCCATAAATCAGGAGCTCTGGAGGGGGCTCCAGGAATTCTGCATATTTAATAAGCTTCCCACTGACTCTTTGGCACTCTAAGATTTGAAAGGCACCATCGCAGAATGAGATTTTGAGATTGTGATCTGTTACAAGCATTTCTCTGGGTGAACAATAAAAAGGAAATGTCACAACTTGGTCCTTGCCAAAGTACGGTCCTTGGACATCTCCTGGTGATTCACCTGCATGCTGAAGTTTGAAAAGCACTGCGCCACTGGAGGTGGTTTCTCAAACTCCAGAGGCAGGTAGCTGTTAACCACAGGCAGTGGGAAGAGGCTGGACTGGGAGTCAGAAGACCTTCGTCCTTCCACCTATGGCTGTGTGAACTCAGGATGGTCATTTCACATTTCTGAGCATCTATAAGCCATCAGGAGGACATGATAATGCACACTTTATGATATAAATGTAAGTATTAATTACGGAAGTGCTGGTACATGCAGGTGCATGACAGGTGTCAGGGAAGGCTGTGTTTGCACTCACCGTTGCTGGGTTTCTCCCACCTTGACTCTGATGGTCTTTGCAACAAGACCCGAGTAGAGGGGCCTTCTGCTCCATGGGATGATGGTTTGGACCGTGTTCCAGACATTGGTCCATACTGAGCCATTTTCCCACTTGAACTTGATCATGACCAGCTCACCGATATCCAAATCCAACGTGATAAGGAAGGAATAGGTTTTATTACTAGTAATTTCTTGATCCCTTGAAGATACAAAGGAAATCAGACCCAGTTTATCTGTAACAGCAAAGTCATGTTTGAGCACATGCAGGATATGTTAGGCTTGCCTGAGTGACTTACGAAGGTCTTTTCTGTTGCTTTTCCCAAACTGGTGTTGGACAGACTATTTTTAGAAAAAGCAATGATATGCGAGACTATTAATATTGGGAAAACCATGCTACATCCTATGTTAGGATATTTTTATTTATTTATTTATTTATTTATTTATTTATTTATTTAGAATATCCCAAGGAGTCTCCACTCTGTCAGCAAAAAACCTTATGTGGGGCTTGAACTCACAAACTGTGAGATCATGACCTGAGCCCAAATCAAAAGTCAGATACTTAACTGACTGAGCCACCCAGGGGCCACTGTGTTAGCATATTTAAAAGGCTCTGAGAGTTCTGACATAGTGAATCTGGTAACCTTTAGCTCAGGTTTCCTAGCTTCAACACTAACACATCAGGAAAGAGAAGACAATGGGGCTTTGGCAATGACCTCGGGGCAGTTCAGCTCTCTGTGGGTTTAAGTAAAGCCACACCACACTCTTTATTTTCCCACTAGTGCTTTTTTTTCTCCCTATATAAATAGAAACAACAAAGTATAACAGTAACAGAAAACCACATGTTTAGGTGATGGACCAATTTGGAGCAAGATTTAAATGCAGGTCCTTAGATATCATTAGCAGCTTTACTCACTAATCTCCAAGACATTAACATGTCCCAACATTGACTGAGCAGCATGGAAAGCCACAGTGACTTCCCACTATGGAGCTATTTCCCGGGAGAGATCTAGGACAGTGCAGAGGTAACCCTGGGTTTAGGGCGAGACCGATAGATGGAGGGTTCCCCTGCACGGCTCGCCATCGCTCTTCCTGCAGAATGTTGTCAAGAATTGTTCAGGAATCCATCTACCCTGCTCGGCTGTGAGCATACTAGGGCTAGGGTCCTCTACCTCTGGGGCATAGCACAAACACTTGCTGAACGATGGAATCAATGTGATTGATGATCAGAGATCCAAAGCTGGGGGCCATTTTCCAGACCTGAGGACTGTCCCTGGAGCAGGTGGAGTGTCACTTCCCAGGAAGACCCCATGCTGAGGGTGGAGATGCTGAGAAAAAGCAGCCTTTTTCTGGCCAGTGAAGCTGGTGAGCCTCTGAGGGAGGCATGAGGCCACTGTTTGCCTTGTGAGCAGGTGTGTAACAGGGCAAAGGACAGATGGGCAGGCTGGCAGTGCAGGCTGACTGAGATGGGAAATGTGTGCGAAGTTGAAACTAGTTTTATTTCTGTGTTACGGTTCTCAGAACTCACTGGAAAGGGACTCCGGGCCGTCCTGTGGACACCTGCTCCAGCCCTCCCTGCTCCTCCCTGCCCAGCTCTTCTTCCTGCACTGTGGATGGCTCTCACCACCTCCGGCTTCCCTCTCCACTCAGCTCACAGGGCAATGAACCGTCGCAAACCCGGGTAGTTCCATCATAAAGCAATCTGCGGGGCTGGGCTCGGGGGTACGTCCCGTCTGAAAGATGTTTGGAACAGTCATATGGGCTGAGAAGAATAAGCTGTGTCCGGCCTGACCCTTGAAAAGCACAGGGTCCATCTAGACCCTGCGAGAAAAAGCAGCACGTCGTCACCAGAGACGGGGCTGCACCTTGTACTCACAGAGTGATGGTAATTTTCTGGTTTTCCTCTTTTGTTCCCAGGAGTGTCATAGTAAACGTTGGTTCTACTGGTTTCTCAAGTTGGTTGATGAACTGGATCTTGAACTGGTAATGATACACTGAAGTGAAAAGGTGGAGGGGGAAAGGAGAGACAGAGAGAATTTAAGTGGATGTTTTAAATTAAAAATCTTATACTTTTAAAATTTAAAAATGCAGAGGGTAAAGTCTAGATGGGTTGATACCAACATTTTTTCCCCCTGGGTGGTGGGATTATGAATGCTTTATATATTTTTCTTTTTCTTTCTCTGTATTTGCTAAATGTCTACAGGGGACGTCTGGTGTATTTGTAATACAATAATCACTATCCAACAGAAGGCAGAATAGGAATCTGGTATACCTAGCATTCTCACCCATTTCTAGATACAATCCTGTTGGACTAGTCCCCTTTCAGAAATTGGTAGTTAGTATTTGTTAAGAGTCCCCTTTCATAAATTGAAGGATATTATCACCTTTCAGGCATCTGACAAAAGCGAGAGAATACACTGTCATTTTTTAGCTTTGCCTCTTGTTTGATGGGGTCACTTTTGGGGTGGACAGAGCTCTAATTAAGAAGCATATGCCCTAATGACCACATCTCTGTATTCTGGAACAGTTCCTGGGCACTAGCTCTGTGGGTGTCAAGGAGAACATTTTCTGATGGAAATAAGATAACTCTAGTTCTGGCACTTGGGCCTAAAATTTTTCCATCTTGTCAAATGCTCAGAAAGTCCTTCTACTGGGCTGTTTAGAGAGGGGAACTTATTTTACTCTTCTTTACCTAAATACAGTCTATATATAATTACTACAAGTACACTCCTTGCTATTAGATGGGTTCGTTAAACACTTCACAGGGCATCCTCTCATTTATTCGTCATAACAACCCTATGAAGTAGGTATTGTCATCATCGACCCCCTTTTATAAATAAGAAACCTGAGGCCCAAGAGGTGAAGGGACATGTTCAAGATCACATAGGAGAGTCTGACTCTTCACTTGGACCTACTGCTAAGGCTCCTAAGATGGCCTTGACTTCCCCTGCGTTGTCACAGCCGTCTATTGGGCTGTTTCTGAAATTAGCCCACCTCATTCCAAAATGGCTGGTTGCTGCTTGGACTTCTCTCTTTTGCTGTCCACATATTCTCTAAATACCTGTAGGGTTTTAGCTCCAACGTGGCAAACAGGTTTCATAGGGTATGCCAAGTCCACTTGATTGATAGGACTGCCCAGAGCCCTGTGTTGAGATGGGTTCTGAGGCTACACCCAGGTTCTTGGGAAGACTGGTGTCTGCCTTGGGCAAAGGAGAGGGATTTAGGGCATGCTTGCTGTGTATTTGCCCTTCCTGTTCTAGGTAATAATTAATCCAGTAATCCTGATACAGTGCCTTCCACATAGTAGGTGTCTAATAAATTTTGTGGGATGAACACACTGACAGTTTGCTCTGGAGTAAAAAGAAGGGTATTCACATTAAGCAGGATGGAAGTCACCTGTGAGAATCCAACACCCGAGTTTCAAGCTGTGTTGTAGGAGAATTCCCCCCGGAAAGCATAGATCGTGGCACTAGCCACTTGTTCATCCATCCCATGTATCCAGCGTGTGGAAATTCACCCTCTTTGTGAATCAACCTACTACCTGCCAAATGATGCATTTCTACCGGAAGTTGGTAGCTATGTGCAAACCTGGCAGCAGCTCATGGTGTGTTTGCCAACACCCCAGCTGCGGTGTCCTGGTTTGCCTGTATTGCTGGGATTCTGGGTTATTTACCCAACCCACCCCTTTGACATAAATCAACCTTCTCATTTGGTCTTGTGGTGGATTAGCTTATGTTCCTGGGGTTATCTCTAGGGTTTGCTCTGAAGCACCAAAGTTTATTCATGTATTTTTATGTTCCCAGCAAGAACCAAACACTAACAGTTGATTTATAGGCCATGAAGTTTTCTGCTTTAGGTAGGAGCCAGCTTGGGCATCATCTGGCCTCTTGGACAGCGCCCCGTGCATAATAGGTGCTCAGGTCCTTAAGCTCAGATCCTTAAGCATCGGATAAAGTAGTTTGATGCTCTCAGGACTAGGAGGCTGTGGGTGAGAAATAGGAGAAAGGCTCTGGGCCCAGGTTCCAGAAAGGGTTCTTCAACCCTAGGTGGCAGTGATGGAGACAGGGACTCTGGCCTATCATCTCAGAAGCCTCCGAGGCCTTATGCTATTTGGGGTCTGTCAAGAGAAGCCTGTAACGGGCAGACAGTGTTGTAAGTTGAACAGAGGCAAAAGGAAAGGTCCTTCCAAAGACACAGGCTGTAGGTGTGGGTGGGGCTGGATGAAGACAGGACGGGGCAGGAGGGCTGGCCTGAGGGTTAACCTCCTAACGAGGAGGCGGGGCATCTTCCAGAGTACTCAAGGAACACTCCTACCAACCAATTTTAATCCAATTTAATGTGTATTAATTGAAGTCTACTGGTGCTCGGCCCAGTGCTAAAAGCCGCTGGGGATAAAGGATAAAGGAGTACAATTGGGAGTATGCACGGTAACAACACTGGCTAATATGTATTTTGTTTACCTGTGCCAGGCACTTTGCATCTCTTATCTCGTGTAACCCTCACAACAGCTGACACTATCGTCACCTCCTTTTAGAGAAGAGGCAACTGAAGCACAGAGAGGTTACGTGACCTTTCCAGTATCACACAGCCAGATGTAAGCCCTGACCACCCGGCTCCAGGACTTGAACTTTTAAGTGTTTGTACCTGGGACCATAACTTTATATACCCTAAGGAAAAAGTTGAAGTATGGAAAGAGACTTAAGTTTGAGAGTGTCATAGCAGGATTACTTAACTAAAAATAAATCAGAAGCACCTTGGATAGTCACCAACAGAGGAAAGACTATGGACTAATGACCATTATGATAACTACCATTCAGCTGTTTACCATGTCTCAGACACAGAGCTAATCGGTTCACGTAATTATCTCATTTCTCATTAACGACGACTTTGTGAGATGCCCACTCTATCCTCCCTCCGCAGTGGGGGAAGTTAAGTAACTTGTCCATTGTCACGCAGCTAAGGGCTGGTAAAGCTGCAATTAGGGGTGAGTCTGCTGATTCTGGGTTCATGTTCCCAACCATGTGATTTACTCTTATGAAGTCATTAAAAGACATTTTTGGAGCAATTTCAATCCTTATAAAAGAAGTAGAAAACGAAAACAAAAACAACCCCAAACAACAACCAGGATACAAAACTGCATATCTAACATGAGACCAACTTTATAAAACAGAACACACAGGAGGGAGATTCATAAAAATATAACAGTGCTTGTCTTTGGAGAGGAAAGAGGGGTAATTTTTATTCTTCTTTACGCTTTTCTGCAAGTTTTGTGTTTTCTACAATATGCAGGGATTCTAATTAGAATTTTATTGGAAGAAGAAAAAGCTTTTAAACAGAGTAGAATGGAAAACAAGAGAACCAGAAGCCATGGCCCGGACTTAGAGGACCTTGCAGCTGGGAAGCCGAGTCACATTTGTGACCCTGGTCACCTCCTGTTTTCCTGTCTCATGGGTGTCAATGTCCATGTCTTCTCTCCCCGAGGGCAGGCTTGGTGTCATAGTAAGGCTTCTATCTCCACGAGTCTCAGCATGCACCAGGTGTCTAAGGGGTATTGGGGGCTCTTTGTGTGAAAATAAGGCAGGACATCTGCTGCCTGAAAGACCCTAACTGTGAATTGGCATGAGATATAACGTTCATTTGCTGAGACCCTGCTATACATCAGGCTACATACTAAGTGTTTACATACATCATTTTTGGTCCTCATAACAAGACTAAATAAGGATAACATGCTGGTCAGGTTCCATTTTCTCCACCTACCCCTGCTATCCCCATCCACTCTCTGCCCGCCCCATGGCCTACATCTCCCGGGCTCCCTTGCCAGATGGTTTCTGGTTGGGAGGCATGAGCAGGTGATGAGGGCAGAGCAGAGAAAGGTCAGGGTGTTTTTCCCTCTGCTCCCGCCTGCTTTGGAGCCGGACCACAAAGTAACTGTGCCCCACAAGTAGCTGCTGTGTGGTTTCTGTAATACCACCCACCCTCTGTAAGGAGTCCTGCCCACTCCCTGGAGCTGACCTCGGCCGGCAGAGTCCTGTTTTCTCCTGAAACCTAGAGAGGTAGGGTGTCAGTTATTCTGGTGGATTACAGACAAGGAAGCAGAGATTTGGACACATGTCCAAGGCCACCCAGAGTGTTACAAGTGGAGCAGAATTTGAACTCAGGTGTCTGTCTCATTCTAAAATCCCCTTCCCACTGTCTCCTGGGGTTCTGGTTCTGGAAGCTGCATCTGCCCTTTGACAGCAAATGGCAAACACTCAGCCCCTGAAGCAAAGCTGCTGTCAAAACCTGCCTGGAATGAAGCCATCAAGACGAAGTGCCTGCTGGGCCTCACCCACCGACATCAGTCCTGGGCTATCACTGCTGCAGATTCCTCCTGCCTGTCCCCTGAATGCCTAGCCCCTGAGTGGGGATAAATGTTTCATGTCCCTGCACTGGAGATGGGTTTTTGTCTTCCTTTGTTCTTAAACTGTGAGTAGGAGGAGATTGAATCCTACATCTGAAATGCTGTGGTTCCACGGTTCTGGGGAAAGGTGTAAAATCCAGGGGTCGGCCTGCCAGGACCCCTTTAGCATCCTTTGAATGAGAATCTCCTGTCCTCCCTCATTGTCTCCCTGGGGTGGGGCCTGTGCAGGAAGTCAGAACCCCAAAGGTGCAGAAGTAGCCTGAGTCCACCGGCTTCCCAAGAGCTCCTGAAAGATGTATGGGCTGTGGAGGGGCACAGGGGTGAGCGGACGAGGGCACCCTTGTGTCTGCAAGAGCCCAGGTGCAGAACTCAGCAGGTTGACAGTGCAGAGTCCTGAATTACCTGCACTAGAAAAGTCACTTTTTTGGTGAAATCTTGAAATGACATAATTTTTGTAAATATGAAAGAGCCTTTCATACTGAGAACTAATTAGATGTTCTTATTTTGGATTTTTGTGTTTTCCTTTACAAGAAAAAAAAAAAAAAGACAATTTCCCTATCATCCCCTCTCCCTGCAACTCCGGGACAATGATGCTGTTACAAAGATTAAGGAAAAAAGGGTGAGTAATTTTGCTCACTTTCCCTTCTGACATGTTTAATAAGGATTTTAAAAAATGATTTAGGAGAAATGCTTTTGATCTTGTGACTGCAAAGGGGCCAGCCCAATGCATTCCTCAGTTCAGGCAGAAGAAATTATTTTAGGTCTTCAAGATAAAGAGGATGAAACAGTCCATTAACCCTAAATGAGATGGGGCAAATGCCATCTAGAGCAGACGTGTGAGGCCTCTGGAGATTCTCCGCCTATAGAGAGTCATTCTGAGATTCAAATACCCCAAGCACCCTGGATTCTGATCTCACGTGAGCCCCACTGGTGCCACTTAAAAAACAACTTAAGGGGCGCCTGGGTGGCTCAGTCGGTTAAGTGGCCGACTTCGGCTCAGGTCATGATCTCGCGGGTCCGTGAGTTTGAGCCCCGCGTCGGGCTCTGTGTGGACCGCCCACAGCCTGGAGCCTGTTTCAGATTCTGTGTCTCGCTCTCTCTCTGACCCTCCCCCGTTCATGCTCTGTCTCTCTCTGTCTCAAAAATAAATAAACGTTAAAAAAAAAAAAACAAAAAAAACCCTTAAGTTTCTTTGCATAAGCCAGCTGCTGTCGGCATTGGATTGTGGAATTTACAGAAAGAGAATAGTTTGTTTCTTCGTCTTTTTTTTCTTTTTTGTCTCACGGAAAAAAAAATGATTGCGGATCATTAGATATTGGCTCTGGGACATGTTACGACTCTTTGCAAACATCAAAGAGGTCTTTTCTTTCAGTGTATCGATTTTCTTTCATGAAGATGGGAGGGATGGGATCTCTTGTGTTGTCTTGCAGCACCAAGGGCTTGTCCTTAGACACGAACGGCCTCTGAGGCGAGAGGGGCAGCTTCAGACGGTGGGACCGAGACGCCCGAGGAGGGTGCTGGGCAGGGGCGAGGGCGGGGGCAGCCGTGCTCAGAGCAGGCTGGAGGACAGGCAGGCACACGTGGTTTTGTGACCATGTGTCTTTTGCAGCTATGTGCTTATGTTGGTGCCCACATTTGGGCTTAATAGTACCGCACCACACGTGTGATACCCCCGAAGCACTCCCGAATGAGCCTCTCCCAAATGTGCTAATTTGGCACGTGGGTGATTTTGAGCCGAAAACAATCAAGGCCCAAAAGACTCGGGAAGAGCTTCTTGCTTCCCCCTTATTTGCCCCAAAGAATTTGGAGAGGGGAGCTGGTGCAGGAAGAGAGCTCCCACAGCAGAGAGGTGCAGAGTCCGGGTGAGGTGTGGTAAGCCAGAGCTCAGACGGGCCTGTTGGTTGATTCCTGTGTCCCATTGCCTCTGCTTGGTGTGACAAGCATTTGTTTCCCAAACATCTTCCCATCTTCCTGTAAATTAATTTCCTTTTCTTTGAAGCCCCTCAGCCTGCTCCCTTCTCCTTATAAAAGGCCTCAGATGTTTGACTTCTTTAAATCTCTCGTGTCTATGTGAGGTTCTAGTCCCTATAAAATTACGGTCTTCTCCTGCAAATCTGTTTGATGTGAACTTAATTAAGAGACCAGCCAAAAGAACGTAAAAAGTGTTGAGGCACCTGGGTGGCTCAGTCGGTAAGCGTCTGACTTTGGCTCAGGTCACGATCTCACATTTTGTGTGTTCGAGCCCTGCATAAGGCTCTGCACCGACAGCTCAGAGCCTAGAGTCTGCTTCAGACTCTGTCTCCCTCTCTCGCTACCCCTCCCCTGCTTAAGCGCACTTTAGCACGTGTTCTTTCTCTCAAAAATAAATAAACATTAAAAAAATTTTTTCAAATGAACCTCAAAAGGGTCAAGGAAAAATTTTCCTCCCTGACACCCTGTTGTCATGAGCCCGGACACTTCCCCTTTCTGTGGGCAGTTGCCTCTTCTGCTGGGGTTGGAGATGAGGGAGTGTGTGTGTGGTAAGGAGTGGCATCCTGCTTCCTGCTGTTTGTGCCCTAAGTGCTTCACGTGAGAGGGCAATAAGAGCCCTCAACTGAGGGGCTGGAATCCTCTCTCTCGCACCTACTGCCACATGGCCACAAGCCCTCGTACCCTCTCTGAAGCTCAGTTTCCTCATGTGTAAAATGGGCATGTAGAGCACTGTCACAGAGTTGTTGTGAGGATGTGATGAGACGGCAGGTATAAAAGCGCCCGACTTGTAGAACGTGTTAACCCAGTGACACCTACTCCCTTCCTCTACACAGACCTTACCAGGCACGGTTCTGAGCTGTACCCATAGGTGCCACTTTTAATGGTTCACCCCCGTGCTCAGCCACATACAATCACTTTGTGGCTGAAGAAACAGGCCCACATAGGTTTTGTCACTAGGGTCAAGGTCACATATAAGGTTGGCAACAAAGCCAAATTCTGGACATTCCTTATTCCCAATCTCAAGCCTGTGCTGTGTCTACTACACCCATGAGTTTTTCTAGACCTCCCCGTGGAAATCAGCAAAAACCTTCCAAAGAAGTCATCGAGAGAAGCCAAAGACAAACAGACCACCGCCCCCCCCCCCCCAACCCCACCACCCAAAGTCATAGTTTGTCTGGTCAGCCAGGAGGAAAGAGTACTCAAGGAAGTTTGCATAGGTGGCATGAGGCTCAGAGTGTAGGGAGAGAGGGGGAGGAACAGGGAGAGGGAGAGCAGAAGGGGGAGGGGGAGGGAGGGAGAGGGAGAGAGAGAGAGAGAGAGGGAGAGAAGGGGAAGAACCTGCCTTGGTGCTATGCTCAGGAGGCCATGTGAAGGGGAAGAGCAAGGGCCATGGAATCAGTGAGACCTGGGGTCACACGCTGCATTTGCTACTCACAAACTGTGTGACTATGGGAAGCCTTAATCTCTCTGGATCTCAATTTATTTATTGGGAAATTCACCATAATTCGTTCCCAGCCCCACCCGTTTCAATCTCTGTCTCCCTGTCTCCCTGTTTGGGTTGTCACAAGGATTAAATGATAAAGGAGTACGACATACCCTTCATGGAGCCTGGACAGAATAGGCCCCCTTAAACACCACCTTCCTCACCTCCTACTGGCCTTGTCCTACCCCAGGAGATTAATTAGATGTGGCCTTTGCTAAACAGGACTTCCTCAGGATGGATATGTTCCCCTCTCTTCTCTCTTGGAACCCAGGCTTCTAGGGGCCTCTGGGTGGCTCAGTTGGTTGAACATCTGACTCTTGATTTTGACTCAGCTCATGATCCCAGGGTTGTGGAATTGAGCCCCACATTGGGCTCTGTGCTTGGGATTCTCTCTTCTCTCTCTCTCTCTTTCTCTCTCTCTCTCTCTCTGTTCACCTCCCCCCGACCGTGTCTCTCCCCTGCTGGAGTGTGCTCCTGTGCTTTTTTTTTTCTCTCTTTCAAATAAAAACGAACAAACAAACAAACAAAGCAAAACACAAGCTCCCGGACTGGTGAGGGTTCTTCCTGCGAGACTGAAAATGGAAGTGGACAATAAACTGCCTTGCGTCACTCTCCCCATTCTCTTCCGCTGCTGTGTGTTCTCCCAGTGGGCACTGGGTTCTGGCGAGCCAGCAGTTGTAGGAAACAGATCCTTTGATGGTTTTGTTGAAATATCTTGGGAGGCAGAGGTGGGAGGGTTAAGTTAGTCACCCTTTGTGAAGCTACAATCAGGAGGTGATGTTTATCTTGCCCAGCTAGATCCTGCACTAAAATATATCGTGCAATTAGATGTTCTTGAAAAATATGAATTACGGGTTCTCTGTAACCAGGGTTGGGCAAGTCTCTTCTTTTAAGAATCTATAAGTATTCATCAAATACCAGAGAAATAGGTTTGGGGGGCCCAAGTCAGAGATGATCATGACCATGATGGGTGGAGAGAGGTGTAGTTATGGGGACCTAGATTAAAGGCCTCGTGCCAGTACCATCGATAGAACTTTCTGGGATGATGGAAGTGATCCATTTTTGTGGTCTCTGATCTAGCGGCCACTTATTTGAGCACTTGGAAGGCGGTGTGATTGGGGAATCGAATTTTTTATCGTATTTAATTCTAAGTAATTTAAATCGCCACATATGGTGAGCGGCTACCATACTGGATGATGCAGCATTATATGGACCGCAGTGTCCCATGAGCAGCTGCTCCTGACCAGGCAGTCTCAACTGGGGATAATTTCTGGCCATACCTAGGACAGCTTGATGTGACTCCAGGGATGCTGCTCCCCACCAACGAACAGAATAGGATTTTGCTCACTGGAAGGACTGAAGCAGAGCCAGGGAGGATTTGGAGGCCCCAAAGAAGGGAGGGTGTAGTGCAGGTTACAGCTTGTCACAGGAGTCTCGGTTAGAGGCCAACGTGAGTTCTGACCAGTTTCAGACAGTCCTGCCTCATAGCCTCCGTATCACTGGCTTCGTGGGTCCCGTGAACATCAGAAGTGTCTGGAGCAAGATCAGTAGTTGGCAATAAAGACACCTGATTTTTGTCTCCAAGTGACTCATGGCCCATCTTCCTGGGATAGCGCTGAGCATCGACATGTGGGAGGTGGCTGGTCTCCACTGAGCCCTGTGAAGTAGGGACTCTGCCTACTCTGGCTCAACTTATGCTTGAAAAATGAATGAATGGATGAACACATGGGCTTTTGGGAGCTGCTGGGGTGGGGTGGTGCTGCCCTAATGCAACTCTCTGGTCCTCCTTCATAGGAAAGAGAGCCCTGTGAGCTCACACCAGTGGTGTGTGGTGGTCGGGCACGTGGGTCCTTGGTAAAAGGAAGGAACTCAGCCTGGCTGTGTCTACTGGTCTTCCTTTCCCCTCTTCCTTCTCTGTGTGCTTGCCTGGCCCCGCCCCCCTTGGCGCCCCCAGTTCTAAGCCCCCCCATAGATGTCCTCTGACTAGACCAAACTCTTCACTTCAGACACACACCTCAGCTCTGGAAGGTGAAAAATGGCCTCCTTTCTTCTCAGCTGATGTCAAGGAGAAAACAAAGCCTTCCCCCTCTTCTCTCCTCCCTCCTTCACCCACACGAACAGACCAGGGGCAGATTACTGAGTTAAAAATCACTCAGCCAGTTGTTTGGAGGTCCAGATCTAAATGCTGACTATCAGAAATTTACTTTGTGTCCCTGGGCAAATATTTCCCCCATCTGGGCCTGGGTATCTGCGTCCATGAAATGGCAGGGTAGAACAGTCTCTAGAAATGCTAACATTCCACGATTTAAAGTAGATCCAGAGAAATGTGATTATCAGAGGGGCTTAATCACTCCAGGCAGCTTTGCCATTTAAAAGAGGAGATGGTTAACCCAAATGAGTGTCTAATTGGCAGCCTGCGGTGGGAAAGCTCCCTTAAGCAGGAGGCCTTCCAAGTTCACTCGCCTGATCTGGGGTGGTACCTTTCCCTCCTCCACCCCCAAAGGGTCAGACAGCAGAGGGGACCCTCTGTCCCCTCAGGCAGGAAAGGTCCACCTTCACTATAATGCTCTCAGAAGCTATCAGCTGCCCACAGCGGATTTCTGTCATTCCTGGGCTTCACGGAAGGGAAATTTGGCTAGAGAGCAGAAGTTCAGATAAACAGGAATCCTGTGCCTAAAAAGTAAATCGCCTGGGAACTTGAACTTGCTAGTGTGATAATAAAAGGAATAGAGGCTGGGGGTCGGATGCACCTGGTTCTTGGCCTCCTTCCAGGCTGTATGGCCGTGGGTGGGTCACTCCACCCAAGCTGTGCTTCCCTCCTCTTTAAAATGAGATCATAACCGGCCCTGCTGACCTTGCTTGGCTGCTGTGGGGACCACAAAGAGTTGACGGCTGCATCTGATGTTTTGTATAAAATGCGGTACACATAAATGCAAAGTGGTGGTGATGGCGTGTTCACCTTCTGCAGCTACAAATATTCTGCACGGTAATAATCAAACAGTGCAGGGCCGAGCTCCTCCCGGCACCGGTGAGCATGTGCAGTGAAACAG
Source organism: Panthera tigris (assembly GCF_018350195.1). Classification (NCBI taxonomy): domain Eukaryota; kingdom Metazoa; phylum Chordata; class Mammalia; order Carnivora; family Felidae; genus Panthera; species Panthera tigris. The sequence goes on from NC_056665.1 coordinate 46,072,802, forward strand.
TAAGACGCTAAATCACTCACGAGCTGTTTAAAGGATTAGACAGAAATGTTAATAGCAACAGATGTCAGCTTGTTCACTCAAGGAGGACACGACTCTGGCTTCACTGGAGCATTTCTCTGCTGGCTCCAGCCCCAAACGAGGCCACGGCTCTGACCTCTGGTTCAACCCAGAGTGGTCGGGGCTTGGTTTCTGCCCTGAGGTTAAGGATCTGATTGTGAAAGTTGGAAGAAGCCAAACTTCATCTTGGGAGGGTCTCAGTAGAGCAGTGATGTCCTGTAAGATCGGCTGATCCAAACTTTAGAGGAAATGAGAAGCTATAAACATAGCCTGGAGCCTTGCTCTTTTTTTTTTTTTTTTTTTTTTTTTTTTCCATGGAGGCTGTGAGCAGAGCTGAGAGCACTTGCTTCTAGTTGGGGTTTGAAGACACCTCCAGGTCCTTGCACAGTGAGACCTGGGTGGTCAGAGTAACTGCTCAGGGCCTTCCGGATCTAACATTCTAGGGCACCATGAACATGGATGGATGAAGAGAGGCTGACCCAAGGATTGTTCCAGAAAGTATCAAGTTTTCTCCTCCTAGCACTTGGCAGCAAGGTGGACACGAGAGAGAGGCCGTGTCCACATCACCGTCTGGAATCTTTGGTTTTAGAAGCACTGAAAGAGCAGAGCCTGAAGTAGCCGCAGGAAAAGACTCAGGGGAACTTCTGACCCTTCCGAAGAGTGGCTGCCTCATGGGCCACCCACACTCACCTTTGAAGGGGGACTGGGCCCGCGTCGCGAGGAAGAGCTTCTTGCTCTTCTTGCCCTGCCACTCCTGGCGGACGTGGTAGCCCAGCGTGTTGCAGTGGCCCTTCTTGCAGCTCAGGCACAGGCCCTGGCTGAAGGTGCCCATGTCGCTGCACTGGTATGCCGTGCTCTGCATGCTGGCATGCAGCAGGGAGTCGATGAAGAGGTGTACTGAGCGCTCGTGGGAGCATTTTATGGTCTGAGTGATGGCTGCAACACAGGGCAGGAACGATGTTATCACCCCTTGATCCAAAGTACCCCCAACCCAAAGGATGATTGTTTTCAGCGCAGATCAGTGGCATGTTGGGAAGGAGGGGGACGGTTGCTGAGGCTGACCCACTCATCGACTGAAAACTACAGGAGTGGACCCCTCCCAGTCACGTGGTGGAGAGTTGTCACCCCAGGCACCTCAGGGGTGGGGGGCTCCTGAGGGCACCCTGGTGTTTAAATAGGAAGCCTAAGTCACTAAGAAAACACTGAATTATTTAGGAAAACAGGGTAGTGTAATTTATTAAAAAAATATTTATGTCTTGGGGTGCCTGGGTGGCTCAGTCGGTTAAGAATTCTACTCTTGGTTTCGGCTCAGGTCATGATCTCACGGTTCATGAGATTGAGCCCAGCGTCAGGCTCCTTGCTAACAGTGTGGGACCTACTTGGGATTCTCTCTCTCCCTCTCTCTCTCTGCCTGCCTGCTCCCCGCTCCCCCTGCTCACACTCGCTTTCTCGCAAAATAAATAACCTTAAAAAATATATGTTTATGTCTTAAATGGTTAAAAATGTGCACGGGCTGATGCCTTGGGTTGAATTAGCTGGAACAGGCTTGTGTGGAATGTCTCTTAACAAAGCTAGGAAAATGACTGCCAAGTTACTCTTGGGGCTCAGCTAATGGTCTGGTGAAAACTGAGGTCTCTCCCACAATGTCTACTCTCTGCACTAAAGCAGCCATTGCCTCCATTGGGTAACTGGCCTATAAAACCAGCAAGGGGATTGGCCTCTAGAAGGATACATCCTAGCAACCAGGTTTGCATGGGCCTAAACCAAAACAGCAAGTTTAGGAAGTTTATCTAGCATGGATTTTTGACCTTTTTTTTTTTTTTTTTAACTCTCCAAATCTTAACCTAGTCTTTAATACATTATTCCTAAGGAATGTTGAAGAACCACCATAAGGTATGTAAAGTACCTGATGTGGAGGTACAGCACAGGTCACTCTGCCTAAAGGTACTGAAGGCTAAATGCCAAGATTGGACACCTTAATTCTTGGACTAGTGCTGCATTTGTTGTGCACCTACTATGAGGCAGGTACCATGCTGAGGGCTTTCACTCATCCACTTTCTAAATCTTCCCCACCGCTCCTTGAGGCAGCTGTTATAGATGAGAAAATGGAGCTTCAAAGGCATTCACTAACTCATTCAAGCTCACCTAGCCAGGAGGTGTTGAGGTGCTAAAGCAGTTACCAAACTACCTTCTGTTCAGGTGTGTCGGGAGAACCACCCCCAGAACGGAATCGCTTTAAAAAAAATTTTTTTTAACATTTATTTATCATTGAGAGATGGAGAGACACAGAGCGTGAGCAGGGGAGTGGCAGAGAGAGGGGGAGACACAGGATCTCAAGTAGGCTCCAGGCTCTGGGCTGTCAGTATAGAGCCTGACACGGGGTTTGAACCCACAAACCACGAGATCATGACCCAAGCCGAAGTCGGTCACTTAACCAACTGAGCCACCCAGGTGCCCAGAGAATGGGATCGCTTTTAAACTTAAAGGTGAAGAAAACTGAGAAAAACCACCTCAAAACGGGGCAAGCACAATAAACATACTTGGTTCCATCACTTTGAAGGTTAGTACAAGAGAGCAAATGGCACTAAGTGGTCAGAGAGGTACTTAAAACTAGTACTTAACTAGGCAACTAGTTACTAATCCTAGAGGCCTGTGTTGAGCGTTGGGAGGGAGTAGATCTGGGAAGAGGGCTGGTTGGTCAGCTGGTGATGGAACAGGACCCGTGAATGACTGGAGGGACACTAATGGGAGGGGTATGTAAGGAATGGCGAGGGGGAGTTCCCAGAAGGTTCTGTCAGGCGTGGGCGGGTGGAAGGCTGGGATGCCGGCCAAAATGAGATAATGTTGAGTGTGAAGGTCATTCTGATGCTGGAGAGGTGAAGGTGGTGATATAATCACAAGAGAGCATGTTCTCAGCTTGGTTTGGGATGACGGAGGTGGGAAGAAGGTACGCGGGGGTGGAGGTCTCCAGCTGGCTTAGTGTGAGTTGGCATGTTTTCATCAGGATGATATTTTATAATAATGAGAAATTTGGAATGCCTATGGAATGTATGAGTTTTGCTGACAGTTTTGTTCGTTAATCCTGTGCATGTTGTCAATGTGCATGTTCTTGGTTCAGTCTCAGATCTGAGAGAGAAGTGGGATCACAGCCCAGATCATGCCACAATCCAGTTCCTGCCCCAGTGTAAAGGAAGTGACAAATTAGAGCTGAACTTTGAATCCTAAGAATCCCAGGAAGGTCCTGTGGGACCAGCTAGATGAAACCTCATGAGAGTGGAAGAGGGGTACTGCCATGCCAGTCAGACCAAGGATCAAGAAGCTATGCTCGATTAAGTGCGTCCAGAATAGATAAAGTCCCCCGGGGTGAGGAAGCTTCTAGAGAAGGAGAAATAACCACAGGGGTCAGGACTCCACTTTCAGAAGGGGTAGTACCCCTGGAAAGACTTTGTTGCATACACTGGGTGGGGCTAAGAGGCAGGGATCCCTTCCTGGGGCTCCCCAGCCCACCGTCAGTACTTAGCTTCCAGTAACCACTGCCAGTTAAAAGTAGGGCCTCCTGGGGGGACACCAGCCCTTACCCACTCCCACAAGCCCTCTCTCCTAGTGGGTTTGGTGACCATATACCCTGGGCGCCGACCCTTGCTCAACGGTTCCCAGAGTCCCACAGAGCTGGAGATTCACTGGGTCTGGGGGCGGCATACAGGTGTGGGAGGTAGAAGCCAGTGCAGGCTAGTGCTCTCGGCCTGGCCCTCCTTCTCACCATTTAAGCCATGCTTGCTAATGTGTTTGTAGAGCTGTAGGAAGTGGCAGCCAGGTTGGAAGTAGCCCCCATTGGGGTAGAAGTCATAGTGTGCTATGGGCTGTTTGATGCCCACGCTCAGGCCCATGTGCTCCCGGGTAAAGGTGTGAATGGCGTCCACAAAATTGGCATCATCTGGTGAAAGACGGTCACTGGGCGAAGATCCCTCAAACAGAGGGCCCGCGGCATCCAGCCCTAACAGGAAAGCAACGGTAAGGGTTAGGTGGAAGCAAGGGGACACAAGGAGAATGCCCTTTTTAGTTTTTTGATGTTATTATACATTCACGAGCTAGCAGGAAGAAGAAAATCCTAGGGGATAAGCTTTCTCTAGAAAATCTTCCTATAACCTTTCGCAGTAAAACCACAGTAATTCATGGTGCCGAAAATTAGACACAGGCTGTGCGTTATCTAATGGGGAGAGAGGTCTGCTGGAACTATCCAGTGGTAGAAATAAGGTTATGAGGGAATGCTTGATTTATTTAAGCGAATCAATTTTAAGTACCTCTCAAGCTACTTTCAAGAGCATCTGTTTGCATACAAAAAAAAGCCCGCTGTGCTTATTGTAAGTAGTTCTAACCTACCCAACAAAGAAGGAGTTTATTTGCCTGTATGTTGTCAACAATTTCCCCAAATGAGCTGGCTTTTCTCCTACACCAGTGTCATTTCCTTGGAATGTCCAGAACAGCCTTGGGACATCACTGTTCCCCGGTGAAAATGTCATGAGCAAATAGGACGGCTCAAAGCTCTGGTCAAGTGACAGATGTGTGTGCATGAGACTAAGCGCAGCTCCTGGCTGACTGTAGTTGGGGAGTATTTATGCACTCAGAGTTTTTCCTCTGTCTTTTTTCCTTCACCTTCACTGCAAGGCCCTTTGATGTCCCACATCAGCCCTAGCTTCCATCCCTGTTGGGGGTGAAGGAATTGATAGGGGGCGGTGAGAGCGCCTGTCTCCAGCTCTCACCCATGGTTACAAATGAAAGATGTCTTGGTGTGATTTTATTCTGTTCTTCATGGGTATGAGTATGAGATGACAGCAGTGATTAGCTGTCCTGCCGCCTCTGACATGAGTGAGCCTGGCTAATAATGCCTGATGTGGCCCATGACACCAGCCAGAGTGGAGAGGGTGCTGGGGCCTGGGGTCACCTCCCTGCGGTTCTGACTTAGCCTTCGAGGCCTGGTTGCTTGGCAATGGTTCTCATTGGCCTTCTGTGGAAGGTCTGGTCACCCCCAGCCTATGGAGGGTTAAATCACAGAGGTGGGGCCATGAACAGTGGCCTGTGAAGCAGGGCTCCCCAGCAAGATAAAAAATAAATAAATAAAATAAGGGTGAGGAAGTGAGTTCTCATAATGACAAATTTCTTTCTTTTAAATGTCTGCCATTATCTTTTAACTTCTTCTTTGGTGAAGTGATGGGAATCATAGATGTCAGCTGCCAAAAATGTTCTGACTTGATAAAGTTAAAGGCCACAACAACGCTAGTCATCTCAAATTTCCTTTGAATTGTTTTAGCCTGTGAAGTATTATTGCTTTGACCTGCTAGGTCTTGAAGGATGAGTAGGAGTTTGGTAGCTAGACCAGGGCTGGGTGGGTAAGTGGTAGTAAAAAGTTCCAGGCAAAAAGAAAAGGACAGGCAAAAGCCCAGAAGCATAGGAGGCAATGGCATGTTTGTGAAGTGGAGAAAGACCTAGTGTCATGGACGCCTGGGACTACGGGGAGGGAACAGCTGGAGGGGAGGTCGGAGAACTCTGGGGCCTTGTTTGGGCTTTCTGAGTTTCGTCCTGTGGGTATCTGGGGGCCTTGGGGACTTGGTTAGGGAAATATCTGGTGAGACGTGTTCTTCAAAAACAGAACTGTGGGGCAGCATGGGGGATGAGGTTGGTGTCTATGATGCCTGGGGGGAAAGACCTTCTCACACAACCCCAGTTCTTTCTGGGTATCTGGGGCCGTTCCCAAGTGAGTGTAGAGCTCCCTGCCTCAGTCCAAATAGGTCCCAGAGTAAGACCCGTATGTTTCACAAACGTGGCTGATGTTACTGCACATTTCAGCCTGTGATTTTTTAACTTGCTCATATTGGGCTTTTTAAACTACAGGTTGAAAAACTCTTTGCTGGTAGAACAGTGTATAGAAAGCCTACTTTTTAGGTCCTATTTGGCATGACTACGAGAGGCACCTGTTGGAGGAGAGGCACCAGAAGTTGAGGCTGTAATTTATTCTGAATTCTCGAGGAACAGCAGTCTGTGACAGTGGTCATGTTTGACGCCCTGTAACCAGTCTTCCTGTGAACACCGGCGCCGCGTGAAGGAAGCTGGGGACCTGGTAATTACGGGACTGCTGTAGAAGCGGGTCCTGCACACGACCACCCCCGCCTCTCCCCCCGCCCCCCTCTCCCCGCCCCCCGTGGTTGTTAGTTATCAGGCACGGTTACCTGTAATTCTCCCGATCTTGTGCTTTCCGCCGATGTAACTGCCAGCGAATCCTGCGACATGTGCACCCAGGCTGTACCCAATTAGGTGTACATTGCTTCGAGAAAATTGAACAGATTCCTGGAAGACAGAGGCAAGATGGTTACAGGGGAGAGCTGCTGGACGGTAACCTTGTGTGGGTCCAGCTTGTTCTTGGCTCCCACCCTGTTCTTTGCGCTGGGTGGCAAATGAGGTGCTTAATTCATCCTTCAGACCCAAACTGGTTTCTCACCTTTTTTTTTTTTTAAGTTTATTCATTTTGAGAGAGAGAGAGCGCACAAGCAGGTGACGGGGAGAGAGAAGGAGACACAGAATCCAAAACAAGCTCTGTGCCGTGAGCTCAGAGCCCCACATGGGGCCTGAACTCACGAACTGTGAGATCATGACCTGAGCTGACATCAGATGCTTAACCGACTGAGCCACCTCGGCGCCCCTGGTTTCTCACTTTTGCTGGCTCCCACCTTTCAGTCTCAGCTACCTGGGACCCTGCCTGGTGATGCTGCCCCTCTGCCTGCCTTTATTAGCACCTTAATGCCTTGCACGGTGATCCTGTTCATTTGCGTGGGGTTTGATGGTGTTACAGGTATGTTTAGATCCCTCAGCACATCCTAGGGAGTGAGCATAAAAGAAACAGTGGATGGGAGAGAGGAAGATAGTTCTGCAAAATAGGGGTTTAAGCAAGGCATCTGAGGGAAACCTGATGTCCCATCTCCACCCCTGCCCTCCCATTTCTACAGGGTTAGCAGAGCGGTCCTCCCGCCTGGGCTGCTTGGAGACCAGCTTAATTCACTGACACTTACGGGAAGGGAGAGGAAGGGAGGGAAGGGGAGGTCGGGGCAGGGCTCACCTCCAGCCACCGGATGAGAGCGGCCACCTCGAGGCCCACGAGGCGGGTGTTGTGGACAGCCATGGTGTAGTGGTGGTAGGCCAGGGTGAGCCAGTCCGCCAGCCCCACGTTCACTGGCTGGGCCAGCCCAGACTTCAGTGCAGCAACCATCTGCCAGATCCAGTCTTCCAGAAAGCCATCCACCTGCACGTGGGCCCACAGAGTAGTCAGTGTAACCGGGAGGGGCCCACAGAGTAGTCAGTGTAACCGGGAGAGGCCAGAGGGGCCTCTTCTTTCTCTCGCTTCACTTTTTAAATTCTCCAGGTCTTGGCTAACTAATGCTGGATCCTTCTTTCCAGAAAACAAGGCTTCGGGGTGGGGGGAGGGAGGGGTCTCTCGACCTTGGCACTACTGACATTTTGGGCCAGATCCTTCTTCTTGTGGGGGCTGTCCTGTGCGTTGTAGCATATCCAGCAGCATCTCTGGTCTCTGCCACATAGGTGCCAGCAGTACCCTTCCCGCCAAGCTGTGAAAACCAACAATGTCTCCAGGCTTTGCCAAGTGTCCCCTGGGGGCTACCCCTGGCCTCCAACTGAGAGCTGTTCTCTTAATGTGTCCCTATTTTAAGAGTTGCTGAGCCTTAAAATCATGGAAAAGTCTGTGTAACCAGGTGCTAAAGCTGACCTATCCTTTGAGCATCAGCTCTGGTACCTTCGGCTCCAGGAGGGAAGCCTGCTGGGCCATGGCCACAGCCACGGCTCTGAATCCCAGCTCCTTTGCTCTCCTCTGGCCCACTCATTTGCTCGCTTTCGAGGGAATAAAGCACCATGGGCTGGAGCATGGCAGGAGCTCAATACCCGTTTATGGAGAAACTTTCTGTGTATGCGCCTTGTTTGAGAACCAGCCTGCAGGGTACTCCTGACAGGCTCACAGAACAAAGACATTTGTGTTGCGCCTGCAAGGACAAATAGGAGTTCACTTACAAGAATAAGGGTGGGCTGGTGAGTGTGGGGCACGGCTGTCTAGGGTGGTCCAGGCAGAAGGAAGAGCACACAGAGTTGGGAAAGGGCCCCGCGGTGTGTTTAGGGAAAGAGTCTGGTGTGGCTCAAGACTAGACAGTGGGAGGCGAGGCTGCAGAACAATACTGATGACGCAGCAGGTCATTCCTAGGTCAGGTGGGTCCACTTACTCATGCTCACCCAGTGCTTTTCGTGTGCGTAGGGCACCTTGGGTTCAAATCCAGACTCTGTCAGTTACTAGCTGCGTGACCTTAGGCAAGTTAGTTAACTTTTCCATGCCTCAGTTTCCCCATCTGGAAATGGGGAAAATAATAGCGCTTTTTCCAGGATTGTCGTGAAGATGAAATCAGTTAATAGATGGAAAGCACTTAGAACGCCGCCTGGAATGTAGTAAGCACTCAGGAGATGTTAGTTACGCAGAGTTATTTAGTTATGCAGTTATGTTAATAGTTATTTACATACCGATGCAGCTGTTGTTGTTGTTATTACTAGTAGTAATAGATATATTCCCATCTAGATTTTAAGAATGAAGAGTGCATTCTGGTAAAAGACCCTGGTAAGAAAACCCTGCTATCTTCATGTAGCATTTTGTAAACAAGATACTTATTTAGTCATTAATTCAGTTAACAAATATTTTTGGAGCACCTTACATATAATGGATACTGTTCCGAAGGAGAAGAGGGAGAATACTGTAGGCAGAAAGCATAGCCTGAGCCAAGGCCAAGAGGAGAGAAATCACAGGAGAGTGGAAGGAGCTCCAAGCAGTTGAGTGTTGCTGGAGTCTAAGTGGGGCGCAGGGAAGGTGAGGGGGGCAGGAAGGGTGATGGGGGCAGGAGGAGTGAGGAGGGCAGGAAGAGTGAGGGGAGCAGAGAGGGTGAGGGTGGCAGGGAAAGTGAGGGGGGCAGAGAGGGTGATGGGGGCAGGGAGGGTGAGGGGCGCAGGAGGAGTGAGGAGGGCAGGAAGAGTGAGGGGGGAAGGGAAGGTGAGGGGGGCTGGGAGGGTGATGGGGGCAGGGGAAGTGAAGGGGGCAGGGAGGGTGAGGGGGGCAGGGAAGGTGAGGGGGGCAGGGAGGGTGAGGGGGGCAGGGAAGGTGAGGGGGGCAGGGAGGGTGAGGGGGGCAGGGAGTGTGTAGTGGGCAGGGTCAGAGGGAGAGCACCTGGAAGAAGCCCCAGCTGTGCTGCGTGCAGCTTTTGTGACTTGGTGGCTCTCAGCTCCAGCTTCTCCTCCACCCCTTCGCACATCTCTCCTCTGGATGCATTCCTTCCTTCCCACTTTCTCTCTGTTTTCTTGCAAGGAAAGTCTGTTTGGCTAAAGCAGCTGAAGAAATAGGATACTCTTCTCTACAGTGACTTGCCTCCTTCTAATCCATATCTTCCCGCAGGGTTCCCATTGGAGAGAGTCTGCTCTTTGGTTCCCTTTTTTTTTTTTCTTCTTTTTTTTTTTTCAACGTTTTTTTTTTTTTTTTTTTTTTTTTGGGAACAGAGAGAGACAGCATGAACGGGGGAGGGGCAGAGAGAGAGGGAGACACAGAATCGGAAACAGGCTCCAGGCTCCGAGCCATCAGCCCAGAGCCTGACGCGGGGCTCGAACTCACGGACCGCGAGATAGTGACCTGGCTGAAGTCGGACGCTTAACCGACTGCGCCACCCAGGCGCCCCTCTTTGGTTCCCTTTAAAAACATGTTTCATCTTAGCATTCTGCCCTCTGTTTTTCTTAAAGAAGCATGGATTGAGCTCCTACCCCAGCTGGAGAAAGCCACAGCTAGGAGTTTGCAGTGTGAAGCCTGCTGCAGAATCGGGGGGACCATTCAAACCCCTCTGACAAAGGCCCAGTGAACTGGGAGTCTTTGAGAGTGTGAACTTGGAGTGTGAGTGTTCTGGGTGAATTTGTGTCCACTGTTGGCTGTGTGACTATGGTAGCTGCTTTACCTCTCTGAGTGCATTTTCCTGATGTGAGAGATACTAACCCACCTAGTAGGGAGGTGTGGGGATTAAATGGGTTGATGTATAATGTAAAGAGTCTAACTTACGGTAAGGCTTCAATCTATGTTAGGTCTCTTCTTTAGCAGCAGGAAAACCCATCACCACCCTCACTGTGGACCCTGGGGTGTTAGGAACCTCCACTTCCTTAGGGTGGGAGCTCTTTGAATCCTATGGGGAAGCTGCTAGCAGGCTATAGTCACCACTCCTTTCCCCTGTAGCAATGGCAGCACCCCACCTCGTGGCTATACCCATGTGGCATCACCACGTGGTCTACCACGTGAGACCAGGAACAGGGTCTGTTTTGTTCATGGGGGCTGTGAGCCTGCACATAGCAGGCTCTCCTTGAATACATGTGGAAAGAGTGGCTGGTGGGTTGACGGGCTCCTTTTGTTCTCTATGGTAGGAGAGATGAGGGTTTCAAGAGTATTTTTTTTTCTTTTCCTTTCTTTCTTTCTTTCTTTCTTTCTTTCTTTCTTTCTTTCTTCTTTCCTTCCTTTCTCTTTCTTTCTTTCTTCCTTCCTTTCTCTTTCTTTCTTTCTTTCTTTCTTTCTTTCTTTCTCTCTTTCTTCCTTCCTTCCTTCCTTCTTTCCTTTCTCGTCCTTCCTTCCTTCCTTCCTTCCTTCCCTCCTTCCTTCCTTCCTTTCTCTTCTTTCTTCCTTCCTTCCTTCCTTCCTTCCTTCCTTCCTTCCTTCCTTCCTTCTTTCCTTTCTCTTCCTTCCTCTTTCTTTCTTCCTTTCTCTTCCTTCCTTCTTCTTTCTTTCTTTCTTTCTTTCTTTCTTTCTTTCTTTTCTTTTCTTTTCTTTTTTTTCTATTTCATGCTGAGTGAGGAGCCCAATGCAGGGCTCACGACTGTGAGATCATGACCTGAGCCAGGGTTAGACACTTAACTGACTGAGCCACCCAGGAGTCCCAAGAGTATTTTTCAACTAGAAGTCAGGGAAAGATTTCCAAGTCATGAAATAGACCCCCCAAATCTCTGGAGGTTTCAAGCTGTCAACTGAGCTTCAAATCGTGAGTTGTTGGGGAGCCAGGGAGGTACAATTTTGTCTGGGAGACAAGTCCTTGCTTAGTTTCAGTTCAGTCATTGCCTACAATATTCTTTCTCCCCCTTGTCCAGGATTTTCAGCATCCAAGAAGGGCTACATTTTCCTTAAGAGGCTGCATGTCTCAGTCACATTTCTACTTAGCTATGGCCAATGATTGTAACTGGAAGCATTTCACAGATGCTTCTGGGTAGCTAACCAAAAAAGTACCACTCTTTTATAGCAAAAGCCATTGGATTGTATACTTTAAATGGATGAGTTACATGGTATGTGAATTATATCTCAATAAAGCTGTTTAAAAAAAACCCCTACTCCTTGACTCCTTTGTGTACACCCTTTACTAATTGTGCTTCCTGGAATAAAGATGTGACGACTGGTGCTCTGGCTGCCATCTTGGATTATAAGGACAAATGCTACAGTCTAAGGGTGGCAGACTACTAAGCTGGAAATGAGCTAGGTCCCTGAGGACTTGGACTGCATACCTCCAGACTGTTGTGTGAAATAGGAACAAACTTCTGGTTTATTTGAACTATTGCCAATTGAGTTTCCGTTACTTGCACCTGTATTTAAACCTTACAGTTGCAACATTTCACTGGGAGACTATGTCTTCTGTGGCTTCCTACCTCCTCTTGTGAAACATGCAGATTCACTTGCATGGACTGCAATCACTTATGGGCCTTCATGTGCTGTGTGATTCTTTGAGCCGTATTTTATTATCTGAAATGTGGAGATAATTCTATTTTCCCTATCCTGCTCATTCATGGCATTGAGATAATCAATGAGATGCTGTGTGGGGAAGCACTTGGAAAATTAGAATGTGCTTTACATTTTATATTATGCATGAAGTTTTTATCACTGGTTTCCTATCTTTTTATTAAAATTGGACACATGAGGGAGAAAAAAACAGCAAATGTAAAAGCAGAGAGAAAAAAGGCATGTCAGCATTTCCTACCGACCACCCGTGGATTATCATCACCAGAGGCAGAGAGGAGTTGAAGCCACACTGCTGTAACGTGTCTGGGTGATTGAGCCGAATCTGACAGCCCTTATCCATTTCTTCTTGAAAAAGCAGGAATCTGATCTCTGTCTCCTGCGATGCTTTCTTTGTTTCAGCAGCTCTCGGTCTTCTTCCAAATGGCCCTGGAATATAAGATTGGAGACAGTATTTACCCTGGCATCTGTTCTGCTTCTGCCAGCTCTGGGACAGCCCAGAAGTTTCTAAAAGCACCAGCCAGCGGGGTTGCTGTGAGGTGCTAGAGGTAGGCACGAACTGCAGCTTCAGGGAACCCAAAAGAGCGTGTCCAGCAGAATGGCCATTTCTCTCCTGGGAGATGATGAAGGCTGACCGAGGAGAATCGAACACAGAGGTGGAGGGACCAGATCCTCCGTCCTGCCATCCTGGGGACTATGGGATCAGCCAGTCAGACAGTGGAGTAACTCAGAGACGCTAGGGATATGGAAGAGGCAGTTGTGGAAGATGAGTATTTCACCCCAAATCACACTGCCGGTAAGTGGTGGAGTCAGGATTTGAACCCACACCCTCTGATTCCAATTGCCTACATCCCTATGCTGCAGAAACCATGAATAGAGCACCTTTGTTAGATGACACTATGTATTTGCTCGTGTAGCTCAGCCTGTTGTCATTTGTAGTCAAATTATACTATGCAGACTTGCACAGACCAGGTAGGGTTGGGGCAGAGAGGATCTCAAAGGAGTGGCTGATTCTGCTTGATGGAAGGAGTAACATTCAGAGAAGACTTTTCAGGGAAAGTGATGCTGATCCTGCCTGGAAGGATGGACAAGGGCTTTTGGGGGGGGGGTGGGTGCATCGGTGGCGGGAGAGAGCAGGGCTTTCTGAGCTGGGGGAACAGAAGAGTTAGGGCTCAGAGGGTGGTACCTTGTGGGCACGAGGAAGAGGAAGACAAGGCTGGGCAGTTGGAATGTCCTGGGCCCTGGGATGCTGGGGAGTCTGGACTTGATGCCCTAGATGATAAGGCTGCTGCTAAGGAGTTTTTCAGTAGAAAAGGATAAATGTGTATCCATTTGGAATCTTTCAAAGACAGTGGAAGAATGAGATAGGCAGCGAAAGATTGTTTTCAAGATTTTACCTTCTGTTGTTTTTTCAAAATGCCTTCTAGTCTCTCTTTTAGGGGAGCCTAACCTTGATCTTGAGCCATTTTGGAGTTGTAGTGAGCAGTCACACAACTCTGTCAGGCAGCCCAACAGCTGTCAAGGCCGTGGTGTTGGCCAAAGACTGACGCCTCTGCTCAGGGGCTGGGAGAAGCCCGGGGAGGTGTTAGTTTCTCAGGTTGTGACAACAAGATGGGTGACATCTTTTCTGCCATGATTAAGGATCAGGCTGGGAGCTGGGGAAGGTTGCCCTCATCCTCCCTTCCAGCTCAGGGTGGGCTCTCCAGGACTGAGGGGCAGCCATAAGACCACACCAGCATTTTTGGTCAGTGAATTCAATTGAGTCCAATTACTAAGGATCCCGACCATTCATTCTGAGCATAAAGTCATTCAGGCTTCTCAGACATTAAGTCTTGGGCTTTTGGTTTCAGGGGACAGCAGGATAGAGAGATGATGAACCTAACAAAGTGCAAGGGGAGGTATTAATGAAACCAATTTTCCTACCCAAAGGTTATTAATTTGAAAGGTTATTAATTTCCTGCAAAGGGCAATGATTTTTCACTATGATGACAGAGTGAAATGCATCATATTTTATTAAAGGGAGATGTGAGTGAGACTGCAGTACTGCTCGGTGATAATTAAGAAAATGTCTGCCACCCGTTTGGCTTTCCCAAGCTTGGAGGCTGCTTGAACTTGTCCTCATCCTTGCCAGGGGGGTTCCCAGCTCATGCTCCCCATTTCACTGGCTGCACCGCCCTCCCGGTCTTCTAAGTAGAAGCTGAAGTGTCACCTTGATCCCCTACACCAGCCTTCCAGTCAATCTGAAGCTTTGGGTTCCCAAATATGCCTAGAATCCAGTTCTCTAGCTAAGGAGCACACTGTTTCTTGCTTGGTTGATTGCAACAGCCTCCCAACACCTCTCTCTCTCTCTCTCTCTCTGTTTGATCATGACATCATCTCTCACACTGCTTCTCAAAGAATCTTCCTAGAACAGGAATGACTATCATATCCATTAGTGACTTTGCGCTTCATAGTATTGTAGCCAAGGCCACCACCCAGTGATAATCCCTCGCTCCCCAGCTCCTCCCCTCCTGCTCCCCACTGCCAGTGGTTCCCTGCACCTCTGTACTCTCACAAACTCCCCCCTCCCCCATCTCTGCTGCTCCATGGTAAGCCCCGGACCATCCATTAAAATGGAACTCAGCCATCATACCCTCCAGGAAGCCTTCTCATCTAGTCAGAGATCATTACTTCCTCTTGCCGCCAGCACTGTATTGCATCTTTGATTCTAATGTGCTTGTCATGGGACCTGGTAATTTATTTGTTTAGGTGTGTGCTGTTTCCTCCACCAGGCTGTGAGCTCCCGGAGGGCAGTGCTGGTAGGTGCTCAATAAATGCTTACTGAATGATGCGGTATTCCATGCATCCAGGTCTCAGGTCAAAGGCTAAAGTTTGATTTGTCCGCCATGTATGCACTGGTACTAAATGTAACCAATTTTCTTGTACTTAGTGATGGAATAGTTATATCTTCCTTTGTTTCAGGATAGCTGACTCAAATGCTAAGAAAACTATAAATGAAAATAAAACGGGGATAGAAATAGTACCTATCTCATGAAGTTGTTACAAAGATTAAATAAGATATTTGTAAAGAGCTCAGAACAATGCCTGGCACATAATTAGCACCTATGTGAGGCTGTGTTGTTAAAATAAATACCAACTGGAGCATCCAGCATCCTGCATTTTTGATCTGTGAGATCCTTTCTTTCTGTGAAAACTTAGCCCAGTTGCCCTCTCAGGACCAATTCTGTCTTACGTGCATTTACTCTGGATTTGGCTGGAGAATAAGCTTGGCCGGGTGTCTAGGGCCTCAAGGCTCTTTGGGAGAGTCCTATGGAGAAACAGCTGTCAGAAGGAGAAGCCCTCAAACAACTGAACTGAACTGGCTTCTCCCTTTTCTTCCTGGCTTGGCTTTCTTTTGGCACGCATAGGAGTGAGGAAGTTATGTTGTATGTATGTGTATATTCAATCATTTATTTCCTCAACAAAAACTTATTAGCATATTTTATTATATTATGCCTTGGGCCCTGGCTAGGTACTCTTTGAAGGCACACAGGGCACCGCCTCTGTTTTTCAGGAGTCCCCAGTCTGGTGGGAGAGGCAAGTGTGAGAACCACTCATTGCATGTGGTTGCTGTAGGTGCTGCAGGGGAGGGGTGCCCTGAATAGGGGCTAGAGAAGATGTCCAGAGAAGATGAGGCATCATTTGAGTCTAGAAGGATGAAAGATGCTTTAGGAGCTCACATCTAGGACAAACTGCTGAAGAAAGTGAGACTCTGGTATCTAAAAAAAAAAAAAAAAAAAAAGATTTCGTGGAGGACATGAGTGTTGAAGGGCTGTTATGGAGAAGAGAGCCTAGAATTCTTTTATGCAACTCTAGGAGATAGAAATGGCATCAGTGAGTGGGTGTGACATGGCAGAAAATTTTAGACTTTAAGTAGTTTACAAAAATTTATAGTTGAAGAAATTGGGACAACGAGAAAATAAGGGCAGTAAAACAACAAAGACAGAAATGCTAATAGATTAGTACTCTAAAAGGCACACTGTGTGATCATGTAATGTTGCTGAAGATAGGCCACAGATTTTATTATGAGCTTCTTATTGGCCAAATTGGAGAGGGAAACAAGAGCAATTATAGGATTCATGGCGTCCAGTGGCTCACACATTTCTGGTCCTTGAGCCTGAGATGGTTTCCTTCTATGTTATTGTGAAAGGAGTCCACCGGGTGAGGCAGTGGCCACTGTCTTGAACACCATTCCTGCAAAATATGCAGTAGTAAGTTTTACGTGGTTGACTCTGAGAGTCATAGTGCCAAACAGCATTTGAGTCACAGCGAATCTCTGTGAGGCTCTTCGCTATATTGCAGCAGTTGTCTCTGGGACCGAGGGAAGCAGGGGCCACTTCAGGTAACATTTTGGGTAGCAGGAAGGGGTAGAGCTCCATAGCTTGAGTGTCTGAGTTTCCATGGGGGCAGAGTCTGATTGTCCCCTTCACAGAACACAGAGAATGCTGGTGCATTCTGGGCCGAGCCATGGCGTCAAGGATGCACTGCTATCACCCATACCCACATGTATACCAAAATGTTTCCCAGGCTCTAGCCACTCGTTGTAGCCAGCTCTTGACTGGGCACCTCTCCCAGTGGATCCTTTCGGTACTGCAAACCCAGTGTAGCCAAACTGAATTTATTTTCTTTCCTCTCAATCCATTTTTCTTCCTTTCTCTCTACATTTCCTACTATGATTCAAAACACCATTATTTGTCCATGCTATTGCTCAAGCTAGAAAACGGAGAGCTGTTCTAGAATGCTCTTGGGTCACCCAATACTGAGGACCCATCCTCAGGATTATCTTCTCTGTCCCTTGCCACTGGCCTAGTCTAGAGCTTCATGCAATTTTTTTTTTAATTGTGAAATTGTAATAGAGTCTTAACTTTTATTTGTAGAATTAATACAAACTCATTGTATATGCATAAATAATTTGAAAAATGCTGAAATGAGTAAAGAATCTCACTACTGAGAGAAAAACACAAGTAATGTTTGGAGTATTTCCTTCTAATCTTGTGGAGATATTCGTTCCATAGATATTTATTTGGAGTATCTAAAATCGAAATCATACGACGCAAATGGTTTCATATCCTTCTTCACCTGTCTTAATAATTTTCCTATAGCATTACAAATTCTTCAAAAACATGCTTTTGAGGAGTGCCTGGGTTATTCAGTCAGTTAAGCATCCGACTTTGGCTCAGGTCATGATCTCACAGTTTGTGAGTTCAAGCTCCTCATTGGGTTCTGTGCTGACGGCTCAGAGCCTAGAACCAGCTTTGGATTCTGTGTCTCCCTCTCTCTCTCTGCCCCTCCCCTGCTCATGCTCTGTCTCTCAAAAATAAATAAACATTAAAAGAAGAAAAAAACATGCTTTTGAAAAGTGGCATAGTTTGTGTACTTATTCCATTACTGTTGGACATTTAGGTTGTTTCGGTATTTTTTTTTTTATTACAAACAATGCTCTGATGACCATCTTTATACATAAATCTTTGTCTAGAAAATCTATGACTATTTTCTTAGTCTAGACTTTTGAAAGTAGAATCATTAGCTCCTTAGGTGTGATCTTGTTCATATATCTTTATATATGCATATATATTCAGACTGACTTTCTGCACTTTTTAAGCCACTATTTATTGAGTGTTTCCTCTGTGCCAGGCACTTTTCTAACAATCTTCTTTGCATTAACTCATGTAAACCTCACAGCAACTCTGTGAGCAAGTTGTGAGAACACACCATGATTCTGTTATGAGTGAGGAAATATGTTCCAATTGTATTTGATAGGAGTATCTCCTTCCCTGGGTGCGTCTTCTATAATTGTTATTTTCTCCTGTCTTTAGAAGAGATAAAGACACACCAGTGATAAGAACCTGGGGATGAGGCTATGGTTTTGAGAGACTATTAAAGGTAAACGGTGGAACCCTTTGAGGGAGTCAGCCCCTGTCACCTGGAAAGTGGATTGACGGACTAAGGAGCCTTGGGGTTGCCCTCTGCATGACAGCAAGTTCCTGGGGCAGCAGAACTTCCTCAAAATCAGTCAGAAGCAGAAGCTGGGTGCAGGCCATTGCATTTTCTAATATTAGATTCCTTGCAGCAAATGATTTCTCCATTCCTAAGTCAGTCCCCAGGTTTGAGGTTCCTAATGTTTCGTATAAGAACAAATTATTTCATTTTCTTTTGGGTAAGGACGTCATTAGGTGGTGACTGCAGGCAAATGAGCTGGCAGAGGAGAGAGCCACGGATTCTGCAGTAGAAGGCCTTGGTAGTAATCATTCTGTTTTCTGCCCGTGATCCTGGGCTGGGTGCTTCTGCTCAGTTCCAGGTTTGTTGAGGACCTCGTGTGACTAGTGCTGAGGACACAAGTGCATAATACAGAGGCCACAGGTATTAATATGCCTTTCACAGAGTTGTTTGTGAAATGTCTTCATGTTCATTTTTTAAATTGCTAAACTGTGTGTGTGTGTCATTTAATAAACTTTGTGACTTTGTTATTACACATTGCTGAAAATATTCTTAGACCTGGGACTAATGAGAGGGGTCCTCCGGAAGACCCCTCTGGAAACTTGTCCGACCGTGTCTTCTGTTGAGGATGGATGGAACCTACGAGAAAATTGTAGTCATAGCTCTTCCTGACTGCTGTGGTCATGCCTGTGATGTGTACATACACAACACTGACTTCAGAATTTCTAGCATGATGGTAGGATGGAAAAACTTGAATGAGAATTTAGTCATAGCTGGGTCTTTAGAGATTCAGCTCTTAGCTGTTGCTGATCTTTGGTGATAAGCAGATTGGGCCCATGGCTGTGATTAGGAATGCTTCTCTGACTCCCACCATCTTGAATTTTTCCCGTCGCCATTTTGCTGTGAAATAAGATGATGACATAAGGGATGGAAGGAAAGCTATTTTCACAAGTCTGATTTATTCTGTTTTCTTTGTCTACTTTGGCCTGATTTTGCTAGCCATCCTATAGCCTGAGACTACAATTCATTTCTACTTGGAGATTCCAGGGAAGAAAGTAACTCTAGGCTGAGTTTTCTTGCTGAAGATATTTTTTTTTCTTCCAGACTTTCTTCTTAAGTTGTACTCCTCTGCAACTCTGGCGAGAATCAGAACGAGTTTTTGTCTTTCAAAAAATCTGATTATGAAAGAGTATGCCATTCAGAAAAGTTTCCCATTTGTACTGGAATCCTCTGGAGGTAATGGTGCTTAATTCCTTAAAGTGGTTCCAAGGTCATGGTCACATTCTGCCCTGAACAGTTCAAGGTAGGGTGACCACCTGTCCTGTCAAACTAGAATGAGTTGGTCGTTCCAGTTCAAGGGCAACCGAGTGAATAAGTGGAAAGAGAAATGATAATAAAAATTGCCATCCTTGTTGATGATTATTCTGAGTTTTTAATTCAACATCCAGTGTGTGACGTACCTTCCTGCCTGGTCTTTCCTCCTGTGGTCCCCTGGCCTGACATGCTCAGCTGTTGTGTCCTATTTGACTAGTTAATATCATTCTTTCTCAAAGTCAAAATGCAATCTTCATTTCCTCAGGGAAAATCTCTCTGAGTTTCCTGACTTGGTCACATCTTCCTATTATTTGTCCTTTTAGGTAATTTCACAGTTATAATTTTCTAATTGAGCAGTCATTAGATAAATATCTATCTCCTATATTTGATGATAAGCTCCATGAAAGAAGAACCTAGGTCTGGTTTTGCTCATATTAAAACTTTATCCAGTAGACCAAGGGGCTGTGGAGTGTCGTGGCCAAGCATCCAGACTAGGAGCCACGTGGTTTGGGTTCAAGGTCCACTTCTGACATTTACTGCTTGTGTGACCTTGGTCAAATTTCTTAACCTCGCCATGCCTGAATTTTTTCATTGTATCATCTTTAAGATGGAGGTAATAATAGTACCTATATTAGAGAATTATTTGTTGAATTAGTATTAATACATTCTGTAATAGTGCCAGACATGTAGCATGTGCTATGTAAATGTTCACTATTATGAGTTTGCCATAAAAAAATGTTGAAGGAATGAAAATCATCTTGAAATGGATCACCGACCTAAATTTAGAAGCAAAACCCATAAAAATTCTAGAAGAAAACAGGAGAAAATCTTGATGACATTGAGGAAAGCAAAGTTTTTTTTGTTTTGTTTTTTGGACACCAAAACACAAATCATGAAAGAAAAATTTGATAAATTAAATACATCTGATCTTAGAAAGATTCCACTGAGCAAATGAAAAGCCAAGCCAGACTGGGAGAAAATATTCAAGATACATATATCTGACAATGGACTTTTATCCAGAATATGTAAAAAACACTTACAGTTCAAGCATAAAAAGACAAACAACCATTTATAAAATGGGCAAGAGGTTTAAGCGGCTACATCTTATAAAAAGATACACACATAGCATAGAAGCACACGAAAAGATGCTCAACATCATTATTCATGAGAGAAATGCAAATTTAAACCTCAACGAGGTACCACTTCTCCTCCTCTAAGATGGCTAAGATGAAAAAAGATGGACAGCATCAATTGTAGGTGAGGATGTGGAACAGCTAGAATTTTTCACGCATTGCTGGTGGGATTGCAAAACACTGCAGCCACTTTGGAAAATTGTTTGACAATTTCTTATAAAGGTAAATGTACCATAAGCTCATCAAGTCCAAGCCTCGGAGCTTACCCAAGAGAAATTCAAACATATGTCCACACAAAGATGCAAGAGTTTACAGCAGCTTTATTCACAGTAGCCCCCAACTATTAGCAACCCAAATCCCCATCAACTGGTAAATGAGTAAATATATACAGGAATCTACCACAATGGAATACCACTCAGCAATAAAAGGGAACAGATTTCTGATCCATGCAAGCACGTAGCATGGATGAACCTAAAATGCATTACACTAAGTGAAAGAGGCCGAACTTGAAAGGTTGCATACTGTGTGATTCCATTTATATCACATTCTGGAGAAGGCAAAGCTAGCCCTAGAGAGCTGACCAGCGGTTTCCAGGGGCCAGGGACAGAAAAGGCAAAAGGGAATCTTTTGGAGGGATTGAAACGTTCTGTATTTTATGATGATAATGGTCCCTTAAATATACGTTTAAAAAAAAATGTTGGAAAAATAAACTATAGCCTGCAATACTGTGGTTTCTCCACATTACTTAGGGTTCAGGCCGGGGCACTATAGGCTGAGCAGTAGGTTTTCTGTGTCAGTTACTTGTGCAGGACTGGGCTGGCCTGAGAAGGCAGGATATTTCTGAGTCCTCTGGGAGTTGGTGTCAATCTGCAGAGAGTGCTCCAGCCCTGACTTTGAACCAAATGATAGGATCAGGCTGGGACATGTCTAGCCCTCCAAGACTTGAGGAAGATTTGGCTTATCTAGAAGGCCCTTCCAAGTTCCTTTGGGCTAGGGATGACCAGGAGTGCCTGGGGAGACCATTCTTGGGAAACCAAATCATCTGGCCAGAGAAGGTTAGGGATGAAAGGGACTTGGAGACCATGCAGTGTCATGGCACCCAGCCTGGTTTCTGACTTTTAATTCTCTTTTAATTCTCTTTCTGTGCATGTCAAATAGCCTACATTTATTGAAGAGTAATTCATTTTCCTGTTCTTTTTAATAAGGGTATAGACAACACCATCAATTTACTCTTCTAGTCCTCTAGAGAGAATCAGTAGCTAGAATTCCAGCAAAAAGCAAAGAAACTCAACATTTAGTTGACTTGTGTTATACAATCTCTTTACAACTTGTTTGAAATAGCTCAGTGATGCTCTTTGCTGACCCCCAACCATTGCTCCCTAGGGACCAGTGACCAGAATGGCCTAGTCCAACTTCCTAATTTTGTAGTTGAAACTAGGACCCAGAGAGGCCAACAGACATGCCCCAAACTGTGAATCTGGTTAACAGCAGAATCAAAAGAACTCAGCTCTCCCAGCATTCCCAGCATCTTTCTACTGGGCTGGGGTTGAGAAGTCCCAACCCACAAACTGGACAGGCTTTTGGGACTCTGTTCCTGTCACTACTGTAAAGCTCAGAGGGCTCACATACCATGCCTCACAAAGGCTCATCTCACTAAGGGAGGCCCCTAGATGTCAATGAGAAAGTGTGTCTTAAGTTAAGAAGAGAGTTGCTAGGGCCTTGTATTGCCTGTGGGAAATGCCCCCAAATGATTGAGGTGACCCACGACCTCCTCGAACACCCGCCAGAACTGTTGTCTGCCAGCCTCAGCCTCAGACTCCATGTCTTTTCCTCCCATCACAGTGGATAACACTAGAATTCTTACACAGCCAAGAGACTGTGATGTAGGTGTGTGACCAGCGTCTGGCTGAGGTAAGCTGGCTAGGAGCTGGACAAGTCAAAGAGCAAGTCCTTCAACAGCTCTTGGAATGGTGGATCTTGGTTTAAAATCAGTTTTCTGAGTGCTGTTTTAATAGACAGATGAACTGAATGACGTTCTAATTTCAAAATTTGATTTGGCTGTATAATGACTATCTAACCCTTTATATATATATAATATTTATTGTCAAGTTAGCTAACATACAGTGTATACAGTGCGCTCTTGGTTTTGGGGGTAGATTCCCGTGATTACGATTAACTCTTGACTTTGAGCTTCATGTCCTCTTATCCCTGTCTGTCTTGACATGACCTACACAATTGCCAAGGAGGCTTACAAGGAACAGAAGGACAGGTCAAGGCAGACGAACTTAACTCTAATTATGGGGTTTAGGGCATGATCAGATGGTATCACAGTCAAGGGCTGTAGGAGCACTTGAGTCTTTTCCCAGCTCAGAGCCACCCACCTCACTGACATAAGCATCCTGGGAGCATTGGTGGGTGGGAATCCTGTATCTCCATTGGAGACTCAGGTGGTCTCTTCAAGTCTGGTTCTGCTTCTGTGCACTACTGATGGGCATACAAGTGGTCAACTTTTGTTTTTACTCTATGGCAGACACTCTGCTAAGCCTTTATTTTACTTTATACCTGCTGAGATCTCCAATGCCTCATCTACTCTCTTATTCTTAGCTCCAGAGAAAGGGCAGACCCAGGATGGCTTTTCCAAACAGACCTTGGGACAGTGGCTTGAATGGGAAAAGACAACACAAATCCTTCTCATCTAATTTAGCTTCCTAGTGGCACAGCTTTGGTGCTGATATTGAGGTGGGGGTACTCTGTTCACTCATTCATTCATTCATTCATTCCTCTTTCTATCACTTCCCGAGTGCCTGTTCTGTGCCAGGCATTTTCCCACAAATGAAAGTAGCTTTCAGCTAAATTTTTTCTGGAGCAAGTATCAGGTTTTCTTCCCTATTCTTTTAAAAAATATATTTGTTGCACAAAAGCAGAGTAATAGCAGAAAACAAAATTCAAAAAATATATACTCACATTCTTATCATCTTAATGGATTGACTTTTTATTTTCCTGTGTTTCTATTCTGTATCCAGAAGCAAATATATTTTTCATGTAACTGCACAAATATAATTGCTTTTTGCTCTTTTCATTTCCCATTATATAATAAACATCTCTCCATATTCCAACAGTGCTCATACTCATCATTTTTAAAGGCTGAGTAATATTCCACTGAGGGGATGTTTCATAATTTATGTATCCATTACCCTATCTGGGACAAGCAGTATGTTTCCAATTTTTTACCTTTATAAGCAGGGTTGCAATGAACTTGATGCAGAAAGCTTTTCCTTTCAGAGAATTATTTCTACTACAAGGAACTACCTGGCGTGGGATCACTTGGTTAAATGGTGAGATCATTTTGCTGACATGGGAGCTGAAGCAATTTTACAAGTAAGTTCCCCACAGGGTGTCAGCTACAATTATTACCAAGCCAGAGAACTGCATAAGACCTTGAATGTTCTCATTAAAGGTGATGATGGGGGCTGGGGAGTGGGTGTAATTGGTGAGGCAGGGTAAAAGCCTGTTTATGTGGCTATCATTTACTTTTTGCTAGTAACTCAGAACACCTTATTTTATCAAATCCTCATAACACCCCTACGAGTAAGTGCTATTCCAAACGGAAACAAGGTCTCAGAGAGGATAAGGATCTTGGCCAAGGTCACACAGGTGGTTGTTGGGCTGGGTCTCATGCCGAGGGTGGCTCCCTTGAGGTCCTGGAAGTCAGCCACCTGCTGAGACCCACAAACCTCCTTAGTGAGGCCTTCAGAACCCCACAGGACACATGCTGACCATGAGGCTGTGGAATCAGTCTTAGAGTTACACTCCGTGGTCATGTGTGTGGCTGTGTTGAACTGCATTTATGTGGCAGCTTTGAAGAAGGCCCAGAACCTGAATTGAGGGCATGTCACATGAGACAAGCAACTGAACATGTTCTTTTTTGGGTCCACTGCATCTGCTTTTATAGGTAACATGACTTTAGACACAGAATTGTTCAACTCATATTTGGCTATTGGTGTAACTGTGCATTGGAAGATCTCTGTGAGGTCCTAGTTTCCTGTTAACTTGTCCTTGTTGACCTTGAGCAAGTTATTTAACTTTCTGGGCCTCATTTTCCTCATCTGGAAAATGAAGGGTTTGGAGCAGCCAGCCCTAAGGTCTCCATGGTGGTTCAGTGAGACGTCCTCATCTCCTTTAGTCAGCTAGGCCAGGGTTCTAGACCTGGCTTTCCTCCCAGACCAGCTGGGCCTCAGTTTCCACCTCTGGAACACTGAGAGGTTGGGAGAAGCCCTAAGACTGTCCCATCTCTCAGTTGCAATGAGTAAAAGATGCCAGAGAGAAGAATGTGTGAAACCAGGTAAGAAGAAAAGTGAGAGCAAAGCAGCATGACCTGGGTCATGTTCCTAGCTGTGTTTCCCCCAGGAATGTGCCCTTCTCCCTGGCTGGAATCTGAACCTGATGCTTTGCAAAGGTAAACACTTGCAGCATGAGGAAAGCACTAAGCATTAACTTGGGCAAACAGCCCCAAGGTTATTCTTTCAGGCAAAGGTAAATCATAGGTGGGGAACGTGAGCTGAAGCACATGGGTTATGTTCTCTAGGGCAGGGGCTTGAGGGCAACCTGATGAAGGAATGAGCTTGACCTGATCCCTGAGCCTCCTTGGGGCTTTCCTGTGTTGTGGCCTAGAGCTGAGAGGGCCAGTCACTGGGTATGATCTTAGAGGCTGATGAACCACCATGGCCCATTTATTCATGCATTCATGCGTTCATTTTACCACACATTTAATGAGCACTCACTATGTGGCAGGGCTGGTTCTTAACGATGAAGATACAACAGTGAACAAGACAAACCATGCTTTCAAGAAGCTCATGTCTTATGGTGGAAGTAAGTGAGTAGACAATTGTTATGCGGCTTGGTAAGTGTTTTGATGGTGGAAGAATAGGAGAGGCACCTACCCAGCCATAGTGTGCCTGGGGTGAAGGCAGCCAGAGGAATCCCATTGGTAGGTAGTGTCACCAGTTACCCAGATACTCTTGGGGATTCCAATTAAGGGCTGGTCCTGAGGGGAGAGAAAGACTATGGAATGGGGAAGGAGGATGAGCCCACATGTGGCCAATGTGGTCACCTCTCTACTTCTAGAGCTGGAGGTCATGGCTGTAGACTGCACCCTGGGCCCTTCAGCTTTCCTGAGCCCTCATCTCCATTGAGGCTCCTCAGGCTGTGGGGTCTGCAGCACAGCTGTCCCCATTATGTGCATATTCATTTCCTGATGAAGAAATAAGGAGTGGTTCAGTGGTTGGCCCAAGGCCAACAGCTGGCTGAAAAAATCAAACCAGGCCCAGAATCTCATTTTTCGACCTCTCTCTCCATATATCTAAGTTCTGAGACTGTAAGACCTTTTGGCCATGTGCTTTTACCCTTGTTTCACTTTCCCTAAGATAGTTTTCTACACCCCTGTCTTCCCTTCCCTGCCTGTGTCTGGAGGCATAGCTCACTGCTGCTTGTCCCCATTAGATCACAGACATGGACTCCAACAATTTTTGGGGCACCACGGGAAGCGATGGTGGAGGCAGAGAGGTGCAGAGGGAAGGGCGTTGGCTTTGGAGGCAGCTGGCCCTGTATTTGATTCTCTATCAGTTATTAGTTGTGTGATCTTGAAAAGTTCAAGTTAACCTGTGGGAGCTTCCGTTTCCTTCTCTTAAATTGCCACCATGAATCTGAGACTTGGTGAAATGTCTACTATAGACATTCAATATACAGCTTCTCTTTCCTTTCAAAGCTTACCTAAGATCTCTTTTGTCTCATGACTTGACCCAGCAGAGTTCCTTCTGGATAAGTATTTGCAAAGATTTTTGCCAGCCTACTTAGCACCTTTCTGTGAATTCTGTTTACCTCTTTTAGGCAGAACATCACATGTCTTGGCAAGGATGCTCTGCCTTTGTGCCAAAAGGAGGCCCCTCTCTGGAGTGAGATAAACGTGTAAAGTGCCTCCCACATGCCTGGAATGTGGCAAGTTCTCAATGAATAGAGATGGCTATCATCCTATTGGCAGTAACAGAAGTAGTGATTGGTGTTGCTATTACAACATCTTGCTCTTTGAAGGGTCCTTCTACGCCTTGTCAGTAACTTAACATGAATAGATAGAATGTCAGATAGGATAACTTTTCATGTCAAAGTGATATGGGATCACCTTCATGTCAAAAGTTGGAATGGACCAGAATATCAGTGTTGGGAATCTGCAGGGTAAAGCCCCTAGGAAGAACCTAGGAAGACATAGGTCTCATCCTTGGCTTTTTTCCAACACAGTTATCTCAAATATGTGCATAGACATGCCCTACTGAGACTCTCCCAGGAGGAGAGTATCTCTGACTTGTTTGAGGAGTGAGCTGTGCTTGGCCCTTTCTCTGGTTGGAAACCTGCAGATATAGGCTGGACTTCTTGTATGAGAGAATATGACTGAGCAAGGGGAGAACCTGAGTGACAGAGCTCAGCTTGTCAGTAACGGCCAAGAAAACTCTGAAAGAAAAAATAAAGAACTATGAAGGAAGGCTCTCCTTACTAGATGATAAAACCTACAATAAAAATTCAATAATGCAACTGTGTGTACTGGTGCGTGGACAGATAGACCAAAGAAGCAGAACAGAAATCCAGAACACCTAAGTACATGTAGAAATTCAGGATTTGATAGCAGTGGCCTCTCAAATCAGTGGGGTAAAGATGGACTTTTCTTTTATTTTTTGTTTTTATTTTTTAAATGTTTGCTTATTTATTTTGGGAGAGAGAGAGAGAGAGCAAGTGGGGGAGGTGCAGAGAGAGAGGAAGAGAGAATCCCAAGCAGGCTCCATGGTGTCAGCACAGAGCCCTATACATGGCTCAATCCCACGACCATGAGATCATGGCCTGAGCCAAAATCAAGACTCAGGTGCTTAACTGACTGAGCCACCCGTGCCCCAGGATGGACTTCTAAATAAATAGTTTTGCGAGGTGCTTGGGTAGCTCAGTCGGTTAAGTGTCCGACTTTGGCTCTGGTCATGATCTCGTGGTTTGTGAGGTAGGGCTCTGTGTAGAGCTCTGTGCTGTTAGGGCTTTGTGTAGGGCTCTGTAGCCCTGTGTAGGGCTCTGTGCTGTCATCTCAGAGCCTGGAGCCTATTTTGGATTCTGTGTCTCCCTCTCTGCCCCTCCCCTGCTCATGCTCAGTCTCTCTCTCCTTCAGAAATAAATAAACACTAAAAAAAAAATTAAATAATTAGTTTTGGGACACCTGGCAAAAGATAGAAAGATATAAAATTTGGAAACACACCTCACACCATATACCAGAAAAATTCCAAATGGATCAAAGTTTTGAATGAAACAATGGAAACCATAAAATGACTAGGAGAAAATTTGGGCGAAGTCCTTTATCACCTTTTAAGCAAGGATCCTCTGAGACTGAAAATTCAGAATCTGGAAAAGATTATTAACTTAGATGATATTAAAACAAACAAACAAAAAAAACCTTCTGCATGGCCAACTCAGTAAATAAAATAAAATAAAATAAAATAAAATAAAATAAAATAATGTTATAAGCAAAGTCAAAATATCAATAACAAAAAGAAAATAACTGCAACTCATAACACAAAAGGGTTTTCTCCCTGATATATAAAGAGTGCCTAGAAATCAAGAAGAAAAGAACAACAACTCAAAGAAAAATGGGCTGAGACCATAAAGGTGCGTTTCATAGAAAAAGGAATACAACCTGTCCTCAACCCCACTAAGAAGAAGAAAAATATAAATTAAAATTATACCGAGGCACAAGTCTTTCTTATTGGGTTGGTAAACATTAAAGAATTGATCGCACTCCTCAGCGGTGAGTCTAGCAGGAATGCAAAACAGTGTAATGATAGAGCGGGATTTGGAGACAGCCATGAAGGTTACAAATGTACTTGCTCTTTACTCGGCATTCCCTTCATGGGAATTTACCCTGTGGATGTATCTGCACACATGAGATGAAATTAATACAAGGTCATTGTAGTATTGTCTGTAATTGTAAAATACTGGACACATTTCAAGTGTCCATCTGCAGACCAGATAACCAAGCTGGGGACATGTCCCTCAGTGGAATGCTATGTGGCTCTACTGAAGAAACACTCTGTACTGATTGAGAAGATGTAGAATGTATTACTAAGTGACAAAAGTCAAGTAAAGAATGGTATCTAGAGTGTGACATCTTCTGTGGGAAAGTGGGAAATAAACAAGTAAATTCATATTTGTTTTTATCTGCATAAAGACACATTGGAAAGATACAGGAGAAATCAATAAAAAAGTGATTCCCCATGAATTAAAAAAAAAAGTGATTACCCATGGTGGAAGAGAGGGGGATAAAATGGATGAGAGGACATGAGAGGATGGGCAGAACTTTGCAAATCTATCCATTTTATATTCTTTTCGTTTGAGCCGTGTGAGTGTTTTCCTTCTTCAGAAAATAATCTTAAATAAGACAAAGTGCACCTGCTGCTGGACCCCTCCCAAGCCCCAGAGGGCTCTGGGAGCTGACCTTTCACTGCCTGACTGGGGCCCAAAGTTTCCACTAGCCCCATCTGTCTTCCCAGGCCTACCTCTCTGGCTCACTAGGCATCTGCCTGTCATGCCTCTAGGCCTTCACTGACCTTGGCCTCATGGGCCCTTGACTTCAGCTGTTGGATGGGTCAGGAGGTCAGGCTCTTTCTATGTGACCTTAAAGAGTAGAGGGGACCCCACAGGGAATTCCCAAGTAGCCAGCTTCCCTTCTGGCAGAACTGAGCCTGGAAGATGGCAAAGTGCTTGGAGCTATGGGGAACCAAGGTGTGAGGAGTTCTATGGGAGGAGACTGGTTTAGAGCTTGGAAGCTGGGCAGCGAGGGCTGTGATGGGGCCCAGTGGTGCCCACTCACCAGCTCAGCATCAGAAGGGGCAGAGGGAGGGAGTGGAGAGCACACGCTTCTCAGTCAGGAAGCCTCTGCCCAGGGCCTCTCAGAGACCTCTCAGAGACTGACACTTCCTCGGCAGCCGGTCCATCTGGGCTGGTGCTCACAGAGTGCTGGGAGCGAGGATATTTTAGATGTGTCAAAAGTGATGAATGTTGGAAAGTGCCATCGGCATCTCTGGGAACTCACAGTTCATACTGGCAGCTGAGATGTGCCAGGCTCTTTGGAAGAAATTGAACTCCAGAGGAAATTGGCAAGTCTTTAAAACTTGGCTGCTCCTGCTCACCATCCCAGATGTAGGTGGCGGGTGAGGTGGGCTCTCCAAGTGGTCAGAGCGCCACGAGGTCAGTGGAGACTCGGCCGGGTGTGGCGGAGCCTGAGGTCTTGGCAGAAAGAAGTGGCATTCAGGAGCAAGAGCATATCAAAGAGTGGGCACTCGGGAGCTGAGTCTGGAGGGAGTGGACTTGGGAAGCCCTGGGACTGCAAGGCCGGCCTGGTAAGCACTGCCGGCCAGGGCTGAGCGGAGGGCAACAGCCAGAGCCAGTCGGAGCCTGGATGAGAGCCCAGGTCTTGGCCCAGAGAGAGGCTGGAACAAGGCTCCAGTGTGTCTGGATTTGAAAACACCCCAGGGAATGTGTTACTAGAATTCAACATCTACCCTGAAGATCATGCGTTCTAAGAGGAAGGTGCCCCAGTATTCTGTTTCCAGTATGGCCTCATTCTGCACCTGGTGTCGCTGTTCTCTGCCTCTGCAGGAAGGGGGTGCACCCCCAAGTACTCAGGAGCCGGGGGCAGAGGAAGCTGAGGTGGTGGCCACTCTGGCCTGTGGCTGGCCAGAAGAAGGATAGGATCGTCCCATGAAGGGCTGGGGTTGGGCCAGTAGGTCAGCTGTAGGCTGGTCACGGAAGAGGAGAGCTGTGAGGAGTCTGGATGTGAGCACAGGCGTTCTGGCGGCAGTGGTGCAGGACCCAGCTGGGCCAGCCCAGCCTGTCTCCGGAAGAAGGACAAAAGGGGGCAGGGTGTTGGGGATGGATGGAGAAGCTGGCATCATCTCTACCTGCTTAACCTGTCGAGGCCTGCACGGGCCTTTCCAACCTTCTCTGTCCACATCCTCCCCATCCTGCCAGACACCCTGACATGCTGCTCCAGCCAGAGCCACTTGGAGATCCCCCAACGCCTGTCCCCTCTTGCCTCCACGACTTTGCTCTTGCGGTTCCCTCCGCCAGGAGTTCTTGCTCCCCTTCCTACACCTCAGCCCTCAGCTTGAAGGAACGAGAATGTATGTTTCAGGAACCTTCTGACAACCGGTCAGGTGAAGGGCCCCTTCTGTGTGCGCCCCAGGCTCCCAGGCAGATCCCGAGGAAGGGATTCTTTGTCTCTCCGCTGGCTTCACAACTCAGCTCTAAGGCGTGTCTTATGCATTCACGTGGCCCCAGCACCTAGCACGAGTCTGGCACAGAGGTGGGTGGTTTCCTGGATTGAATTAGCAGGATCATTTATTTTTCTGCTCTTCCTAGGGAGACATTTGTCACAGTGAGCCAATATTGAGAGGAAGGCAAGGGTAGAGGCAGGGACCCTGCACTGTGTCACTTTTTTAAAAATTATTTTTAATGCTTAATTATTTTTGAGAGAAAGAGAGACAGAGTATGAGTGGGGGAGGGGCAGAGAGAGAGGGAGACACAGAATCAGAGGCAGGCTCCAGGCTCTGAGCTGTCAGCACAGAGCCCCACCCAGGGCTCGAACTCACCAACAATGAGATCATGACCTGAGCTGAGGTCAGACGCTTAACTGACTGAACCTCCCAGCCGCCCCGCACTTGTGTCTCTTTTAATACCCACAGTCCCCTTCAGTGCTGTGAGCTACTAATGCAGTTATCCCTGCCTCTGTTCACTGTCTAGGAATGAGCTGGAAAAAAGGCACTAACACATATGAAGAAAGTTCTAGACATTCTTTGAAATGATGAGTGGTTCTTTGTTTTGTCCTCACCACCAAGTCCTAGAGACCCTGAGCCCGCCTCCTTCCCTCACCTCCCTTCATCTGTAATTCCTCATTTTCTTTCAAGCCTTAAAGTTCGGTTTTTAAAAACTGCCTTTGTGAAGGCTTTTCTGATCTGAAACTGTTTGTTGAGATATTAATAAGGGTTATGGGGAAAAGGAATTTTGTGGTCAAATAAATTTGAGAACTATATTAAGCAACATTAATCAACATTCCTGTTGGCCAGACAGAGATGTTAAGCCACTACTTACTGTGTATGTAATCTCTAGTAGGGGCAAATGTTATGCAGTGGTTCTCAAACACAATTACTTTGGAGCAGAACGCCTCTGCCCCCCACATGCCTTTGTGTGTACCCGCAACTCTGGGACTGATATCTCATCTCTGGGACACACTTGAGTACATCTTGTTGGAGGATAGACAGTTTTCCATCATGCTTGTATCCTGATAGAGTTGCACTCATGCTCAACTCTGCGTGTGTGTGTGTGTGTGTGTGTGTGTGTGTGTCCAAGGCTGACACTAGCTTCTCTAATGAGAGCAAGACCTTAGGTGTGGGACACAGGCCTGGGCACTTTGAGGCATACAAGGTGTTTGTTGTAGGTGGTGATACAGGAACGTGAGAACCATGTGAAACCCGCAGCAACCATTGTCGTAATATTCTTGCTGTCCAGAGATGACCCCTGTCTTGAAATCTTTGTGTATTTCCTTACAGATTGTTCCCACACAGATATACGGCATGCAGGATTTTACTTATGGGTTTTCTTGAAGTGCGGAGAGTCTGTTGATCAAAAGTTGTGGAATGTGTAGAAATGGGGCCACTTTCAAATAGTATTTTAACTGGCTGGGAAATGATCTTTTTTAAAAAAAACAGACAATGGGGCGCCTGGGTGGCTCAGTCGGTTAAGCGTCCGACTTCAGCTCAGGTCACGATCTCACGGTCCGTGAGTTCGAGCCCCGCGTTGGGCTCTGGGCTGATGGCTCAGAGCCCGGAGCCTGTTTCCGATTCTGTGTCTCCCTCTCTCTCTGCCCCTCCCCCATTCATGCTCTGTCTCTCTCTGTCTCAAAAATAAATAAACGTTAAAAAAAAATTAAAAAAAAAAAATAAAAGACAAGTTGAATTGTTTTCGATTTGTGCTCCTAGGATCCCAAGCCCGAGGGCCCTGTGGAGCAGGCTGTTGCGGGGGGTGAGGAGGGAAGGCACAGGTTGAGAGGGCCGCTTCCTGACTGCCCACCTCTGTTTTAGTCCAAACAATGCTGCCTTCAGGAGTCAACATTTTCTGCTGGAGATTCTGTTTGTCAGAGGGTTTCTGTGGATGACATACATTTAAAACCCACAAATCTAGACCAATCAACTTAACATATTAAAATGAAACAAAAACTGTGGTCCCCAAAAGTTAAACCTCATGTTAATTAATCAATCACACCTCTGGATACTGGATCTAGAGCTCACGCTTCCCAATATGCCACTGAATGCCCTTTCTCCACACCCTTGCATTTGCTTATTTCCTCCTGACTCAGTTTCCAAAGAGAAGAATAAAAGGCAGCAAGGAGCAAATAGCAGCAAAGATACTGCACTAACCCCACAGAGGAACAGTTGGGCGAAAGGTACAGAGCAATGCCATCTGCTCCTCATTTCATCTGCTTCCCTGCCGTCCTCCTTAGGCTGGGCCTTGAAATGTAAAGAAATGTATGCTCAGAGCGACGGCAGCTTCTGCCAAGAATAACTCATAAGCAGACACAGTACAATACCCCAGTCTCCAGTGAAATGAACTGTTTAATCAAAACTGCTGTGTTCTGTAAATATTCAGTCTATTGATGAAGAGCTCTGCAAATAGGGGCAGCTCCTAAGCAAGCCTCCTGAGAGAATTCGGGAGGAACGAAAGAAGACAGAGAATAATGGCAGACATGCGTGTCTTGATCACTGGGATGGGGATGCCTACAGAGGAGGGGCTAGATTGAGTTATCGTATACCTACCTACCTACTGTATGCAACACTCTGCATTCATTGCAGTGGTGGGGTGGGGCATAGGGGACAAAGAGGGCTTCAGGAGCACGTTTCTCAATCCTTCCCTTTGCCTGGCTGGTTGGAATGGTAGTCCTTTTAATGATAGTGATGTTAATACTCGCCGAGTATTTACTGTACCCCACTCAGTTCACTAACCTCTCAAAAACACTCTGAGGCAGCCAGACTCATCCTCAAACACAGGTGGTTGGCTTCCAGAGTGGACATTATTTTTAAGGCGATGAAGCTTATTTATTTATTTATTTAAACTTTTACAAATGTTTATTTTTGAGAGACAGAGAGAGACAGAGCATGAGCAGGGGAGGGGCAAAGGGAGAGAGAGAGAGAGAGAGGCAGAAATAGACAGGATCGGAAGCAGGCTCCAGGCTCTGAGCTGTCAACTCAGACTCTGATCCGGGGCTCAAACCCATGAACCGTGAGATCATGAACCGAGCCAAAGTCGAATGCTTACTGACTGAGCCACATTGGTGCCCCTGAGCTTATTGATTTATACGAAGTGTAATGTATGCACCGCAAGGTGCACGAATCCTAAGTGTATAGCTTTGTGAATTTCTACATATGTTTATAACCACTGTAGCCACCACCCAGAACAACTCAGAGCACATTTCCATTCCCAGCTGGTTCCCCCAAACCTGTCTCCAGGGAATACCACCAAAGATGTAATTGTTATTCTGACTTCCATCACCTGATATTAGTACTGGCTATTTTTGAACATCAGGTAAGTGGGTTCGTACCACACTTGCTCTTTTGTGCACGCTCCCCTCACTCAACAGTGTGGGAGGTTCATTCGTGTTGTTGCACGTACAGAGCCTGTATTTTCACTTCTGTGCCATACTGCCTTTTGTCAAGTTAACTAACGCCATGCTGCCTTCTGGAAATGTCTCCCAGAAAGTGGTTTGGATTATGCACAATTGGCTGAGCCTGAAGGGGTGGAGTGAGATCCCAAAAGGTTAAGTTCAGGGTGGGGCCAAAAAGAGAACTTTTTAAAATTTTATTTATTTATTTATTTATTTATTATTTGTTTTTTTTTTTTTTAGAGAGAGAGAGCACGGGAGGGGAAGAGGGACAGAGGGATAGAGAGAGAGCACGTTCCAAGCTCAGTGCGGAGCACAATGTGGGGCTCAATCCCATGACCCCATGACCTGCGCTGAAATCAAGAGTGGGACATTCAACTGACTGAGCCACCCAGGTGCCAAAAAGAGTATTTTTTAGAGGAAATCCCAGGGGCTGTGCAATTCAGTTCCTCACTGCTGACTTCCATGGTCCTAGGCTCACTGGCATAAACATAAGCTTTTCTTTTGCTTTTGTATTTCTCTTTTTACAGGACAAAATCTGTCACTGCCGCCTCTTCAAACATGCCAGCAGCAATTTTCAGGCATTTAGGGATGTGGTTTTCAACTGAAGGGCCATTTTGTCCCTCTTCCCCCACTGGGGCCATTTGACAATATGGTAGTCAATTTGAGATATTTTTGCTTGTCAGGACTGGGGGAGAGGTTGCTACTGGCATCTAGTAGCTGAAGGCCAGGGATACTGCTAAATATCCCACAATGCTCAGGACAGCACCCTCAACTCCCCAAATTATCCAGCTCAAAATGTAAATGGACCAAGAAGCCTTGGTCAACACTGACTCTAGAAGTTGTTTCCTTTTCCAATTCAGGAAAAGAAGAAACAGCGCATCACGGAAAGAGCTCTTGACTGAGAGATAGAAGACCCCTAGAAGTTCAAGGTCCTCCTCTGCCAACCAACTAGCTATTTGACTTTGTTCAAATCACTTAACCTCTGTGAGGCTCACTCCCCTCATCTTTTGCTGGGGACTTGCTGCCTGCTTCATACTTACAGACTTGTCAGGATCAATTGAGAATGTCAAGGAAATTGCTTTGAAATGCTTACATATGATTATTTTATTTGACTGTGACAGCAAAGCATGCTTATATGGGTGTTTTTGTGTCTAATGTCAGTGCAAGAATATGTTCAGCAGGATTTCTGTTTCCCAGTGTTCAGTTTCCAGGGCCATAGCCTCATTCTCACATTTGTGTGGGGAAGGAGCTCATCTACAAAGGGTGTTTCCTGGAACCATGGTCAGGGCTTCTAAGGTCTCTACAATTCTCTGAGGTTGTAGTTCTCAGCACACAAACTTGCAGTCTCAAAATTCTCTTTCGAATTCTTGTGAGACCCCCAAAGAGGTTCACTTCAGAAAAACGAGATATTTTTAGTGCTGAATCTTGGGTTTGATTTTGTCGTGTGCGAGGCTGAGTGCCATAGGCCGCCCTAGATGAGGATATGGGATGTTATGACGACGTCCGTCTGACAGCATGTTGTTTGGCTTAGGGTCCCACCATGTAGAGTAGACAGGGTACAACACTGTGAGAAAGAGGTAGAGGTCCGGTCCTGTGCAAAGCTGGTGTAAAAAGCTGTTTGGCATTTATTAAAAACATTGGAGAATTTTGCTTTGGGAGTCAATAAGAGAATGAAGTGAGGCAGTAAATGGTTCTATTCAAATACAATGTTGAGGGGAGGCTTAGTGTGGTAAGAAATAGTGTGGAACAGAACGGCTGGGCATCATTTTGCAATTATTTATTTTTTAAAAAATGTTTATTTTTGAGAGAGAGAGAGAGAGAGAGAGAGCGCGCGCAGGGGAGGGGCAGAGAGAAGAGACACAGAATCCGAAGCAGGCTCCAGGCTCTGAGCTGCCAGTAAAGAGCGTGACGCGAGGCTTTAACTCACAGACTACAAGATCATGACCTGAGCTGAAGTTGGACGCTTAACTGACTGAGCCACCCAGGCACCCCATATTGTAATTATTAACAATATAAGCAATGTCATTTGGAATCTTAATACAGGGCTGTGGTGGGTTGACTCTTTTTAAGTGAGCCGCCTCCAATTCTAGTATTCAGAAGTGTCTGGCAAAGTTTTCGGCTTCTAGCCAAGATGGAATAAGACTATTCAGATTTATCTTCTCACCTTAAACAACTGGACAAAATATACGAAACAGCAGTTTTCAAACATTTGGCAACAAGCAGCATATAGGACAGTGGACTTGAGAAAGGGGGAACAAAAGAGCAGAGCTCCATCATTGCCTCAGTTTGCAACCTGGGGAGCATTTCCAGGGGATGGACCCCTCCTGTGGGAAATGGGAGACAGAGCTGGGGTTTGGAGAAGAGTGCTGGAGAGGAGAAAGCCCCAGAGGTTTGAGGTCTGTAGAGGGTCCCCTGCAGTTTTCAGCTGATAGAGATGGGCACAGGCATGTGAGGAATCCATGTGAAACTGGGGAAAGAATGACCAGTAAGGACCAGGGGAACAGTCCCCAGGAACTCCTGGGTCTGGGAAGGGTTTGTGTTCCCACCAGCAGAGTGGGAAAAAACCCTTGTAAACATAGGACATTGGCTAGAATACTCAAAAAGTTATCACCTCAGGAGCGTGGCAAATTAGCTCAAGACTTAAGGTTGTTCTGGCTCCACCTAACAAACGCTTTGAAGCAAGCCTCAAAGGGATCAAACGATTCTCAAACAATTTAACTGCATCCCAGAACAAAGCTATAGAATATTTAAGATAATGCAAGGATACCCAGCATCAACAAGGTAAAATTCATGCTGTCTTGTATGTAATAGAAAGTTACCAGGTATGCAAAGAAGCAGGAAAATACCAACCCATAATGAGGAGAAAAATCAATCAACTGAAACCAACCTAGATATGCTACAGATGAGAAAACCAGTAGATGAGAACATTAAAACAGTTGTTATAACTATACTGCATATGTTCAAGAAGGTAGAAGAAAATGTAAGCATGGTGGGAAGAAATACGGAAGATATTTTAAAAAATCGAAATTGAACCTGCAGATTGAAAAAACGATGTCTGAGACGAACAATACATTGGGTGGGATTAACAACAGATCAGGCATTGCAGAAGAAAAGATCAGTGTCCATGAAGGCATAGAAACTGTCCAAAATGAAACACAGGGAGAAGAAAGACCGAAAATAAAAGAAGAGTGCATTAGGGAGCTGAGGGGTAATTTTAAGCAGCTTCATATTTGCGTAATTGGAGATTCCAAAGGAAGAGGAAGAGGGAGGGCAGAAAAAAGTGGTCGAAAAAATAATGGCAGAAAAATGCATAAACTTGAGGAAAACTGGAAATGCATAGATCCAAGAGGCTTGATGAATCCCAAAGCAAAAGAAATAGGAAAAACAAAAACAAACAAACAAAAAAAAAACCACCAAGGCGTTGTCAAATTGCTTAAAACCAGTGGTGAAGAGGAAGTCTTAAAAGTAGCCAGAGTAAAAAGCCACATTGTATACAAAGGAACACAGATAAGAATTTAACAGACATCTCCCCGGAAGCAAGGCAGAAGACTGTGACACAACATCTTCAGAGATCAAACAGATGTGTGTAGCCATCTCCAAGGCCTTGGGGCAAATGTAAATTGCTAGGTGTTGGGACAGAATCTCATCCTCAAGGCCCAGCCCAGTAGGAGTAGGAAAGTAAAAGCACTGAGGCAAAACTGTAGAGGCAGTAAAAAGATCAGTGGCATCGGGAGCTGGGGGGAGGGAAAGATGAATAGGTGGCGAACAGAGGGTTTTTAGGGGACTGAAACTACGCTGGACACCATAACGGTGGACACATGTCATTACACATTTGTCAGAACGCACAGAATCTACACCACCAAGAGTGAACCCTGCTGTAAATGATGGGCTTTGGTGACAGTGGTGTGGCACATAGGTTCATCGATTGTAACATGGGAACCGCTCTGATGGGGGATGTTGCTAGTCGCAGAGGTGGTACGTATGTGGGGGCGGGGGCATATGAGAACTCTCATCCCTTTCAATTCTGCTGTCACCTAAAAGTGTTCTAAAAAATAAAGTTTATTAATTAAAAAAAAAAAAAGGACTGACAGGTGATGGTCAGATGAGGATTATAGCTCCGTGCCCACACTTTCGAGAGAATATGGAGAAGAGAAAGAGTACTAGAAGTTTCACAGTAATGCTAAGCTAGTCCTGGTCCTGCAAAGAGAGGCCCAAGTTCCAGAACACGTTAAATACATGATTTTCCTTGGAAAACGTGCTCCCTCTGTTATATATCCCCCGCTCAGTGAATGACACCCCTAAGCTATGAACTTCAGGCACCCTTGATTCTTACATCTCTTTAACCCCACATCCAGCTGATTCCTAAACCCCAATGATTTTGTCTCCCAAATGCCTCTTAGTTTCCCTCTCTTCCTCCAGTTCTAATCCAGGCCCTCCCTCAAAACCTCTCACAAACTTGCTATTTGACATTGAGATGTCATGTTACCCCTCTGGGTCTGGTATGCCCTTCTACAAAATAAGAGTGGCTAAGAGCCTCTCAAGGTCCTTTTCATTTTTAAAGTCTGGGTTTCTGGGGTGCTTGGGTGGGTCAGTGGGTTCAGCGTCCGACTTCAGCTCAGGTCATGATCTTGCAGACCGTGAGTTTGAGTCCCGCATTCGGCTCTGTGCCGACAGCTCAGAGCCTGGAGTCTGCTTTGGATTCTGTGTCTCCCTCTCTCTCTGCCTCTCCCCCACTCATTCTCTGTCTCTCTCCATCTCTCAAAAATGAATGATAATGTTAAAAAAATTAAAGTCTGGGTTTCAGTGATGTTTTAGGACATGTATATATACAGACAGACCTCTTTTTATTTCACACTTAAGGAAGCTTGATTCTGATTTGGTTTTATCTGGAAGAGCACATTATAAATTATAAATGCATCCTGCACAAAGCATTTGCTGAATGAATAAATGAGAATTCAAGGCAAAACAAAAACAAAAACAAAACAAAAACCCAACCAAGCCCAAATAATTATACTCTGCAGAATAGGCGTTGGTTTGTGGCAGGCTGGATAATGACTCTCCCCCAAAGAAGTCCACTCCCTCACCACACCTAGAGCCTGCGAATTTTATCTTATATGGCCAAAAGGATTTTGCAGATGTGATTAAGTTAAGGATCTGGAGATGGGGAGTTGTCCTGGATTATCAGGACCGGCTCAATATCGTTGCTTGGGTCCTTATAAGACAGAGGCTGCAGACTTTGAAGATGTCAGAAGGGGCCACGAACCAAGGAATGCAGGGAGCCTCTAGAAACTGAGGAAGACAAACGGATTCTCTCTTCTGAGCTTCCAGAAGAAACACAGCCCTGTTCGCAACTTGATTTTAGGAATTTTGACTTCTAGAACTGTAAGGTAATAACTTGTATTATTTTAAGCCACAAAACTGTAATAACTTGTTACAGAAGTACCATACGGAAGGTAATACACGGTCCTTGTTTCCCTATTAACTCCTTATATTTTCTGGAAAGACATTTAACCTTTCTGGGTCTCTGTTTTGCGTTCAGCCAAGGAGGGCTAAAACTATCGCCCCCACGTGAGGCAAACATGAAACGAAAGAGTACGTGATCCTAGTTGAGGTGATAGAAATACTACTTCTCCTATCAACATTACGAGTGGCAATATTACTTCTCATGTTGTGCAAATGCCTTACCAACATTATTTCACTCAAACTCCGAAATGATCTTAGGAAGCAGAGATCATGATTCACCATCAGTAGATGGAAAACTGAGGCTTAGAAAGGTCAAGAAACTTGCTCAGGGTCACGCTACTAAAAGTGGAGGACCCGGAATTATGTCTCAGGTCTGTCTGACGGCAAACAGGTGCTCTCATTCCTATGGCTATTCTGGCAATTATAAATTTTACGTAAATGGGGGCCATTATGGTGATTATTATTTCTGTACCACTCTGTTATTATTCTCTCCTCATTCCTTTTCCCTGTAACAACATCTGATTGCTCCACTCATCATATTCTAGCTTGTCACCAGCTTGTCACAGAAGTGATTGAAATGCTACTAATTCAGCATTACGGCTTTCCGGCTGGGCGAGGTTGGCAAAGGCTGGGGAGGTGTTTGTTTATCTGAGAGCAATTGGCTCTGAGGTTTGGAATGGAAACGCCCTTCCCGCCCTGCCCAAGAGAGACGCAGCTGCATATGGTGTGGACAGTGCTGAGCCATTTGTGAGTGGAGACAGGGCACAGATGCCTGTTGCCTCAGGGTCTCTCCAGACTTCTCAGCTGCACAAGAGTGAATGAAGGGGGCTTCTTGGAAGGGGCTGTGCCATTTGAGCACCTTATCTTTTTCTTTTCATAAACCATACTAATCACAGCCAGTTTTTCAGTCCTCTTTCCCCTTATTCATTTACCTGTTTCCCCTTCCTTTTTCTTTTCCTCACCTTTGATTTTTAACGCTTCCCCCCATTGTTCTGAGGTCTGTTTTTAAGGGGTTGGCTTGGCTGATAGGAATCAGGGCCACAGGGGCCGACTCTGCAGGAGCTGTGTGGTTTGCTTTGAAGGTTGTTGAGAATATTTGGATTAATCACATTCATTCTAATATTTTCCCTCATTTCTGATCATCAAAGAGCTCAGAAAGGTTTGAGCTGGTACAGAATTTCTCCTCGTTTGTCCTTGGGAGCAAGTGTCTGGAACGGGGTCGATCTAAAAATGTTTTCTGAGTGAAGCCCTGTTAATGGGGCAGGCTGCAAATTCACACCAAGGGAGTGTCAGCTTTCAAAACAGCTTCTTGGCAGAAAGGGATGTGGAATTTTAGAGAAATCTGAATCTGCTAAGCTTCCATTAAATGAACTCCTTGGTTCCAGACTGTGCCAGGTGGAATCTGGGGGCTGTGGGCCATGAAAAATTGACTTCTTCAGTGGCACAATGCCTCAGAAAGGTCGGATGTCCTTTGGGATGAGACAGTCACCAGTTTGAAGGAGTTTCTGGGGTGTGTGTGTGTGTGTGTGTGTGCGTGTGTGTGTGTGTGTGTGTGTTTTGCTTTTCTGTGTTCCTCTGTGTCTCCTTTTCTATGTACTTTTTTTTTTTTTGACTTTTGTTTTTGTGGGTGTTTTTTGTTTTGTTTAGTTGGATGGCGGTCAAAAGGCAGAACTTTTGCAGTGGGGTCTGGAGGATGCTTGTGGAATGAGCCTCATTGTGATAGGTCCTCGCTTAGGGCCGTCTCACTTCCTCACGTT
Organism: Panthera tigris; assembly: GCF_018350195.1. Taxonomy (NCBI): domain Eukaryota; kingdom Metazoa; phylum Chordata; class Mammalia; order Carnivora; family Felidae; genus Panthera; species Panthera tigris. Next base: position 46,114,082 of record NC_056665.1, read on the forward strand.
GACGGCAGGCACTTTAAGGATAGGGGCCGTGATTTCATTTTTCATCCCCCACCCCCAGTCTGGTACCCTGCGCCACTCACCCTCAGCCTACGTTTGGTAACTAACCCTGGGACACATGTATCTGCTGGTCTCCTGGCAACCTTGGTTTCTTTCTAGTCTTTAAAATGTGGTATGTGTCTGCATGTGCATCTATATGTACGTGTACATAAAGAGGTATGTATTTCTTATTTACAGTCCTGATTTTATAACTTCATATTTTGTCTTGGACATTTCCCCACGATGTCAATAATTGGCTTTGATGGCCACAGATAATCCCAGTGTGTGGTTCTACCGGGATTCTTTGATCTACTACTGTTATGATTTAAGTTACATTCACTTTTTTTTTTTCAAACATAAACAACACCGTGATGCAGTTCTATTCGTGGACCTCTTTCTACATCCCAGATGAATACCATTTCGAATGAATTCCTGGAAGTGGACACTAGGTTAAGTGATCTGATCTTTTAAGACTCTTAATTCACATTGTCACTGTCTGTTAGCCCCACTCTATTCTTACTGCTCTTACTCGTGCAAACTACCAACATAGCTTGTGGACGTAGTGGGTCCTGCCTCTCCCAAGTCAGCCATACCTATACTTTCCCCACGAGATCCTAACTCTTGGGGGTATGGTATTTATCATTCATGTTCCTGAATGCATCTGCCATCATCACTGGAGAGCCCCAGGGTAGGTGCAATGAGATGAGTTATTGCCTACATTTCCTTGAGTCTGTGCCTCACATTTAATGAGGATTCAGTTACTTTCCTTTTACAACACTCCCTCCCCAGGGACTGCAAAGGAATTAGGAGAACTGAGGATACTTTGGAGGTAGATCAACAGCTGGGAAGTCTCAGCTGGAACCATGCCAGAATTACACATGAATGTGGATGATCGTTTAATTCATATTTTGCACCATTTCATGTAGTACAGAAGGAAAACCCAGCATAGGGAGGCAGGAGTCCTGGGTTCTAGTTTTGATTCCATAGGCATTAGCTGAGTGAGGGGGTCTCTTAACCAATTCAAGCCCCCTCCTCTGTAAAATAGGCATAATAATAATGCCTTCCTGGTGTGGTTGTTGGGATGCTGAAGGGAGATCTTGTGTGTTAGCACTCTGCATGCCGAAGTATACCTGGAGGGAGGTGCTGTTGTCCACATGAAACGCTGTCGGCAATGTGTCATTCTCACTGAGTTTTGGCACAGCCGTCTGTGGACCTTTGGGCTGCTGAGTTTAGACCTGCCTGGTGTAGGTCATCAGAGACTGGACGAAATGGCATACATCAGGACACTGATTTGTCTACAGATGCTCTTAGTATAGTCATTTCTGTAGACTTTGAGGTTTCTAGTTGGAAGACATGGTCCCAGACCTGGTCACCCAGTGGCTTTGTGACCTTTGTCGAATCATGTAACTTCCTCGGAGCCTCAACTTCCTCATCTCTGAACTGAGTGAACAAGGTCCTTGAATTCTGTAGGGTGTGTCCAGATGACCTACTGAGGCAGGGTCAAGTTGGCAAACAGAAATACAATGGGAAAAGCTACAATTTATTGAGTGCCAACCATGTGTTTTATTGATATTATCTCATTGATTTGTTCATATATTCATATATATACTATATGTAGAAAGAAAATAATATACATATATTAAGAGGTTATGCACTAGGCTAGATACTAGGAATAAAACAGGAACTAATATAGACAAGTTTAATGCTCACGACCTTATAACAAAGCTTAATTTGAAATAAATTTTTTGTGAAATCTTTAGCACAATGCCTGGCACACGGAGGGTTCAGTTTTCTATCATTTTGCACACCTGTAGATTAAACAGGCAAATGTAAATTCTTCTGTGGTTGGGACAGTGAGCAGACTCAGGGAAACACGTGGGGGATCATCTTTGTCTATGTGAATGATGCTGGGAAAGAGACAGTCTTTCCTATGAAAACTGTTATCTCTGCTATGGAAGAGCCTGCTCAAGCTGCAGATGAGGTGGGGGTGGGATGGGGTAGGGGCTGGGGAAGGTCACACAACCGTGGTTCAAAGGGAGGTTCCTGTTCTGCATCCAAAATGTCTCTCTCAACTTGGGTCAGTACTCACATGCTGTGGGCACATCTTTGTGCTGCTCAGCTGGCTGGTTATTTAGCTGGGAAGAAAATTAAAGGTGCCAGCAAGGTCTCTGGCTAGGAAGCTGCAGAAAGTTGTGAGCCAGAGAGAATGCGCCTGTCCTCCGTATGACATGTCTATGCTGTCTTACCAAGGCGGATCCAGAATGGAAGACAGAGATATCATATAGTGCCCCTTCAGTGAGGAACACTGAGAACCAGGCATTTTTCAAAGTAATTTCATTCAACCCCCAACAGCCCTGCATGGGGGGCATTAACACCTCACTCTAACAGATGAAGGAACAGAGGCTCGGAGACTTGCTCAGTGCCCCACAGCCAGTCATTGGGGGAAACAAGGTTTGAAATGAGGCCTGTCTGGTTCCAGTAGAATCCCAACAGCGAGCCTTTAAGGTGTTGTACCCTTTGGTCTGAGCAGGTGCTATTCCTTGAAGTACAGCAGAGCCAATCTGTTTGGGGATGAACACCAAATTGGTGAATTAGCAAGGAGCTGCCTGGCTCCTTATTTCTCTTCTGATGCTCTTCTGACCCTTTCGCTACTTCTTTTTTTCCAACCCCAGAGGCTGAGTCTCCTTATATAAAACGTGCTTGTAAGAATAGTACGTGAAGTGAACGGTCCAGCTTAGAGTGCAAGCCCCGTGTGGATAAAAACAGTACATAGACAACTCTACGCTAACACTTGAGAGGGAAAACTAGTGTGTGGACTGACAAGAGGTATGGAGTAACCAGAATCTTTTACGATGAGATACGATGGACCCGAAGAGAAAGAGAGAAATGGTAACTACACAGCCAGGTACAAAGGTGGAGGATGGTGGGAAAGAACAGCCCATAGCCATTTAAGTGGTAGGGTTTAGCAAATCAAAATATAGGGCACTCAGTTAGATATGAAAGTCAGATAAATAATGGACACTTTAAGTATGAGACATACTTATATCAGAATTTATTCATTATTTATGTGGAATTCAAATTTAATCGGGTGTGTTGTATTTTATCTGACAACCTCAATCTAACGCCTCTTCTGGCTTCTTTACTGTTGAGGTCACATGACCTATTTAAGAAAATGAAAGAGGTTCGGTGCGCTGGGTGGAGCAGTCAGTTAAACGTCTAACTCTTGATATCAGCTCAGGTCATGATCTCACAGTTCATGGGATAGAGCCCCATGTTGGGCTCTGCACTGACAGGGCGAACCTGCTTGGGATTCTCTCTTTCTCCCTCTCTCTCTGCCCTTCCCCCACTCACGTGCACACATGCATGCTGTCTCAAAAATAAACAAACTTAAAAAAAAAAAAAGAAATGAAAGAGCCTCGAGTTGGGCTTCAGTCTTTGCTCTGACCAGCTGTGTGGTCTCAAGTGAGTCACTTGTCCTGACTGAGCTTCAGTTTCCTTGCCTTTCAATGGAGCTTCGTACATGCATCGTAGATCTTGTAAAAAAATAAACATCACAAATCTGGTAAAAGGATCAGCTGTTGAAAGTTAGTCCTAGAGGGGCAATCTAGGTGTCTGATTGTAAGTAAATCCATACAGCAGGCATGTAGGCTCTTGGAATTTAACTAGTTATCAGTATACTGATGAATTTGAGGTTAACTGGCTTCTAAACTCCTGAAAATCTTTTGACCCAAATTATCCATTGGCTTGAAGGGATTTACGGCATTTCTGCAAAATACATGGTTGTGAATAATGCTAACATTAGATAGATATAGGGCACTTTTGGAGAATAACACACATAAACTAAAGACAGCAGAGAAGTGAGATTTGCCTTATCTGAATTGGGTATTAATTCCTTTCCCCCCATAATTATTTACTATTGAGTTTCTTTGCCAATGGCATTGCCTTTATCAGGATGAAGTGCAATAAATATTTCTGTAACCTCCAAATTATTTTTATTATAATGTTTGTTATACACCAAGTTAGCTATGTGTAGGACTGGCTTATGGCCTTATGATGTTGTTATGAGCTTCTAAGCAGACCAAGACCTCATAACCAGTGATAAAATCCTTCCGGAACACCGGAACCCTTGCCCGCCTCAGGGCCTTTACACCAGCAGTGCCCTTTGCCTGGGATGCTCTGCTGGCCTTTTGCAGGGCTGGCTTTGCCTCAAATTTACCTTCTCAGGGAGGCCTTCTTGACCTCTGTAAAAATTAGCTTGTTCTCTTTTTCCCTATCACAGCATTTTTCTGAGTGTTCCATAACATTTCTTGAGACCTGGAATGATTTTGTTTTGCTTACTTGTTTATTACAGTATTTCACTGAATCTAACATGATGCCATGGAAAGTATGATACACCATTGTTTTATATACCACTAAAAAGGAAAAAAAGAAACCTACAAATTAAGCTGTGACATGATGCTTTAATGATAGTCCTGTGTCATGCATGAATTGGTCACAATAGCCTCTCATTACTTTGAGACTTCTTTCATCTATTTTGAGGGGTTGGCAGTTTCTCCTACGCCAGTTGGTTTGCTTAGAGTGTAACGGACAATCCTTTTGCACAGGCATCAGCAAAGCACCATTTCATACACTGTGATTATCTTCCCATAAAACACTTGTTTGTTACTTTGTAAAAAATTATGGGATAGTTGACATTTCTCCAATAATACGTATCAAATTTATGCCTTAACGCTGTCTCCATGCCTTTTTGCATGCAAATCGTAGGTTAGTCTTTTCAAAAACATTCTAACTGGCAATGAACCTTGACCCATGTAGTACCAACAATGCACAAAACTCCAGTGAAGTGATGATAACATGAGCACTTCTGATCAACCTCACAACCCCAGCATTTGTAAGATATATTCCAATTTCAAACGTATTTTACATATGAAGAAAATGCTTCAGAATTGATCAAATAAAGTATCTTTTTGCTCTACCAGGGAGCCGAGTTGTCGTCAGCTGTGTCTGCCACTGTGTGCCCAACACTGTAGTACAAGGTTGGGATACAGAAAGAACTCAATAAATATGTGTCACATGAATGAAGGAATTAATATAATCCTGCACTGGTACATTTTTGTTAGCGGTGGAATCGATTGAAGTCTCATGGAAATAAAATAGTATATAAATAGCTTCTGCTGTTTTTGAAAGCTCTTTTGTTCTGAATTCATATAATTGGTGATACCAATTACAAGGACTAAATTTTGACTGGAAAATATAATGGTTGACTCCCATTGATAGAATTCTGAATATCATCGTGTGAACTACTTGTGTGTAACACTTTTCTGTTTCTAGACACAGACATGCTATCAGGTAGTGACAGGAGTGATTCTTGGTCACCGGGCAGTGTAAGGTTGGGACTATAGGAGACAGAGCTGCATCCCTGTGAATGATATGGCAAAGCGCTCCAAGTCCACAGGGGTCCCTGTCTTGCTGAAGAACTGGCAAGCCATAGGATAGTTGTTATGCTTTAGAAAGGCACAGAAGTGGGGAGCCTGGGTGGCTCAGTCGGTTGAGTCTGGCTTCAGCTCAGGTCATGATCTTGCAGTTCGTGAGTTCGAACGCCACATGGGGCTCTGTGCTAACAGCTCAGAGTCTGCAGCCTGCTTCCGATTCTGTGTCTCCCTTTCTCTCTGCCCCTCCCCTGCTCACACTCTGTCTCTCTTTCTCTCAAAAATAAATAAACATGAAAAAAAACGTAAAAAAGAAAGGTACAAAAGAACTAGGGCAGTGCCCGTGATGCCAAGAAATGCATTTTGAAGGAGAATATATATATTTACTGAACACCTGCTAGGCTAGCACGTGCTCATTTAATCTTCACACAAACCCTTGGATTGGACGGTGTTGCTGCCCCTTGCAGACGGAGAGACTGACACTCAGAAAGAGCTAGCTTTCCGTAGCTGGTGGATGGCTTGTCTAGGATTCTAGTCTGAGTCTTCTTGATTTCAGATATGGCAGGTGACAGATCACACTCCAAGAACAGGGGTGATCCCATTTGTATGTTTAATAGTGAGCTAAGTCAGGTCAAGTTAGTCTGGCTTATATTGGTTTCATTTTTTTTTAGGAGACCAAAAAGAAAACAGACATGTTTTTCTCTTTTGGTTGAAAAGACACCTGAGAAGATAAGAGAAAACAAGAAGGAATTCAAACAGTTTAGCCACTGTGAGAACCAATTTTGTTTCTGAGTCCGTCAGTACAGGTAAACATGATGGTGTTTGCCTGGTTGGCCCAACACCTCAGGAGTGTCTGCCCTTGACAGGTGTATGTGTGTGTGTGTGTGTGTGGGGGGGGGGGGGGAAGCCAGCAGGGCTTGGAAGTTGAGAAAGAGAGCCAGCTTGGAGCAGAGCACGGTTTGAGCCTGTGTCTTCAGGGAGAACACGACTGCTTTTTTGGAGGGGCCTGTCAGCAGTTGGTATCATCTGGAGAAAAAGAACATTGCTGCCTGCATGGGTTTCTCAGAAGCTAGCGGTCTGGGGGCACCTGGGTGGGTCAGTCAGTTGAGTATCTGACTCTTGATTTTGGCTCATGTCATGATCTCATGGTTAATGGGTTTGAGCCCTGCATCGGGCTTTTTGTGGGCTTCGAGCTTTCTTAGGATTCTCTCTCTCTCTCCCCCTACTGTTCCTTCTCTCTCCCCACCCCCCCCCCAAATAAAAATACAAATAAAAAAATAGAAGTTAGGGGTCTAGATTTGGAATTGTGGGCAGTTGGCTGGGAATGAAGGGGGAGTGAGCAAGGTGCCTGGGTGCCCTTTGCTGTGCCTTCTCTTCAGCCCCTACCCTATTCAGGGCCCATCTCCCCAGTGGCTGTCCCAGAACAGCTGGTCGAGGGTCTTCTGTGGAAACGTGCCCTTTCAGTTGTGGCAGAACTGAGCCAATGTGCCACTCCCCAGCAGGCCGGGTGTGGCTTCTATTTCTGGGTTCTGGCGTAGCTGTGGTTTTAACGATCTATGAAGGTGACAAAACAACACCCTTGTCCCCAACAATGCCATGGGCAGTGTGGCCATCTTTTTCCCAGGCTAAGGAGGTTCCTTGGCTAAGGAGAGCCCAGTTGTAAGGCACAGGTCCTGGTGTTTGTGGGAGACCAGAGCAGGGCAGACAGGTGTTATTGAGGGGTCCAGGTGCAGCCTAGACAGGGTGCACTCCAGGAGGGTGCGGTCAAGGGAGATGGATGGTGGCTGTGTGGTTGCCACCCACTCTAAGGCATTCCTTCCAGGTTGGCTGCGTAAGGAAGAGACTCCAAGCAGTTGGATTCCTCTCTCTGAGGCCTGGGAGGGCTGGCTGAAGGAGGCAACAGCCATCTGCTGTGAGCTGGGGCGGGGGCTCTAGGGTCTGCATGGCGCTGGATCCCCCAGAGCTGGTCGGTGGCCTGCAGCCCCGAGAATGCAATCTGAAGTCCCATGAACGGAAATGGATGCTCAGCAATGGACGTGGTGGTTTTGACCTGGGACTGTTGGTTTGGGCGGGAACTGTCTTGCAGGCTGGACATCCAGCAACTTGAGCTCGTTCCAAGAAGACCGACCTAAGGGTGAGGGGACTGGCAGCCATGTCACCCGAAGAACTTTTGGAGGGATATTTAGCCAAAGAAGGGAAAGGCTGGTATGAGGCTGGGTGGAGTATGAAGGAAACACGTCTTGGTGTAATAAAGGGAGGAGCATTCTAACAGCAGTGAACAGTCTGCCTTTATACTCATGGCATGCCTGTCTCACCTCGTAGAAACCCCTGCCCATCAGGCTCCTGCCCAACAACAACTTTTGAGCGCTTACGGTGTGCCGAGGCCTGTTCTAAACGTTTTTTTGTGTATTACATAATTTAATCCTCACGACCACTGAGGTATATCAGTCTTTTAGTGTTCCACCTTTGAATACAGAGACTCTGAGGCTCAGGGACTGCACAACCTGCCTGAGGCCACTTGGCTAGGGAGAAGTGGAGCTGGGAACACCTGTAGCAGAGGCTCCAGTCAGCACATGGGTCTATGTCTGCTCCCACCAGCCCCACCCTGGCCTAACACCCGGATAGCTTTCTAGTGGCTTCTCTGCCCATCGGTCCCTTTCAGTGCATGGATGGTCATCTCTTCCAACATTGTCACATCAGGCTTTACGTGCTGCAGGAAGTTGGGGGACCCTCTGATGTCCAGTGTCTGAGGAATTTTCGTTCTCTTTGCCTTAGTGGCTCCTCCAGCTTCTGTGTGTCTCAGGTTTTGAAGCCTCACGTGACTCAAGATATCTGGCCACGTGAGCTCTATTCTTCCTCTAACTATGCTTGGTGTTCCTCGTACCACGTTAAGATCTGGGAGATCACAGAAAACAGATGAACATAAAGGGAAGGGAAGCAAAAATAAGATAGAATGGGGGAGGAGACAAACCATGAGAGACTCTTGAATACACAGAACAAAATGAAGGCTGCTGGAGGTCTTGGGTGGGGGGATGGGCTAATTGGGCAAAGGGGTCATTAAGAAGGACATTGACTGGGATGAGCTCTGGGTGTCATATGTAAGTGATGAATCACCGGATTCTATTCCTGAGATCATTATTACACTATGTGTTAACTAACTTGGATGTAAAAAAAAAAAAAAAAAAAAAAAAAAAGGAACCAGGACATCATTTCTTTGCCACCAGAACATGATGGGCCTTATAAAACAGGGTGCAGCTTGCCCGGCTCTCCTGGTGTTGAGCTAACGGGGCCAACTGATTCACGTGCACTGGGCAGTGCTCAGAGCTCTTGTTACTCGAGTTGTGCTGCTTTCCAGTGACAAAAAACCCGGGGTTTCATGGTGCCATGTTATTTTGGTCTCATTTCTGACAATGGCAGAAATTTCCTTTCTTTAGACACATTTGAAATTGCCAGGAGAAGGACAAAAAGGGGAAAAAATATCCAAATTTGTTCTTAACCACCAAAACATTAGGAAGTGGGTTGTGGGGAGAGCAGCAAGGAGATAGCAGCCTCAAGGCTGACGGACGCAGCAGTGCAGTCCCCAGACTGTGCTCCACTCTGCCTAGCCTGACCACCTCAAAGTCCCCTTGAACATTGGGAGGAGGCATGGGGGGTTGACCTCCAGAGATAGAACTGGAGATAATGGGAATTTCTTTGTGGCTTTGGCTTGAAGAATCGCCTGCCTGAGACTCTGACACCATCTCTTTTCTGAAAGGTCCAAGTCTGGTCACAGGTATAAAAAAGAAAAATTTAGAAGGGACAGCTGTCATCACTCCAGCCCTGTGGTTTCCAACAATGGCGTATTTATTTTCCTCTGCCCTGAGAGGTCATTGGCCTAGATGGGGCTGGAATATAACCTCACTGTGTAGGAGACATTTAAGCCAAGGGGCCTGGGGTTTCTGTGAAGCTGAGACGGTGCTCATTTACTCCAGCCAGGATGCCATGCGGGCCATACTCTGGCCTAATCTGTCAGACTGGGATTTCAAACTGGGCTATGGAGTTCTGGAGTAAACAGGGTTTTCTCAGAAATCTTTTCTTTTTAGAAAATTATGCCTTGTCAGATCTTGAAACAGCTCATGGGCTTGGTAGCATGGCATTCTGGTTTTCTTCTGAAAATGCCCACCTGAGGACACAGACCTAAAGAGTGTGTGTGTGTGTGTGTGTGTGTGTGTAAAGTCTACCCTGGGTTCTGAGTGGTGTGGGTCCCCTGTGCCTGGTGGGTCACGGGCTGGCCCTGATATGCCACCTCTCCATGGTTTCTCCCACTGCTCTCTTTGCTCTCAGATGCTTGTTCTGTGCTTGGTCCCTAGCATGTGTGGGGTCTCACAAAGATAGCAACAGCTCCAGTGCCCAAGGTCTGATGTGAGGCTCGATCCCACGACCCTGGGATCATGACCTGAACCAAAGTCAGGAGTCACCTAACTGACTGACAGTAAACTGACTGAGCCACCCAGGTACCCCTCATGTCTCCTTCTTTTAGACTCTGACCTTAGCCTCTGCCGTCTTCCTCCAGCCTCTGAATCAATGGCAGGCAAAGCTGGTGACCGATTCTGACCCGGGTTTAAGGAACACATCGAGTTCTCTTATCTCAGAAGGAAAATAAAATCCTGGTTCTACCACTTCATCAGCTGTGTGACTCTGGGCAAATTAGGTGACTTCTCTGAGCCCCAGTTCCTTCATTCTTGTCATGGTACTGGCATCCTCATTCAACTGTGAGTATTAAAAGAGATTTTATGTCTGTAATAATAGCTAATTAATTGTACCTCATAGAGTTGTGATAAAGGTAATAGCTGATGTTCATAAAATATATAAATTATTTCTGTTCATATATAATCTTTAGTGCTGCCTGGCACGTATGATGGAGGTGTTTGTTCTTAAAAAAAAAAAAAAAGAACAGCCAAGTAAAGCGTTTCATTACCTCATGGGCTCATTAAATGCTTGCTGAATGACAAGGAAAGGTCTATAGGCTGAGAGATTCTCGGGCTGGTAGTAATCGTATCTTATTCATCTTCATGCACCCAAGATCCAGTACATAGTCTAGCACATGGGAATACCCCAAAAGTTGCTTAGTGAATACATAAGTGGATGAATAGATATACCCTACTAGTTTTATACTTCTCTTCAGCATTGAAAATCTAGTTTTAGAAAATTTACTTCTGATTTTGGAACATTATACCCTGACCACTACACATTAGTGACTTGGGGCTACTTTGACGTTTGTGACCTCAAAGCAAGAGTGATGGCAAGCTGGGGTGCCTGGGGTGGCTCAGTCGGTTGAGCGTCCGACTTCGGCTCAGGTCATGATCTCACAGTTCGTGGGTTCAAGCCCCACGTCGGGCTCTGTGCTGATAGCTCAGAGCCTGGAGCCTGCTTCGGATTCTGTGTCTTCCTCTCTCTCTGCCCTTCCCCCGCTCACACTCTGTCAATCTGTCTCTCGAAAAATAAATAAACATTAAAAAAAATTAAAAAGAAAAAAAAGAGTGATGGCAAGCTGGGGCTCCTGGGGGGCTCAGTCGGTTAAGCATTCGACTCTGGGTCAGGTCATGATCTCACGGTTCGTGGGTTCGAGTCCCACATTGGGCTCTGCACTGGCAGTGTACAGCCTGCTTGGGATCTGGTTCCCTCTCTCTCTGCCCTTCTCTGCTCTCTCTATCTCAAGATGAATAATAATAATAATAATAATAATAATAATAAAACTTAAAAAAAGAGAGTGATGGCAAGCTAAATGATAATGTTTTTGCAAAAGAGAGAGAAATATACATGGAGTTGAGCACAAGATTTACAAGCCCAAATGTAGGACTTGAGAAATAATGCACCACAAATGCTTCTTTCTTTTAATGAATATACACTTGGCATCTGCTGTATGCTGGGTAGTGTTCAGGATACATAGGTGAGTAAGTCACTGCCTGCAGTCCAGGTGCATACAGTGTGGTGGGAAGGCAGGTCCTATGCATAAAGAGGTGCAGCCCTGTGTGGGAGTGGGGTGGACAGGGCTGCGGGGCTTCAGAGGAGGGAAGGGACCTATGGGGGTGAAACGTCAGAGAAACAGCAGAGAAAGGGAACAAAAAAGATGTTATGGTAAGTCAGCTCCTTCTTTGTCACAGTCCACCATCTGTATTGTCACCAAGGCCGGTGCAAGACTCCAACTCGCTGGCCTCAGCCAGGCCTTAGGCTGCTTAGTTACTTAGCCAGGCCTTAGGTCCAGCCTCTCCAGCCGGGCCTTCAGCTACTGCCTCTCTCTTGGCCCATGTATCTGTAGGATTTCATTAAATTCTAGCCTACCCAGGTGTGAGGCTGAGCTGGGATTTTACTCCCACCCTCTAACGCCAAGATACATAACAGCTATCTAGTTAATCTTTTCATCCTCAGGTTTCCCTACCTAAATTCAGGCTGCAGAAAATTCCTGAAGGGTGGAGAGCCAGAGGTTCTAAGATTGCACTGATGTTTGTTCTCAGAATCACAGTGTTGGAGCCAGATGAACGGACTTCAGCTAAGAAAGAAATTTCAGGTTTGCCTATTCTAAAAAATCTCAGTACAGAAATTTCCTCATGAGGAAATTGACTTCTGCAGAGAGTTTTAAAAATGGTATTGTAAAAACTGGTAAATATATTTGTGGCAATCTAGTGTACCTTTCCTTCTTGTGATTAGACCCCATCAGATGTCACATCCCAGCTCAACCTGCACTGATGAAAGTACCCTATAAAAGCTAAAGCTAATTAAGTTCCCTTCCTCCTTCCTCCCCACCCTGTCACCAGCTATGATTTCTTTGTTCATTGACGCAGACGTTAAAAATAAGTTGAAAATGTTTCTAAATTCTTTGTCATTTTGGGGGAAGATCTGTCATCACCAAAGAAATCTTAGAGTGTAGAACTGGAAAAAAAAACCAACAAGAAAAAAGTTAAAGCATAAAAAATAGTAAGAGTGCCCTTCAGGTAGTTATAGTGGGATGGGGTGGATGCGTTTGAATATGCACCTGCTGAGCTGCCTGGAATCTTTTCCAGAAAGAGTCTAGGTATAAAGGGAGAAGACCAATCAGGAAGCTGCTGAGTGCCCTGGGGGAGATAGTAAAGGCCCTGATGAGGTGTGGGGCTCTGGAGATACAGAGGAGAAGGGCTACAGGAGGCGTCTTAGGTGGAGTCGACAGGAGCCAGAGAGCTTGATGAGAGGCAGAAGCTCCCTAAAGAGACACAGGGGAGCAGGTCCCGGGAAATCAGAGACCTACAGACAAAAAGAGGCCTGCCCTGGCTAATCCCCAAGGTTTGGTGTCTGGCTGGAATTGAGGACTGAAGGAGGGTGGGAGTCAGGTTTGAGGCCTGGAAGACTGGGCAAATAGTAGCAGAGATAAGAATGTAACCCAGGGGCGTGACAATCACCTTGTGGGAGCCTCTGGTTTTGAGCAGCACATTCATGTAGACCTGACACCTCTTGGCTGTACCCCCAGATAATCTGCTGGTTCCTCTAGCATTCTTCAGTGAGAAGTAACTTAGTGCAGAATTCGTCGGGGTGATGAAGAAAGAGTTCATAAGGCTGCCAATCAGAAAACTGCCCAAAGCAGGATTGGATAGGTGTTTTAGGCATTTTTCTCCTTTCTAGGCTGCCACCAGCACCATCTGGCTGCATCCTGCCCCAGACCTCTTCTCCTGTGCCTCTCTTGTGAGGAGCAATCTGGTTCTGCCCTGAGATGAGCATTCTCTCGCTTCTGTTGCTCAGCAAAGCAAGTTGTCAACAGCCCCACCCTTGCTGGAAGGTGCTCTTTAATGGGCTGCTCTCGTTACTCCTGATGCTCTTTGGGCCTCACTCACCTCCATCCTTATAACAACCTCCTAAAGTATGTCTCCCAACCACACATAGCACTCCCTTTGAGGGTAGAGTTGGTCAATCTTACTTTCTTTATTTTGGCTCGGAAGCGAACGTGGGTTTTGGGTGGAAGGAACTCACAGCTGCTGGGCAGAGCTGGCATTTAAACCTGGGTTCTTGACTCCACGTCCCGGGCTCCTTCCACGGTATCAGATATGGGGTGGAGGGGGAGGGGTCCCGGTTCAGGTTGCCAGGGATTCAGCACCTTGGGCCAGATCAATGTTCTTAACTTTTTTTCATTATTACTCCCTAAAGGAGTCTTTTTAATATTTATTTATTTTTGAGAGAGAGAGAGAGAGAGAAAGAGAGCATGTGAGAAAGAAGGGCAGGGGCAGAGAGGGAGACAGAGGACCTGAAGCCGGCTCCAGCCTCTGTGCTGATAGCAGAAAGCCTCATGCAGGGCTTGAACCCACAAACCGTGAAGCCGTGAACCATGTGAACCACAAGCCAAAGTAGGATGCTTAACCAACTGAGCCATCCAGGCGCCCCACTCCCTAAGGAGGCTTTGTAGACATTTTTTCCTAATTGCCCATCCATGAAATTTTAATACCACCAGATCTGTTTAGGCATTGCCTGTCTATCCATTTTATAATAAAAAAAGGTAAGATTCCTGTGTCCTCCCCCCACCAAGAACAACTTTTCATCCCCGTTGAGCAGTATCATCCTTGTTGAGAATGCATAGACTCACGGTGGTTCTCAAAGTGTGGTCCTCTGACCAGCAGCAGCACCAGGGATCTTGTTGGAAATGCAAATTTTTGGTCCTGCCTTGAACTTGACTGAACCAGACACTCTGGGGGTGGGCCCAGCTGGAGGTGCCTTAGTAAGCCCTCCAGGGGGTTCTGTTGCACGCTGGAGTTTGAGAACCACTGGACTAGCTGATACAGACCACCACGGGTTTTTTTTTTTTTCGGTTCAGCAATGCATGAAGAATTATTAGAGCCTGCCTGAGGGAAATGCAAATATTCACTGTCTTGTTAAACACTGATTCCTAATTAATTGCCATCGCAGTCAGGATCCATTTTTTAATCCTCCAGTCCTTTTTAAGCACCTTTTTTGTACAAGTTATGCAGGGCACTGTGGGCAGGAAAGAGCCAGGTTCTCTGGGGCTTGAGTTGTAGATACAGTTTAGGTATCTCGTTTAGGAAAAGGAATAAGAAATCATGAATACACAGTTGGGCAGGGGGCTTAGGGAGGGGCTTGTGCAGGTGAGGAGGTCTTGAAACCTAAGCTCCATGGGTTCCATGCAAGTCAGCCCCGTGGAAGATCCAGTGGGTGGTGGCAGTCCTACAGGTCACACAGATGGGCAGCCGGGCAGGATAGTCTACTGCCGGCCAGCGGTGGGCAGGGGGTGGAGTGTGCCAAGCACCTGCCAGGGAGGCACATATGCAGTCGGGGCATGAAGTGGGGAGAGCATCGCCTTGGTGTGGAGTCTGGGGAAAACCCCGCGGGAAGTGTTGTTTGATTTCTGGAAGAGGCACACCTATGAAGAAGGGGAAGGCTCCTACAATGAGGACTCTGGAGAGAATTATGGAGGGAAGGAGGGAGGGAGGGAGGGACATATGTGTAAGCACATTTCTATCCGATGGTTCCAAGGCATTTTCTAGGTGGCCACCATACCTTGTTGAAAACACAGAGAGATGACGTTCTCCTCTGGTTGGCAGTGGAGCCTTGTTTGCTGCAAAGGGCAGGAGCTGCATTTCCCAAGAAGGTCCTGGGCTCAGAGACCCCTTCTCCTTGCCCAAGAGCCACAGGCTGACTTCTTCCCCTTCCTTATCTGTTCCCGAGAATTAGTGGCTGACAGATTGTCCCACCGCGGTGGGCAGGGTGTGAGGAGTGGTGCATCACCTGCCAGCTCCGGCAGGGGAGCCATTTGTCATTTGGTCGGGGGCAGAAGCGTGAACCATACTTGGATATTTGGATTTACAGCCCACCGGCCAGCCCTCCTCCACGGCTCGGCTGCCTGGGAATGAGAGCTGTCTATTATGTCTTCCTCAGTGGCAGCTGTAACTACTGCAATTTTCCCAATGGACACCTCTAAGGAACCAGTTACTTTTAAAAAGGCAGTGCATTTGTACCTCACCAGCTCCATCACACCCATCAATCAGGACATACTCTAATAGGGAGAAGATTTCTGCAGCAAGGCTTGGTTCTCTCCTTAATTCACTTTGTTAGAAATGGCCTAAATTACGCTGAGGTGTAATTAAGGTATTCAGAGTTAGTCTTCTCTCTGGAAAAATATGTAAGAAGTCATTAGTCTTCTGCTTTGTGAACTGAGGTCTTGATTTAAAAGGCTTGACTCTATTTGTCCGCATGAAAAGCCTGCTATCTTTTCCTGTCTTTCTCTCTCTTCCTTCTTTTCTCCCTTTCTTCCCCTCTCCCTTTCTCCCTCCTCTGTCCTTTCCTCCTTCTCTTTCATGGGGTTTTTGCTCCATGCCAAGTGCTTTGTCAGGCACCAGAATAGAGGATGAATATGACAAGGTGTCGACTGTGGATGACTGCATGTAAACAAATGGGAGAGAAGAGCCTCAGAGGGAATTGGCAAGCTCCATAGAATGGGTTTCTCAATCCCAGACTACTGACGCTGGGGGCTGCATAATTATTTGCTAGGGGGCTGTGTTGTGCACTGTAGGATGTTGAGTGGCACCTCAGGCCTCTACTCACCAGGTGCCAATAGCACCCTCTTCCCCAGTTGTGACCAAAAAAATGTTTCCAGACAATGTGAAGTGTCCCAGGGGTGGGGGGTTGCAAGGGGGCAAAATTGCCCCAGTTAAGCAACACTGAGAACCACGCCCGAGACTGAATTCCCCACAGGACAGAGCTCCTTTCCTGGCTCCGCTGCAGGGAGTGAGCTATGTGATCACAAGCCACTCGCTTACTCTCTTTGGGCTTCCTTTTTCTTACTTGCAAAATGAGAGTTGGGAAAACACTCCTTCCCAGTCCTATGAGTCTATGGAAGTTTGGATTTATCGATTATAACATATTATATCACTGGCTCTGGAAAGGTAGGGATGAAGTTTATGCTTTACCATATACTTAGAGTGCCTAGGACAGAAGCCTGATACTTCCATTAATTCTAATGAGCGGAGCTCCTGGGTGGCTCAGTCAGTTAAGCGTCAGACTTCGGCTCAGGTCATGATCTCACAACTTGTGGGTTTGAGCCCCGCGTTGGGCTCTGTGCTGACAGCCCAGAGCCTGGAGCCTGCTTCTGATTCTGTGTCTCCCTGTCTTTCTACCCATCCCCAGCTCGTGCTCTCTCTCTTCTTCAAAAAAAAATAAACATAAAAAAATATTAATAAGCAAAGGCTTACAGAAACTATGTGCAACAGAAATAGGGCCTGTGATCAAGAAATTTACATTCTTTGTGGAAAAAGACGTCAGTCCCAAGAGAGACCACCCTGGGCTCAGTCTGCCTGTTTGCATCCTGGCCCGGCCTCACACAGGCGCTATGGCTTTGAATAAGTTGCTTCGCTCTGAGCCTCAGTTTCCTCATCTGTTAAAATGGAGATGGTGATAGTTACGACCTCAGCACTGTTGTGAATTTTTAGTTTAATGAGATAGAACAGAACCCCGTGCATGGTGCTCAGTAAGGGTTGGCTGTGATTGTGGTGAAGATGAGGCTGAATTATCAGCACCAGTCCATACGGCTCCGCGCTCAGTGCATGATGCACACAGGTGAGTCCTGCCAGTGTTCAGAAGGAAAGAAAACCTCACCGGGAGAGAAACAGAAGTACAAGGAGTACCTCTGAAGGATGCATGTACTTTGTTTTGGTGGGGTGCTGTAGGGCAGGGAGGGGGGGCATTGGAGAAGGCTCAGAGGGGCTCAGTGAATAACAAGTAGAATCATGGAGGCTTTGATACAGATCTAAATTGCTCAGAGCAATGAAGTGACCTGCCTAAGGCCACACCAAAGACAAAGATCAGAGCCAGGATTCGTGCCTTAGATTCTTGGCTCCTGTCCAGTGCTCTTACTGGACTGGCACTTGTCTGACCAGCACTGTTGGGGTTCTAAGAGAAAAAGGCATTTCTTAGTGAGAAAGTTCTCAGTGCCCTAAGTGACTGGAGTTAAAGCAGGTCTGTCTTGAAAGCCCCTAGGGCAGGGGCAGGGGCAGGGGCGGATGGTTGGGCAGGTCTCAGATGGGATCAATCACACTAGAGCTGAGTGGTTGTGAACCTGTGATACCTCTGAGAGGGCTGGACAGAATGCTTCATTTCGTATTGTCTGTGAGGTAGAAGCACCAGGATCGCTAAGGAAATAGAATGAAGGGAGGGCATAGAAATGAAGAGTACAGATTATTTCCAAGCAAGATCCAGTGAGAGCTTCAGACTCCCTGTTTGCATTCAGGTGAAAGGCTAATTATAAATTAGCTCTAACAGATGTTAAAGAGGTTCCACCCAAGCTGTATTTTGCAACACTTCGTTATCTGACATTGGGTATTGGCAATCTGAGCTACGCACTGGCACTGATTTACACAGGTGGGTTGGGCCCGAGAGCTCAACCGAGTAGGAGTCCCCAGAACTGTGTGCCACCACTACTGCTGAACAACCAAAATAGTGTTGCCTTACGTTTGCAGGACTGTGGTCAATGCTTTCATGAACATCACTGAGCCCTGACAACTCTACTACCCTTATTTTATGTAAGTGCCAACTGAGGCCGGGTGAGGTTAACGCACCTGCTCAAGGGCATGTGGATGCCCTCTGGATACCTCTCACTGTGGACCTCCCTGTGCTCTTTACCCTCCTGGGGTAGCCAGACTCCTAGAAGGCCCCAAACACCCCTGCCTGCTGGTCTTCACCCCTTTGTGTGGGCGCCTCCCACAATGTACCAGGGTTCATCTGTGTGACCAATAGCATACAGCACAGGGATGTCATTGCTGGGATTAGATCGTAAAAGACCAGACCTTCTATGTCGGATTCTCTCTCTCTCTCTCTCTCTCTCTTTCTCTCTCCTTCCTCCTGATGTCTCATTTTGGCGGAGGCCAGCTGCCGAGTCATGAGCAGCTCTATGGAGAGGCCCCCATGGCAAGGAACTGAAACTTCTGCCCAGCACCCAGTGAGGAATTGAGTCCTGCCCATAACCCACTGAATGAGCTTGTTAGTGATTCTCGAGCCCCAGTCGAGTCTTGAAGTGACTGCAGCCCCTGCTGACCGCAGCCTCGTAAGAGGCCCTGAGCTCAAGTGCCGTCTCATAAAAGACTACCCCATGGAGTCCGAGGCACCCAAGTGAGCTGCTCCCAGATGTCTGGTTCTTTGTAACTGTGACATTTTAATGTCTGTTGTTTTAAGCTGCTAGATTTGGAGGTAATTTGTAATGTGGCAATTGATAACTATATACCCTCTGACTAGGAGGTAGGAAGACCTCTGCTTAAGCCCCTTCCCTCATTCTCAAAACCTTTGCTGCCCTGGGTATTCCAGGGAAGAATATCCTATCACAGCTTATTCATCCCTTTGGGTTAACCATGACCATAGGACTCTTACTAGGAAAATGCCCCTGGGAGATGAAGTCACTACTTAAGGAGTATCCTTTGTAAAGATACATATGTTTTTATTTTTATAGATAAGAGCCATTTACATGTGGCCCTATATTAAAAAAAAAAATTGAGACCCATAGGGCCTAATGTATGCAATTGGGCAAGACTCAAATACCAGTCAAGCATATATGGAGGTTTTATTGATTCTGTTTTTCTTAGTTCTGCATAATGCCCCAATTTTGTGACATAATTTTAGTGGAATTAAATTCGAGCAGCTCAAAATGATACTCTGGGTCCTACAACACTAGATGCTGGTCTGAGTGAGCACACAGTACCCACTGTGTGGCTGTGGTGGGTGGACTGTCGGGGACGGAGTCGCTGGCAGAGAGGACCTCCTTGACTTGCTATTTACACAGGCTTCCTAATCACGTGAATATATATTTTCCATATATATATATATATATATATATACATATATATATATGTATATATGTATATTAGCCTTTCACCTGAATGCAAACAGGGAGTCTGAAGTTCTCACTGGATCTTGCTTGGAAATAATCTGTACATATATATATATATATATACACACATATATATATATGTATATACATATATGGGTCTGATGAGGATATGGGCTATCACTGAGGAAACATTCTCAGTGTGAGTTTATTTATTAAGTCAGTTTTCCTTACAACAGCATGAAAGTTCTGGATCATGGGCAGAATGAGAAAGCATGAGAAATGAGAGGCACACGAGGGGGAAAAGAAACTTTGATGTGATATTGAAGATTTGCTCAGGGCCTCTTTCTCCTGCTCTCAGCTAGCTGTCTGGAGGGAAAGACCTCATAAATAAGTCCCACCAAGGCATCTAATTGTGGATTTCGAGACTGTTGAAAGGGATATTTGCATTTAAGAAGAGGTTGAAGCATGAAAACAAAGCAACACAAATTAAGCAATTTTCAGGCACCAAGTGATGATGGAGTGGAGTGGCATTTGCTGAACACAGTACATTTTCTAGGCCCTTGGATCTGGTCTTCAGAACTCTGCCACCAGCATGACCAGCTCGAGGGCTGGGGTGCTCACATTTACAGAGCCAAATGGCACAGGACTTAGGTCAGACTACCCGAGTGGGAAGTTGGGCTCCTACGTTTGGTCTTGGGCAAGTAATTTAGCCTCTCTGCACTGTCCTCATCCATAAATGGATAGAGTGATAGTTCCTCTAGCCACTGGGGTTCCTAACACCCACAAAGGTTTGATGTTCAGAATGAGGTAACACTTAGCATAGACCTGCCATATAGTAAGAATAATGGTTAATTATTACAGCTGCATTATATGTTTATATTATAGCTACATATATATTATAGTAATAT
This sequence comes from Panthera tigris, assembly GCF_018350195.1. Classification (NCBI taxonomy): domain Eukaryota; kingdom Metazoa; phylum Chordata; class Mammalia; order Carnivora; family Felidae; genus Panthera; species Panthera tigris. Next base: position 46,134,283 of record NC_056665.1, read on the forward strand.
TAATTCCAATAATACTAGTTAGTTATAGGATTATTACTCTAGTACAGCGATATACTCTCAGATCTCCATGGCCACAGGTGGAGAGCGTGGTTTAGATTTCTTCTGCTTGCCTGGCCTCTCTGACCACCCCTTCACCAACAGCAGAGCAGACAGATTTGAGGTTCTTGCAGGAGCTGTGGGCTAAGTGGCCTCAGGCCATGTGGGTGAGAGCAGTTGGGCTTCTGGGTGGGAGGGCTGGGGAAGCTTTCTCTCTGCTGCCAGAATCTGGATGGTACCTCTGAACTTGGCAGGCACGGTCCCTTTCTGGGGCCGGGGAGGCTGAACAATGGGTGCTCTCTTGCTTGCTGGGACTGTGTCAAGGTATCTAACTTGGTCAGAAATGCAGCCAAGTAGAAGCCCCACCCCCCACCCGCTCCAGGTTGTGTGTGACGGTGCGGGCAGAGAGGCTGTCCGGTTTCCAGGTCTGGTGGCACAGCCAGAAAGGGTCGACCTGGAATCATGCGCCAGGCAGCGTTTTCAGCACCACTGAGTTGTCACTGGGATGGACAGCCCTGTGGTGGCTCAGCCCTCTGGCGATGACAGCCTGTGCTTAGTACAAGGATGGGGGAGAGGGACAGTGTTACATGGTCAGGCAATGGCAGGTGCCCACCAAAGCCTGAATCTCTGATCATTGTGCCTGAACTTTCCACACTCACTGAACGATGTATCAGAGGGGGCAGGGCTGTGGAGCTTCTGCTGCCTGACCACCGGCTACAACACTAACGAGTATTTAGCAGAGATAGTGCTTAGGAATCCGTCAGGAATTTGCCTTCTGCTGTATGGGGGCGGGGCTACAGGGACTGATGAAATTAGCCTTGGCACCTCTTAGGTTCTAAGTAGTGTGCCGGGCACTTCCATTCATGTTGTCTCTTAAATCTCACAACAGAGGTAATAGCATAATTCCTCCCACTTCACAGGCCAGGAAACGGAGGAGTAAAGTGGTTGGCCGCAGATGACCCAGCTAGTAAGAAATAGAGTTAGGATTAGAACCTGTGACTGGCTCAAACCCCACGCTCAACCACTCTGTGGCAAGGCCGTGCTGCGATTTCTCCCTTGTGTTTGCGGAGTGGGGGGCATTGTCATTTCTTGAAACGCCAGCTTCGGAGCTTCCACCTTTGGGGCTTTCTTGGGCTATTGGGGCAGGATTGTGTAGACAGGATGTGTGTCTTCCTGAGGCGATGGCTGTCAGGAGCCAAGGACTGGGTCACCTTCCCTATGGACAAGGCTCTTTTTACCTGTTCTTAAAGGATGCTTTTGTTTCTTTACTTCCAGATTTTAGGGGATAAATTTGAGAACCACTTTGACGCTGCAGTCTAAAAATTCACCCTCCCCTGCGCCCAACCGTGAACTCCATTTCATCCTGGCTATTTAATGGAAGCACTTTTTCCTTAGCAGGTGGGCTTCAGTCAGGCTTCCACCTGGGTGTAATTATAATCCTCTACACTTCCAGAGACCTGAAAGACCTGAGACCTGAAGGTTTTGCAAGGGCTTCTCCCCTCCCTAATAACCAGTTGGCAGTCATTCATCAGAGCCGGAAGCAAGCAGGTAACACCCCTCATCGCTGTCTCTTGCTCCCTGGTTGCTTTGGAGACAAATCAGGGCTCCACCCACTCCCAGCCCTGGGTTCAGAAAACCAGAGATATGATGGGAGAAAATATTCCTCCATATTTCACTCTGGTGTTTTAATTTATATGCATCCAGAGAGTGGCAGATTAGAGGTTGTGAAAATATCAGGGAAAAACAGTTTCTAAAAATACAAGTGTTGCTAGTGCGATGGGCCAGATTTGGAAAGAGGGCGTCTTGCATTTTCCCCCCTCCAAGGTGAGAAGACAACAGGGTAATTATCCAATGAGCAGTGCTGGCTCGCAGAGGAGCAGCAGTGACAAATATTCGCGGTACCTATCTACCCACTTAGCGACAAAGGGGCATTCTAGAGCCCTGTAAATAATATTTCCAGATTAGCAGGACAAGATATGCTGTTTCATAAAGTGAACAGCATCAACATTCTCTATTTCTTTTCTGGCAGAAAGTCCAGCTGTCTTGGTGGAGATGCCCCATGCATTGAGGACACTGGGCTCAAAGTTAGGAAGTGGCCTAAGTGGCCTAAGCCAGCACCTGTGCCCATCTCCTTCAGACCCTTCTCCTCAGCAGGGGTCCTGTATGTCACCCTGGGCCTACCACCTTCCCAACCCACCCCTACTTAAGTCCTGACCCTATCACTCATGTGGGCCTTTAACAAGTTTCCTAAACTCTCTTTGGCTCAGTTTCCCAGTTTTTAAAATGTATTGAATAATAATCCCTGTCTCGCATATTCATTTGGGGTAAAAAAAAAAAAAATTAACTATTACAAAGGGCCTGGAACATGGCAAGTTCCCAATGCATGTAATTGTTCTTCATAATATAAGCAGGTAGGGCATGGCGACAAAGGTGTTTAATAGGGTGCTTGAATGAATCACAAATAGTTAAATTTCAGGTGATGGGGAAGATTTTTTTGGACAGGTAAAGCTTTTTGCTGCCATTCAAATTCTATGGAGATGCCCATCCCTTCAGCTTTTTTGTAGGGTAAGCCCTGTATTATCATGAAGTGGATAAAGGCCCAGAAGGACACAGGCATTGTTTTTACAGTTTATAATGCTCTTTAATTAAAAAACATTTTTTAAAGTTTATTTATTTATTTTGAGAGAGAGAGAGTGCAAGCTGGGTAGAGGCAGAGAGAGAGAGAGAGGAGAGAGAGAATCCTAAGCAGGCTCTGTGCTGTCAGCGCAGAGCCCAATGCAGGGTTTGAACTCATGGACTGTGAGATCATGACCTGACCTGAAATCAAGTTGGACGCCAGGCCCCCTTCTTTCAAATGCACACTCAGCATCATCAAGTTAGCTATATGAATGCCACATTTTGCAGATGACAAAACCAGAGGTCAAGATTAAGTCCCCTTTTCAAGTTGTAGGTCTGGACTCCTAAATCCGGGTTTGCTCCCTCCAGTAAGATGTACCAGGGTATTCATCCCTAGGTTGTCAGAAGATGCTGGGGCATGGCCCCCATAGACGGGGTCCCAGGTATTGCCAAAAGGAAGTATTAGGGGAAAGAGGTTTGCTCATCTGTAGAATGATTTTACTAAGACTGGATAATGAGAGGCTAAAAAAATCCCAGGATTTCTTCTGTCCTGGAACTCCTCCTTCTCCCCAGACCTGGGCCCTTTGCACTGAAGACTCCAAGCCTGGGCTTTACTCCTCTGACGTATTTCAGAGGATGAGGCAGGTCAGAGAGGCAGTTCCTAAAGATTTCAGGCAGGGACGGGAAGGAAAGTCTTTTCCTTTCCAAGGAGCCTACTCTGAGAGCAAAAGTCATCCCTATAGGTTGCCCAGATAGGATGGCTACGGAGTGACTCTTCCAAACACCAGCACTGTGCCTGGCACCTAACGGGGACTTAATAAATAGCTGTTGGATGCGTGGCATAGATGAGGAAGCTGAGGCACTCGGTGGCTCCGTGTACTTCAGTGGCCAACCTGAGCATGGACACTGGTCTCCAAGACCCACCCAGTTCCTGAGTTGGAAGGGGGCTTTGGGATTGAATAAGTCCACTTCCTTACTGAGGACGAAACTGAAGCCCAGAGTTGTGAAGCAATCTGCTCCAGGCCACACAGCTGCTTGGGGGGCAGACCCCGGCTTTCCTGACCTCCAGCCTCCGGGCCACACCCTGACAATATTCCTGACAGCAGGATTTTATGATGCATCCATGGTGGAACCAAGCTTACCTCAAAACCCATGCATACCTCAGCCAAATTTCCTTAAAATAACTGTTGTGATCAACTTAACGTGTTAGAGGTCCCAGACGTGGGGTAGGGAAAAGAAAAGCCTGTTAAACCTACTAATTGCTGAGAAAGCTACTTCTGAATGACGGTACAAGCTCTGGAAATGCATACAGATCAGTCAGCCTGTTTGCACCACAATGTTCTGGAGCAAAACTAGCAGGTAGGAAATAACATGCCTGATAACCCAGAAACGGAAATGCAGTCAGTTTCAAGGGACAAATCTTCTGGAAGCTATTTATTAAGGAACTATCCGGAAAGGTCCAGATTGTTTCTACAGTTTTTTCATTTTTAGAAGTTTATTAATTTAATTTAATGTAATTTAATTTAATGTAATTTTAGAGAGAGGGAGGGAGCACAAGCAGGGGAAGGGCAGAGGCGGGGAGGGAGGTAGAGAGAGAGAGAGGGAATATCTCAAGCAGACTCCATGCTCAGCACGGAGCCTGACATGGGGCTTGATCCCGTGACCCCCAGGATCATGACCTGGGCCATAACTCAACTGAATGAGTCATGCAGGCACGCTCCTTTTAGAAGTTTTAAGTGCCCAATAAAAGCAATACCGTTACCACCGCTAGAAAACAACACCTAGTGTTTACCAAGTGCTTGTTATGTCCCAGGCACTCTGTTACATGTGGTACATGCATTGTCTTTAATCCTCACAACAAGCCCAGGAAGTAGAGGTAATACCCTCAGCCCCATTTACACAAGAGCGAATTGAGGTTCTGCAAGGTTAGATCATTGACCTGCTTAAGATCTAAGTTGCTAAGCAGTCCAGCTGGGACTGAAACCTGGGGGTATTTGACTGGAAGGGCCAGAGTCTCACTCATGAGGGTTCTAAAGTCAGCATGCATGTGTATTCAGAACTGCCCTTGAAAATCTGGTTATCACTCATGCAATACGGAGTTCAGCCAATACAGGCATACCTCATGCGGGAGACATCGTGGGTTTGGTTCCAGACAACCACAATAAAGCCAATATCATAACAAAGTGGGTCAAATAAAATTTTTGGTTTCTCAGTGCATAGAAAAGTTATGTTTATACTATATCGTAGTCTGTTAAGTGTGCCATAGAATTATGTCTTAAAAAGGAATTCTCTAATTAAAAAATACTTTATTGCTGAAAAAGGCTAACCATCATCTAAACCTTCAGCAGGTCATAATCGCCGATCATTGATCACTGTAACAAATATAATAATAATGAAAAATTTGAAATATTGCTAGAATTACCAAAATGCGATCCAGAGACACAAAGTGAGCAAACGGTGTCGGAGACACCGATAGATTCGTTCAATGCAGGGTTGCCACAAACCTTTAGTTTGTAAAAAACACAGTATCTGCAAAGTGCAGTAAGGCCCAGGATGATAGAACAAGGTATATCTGTACTTTTTTTCCAGTGGATCATCAGATGAAGGCCAGGTTGAATGAAAAACAAGTGTCTTTCTTTGTATGCTAGAATCATACTCGGGGCAGCAAGATGCTCACGCAACGTGGGGCATGCAGGAGGAAAGGGCACCCTACCTCCTACTTCACACCCACTGTGGATTCGTGCTCACCAAGTGGCCTGGCGAGAGGGACCATCCCCGTGCTTGTGATTATTGTCGTTATTTCTCTCACATGCTATCTCACTGTTTGGTGGTTTGCTGGCCAAGCACCTGTAGTTGAACTCTTTCAAGTTAAATGCATCTAGGAAGGGATTCCACTACATTATCTCCCAAGCTCCCGGATGGCAAATGGGACAAATAAACAAAAAGCAAAACGAGTTCTTTGCCTCTCATGGGCCAGTGTTCAGTCTTTTTCGAGCTGCGAATTTTACTAGCATCCTTCTTTATTGAGGTGCCCTCTGGTGCTTTGCTTCGCCCTCTGACTGCTGGGTGGTAGGAGTCATCCTCGACCATGCGCGCTCTGGGTCTGTGGCCATATCAGACATTCCTCCCACGAGCACTGACTGCACGCGGCACCCAGACTGCAAGGATATGGGGTCTCCAGGAGGCATATCTGCTGTAGAGGAGGGGACAGAGGAGAGAACCAACGAGGACGAGACAGGCGGACACTTGCTGGGCTTGCAGCAAGCTGAGGCAGTCCACGCATCTAACTAGGGCAACCAGCTGTCCTGGTTTACACGGGTCTGCCCAATATAGCACCAGAAGTCCCACAAACCAGGAAATTCCAGGCAAACTGGGACAGCGGTCACCCTCACCCAGCCTGAGGGGATGTGGAAGGGATGTTCCAGGTGAGACAGATCCAGAGTGTAGGACCTCTCTGGGCACATTAAAGAGAGAGGGGGCGGGGAAGACGGCAGAGGGACAGACACAGGTGAAGGGACAGTGGCACGAGGCAGTGGCATGGTCAGAATGCAGGGTCCATATCAAAGAGTGGTCGGAGAGGAAGAACAGAGTCCCTGCTCAGTCATGGTGTGGGCTGTCTGCTGGAACCTACTCCTAGGAAGAATAGGGAAGCCCTGGCTGCTGGCTGCTTCACTTGGGGGAGACATGGAGAGAAGCGTGCTGTGTGGTGCACATGGGCTTTGGGGCTGGCAGTCCTCATCCACACGTCTTGCGGAGGCCCTCACACACCCACAGTCATGTTGCAGAACCTCTTACTGCTCCTTTTTAAAAACATTTTTTTTAATGTTTATTTATTTTGAGAGAGAGAGAGAGAGAGAGAGAGAGAGAGAGAGAGAGAATCCCAAATAGGCTCCAGTTGTCAGCACAGAGCCCGACCGGACACGGAGCTTGATCTCAGGAACCGAGAGGTCATAACCTGAGCCGAAATCAAGAGTCAGACGCTTAACCAACCGAGCCACCCAGGCGTCCTAGCTTCTCATTGCTCCTTAAGTTGTGTCTCTGTTCTGCTGGGTGAGTAACCTCAATGCCTCTGAGGAGAAGGGGCCCCAGGCCAAGCTCACCTTTCCCTCAGTGTCACCGGGAAGGTGGCCTTGGGTGTCTGTTGGCTCTCCCACATGCCCCCTGAATGTCTGGCTGACTCTGGACCTTCCCTGATTCTCAGTAATCTGTCAAACAGGGACGGCAATAGCTTCCTTGTAGGGATGCTGTGAGGCCCAAATAAGAGGATGTCTGCCCAAGTGCCTGATACTGTGCCCAGCACGGAATGTGTGCATGGAAGACTGACGTTCAAGCTCTGAGGTGCAGGAGGGAAAGGACTCTCAGAGGACCGAAGGCCTGGCGCCCCAAAGGGGCCTGTGAACAAGGGGAATGGTGAATGGTGTGTGCGGCTCATGCTATAACCCTGTCCCACCTCCAGCACTCCCTGACACCACAGATACCCGGAATCTTTAGAGCCATCATTGACACCTCTCTCCCTCACCCTCATAATCGATCGCCATTTCATGTTAATGCTACCTCCTAAGTCTCTCTTGAATCCACTTTTACCCGTCCCCACCCCATCCAAGGGACCACCAGCTCTCTCCTGGCTGCTGCCCCCTTGTGGGTCTCTTCTTCCTCTCTTGCCCCTTTTAGCACCCTCTGTACACCAGCAGCCGGAGGGATCCCTGGTTAATTCAAAGCTGATGCTGTCGTCCCCCTACGCACACCCTTTGCTAGTTACCTATTATTCTTGGGGAACCCAGCCACAGGACCACCCATGGCCTATGGGGAGGCTGCTGAATCTTATGGTTCAGGCCCACTTTTCAGCTGCCCCTTGAGCTACTTTCCTCCTTCATCTCTACCCTCCTACGATGGTGGCTTTGCTCAATTCCTAGAACACGTCTCACTTTTGCTTCACCGACAGCCTTGACTTGCAACCCACTTCCTTCCCATTAGCCTAGCTAACTCCTATTTCATCATTTAGGTTTTATGTAAGGGTCACTTCCTCACTGTGTTCTGTAGCATTCTCAGCGTGTTCTATTTGTGGCTGGTTTTAGTCAAGCATCTTTGAATTTGGGGAAGGAAGTGGTTTTCTTTGTTTGTTATGTTTTTGTAGTTTTTTAAATGTTTATTTTGAGAGACAGCAAGTTGGGGAGGGGTAGAGAGAGAGGGAGAGAGAATCCCAAGCAGGCTCTGCTCTGCCAGTGCAGAGCCTGACATGGGGCTTGATTGTATGAACTGGGAGATAAACCTGAGCTGAAATCAAGAGTCAAACATTCAACTGACTGAGCCCCCCAGGTGCCCCAAGAAGGTGTTTTGAGAGGCAGTGCGCCCAAAGTAGAAGCATGAACTTGGGAGCCAGGGTGTCTGGGCTCAGAACTTGGTGCTGACACTGGCTGTGTGACCTCAGCAAGCTATTAACCTACACTGTGCCTCAGTTTCCCCATCAGTACAAGGGGATAATAATAGTATCCATCCTAGTGAGTGGTTGTGAGGATTAAGTGAGTTAATATTGGTAATGCCCTGAAGAGCACCATGTCCAGCCCATAGTAATAGCTCTATTAACATTAGTTACACGGTGTGACCGTTCCCCCTTCCGCCCAGTCTTAAAGCCTTTCTGAAGGCGGGGAATGTGGCTTAGGCACCTCTCTCCATGCTGGTGCCTGGAAAAGCACCCAGTGCACAGGGAATTATTGACAAACAGGGTTGGAAGGGAATAATGTGATGAAGAGGGTTGAAATGTCAAAGATAGAACAGGATACTAGAGGCAGACCTGCATGCTTAGCTCTGCCTAGACCCATGAGAATGACAGGCCAAAAGACAGGGTCAGAGGGGATGATCCTGCCAGGTTTTAGTGGCCCACCCTCTCGGTAGACTCAGCACCACTGGTAGGTTCACCCAAAATTTCCATAGCAATTTTCTCAACCAGCTCAGTCCTCAAGAAGAGAACCCACGTTGGACATAAATTTAAAAAACAGACAATAAAAATTTGAGGAGTGATCTGGGATGTCTGGGAAAGTCACTTTAAAATGCCCTTTTTAAGTATGGACAAAATTAAGATATTTGATTAACAGATACATCTCCCATAGAATAAATTAGAAAATACTTAGTTTTCTTGCTTCCATAGCACTTTTCACAGAGCTATTAAATTACTAACACTAAGTAGGAAAAAAGAGTACTCATTAAAAAAAAAAGATTTAGGACAACTTGCTAAGAGATATTTTTACTCAATGAGTGTGATATCATCGAAGGCAGCAGGCTCTTTAACTCCCCAAAATTTACTTAAAAAATAGATGGAGAACCATATTTCTACTTTATATCTGCGGTTTATTTTGGGGGATGGAGTATGTATGCTGAATGGTGATGTGCCAATGAGAGAGTCACGGTGAAGGGACACGGGTGACCTCCTTCTATCCTGACATCGGGCCCTCCCGTCCCCCCACTTATGCCTCTAGTGGTGTGTGTGTGGGGGGGGGGTGCGTGTGCGTGTGCTCCTGGGAATCTTCTGTCAGGTGCAAAATCCCCTTCTCTCTTCAGGATCGTAAGTGTGACTAAGTCACAATGCCGGGTGTCAATTGCTTATTTGCCAAACATCAGATCAGAGCCTCCTGGAGTTGGACAGAGTCATAGAAAATCTCCCCACAATGGCTACTTTATTGGTCTGCAAAACTTTTGTAACCAATGGTCATGTCTTAATATTTAGTAACCTGGCATTTGACAGAGGGATTCTCTACATAGTTCATATGATTTGCATTTCATCTCAGGAATGATAAAAATGAATTAAAGATAATTTAAAATATTTATTCCCTTTCTGAAGAATTATGTGGTTGGTTAGCTTTGAAGAATTTCGAAACTACTTGTTCCATAGCCACATCATTTTGTTCTATACCTGTATCATCAGGGGCCGATCATAGTTTCGGCTGGAAATCACACTGGCCCAGAAACACATCCAGCTACCCTCTCACTGAATAAAGTGCTCCCCTAACACATCCCCAACAGGAGGTTATAATGCTGGCCAGGTCTGAGAAATCACCCACCTGATCTGTGCAAGTCTCCGGATGAGAGTTCATTGCTCAAGTTAGCAGTAGAGTTCATTGCCCAGTTAGCAGTAGAGTCAGGTCTCAAAAATAGGTTTCCTGACTTTCTAACCCTGAGCCCTTTCAAAAGTCCCCAAACACAGGGTAAGGGGATGGTGTTTATCATTTGGCTAAACCACGCCACAAAGTTTTTCAGCTTACTGTAGATGTTTGCCATAGAATGTTGCCTTGAAAACATGGGATGTACCTATCAGAGGGTTGGAGGGCACTTCCAGGGGTCTTGTGGTCTCCTGTTGTCCCCAGGAACACTGCTCAGGGTGGATGCGTGCAAGCGAGGAGGGTGCCCAGAGCTCCAGCAGCCACAGCGGCTCCATACACCTGCTTAGTGACCCTCCTTCTTTTCATGAACTGTTTCCACCTTTACAACACAAAAGGTTGTATTACAACCTAGGAGTATGTATTACTCGCCCATTTTACAGATGAGCAATGAGGCCCAGAGAAGACTTGGGTCTGCCTGACTCCCAATCCTGGGAAAGCTCTTCTCATGACTCCATGCCAACAGACAATGCTGTCCAAAAGTTGGCTTGACTATGTGGAGAAGGGAGGGTCGGAGAGCTGGAGGGTGCGGATGAAGTGGATGGAAGCTTCACCCCAGTTCGCTTTATTAAGATGAGTTTTAAAGAGAGTACTTGTAGTGCATGGGCTACCTTTCAAAGGGGGGAGAAGAAAGAGCCTCTGCTAGTGGACTCTGGGGTGGAAGCCAGGAGGCTGTGGGCTAGGTTAGGAGGAAGACTTGTTACCATACACTGTTTTGTACCTGTTATAATTTTCTGCGTGCAAATGCGTTACCTTATAAAAATACATAACATTTAAATTTAAAAAAGGAAAAGAAGAGAAAGATAATGCAGACACTTGCTAACGAAATTTAGTCTGCATGAATAGGAATATAGAACCCAGTGACAAGTCTCCTCCTGCTTCTGACTCCCAGGCCCTTCTGCCACCTGCTTCCCCCATTCAGCCATTGCTATTGTTTAGAGACACTTGATGTTCATACAAGTACACATGTGCACGTGTCCTCTTTTACATAAGTTGGATTAGGCCACACAGGGTGGGTGGCGTCTTGTTTTTTCACTTAAATCTTGGAAGATATTCCACATCAGTACATCAGGTCTATGTCATTTTTTTTTTAAAGGCTGCATCTTTTCTATGTGCATGTACCAAGACTTATTTATCCAGTTCTCTATTAATAGACATTTACCTTGTTTCCACTCTTGTGCTGACCCAAAGTGAATATTCTTAATATATTTCTATACATGTGCAAGTCAGATAAACATTTAGACATCTAATTGCTGGCTCAAAAGATATCTGCATGTCTTTAATTTTTAAAAATTGTTGGTGAGATTTAAAGTTTGCCAGATACTGCCATGCTGCCCTCTGAAGAGGTCACACAGCTGCCACTCCAACACAAGGCATGAGGATGTCAGTTCCTTACAAGCAAGAAGCATTTTTGTAAAGCGGAGCAAACTTTTCTTCTATAGAAAGACAAGTCACAATGCATTCGACCGAGAGTTGTAAAGATTGGTGCTGTGGCCTCTTCGGGGCAGGGGCAGGAACCTAGGAACTCATGGGTGTTTGCCCCTCTCCATGGGGACTGGGCTTTCCCCTCTCAACCAGCCAATCTATGGATATTTATGGAGCATCCCTTATATGCCATGCACTTTACCAGAAGCTGTAGGAATCATCAGGAATCAAAGACTCTGCACCTGCCCTCAAGAAGCTTGTAATCTGGGCAGATAACAAATATCTCATGAGAAGAGAAGCAACAATACAAGGCCAGGCAGGAGCTAAAGTTCTAAGTGAGGCTTGTGGACAACAAATATCTTAGGAATTTGGGGGAGTCATATCACTTTTAGCTGGTCGCCTCTTGGGAAGGCTTCTCAGAGGGAGCAGAATTTGATGAATGAGTAAGCTTTTTCTGGGCTAAGAGGAAGAAGGTGAGTGCTAGAGGTGGGGGGTGGATTTTTAATTTCTTTTTTTATAAATATCTTTTAATGTTTATTTATTTTTGAGAGAGAGAGAGAGAGAGAGAGAGAGAGCGAGAGAGCACAAGGGAGGGGCAGAAAGAGAGGAAGACACAGAATCCAAAGCAGGTTCCAGTCTCTGAGCTGTCAGCACAGAGCCTGATGTAGGGCTCAAACATGCAAACCATTGAGATCATGATGTGAGTTGAAGTCGGATGCTTAACTGACTGAGGCATCAGGTGCCCTTAATTTTTAATTTCTAAGCAATAATTAGTTTATGCTGATCACCTGCCAGATACCCTGCAAGACACTCATTCATTCATTTGCTCAAGTGATATTGCTCATGCCTATTGTGGGCCATGCAATGTCCTAGGAGCCTAGAGAACTTAGATTCTTGGCACGTCCACATTTGTATGTTTCATTTTACAGGGAAGCAAACTGAGGCTCTGGGGGTGTTAAATGGCTTGCCTTAAGTCATTGGACTACTATGTGGTCAAGCTGGGGGTTTGATGTTGGTTCTGATCCTAACTGTGGTACTTACCCTTGCTAACTACTGAAGAGCAAAAGTACAGAAGGAGAAACACACAAGATGCATTTGGGAGACAAAATGTAGGTCAGTCTATGAAAGACAAATTGGGCACCAGACCTGAGGCCTATTCAAGTCGTCCAAGCTGCATACCCTGTAACAAAACCACTCTGTAAGAAAAGATGACATTACTGTGGTCTGAAATTTCATGCCTTATGCAAGTGGTATTTATTTTTCCCTGCAAATTGCAATCTGCATTGACATTATTAAGGAAATCACATGGACCCAGCAGAAAATGAAGAACCCAATTGATTATTTTTATTGCTATAGAAGTCCTTTGTAGGCGGGCTGGGAAGAGACCCAATTTCATCTGCTTGTAATATTGCAAACGCGGCTAATTGCCTGTCTTTGGTAAAGGATAGAGACAAAGGAATAATCAAAAGTATTTATTAGAAATTCTGTTGGACAAATTAGCTTCACATTTCAGTGGCCTTCGTCTCAGTGCAGAGCACCAAAACTCCATGTGTTACTAAAAGACAAGCATGGCATCACCTTTCCTACTGTTTATACACTTGTTTCCAGCAATATCTCTAAAGTACTATTGGATTGATTAATTTCAGGCTGATTTTTCTTTTTTTATACCTGTAGAGGTTGAACTGTCAGTGGAGTGCCATTCAATTCAATTTAGTGGTTATGACAGTTGAAATAACTACATTGCATCTTAATATGTGTGTCTCATGCATAAATCACATTGTTTGCCAAGCAGTAATGAGCAGAGAAGCTGCTAGGAGACTTAAAATCAGGGCTCCATAGAGAACTGGGTCTTGTAGGTTGGAAAATGTTCACCAAACATCTGAGAGTCCGACGGACTTCAAGTCTGGGGCCCAGAGTCCATCAGAATGTGGGCCACATGGCTGGTATTTAATGAATCTTTATTGACATGACAACTCCTTAATGCTTATAAAAGTTGGCTTAACTCACTAGTCTGATGTACATTTTCTCATTCATTCATTCATTCATTCCTGAGAGCTCAGTATTCTTGGAGATATGAAGAATTCTGCGTGGTATTTGCCCACTGAACTATAACTCTATAAACGGTTTCAAAACAGGTGCACAGGACTTCTAATAGTGCAAGGTGGGAGGTGGTCTGTGGCATGAAACAATGCCCCTGGGAGAGGTGGTGTGCCATAGGCTTAGAACCAGACTCTGAGGTCAATTACTGGCTCCTACAGTTACCAACTATACGACCTTGGGCAATTTGCATTACCTCCCTAATTCCTAGATGTCTCATCTGTGAGATGGGATAAATCACAGTAATACCTATATGGTAGGGTTCTGAGAGGAGTAAATGAAAGAAAGCTTATAAAATGCCTGGCACTCAGCTCAAGAAATGCAAGCTATAATAATAATAAGAATAAGAATAAGAATAAGAATAAGAATAAGAATAAGAATAAGAATAAATTGCTATTCTTGGAGTTGAATCATTTCTTCTAGCTTGGAGGCAAGACAGGTGGTCGTGGCTTTGATTTGGGTCAAGTTTGGGTATGCTGAACCCAAGGAGGGGGCAGGCCTTTTGTGGACAGGAGCTGAAAGCTAGAGCCTGGGAAGGTGGGTGTGGGTGGTTATAGGTCGCTCTGATGGGAGCGGAGGGAGATGAGATACAGTTGGAGAGGTAGGTGGATCAGACCATGGAGGGACTTGTAGACCCCTGCAGAATGTTAAGTGGTTAAACTTTTCTCCAGGAATCAGGCCAGCCCTCAGATGTCATGGAGAAGTGACCTGGTAAAAATCAGTTGGCTCCCCTGGAGATCAAGTATTTTATCCTAAAAATGAAATTCAGTTACTGCTCAGTCAGGCAATTCCCCAAATTAAAGCAAGCAGAAAATACAGGCATTTCCTAACTTTTACATCATCTGGCTCTGAGTCACTTTGGGTACTTCTAGCAGGGCTAGTCAGGGTGAATGGAGACATGTCTTTTACAAGCTTGAAGGGAGATGCATTGCCAATAATTTTTGAACCCTTTTATTTTCCTCTGTGTGGGGTTCATGCCCTTTATGATCACATGGTGAATATTGTCCCCCAAATTATTAAATTTCAAAGGTGGTTTGGCCCCTAAAATGTCTCCTGATTTTGGGCTGTTTCCAGTCTGTCCCCAGGAGTCGAGTCCATGGTGGATGAGCCACCAGGCAGGTTCTCTGGAAAGCAGGGGCCCAGCCCCTGAACATGGCCACTTCACTCCTACTTCCTTCTTTCACTCCTTTTTTTCCAACTTGTGGAGCCTCAGAAGCACCTTATCTCTGTCCAAAGAGGTATCTTGGCAGAGAAAATCAAGGCAGGTTTTGTTTAAAAGGCAGGAGATAGCAAAGCCCTCTTCCTCCCTGGAAGAGACTCTACAGACCTCTGGCTGACTTCATCATCCAATGCCCGCAGGCTACAGTTGAAGGGAAAATTGTTTGAAAAGGGAAACATGAAGAAGCTTGCAGGGAAAGACCCCACTCAGACCTCAACAAACATTGCCTGATTGGCAGCTCAGCATGATGTTGCTGTGGTGCAGGACCAGCCGGCTATTCTGACTGTCCTGACAAGCCACTAGAGGTGCAGATCGAGCAGAACGAACCTGATTTGTTGTTGGGGTGCATAAGAACCCAGGCACAGTGCAGTCCAGCAGAAACAGGGAGAGAGAGGCCATGGAGCTCAAGGCCAAATGCACTTTCCTCTGAGCTAAATGCTACCAGGTCGTAGAGCATTTTACAGCCTCCCATCCCCTGCCACCTGAGTATGGGGACACACACCATCCATTTGATTGTGACCACAGCCCTTTAGGAAGGAGGCCTCAGCTTTTGTCATATGTGAGGACACTGAGGCTCAGCGAAGGCAAATGGCTTGACCAAATTATCACAGAGCTGCCAGCACCTGGCAGAACTGGGGCTTCAGATTTAAACCCTGTGCTCCACCCGTGGCACCATGCCACTGTCATTTGGTATACAGCTATCAGAGTGGGGCCCAGCCTGGCTGATGGACTGACCCCTATGTCTTAGCTCTCTGTGAATCCCTCTAACTGTTTGGACCTCAGTTTCCCTAGCTGCAAGAAGGAGGGGACTAACTTCAGCTTACACTATGATGCCAGCCCAGAAGGAAGGCACAACTACTTGGCACACAGAAGTAATCAAGAGGAACGAATCTACACTGCTTCCTGTGAATCGGGTTCCTTGGAGGATGGTATGAATTTGACAAGAAGCCTCTCAGTGGCACATGTCTCTTCTGGATATCTCATTAGGTTCTGCTCTGAAAGAACCTGGCCTGCTTTCTTCCAAATGAGTTCCGGGGACCTGCTTGCGCTCAGCTGTACCAGAGACAGGGAGAACCTGGGTGCTTCTGTGCTGATCCCTTAGCCCAGCCAGACTCAGTGTCTTCGTCTGTAAAATGGGGACACAT
Source organism: Panthera tigris (assembly GCF_018350195.1). Lineage (NCBI taxonomy): Eukaryota > Metazoa > Chordata > Mammalia > Carnivora > Felidae > Panthera > Panthera tigris. The sequence continues at coordinate 46,149,972 of NC_056665.1, forward strand.
GAAACTACTGTCCTCCCAGAGTTGTTAGAAGTGAGACAGTGCATGGACTGAGTGTGGCACACTGCCTGGCTCCGGCAGATCATTTAAGTGTTCCCTAAATGATCTGTCACTTTTATTGCTAACATTTGTCACTGCTCCCCCTGTGTCAGGCACTGTGTTAACCACATTATATAAATTAACTCACTCAATCCTTTTAAATGACATAATGTAGGCTAAACGCTTCACATAGTTCCTGGCACATGGAAAGTGCTCAGAGTGGTTCCTGTCGTTAATATGGTATCTGGCACAGTTAAACCTGTCCAGGTCTGGGCCGTGTCCTGGGCTGCTGCTTTCCTGGGGACCAAATGCCATGAGTTAGCTCATGTGGTCCTTCAGCATCTCTCTTTGTTGTAAATCCGTGCATTGCTCAAGGCCTGGTCCAGAAGACGGCTCCTCCCAGTTCAGTGATTTACTGGCGGAGACAGACGTGTGAGCCAGCGGTTGCAATGTAGTCCAGGAGTGCCTCGGCAAGGTGAGTGTGAGGTGTGCTCGTGGAAAACAGGAGGGGCACATCACCTCTGATGTGAGGGCAGGAAGGTCAGGAAAGGTGTGGGGGACCGAAGGTACTTGGGTTGGGTCTCGAAGGAAGAACAGACGTTTGTGGGCAGAGGAGGGGAAGGAGGGCAGAGGCAGGAAGTCATAGGTCATTTGAGATGGCCAGTAAACAGGTAGGGGGCAGATGATGGAAGGCCTTGGGGGCCAGGCTAAGTTGTGTTTCTCTGGAGGCCATGAGGAGCTGTTGGAAGGATTTTAGATAGGGAGAACGTTTGATTAAATCTGCCTCTTTGAAAGATCACTAGGATTCCAGGCCAGGGAAGGATGGTAGGGGGCAGCCTGTGAAGCGCCTAGAGCAGCAGTACAGGGAGGAGGGGGTAAGGACGTGAAGAGGATGGCAGCAAAGGGGGGTAGGGGAGGGAGTGTATGGGAGACATGAAGTGAGACATTGAGTGGCCTCCATGTCCACTGAATCACTGGATTTAGTAACTGGCTATGTGGTATGAGGGGGAACAAGAGGTCCACAGTGACTCCCAGGGCTCTGACTCAGGAAGGTCTAACAGGGAAGGGCTGAGGAGGGCCAGTTGGGTAGACAGAGGTGGGTGCCCTTCTGCTTTGGCTGCTGGACTGAGGTCTGAGTCATCAGGGACCTGGAAGCTGTCCCCTACACTTGTGGGGATGGCCGGGAGACTCACCAGCCAGCTCTGGCTGCCCCAGGGCAGGAGTGACTTTGTGTCCAAGAGGGTAGTTGAGGGGCCTGAGGATGTTTAGCCTGGGTGGACGAGAATGAGAGGGGCCGAGGAAGCTGTCACCCTCACAGCGACCCTTCCCGTGTTCATGAAGGAGATCTAACTCTTTGTGTTCCCGAATGCCAAATTCTGACACGTAAGTGAGAAGCAGAAGGAGCTTGATCTGGGCTCAATGTGAAGGAATACAAGATGTCAATTTGGTGACAAATTACCTGTGTCAGCGTGGAACTTCCCTGCTCCCAGAACAGAGGTTGTGCTCCCCTGAAGGAGAGCTCTCCTGAAGGTCCGGATGCCCCTGAAGGAACTGTCCCCTCCTCCTCCACCAAAGGTCCTCATGCTTCCCTGTCCCAATCCCTGGAACTCTCAGCAGGGGAGGGACAGTTGCTTCACAATGGAGGTAGAAGGACCTTGGATCAAGTGGCTGAGGTGTTACCTTCCCATCCTAAGATTACACTGCTCCTGGGTGAGTAGATGGAGCCAGTGTGGCTGTAATGTGTTTTAACTGACAATGAGTCATTAATAAAACGATGGTGAATTTCCTTTTAACAAGATCTGCTATGACCTAAGACAAGATAAAGAAGGTGAAACAGCTGTAGTCCACCAGGAAAACTGGAGTGACTTGGCCCCGACTTGTGTAGGTTGGAGATGGTCAGGACCCTGATCTCATCAGAGGCATCTTGGTAGACTGGGAATGAGTGAGAGATTTGGGGTCAGGAAACCCCGGCAGGAAGCCCTGTTTTGTCCCCTGCTAGCTCTATGACCTAGGACGAGTTACCTGACCTCGTGTTCCTCCTTCTTAGTGTGGTTTCGAGGACTGCAGGCACCCCTCACTGTGCCTGGCATACAGTAAGGATGCAGGCAATTTTAGCCGAATGTATAGCTGATCCGACTGATGGGAGAACAGTATTAACTGGAGCGGTTTCCTCTCCTCCTACCTCCAGGCTGCATCTTGGGAGGCTGTCCCCAGACGTTTCCCCTGGAGTTCTGACTGTGGGTTGTCATTTTGTCTGCGTGGCTTTCATCCTCCTAAAGTCTCGCTAATCGCACAGGAAGTGGGTGGGTAATGGGCTTCTCTGTTGTTCCACTGGCCTCCCAGTGAGTCTTACTGTTTTGCTTTCCTCACCACGGGGGCTTCTCACACCCTCTAATGACTGTTTTCCTTTCAGAAATGGCATATTTTTAGACGAAAGCATTTCCTGTGGCTCATCTCCCCACTCTCTGGCAGATCTCTGATTTCTCATCAGTTTTCCCCGCCTCTCTCTGGTCTCATAAAACCCACCCCAGCAGCATCTGCGCAGTAAATGCAGTAACCACATGCTCACAGTAGCCTTCTAGGCTCTGAGCTGTTACCCAGGGCTCCGGGGCTGGGGCCGGGGGCCGGGGCCAGGGTGGGCCTTGGTTGAAATGTTGGGTCTCAGTAGTTGGGACTGCAGTGGATACTTCTGGCGGCTCTCCGGCCCCTCCCCAGGTGTCCAACTCCCCTCTGCCAACATTGGAGTGTGGGGGTCATGATGGTGGTTTCAAAGTGGCCCATACCCATACCACTTATCCTTCTCAGTCAAACCCAAATTGAAATGACCCCCTTCACCTTTTATTAACAAGACAGACATACCTGGGTTTGAATTATGGCTTCTCCACTGAGTAGCTTGATGAGTGATTTACATGCTCTAAGCCTCAGTTTCTTTATTTGGGAATGGGAATAATATCAGTAAACCTCACAGGGCCATTGTAAATATTATATTAAATGTGGTATATTAAGTAAAATGCTGAGCACCCATACCTGGCAGGTAATTTCTCTTCTTTCTAATTTAAATAACTATAATTTAATTATAATTGCATTTTAAGTTGATAACATTTATGGTGCTATATTATTTAAATATAATGATTTAGGTGTGTGCTTTACTCCCTTCACAGACTGTGAGCCCCTTGAGGGAAGGGGCTAGATCTCCTTCATCTCTGAATACAAAAGGCAGAGTAAATAACTAGTAAATGTCTAAGGGGCTTCTGGTAATGGGAGGAAGTAGGGGACTGGGCCCTGCCCTGCAGGCACTCCAGTAGGGAAAGCAAACAACATGGGGAAAGGAGCCCAAAGGGCATTAGGGGAGGGAGAGGGCATGTGCCTGGCCTGGCTTGGGAAGTGTTGCCAACAAGGACAGCTATCACTGGGTGAGGGGAAAAGATGGGCGGAGGACCTTCAGGCACCTGCCTTCTGTAAGCCTCTCTACACAACAAGGATTGGATAGCCATGCATTTCTGTTTGCTTTAATTAATTTACTCAGTTGATTCTCATTTTTGGAGCCTTGACTCTAGATGGTTCTTTTAGTCAAACCTCCACTTGCTGCTTGGCCCACCCCTAGATTACTGTGACATGTGTGTGGCACTCAGATTGTCACCTCCCTATGATTGTGACAGAGATAGCTAATGGACCACAGCATTTTTCCACACCGAGCCTGGGGTCATCTCACAGTCCTCCCCATGGCAGTCATCCCTGAAGGGAAGGAATTGCTCCCTGAGCTGAAAGCTACTTACCATCTTTGGCCTAAACTGGGTATGGCCTGATGCCTCTATACATTTCATAAGCTTGCAATTTTCCCCACAAAATGCTACTAGGCTTCAATTCTTCCCACCTTTCTTTAAGGAAGCCCATTTCTTACTCATTACTGGACAGAGTAGAAAAGCGTTAGGTGTTGTTAGGAGGATGAAAGGCAGACAGACAAAAGGACAGGTCTCCACCTTTGTCTACTCCTTTTTGGCAGGTGTTTGGAAATATAAGTTTTGACTTTGGATAATGGGTTAAGTGTGATTCTTTCTGTGTTTTTGTTTTAAAAAATTTTGTGTTGGGGCGCCTGGATGGCGCAGTCGGTTAAGCGTCCGACTTCAGCCAGGTCACGATCTCGCGGTCCGTGAGTTCGAGCCCCGCGTCAGGCTCTGGGCTGATGGCTCGGAGCCTGGAGCCTGTTTCCGATTCTGTGTCTCCCTCTCTCTCTGCCCCTCCCCCGTTCATGCTCTGTCTCTCTCTGTCCCAAAAATAAATTAAAAAAAAAAAAAATTTTGTGTTAAGCAAATATTACTTTCTTAATAGAAAAAAAAAGAATTTTATAATAATGCATTTTAGTTTAAAAGTTTATAAAACCTATTCAGAACTTAAACCACTTTATATCCTTTTGTACCTTTTGAACAATGGGCCATGTGAATATGCTACCTTGTAAAAAAAATAAAGTCAATAAATTAAATGGTGGTCTTTGTACATGTGACTACCTTCTTTTATGAGCAAATTTCCCATTTACAAAGTCTTTTGAAATTCAAAGAATATATTTTGTGAAGATAATGACATAGTGGAAAGTCATCTGGCACTGTGAAGGATGCACACCTGGAGGTGATCATTTAAAAAAAAAAATCCAGAACACTTTTTAAGAGAATTTAGGTAGAGGGGAAAGTACTCTGCAGCAAGTGGAATTTGAACTTAAGCCTTGGTGTGCAAGGCCCCTGTTGAAATTTCATGCCTAATTTTGTATTTGTCATTTTATATTCTTTTTCTTTTCTTTTCTTTTAATGTTTATTTTTGAGAGAGAGAGAGAGAGAGAGAGAGAGGGAGAGAAGAATGAATGGGGTATGGGGAGGGGCAAAGAGAGAGGGAAACAGAGAATCCAAAGCAGACTTCATGTTGTCAGTGCAAAGCCCAAAGTGGGGCTCGAACTCACGAACTGTCAGATCAGGACCTAAGCTACAACCAAGAGTCGAATGCTTAACCAACTGAGCCACCCAGGTGCCCCTGTATTCTTTTTCTTAAAGTGAGCCTCCCCTTCCTATCCCAACCTATATGGGGCTTTAAACCCCATAAGACCAGGCTATGCACATGTACAGGGGGAAGTCCTTTTTGGTCTGCACATGATTCAATATCTATCAACCCTACTCTGTTGGGCAAGTGGGAGGGAGCACCTGCCTTAATCTGTATTCTTTTCTTGGTTCTTCCCCAGGAGCCTTATCTGTTAATAACTGGAATCCACAGGCCACATTTACTAGAGGGCACGGTCACCTCTATGGATGGAGTCCAGCAAAAGCTAAGGTCTTCCTCTGCTCTACACTGTAAACAGTGGCCAGGCCTTCCTGGGGTAAGGCAGCCCCAAGATTCTCAGCTTCCTTATCTGAGCCACTGGACAAGTTGAGGTGGATTTTTTTTGGAGGCTGCTGATCTTCAGTTCAGAGAGTCTGCAGAACAAGTCCTCACTATGACCTCTGTGGAGCCCAAGCCAGATCCTCCTGTCCTTTGTGAGGGTGAGAAAGGCTGACACTGTCTTCTTTCTTAGGTGCTCAGTAGTCTGTGTGTGATTCTGACCCTGGAGGGCCAGGGAGTGATGTTAGGATCCTTAATACTCCAATGTGCTCATAAAACTATTTGTCCCTATTCCTTCTAAGTTAGAAGAAAAATAAGAATTATAGTAAGTCAATGTTGAATGCTTATCGTATCCTGTCACTACCTTTAGATCAAGCAGGTAACTCTGGGTGTGGACAGGGCAGTGAAGCTGAGGCAAATATCTCTGTACAAATGCTGGCAGCTGTGCAAATAAGTGGGCATGAGGTAGAAGGCTTGACCTGGCAGGGGACCCAATGTGTACAGGAAGGAAAGAAACAATACACTGAAAGTAGATTGTAAAGCACACAAACGTTAATGAGATAAACGTATTCCCAGATTAGAAGGGTTCTGAAGGGTGTGCACAGGGTAGTTTGAAGTTCTTGGCTTCTCATTCCAGGCTGTCTTTATGACTGAATGCTAAGTGGTCTGGGGTGGGCCTTTGCATATTTGAAAAGTTCCCGGGGCGCCTGGGTGGCTCAGTCGGTTAAGCGTCTGACTTCGGCTCAGGTCATGATCTCACAGTCCATGAGTTCGAGCCCCGTGTCAGGCTCTGTGTTGACAGCTCAGAGCCTGGAGCCTACTTCTGTGTCTCCCTTTCTCTCTGCCTCTCCCCTGCTCATGATCTGTCTCTCTCTGTCTCAAAAATAAATAAAAACATTAAAAAAAAAATTAAAAAAAAAAAAAAAGAAAAGTTCCCTAGATGATTCTAATGTGCATCCAGGGGTAAGGACCACTCTGCAAATGGTATCATTAGGTATCCTTCGCAAAGAGGATAAGGTCACAGGGCTGGAAGGGTTAACTCATGTTGGGGATCACACCAGGATTTGTGGGGATCACTCCATTTCAGGTGTTAGATCAAGAGATAAATTATTATTCCCTAGAGGCGTAGCTCTCAAACTTGAGCTTACATCACAGTCTTGGGCCTCTGATTCATTAGGCCTGGGACTCAAAAGGAGACATGTCTGACAAGTTCCCAGGTAATGCTGATGCTATGAGTCTGGGGACCACACTTTGGGAACTACTGTTGTAGAGGATGCAGGTTTTGGCTTTGAGAGGCATTGCTGGGGATGTGGATAGAATGTGAGTCTGGGGGTCCAGTGCACACCATAGCTCATGCATCTGCTGTGTGGCGTAGGGTGAGCCTATGAGCCTTCTGTGTTCATTCATAACCTGGGGGTAAGATGAGCTGCTTTGCCTATTTCCAAAGGCTGACTGGGATAATCAGTAATAATTCTCACTGAGCCCTTATCAGGTACTGATCATTCTCCATGCATTATTTTAATTTATTCTCAACATTTCTATGAAGTAGGTCCTATAATTCTTATTTTATAGGTTCAGAAACTGAAGTTTAGGAAGCTTCATTATCTTGTCAAGGGCACTGTGTCAGAAGCAATTCCAGCTGACCCAAGAGCCCAAGCTCTCGATCGCTGAGTCAACCCTGACCCTTGGTAGGAAGCCCTGTGAACACTGAGATTTGCCAAACAATCTTTAGCTGTGGTTTTTCTAAGTGGGGAGCAGGATTTGATGTAAGGGATACCTAGTGGGAGAATCAGTCTAAATCACAGTGAGCAAACCCCAATTAAATCAAGTCTGGGCAGATAGGGAGGGTTCCAAAAGAAAACACAACAAAACACATCAATCACTTGGTTGCTATGTTTGAGAACAGGCCACTCAGATAAGATGAAGGCATTAATTAGGAGGAGAAAGGAGCAGAGCAAACAGCCAGCAGGAAGACCAGAGGGCTCTTTAAAAAGCCTGATGGAAGCCCAGGAAAGCTGCCTCCCAGAAAACCTGGCAGCAGATCACAAGCGTTGCAGCTGATTCATTAAGTCAAAGCGGCCATCTTGGGAAAAGGGCAGCTCTGAAAAGCAACAACAACAAAAAATCCTCACAACAGGGGACCAGGAAAAGCCACCAAGTGGGACCCAATAGGTACAAATTAGAAATTGTGAGCTCAGGAGCAACTCAGCGGAGCTCACAGAGGTAAGGAGCCCATAATCAAAGGTTCTGTACCTCAAAATAGGGAGCCCCAGAGGTGAGTACCTTTCGGTCACTGGAAACGAGAGCCCATATTCAGGGGTGGGTGGGATAGATGGTCACTGAAAGCCACCTCAGCTCTCAGTTCCTATGATCCTCTGTGAGTTGGGTTCCTGCTTCATCGGTCTTCCAGATTTCTTTCCCTAGGTAAGCAAGTCTTTGGGGAATAGTACAATGATTGAAAACCATTTTGACAATCAGAAAAAAAAATGATGAAATGTCATGCCAAAGTTTATCAGGGAAAGAAGTTGTTATAACTATTGCTCATACGTAGGGATGTTGTATAACAAATAACTCTTATTTAAAAAATGGGAGGGGCGCCTGGGTGGCTCAGTCAGTTAAGCATCCAACTTCAGCTCAGGTCATGATCTCAGGGTTTGTGAGTTCAAACCCCACATTGAACTTGGTGCTGACAGCTCAGAGTCTGCTTCTGATCCTCTGTCACTCTCTTTCTCTGCCCCTCCCCTGCTAGTGCGCTCTCTCTCTCAAAAATAAATAAAGAAACTTTAAAAAATGGAATTGTTGTGAGGGGTCAGGTAAGTCAGTGGATGTCTGAAAAATGCTTTGAAAAGTGAAATTGTTATTCATTAGAATAAAGGCATCATAAAAATTGGGATAATTTTCTGAATGAAGAGATGTGAAAAGTGATGTTACTTAATAATTGCAATAACATGTAAGAGTTTTATATGATATGGAAAGAAAAGAAAGAATCCAGATGCATCCCAGGAGGTAAAGCGCTCAGCTGATGGTAATGATGACATAGGGGGCCGCATGAATGGGCAAAAAAGTAGATGATCATAGACAAGGTCATGATACGTTCAGCTACAAGTAACACAACAGCATATAAAGTGGTTGGCTCTGACCTAATGGGTATAAAGAAGAATTTCCACTTTTGGAGCTTGTTTCTCACCTGTAATGCTAGTTTGGTCAAGATAACCAACAAAGTATTTAAAAGAACCCGAGATCCTTAGAACTTAAAGAAGCTGTGGAAATAATGTAGTCTGTTGATTAATTTTGTAGGTGAGAAAACAGGCCCCTAGAGCTAAGTAGCTTGTCCAAGGCCCTCTAACTGATTAGGGAATGCATTGTATACAAGATGGAAAACATTAATCTACCTTTCATGAAACCAAGGTATCTGATAAGGCCATCTTGAAGTGTATGGGGAATTTCTAAAACCTTTTTAGATTGATGAGGTGGAAGATTGACCAAATGCTCCTTTAAAATGCCCCACTGCACTGCTGTAAAAGACAAAGCCACTGAGATGGATAGATAGATCCTTCATGACTAGTAAGATTTTCCAAATAATCTTATATAAGTGATTCCTATTAATCACACAGACAGAGCTTCACAGTGAAATCACAAATGAGTTTAGAACAAGCAAAATGATGACAGCCCAAACATCTGTTGGTTTTGGTACTAAGTCTTCCGATTTTAGAACTGGCATTTAATCATCAGAAATGAGGCTTGATAGGACTTCAGAGGATTTTTAGATATCCACCAGAAGATGTAACTCCTCTGCCCCCATGTTAATTAAGAAGTGACAGACATCAGGAGCTATGATGCTCTCTCTACTTTCAGTGGACCTATACTAAGACTGACCACACATTTCAGAGGGAGAGAAGATGACAGAGGACAGGGACTCCTCTTCAGATGTCTTATTTGTGATGACTGTACTCTCATACTCTAATCTCCCTGTCCCTGGACCCCCAGGACTTGTCTGAGCCTTCCTGTGACAGCTGATTTCCTAGGAGTGAGAATGCCTCATCCAAGTTCTTCACTCCCTCCCTCTGGCTTATTGTACTATTTTGTAACACCACCCGTCACATACCACCTCGCTTCTAGTTGGACACTTGGTCTTTGTCTCCTCTGTCCAGTCCTGCACGTCGGTCATTTCCTGTAATCCTTATTTAATTGGTCACTTTAATTTCCCATTTAAAACTGTTTCCATTGTTCACATGGAGTTTCATCGCATTCTCTCTAAATGTGATTTTTTAAGTCTTAAGTCTTCATTAAACTATGTAAGGGCACAGTCTATGTCAGAGCCAAGTGTAAAAACTGCTGGAATTTGTAAGTACCAATTTTAAGTAAATATCAATCAATCAGTATACACATCCTGCTCCAAAAGGCAAAGAGCTGAGGGTAGAGAGACAGTAAACAACCTCTTCTGATTGGAAGGATGGGAGTGACACCAGCAAATGTAGAGCATATTTGACAGAGAATCTTTTTCTTTCTCTGATCCCTGGAGGGGTAAGATACAGAAACTCCAAATGTCCAGAGAAGTGATAGGGCTGCAATAATGGGCTTTTCTTTATGCCACTGCAAACCAGTAGTAGTCGTATTCTTTTTTTTTTAATGTTTATTTATTTTTTTTTTTTTGAGAGAGAGAGCAAGCAGGGCAGGAGCAGAGAGAGGGAGACACAGAATCTGAAGCAGGGTCCAGGCTCTGGGCTGTTAGCACAGAGCCGGACACGGGGCTTGAACTTATGGACCCAGAGATTATGACCTGAGCTGAAGTTGAACACTTAACCGACTGAGCCACCCAGGTGCCCCAGTAGTCATATTCTTTTCTTTGGACTTTAAAGATAAAGTAGAAGAAGGACAGTACCTGTTTTGATGAAGTCACTGAAAGTTCTAGAAAAGTTCTAGAAAGTTCTAGAAAAACAAGAAACCTGGGAAGGACTGATCTAATATTTGTAGGTCTTTAAATCTTGCTCGAAATAAAACTCTGTTTGTACTAGTTGTTGGTTATGCTCACTTTGGCGGCACATGTACTAGTCCTTGGTTGTTGTGTGCTCTTTTAGTGAAAATCCCTGTTGAACTCCAGTTATGTGGGAAACAGGCTGGTAGCTGGCTGGGCTAACTCTGTGGCTGGGGAGCTGGGCTGTCTCCCTGGAGGCGGCAGCGCGCACCTGCAGTGTCCGTGACATTGACATTACTGGCATCACCAGCCTACGAAACAGTCACAACAAAGGCCATGGTCCTTAATGATGGAAGGTGGCATGTTTAGGGGGGGGATGAAAACTGAAGTGGATGGCGAGTGTGTGCTTCTTGCATTATGATCTCTTTAACGCAAACTAGTGCTTTTGGCAATTTTTCCCCCAAAAGTGAAAGCTTTGGATTTCAAATGGGGTTATTTGCCTTTCATCTGTGCTTTCTCTACTGTTCTATTTTCTGACCCATTACTTTCATCTCTGAAACCTGTCATTGTGACTCTTGTATCAATGGAACGATCACTCAAAAAGCTTTTTACTCTTTGGGTCAGACGCGTTTAATATCAGGCAATTTAAATGATTTTATTTGTATTGACCTCATATTTGAGAGTCGTGCAAGATATACTGGGATATCAAATGTTCACAGATAATGAGTGCCTTGATGTGATGTTTGTTCCCAGATGAGCAGAGCAGCTGAAGGTCCCTGAGGGAGTGATGGCAAGCTGGAGAAGCCGGTCGGTACCCAGTGCTGGGTCCCTGAGGGAAAGGGCAGGGCAGGGGTGAAGAAGATGAATGAGAGTCCATCTCAAGGTGGAGAGGAGGCTCTTTCCTGGGGAGAGGAGGAGAGTGGCTGAGCTGGCTGGTTGCAGGGGCTCTGATGGGGTTAAGGTGGTGGGTGCTGTAGTTTGAAGGTGAGCTGTGGGTAGAAAGTTGGAGTCTGTGTGGGTTGTTGCCTTGTGGACACCCTGCAGCAAGAGAGGGGGGAGGGAAAGAGCAGAATGTATTCCAAAAGCTTGATTTGGTCTGGGGCATAGACTCCTGTAGTGGTAAAAGCATTTTTAGTGACACTCCCATTTGAAGACTTCAATCAGCCGGTTATAATATTTACGGCACTTCCCCTGGAGTGGCTCTCCAGGTTGTAGGAAGGCAGGAGACAAACCTCAGCCTCCCCTCAAAGGTGTTGACCTCCTAGTTTGCACAGACAGCTGCCTTTAAGACAGGACAAGGTGCTAGACCAGTATTAGAGTAACTGAGGGCCGACCAAGAAAGTGGAATGGGCTCTACAGGGATGTCTCCTTGACCCCTTCCACAGACGAAGGGTTAGAAACAGAGCTGGAAGCTCAGACTAGGACTTCCCCAAGGTGGTCAGTGCCACAGAGCCAATTCAAACTCACATCTGTGGAATGGAAAGCCAGTCTTTGCACATCATCATTGTGGCTGTGAGTCAGGCCCTTGGGTGTGTGTGACACTGAGTAGGTTGTGCAAACTCTTTGAACCTTAGCTTCCTCATCTGATGAACAAGGGTCCTGGGGTCATTGAGGAGAGGAAAGACAATGGATCTCGCATGGGGTTAGCATGCAGCTTGGCACCATAAGTGCTCATTACAGGTTAGCCGCACGTAGCACAGTGTCCAGAGAAGAGGGGAGATCAGAAGCCTCCTTGGGGAGGTGAGGCCTGGGTCAGATCTTAGGAAACGGATGGAGCCTGATAGAAGGAAGCTCACAGGAGTGAAGAGGGGGTGTCCATCATTTGAAGCAAGTGTTGTGAAGGAGTAAGAGAAGGAGGGATGGAAAGATGAATAATAAGGCAGACAAAGGTTGGTGTCGGTTGGTTGGTTGGTTGAACTCATCCTCAGGTCAAATAGTGTAATGAGGCTGGGGGTGGGGGTGGGGAATCTGACTGTCCCTCCCCTCCAAAGACACCAGGCCAGGCCATTGCAGTCGCTGAGGCAAAATGGCCTCTAGGCAACCTGAGAGAAAAGGTAAAGAACTTTGGAACAGAGGTCAGGCCGCCTGGATGTTGCCTCTGTGTGCGTGTGTGCGTGTGTGCGTGCGTGTGCGTGTGTGTGTGTGTGTGATTGTAATAGCAAAGATGTACAGGAGTGTGGTGTGGCTGAGGGGCTGATGTTTCTGGGCTAGTTCCTACCATGCTTTCACTGGGCTAGAAGCTGATAACCAGTTTTCCTTACTCTTCTCTTGTCTCAGACACACAAGACAGACTGGCACAGGGCCTGACCAGACATTAAAAAGACAAGGAGTCTCAGTGGGCTGAGCTTCAATGATCTACAGCTCCCCCCCCCCCGCCCCACCCAACATCCAGCTCTGTTTGTTTTGCTTGTGAGGAGGTGCTACCCCAAGACACTTGGTTCCTCTTCTTTCCTAACCTTGGTCCCCCAAACCTCTGTCTTGAATGACCCAGTGGTGGCACTTGCTCAGGCCCCAGGGCCCAGGGGAAATTGCAGCTTGGGAATCTGTCCTTTGCTCTCTGTCTTCCATGGTTAAAGCAACTTTCTGGGACCAGCTCTTTGGAGCTGTCGTGACAATCAGCTGTGGGGGGTCAGGGTCTTATGTTCTTCTCTCCAAACTATCTGCTGAAGTGTAGTGAGAGCACAGAGAGTTTTCTGTGGCCCACAGAGTCAGACTGACATGACTATTTATTTATATTTATTTTTAAATGTTTATTTTTTTATTTTGAGAGAGAGAGAGAGGGAAAAGGGGAGAGAGAATCTCAAACAGGCTCTGTGCTGTCAGTGCAGAGCCTGATGGGGGTCTTGAACTCACAATTGTGAGATCATGACGTGAGCCCAAATCAAGAGTTCAACGCTTAACTGACTGAGCCACGCAGGCACGCCTGACATGCTTCTTTATTCTTCAGAGTCCACTCAGATATGTGATCACAGTTCTCTCCTTTAAGGAGGGAGGACAGTTACTAGAGATAAGTGTTACAGCGCTGAGCCCTTCCTGAGTTCACACAGTGCACTGAAACTGAAATCGGAACCCAGAATGCAGATTTCAGCAGCACTCTGCTCTGAGTGGTTATCAGGACACTGGAGCATGTGACACATGACTTCCTTCCCACCCCAGTGGTCCACAAAAGACACAAATAAGGCAGTCAGGCATGGAGGCCCCTGAAACAGTGTGTCATCTATCACTGGGGGCCTGGCCCCTGGCTTCCACTCTCTACAGCAGTGCTGCTCCAGTGGGTCCGGGCTGGGGGGTGGAGAGAGTTGGGATCTACTTCTTGGATTGTCCTATGACTTCAAAAGCAAGGATGAGTCTGCAGCGTTCTGGGGACCACGTAGCGATACAGGAATAATTCCAGAAGTTGTGCAAGTGCTAATGAGGACCAAGAATAATTCCACTGACCTGTCTTGGCAGGCAGAGCCCAGCAGGGGAGCAGAGCTGGGGTGGCCTCGAAGGGGTTCTGCGGCTTGCTCCCTCTGCCTGAGCCGGCAGAGGCCAGGGTTCAGCTCACAGATTCCCTTCAGTACTTCCTGGGAGGGGAGAATGATCTGGAGTCACCTCTGAACCAGGGCTGTGCCCCTCCCACAATGCAGAAGGAAGCCAAGGGCTGCCAGCAGATGAGAAAACCAAAGTGGCAATTACCCCACCCCACCGAGCCTTACTTCTGAGGTGCTGGCTTCAGTTCAGCTAGCCCATCTCCTGCCCTGCCCAGGGAGGGTCTCTTCTCGTGCTTAGAACTAATTTGTCTGCATGGGAACAGAGCAGGGAAGGGGTGTTTGTTTCTTTGGCTTTGGTGGGTGGTCCATTCAGGGAAGAAGTGTGTGTGTGTGTGTGTGTGCGTGTGTGTGTGTGCATGTGTGCACGTGTGCCCACACATTCATGTGTATGAGAGTGTGTGTGTCTAAACCGATGATTACAGACAAGGCAGAAAGGGGACCACTGACACCAACTTTTCAAGGAGCATGTAGAAAGCCTTTATGATAAATACTAAATGTGATCCTGTTTAGTGGGGTAGGCTGGGGTCAGAGCCAGAAGGACCCCTCTCCTGGACCCAGATGTCAACTAATTAATTACTTAAGCCAGTCAAGCAGCCAATCAGTCAATCATGTAAATTCGCTCATCAACATTTATCTAGCACCCACGATATGCCATGCACTATGCACAGGTTGGACTAAAGCCCAGACAAAAAAATAGAACGAATACAGTGTGATATATGCCAGAAGCAGGAAGAGATGATAGAAGCATAGAAGAGAGGGGGCGCTTAACTCTGAGGACAGAGGGATGACCCTCAACGTGCAGCTTGGATGGTGAGGTGTGGAACCTGGATGGGTAGGCGAGGGGACAAGGGAGCAGAACCCACTGCAGTCCTGCGCTGCAGGAAAAACAGTGGGAGGTAGGTGTAGATGGGTGGAAATTTCAAGGAGGAGCTGAAATCTGGAATTTGAAGGGAATTTTAACCAAGGAGGGGAGGAGGCATACCAAGAAAGTCAATGTGGATGGAAGGCAGAGGCCCCAAGCAGAATGGTGTTGTCCTCTCCTTCAGCATACAGCCAGAAGGCAAGTATCACATGGGGACGCAAGACACAGTCTCTGTGCAGAGACTGCCTGAGTTCAGATCTCAGCCCTGCTGCTATGAGGATTAGCAGTTGAGTGTTTATGGGACAACAGGCATAACCCTCAGTAAATGTTAGCTCTTGTTATTACTGTTATTATTCCAGTTCATCTCCAAATATTCTTAATCTTTCCTTTGAAGTGTTTCTTGCATCTTGCCTTGACTCTCTTGCAGCAGTGACCACTCAGACCACTGCACCTGACCATTGCCCTACTCACCTCACATCTGCATTTCTGCACAGCTATGAAGCTGGCCTTGCTGGCTTGCTTTCTGCCCCTGCAACTAGCCTGTGGATCAGCCCCAAACCGAGCCCCTTTAGTGTCACGGTCTAGTCACTTTTTTGCTCAAAGGCCTTGATGTGCCCTGTTTGGGGGAAGTACCAGTGAGGCCATTGTCCCCTTATAGATGAGAGCCATGGGCCAAAGAGGCTAAATGAGTAGGCCACACTCCAAAGTTGACTGGTGCAGGATCTTGGATCTTCCAATTCTTGCCTCTGGGTCCTCCCCCTCTAACAGGCTGCCTTGTTGTCCCCAGTTCCCTACTCTGGTGTCCTATGACTTCCCAGTTCTGGAGCTTCTCCACACCCCTTCTGGGATGTGGGAATGTCCCAGAGCTTCTCCACATCCTCCCCATGGCATGATGGGAAATGGACCTGCACAAATCATGGCAGCAGTCACACTGAGCGTGCAGCCGGCCCAGCCCCCCACTAGTTGAGTGCCCTTGAACAAGTAAGGTAACCATCCAGAGCCCATGTTCCCTAGGCATTGAAAGAGATGTTAGAAGACCTCCCTACAAGGTGGGAACCAGGGTGACATTTAGGATTCTAACCTCAGTGAAGGATTGGTAGGGTGTTTGGCACACAGTATGAGGCTTTGGAATGTTGAAGCTCTTTTTGTCCAGTTGGGTGGGTGGTCTCTGGCCCCAAGTGCCTGCCATGACTCTTAGCACATGCTGCCCCCTATCTGGGCCTTCCTTCCCTTTCCATTTTACATGCCCCTGTCACTCTGATAGCTCAGCACCAGCCCCTGCCCCATAAGCTGTTCTCCACTCCCGACATCCCCAAGGCCCCTACCTCACCACTTCACGTACAGAGTTAGAACTCCAGGAAAAGGGCTGAATCACATTTCAAAGCTATGCTTGAAATGTCCTTATAGACGGAAGCCAGACTGGTCAGAGGCCAAGGCTCCAGGAGCTGAGGGTCTTCAGGTATTCTGGCACGGTGCTCATGAGGAGTAGAAAGGACATCCAGAGCATACCCCTACAGGGCCATACTCAGACATCCACTGGCAGGCTTGGAGGCAGGGAGGCCCAGACCTTTGCTGCCCTGCCTTTAAGATGAATCCTGAGAGTGACTCTCCCTTCTTAGGAAAGTGGAAGGGGCCAGATCTTGTCAAGTGCAGCCAGCTGTACCCACATGTCACTGTTGCTCTGATATCTGAGGAACCCAGGGTCCTTGCCCAGGGCGATCCAGGGCATTCGTGCCAAGGAGGAAGCCATGCTGCGTGCACAGGGCCTGTGAGGCTGTAAGATAACTTTGTCCCTCCCTGAAGAGTAAAGAGAACCAGTATCTATTCTAGTTCAGGAGCCCTTGGGAAGGGGGTGTGTGCTTTCCAGTTCCTTCCTGTGACAGCTGCAAACTCACCCAGAACATGGGGCTGGTTTCGACCTCATCACGGGCCAAGCCCAATTTGGGGGAATGTTTATTTGTTTTCCCATAAATGTATAATAGACTTATGGGACTAGAGGAAATAGAAAACACTTGTTTGCTGGTGGACTCTCATCTTAGTTATTTTTTCCATTTTTAAGAATGGGTGCAACTTCCTTCAGAAACTTCTGCTTTCCTGAAAGCCTGGACCAAGCCTGGGACTTGTTATGTCGTTTTGGCTTTTATTTGATTGATGTATGCATGCATTTATTGTTAACTTGCTAAAAGGATCCCAGAAGGAAAAAAAAACCAATAAAGCTAGTTCCCTCAAAGGTTATGAAGAGATGGTTCCACTCAAGCTTAGCAAAAGGGCTAAAATAGAACCTCACTAGCGATTATTTGCCCCTCAGTGAGCACTATCCAAAGCAGGAGCTCTAAGAAGATGCTTTCTGGAGTGCTTTCTGCTTGCTGGGAAAGGTCAAAAGTTGCCTACTAGATATTTGACTAGAGTTTGAAGTGGTCTTCTTGTGCTGAGAGAGGCCAGCCCTGCATCATGTCCACTAGGCCACAGGCTTTCAATGACCAAAAGCTGGTGTTGTCCCAGCAGAACTAGAAGATACGTGATCTCACCTAAAAATATGAAGTGAGTCCTCTCCCTCTGCTTCCTAGAATGTATTGCATCCATAGCCAAAGGGAGATTTATAGCCTTCTTAGCATTCTACGATCTGGTAACTTTTCCTCTTAAATATTGCTTAGAAAAATAAAAAGGCCATGGATGTAAGGACCTCAGTGGTGTTATTAGGGTTGACCTAATGCACAATTAAACCATCTCCTAAAGACCAGAGAGGTAGTTGGCAAGGGCCCCTTTGCAGAAGGTGCTGTAATCCCCAATGTCCCCATTCTATTGTGGACCTGAGATGGGTGGTACTCGGTGTCTAATTCCTGGGGCATAAGGATGACCCGGATTCTGCTGGAAAGAGCTTGGGAACAGAGAGTCCTTTGGTTTCTGAGCTTTCCTCATGGGGAAAGAACCAAGAGTATCATTTGGGTCTGGTGGAAAGCTGGTCTAAAAGCTGAAAGTATCCAAGACACAGGGTTGGAAGATGGGAAAGCCTCAAAAGAGACTGCTCCTCAAAAGGTGTTACCCTAGGATGTGGAGGAAAGAGCCAGGGATGAGGATAATCTTTCCACTCTAAAAGGCAACAACAACATGCACAACAACACAAAGAACAAACCCAGTTGTTCGTGTTGTTTGGTTTCCTTGGTCTGGGTTATGCTTTCATTGCATGAGGTAGAGGGATGTGGTGGGGAGGCTCAGCTAGTCTTCTTACCAGCTATTCTTGCCAACCTTGCTTGGGGAGATCCATGTTCTGGCTTCAAAAATCAGCTTGTGAGCCTAACATTTAGTAATCTTTTCCTGATGACCCCATTTAAAATTTTATTCTTCTTTGAAGAAGCATGACACAAGATATATGGACACAAATTTTTCTCTGGAATTTTCCCTGTCTCTGTAGGAGGAAAAAACTAAAATAGCTACTTTTTTTTTTTTTAAAGCTCTCCAGCTACTGGGGACAGCAAGGACTTTTGCCATTTAATTTTTGTTATTATCCAGCTCATGAAAATGTATTTCTTAATCCTCTAGCTACAGATGCTCCTGATCAGTAAAAGCATAAACTGATATGTCCCCTGTACTCCAGGAGCATATAATTTAAGACTAACAACATGGCATACACAACACAGAGGGACGTGCAGAAAATACCCAAGGAGCCAGCGTTGGTGGCAGGGATCAGGACAGGGATTTCGTCCAGGAGGAAGAGGCCAAGTAGCTGTGTAAGTGGCAGAGGCTGCTGGGCACATAGGTGCAAGGTGAAAATCCTTACCTTATATCCACTTAGGTCAAATTTATATGGAGCAAGTGACCAGGCCAGTATTTTTAGCCCTTTTGCTCACCAAATGGGATTACCCGATTGGTTTGAGAAGTAAAGATATTAACCATAAAGGTGATTAATCACAAAATAACATGGTCTTCCTCGTTGAAAGACTTTATGGAGAAGACAGCTTTGAGGGTCTCATCTCAGCATGAGTGGGGAGGAAGAGGATCTGATGCACTGAGGAAGCTATTCTGGGTGTGTGGTCTACAAAGGGGAAAGAAAAGCACAGCTGCTGTGGCCCTGCCCTGGAGAGGCAAGTGGCATCTAAAAAGCTGGGTGCTGTGTAGGTAATCATGCTTTCCATGGGTAAGCTCGAGGGAGAATTAGAATCTTTCATGCTCTGAAGTGCAGAGCTGCTCAGCCCACATTACCTGGCCGTGAGCCTCGAGGCTCAGTGACAATACCTGGATGCTGAGGACAAAGGGGCCAGGCCCTAGGTGTCATCCCTGCCAGAGACCACTTTCCACCTTGCCCTGCACCCTTGGGTATGCCCCTTTACCTTCTTAGTTTCTATTTCTTTATTGTCAGAAGAAATGAGTTGGACTAGATGTTCTTCTCTAGAAGCCCTTCCAATTTTCCAATTCTATGAATCAGGTGCACTTTAAAAAAACATACTTCTTCAGTTGGGAAAACAGCAATGTTGAAGCCCTGGAAAGGTAGAGAATCTCTTGTTTTTCCCAATTTGTTTTGCCTTTGTGATTGTGGAGAGGGAAACCTTTGAAAACTGGTACTTAGGGGAGGAAAGAGAGACAGAGACACCTACCTGAGGCTAAGGGGTGGGGCAGATCTCTGGCATGGGGAGGGCTCCTTCAGGCCCATGGGGCGTCGATGGTGATTACTCACATGCTTCTGCAATTCTCCCAGGAGAGGGGGTCACCCCCTAGTCTCCACTACCTCCTTCCTCAGCACCTCCCTTTGGGGGCCTCTGGGCTGTATCAGGCCAGATGTGCCCTGTCCCTGGCTACAGTTTCAGGCATGGTCTGACACTCCAGAGCTGCCTCCTTTTTGCCCTTCATACAGGAAAAACTTCTTTTTTCGTGATTATCAAGTAATACACACCACTTCAGCATAACAGGAAGGGACAGGAAAGTATTAAGAAGCACAAAAACAAAATCAGTTAGAATCCTATCACCCAGAGTATTCGCATTTAAGTACATTTTCTTCTAACGTATTTTTTTTTTCCCTCCTTAACATGAATGTACACATTTGTAACTGGACTTTTTGGGCTCAGCCTCATAGCAAGTTTCTTCTTCCTCCCCTCCTCCTCCTCCTCCTCCTCCTCCTCCTTCTTCTTTTAATGTTTATTTATTTATCTTGAGAGAGAGAGAGAGAGAGCATGCACACAAGTGGGAGGGGGGCAGAGAGAGAGAGGGAGAGAGAGAGAGAGGGAGAGAGAGAGAGGGAGAGAGAGAGAATTCCAAGCAGGCTCTGCTCTGTCAGTTCAGAGCCCAATGCAGGGCTTGATCCCATGAACCATGAGATCATGACCTGAGCTGAAATCAAGAGTCAGACGCTTAAACGACTGAGCCACCCAGGCATCCCCACATACATATTTTTAAAATATATTTTATTTATATCAAGGAGGTGTATTATATACTTTACAAATAATTATAAAATAGTCAATACTCTTTCTCACAAACTCTGCATAGCCAAATGATTCTCACAGAATGCTCTCAGTGATTTTTGCTGAACTTTTTATCATGAGGTGACCCATGGCTGATATTTTCATTGACATTAATGAGTAAGACAAAAATCAAACAATAAAGACATGTACTGGAATTTCAGTCATTCAACAGTGACATGAGCTCCTTCTGTGCTGTGTCAGACAACTGTTTTTGAATTCTGAAAGAATATTTCCCCTTTTTTTGTCTTATTTACAATCGGAGCAATTAGAGACACAACACACTTTTAGGTTTAATCCTCATTATTAACATTTTCTCGATGGCTTTCTTAAGTCTAGACCAGGGGCTAGCAATTGATGGCCTGCCACATCTGGCCCACTACCTATTTTTGTAAATAAAGTTTTATTGGAACACGGCCATATCCATTCATCTTTCTATTGCTTGTGGCTGCTTTTGTGCTATACTGACAAAGTTGTGTAGTTTCAACAAAGACCGCATGACCAACAAAGGGAAAAATACGTACTACCAGTGTGATGTTGCTAACAGGGAGTTGGAAAGGCATGTGCTTCGGCACATCATTATGTAGTATTTCCATCATAAATGGTAATAAAAGTCAATACCCTTAAGAACAGAGATAATAGCAATATGTAGCAAGATAAATAGGAAAAGAGGAGTCTTGAGTATTTACTACTGTTGTTTTTAAACATGATTTATTTAATTGTAAGTTTTTATAGTTTGATTTTGAAATAATGGCTATGCTTAACAGTCAGCGCACAAAATTCTTGAAAATGTAAAAACTGGCTCTGACAAGGGTGAGGGCTTTGATCTTCGGGGGGGGGGGGGGTAATATGATTCCAGCCCATCTGGGTGGCACCTCACCGCACCATAGCCCTGGGGAAACTTCTGCCCAGGACAAGAGCTTGCGGGAGTCTCATGCTCACCATTAGTCTTTACTTGAAGAAAGGAGCCTCTTGGCGTATAGGAGGGGCTCCAACCCCATCTGTTGATTAGAAAATTGCCCTGTACTCTGGCCACTGTAAGGAGTATAAACCAT
Source organism: Panthera tigris (assembly GCF_018350195.1). Taxonomy (NCBI): domain Eukaryota; kingdom Metazoa; phylum Chordata; class Mammalia; order Carnivora; family Felidae; genus Panthera; species Panthera tigris. The sequence continues at coordinate 46,171,184 of NC_056665.1, forward strand.
GAACCTCTAGCCACCATGTGTGGAAATGAGTCATTCCAGACAGGGCCATCCAGAAGGCACAGATGGTGCCATGACCCTGTATGACCTGGGTGGGCATTCTATGGCAATAGAGCACAGGGTCTGGCCAGTCAGCCCTGTCAGCTTATGCCCAGGTTTCTGCTTTGGAAGTACCAAGTTATAAGCCTCCCCCTCCCCACCCCTACCCCAGGAAGAGAGAGAAGAAGCAGCAGGCTGACTGAAGCCAACTCAAGGTTCCCTGGAGTCTTGTGGCTTTGGTCGGGGAAAACAACAATCAGGACCCATGATCTGAACCACTTGGTGTTTTCTCTAAGGAAATCCCATGCCTCAAAACCCTCTACTCTCAGGTGCTTGGTGGCCTTGGAAACAAGCTATTTTTCAGGCTCCTTGCTTTAAGTTTGCTAGAGTTGGAAGGGAAGTGATGCTGAGGCACCTGCATGAAATAGCAGGGAGAGGACAGGGGCCCAGGAGCTACAGTGCTGGGCTCCTATCCCACCATTGACACTTAGGTTATGTGACCTTGGGCCTGTCACTTAACCCCTCTGAGCCTGTTTCCTTGTAGGCTAAATGTCTCACAGGATTATTGTGAGGCCAGCTGAGATAATGTATGTGAAAAGACGTTGCAAATAGCAAGTGTAAGAGGACAGAGAACAGGACTGGCGGCAGAACCTCCCAGGTGTTTAGTAACCCATAGTCTCTAAAGAGACTTGTCAGTACACGGGGCCAGATTCCTGAGGAAGCAGGCCCGGTTACCGTTACCCACCCTCCTCTGGCTACAAGGAGGGAGATAAGTGGGAGAAGGGAGGTAGGAGAAAGTGGGAAGACAACTTCCCATTGTGCCCTCCCGTTGCAACTCTTCATCTTGAGGTCAAGTTGGGGGCATCTGTCAGAATTGTTTATGGAGGCTGCAGGGTGAGGCTTTCTGCAGGAGGCAGCACTCATCTTACTTCTCCAGGCTGGATGCTTGCTCAGATGTTCAGACTCTTGGCCCCATCTGTGGTGGGGATATGCTGACAGAGTCTGGCGGAGAGTTTGACCTGTGTCTATAGGAGTTTGTGGGACTCTGTGTGAATGTGGAGGCTGTGCCTGTGTCTGCCGTTGGTAGACGGGAGGCTCAGACAAGGTGGGTGAAGGGATTCCCTCACCTCAGTTTCCCTCAGCCCCAAGACAGAGGGTGGGAAGAGGAAGACCTCAGTGGTTTCTGAGGCTCTGTAAAGGGGTACAGATTGGGAGGGCATGGACCACAGGAGAAGCCAAAGGGGGCCACAACTGTCCTCTGTGACAGATGGGCTGGGTTCACACTGACAGGACCCTCAGAAAGCCACGCACCTGTCCTCACAGGACCATCGTGGAGCTAAGGCCACCAGCAGCAGATGGGCCCAGAGTAAGCCAAAGTGAGACTAGATAACCAACAAACAGAATCTGTGTCCCCCACCTGTGCCCTGCTCCTAGCTCCCCCAGAGAGCAATTCCAGAACCAGTCCTCCTCTCCTCTCCTATCCCACAGTGAGGCAGTGGGAAGAGGCGTCAAAGGATAGAAACCTCTCCTCCCCACTTCAAGTCACACCTTCTCCCTGAATCTAGCTCATGAGGAGAAAAGGAAGAATGTCAAATGGATGTGAGACTGAGGCCTTGGAATTAAGTAATAATAAATTGGACTAATTTTCATAATAGAACTGACCAGAAGTTAAGTTCATATCATTATTATTAAGTTCTAAATCTGCCCAAGATGTTATTAAGGGATGGAAAAGTTTGACTTGATAGTACACGGTTGAAGTCAGGACTAGGAGAGATTTAAAACAATTTCATGTTTATACCCCTCGAAATTCAGACCTGTAATGTAAATCTCAGTTTTTATAGGAGGCGGTCCCTTCGAACTTAAATCGAATCAAATGTATGTATGGAGCAGTGGTTCTCAAACTTGAGAAAAATATTTATTGATTGCTTTTATGTATTTTACGCATCTACTGTCCTTGGAGGGAACAATCCTATGTGTTAAAAAAACAATTGACAATGCATTGCCCTACAAACCAACTGAGACTGCCAGGTCATCAGGATTTTTCCCACACTCTTGAGGCCAGCTCTGCCCCCATGAATTCACTGCTGCGACAAACCTTTCAGCAGGGGCCCAATGTGCATAGTCAAAGTTTGTAAGCAGGGACAGGGAAATTCTTCCCGCCCCCCTCACCCTCATACATCACCTCCAATCCTCTCTGGTCTGGTTGCAGTCTCCCCTTCAGAGAAAGTGCCCTTTCTCTGTGGATTGTGCTCGGTCAAATTTGGGCAGAGCTGATTCTACCCAAGGAGTATGTACGGTTCCCAAAGCAGGCCAGATGGAGATCCCATCCTTCTGGCCATATTTATCTATTTAGGGGTGAGCACCCAGCCAAGCAGAGTTCTTTCTGGAATGTTTGCCAGAGGTCTATGGTAAGATATAATCTCTCTGGAATTGTAAGCTCTAAGGAGCAAAGAGATGTGGGACTCCCAAGTGTCAACATAGAGGGAGGGAGATAAAGGAAGAAAGAGAAAGACAGAGAGTGGGGGAAGAAGAGGAGGAGGAAGAGAGAGAGAGAATTGAGAGACATGGTAACTTTATTAGAGGCACAAATCCAGCTGTACCTGAAGCCTGTGTTTTGGACATCCCTGTTATGTGAGTAAGTAAATCCTCCTTTTTCCTTAAGTTAATTTGAGTTAGATTTCTGTCCTTGTGATCCAAAGTCCCAACTAATACAATCATGGGATATTCTTGTGTACTTTTTTCACATCTTCAAATAGGTTGATCTTCTTCCACCCCCACCATACCACCTGCCTTGCTACCAGCCTCCCAATCCTGTGAGAGTCAGGACCTTTGATTGCTCTGGGAATGCCTGCCTCCAGGTAATGAGTCCCAAGTGATGACCCGCCCAGCCCACTGGACTCTGATGGGGATGGCTTGGGTCTGTCTAGCTTCAGTGCACATTGATTCATCCTGGTACATTTCCTGGGGCAACTGCAGCCCTACGACTTACAATGTGCGATCTCTGGTGCACAGAAAAAGCTATCATCTGCCTCCAACAGCCTTCTAATATTCAACATGGAATTCTCTGAGTGTTTAGACTATGTGCCTTTATTGCCTGGGGTCTACTTTCACCTGTAAATCCTGACTATTGCAGGAAAAATCTCTTAGGGACCATTTTGTGGGATCCAGCACCAAGGGCTCTGTTATTAACACCACGGATCTCCTCATAAATGTCACGCAATAAAGTTATGAAAACTTCCCAGTAGGCAGACCATGACCTTCCTAGTAATCTAGGTACAGCACACCACCAATGGGTAGCCTGGGTGGTCCCAGACTCATTAGCACTTCAATGCCTTTCCAGAATAGATTCAAATTGACAGCTTATTAATGGAAATTGACCTTTAACTGAAGACTTCATAGAAAAGGATTTAAGTCACACATTGCCCAGCAAAACGATAAAAATTCCTCTTTAGATGTTGCTATTCTTTACCCAGAGTGCCAAACACTGCCAACAGCCTCCTCTCTCCCACTCACGGCCTGAAATACTTCTCCCTCTTGTTCTAAGGCAGTTCTGCAGCGGGGATCCAGGACCAGTCTCAGTGTTAGCATCACCTGGGACCTCATTAGAAATGCAAATTCCCGGGCTCTGCCCTAGGCCTACTGAATCAGGAGGTCTGGAACGAGGCCCAGACATCTGTTTGAACAAACTCTCCTGGCAACTCGGATGCAGGCTCCAGTTTGAGAATTACTGTCAAAACCATGACTTATGTGAGTTCGTGAGTCCGTTCCTGCCTCAGTTCCACAGCCCATCCAGCAACACAGAAGGCCACAAGTGTTCAAGAGGGGCTTACCTACTGCTCCTCAAGCAGGCTCGTTGGTCTCTGGCACCTGATCATGTATTTGTGGTGTCAACCCACAAGACAGTAGTCGTTTTGCTATGAAGGTGCTAAGTGTCTTGTATTGTCACACTGGCACCAAACACCAGCTCCTCTGGTGTCTGTTCTGGAGCCTCAGATACATCAGAGTATCCAAGGGGTGGGGGCAGGGTGGGGCTTACACCACCAGACAAAACAGAAGGAAGTGGGATGAAAAAGTCTCCAAGGGAAGAAACAAATGTACTTTAAAACCTATCCTTCCCAGCAACCCTCATGGGTTATAAAGCCACATTTATCTTTCAGAGTAAATAGCAATCAGTCCCGAGGAGCGAGGAGACATACAAATAATGGCCAACATGTGTTGGTATTGACAGTGACCCATAAATCTCAATCTCTTTGGGAGAAGATGTTGGGCGGCATCTTAATTCTATGCCGTCGAATGAGAAGGAGCAAGATTTACCTCTGCCGTGGATCTGAATGGAGCATCCCTGGAAATTCAACCCAATGAACACGCAGTTAAGCACAAATTGATGGCCTCCAACATGCTTCATAACACTCCATTACCCAGATGGGGAGCGTGACAGCCGAAACGTGGAGCAGCTGGGCTGGGCTGAGCAGCCATCTAGGAAGGACAAAGGGCCCTGGGGCTGCCTCTGCCCGCCACAGCCTCCCCAGCGTGCCTGACCGCTGCCACCTCCATGGTGCATGCAGCGCCCCCTCCTGTGTGCTCCGGAGCCTCTCAGGCTCTTTCTCAAGGGTTCTTTTGCCTTTCCAGCAATTTTATCACCACACGTGGCCAGTGAGGACCCTGGTTTTTGTTCTCAAGGGAAGTTGTTGCTCTAACTTGCCCGTTTGTGGCGTGTCTGAGAAGGATAACTGGCTTCTACTCCCTGCTCTGCCATTTACAAGAGGCATTTTAGTTCCCATTCATTTACTGCTTGCCGGATGCTCTGGAAAGTGTTTTTGTGCACATCAGTTTACTTAATCCCTACTAATTGTGTGACTCTGGGCCAGTCACGTGACTTCTGTAAGTCTCCTTTTCCTTCTCTTTAAAATGGGGACGATAATAGCACTCACCTCAGGGGGTTGCTGGGGGATAAAGTGGACTATCCTGGGGAAGCCTTGGTGTTCGGGGCAGTTGCCCACCCTTGCTGAGTTAGATGCTCTGCACTGCATGCCGGGGGCCTGAGGGAGGCCATTCTGCTCCATATCTTAGGTCTAATTTGGGTCTCCTCTTTGAGGGAGGGAGTGTATCCTATTGCCTTTGCCTCCCCAGCCCTGGGCACAGGGTCCGGGGCAAGGTATGCACTTGATAACATGTGTGAGATTAGGAAGGAGAAGAGGAAGAAGACTGCAGGGTTAGCTCCAGAAACTCCTGGTCCTGAGCTAACAGGTTGGGGCTGAGGGAACCTCAAGTGGGAACATAACAAAAAGTGAAGCCAGATGACTTTTGTCAGAGAGGAAAGAACCTACAGAGCACCCAACTCTGAGTCCAGGTGAGGGCAGTGATTTATCCAAAGTCACACAGCCATTTGGTGACAAAGCTGATGCCATAATTCATGGCTGAAGTTTTGCCAGTGGGGGTGTCCGATCCACCACGTTAGGACAATGTATTACCTAGAAGAGGTAGAAGACTCGAGAGCAAACTGCTAGGTTCTAATCCCTGCCCCCCGCTGGTCGTTATTCAGGACCCCCTGTCCCATACTGCCCCCCTTCTCTCTCTCAGGGCTACTGCCAGTCTGCTGTAGCAGGGCTCTCCCTGCCCGCCTACCATCAAGTCTGAGGACTCGATGAGAAGTTCAAGACCAGCTGTCAGAAGGCTGAGTGGGGGAAAGACACAGGCCTTGGAGTCAAGTAGAGCTCAGTTCAAATCTCCTTGCATCCTTTTCCTCGTTTGGACAAAGCAATTAGGCTGTATGTCCTCCGGGTTCTTCACGTGTGAAAGGAGAATAACAACACACAATTTATAGGTTATAGATTGTTGTAAGAATTAAGCCAACTGAAGCAAAATGCTAGACACAGTAATTAGGCATATCCAGCTGATCTGAGGTGAAGAATTATGTCTTATTTGTCTTTATATTTCTTCTCATTTCCCTGTGCCTCCAGTGCAAGCACGCTGCCTTATATTGAGTCGTAGGTGCTAAATACTAAATCACTGAGTAAATGAGGAGCTATTTTATGTTCTTTAAAACTTTCCTTCTCAAAGTGTGGTTTGGGGACCAGCTGCACTGGCATGACCTGGACGCTTATTAGAAATGCAAAATCTTGGAGCCTATCCCAGATGTACTGAAACACAACATTCATTTTAGTAAGCTCCCCAGATGATTCGTATGCACATTAAAGTTTGAGAAGCTTTGCTTTAGAGAGCAACATCTGAAGCTGGGGGAAGCTTAAACTCCCATTAAGGTAGCCAACATTGTGGGAAATTTACAGGCAAGAAGACGACACACACGTGATGTGCATGCCCTCTCCCCATTCTCACTAGCCTGAAAGCAGTTTCCTGGTTCTGTGGAAACCCAAAGGACTTAGAATAATCACTTCTATAAGATCCATAATGGGAGCAGAGCCAGCTTCCATGTGTCCCTATGTGTGTACTTTTCAGAGTAGGCTATGGTCTGGGGATCATTCCTTCCCTGCCAATCGATAGCTCTGTCATAGATGTTGACTGCAGCTTCTAATCAAGAGCCCCGAATGACTTCAGAGTCCCTGTGTTTTTAGCTGGGGAAGTAGGGCAGGATCTGAGGTGGTTTTCCTGTACCTCTGGGATGTTTTCCATTATCTCCAGCAGGGATGTGGAACTTGCTGAATGAAATGACTTAAAACTCACTGATTTAAAAAAGATGGGGGTGCCTGGGCGGCTCAGTCGATTGAGCATCCGATTTCAGCTCAGGTCATGATCTCATGGTTCATGGGTTCGCATCCCACTTTGGGCTCTGCCCTGACAGTTCAGAGCCTGGAGCCTACTTCAGATTCTATGTCTCCTTCTCCCTCTGCCCCTCGCCCACTCACACTCTGTCTCTCTCTCTCTCTCTCTCTCAAAGATGAATAAACATTAAAAAAAATCTTTTTAAAATGTATGTTACTTAGCCCCTTGATGGGGAGGCATATACTCAATGGTCATTTGCCATGAGCCTACTCCATGCCAAGCCTGTGTGGGTCCTGGGGATACAGTGGTGACTAAGACTTGACTCTGCCTTGAGGGGCTCATAGTGTGGTGGAAAGAGAGATATGTTGGCAGATAATGAAAGAGCGGTGAGCCAAGTGCCATGGAAGAGTTGGCATATATATATATATATATATATATATATATATGAATGAGAGAGAGAGGGATAAGATACATGTATTCACACACACACGCACATATATGTATATATATATAGATAGAGAGTGTATATATATGTATGTATATATACATATATATATATATACATGAGAGAGAGAGAGGGATAAGATACATATATTCATACACACACACATATCTATATAGAGAGAGAATTAAATGGTTTTGCAATCCATACACACATATAAATATATACATATATAGAGAGATAAAGCAAATATACTAAAATGTTAACAATTATTGAACCTATCTGGAGGGAATACAGTAACTCATTGTACTATCTTTTCAACTTTTTCTGTACTTGAATGCTTTTTTAATAAAAAGTGGGAGAGAGGGGCACCTGGGTAGCTCAGTAGGTTAAGCGTCTGACTTTGGCTCAGGTCATGATCTCATGGTTCATAAGTTTGAGCCCCACATCAGGCTCTGTGCTGATAGCTTGGAGCCTGGAGCCATCTTTAGATTTTGTGTCCCCCTCTCTCTCTGTTCTCTCCTGCTCGTGCTCTGTCTCTCTCTGTCTCTCAAAAATAAACGTTAAAAAAAACTTTTTTAAAAAAGTGGGAAAAATGTTGGGGGTAGTGCATGAATCAGGTGAGTATTATAATGGTCAGATGACTTAGTAAATGGTAGATGCTTACAAATATTTGTTTATGGCTCACAATACATAGTTGTGAAGTGCTTTCCCCATGTGACCCCATTCCATCCTCCCAACAACCCTATGGGGTCTGTAACAATCACCCCTGCTCACTAGCAGAGGCCTAGAGACCACGGTGATTTGCCCAAGGCCACCTGCTGGTAAGTGACGTAGTTGGGACCGAGACCCAGGCTCTTAGACTCCAAATCCAGTTCTCTTTTGTTACCCAGAGTCTCCCTCAGGAGTGGATGGTTTGTTTTCTGCCTCTACCAGGGGCCAGTGCCCAGATAGGAAGACGAGGCTCGTCCCTGGGTGGTCGACCATCCACTTTTCCTTTGGGTCTGCAGGGGGTGAAGACCAAGGGAGGCAGGCACCCAGGACAAAATGGCAACTGACCTTAGGTCCTTTCTCCTTGGCTGAGGCCAGGACCAGTCTAGGAAACAGCCTGGCTGAAGACAGCTTGTGTGGGAAAACGGCCTCTCAAAGCCAGAGAGAGCCATTGTACGGGCTCACATTGAGCACACTCCAGCAAAGATGATGGGTCTTTCAGGCACCACGCCAGAGGGTAAGTTTTATCACTTACCCGCAATATGAGCCAGATAAATGGCTCCTTCTTGGTTTCCTGCCAGTTATTGCTCGTGCTGCCAGAAAGTCTTAATCATGCTGTTGAAAGAGGCTGCGCCCCCTCCCCCCGCCAGCTGCCAGCTGGCTCCTGGGCCTCTCAGCTGGGCCACGGCTTCCTGCACCCCCACAGCAAAGGCTCCCCTGTTTGGGCCTGATTCAGAGCATGCAGACTTACTACTCACTTTTCAATCTCATGTATATTTATAAACCTCTTTTTATAACCCTGAAGCCCCCGGGGGTTGCTGAAGCTCAAATAGAACAGTGACATGTCTCCAGTGTCCCCAGTGCCTGGCTCAGGGCCCAGGTCAGAGCAGGGTCTTGAAAGTGCTGGCTGGATGTTCTGGGCTCAATTGTGTCCCCCACCCTTCCCCAAATTCATATGTCAAAGTCCTAACCCTCTGCGTGTGTCCCAATGTGACTGTCTTTGGAGACAAGGTCTTTAAAGAGGTAATTAAGGTTCATTGAGGTCACCAGCATGGGCCCTAATTCCACATGATTTATAAAAAAGAAGATTAGGACAGACATGCACAGAGGGAGACTACGTGAAGATAAAGAAGGGACAGGCAAGTACCAACCAAGGAGAGAAGCCTCAGAAGGAGCCAACTCTGCTAACACCTTGATCTCAGACTTCTAACCTCCAGAACTGTGAGAAAAGAAATTTCTGTGGTTTGAGCCCTTTGTCATGGCAGCTACAGCACTAGTGGACTGGACAAATGTTGACTTTGTGGGAGTCCTAGCACAGGCCAGGCACAGAGCCGGCGTGTGGCTAAATCTGGGAATAAATCCATGCCCCAGACATCATCCTTTGAGTATGGACTTCTCTGCTTGAATGGGTCATTCGGGGTATTTTCTGGGGCAAGCGGACAGGCTGACCCCCCACCCTCCCTCATGAGTCTTTCCTCCAGATCTTTCCTATTCAACATCACCCATCCTTATCATGAATCTCAGGGGCAGGAGCCTCTCTGTGTGGCATGAGGGGGGAGGCCAGGGCATGAGCAGTTACACGCCAAGAGGACCTGGTCATGGAATAATGGCAAGGCCCATGTTATAGGCAGCAGGGAGCATCTTGTGAACAGAGATTTCTCAGATGTTCTTGTGGTATCACCAAGCCTCAGAGAGGTCTTGGAGAGTCCAGCTCAGTTTGTGAAAGCAGTTCTGTACATAGAGGATTCTTGGGTGAGTAAAAACATGTTAGCTTTTTAAAAGTACCCTTGGTTACCTTAAATTGGCCCAGAATTTTCAGTCTTGGAATCATGGGGCCTCTCCTTTCTTCAGGCTGCCTGGGTTTGTGGTTGCACCTGGTTTGTGAGCTTGACTTTGGGGAACCAGGAGCTGTGAAAGAAAAGCTGAGATAAGAGGGACCAGGACTTTGTCCAGACACAGTTTCCTCCTGGGCCTCTGAGGAGGGGGCTGTCACTCATAGTGTGGGGAGGGTAAGCTTTTGGTCAGAAGTGGTCAGGCCCAGAGAGGCTTGGCATGCGTCCCAGGCTCTCATGGCACTCACATCTATAGTAGGGTACTTCTGAAGGCCAAGATACCCATTTGGGCTCTGTGGGGGACGCTGGGACTACCAGAAATGTGCATCAGTGAGACTCCCAGGGGCCTTGGGAGGCTTCTCCTGCCCCTTGCCCTTCAGGCAAGCCCACATGCATGTCTGACCCTGTAGGAAACACATTGGGAAAGAAATGGTCTGACGGTCATTTACTGTTTGGATTGTTCTTACAGAATTGTGCCTTTGTCCTCCCGGTGTTTGGGAATCTTTGATTCGCTCCAGGCAATTGAGTCACACTAGGGTTAAGGCAGGGGGCAATGTCTCATGTTTAAAGTGGACAGAACTTGGCTTTCATAGTTTTCTCTCCCATTAACCTTTAAATGGCTGACATCAGATGAGGCAGACATCGAAGGTCTCAGGGCACTGCAGCTACCTCTCAATGAGTCCTGGTGACACCCAGGGTGTCAGTGCTGGAAGGGACCCTGCATGACACTCACAGGAAGTCAGAGGCACAGATGGTGGACGCAGCCACCCAAAGGGTCTGTGCAGCTGGTGCAGTGGAACATTCCTCGGTTTCTTGGGGCATGAGAACACAAGAACAAAACACAACAGCACCAAAAACCAGCCCTGTGGGCAGCCAGATCCTGAAGTTCCCAAATGAACATAGAATAGATACAAAGTGCTGCCCAAAGGCCCACAGAATAGATACAAAGTGCCGCCAGGACTTTCTATGTCTGTGTTTGCGGCAAGACAGAGAGGAGGCCACATTGAAACTGAAAACGTGACTACACGTTCCCCTCTTTGGACTAACAGCACTGAATGTTGCTCTTGTAGCATTTCGATCACTAGCCCCACCTTCACCTTCCTGCCTAGATCATTCTTGACTGAATTGTGCAATAGTGAGTTCACAATAACTAATTGATTATTCAATTATGAAGATGCGTGGTCATTGAGTTGCCCACTATCCCTTTGACAGACTTCAATCCAGAATTCCCTCTGCATCCCCCACTTCTTGGTTTCAGCCAGCAAATCCCAATCTTCTAAGAAGCCCCCCTCGACATCTCACATTGGGATACCCCAGGGTTTCTCTGGGTGTGTTCTTTCTTGCTGCAGTAAGGTAAATAAGTCTTTCATTTGACTTCAAGTGTGCTCCTGATGGTCTTTGGTTGGTGAACTTTTACATCTCTAAATTGGGCATACTGATACCTGCCCAGGAAACATTCTTTATAGAGATGTTGTAAGAAGCAAGCAGTATCATGTGGGTGGGGAATGAGTTTTTCAAGTTGAAACTGCTATGGGTCTATAAGCTAGTACAACGTGGAATTTCCGAATGACTCTCTTTCCGGACTTAGAATACAGTACTTTTTACACGGAAGATTCCTATCCAAGCTTCTATTATGTGTTCCGTCTCATTTCATTGGTGTAAATTCCTCCCACTTAGGAATGGTACTTAACACAAAAACTTCAAAGACACTTGCCTGAGGCTGGGGCCTGCCTGGGAGGAAGATCTGAGTGTTTGTGGGTGCCTGTCAGGTGATGTAGCAGAGCTGGTGGCTTCTGAGCCCACCCCTGTCTTTTCCTCAGGATACCATTGCTTCCACCACAGAGAGGCCACGGTCTCAGGCTGAGGGATAAAACCATCCACTCACCAAAAAAAAAAAAAAAAAAAAAAAAAAAAAGCAGCCTGCAGCCTTATTTCTCTTTTTTCAAACACCAGCTTCAGTGGTGGCCCTAGTGCTCCAGGGTAAGGACCAAACTCCTTAGCATGGTCTTGGACATCCTCACCTCTGGCCATTTCTTTTACGTGCCCCCTTCTTGCCCCCCTCCTACCCCAGCCACAGCCAAGGACCTCAGGGATTCCCAATTTCATTATCATTTTTCAAGTCTCCAAGATTGCTTTATGCTTTTTCTTCTGCTTACAACATCCTTCCACATCTTTTCCTTCAAAACTCAACCCAAATACCCCTTCCTCTATCTTCCCAGCCAACCTCTCCTGCCTCATGGCCTTGTGGTGTTTTATACATAATGTTATTTGTGTACTTATCACATTGTACTGAAATTGTGTTTCTCCCAATCTTTACACACACACACACACACACACACACACACACACACACACGTAGGGAGCCAGAGACCCCGTCAGTTGGAAACCTCCTTGATGAAATGAAACTTGCTTTTTCATTTTTGTAACTTCAGGGATGCAGTTTTGTACTGACAGTGGGGCCTGGCACACAGTAGGTGGTTAATAAGTGTTATAACGTGCTGCTGTTGATCTTGTTATTGTTTCAGTATAAAGCAATTATGTTGTTTTCACTATTTTGGATTCTCTGAGGACAAGGAAGCTGGAACATTTGTCACCGGAAAGTTTTTCGCAATCAGAAAGGCCAGCCCTAGTCAACTGAGAATCCACAGCTCTGCCCAGCTTTGGGAAATGCCCGGCTCATCTGAAAAGAATGTTCTTGATCCTATTTTCAGGCCTGCCAAGGAGGGGTTCACTGTGTATGGTTAATTAGCTATTGCAACTAGTATTTTCCCACTAATTACAAGTAAGTATCAGCTGGGGATTTTTCTTCAAGAATCACTTTCTTTTTGACATGCCATATTTTATTTCAGAGGAATAAATTGGATGAATATCATGAGACTTCGCTATCGCTACCCCTGAGGGGTATTATTTGGGCTATCGCTACCCCTGAGGGAGGTCAAAATCCAGGATCAATCAATGTTGATCCCACCCCCTTCCCTACCAGAAAACTTGGAAAAGAAGCCAGGTTTGCCCCAGAGGCCTGCGTTATTTCTGTAGGAAGAGCCCTGAGTCTGAAAGTCAGGACACTTGGGTTCAAGTCTTGTTTTGCCATTGACTAGCTTTTTTTGTTTTACTAGTGGTTCCCCAGACATTGTCTCAGACCAGCAACAGCACTTGGAAACATGTTAGAAATGCAAATTCTCGGGTCTGCCCCAGTCCCCACCAAATTAGAAACTGCAGATGGGGGTCCAGAAATCTTATTTTAATAAGATTTACTTGTTTAATAAATTTAAATTTATTTAAATAAAGAGATTAAAATAAATAAATAAATAAATAAATAAATTTAATAAGATTCTAAACCACTAAACCAATCTGGTCAAATCCATTTTATCATTTTGCTATAAATTTATTTTTAAAATTATTCCAGTCATTAAAGTAAATGTACTACATATATATATACACACTATAACATTGTAAAAAATTTGGAAGAAACAAAAATTTAGGTATAAATTCAACTGAAGTATAAACATTCTTGTACATTTTCTAGTAGCATTCTTTTCCTCACACACGCATATTTTTAGCGTTGTAATCACAGGACACACACAACTAGGTATACTGACTTTTCCCTGCTTAATATGAATACTGTAAATACTATTCAGTGTTGCCACTTCTGTATCTTCATCGGAACTATTTTTATTTTTTTTAGAGAGCAAGAGAGAGTGTGAACATTGGAAAGAGGCAGAGGGGGAGAGAGAGAAAGACGGAGAGAAAGAAAGAGAAAGAGAGAATCCCAAGCAGGCTCCAACATGGAGCCTGACACGGGCTCTATCCCATGACCCTGAGATCATGACCTGAGTCGAAATCAAGTGTTGGACATTCAACCGACAGAGCCACCCAGGTGTCCCTTCATCAGAAATATTCTTTTTTTTTTTTTAACATTTATTTATTTTTGAGACAGAGAGAGACAGAGTATGAACAGGGGAGGGGCAGAGAGAGAGGGAGACACAGAATCCGAAACAGGCTCCAGGCTCTGAGCTGTCAGCACAGAGCCCGACGCAGGGCTCGAACTCACGGACCGCGAGATCATGACCTGAGCCGAAGTCGGACGCTCAACCGACTGAGCCACCCAGGCGCCCCTCATCAGAAATATTCTTAATGGCCACACAACTCTTCATGAAATAGTGCCACAGGTAGTTCACCAGAGCCCTGGTGAACTTGTGGATATGGAGGTGAAAATGCTCTGGATAGACGAGGAGGCCTCCCCTTTGAGGCACTTGATTTTCTCCTCACTCCTCCCTACCCCTCCCCCTAAAGCACCATTGTGGGAAGATCAAAACTACCAATGTTTCTGGAAATAGAGTCCTAAACAGAGAGGAAAGGGAGGTTAGCCAACAGCCCTGAGTTTTCCAGAGTCATCCAGAAACTCGGATTCTCCCAAACCTGAAATCCCCTCCTGAAACCCTGAAACAGTTAGGTCTTCACTGTGCTACTTTGTGGCTGCGTCTATGAATTGCACCTGCTCTTCACAAGCGTGGCTGGCACCCCCGATCTTTCAGTGTGGAGGAGCCACTGGAGTTTGTCTCCTTGCCCTAGGTTGGTGCCTGAGTGTGAGCTCCCCTCCCTGTAGCACTGGTTGGGCTCCCTCCCATTATTCTGGTTTCCACACTGAGGCTGAAGTCCAGCCACGACCCCTAGCCTGCTTGTCAGGGATCCAGGTGTCCTGCCTGGCCCTGGCCAGCCCCTTTCCCTAGGGGGCTGGACCTCAATCCCCAGCTGAAAGGGTCCCTCTCTAAAATGGACACCATCCTGGGAAACCTAGCATAACCACCCTCCTTCCTGGCTGTGCAAATGGCTGTGCCCTCTACCCAGCATGGATCCTGTGGAGGTGAGGGACACCCCAGGCTGAGGTCAGCGTGGCCCCGTTCCCATGGGCAGTGTAACCGGGACTGCTCAGTCTTGTGTGTAGACCAGCCCCCGCCCTCCTGTCCCCTCCCTGATGACCTGCCTGTGAGGACCCAGCACTGTGGCAGCTGGTGGGGGGAAACAAAGCGGGAGGAGGTTGCCGCAGGGATCTCTGTACTGGCCAGTTGGCTTTGGCTGGATTACTCATTTGGTTATTCAAGTGCTAGAGTCTGTTCCCAGGCCCACTTCCTTCAATAATCAGTTTCTTTTTGAAAATGTACCATTCACCCGACCCAGAATTAAAGAATAAGGACTCAGGTCCTGGGTCCCCTGTGAAAGGCAAGCAGCGTGGAAGACAGGCTGCTGTCCTTTTACCTCATGCTTGTCCTCTCTGGATGTGTTACCCTCAGGAGGGCTCGAGGGGCTGGGCCAGGACATCTGGCAGTGGATAGGATCTGCCCTTTAGCAGAGAGAAGATAGAGTCTCACTAGCATGCTAGTGGCTGGCCTGTGGATTCCTGTTCCCTGGACACTCCCAATGAACGAGCTCCATCTCTGGATATCACCTGCAACATTACTCACAATGACCTTCCCTGCAATTGTTGAGGCCTGTCAGGGATTTGTACATCCCACTGGGGGGGAATAATTCTGGGCCTGAGCCTATGATAGTGGAGGTGGCAGGTCTGAAGGCATCATACAAGGTGTGGCTTTTCCCAGTGGCCCTCTTGGGACAACAAATCCAAGACCAATCTAACTGCAGATAATCAGGATTAAAAAACAATGTTTATTTATTTATTTATTCTGAGAGAGAGAGCCTGCAGAGGGCAGAGAGAGAGAGAGAGAGAATCCCAAGCAGGCCCCGAACCACCAGCCGCAGAGTCCGATGTAGGGTTTGATTTCATAAACCATGAGGTCATGACTTCAGCCAAAATCAAGAGTTGGATGCTCAACCGAATGAGCCACCCAGGCACCCCCAGGATTTTTTTAAATTTTTTTCTTTTACTTATAAATAATTTAAAAACACTTAATAGCCTTAAATTCTTTATATATATATATATATATATCTTTAAATACACTTCAAATCACTGGCAATATGCATGTATGTAGTTTTTTCAGTTGTGATTAATATGTACATTATTCAATCCTGTTTTTTCCTCCACTTTATTGCCTACAGAATTTCCTCGTACTTATTTTTTTATTTTTACTTTTTTAAGTTTGTTTATTTATTTTGAGAGAGGCAGAGAGAGCATGAGTCGGGGAGAGGCAGAGAGAGAGGGAGACAGAGAGAATCCCAAGCAGACTCTGCACTGTTAGCACTGAGACCAATGCGGGGCTCGAACTCACGAAACTGTGAGATCATGGCCTAAGCTGAAACCAACAATCGAACGTTTAACAGACTGAGCCACCCAGGCGCCCCCTCCTTGTACTTGTTTTTAAAAGCCTCAAGACCAGTTGTTGTTTAACTTTTTGGAGGTCACAGTTCCCTTTGATAATCTGTCAGTTATGACCTCTCTCCCCAACTCAAAGGGCACATAGACATGGCCTTGGGTGCCATCTGAGGAGACCTCCAGACTCTCAGAAACATCATGCCAGATTAAGATCCCTCATGTTGTACTATGAGCACCCAAGGGCCAGCATTAAGCCTTATATTTGTGCATTCCATCTTTATTATCCCCCAAAGTTCCTGGAACTTTTAGTACTTTAGTAGGTATTTGAGACAATGCTTGTTTAAAGATGGATTTGGTGCTAGCTGGATGGTATATTGTTAGGCATTCTGGTTGTTTCCAGTTGTCGGCAGTTGTGACCCGATGCTGCGGTCAACTCCTACCTACAGTTTGCTTTTTTTTTTCTTCATCCCACAAGGCCTGTTTTGGGGAGGTGTTTGGGCTTGAAAAACACATGGACTTTATTGGCTCTGTACCTTTGCTTATGCACAAGGAAAGCCTCCTTTTCTTTGGTCTAGATTCCCCCCTGCAAGACCCTGCTCAAGTGCTGTGGGTCTCCCCAGAGCTTTCCCTTGCCCTACACATGGAAGTGTGTGTCTTCTGTATCTCTACCTGCCCCTTGTCGTCATCAGTTTGGGCTTCTCTAACAAACTGCCATAGACTGGGTGGCTTGTAACCAACAGAAACTTGTATCCCACAGTTCTGGAGGCTGCAAGTATGAGATCTGGGTGCCAGCACGGTCAGGTTCTGGCGAGAGTCTGCTTCCTCGTTTCCTCATATGTTGGAAAAAGAGCAAGCTCTCTGGAATCCCTTTTATAAGGGTGCTAATCCCATTCAGAGGCCTCCACCCTTATGAACAGAGGCCACACATAATACCATCACATTGGGGTTAGGATTTCAACACAAATATGGGGGGAATACAAGCATTCAATCTATTGTACTCCTCTCTGCTGGTACTCAGCACATTCCATGTTCTTGTGAGAAAATGTTATATACACATCTTATCTCCTTTATTAGACTCAGATACTTCATGTATCTGATACCCAGAACAGATCATTTTAATATACCTCTGCTTTGTAAGACAAAATTATTTTCAGGAATATTTCAAAAATCAGGAATTGCTATTTTCTTGATTTGTTCTTTGTTTTAGAGCAATGAACAATTTAGGAGGAAGAGTATATTGCCACTTTAAAGATAATCAAATGCATTAAAAGTATTCCCTGTAAGAACTAAAATTTTTACTTACCAAACAAAATATGGTTGACTTTTGAACAACAGAGGTTTGAACTATGTGGGTGCAAATGTACATAGATTTTTTCCCCCATAAATACATGACAGTATTGTAAATTTATTTTCTCTTCCTTATTTTCTTAGTAACGTTTTTTCTTTTCACTAGCTTACTTTATTGTAAGAATATGGTATGTAATATATATATGACATGCAAAATATGTGTTAATTGACTGTTTATATTATTGGTAAGGCTTCTGGTCAACAGTAGGCTGTTAGTAGTTAAGTTTTGGGGGAGTCAAAAATTATATGTGGATTTTCTTTAAAAAATTTTTTTTTAAATGTTTATTTCTGAGAGAGAGAGAGAGTGCTCTAGCAGGGGAGGGGCAGAGAGAGAGAGGGAGACACAGAATCCAAAGCAGGCTCCAGGCTCTGAGCTGTCAGCACAGAGCCTGATGTGGGGCTTGAGCCCACAAACCTAGAGATCATGACCTGAGCCAAAGTTGTATGCTTGACTGACTGAGCCACCCAGGTACCCCATTGTATGTGGGTTTTCGACTGCACAGGGTGTTGGTGACCCTAACTCATATGGTGTTCAAAGGCCAACTGTATTACACCTCACAGTTCACTGTAATATGTGTCTTACTGTTTTATTTTGATTTTTTAAATGTTTATTTATTTATTTTTTTTGAGAGAGAGAGAGAGAGAGATTGGGAGGTAGAAGAGCTTAGGGGCAGAGAGAGAGGGGGATGGAGAATCTGAAGCAGACTTTGTGCTGTCAGTGTAGAGCCCGAGGCTGAGTGTGAACCCGCGAACTACAAGATCATGACCAGAGCTGAAGTCAGATGCTTAACCCAGAGCTACCCAGGTGCCCCTGTTTTACTGTTTTAAATTGTAAACACAGAAACACTAAATGGTCACCTAGGGTAAGAGAATTGAAGTTTTGAGGTTTTGTTTCTTGGCTTTTACAATCACTCTGCTATCATCTTTTATTCTGAATTTGCTGTGTAGATGTAGGAATATGCAATAAGTCCCAGAGGGGCTGGAGGCATGAGATGATCAAAGCAAGTTGGGGGGATTTGAAACCGTGATACACTTCCTCCTGCAGTGAGCGCGTCACTGAATGCGTGAAGGTCAGGCGCCAACCGTGTAACTAGGAGCGCTCAAAATGAACGTCGATGGAGAACTTAATATTAACTAAAGGATAAGTAATACAAAAGTGTGATCCTTTGAAGGTAACATATATATAAAACTCAACAGTAACCATAGAAGTTATTTGCAACTTTGACCAAAAAACTATTTTGGGGGGTAGGAGGTTTATTTTTTACCACTGACATTATTTAGAATTGTGATAATGAAAGACGGACCAACTTTCAGCAGGTTCTGCTATTGTAATGACCGTCCCTATGAAGGATGACCTTCTGAGTGTGGACTTCCAGGACACGTGGCTCCCACCTCCCACCCCCAGCCTACCCCTGATTTGACAGCTCGAGGTGGGAGTTCGGGACAGTGGCTGGCAGGGCACGGTGGGACGCAGTGTCCACGGCAGGAACGCAGTGGTTCTGTGTGTGGGCTGAGGCCAGGGGGATGGCTGATAGGTGAGGCTAATTGTCTTCACGTACTCCAAACAAAACAATACACCACAATGCACTGAATACAAAAACCGGTAATAGAATCCAGTCCTCTCCTCTGAAGCCAGACATTAAAGAAATATGCAACATTTCTTGTAAATCAATGTCACTCCCTTTTTATCGTCATTGTTTGCAAACTACAAGGTATTTCTCATAATATGATATGTATTGATACGGGATTGGCTCGCCGTTATTTTTAACGGCATTAACATTTTAAGAAATGTCTCTGTTTTGGTCTCCAATATGGCAAATACTGATAGCTGTATTCCATATAAAAAAAAAGCTCTCTGGACCCCTAAGGCATTTTTCAGGATGTCATGATGCCCTGAGACCAGGAAGTTTGAGAACTGCGGCATTCATGCACTGCCTTGTATATGGCAGATGCTTGTGCCACAGGGTTAAGAGAACGAGCCACTGAACAGATGGGCTTCAGCTGCTTCTGGTATTTGGAAGTTGTGGCTGAGACTGGAGGGAGGAGCAGGCCCCTGGAGGCAGTAGTGGTGGACACCTGGAAGGTGGGGGCTGCTGGGGTCAAGAGGCAGGATCCTCCGTTTGAGAGCACTATTAGCTCTCATGGCAACATCAGTGTGGTGGGTCTGGGGGTCAGGCAGTGAGGACTGGGGATGACAGTGATGGTAGGTCCATGTCCCGGGGGCGTCAGGAGGCTACCCATACCTGGTTCCCCTTGGTGCTGACAGATTGGAACAGCTGTCCCAATCTGTCTTTCTGGGTGGGAACTGAGCAGTTTTGGTTTTGAGGGGCCTCTGGCTGTCAAATCATTGAGAATGAGGACAACAGAAAGAAAGGCCTGTAGGCTCAGTCAGATTGAGCTCTAGGTGCTTCTCCCTGCTCTGCTCTGAACAGCCATGGGACCCCTGCAAGCCGCCTATGTGCTGGCTCACTCTACCACATGGTGAGGATGGGGTAGCATCTGGCACATACTGGATACACAGTACCTTGGTGGGTCCATTAGTAATGTCATTAATAAAAACAAAAAGAGGCAGGCTGGGAGGGGTGGGGCTAAGGAAGAAGGGTCCTCGGGGGAGTACTTCCTGGCCCATGACTAGTGACAGTGGGAGCTTGGAATAGACCAGGGTTTCTCAACTCTCAACCACTCTGGACACTTTGCCCTGGATAACCTGTTGTGGGAGCTGTCATGTGCATGGTAGAATGTTTATTTAGCAGCATCCCTGGCCTTTGCCCACTACATGCCAATAGCCCTCTCTCTTCAACTCTGACAACCAAAGATGTCTTTGGACATTGTGGAGGATAATTTTGCCTCTGGTTGAGAGCCACCAGTCTAGGTACTTGTCTGACAAGGCCTCCACTGTGGGTGCTTGCTTCCAGCCAATGCCTTGGAGGTGACCCACCAGCTTCATCCACACAAGATCTGTCTGTCTCACTCCTTTCAGGAAGAATTCTTCCCAGAGATTCTACTCCCAAAGGAACAGGAGGCCTCCTGACTCTGCTCCCTTTCCCGGAAGAACCCTCCTGCTAATCATGGCTGTTTCCCTCAGCTTTTGGACAAACCAGACCCTGGGAAAGCAGCAGCTGAGCGACGCAAGAGCTGGTGAAGGGAATCTGGATGCCCAGCAGCCTGGGGGAGGCCGTCCTGCCCGTCAGCCTCCTCCTTGGCAGTCATGCCTTCCAACCTCCAAGTCTCCACTAGAATATAGTCTGGGCCAATAACAACGCAATGGAAGAACAAAGGGAGGTATGTTTACCCAAAGGAATGCTGCTGCCACCAGAATGAACGAGTCACCGCCACATACACGTGCCCCGGATGAATCTCACCAGGATAGTGTTGAGTGAAAAAGCCAGAGGCAAAAGTGCACATGCTCTATGGTTCCATTAATGAAAAGTTCCCCCAGAGGCAAAATACTCTACGTTAAAGCTCAAGGGGTACACAAGGGAGGCTTCTGGGATGCAGGTTCCGACTATGAAAATTCATTGAGCAGTTATGATACAGTCACTTTTCTAGATCTACGGAAAATAAACAAACAAAAACAACATTCTGGGCCAAAGGTCAGGACAGGCCCTTTAGCAAAATCCCTGTCAACCCAGGGAATGAAAATCATCAGTAATTTTGCCTGGCTGGCTCTAAATCATTATTGTCATGTTTGGACATGGCTTTACACATGAGATGATGAATACAAAATAATCAGCATAGTGCTTGGCACAGAAAATGCTGAGGAAATGGTAATAATACTACCAATTAGTATTGATGTAGGATACAAAATAATAATAAAATAATCAACGGCCTTTTTTCTTATAGGGGAAACAAAAGATTCTGGAAATTTCAGGTATATTCCTGGTTACTAAATTCCTGATTCTCAAGGTTTTTGGAGCTCCTTCCAAAGATAGTCTTTGAGGAAAGAAAAATCTAAGTCTCTTCCTCAGAGTGAGTAGCTCCTGACCAGTAATCAGCACACACACAAAAATCCCAAATACCTAATTTGGCCAAACTGTTCAGTTTCCTTCATATCCATCATTTATTGATCCAATATACTGTTTAGCCAGGAACCTGGAATCCACCTACCTGGTCAAGCAATTGGATCTACCTTTGGCCATCAATCAAGTTTATGAATTTATAAATCAAACAAGTGTGACTGCTGTTGGATTTCTCCGTCTCAGAGTAAAACTGTGGCAGAAAAACATGAAGTCTAGAAAATATGCAATGCTATCTCTTCTTTAGACCTGACCAGAAACAGGACTCTACAAATTCCTCTCTTCTCAGACAGCCAGCAATCAGGCAACCTCAGCAAAACGGAGCATTTCATTGCAAGCTGCACTCCCCAACCACAAATTAGATGCCAAATTAACTCTCGGGAACATCCCAAACTCTTACAGATCATTCTCCCAAGACCCAAGTCTTGGCATGACGGGTTCTGAATCAGACATGAGGGAGAGAATTCAGTGCAGGCCGCAAGTGCTTTTAGACTTCTATCCCCAGAGAGATCTCCTAAAATTTCAGTCCTGCACGAACGGCAACATGTCCCTGTGACCCGTGATGCCACTAATAGAATCAAGTTCTGTCCCACACCGTCAAGAACACTCAGTGAATTTGTCTCACAAATGTTCTTTGTGACAGACATTTAAGAAAGAAAAATCCATGCCCATTTCCACAGAAAAGGCAGGCTCTTACCTAGTCCCAGGCTTTGTCCATGGGCACTTGATTGGATAAAGACGCACAAAACCAAGAAAATAGAGACACACAGGGGACTTTCCATTTCTCCTGTTTCATCCGGAGTCCAAGGTCTTCTTGCTAATTCCTGAAGTTAAAAAGACAAGATCGCCTATTGATACTTTGTCAGGGAAGCCTGCTGATTAATAATTAACATTTAACCATGTTACCCAGTGTCCACCTCGCTTGCTACCCCCTTGCAAGCCCAGATCTAACTATATCTAATAGAAAAAAAGTTGATTTACAAAAGCTTTTTAAAAATTCTGATACATTTGGAGAATCAAATATCTTGTCTTGTATTCTTACCTTCTTGGGCCAAGGTCATAGTTCCAAATTAATCAATTTGGTTAATGTGTTGTGTTTGGAAATTCTGTCAAAGGTCAGGGGTCGGTGGCTCCCACACGGTTGCCTAGCTCTCCCTCTGATAGAGGGGATGCTGGTTCATGGCAATGGTATTTCAAATTGCAGACTAAGCACAAAGAAAAAGAGAAGGGCTCTGCCAGGTGGAGAGCAGCTGGAGGGCCCATTTTCTGTTGAATTTAGCAAAATGGCTGGTGCCTCAAGTCAAAGAGTTGGTGGGGTAAACGTTTCTATAGCTGAAGGGGGCAGGAAAGCTCTAACCTCAGTGTAAGAAGAGGATGACACAGAAGCAAAGATGTGGGACTGAATGCCTTTGAGGGGGGCCCCATTGGGAGGTGACCCCAGAAGAAACTCTCCTCTGTGCTAACTAATGTTCCCTTGTGTAGAGGACTGAGAAGTCAGGCAGGGGAAATGTTACTGTGTATGACTCTTATGATATTCCTTGGGTCTCTAGTTTTATTTCAACTTTATTTATTCCAACTTTTCTCCCCCTGCATACCTACTATGTTCCAGGCACTGTTTTAGGCTCTTGGGACATACAAGTAAACAAAACAGACCAAGATTCCAGTCTTTGTGAAGCTTATATACCACTGGGGGGAGGAGGAATCAGATGATAGAAAATAAACATAGTAAACAAGAGATTTATGTAGATTGTAGAGTGTAATAAGCTATGGAAAAAGGGAAAGTATAGCAGAATTCAGGAGGTGGGGGGAGGTAGTGATTTTAAATGGTCAGGATGAGCCTTGTTGGGAAGTTGAACTTTAAACGAGGGTTTCAGTGAGTTGCCTCTGTGGACATATTGGGAAAGAGAGCTTCAGACAGCCAGAGCACCCAATGCAAAGGCCCTGAGGTAGGAGCATGCCTGGTCTGTTCCAGGAACAACAAAGAAGCCAATGATCAAGGAGATACCCTTATAAAGACTTTGACTTTCATGATCTGAGACATAGGAAACCATCCTGAGGAGAAGAGTCACATGATTTGCATTATATCTTTAAAAGATCATTCTGGTTTGCAAGGCCAGGGACAGATTATAAATGAGCAAGGGTGCACGTTGGGGAGATGTGTGAGGAGGCTATTGCAGTGATCCAGTGAGAAGTGATGGTGGCTTGG
Organism: Panthera tigris; assembly: GCF_018350195.1. Lineage (NCBI taxonomy): Eukaryota > Metazoa > Chordata > Mammalia > Carnivora > Felidae > Panthera > Panthera tigris. The sequence goes on from NC_056665.1 coordinate 46,194,762, forward strand.
TTCAGTATGGTAAGAGCGGAATTGAGGAGTGGTTGGATGGTGTTGGGTATATTTGGAAGGTGGGTGCAACAGAGTTTCCTGACTACTGGAATGTGGGCTGTAAGGCAAAGAGAGGTGCTGAGGATGACTTCAAGGACTTTGGCTTGAGCAAGTGGACAATGGGGTTGATATCAGCTGAGGTGGGGAAGGCTGTGAGTGGAACAGGCTTGGTGGGGGAAGATTAGGCAATCAGCTTTGACCCTGTGGAGTCTGAGATGCCTCTCAGACATTCAACAGGAAATGTTGAGTAGGCAGTTAGGTAAGTTGGGCGTCAGCTCTGCAAATTAACTCATCAAGATACCAGTGTATCCAAGTGGCTTCGAAATATCCAAGACGCTTCCCTCCCAAATGTCTGCAGAGTAAACTCTCTTAGCACTTTCTACATGGGAAGAGGCTTTCAAAGTTCTGGCCCTTGTAAGTCCCTGCTTCACCAAAATCTCCCTATGATCATCGCATGCCAACTCATTTTGCGAGGCTCTCTTCGGTTGGGATAGGAGGAAAGATGCCTGTTCCCTTTCAGGGGTGCTATACAGACAGCACCTGTCTGCCCAAGCTCTGCCTTCCTAACCCATCACCCTTGTGTGGTGGTTTTAATGCACAAGCTCTTCTTGTTTCCTTGAAGCTTGCCGGGGAGACTCCTGGCAGGGAAGAGAGGAGGACTTCACAGAGAATCAGATTTCCAGAGCCTGAGGATGCTGGGTCTACTATCTATTAGCCGAGCAAAATGTTACTTAACCTTAATGAGTTCCATCTCCTCACCTGTAAAATGGGATAGCATAAGCCAGAGAAAATACTTTGAAATACTAACTTAATATGATTTTTCTCCCAACATCTCCCCCTTGTTCTCGCTTCCACTTAACAAGGGCAAACCAGAGAGAATTCTACAAATCCTCTGTCATCCCCAAACTTAGGACCTAGGACAAATGAATTGTAACCAAGAAAGACAAGCAAAGGGCTAAACATGTTTTGTTTTGTTTTCACGTTTATTTATTTATTTTGAGAAAGAGAGCATGCACATGAGCGGAGGAGGGACAGAGAGAGAGGGAGGGAGAGAGAGAAAATCCCAAACAGGCCCCACGCCCAGTGTGGAGCCCAACATGGGGCTCAATCTCACTATGGTGAGATCATGACCTGAGCCAAAATCAAGAGTCGGTCGCTTAACTGAGCCACCCAGGCACCCCAAGGCTAAACATATTTTAAAGGAAGCAGGAGCACCCCACCTTCCCATCATCAGAAAGAAAGTCTCTTGGGCTTCTCAGGTCAGTGGAGATGAAAAGATTGTAGGTCTGAGGGCACAGGAGACCGTCCCCGGCTTCCCAGAAACCCTGCTGGAAGTTGGTAAGAACCCAAGGGGGATATGGCTATGTGGTGCTGGCAGATGGGCAAAAGGATGCCCCTGTTCCTGGCGGGAAGTAGGAGAGCAGTGAGCCTCCAGCACTAACAGGTCATGGAAGATGGGGAGGACAGGCCCCTCCATGGCCACCTGGGGGGGTGGGTGACAGAGAAGCAGGCGGCACCCCCACCCCCAGGCCTAGGTGTTGCTGTGTCTGATCCAGAACTATGGCACACCGGGGGTGGGGGTGGGGTGGAAAGAAGAAATCCGGGAGGGCTTGAAAAACAGGAGTTTGGAGTCAGTAATTCAGATGGCTTACAGAAAGTAAAGACATTTCGTGTATATTAGAATTTGCGGCCTGAGAATCATCTCTGTACAAAAGCAGATACGTCATGAGTATTAGAGATGTGCATGTGAAGTGCAGAGCCCAGTGCCCGGTTCATAGTAGAGGTTCAGTAAATGCAGTCACTTATTCTGGAGACAGCATACTCAGTGGTCAAGAGCCCAGGCTTTGGAATCAGACAGGTCTAGGTTCAAATCCTTGGCCTACCACTTCCTAACTGGGTAACCTGGGGCAAGACCTGAGTATTCTGAGCTTTAGTTTTTTTCTTCCATCTGTACAAGGACTACTGATATCTACCTGATCAGGTTAAAGGGCATAATGGAAAGAGATAAAGCAATCCTGGCAAGCAGGAAATAATAAATGGCAGTTATTATTATTGTTTGATTGTTTTAATTTACATAGGGAAACAAGAGGGTCTCCAGGAGGTAGATAACAGTAGGACCATAGTGATAAAATGAAAAGGGTAGCCAAAGAGAGGGTCTGGGCCAGTAATTTCAAAATCTGAGCACTGGAATCAGAGTCAGCCTGAGATCTCAGGGAGTGGACAGGTTTGGGGACAGCCCAAGAACAATCCAATTAAAGCTTCTAGGACTGAGGCCTGGAGAGCTTTCATTATAAAAACAAGTTCTCCATGAAGTTTGAACCATTGCCTCTAACTGGCTTCTGTGAGGTCTATCAGGGCACAAGAAGAACAGAATAGGCCCTAAAGATGTTTTTATATTTTCTGCTAGAGGCTGGATGCCTCTAAAATTCATATGTTAAAGCATAGCCCCCAAAGTGATGGTATTAGAGATGTGGTCTTTGGGAGGTGATAAGGTCCTGAGGGCAGAGCCCTCATGAGTGGGGGGAGTGTCCTTGTAAAAAAGACTGCACACAGATTCCTTGCTTCTTTAAAAAAATTTTTTTTAATGTTTATTTATTTTGGGGAGAGAGAGACAGAGTGTGAGCCAGGGAGGGGCAGAAAGAGAGGGAGACACAGAATCTAAAGCAGGCTCCAGGCTCCAAGCTGTTAGCACAGAGCTGGATGCAGGGCTTGGACTCACAAACCATGAGATTGTGACCTGAGCCGAAGTCAGACGCTTAACCAACTGAGCCACCAGGTACCCCAATTCTTTGCTCCTTTGCTCCTGTGAGGTTATAGTGAGAACATGGCCATCTGTGAGGATCTCACCAGACCCCACATCTGCTGGTCCCTTGATCTTGGACTTTCTAGCCTCCAGAACAGTGAGAAATAAATTTCTTTTGTTTATAAATTTCTGTTGTTCACCCGGTCTATGATAACCTATTACAGCAGCATGGATGGAGTAAAATACTACCTTGGAAAACTGTGTGTGTGTGTGTGTGTGTGTGTGTGTGTGTGTATTTTTTATGTCTGGGAAACGTTTTATCTCTCCTTCTATTTTGAACGACAGCCTTGCTGGATAAAGAATTCTTGGCTGCATATTTTTCTGATTCAGCACATTGAATATATCCTGCCACTCCTTTCTGGCCTGCCAAGTTTCTGTGGATAGGTCTGCTGCAAACCTATCTTCCCTTGTAGGTTAAGGATTTTTTTTCCCTTGCTGCTTTCATGATTCTCTCCTTGCCTGAGTATTTTGTGAATTTGACTATGATATGCCTTGTTGATGGTCGGTTTTTGTTGAATCTAATGGGAGTCCTCTGTGCTTCCTGGATTTTGATGTCTGTGTCTTTCCCCAGGTTAGGAAACTTTTCTGCTATGATTTGCTCACATAACCCTTCTACTTCTTTTTCTCTCCCTTCCTCTTCTGGGACCTCTATGATTCTGATGTTCCTTTTTAATGAGTCACTGATTTCTCTTATTCTTAAATTGTGCTCTTTTGCCTTAATCTCCCTCTTTTTTTCTGCTTCATTCTTCTCCATAAATTTGTCCTCTATATCGCTGATTCTCTGTTCTGCCTCATCCATCCTTGCCACCCTGGCCTCCACTCGAGATTGCAGCTCAGTTATAGCATTTTTTATTTCATCCTGACTAGCTTTTACTTCTTTTATCTCTGGAGGAAGGGATTCTAATCTATTTTCGACTCCAGCTAGTATTCTTATTATCGTGATTCTAAATTCTGGTTCAGACATCTTGCTTGTATCTGTGTTGGTTAAGTCCCTGGCTGTCGTTTCTTTCTGCTCTTTCTTTTGGGGTGAATTCTTTCGTTTTGTCATTTTGAAGGGAGAAGAGGAATTAATGAGGTTAAAAAATTAAAATTAAAAAAATTTAAATTAAAAAAAATTTAAATTAAAAAATTAAAAACACACACACACAAATTAGAATAAATAATGCTAGATCCTAGGTGTGTTTTAGTCTGGGTGTTGAAAGGGGCTTGACAGATTAGAGAAAAAAGGGGAAAGAAATAAAAAAGGAAATCACTTGAAAATTTGAAAAAATGAATACCCTGAAGTAGACTAAAATGAAATGATGGAAGTAAAATAGAATTTGAAAAAATTTACACAAAGGTAGAAAATATAGTAGAAAAAAATTAAAGAAAAATATTTTTCATAAAAATTGAAAGTAAAAATGAATTTTTTCTCTTTCTGTATTCAAGAAAGAGAAAAGAAACAAAGAAGAGAAAAAAGAAAAAAGAAAGAAAATTGAATAGATGGACCAGCGAACAGACTGAAATATGAGTGAAGTGACTTCGTTTTCCCCTAGAAGTCAAATTAGGAAGCGCTTTATAGTCCATAAACTAAGCAGGCGGAGAGACTTGTGTTCCCGAAGAGCGAGGTTGGCCCAGCTGGGCGGGGCTTAGTGTAATGGTTCCATTCTCCACTAGATGGCGCTGCTTAGCTTACTGGGATGGATTATTCTGGCGCTTGTAGGTGCGTATGCGCATGCGCGGGAGCGGCAAAAATGGCGTCATCCGACTACCCAACGTCTAGTGTCAGAGGTGTTCTCCCCGATCAGCAATCGTGCACCCGTCCTTCGTCTTCGGCTTCCATCCACTCCCCGCTTTTACACAGTCCGGGACCAAGCCCCAGGCAGCACCTCCCTCCAGAGTTTGGTCTTAGATGCGGCTGTTTTTCCTGACCCCTTGCTTGTGAGGGACTGTGGCTTTGACCTGTTCCGCCCGTCTGCAGGAGGGTCTCGCCGAGCAATGGCGGGGTGCCAGCAACGCTTGCTGGACCCTGCTGCTGCCGATGCCCAGAGAGTGAGGCCAGGTGCCAGCCCGCCCCAGAAAAAGTTCGCGAGATAGTGTAGCAGCAGCGCCTCAGGGACTATGGAAAATCACAACACACATCTGGCACCAGGCTTCACCCTTAACGACCTTGTTCCAGTACCAGCGAATGTGGTGGTTCTCCCAGGTCCATTGGGGCCTTTCCTTTGGGGGACCCACACAGCTTCTACCAGATGTTCTCCCAGCAGGGGAACCGCCTCTCTCCATGTGGCCTGAAGACCTCCGGACCCCACTCTGCTCCCGGGGATTCGCCCTTCCCACCAGAGCACCACCAGGTATTGAGCTGCGGAGTTTCAGACTCCGTGCTTCCCCTGTCGATAGTCTTAATGGAATTTAAACCCTCTCCTTTCTCCCTTTTTAGTTTAGTCCCTGCGGCTGTTTCCACTTTTCCACTTTCTCTCCAGCTGCTTTTTGGGGAAGGGGGTGCTTTTCCCGTATTCTCCCCACCCCCACCCCGTCTCTGTCCTCTCTCCACATGCAAACGTGGCTCCCCTGCCACCTGCAGCTTCTCTCTCCCCCACTTCACCTCTCCGCGCCTCGCACCTGCTGAATTCTGTGGTTCAGGTTGTGCAGATTGTTGTGTTAATCCTCAGATCAGTTTTCTAGGTGGGCAGGATCGTTTAGTGTTGGTCCGGCTGTATTTCATGGACGGGAGACACACAAAAACTTCCATGCTGTTCCACCATCTTGGCTCTAAGAGCTATATATATTATTTGATATACCTTCATACTATATAATTAGTATATGGCACTATGTAATATATTGGTGCTATATAATTTGTAAGCATATACATACCCATATATTTTGAGGGGGGGAGTGCTCAAGGTTTTTTTAAAACTGATAAAGGTGCTCCATTGAAAAGGGGTGAAGACTCTGAGGTAGAGGGATAGACAGGCTCCCAGGCCTTAATGACCTGACTGTAACGTGGTTGACTCCATTAATACAGTGGCAGAGTCACTAGATCCATTAGTGGGGTCTTTAGTCATTTGCACGTTCAAGAAAGTCCAGTGGTTTTAGGGGGACTTTTCATTTCCCATGAACTGAGAAGGGGGTAGGCCTGATCCCATGGAGGCTGGAGTCTCCAGCAGAGTTATCAGCACTGTCTATAATCCTCCGTCTAAAATAATAATGGCTTTATAATTAGATTCTTAAAAATTGCCCAATTCTTGCTCTCTTTTAATTTGAAAAGCTTATTGAAGAAATAGACATTTCAAGAGACTGGCATTTGATGACCTGACTGTAACCTTTTCTTTTAGTGTAATGGTGATAAGAAAGTTAATCAGAAGAAAAGAAATAAATAATTTACAGAGATAAAGAGAGCAAGTCCCTGGTGGGGAGAAGTCAGGGGATTGTGGTGAAGTTCACTTATGAAAGAAACAGAGTTTTATATTCAGAATCAGGTTTTCTTGCTTTCATCTTCAGAAACTGGGGATAGGGAGGAAGGGCAGCCTCAGGTTGGAATTCTCAGAAAAGAGTAATTGAAACAATAACTTTTGGAATGGTACTATTATTTCCCTTGGTTTATGGTTGAGATTTAAGAGATTAAGAACTGGGACAAAACCATATCTTACCAGTAAAAGGCAGAGAGAGGGGAAATGAGGGCCATCTGAGTCCAGGATCAGTTTTCTTAACAGCCACTAGTCCTTAAGCCCTGTGTGTCTGGCTTTCCTCACAACTGCATGGGGCTTTCTTCCCTATGTCTGAACCGTACTCTGCTCCCAAGATGAAATTTATGACACTTTTAGGGTCATGTCATTGGAAAAGGACACCTCTCACTCCTTCTTGGGGACAGGCTGCCATCGGGAAAGTGACCCAGCTTTTATTGGGCCACCGATCAGTCTGTAGACATTTTTGTACCATGTGGGACTATGATGAAAACAAGAAGGCTTGGAACACATCCTCCTTTGGAATGGGGTTGGCCTGGAGTTTAACCTTTCCATATATTTTTTAAAAGTTTTCCTAATGAAAGGTGAAAACAAGTTTGCAGGTAAGCTTTTAGACTATTCAAAAGAACGAAGTGTTTTAAGAAGTTCAAGCAGATATTTATTCATCAAGATCATCATCCCTTTATTGATGAAATTTTGCAGATAAACTTTGCATTGGCTCTGCCTCAGACTAGGTTTGTAACCCTGGGCAAATTACGTAATTTCTCTCAGGCTCAGTTTTCTCCTCTGTCAAATGGAATCATGAGATCAAACATTATCACGTGGAAGGCACCTCTGACAGGTGTTGGCAGAGTCAAAGCTCATTTGACTTTTGTAACAAATGAGGTAGGAGTTATTTCCCCCATTTTACAGGTGAGAAAACGGAGGTTTTCAGATTCCTTGTCCAAGGTCACGTGTCTAATTGATGCACATCGGATGTGAGGACTTCTAGGTCCCTGTAACCTCTATTGCTCTCTCAGTTCCAGTCTAAAGTGAAGATCAAGGTAGCTGGTCAGCAAAGAATTGAGCTCTTTCTGCACTTATTTTTGTTTCCTGCTCTGTGCTGGTCCATTTACTCTCCCTGTCCGAACTACGGTTGTGGTTTGTGGAACAGTTAAACAAACAAACAAACAAACCAAAACCCCAAAACCAGAATAGTCTTTTTGTTTTGTTTTGTTTTTGGTCACCAGATACTCTGGAATCAGTAATGCCTCTTACGACTTTAGTAGTTTCGGTAGAATGGAAAATCTTTTTATTTCTCTGATTGCTTGGAAGCAAAAGGAAATAAAGATTTAAGTTGGTTTAGAACAACCAGATAGGCATGGAACTTTGCTGGCTCCTTAAAATTGGCCAAGGGTTTTCTCCTCTGTGGGAAAGAGGGAGGGTATAGACTAGACTCTGCCTGCCTCCTCTAGCTGCTTGGCTTGTTGGTTGGGCTTGGTGATGAGTGATGATGTTCGGTTCCTCAGGGAGACCAACGAAGTCACAAACTGAGTAACTGATTGAAGCAGACCAAAGACACAGGTTGGGAAGGTGGGGTGTCAGCATGCTGGTCCCGTGCTTCTGAATATGGGATACCCAGTGGCACTGACACCATCCTGGGCATCAGGCAGGGCTGAAGTATCTCAGATTGAGATGCCCAAACCTCTCTGCAGCAGCGGGTCTATATACTGTGTCACACACTCATCTCACAAAAGCTTCATTAGCAAATGAAGTCTTTGGCTGCAAAAAATGACGAGCAGTTCCCAGTGATCTGCTTCAAGGGCTACCAATGACTCACCATTTTTCCACCACATATGGTGTCTTGATGATGCAGTTAGTCATTGACTGGTAGACAGACCTAGAAGTCAGGGGTTAACAGCTCAGGGACCAATTCCCAAAGGTGCCAGACTGGCCATGTAACTCATTGAAACCTCAGAAATAATCCTATGACACAGGTGTGATTATTCCTCTTTGTCCAGTGAAGAAAACTGAGGGTTAAGGAAGTTACTGAGTTGCCCAAATCCACATTCTAGTAAGTGGTGGAATGGGATTTCAATTACAATTGTCTAACTCCAAAACCCAACCAAAGGCAGGTTTGCCAAGGGTGACATCCTAGTGTATCTAAGGTCAAAAAAAATTGGGATTGTGCTGTGTGCTCTTGAACGGCCGATAAAGACATAGATTGTGTGTTTATTAGATTATTATTTTCAAAACAAGTGTTCTCAAACGCTTTCTCAGCTATTTCATGGAGAGAGCCCTGAAATAGCCCATGAGACTAGCTCAGGATAAAAGCAATGGATGGTGTGATGGAATTATATAATTTATATACAGAAGAATGTTCCCCAATCAACAGTAAAAAAAAAGTCCAGGGAAAACGAGGGGACTGGCGTTCTTGCCCATGAAGCTTTGCCATGGACAGAACAGTGTTTGATGGAAATTGTTAGGGCAAGTCTATGCTACGAACGACCTTATTTATACAGCATTGCCGGTTACCCAGGTGCTCTTGAAACCATTTGGGTTAGATCATGCCTAGGGTCCTCCAGAAAGGCATGGGATGCTTTGACAAGCTTTGATAATTCTGTTAAGACGGATTTTTTTTTTAAAGATAAAATCATGGCTCTCATTCAGATATTAAAAATGAACATATGGTAAATATTTTATTTAACTTGTTAATGAGGAAGCTGGTAAGGGTGTTTCTATAACTAGTTCAAAGAAGAAGCCAACCCCCCCTCCCCCAAATATATATGGATACAAGAATGTTGAAATGTGCTAATGGAGGCACATTTAGCTTCTTCCATTGCAAGAGGAAAGTCAGTCGGACATCCACACAGGACAGGGCAGGATTTGCATTTTGCATTGCTATTAGTTATCTGTGATGTACAGCATTGTAAAATGCCTCAAGGGCAATGAAGACTCGAATCAGATAACTCAGGAAGGCTGTGCAGTGGTTAGACAATGCATCGTTTTCCATTGAAGCACAAAATTTACCCTGTAACTCCTATTGTTGAGAAATGATAAAGGGAAGTATTTAGCTACAGAATTCTAAAGATAGCAGGATAAGTTTCCTTCCAGAGGAAAGGCTGTCTCTGTATCTTTGTCTCTTGAGAGGAGGCTTTGTGAAAACAGACAGCTGGATCTCTATGCTGCCCTCTCCCTTCATGGCTCGATTAGTGGGAAAATTATTTAAAATCTCAGTTCCCTACTCTAGGGGTAGTACTATTATTTACCTCAAGGGTTTGGGGGAGGAATAAATGAGAACCATAAACTGTGCTTAGCACAGTGCCCAGCACAACACATGTCTGCTATTATTATTTTTATTGATTACAATTTTTCACTGTGCTTTTTATTTTTCCTACACTTACATGTTCCTTCCCTTTCTCTCCACCCCCCTCCATCTATAATAAAGAATAGGAGAACTAGTTACAGTGTTTTTGAAAAAAAGTATAGATGCATCTGTTTCCTGTTCTTGATTTTGAAATTAACCGTGTAAATTGTGATGTGATGTATTCCCTTCTATTTAAAAAATAAAGCCTCCTCTGTCCAATATTTGCTTTTTTGTTGTTGTTTTTTGAGTAATTCCCATTGCCTGTCTTGAACCAGCTACCCTGAATTTAAATTTGAAAACGTGGTTTCTTTTCTCAAGTTAGTGGCCAGAGAAAACAGTCTCTAGACTGGGAAGGGCCCTCCTTACAGGGGATAGTACCCCAAGGCCTGGAGAGGTGGTTTTCTTGAGTCAGGTCTAGGAGCTTGGTGGTGAATCTATCCCTGGTTGGACTCCTCAGACCCTAGGAGACATGTCCATGGGCTGGAGAATCTAGGCACCCCTGGGGGCAGCGCATAGTAAGCACCAGAGAAGATTGTCTATATGGTCCTGCCCAGGCCAGTTGGTGCAAATCTGCCTTTGAGAAGTTTGTTTTTTCCCTTTGAGTCTGGCGGAGGGGGCATCTCTTCAACTCCAAAGAGGAATTTCTGAATGTCTCAGGGTTCCATCAGCCCCATTTCTTATACCTTGAGAAACCATCAGATCATTCAGGTGAACCCCACAGGTGTGACACCTGCCCTCCCTCCCCTTAGCAGCCTGCGTTCTACAGGAGAGGAGCAAGTATTTATTCTGAGTGAGCCAGGTTGGGGAAGGAGTTTTACCTCTAGGCAAAGTTCAGGGATAGGAGGAGGAAAATATTGCTGTGTCTAGGCTTCCTTTAAATTTACGGGCCTGGAGTGCTACCCTGGAGAGAGCCATTTTTTACTCCACAATTTTACTCCTAATCTGATGGTTCCGAGAACTCCTGGGATAGCGAATTGTCCTGATGCCTTAGGAAAGAGTGGAGATTAGATCTCAGAGGTCAGCTGGTGTGTAATTGGGATCTTGGAGCTGGGCCGACAACACAGTCAGATTTACACAAGGCTCCTTGCCTCTGGGGACTCTTTCTTTTTGCTGTCATATCATCTCTGCAGCAAACCTGCTTGTTTTAGCTCTTGATAGAAAAGTAACTCACCTTGTCCATTTTTTCACAGACAGTGTATAAACAAAAAAGGAAATGGTAGGCTGTTAATTGAGTAGCAGGACCCAGTCTTGGCCAAACTTGGTGCCATGGAGAGAGACATGGACCAATGGCAAAATATCAGGACTTGAGCCCAGCTCTGCCTTGGGTCAGTCATGACCTCTGAACAGTGGAGATAATGAAACTGGTGACCTCATGAGTCATGATTATGAAAGATGGTAAACGTCCAAACATCCTTAAGCTGTAAAAGGACTCACATGAAGTGGAGACCCCAGACTGGGACACCAAGTAAATAAGTATGTTTGTGGAACCAAGATATGATGAGACATGGGGTTCAAGCAGGTCTGCTTCCTGACCTCCAGGTAGGATGCACCTTGTTGCCACATAGTCCTGGGGGGCCACGAGCAGAGGGAAAATTCTGGCTGCTAGCATGGTAGGGCTCTAGAGGGAGTGTTCAAGGGGTTTATGGAGGTGGGGTTCAAGGGCAGCTGAGATCTTGTGGCCTACAGGTGAGCTGAGGGCTAGTGCAATTAGGAAATTACTGATGACCTCACTGGTACTCCCTAGTGGATAAAGCCTGGAATGTTAGGTTATTAACCTAAGTGATTAATACTATGATGAAAATTGCTTTAGGCATCTCTGTGACTCTCTTTGCTGGCCCCTCTTGTCTTTATTGCCTCTTTGACTGAATTCAGAGTCCTTGAACTGCCCTCAAGATCCATCCATTTCTCTTCACCCATCCCCAGGAAAATCTCTGCACTGGTCTGTTGTCCCCTGGAGAACTTTGAAGACAGAGGTCTTGGTGCATGTATGGATGAGCTCCTCCAAACTGTGCATGCACATGGATGGAAGAGAGAAGGTGTCAAAGGGCTGAGTCCTGGAAGTTCCAACATTTAGTAGTCAAGTAGATGAAGAGGGACCTTCCTGCTTTTGCCAAAGTATTTCTTAAGAATAAATTCTGAGTGGTAACATTTCTGCCTAAAGTGTAGGAATGATATAGTTGTAAATGAATTTATGAGTCAATTTCTGGGCAGCTTCACCAGCAGTGGATATTAGCATTCAACTTTTTTTTTTTTTTTGGTTCTTTTAGAATATGTAAACTGTCATCTTTAGACTGCTTTCATTTACATTTCTTTGATTTCTAGAGAGAATTAACATTTTCCCCCTCTGTTTCTCTACTAATTGTATTTCCCTTATGGGAATGGTCCTGTCTTTTACCTATTTGTCTTTTGCAAATTGACATTGATTTTACAATTTGAATTAGCTAATTGTGATAGATCTTAATTCTTTGTAATGTTTGATAGAAATATTTTCCCTCTTCAAAAATCTTTAGTAATGCTAATTTTTATAGTGCAATCATTAAAATTGTTTCAAAGCTGAGAAAGTTAAAATTCCCCCAGAGAGGTGATAAACACGTTTTTTTCAAAACTTTTTGCAAATTCTTCCATAGTTAGATTTTATATTGGAATCTTTAGCCTACCAAAGCTTATTTTGGTGAATGTTTTATTTTAAATAACTTTTTCTATTGTAAAATCATTAAATATTTGTTATTGAAAAGAAAATGAAGAGCAAAAAGAAAAACATAATGAAATTTCACCATCCAGAGATAACCACTGTTGACATTGTGATTTGGATACCTCCAAATTTATCTGTTTTTAAAAATACAATTGCAAACAAACATACTGTACAAATGCTTTTATAACCTGTCGTAACATATTAATGACATATTTCAGCAGCATTAGATATTCTTTTAAAATATTATTTGGAGGTGCCTGGGTGGCTCAGTGGGTTAAGCATCAACTCTTGGTTTTGGCTCAGGTCATGATTTCATGATTAATGGGGTCAAGCCCCACATCGGGCTCTGTGCTGACTGTGTGGAGCCTGCTTGCAGTTCTCTCTCTCCCTCTGTCTCTGTCCCTTCCTTGCTTGTGCTATCTCAGTCTCTTTCAAAATAAATAAGTAAACATTGAAAAATAATAAAATAAAATATTATTTGAAACAGTTACATGTGTATCATAATGACCTCAATTTTCTATTTTTTTTTTTTTTAAGACATCACTATGATGAACAATGCTGCAATAAAGATACCTAAGCATAAATCTTGGCCCACATTTCTGATCACTTCCTATGCTCTTAAGTTTCTTAAAGTAGAATTTCTGAGGCAAAGGTTATAAATGTGTGTGTGTGTGTGTGTGTGTGTATTTAAGTTTTTAATTTTTTGCTTTTTTCACATATACTGCCAAATTTAAGTTTCCATCAGCAGAGTGAATGGATGTGGTCTCCCCTCCTACCCACCTTTCCCCCTTGTTAACATTAGCTATTCACATTTTTGCAATTTCATGTTCCATTGATAAGCCAAAATGGTATGTGTATATTTAAATTTTGTTAATTAGTGAGTTAAAGTTGGATTTCCCACCACTCCCATTTTTATTGGATATTTTCTTTGTGAATTACCTATTACTAGCTTATATACTTTTGTATTTTTTATGTGTTTTTAAAACTGGGCAGCTCATTTAACAATGATTTCAAACACAGTATAATGAATATTTGTGAATTCCACCCTGCTACCCAGATCCATCAAAACCAAACATATATGCTTCTTATTTTTGTTATGAAATTGAATACCTGTGTACCTCCTCCCAAACCCAATCTCATTTTCCCCTGCTCAGAGGCAACCACATCTGAAGTCTGGTGCTGATGGTTCTCCTTTATGTATATGTTTGCAACATATGTATGTAGCTGTTCAAATATATAGCATTATTTTGTGTGTTTACAAATTTTTACACTCTACTTATTTATCTGCACTTGGCTTTTAATCCAGCATTATATTTTTGAGATTGACCTCTGTTGATAAAACTGCTATAAGTGGTCTCATTGTATATCACAGTTTGTTGGTTCTGTTGATGGATATTTGTCTGGTTTACTTTTTTGTTTGTGTGTTTTTTGCTGTTACAAACAATGCTGCAATGGACTTGCATTGTCCACAAGTGCAACGTTTCTACAGTTTACTCCTAGAAGCGAAATCTCTGGGTTTGTAAGATATGGCTCTCTTCAGTGTTGTTAGATGTTGACCATTTATTCCCAAAAATGGTTATGCCAATAAGCACATAATCATCAAAATGTGAATGTTTATCTAATTTTTCCATGTCATCATCAGCACTTGATAGTGCCAGACTCTTTAATTTTGACCAGTTTGGTGGATGTAAGATGGTATCTCATTTTTCATCTTTCTTTTAAAGAAAATTTTTTTAAATGATTATTTTTGACAGAAAGAGAGAGAGACAGAGCACGAGAGGGGGAAGGGCAGAGAGAGAGGGAGACACAGAATATGAAGCAAGCAAGCTCCAGGCCTTGAGCTGTCAGCACAGAGCCCAATGCAGGTGTCAGACCCACAAACCATGGGATCATGACCTGAGCCAAAGTCAAGAGTCAGACGCTTAACTGACGGAGCCACCCAGACACCCTTCATTTTTCATCTTTCTGATTACCGGTAAAACAAGCTTGAGAATCTTTTTACTTGTATCATTTGTCTTTTAGATTTCTTGTGCTATAGATTGCTTTTTCAGACCTTTTGCCCATCTTTCTATTAGTTCATTAGTGTTTTTCTTACTGATGTTAATTCTTTGTGGTTATATGTGTTGCAAACATCTCCTCCCAATCTGCATTATGTCTTTTCACATTGCCTGGGGTGTTATTTTGTTGAACAGTTTTAAATTTTCATGTAGTCAGATCCATCAGTCTTTTCCTTCAGGAATATTCTGTAGAGGAGGCAAATTTATCTTTACTCTCTGAGGGTTTTTTGGTTGGGCCTGAGGATTAAACCCACTGAAGACAGACTAACAGAAGAATAGTATACAGATTTGTATGATTTTACAGGACACAGAAACCCTCAAAAGGAAATGAAGACCCAAAGACATGGCAAAACCCACGTGCTTTTATATGGGGTTAAACAAAGGTAGGCAATGTGGACGAGTAACTGAATTATGTAGGGAAGCTAACAGAAGATAAGAAGCCTTTTAACAAGGTTTGTTGGTACAGATTTCTTTTAGCTTTTATTCTCTACTGAAGAATGGTTCTTGCCCCCTGGTACTGGGAGGGCATCTTTCACATGGGAATCCTTATCTCCTGGTTTAGGAAAAAGGGGAGATTAGAATGCCCTTTATGAATCAGCCGTTTTTCGAGTGTCTTTAGCTCAAAATAATCCTTATGCCAAAGTGGAATATTTGAGGACCCTCCCATCCGTAGCATCTCCATTTCTTCATTTTTTTCCTTTTAAGTTTCAGCAACAACAAAAAAGCGATCCCTTTACCAAAGGTATCTGTGATTTGTTGTGATCTCTTGGCATTCCTAGAATTTACCTTTATTGATTATCACACTCTTCTTGTCACAGCTGCACTCTCTAAGCTCAGTGAAAAGTGATTTTTCTGCCAATGCTTGTTGAGTCTGATGTGGATGAGGTGATTCATAAGTTAGCAAATGTATGCTTTGCACAAGGCATTCTTGCCTCAGTGGACTTTGCTAATTGACTGCATTAAGTTCTTCATGCATATACCTGTATATTTATTTGTTCACTTAGCCAACAACTATTTTTGGAAAATCTACTGTAAGCCTGAACTTGGTTGTAATCTGTTCAGACCAGTTTTACTGGGATTGGCACTTGTGTACGTTTGCCATCCTAAGACTGCATTTGTGCGTGTGTGCACACGTGTGGTATTTTTCACGGATTTGTGGGTGAGGATGATACTTATCTCTTAGGATGCATTGAGTACTGGGCTTTGTTTCTCCATGATTTGGAACTGATTACATAATGTGGCAAAATCTGTTTCTTGAATATACAGAAATACTGTTCACTGAAGTTGTTTAGGTTACATTTCTAATGAGTTTCTTGAGTTCTTCCTCCTTCACCATTATTTTCAGGTTTTCTACATCTTCTTTTGCTGATTTTATATTTTGTATTGTCCATTTGGCTGCACATTTTGAATTATCATAAACTGTGCATTGCAATCATTTATAGTTTAAAATCCCTTATATTAATTGCTTATATTTAATTTTGTTGATTCATACCTTTCTTTTATTTATTATATTTCCAAGCATTTTGATTTATCTTATAATCTTTTCAAGAGAGTGAACAGTTAAATTTATTTATTATTTCCACTGATTTTTTTTTCAGCTTATTTATTTTTTTTCTACATCTTTATTAATTTCTTCCTATTTTTCCTTATGTTGACTCTCTTCTTTTTATAAGATTTGAAATCACATGCTTTGTTTACTTATTTCATATTTCTAAAATGTATCTCTGTCTTTCCCTCTGGGCCCTGATTATTTGTACTCCCCTGACTTTTGACAGGTGGTATTTTCGATTTTATAATATTCCTGAAGTTAATATCATGCTCTTAATTTCCTACTTCACCCTGTTGCTGAGGAGAATTTTTGCTGCTGTTGTTAGAAGTTGTTATTAATTTGTTTTTTGTTGTTGTAAATTTTTATTTTTATATTATTTTAAATTTACAGAAATGTTAAAAGACTAGTATGAAGAATCCCGGTTCATCTTTTACCCAGATTCACCATTTGTTTATATTTTGTTTGTTTACATTTTCCCGGATTGCTTTATTACTCATTTTCTTTCTCTATATGAATTTTCCCCCAGAACCATTTGAGAATAAGTTGAAGGTGTACATACATACAGACTGAAATATTTCAGTATATATTTCCCAAGACAGACATTTTCTCTTATAAAAATTAGGAAATTTAACAGTTAAGAAAATTGTGAAGTTTCATATTGATAATAATATAGTTATCTGATTCTATAGCCCATATTCAAATTATTAGTTATCCCAATATTGTTTTTATGTATGTGATACTATATATACTATATAAGTAATACTATATACAATCCTATATATTATATACTATATATAACACTCTATATGCTATAGAGGTATAGAGTATTATACATAGCATATATTTATATGCATAAATATATATGTATATATTTATATATAATTTATTTATCTAAATATAAATGTGTATACTATATATATACTATAGTATAATACATAGTACTTTAGTATAGATAATACTACATACTTTAGTACTATATGTAATGGTATAGTATGTATATATATAGAATACATATTTATATTTAGATAAATACATTTATGTAATTTAAATTTAAATTTATATTTTATATTTAAATTTAAAATTAATTTAAATTGGTGTGTATTTTATTATATATTGTAAATACACTGTGTACATATGTGTGTGTATCTATCTACACAGAGAGAAAGAGAGCATTTCAGAATTTACAGTAATTATGATGACTAACAACAACTGAAATGGCCACATGTTTACAGCAACCCCCACCTATAGGGCACTCAATATATTAATATTTATTTTCTTATTATACTATGTTTTAAAGAAGTATATATTTATTTTCATATTTATTATTTTTTTATTGTGCACTAACTATATATTTACAGTAAAAAAATAAAGCAAAATAACAAAAATCAGAAATCACAGGTCATAGAGATGAGCACTGTTGGTAATTAGATGTATGTTTTCTAGACTTTGGCTTTTAATGAGCAAAAATTTTGAGCTTTTTTTCTAGTTAAATAAAATATGAGTACATTAAAAATATGGCATCATACTTGTATGACATATGGTTTTACCTTCCTTTAAGCCTTAGTATTATATTATTGTATGTACTTTATAGATAAAATTCACAGCATCTTTGCAAAGTAGAGCCACATTTTTAGGTTCAGAGAGGTTCAATAAATTGCCTAAGTCACACAACAGTAAGGTATGGAGTTAAGGTCTAAACCCTTGGATGCTCTACTTCTGAGGCTATAGATTAGATCATTATTTTAGATTAGATCATTATTTTGTCCAAGTCTCCTTTCTTTTTTTTTTTTTTTTTTTTTTTTATTACACTGTGGTGAGAAAGTATGTAACTTTCCTCTGGATTCATTTTTGGGATCTTATCTAAGAGTTAGCATATATATACCAATGCCCTATACCTTGAGAAAAATGTAGAATTTATGTTGTTACTAAGTTCAATATATGTCTATTGGTTCCAACATACCAAGTGTATAGCATTCTTAGCCTCTATATTTATACAGATAGTCTTCAAATTTATATCTATTTTTGTCAGAGCTCCAATGACTTCTAAATTTTTGTCTATTGAAATTTTTCTATTTAATTTTTAAGACTGTCTAATTTTTGTCTTAGCCTGATCATGAATTCATACCTCCCATGACAGTAGTTTGCTTTTGATTTATTCCATTTGTTTTTGCATTTCTAACTTTGGTAAGCCATGTCTTCACTGTTGTTTTTATATTTTTCCTTATAATCTGGAGCCTCTTTGCACCCTCCCTCCACCTTTTTTGGTTTCAAAATCTCTTTTATAGGATACCACCTTGACCAGCTGTTTCCCTTTTGTTGCATGAGGTTCCTCAATAAAACTTTTTTATTTTTTGGTTTTCTGCATTGTTTCATTACAGAAACCTATCATTAAGCAACAAACATATTGTTGGGTCTTATATTTTCATCCAGTATGGGAATTTGTCTTTTGAGACATTAACGGCCTATGTATATGGCCTCCTTGGGGATGCAGTTAGTATAGTGATACGAGATGGGCTCTTGGTTACAATCTGAGGACTTTCTGCAAGTTACTTAAAAACTCTGTGAGGAAGCTACCAGTTTTCTTTCCTTATCTGTAAAATCGTGTTAATTAAGAGTATAAACCTTATCAAGTTGTTGCAAAGATTAAATGAGATTAGAATAGAAACATATTAAACTAGTATTTGTAAAATGTAACTGTCGTTATTTGCTATTATAGATACCATGCCCGGAAATTTCATTCAAAGCAAGTTCCTTGGCAATAGTGTATAAAACAAATTTCTAAAACAACAATCTGTGCTCAACATGAGGGAAATCAGTTTCATACTTTTCTCTAGCTCTGTCTCAAATTTCTCTCTGAGATAACAGGAATAACTTACAGTAAAATTGCTGAGAAGCAGTGGTCAGGTTTCAGTTCAACTTGTCCGTCTCTACTTCTGGCTGCGCTGTGGAGTTTCACAGCTTGACTTACATTTAGCCCTGTCAGGAATCACTGTCTTGCTTTCCATTTAATTCATTAAGTATTTAGGTTGTACAAAGACGTCGTTTGCTTCCATGATAGGGATTGGAGCTGCAGACGTAGTTGGCCTCTGCTCTTCTCGTCAAGCATGGAAAAACTGAAACTAAGAAAAGCAAACCAAGCCATGATGGTTTTCTACTTCCTGGATCATGGAACTTTTCATCCAATGAAAGACATCTGGTGGGCAACCAGACAAGAGGACTGACTCTCAGCCTGGGGTTCTCCTTCCAGCCGTCCTTCAGCTCCTGTACAGCTGGAACCTCTGCATAGGTTAAAGCTGCTAGGAACTGAAAACGAATTCTCTCTTCTGCTCTGAAAGACCAAAGAGGAAAGCTAAAAAAAAGTCTGAGGTTTCCACTAATGTCTATTTTTAACTTAAGAGGATGGTCTCTGTGTTTTGGGACCCAGATAACCTTCAATCAGACAATGCATAATTACCAAACTGAGAAACAAATATCCTGTAATATTATAATCTGATAAGCTATAGAATGACGTGATTTATTTTTGTCGTATGAGCTTCAAATCTCCGATGGCTTCTGTTTGATCAGTAAAAGGGAAACAGACATGAGTTCATTTCCCACCTGATGCATAGAGCTGTTTTCTTAAACTTCTGTGATAATAATAATCATGTTTTTTTTTTTAAAGTTTTATTTATTTTTGAGAGAGAGAGAGAGGGGGCCAAAGTATGGGGGGGGAGGGGCAGAGAGAGAGAGAGAGGGAGACAGAATCCAAAGAAGGCTCCAGGCTCTGAGCTGTCAGCACAGAGCCCGATGCGGGGCTCGAGCTCATGAACCATGAGATCATGACCTGGGCTGAAGTCGGATGCTTAACCAACTGAGCCACCCAGGTGCCCCATAATAATAATCATCTTGTCTCTTTGTTAAATGTATGTTTCCAAGTCCTCCAGAGATTCTGATTCAGTGCCACTGGGATGTGGCCTCAGATTTGTGCTCTTGACACAAGAAAAGCTTGAAAAGAAAATATAGGCGTGAACTGAAGGAATAGTCTGCTTTTAGAATCAGACAGCTCTGGGCTGAAATCCTGGTTCTTTCACCTACTAGTTATGTGGTCTTGCACAAATTAGTTAACCTTACTTAACCTCTTCTGAAAAAGAGTGGAAATAAAAACATCTCCCTCAAAGTGTGTTGAGAGGATTAAGAGAACCAGAGCTGTGGATCACACCTCCTTTTGTGGGTGCTGCTCAATCATTTCTACCTGAGTTCATTTGAATGTTATCTGCGAACTTACTTAGCATGTAGGCAAAATGGTTTTCAATTCTTTGTTTGCTTCTGCTGTTGTGGGTGTTTTGTTTTGCTTTACTTATCTTTTCCATTTACTCAGCAGGTATTTGTAAAGCTTTTAATGTGTGCAAAAACTTGGATTTCTCGAACCCCCTAAGCACCTCCCTGATGGTGTGATGTGTCCACACGACCCACCCCAGGCTTTTAAAGGGACTGACCAAAATCTTGTGTAAGTGACTTGATGTAGCAGGTCCCTAGTTGTTTAGGGGGCTCCCTGAGATTAGAAGTGTCATGTCCTTATCCCTCCTTTGTGCCAGAAATTCCGGTGGGGCGCCTGGGTGGTTAGGTCAATTAAGCGGCCAGCTTCAGCTCGGGTCATGATCTCGTGGTTCATGGGTTCAAGCCCTGCGTTGGGCTCTGTGCTGACAGCTCAGAGCCTGGAGCCTGCTTCTGATCCTGTGTCCCCTCTCTCTGCTCCTCCCCCATTCACACTCTGTCTCGCTCCCAAAAATAAATAAAACATTTAAAAAAATTAAAAAATAGAGATTCTAGTTTTCTTGAGTCCAATCATCCATATACCGGTGTGTGTGCGTATATTTTCTCTGCATTGAGGCAATTTTTTCTTCTTAGCTTTACTGAGATATTAGTGACATATAACATATGTAAGTTTAAGGCATACAATGTGATGATTAGACACATGTATATATTGCAAAATGATTACCACCATAAAGTTAGTTAACATCTTCATTCCTTTGCATATTATGATTTGTGTGTGTGTGTGTGTGTGTGTGTGTGTGTGTGTGTGTGTTAAGAACTACTCTGCTAATAACTTTCAAATATATAACAGAGTATTGTTAATTATAGTCACCAGCCTGTGCATTAGACCCCCAGATCTCATTTCTCTTATAGCTGGGAATTTGTACCCTTTGACCAGTATCTAGAAATATGGAACACTTTATGAATTTGTGTGTCATCCTTGAGCAGAGACCATGCCGATCTTCTCTGTATTGTTCTAGTTTTAACATATGCGCTGCCAAAGCAAACACCAAGTGTACATTTTCTTTTCTTCAACAGAAAACATTCATTTAAGTAATCCCATTTGAGGGGCATTTGGGTGCCTCTGACTTTGGCTCGGGTCATGGTCTCCTGGTTTGTGAGTTTGAGCTGTGCGTCAGACTTTGTGCTGACAGCTCGGAGCCTGGAGCCTGCTTCGGATTCTGTGTCACCCTTTCTCTCTGCTCCTCCCCCACTTGTGCTCTGTCTCTCTCCGTTTCTCAAAAATGAATAAAAAATTAAATGATCCCATTTGATTTTACACAGAATATGGTCTAGATGTTTTGCACTATGCAACGTCCCCTTCCTGGCCAGAAAAGCCTTTGCACTTTTTCCTTCCATCCTAATAGCAAGAATTCATTGGATTTCTGAGGGATATACTTATACTTTCTTTATAGTTAGCCTTGCTTCAAATGAATTTAAGACACTTTTTAAGGATGCAAACAATATAAGACTTCTTAAAAAGAAAATTCAGACATGGCAGATAAGGATGGGAAAAATAAGGTGAATTCATGAATGAGGTGTCATGTCAAATACACATTGTGCTGTTCATTTCACGTCCTGGTCATGGGCCAGATATTTGCTCTGAACTTTCAAGCAGTCATTGCAAACTCTATGCAATTGAGAGATCACCGTGATGATTCTCAAGCCGATTATTAGGATGATCATCTATATGAGCCCTGAATATTGTTTTAACTTTTCCACTATCCCAAGACTTTAGGTCCAAATCAACATCAGGGTCATCAAGAATCTACAGAAGGGTCATGAAGTGCCTTGGAAAACTGTGCTCTCCAACATTCCAGCCAAATGAAGAATGGATCAAGGAGTAAGGAGGCCTCTTGATGCAGAGGAGGTGATAGCTGGGTGGAAGAGCTGGGCCAAGGATCAGCCAATCCCTTGGCCCAGAAGTCATCACCATGGCAACAGTAGTTCCTGCAGCTCTGCTCCTACCAGCACTGATACCCTTAAGGGGCACCAGGAAAGAGAGGAGCCTGTCATACTTCTGGGTGAGGCTTTTGGTGAAGGAAATTTATGTATTTTTTATTCATAATCACTGGGAGAAAATAAACAGCCTCTTTGACATTAACCTTGCAAACCCAACTGTACGAAGTAAAGGCAGATGTCTGGCCGCACAGCCTGGCTGAGGCCAGGTGTGCGTCTCTTGTGTAGGAAACCTGTAGCCTGCCTCAGATTTGCCTTTTATTCTCTTTACTTTCTAGTAACTGTGCTGCTCAGGACTTTCAACAAGAAAAGCCCAGAGGAGGATAGTTGCTTTTGAAGCCAGCACTCTTGTCTGCCTCATTCATTTCAAACAGAGGTACTTCTCAAAGGGATGAAGGCCTGTGTACAAATAACAATGCCCACTGCATTCTCTTGCCATCAGCTGTGATGTGGTGGCTTTTGATTCTGCACAGAGGCTGCCTTGTTTCAGAAACTGATTGATGGTTCTCCTGAATGAAGGAGGCAACAAGAACAAACAAACGGGGCTCATGGTAAGGCAAGGTACTTCAAGAGAATGGGCTTGAAAGCACTTAAAATAAAAGGTAAACACAGCCTCCATGAAAGTAAAGAATTCTGAAAGGAATTGAGCTGTTCCTGTTGATAATTTGTAGTTCTTAAGGATCTTCACGTGTTTTGTGCAAACACGCATAAGCTCTTTGGAGACATCTGACTTGGGATTTTAGACTTTTTCGTGAAGGAGAAAGAAAAAAAAAAGATGAAATCCAAACAGATGTCATAAAGCAGGGAAAACTAATTGAAATAAAAAACATGGGTGGTCTGAGTCAAGTTTAAGGCAGTGAAACAGAAAACAATGCATTGAAAGAGCTGGTAATGAGGCATCTCTGAAGAGGAGAGGTTGGGTGATTTCTCTTTGGAAAGACTTGGAAAAGCCAGCAGGGCTCATTAGAAACACCGTGGGCACTGCTAGGTCTGCTCTGTGTAAGCTCTGAGAGATGGGCCTCCTCTTCCTGTAAACCCTTTTCCTTCCCTTTTGCCTGATAGATGCAAACCAGTAAAAAATCAACATGAGAAATCTAGCCACATTAAATGCTTTTATAAGAAAACCCTTTAAAATTCCCTGTTGGCCAGCATTCTTCATGAGTCTGTGTGGGGGGGCACATTTCAGGCTAAGGACGAGGTACAGGATGAGGAGGGGAGTGAGGGAGGGAGGAAAGTTAAGGGAAGCAGGAATACATGTCCTGGTCAGTGGACATGTTCTCATTTATATACCATGTTCTCATTCAAAAAAATGTCTACCAGCTAGGTGGGATTCCACTGTGTAACTAAGTTAGGGTTAATATCACAGTTTCACAGAAAAAAAGTTGATCACAGACACCCTTGGTTGTCTACCCAACAGCCATTCTTTCCTTTAATTTTTTGCTTGCAGAGTCCCTGTTTTGATTGGAAGTCCTCCTTCTCTTATTGTGAATCAGGGAAGGGTGACCCTACCTTGAACTATAAGAATAAATCCTGATTTTTTTTTTTAATGGCAACTGAGGTAGACAGAATTTTAAGATGGCTCCCACGATCTTCATCCTCTGGTGTTAATTCCTGTGATTATGGCAAAATGCAGATTATCTGTGTGGGCATACTCTAATTTAAGTCATTTATTTATTTATTTATTTATTTATTTATTTATTTATTTGTAAGTTTATTTATTAGAGACAGAGTGCACTAGCAGGGGAGGGGCAGAGAGGGAAGGAGAGAGAGAATCCCAAGTAAGCAGACTCTGTGCTGTCAGTGCAGAGCCCTATGCAGGACTTGAAGTCACAAAACCGTGACATCATGACCTGGGCTGAAACCAAGAGAAGGATGCTTAACCGACTGATCCACCCAGCATCCCTCTAATTTAATTCTTTTAAAAGCAGGGAGTTTTCTTCAGTTGGTGGCAGAAGGGAAAGTCAGAGAGATAAAAGTATGAGAAGGAGTCAGTGCACCATTGCTGGCATTGAAGATGGAGGGGGCCTCGCTCTAGGGTGGAGAATGGCCTTTGGACTTGAAAGTGATCCTGGCGGACAGTCAGCAAGGCCACAGAGACCTCAGTCTTACAGCTGCAAAAACCTGAAATCTACCAAAAATCTGAATGATCTTGGAAGTGAATTTTTCCCCAGAGTCCCAGATGAGAGCTCGGGCCGCTAACACCTTGATTTTAGCCTTGCAAGTGTCTAAGCAGAGAACCCACTCAAGCCTTCCCTGATTTCTGGCTTATAGAACTCTGAGAAAATAAATGGGTATTGTCTTAAGCTGCCAGGAGTTAAGCTGCATTAAGCTATAACACAGCCATAGAAAACTAATAAAGCAACCTATAGGTAGTGTCAAGAAATCCATATTTCGACTCAGGAAGAATTAGTTTTCAGTGCTGGCCCTAATTAGGAATCAGAAAGTTACCTGCAGCAGAGATGGCTATCCAATAGCCATTTCCAACTTTCCTCCTTGTGCACCTGCCCCCCCCCCCCTTAAGGTTACAAATACCAGATTCTTGCCTTCCCAGCTACCCTTGCTGCTGGGTGGTCATATGACCTGGATCTTCCTTTGGATAAACTCCTGCAAGGACATGAAACTAGAGTTGAAGCAGCCATCTTATAGACACGAGGTGACAAGCCTAAAAATGGTAGGGTGGAAAGGAGGCACAGGTAGGAAAGGGTCCATAGGCATCCAGGGGCATGAAGGATGAGTATTCCCTGAGATTCTTTCCCAGTGAGTAAAAGTTTATATGGCCATGTATCTATGCTATATATTAAGCACTAGTCCTATGACCTTGGACCATTCATCTAAACTTGATGAGCCTCAGGGGTGCCTGGGTGGCTAAGTCAGTTAAGTGTCCAACTTTTGTTCGGGTCATGATCTCACTGTTCGTGGGCTCAAGCCCCACCCCCCTCCCCCCCGTTGTCAGACTCTGTGCTGAAGGCTCAGAGCCTGGAGCCTACTTTGTATTCTGTGTCTCCCTCTTTCTCTCTTCGCCTCCCCTGCTCACTCTCTCTCTCTCAAAAATTAATAAACTTAAAAAAAATTTAAACTTGGTGAACCTCAGTTTACTCATCTGCTAAATGGGGATAACACCCATGTCACTTAGTTTTATGCAGGTCAGACTTGATTGTATATGTGAACATTAAAGGGCAGCTCTGAAAAACTGTCAGAGCCTAGCTTGGTGCCTGGCATATAGTAGGTATGCTCAATAAATATTTGTTGGGTCGATGTGCTGTGCATGGGTTATTCTCATTGCACTGTGAGCTTGGAGGTTGGGCTCCACAGAACACCTAAAAAAGAAGGATTTTATTAAATGCTTCCTTCTTGGCAGTGATGTACTAGGCTTTGCAGCTGAGAAAGAATTCAACTTTTGTTTTCCATGTATTAGTGGAAACACTAAATATGCCATGATGAGGCATTTGTTTTGATGAGGGATACAGTCAATTATTATTCTCCCATCCTGACTTTCTCTATGAGTTAGGGTGTGAAGATATCTGTTGGCTTTGACCTAAGACTGTTGTGTGAGGTGCTTTGGCTCCAATCAACAGGGTTGTGTCCAAGGCAGGCCGGCCCCCTGTGAACTCCCAGGCTGCTGAATCAGTCAGCCAGCGGGTGACAGGTGGTGCCTTTAAGACATTGTGGAGCAAAAAGAGACAGCCATACCTGGCCCTTTAAAAGCTTCCTTATTTCAGACAAACCGAGATACTATTTGCTTTCTCAGGTTGGCCCCCTATAAGGTTGTCCACCTTCCTAACTCCTCATCCATGGTTCTTAGTTCATATATTCACTGCTGGGTCTCACCAACCACTCAGCTGGCCTCTCCTTGCTGTAGTCCTGGGACTGTTGCTTGCTGCTGACTGAGGCTAAGCCATCCTGGGTTTTGGTCTTGCCACAGTGGCTGTGAAACATGCAGAAACACCAGCAAGAACCAACAGATTGGCATCTAAGAAAGGTTTGTTTCAGGTTTCTCCCCATATTGGAGTGAGACAGAGGAGAAGATCCGGTGCTCAGGGGCTAAAATGCATCAGGCTAGCGAGACTGGAGACACTACAGTCTGGGAAACTTGGAGAGTCACAGAGAAGCTGAACATAACTTTGAAGTGCTGAGACATAGACGGTATAACACTGATGAAATAGGATGAGGGCGCATGGGGGTCAATGATGAGAGAGCAAAGCCGAGATCAGAAGAGGCAAAGAACATCTTGATACTAAGAAGGCAAAACCATAGGCTGGGAACGGTGGGGTTGAGTATAAAGCATGCACACCAGAGTCAGAAGCTGGGGGTGTGAGGCCTGCTCTATCTCTTACTTTTACTCTTTCTGTGAGACCCCGGCACTTGTGGCCTCATGGGGTTATTGTGCATTTTCGAGGATCTGAAACGAGCATGACAACAGCATAGACAATACGATAAAAATGTGATGGATGTTGAATTCCCCTTGGCATTTGGGTTTATTCCTGTATGTTTGATACAAAGCATGGGTGAGGACTTTTCTAGGCTCTCACAGCCACTCTCCTCCCCTGCGGGAATGATGGAGGCTATGGGGATGGCCTCGAGGAGGACATTCCTTAGATGGCAGCAGGGAGGGTGACAGTCCCTTAGAGTGGGTCACAAGAGCATTTTCCACCCCACCTGATGGCTCAGAAGTTCAGTCGTGGAAAGTGCTCAGCTTCTGAAGAGCTGGATTACAGACACCGGCCGCCTTATTTACAGTCACAGGTCAGTTGGAACAAAAAATGAGCCAGTGAGGAAAATTGGTTTTGAAAATAGGTCAGCATCTCATACATTCCTAGAGCTGGGAAGAAACCTAGAAGGTGCCTAACGAATAGCTGCCCACGGTCTGCCAGAGCCCTGCCAGGAAAGGGGCTCCCTGCCTCAGGGTGCCGCACCCCTGCCGGGTCCCTCTGCTTTCTCCCGTGTCCTGGTGTCCTCCAACATGAGGTCTCATCCTCTGCCTTGACTTGCCCTCCCTGTCCCACTGCCCTCTGAGACCCTCAGCACACATTTGTGCCCTCTTCCATGTAGCAGTCGGTCAGATGCTTGGCCCTGGCTCCGTCTCTCTCACAACATTTCTGGGTCGTCTTCACTTGTTTCTGCTTGGTCGCTCTCTATCAGGCATATTCAAGCTTTTCTAATTTAATTTTTAATGACACCTTTTTACTTGGAGGTAATTGTAGATTTGTATGTAATGGTAAGAAACAATACAGAGATTCTGGGAGCCTTTTACACGGTGTCTCCAAGTGCCCAGCAACTAGTAAGTGTTTGCTGAATAAATAACTGAGCTGACTGCTTGATCTGGGCGGTGCCGTGGTGGGCACTGTGGGGGGATGAGGGGAAGACATGGGGGGATAGGAACTGTGACAAGGAATCCCGCTGTCTCCATGCAGCTTCCAGGGACAAATGTGGGCATGGCCCGATTCACCTGGGTTTCTTTCTGGGCCTTCTTCTCTGTGGTTCTTAGGCCCTCTGTGTGGCAGCCCCAGTGGGACTGTGGGGGGGACAGAGGAAGATTTCCTCCACGAGCCTGTTCTAGAGGAGAGCCAAAGACACTGTCCCCACCCCTACTCTCAGTAACCATCAGAGTTGGACTAGGACTGTCAAAGGGTTCAAATCCACCTCTAGTCACGGTTCCATTTCCCCCTCATTGGTGTAAATATGCTTTTTCATTGCAGTGGAAAATAACAACATGGAAAACCTGAGAACCAGACAATTCTCAGAACTGGGCAGGAGTCAGCAATATCTCAGCGATGGGAGCAAAATATTCGAATATTGTGGACAGCAGACGTGTGGGCACACGCCCCACTTCCTGCCTCCCCCAGCTCCACCTCCCCCTGGTCCCTGCCTCAGCAAACCCAGTCGGGTTTTTCCCATGGCCGCTGTGCACAGGGCTGTCCCACACAAGCCCAGATGGCTGCCTCTATGATGGCTCTGTGATGCCTCATTACCCGTATTATGTACTAGTATGTGCATCACATGTTAAATCAACAGTATCGGGTGTGCTCGGGTAATGGATTGGCTGGTTACTCTCTTTCCGAGCAGTTACTCAGGCTTGCCATCTGGCGAATCTAATAACCAGGTGGTGAACCTAAATAACCTCACTTTGATGGGGGTAGAAGGGACCCCAGTTGGCTCTGTTCCTGCCATCTGCAGCCGCCTTCTTTAGGAGAGACGTGTCCAGAGATCCAGAGTCATGCTATTTCTTAATCGAGTAGCTTTTAGTTATCAGAAACACTCCCACTTCATTTATGCAGAACTCTGGTCTCCAGCATCTTTGCCAATTTTGAATCATGCAGGAGCCAGGAGGCGAGCCAGCAAAGGCTGTGTGCAGCCAAATGGCATAGCCTTCCTCACACCAAAGTTCTTGGGCCTCTCTTCTAAAAAAAAAGCTTCTTTTTTTTTTTTTTTTTGAAGTTTCACACAGAAAATATTTACTTCTCCTTGACACTCAGTGATAACCATAGAGTTCATCAGATTTCCAAAGATTCGGTATATGGGAGACTGCGGAGTAGTGGGGAAAAGAGGGTGTGAAACAGACAGACACATGGACAAATGTGGAATGCCTGAAGACACTGAAACTATTCAAAGCAGATCCAAGAACTAAAGCCACAGCAAACTGGGGTGGTTCAGAGAGGGACAAGGTGTGCCACACCCTTGAATATGGCCTGAGGTCACCACTGTGTAATGATGGGTATAATATAATAAGCCCGTGTCATCAGCATCATTAGTTGTGATCAGTAGGCACCATTTCAGGGGCAGAGATCTATGTCATATGTTATGGTGATGTCCTCTCTAAACGGTTAAAACAAAAAGTTAGATATGTAGGAAATTAAATACTCAGGTCTTTGAGAAAAATCATGTCTGTGGAAGCAAAGTGAATCAAATTATTCCATAAGATTTTAAAAAGACTTATGTTTTCATTATCAGAAAAGAGGGAGGTTTACCGAAGAAAATTTAGAAAAATATATATGGAAAAGAATAAAACAAAGCATATAGTGCCTGACTCCAAGGTATAATCGGTGTAAGTATCTGGTTTGCTTTCTTATTCTGTCTTCACATAGATTTGTGTATTCATATCCATTCATCTATCTGCCTGCCTACTTATCTATAAGTAGTTGGAGCTGATACATAAGAAACTGAATCATACCACTTTGTGACTTGCATTTACCCCCACTTAGTACACTGATAAGGTGCTTTTCATGTTAATAAGCATTTGCCTTCAGCATCGTTTTATCAGCTGCATTGTATTGCATGAAATGATAGCCATCCAAGCAGTTAGCGTAATTTAGTGATTCCTTGTAAAAGCATATATTGCACAGCAATATCTGAGAACTAAAAAAAAAAAAAAAAAAATTATGAGCAAGTAGGACATGGAGACTTTCTCTATATAATCACTGCCAGACAATTTCACTGCTGTGGCAGCAAAATTGAAAGCTTCAAAGCCAGGCCTTTTCATCTTCGTGAGCCATACTGGCTTCTTGCCTCTTGTTGGGTACTTAGAGCCTGGTATCTGTAAAGATGCTTTTGGCTGTAACTAACAGAAAACTCAAAGTAGCATAAGTAATTAAAAATATTTTACATTATACGAATCCTGGAGATATGGCTGATCCAGGGCTTGTTAATGCAGTGACTCAAAGGCATCAGCAAAGATTTGTATTTTTCTCATCTTTTTTCCTCTCCACAAAGGGTCCCCAAATTTTGGCAGCTATTCCAGTTACTATATGAGGACATGATAAAATCCTGAGGCAGAAAAAAAATGATATTCTCTTCTTTGTGTCTCTTTTTAAAAAAATTATTATTAAAAAAACACTTTTTTACGTTTATTGATTTTTGAGAACGTGAGCAGGGGAAGGGGCAAAGGGAGAGGGGAACAGAGGATCCGAAGCAGGTTCTGTACTGACAGCAGACAGCCCGATGCGGGGCTCGAACTCACCGTCTGTGAGATCATGACCTGAGCTGAAGTCGGACACTCAACCGACTGAGCCACCCAGGTGCCCCCCAAAATTATTTTTAACTTTGGTAAAATATATATCTCATAAAACTTGTCATCTTAGCTTTTTTTTAAGTGTCCAGTTTGGTAATGTGAAGTTTATGCACACTGTTGTGCAACAGGCCTCCTTACCTCTTTTCATGTTGCAAAACTGAAACTCTATGTCCATGAACCAACAACTCCGCACTCCCCCTTCGCCCCAGGTTCTGGCATCCACCCTTCTACTTTCTGTCTCTATGAATTGGACTCCTGTAGGTACCTCACATAAGTGAAATCATACATTATTTGTTTTTTTGAGACTGGCTTATTTCACATACCATAATGTCCTAAAGTTTTATCCATGCTTTAGCATGTGGTAGAATCTCCTTCTTTTATAAGGCTAAATAATGTTCCATTCTACGTATATACCACATTTCGTTTATCTATTCACTGTTGTTGGATACTTGGGCTGCTTCCACATTTTAGCCATTGTGAATAATGCTACTATGAACGTGGGTGTACAAATCTCTCTTGGAGACCTTGCTTTCAATTCTTTTGGCTCTAATCCACAAGTGGAATTACTGGGTCACCTGAAAACTCTACTTTTAATTTTCTGAGGAACTGCCAAACTTTTCTCCCTAGTGCCATTTTGCATTCCGATCGACAGTGCAATGTGTTCCAATTTCTCCACATCCTTGCCAATACTTGTTTTCTTCCCTCCCACCCTCCCTCCTTCCCTCCCTCCTTCATTCCTTCCCTCCCTCCCTTCCTTCCTTCTTTCCTTCCTTCCCTCCTTCCTTCCTTCCTTCCTTCCTTCCTTCCTTCCTTCCTTCCCTCCTTCCTTCTCCCTCCCTTCCCTTCCCTTCCCTTCCCTTCCCTTCCCTTCCCTTCCCTTCCCTTCCCTTCCCTTCCCTTCCCTTCCCTTCCCTTCCCTTCCCTTCCCTTCCCTTCCCTTCTTGTTGATAGTAGCCATCCTAATGAGTTGAGGTGGCCCCATGTATTTCTTTTTTTATACCAAGGAAACATTTATGTTAATTTCTCCTGTCTTGTTGGTTAGAATTATGCTCACATGCCTCTTTTGAAACCAATCCTTGGTAAGAAAAATGGAGCTATGATTCATTTACTTAGAAAACAGCATGTGCCCTGGGACTAAGAGCTCTGATACTGTATTAAGGGTCAACTGCTTGATTCTCACAGTGGAGAGCGGTGCTATTTCTTTATTTATTTGCTTATTTTATTTTAAGTTTATTTATTTGTTTTGAGAGACAGAGACAGAGAGTGAGCAAGCATGAGCAAAACAGGGGAGGTACAGAGAGAGAGGGGGAGAGAATCCCAAGCAGGCTCCATGCTGTCAGCACAGAGCTCACCTTGGGGCTCGATCCCACAAACCATTGAGATCATGACCTGGTTCGAAATCAAGAATTGGGTGCTTAACTGACTGAGCCACCCACATGCCCCTAGCATTGCTTTTTAATTTTTAAACTCTAATATGTAAACAAGTCACCGGAAAATGTCAAAAATGCAGATTGTGACTCGCTGGGTCTGGGGCAGGGCCTGAGGGTCTGCATTTTTATTTAACTCTCCAGAGATGCTGATGCAGCTGGACTGAGACCCACATTGAACAGTGAGGGTCCAGCACATGCATCATAATCCCTTGGGGAGGGCTTGTTAACACCCAGATTGCCAGCCAGGCCCTGACACCAAAGCCTGTGATTTAGTCGGTCTGGGTGGGGGCCCAAGAACTCGTGTTTCTAACCAGGACCCCCTAAGAGATGCTGCTATTGCTGGTCCAGGGAGCATGCCCTGAGAACCCCTGGCTAGGGGACAGTGGCTGGGGCCAAGCCACTAGCTTTGGACCTGGGGGCCCCCTTTGTCCCTGTGTAACCTCAGCAAGTTGCCTAACCAGTTTCCTTATCTGCTAACTAGGGCTGATAATACCACCTGGGTTAGATGACTTTTGTGAGGCACTGTGTTATGTATTACATAATGTTAAGTCATTGTTGTGCCTTTCAAATAGGTAGGATTAAACTGTGTACATCTGCTGCTCTTCGGAACGTCTTTTGGGAGGCAAGGTGTCCCTCTCCTCAGGCAAGTTCGGAGAAGCCCCATGCACCAAGTTTTTCACCAGGCTGTTGATTCCTCATTAAGTGTGGGGATGCTGGCTACTGCCAACTTTTAACCTGGATGCCCAGGATCCTTATAAATAAAGAATGCAGCAAACCCGAATGAGAGCAGCAGTGTCTCAGGCTGCAGCAGTGAGCCTCCCTTAGCTTCCCCGGGAGGATCTGCTCTCTGAACACTCAAAGTCTGTTCTGGCTAGCAGGGATTAGAAAGAGAAGTTCCTGGCATCCCAGGCAGCACTCTTTCTGAGTGCTTTAATCATATGCAAGGCTGAAGTAAAGGGAGGAGGTAAGCAGACCCCTGCAGCCAGGCTTTTTTACCTGCTGATGCCTTCGGGCTGGGGACAGAGCTCAGCAGGCTGGTGAACATTTCAGGCAGAGCAGCAGCAAAGCCCAGCAAGACCCATTGTGTGGCACTACCAGCTGAGGCCCGGTTTGGCTGGGACACCAGTGGGTGACCGGGTGGGGCTCCAGGCAGGGTCAGGTCACACAAGCACTTGTATGGGATCCTGGGAGGTTCCCATAGATAAACTGTATTAATACATGATGGATTGCAAGTAACAGAAACCAACTTGCCTTAGCCTAACCTGAAAGGGGACTTTATTTAAGAATTTAGGCTGTTTCCCAGAACCCAGGGGCAGGCTGTGGCATCCCTGGGGGCAGGGCTGGACCAGAGAGCACAGAGACATCCTGCTCCTGATATGAACTTTGCTTTTACCGTCTACATGGGTGATCAGAAATGTCTATCCCACAGCACCCATGCTTACACGTTTTGGATTTATCCATGTTGAGAGACTGACCCTTTTTCATCCCAACTTCAGATTTCTGGCTAAGAGGGTCTGCTTGGCCATCTCAGGTCAGGCGCTCAGATGGACCTATTGATGTTGCCATGGGAGGGAGCAGAGACGTATTGTCCAACATGGCTGCTGCAGCCCTTGGTTGTGGATCAAGGGTAGGCAGTGAAAGGCTTCTTTGTGAATCAGGCAGACACTCCACATGGGCTACCTCAGAGGAAGGACAGAGCAAACCTTGAGCTCTCTTCCCACCTGAGGTTCTCCTACTGGACCATTATGTTCCATACCTGTTGCCTCCCAGCCAGCAGTGGAGGGAAACACAAGTGCAGAGTTTGTGATTATTGGTTTGGGCTCAGAGGATGGGGGCCTGGCTACGCACACAGGCATGTGACCACTTTGGAAACAATATTGAGCTCCCCTGATGCAGTCCATGAATAGCAGAGAGATCAGCCTGGCTACCATCGACTCAGAAGCTGGGAAAATAAATGACAGCAAACTACCAGGCAAACAGTTCTTCCAAAGAACATCAAGATATGCTTCCCTAAACGTATGACTTTTAAACAGCAAATTAGTGGAAATCCAACTACAAGGAAACTTCACCCACCCATGATCTCACTCTGTTTTCTTTGTTCCCTCTCCTTCCAGCTTCTGCCCAAATGTGCACAGAATCTTCCTTATAGCTTTAGAAAGTATAAACAACATTTTGTATTCCATGTTATGTAATGAGTACTTTCCATGCTGCCTTGTCATCTTCTTAACTATCTTTGTCAGTATGCCATCCTTCAAATGAAATATATTATACTTTACTTAGCACATAATTAAGGTCTGATTTAAAATTTGAGACTGTGGAGCTAGAAGGAATCTTAGGAAATCGTTGAGGCCAAGGAAAATGAACCTGGAGAGCAGAGTGAGTTCCCTAAGTTCAAAGAGCTAGTGAGCTCCAGACCTGAGACTGGATTTGATTCATTTCTTCAAACATATGTTTATAATTACCCACTTGATGTCAGGTAGTGGTGCATGGGTTTCCTCACGCTTCAAATCGCTTTTCACCACATTGCATGACCTAATTAACATTTGTTACATAGGAGCTGTTTCTTATTTTTCTTAACAGAGGGAATCCTTTTTCAATTCACTGTCAGGAAAATACAGGTTGCGGTACTGAAATGAGTAACAGCAATTTTAATTCAGACCGGTTTCGTGACTGACGGGTAGGTAAGTCAGCATGCAAAGACATTTTGTGGTTCCCAGGTTTGGCTTGCTGTCTCGATGCCCTTTGCAAACTCCACAGGGATTTTAAGCTTTAAGTCTGGTTATAAGCTTATGCAAGCTGTTAGTCACCTTTTTAGATGAAAAGCACCACAGGATTAAGCTTGAAAATGTTCCGTGCTTCACTATGGATTCCTTTGGAGTAATTCAGCGGTAGTATGATTTTGAGGGAGAAGTGATTGAACGGATACATTTCAAAACACATTTGCATTTGAAAATGGGGGTTATCAGCTAAAAGAACTATTCTTGAAAGGTACACATGCAGGGCAAATTTAGAACAAGCAGAACAATTTAGACATGATAGCTATGAATTGCCCTAAAGCTTAAAATACTGGGTGCTCTTGATCACACAGAATCTTGGACATGGTTTGAATCATGAATATTTGGTGTTTTACTTTGGAAAACACATTGGACAAGGAAATCTCATCACTGCTGTAGGTCCACAGATCATTCCAAATGTTCCAGGCAGGCATCAACACATGGTACATGCACATTCGACCAGGAACCAATCGTTGGATGAGCCTATGCTTTTGGTAATAGAGAAGAGGGTGGGTCCTGGAGTCAGATTGCTTGTGTGGGTATCTTGGTTCTAGCACTTACTGGATATGTGAACTTGGCTGGGTCTCAGTTTGCTCATTTGCAAAATGGGGAGAATACTCTTTAATTCATGGAATTGTTGTATTGAATTGATCGTGTTAAATCATGTAACACAATACCTCTCAAACTGGAATGTGCTCACCAATCACCTGAGTTCATAGGAAAATCAGTAGAAACGGAGAAAGACAAATATTGCAGGCTCTAACTTAAATGAGGAATGTAAAAAAAGCCGAGCTTATAGACACAGAGAGTAGATGGTGGCTGCCAGGGGATGGGGGTGGGGTGTGGGGAAGATGGGGAGATGTTAGACAAATGGCAAAAACTTCCAGTTATAAGAGGGA
The DNA here is from genome assembly GCF_018350195.1 of Panthera tigris. NCBI lineage: Eukaryota > Metazoa > Chordata > Mammalia > Carnivora > Felidae > Panthera > Panthera tigris. The sequence goes on from NC_056665.1 coordinate 46,230,051, forward strand.
TAAGTTTGGGGAGCTAATGTACAACTTGATGACTGTAGTTAACAACACTGTATTGTCTTCTTGAAAGTTGCTAGGAGAACAAACCTTAAATGTTTTCATCATAACAACAATGAAATGATAATTATGGGAGGTGAATGATGTTAACTAACCCTACTGTCGTACACCCATAGATATATATATATATACGTTATGGTAAATAATATATACATTCATTAAGTCATCGCACTGTACACATTAAACTTTACACAAAACTATATGTCAATTATATCTCAATAAAGCTGGAAAAAGAAAAAGAAAAAGAATAGGTGCAATAGGTCTAGGGTGTGGCCTGCTGTTCTGGATTTCTGGCAAGCTCTGGGTGGTCTCCAGGCCATGCTTGGAGCAGGGGGGGATGCAGAATGCCTGTTCGGTGAGCAACATTCAGTCCTGCCAGTGTTATCCTTCAGATGGATTTCTCCTTCTCTTTCTCCTTGCCACATTACTGTGGCCTCTGCACACCTCATACTTTCATTTCTTTCTGTTTCAGATCTTGTGCACTGGCAGCTCCTGCCAGTGAATAGGGAAAAGGTTAAATTAGGCAGGGAGAGACAAGAGAGCCTCGGGAAGGCAGGCTGTAGCTGCAAGTGGGAGGCTGAAGAAGCGGCAGGGTTTGGGGGGAAAAAAGGATGAAGGTATTCCTGACCCTCCAGGCTAGGTGCCATGCATGGAGTCTCACAGACTTTCTGATAAGTCCTAGTAAAAAGTTGGGGACAAAATTCTTCAGTGGCAACCCAGTAGGGACCCCTCTCACTCTTGAGAGCTTTGTACTTTCCCTCAATAAACTCTATCACTTTGCTCGCTCTCTGCTGTCCGCGAGATTCATTCGTTGATTCTGTAAGACAAGGACCCGTGTCTCCCTCACCCTCCTGCAACACCAGATTCTTGCAGTTGACTGCGCATGCACCCATGGTGTGCAGCATGTGAGGGAGATCATGCAAATGTTGAAATGGTCCCGTTCAGAGTTGGAAAAAGCCGTTCCCTGTCAGCCATGCCTTACACCATGACTTTCCTGGGTTTAAAGGGCCTTTGGAGCAATTAGTCAATTTGAAGTTCAGGGCCACTGTCAGCTTTCAGAGGATGTCCCCTTCCTTCCCCATTCCACACTGCCTTTGAACAAGAGAAGTTTCTCCATCTTCACATCCTAGAGAGAGAGGCTTCTGGTCTGAGCTCTGTGCTTCTCTGTCAGCTTCCACTGACCTCCACCTGGACTCTTTCTAGCCCTGGTGTCTGTCCTTGTGCATCTGCTACTGACACATCATGGCAGTATAACTTGGGGTTTGCCGTCTTGGCACCTTCAGTGCTTGGTCATCCCCTCTCATTGATTCGACCCACATCAGACCTCACTGGCTACAGAGATGCCCTGAGCACCAGCCACATTCTCCATCTGGTCACTTGGCCTCTCTCACAATGGCCACCCAACGTGGGTCCCTTGCTCTCAACTCTGTCCCTTACTATGCACAGGTGAGAACTTCTGGGCACCTCCACACCACATGGAAGTGGAGACATTCAGGGGCACTGAGTCCTCTCTCTTCTTGAACATCCCACGTTGTCATTCGGACCAGCCATGGCCACCCTATGGTGGCTCAGGTGCAACATGAGGTGGTCTCTGCTAGAATTCCAAATGGAAATGCAGTGAATCTTGCTCTCAGTTCAGCTTTTCCTTCTTTCCCTTCAGTTTTTATCTACCCCACCCCCTTCCATGAGCTAAGGCTCAGAGATGGGGTGGGAGTGGGGTCTCAGGTAGCTACTTCTTCCCAGGCTCATCTCTCCAGAATTCTCTACGTCCTCCCAGGTAAAGCTCTACTTTCCATTCTGTCTGTTGGAAATTGCTCTATGTCACATCTCCTTTCCTACCTGTGGACTCGGTTCTAGGTGGATCCATACTACTGCTCCTTCCCTGAGGCAATAAACTTCATATCCTAACCACTGTGATGAAAAGGAAATGTGGAAAGGGAAAGCTTTTCCTTACTGAGAAGGAAAATCAGATTTTTAAATATTTTAAAAATATTATCTGTATTATGTATTATAGCTGCTGCATATACAATAGTAGTGAAAAATGGGATTTTTTTTTTGCTCCTTTTCTTTGCCTTTAGCAGACATTACCTATCACATTACACAGCCTTGGAAGCCTTCTTAGCAGTGTTGCAGGTAATCAGGGACAGTCATCAAGAGGTGGCCTTGGAGGCATGGACAATTTTTGATCACTAAAGAGTTAAGCTCAAGGAAGAAGTCAAGGAAACTACGCAGTATCTAGATCTCATCCAAATAGGCAATGTAAGTTTTAGATTTCAGAACTACGTAACTGGAAGTCACTTTAGGGTATGAAATCATTACCATTGCCCCCCCAAAATGATCATCCAACCTCTGCTTGTATAACTCAATGACAGTGAGCTCACTGCTATTGCATTTTTAGACTATTCTAATGAGTAGAAAGGCATTCAGTATATTGTACTGAGACCTGCCCCTTGTACCTTGGCTCCTACACATATTTCATTCCCACCTGCACCATTGGCCCTTCAGCTACTTGAAGACAGCCACCATAGTGCCATTAGTGTCTCCTCTCTGGGCTCAATCTGCTCAGTCCTTTTCACTGGCACAGGCTCCAGCCCCCACACCAGCTTGCTGGCTCTCCTCTGGGTCCTTCTCTATTTGACGAGCCATTAAAAACTAGGATGGTAACTTTGATGGGAAATGTCCCCTCCTCCCACAAGTTTTTTAAAAATTTTTTTATTTGACACAAAAGTTGCATGTAAAGGGGCTGATTACTGGGGATGTGTAAGGGCTGTCTGTTGTAGCCTGATGCTGTATTCTTAGAAATTCTAGCTTGTCCTAATGCGATCTCCTTTCTCTTCCCCTCCTCTCCGCTCCCCACGACACACACACACACACACACACACACACACACACACACACACTCTTCTAGGGGGCATCATTCCTCAGCTGGCTACTCAAAGCAGTGGCCTGCATATGCTGGTTTTACTGCTTGCTTGTCCAAACTGCAGGCTTAGTAAGGAGGCTACAGGGGAAATGTTTTCAGCTCAAAGACTGCCTCTGAATTCACTTAGTTTTGAGCAATTTATGAGAGTATCCTGCGGGAAAAGATTGGGAAAGTCCTGAAAGGGACTTGCTCATGCCCCTCAGTTTTGCCACCACCAGGCGATTTGATGCTGCTTCTTAGTGTGGGAATCCAGTGGACTCTTGCAGGCTGGAGTTAAGGAATCATCAGTAAAAACAATGATGATAATAAAAACAGCCAACATGATTGAGCATTTTGTATGTGTTTGCCCCGGTGCTGCCTGCTTTACATTTATGAACTAATTTAATATTCACAAGTTTGGCCCCTTGCCCAAGGTCACAAGCTAAGTGGTGGAGCCAGTCTGAGCCCACATGCTCTGGCTCCAGAGCCTATGCTGTAAACCCCACTGATACTGTGCATTAATGGCACTATGTCTCGTAATAACCAACTCAAGTCAAAAGACACAAGGAAGTAAATTTACGGTATTGAAGAGCAAAAACTCCCAAACTTTAAGGTTACTGTCTCTGTGTCTCAGTTCCTTCATCTATAAAATGTGCTAATATAAATTAGCGGTTCTATTTATATAAATAGCGCTAAAGATAAATTGTTTCCTCCTCTCCTCTTCAAAACACATAATTTCAGTTGTTTTACAAACAAAGCCACATCATTTATTCAAATTTGATATTGGGTTCTGTTCTACTAAGATCTTCATGGTCTCAAGTGTTCCTTTAGAGTTTTAACCAATGGGGTCTTTTCCTCTGAGACCCCTTGTATGTGCCACACTTATGCCACTTCTCTCATTATGGGATGTCTCCTGTTCTCTTCCTGTCCACCCAAGTTCTACTCATACTTATGAGTTTCTACTTAGCCCATCTCCTCCATGATCTCCCCTGACTACTTTGACCCCTTTCCCCCCACTTTGACTTCTCCTTTGTCTTAAGTGAACACAAATCCAGTTGTATCCCACCAATTAACATTTTTAAACATTTATTATGTGGCTCTAATGATTCTGGATCAGGATTTCCCAACCACAGCACTATGACATCTTGGGTGTTGTGATGGTTACTTTTATGTGTCAACCTGACTGGGCCATGGGGTGCCCAGATACTTGGTCAAACATTATTCTGGGTGTCTCTGTGAGGGTGTTTCTGGATGTGATTAATATTTAAATTGGAGAACTGTGAGTAAAGCAGATTGCTCTCCCTAATATGGGTGGGCCTCATCAAATCAGTTGAAGGACTGAAGAGCACAAAAGGCTTACCCTTCCCTGAGTAAGAGAATTATCTTGCATGATGGTCTTAGAACTGGAACATCAATCAGATTTTCCAAGTTGTATAGCAGTCTGCTGGCTTTTAGACTTGAACTAGGACATGAGCTCTGCAGATTTTGGACTTGCCATCCTCTGTAAGATCATGAGCCAGTTTTTATAATAAGCCAATTCTTTATAATAAGTCTCTCCTCATATATATACATATATATAATAAATATAATTATATTATTACAAATATATGATAATAAAATAAAGTATAAATAAAAATAAATTATATATAGTATAAATAAGTATAAGTTATATATTTATTGGTTCTTTTTCTCTGGAGAACACTGACTAATTCAGGCAGGATAACTCTTTGTTGCAGGGGCTACCCTGTGCATTGGATGTTTAGCAGCGTCCTGACCTCTACCCACTTAATGCCAGTAGCATCTACCACAGCCCAGTTGTGACAATCAAATGTGTCCAGACACAGCCAAATGTCTTCTGGGGCAGCAAAACTGTCCTGGTTGAGAGCCACTGTTCTAGGAATGCGGGAGAACTCCGGAAGTGCCTCTGCCAGGGTTTCTGCTGCCAAGGACCTCAGTGTCTATTTAGGACTCAGCGCCGACAGTCAGGAGTCCATATGGGGACAATTAACTACTAGCTTGTGAAACACACTGCGATTTAATTTTTACTTAAATTTGTGATTTTCTTTTTGGGGAGGAGGAGAGAGAAATCGAAGAAACCTTTATGAGAAAAAGTGGAAGATGTCTTTCACTGGAGAAGGCAAGTCATGTGGAACATGAAGTAGGAAAAAGCACAATGCTCTACCCTGATTGTCCCAGACAAGGGTAATTCTTAAGGAGTTATCACTTTTCAAATATTGGAAGATTCCTTAATGAGTGAAAAATTGCCTATATGTCTCTGCTCTACTGCCTAGCTCTACTGAGCAACAAATCTTCCAAGTCCACTTGTAAATTCCACTTGAGTCCTGATCGTTTTGAGGAATTAGGTGATTCTTCAAATGAATCCACAACCCATTGTTGCCCTGGACACATTTAATAACAGAATTCTGGGAGTGTAAGATTAAGAGACACAACCCTTCAGTCTTTCCCCAAACAGTTTTATTACTGAAATGATTCATGCACCGGGAGTCATTGAAATTGATCATTAGTAATTTATATTCTTTGCAGACAGAGCTTTTGAGGTTCCTTTCCTTAGTTGTTCAATGTCAGTTGCCCAGTGAAAGCTGTCAGTTGTTCAATGAAAATTTTGTTCAGTTCTCTAAGAAATTTACAGTCCTGAAGACATTCTAAGGCCTGTGGGGAGTTGAGATGTGGCTGTTTGCTGGTTTTAGCAAGCTGTGCATGGCTGAATATATAATGCATTAAAGCTAGTGCAAGACACAATGTGATAATCAATAGCAATGCGGTGTGTGCTGAACAGTAAGATTTAATATTAGCTTAGCTTTGCAACAAGAGGCAAGACACAAGTCAACCTGGGGAGTGGGGACACAGGGAGGGCAAGCTCTCAGCTGGGTTTAGCAATAGTGTGGTCCTGAAGTGGATGCTGAAGGATGGCCTGCGCGCTTGGGGGGAGAATTCAAAGTTGGGCTCTGACACCTCTGCTCTCCTCGTCTGTTTTCATATGTGGAGGTTATGTAAAAAGAGCTGATTTCTGGGGCACCTGGGTGGCTCAGTGGGTTGAGCATCCGATTTCCGCTCAGGTCATGATCTCATGGTTTGTGAGCTTAAGCCCCACGTCAGGCTCACTGCTGTAAGCGCAGAGATTGCTTCAGATCCTCTATCCCCCTCTCTCTTTGTCCCTCCCCCCTTTGCACTCTCTCAAAAATAAATAAAATATTTTAAAAAATTAAAAGAGTTGGTTTCTGCCTTACCGAGTCACAGGACTGTTGTACTTGAAGGGAGTTGGGGGTCATGTGGTTTAAGCCTTCATTTTATAGGTGAGGAATTGCAGGTCAGGAGCGGTGATAGAATAATTATAATAGTAATATTAACATATATAGAGTGTTAATTGTCTGACAGACACTGCTGAGGGCCTATAGACCTCTCACTCTACCTCTGTGAGGTAGGCTCTTTTAGTATCTGGCTGTTACAGATGAGGAAGCTGAGAGTCAGACAGGTTTAGTCATTTCCCCAAAGGCACACTAAAAGTTAAGAGCTGGCAGTGTGGAAATCTCCCTCAGCAGGCTAGTGCTTTTTTTTACTTTGCCACTGGATTTTCTCATTTATAATGTCTCTTTCAGTCCTTTGTCCCCTTCTTCCCTCCCTCCCTTCAACATGGGGCACTGAGCCCTGAGACTGGACCAGGCATGGCCCCAGGCTCTGGGAAAGCAGTTTCCTACATTCCAAAGCTATGAGCCAGCGGGGTGGGGACTGTCTAGGAGGGGAGGATATAGGAATTAACATTTCTTAGTCTAGTCTTTCTCAAATGCTGCATGTGAGGAAGGAGGCCTTGGACCCAGAGGCTCAGGACAGTCATCGCTGACCACAAGGGCCACCTGAGCAGAGCAAAGGGCTAAGCTCATGGTGGATGGCTATCACCAGGCTAGGCCTTGTCCCTGTGATTTCTTCTCAGATGACTGAGAGTCACAAACATGGACCCTTGAGATGACCTTGGGCTACAGAGAGATGAGTTTAGTTAGTTTGGACATTACAGACAGTCTTTGTTGAACTTAAAAAGGGATGAAATGGCACAAGAGGGGGCCCTCTTGTGGGGGCCTCTGGGGTGAAGTGGTTCAGCCTTGAGGGGGGTACCATGGATTTGGCTTTGTCAGTGCTTTTGTTTCGTACTAGCCTCCTCACTTGCCCATTTGTCCCAGCAGGGAGCTATTAGTGAGGATAGGTAACTTCTGTCTTTTATCTGAAATGCCAAGATGGTGCCTGATCTGTTATGTACTCAGTGGATATTTGTTGAATAATTGGGGATCCTCAGTCTTGCAATGTCCAGAAGCTGGGTTCTGTGGGGTTTATTTAGCATTTATCTGGACCAGGGGGACTGGCAGAGGTAAAGCAAACCTGTATGATATATAAATACATCAAATGTATGTCCCAGATTATTTGGAACAGACCCGGTTTCAAATATTCTCTCCAGTTTTCCCTATAAGTACACTTATCTCTGTCAGGCCATGTGATCTGATATTTTGGTTTAGAAAATATGGACAGTATAGCCAAGATGCTATTTTATTATGTCACACTAGCAGGACTATTGAGGTCTAGGCCCTGTCTGGTATCAAGAGACTTGTGGCCCTGAGAAAGCAATGGCAAGGCTGTGTGGTGAGCAAGGATGCAGCAGAACTGTAGGTTCACATAATTCCTATCTTTTTCTGATATATATTTCTGACATATGGGTTTATCAGTCAAGGTTCTCCAGAGAAACAGAACCGGGAGGATATATTTCAAGGAATTTTCTCACGTAACTGGGGGCTCCAGCTCTGAAACTTCTAGGGCAGCCTGACAGGCTGGAAACTCTTGGCGAAGGTAATGTTGCAGTCTTGCAAGAAAACTACTTCTTCCTCAGAGAATTTTCAGTTTCATTTTTAAGGCCTTTCGACTGATTGGATGAGGCCCACCCACATTCTCGGGGGCAATTGTCTTTGCTTAAACTCAACTGATAGTGGATGTCAGCTACATTTGTCAATACCTTCACAGCAACACCTAGATTAGTGTTTGAGTAAATAAGTGGGTACTATAGCTTAGCCCAACTGACATAAAACTAACCATCATAGTGGGCAACATTTGAACTGCCTGTAACTTGCCCCAAAAGGTTAGTATGAAAAAACAATAGTAGATTTGGACATATCTTAGTAAATGTGGGAGCATTATTACCTGATAAACTACTGTTCTCCTCCCCAAAGAGGGGCAGTCACAAGCCTGTTGACCTGCTTGTTAAACCCAATGAGTTAAGTGAGCAAAAGCTGGGAAGTGCCCCATGAGGGGGCTGTATCTCTATTTCTCAGAAGAAAGAAGTATTGGAATAGCACTTGTCTATTCTCCTCACCCTCTTCTTCTTCCATGGGAATGGGGACCTCATTTAACTGGTGCTGGGAGAGGCAATCTCCTGGGAATCCTGACAATCTCTACATGTTCTTCCAGGGTGCGCCATGAATGCAATAGTCTGACTACTCTTCACCCAGGCCATTGCTCAGGGTTGCCTTTGCCATGAGCAACCTTGAGAAAGGAGGTAATTTCTTTCCCTGGACAAAAAAGACAAAGAACAGGCCTGTCTTCCCTTGTTATAAAAGTGGTGATCACCCAACCTGCAACTTCCTCTCCTGTAACACAATTCTGCATGTCCAGGGTCCATCTAGGGCCACCTACACTGTCTCCATGGGACCTGGGAGGAGGGCATGTGAAACTGATATGACTATCATGCTGATACTCTGATTATTACATTTGCTGTAATAAAGTTCTTTGTCTCTGATCCAGGAGTTTCATATCTTCTTGCCAGCATCCGTGAAACAGTTACAGGCTAGCTTATTAGCCTCCACAATTTTAACAGTAAGTGGCCTTGATTCCCTGAAGGCAACAATGATATGTTTCACACTCCCAGCCTCACTGCCTCTTCTGTACAATGAGGGTCTGTCCTGGGGACCAAAGTCTCTGTACTCCAGCATTTCACTGCAGGAGGAAATAGTAAGAACTGTTTGGGGTTTCCAGCTCTATCATTAAGAAAGCTGGTGTACTGATTACTGAGTGGGATATTTCCAAGTGGTTTAGAGTCTAGAGAAGACAAGAGGGGACCATCTAGGCTCTCTTAGAAACCCCACTGTGCCCCGTGTGCCAGGCCCTATGGTAGGAGCTGGGAGTTTTTATAGTGAAAGACAAAGGGCCTGCTTGCTTTCTTGGATTTTATAGTTTCATGGGGTGCATGCACAGATATAAGAATATAATACAGAGTGTTGAGGGGTGCCTGGGTGGCTCAGTTAAGCATCCGACTTCAGCTCAGGTCATGATCTCTCGGTTCGTGAGTTTGAGCTCCGTGTCGGGCTCTGTGCCGACAGCTCAGAGCCTAGAACCTGCTTCATATCTTATGTCTCCCGCTCTCTCTGCCCCACCCCCGCTTGGGCTTTGTCTCTCTCTCTCTCTCTCTCTCTCTCTCTCTCTCTCTCTCTTGCTCTCTCTCTCAAAAGTAAAATTAAAAAAAAAATACAGAGTGTTGAGAGCTACTCAAGAAGACTGATTACTGACCACATCTCTTCATCTGACATTATCTTTCTCTCTAATGAAGTCTATAAAGTCACATTTTAATCAGCTTGATTGTATGTTGATTATTGTTAAGTTGGTAACAGCAACACATTTACAAATTATCTTTTGGGAAGGGTTATTTCTGTAGTGATTAAGCTCATTATTTGTTGATTTATACCAAATTCATTCACAGAGAGTGACTTATCTCTATGATTTTGGAGTAGCTTATATTCTGACCATACCTTACATAATAATTCAATAAGCCAGACAGAATACAATATTAAAATTTAAATTACTATGTGAATATTTAAAGTTAAGTAAATAATGCGTATACCAGACTTTTAAGTATAATCCTAAATTCTACTTTTATTATGTTTTTCAACAAATATACTCAAAATAGAGTAGAAACTCAAGAATCCACAGATCCATCTATCTATCTACCCATGAAATACTGTCAGGCACCTAGACACTGGGAATGTAGGGGTAATTGGCAATAAACTTTTCAAATGTTCTAGTCGCCTAAAAAAGAAACTTAAGTCAGTCATGTATATAATAAAAATAGCTAAATTTTATGGAAGTTTGATTATAATTAATGCCTCGTTATTAATGCAATAGCTTCCAAAAACAGATGTCCCCCAAAATAACAGACATCCAAATATTATTTATATTTTGCATTAATCTATACAAATCTCTGAAATAAAATTTATAAAAATACAACAAAATTCAATTTAGAAACATTGATTGAGTGTCTATCACACATAAGGACCTGTAGTAGATTCTATAGGGCATATAAGACAGATCCGTGCCCTTGAACAATTCATAATCAAGTGAGGACATTACTTATCATCATAGATTTATGAGTCTACTTGCCAGGCAAGGGTCCCCCTTTTCAACATAATGACTCCTTTATGGTGTTTTTGTGATGCTTTTATCAATGGTATTTTGGCTATAGTGTTTCTGTATAATCTAAACCATCAGTCAAGATATCTGTATTGCAGGATATAAATGGAGGGCTAAAAGGGAAGGTGATTAGCAAGTAAGGGAGAAACTAACATTAATTAACCTACTCTATCCCGAGCACTTTGTTGTGTAATACATTCACGGAAGAATCCAGGAAGTAGGCATTATTGCATTTCTTCTCTTCTTAGTAGATGACGGCATTAAAGCTCAAAAATGTTCAAACAGTTCTCTAAAACTAGACAGAAATAGCAGAGCTGGGAATTTTAGGTCTGTTTAACACCAAAGCCCAGGCTTTTGTCTGCTGCACTATACTTACAACTTGCCAAAAATGTGTGTGTATTTTCAGAAGCAAGCAAGCAAATAAACAAGCAAGCAAGCAAGAATGTACCTAGAAAGCAGTGAGTTTTCTAGCACTGGGGGTATTTATTATAAACTGAATAACCAGTCAGAGACATAGAGGGAATTAAAGTATTCAGTGGGGGGTGAATAGAGTGATATCAAAATCCCTTTCAACATTGGGATTCAACCTCTCTGAAAACATTAGTAGAGTTTACATGTATTTTCCTCTTCACAGGATCCTCCACTACATATACTCTACCATGAATGGAGACAGTCATCTGCGTAGATAATGGGAAAAGTGAGGCCCATGTGCCATATCACTATATAGCTTATCAAGATGTGCAGCAGTTCATCCTGTTGAAAATTCAACTTGTGTTATGTGTGTTTCCCATGAATTTGTTCCATAGAGGGATGTCTCTGCAAATCAGTCATGTCAACTTTAGAGGAAAACAAACCTTTTAGCTTTAAAGGAGCTCCCTCCCTAAGGGGAAATAGACAACTAGACTTTTTGGACTTCAGATCTTGTGGATTGAATATTTGTGTCTCTACTGAAACCCATATGTTGAAGCCCTAACCCCACATGTGGTGGTATTTGGAGAAGGAGCCTTTGGGAGGTAATTACGTTTAGATGAGGCCATGGGGGTGGGGTCCCCATGATAGGATTAGTGTCTTTACAAGAAGAGGAAGAGAGAACAGAGCTCTCTCCCTCTATGTGAACACACAGCAAGAAGGTGGCTGTCTGCAAACCAGGAAGTGGGTCCTCACCAAGAAGTGACTCTGCCAACACCTTGATCTTGGACTTCCCAGCCTCTAGAACTGTGAGAAATGAAAGCATATTATTTAAAGCCCGCCCCGCCCCCCCCCCCCAGTCTATGGTTTTTTATTAAGTCAGCCCAAGAAGACTAAGATAAACTCCTTGAAACTAATGTGATAACCCATTTTTAAGATTCAGTGTGGTGGCTCTATTTGGGGATAACCTCTTTGGGGAAAGAGAGTGATGAAGCCCTTTGAAAGAAAAGAACTATGATTCCTTGGGCACAGAAAGCAGACAGTGAAGGTGAGAAGAGTAGTGAGAATCTCTGGCATAGGAGGCTGGGAAATAGGCTCCTTGGAACATGGGTGTGCATAGGGCAGAAATTACTGAGCATTCAGGGTGTGACCTAGGAACCTGAGCCACAGCCTCCCTGGCTGAGCTCAGCTCTGGGCACTGGAGGCTTGCCCTCTAAGTTCTGGGACCATGTTTGTTCAAAAGCATCACCAAATGGCAGAGAGAAACAACAGTGAAGTGGACTGATCCTTCACCAGAGCTCAGCTTGGGACTGGGAGATTATAGATCTCCATCCCTTCTTCAGACTGTATAAACCTCTAGTGCTTTTGTGTTTTGTTTTTTAGTTTTGTTTTGCTTTGGTTTGCTTTAAAGCTATCCGCAGGAAGGAGAAGTCCCAGAAGGCAGGGAGCATGGAAAATTTGAGGAAAAAACAGTTGCTGAGATTTGTAGCAGGAAAGGAACAGTTGGTTCCTCGGGGTGGCCAGGGTCCCCTGTCTCCGCTGCCACCCAGAGCGGAGCAGCCACTGCCAGCCACATCCTGATTCTTTACAGTGGCCGGGCAGTCACAATCTTTGCATAAAACTCAACATCTTTATTTCTCTTGGTCTCAGGACTCTCAGACCTTGCATCTCAAGAACAAAAGAAAATTCTAGATGGAAACCTCATTTGAATTCTGAAGTTATACTTGCAGGAACAATGTTCAGATGTGTGGGATTTGTGTATTTGGTGACGATAAACAGCAGTAGCAGTGACAACAACAGGGAAATATAGATCTGAAGGTTTCATGTTTAATATTTGGGGCTTTGTTGCTACCCAGATTTACAAAACAAACAACAACAACACCCTACCATGCATAATGTGACTGAGTGATGGGTCTTTGGAGCCACCGGAGAAATTCCCTTCGAGTGTTAGAGTCAGTGGAATGACTTCCGCTAGGAAGAAACATGGGTGAATAAAGCTCCCGACTCCAGGTACCCTGATTATTTGTGCCCTGCAGCCCTGTTTGTTGAGGAGCTAAGAGCAAATGTCAAGGGATAGGGCTGGGGGATATCCATCTTTTTTTCTTAAAAGTTATTAGTTATTGGGGCGCCTGAGTGGCTCAGTCGGTTGAGCACCTGACTTCGACTCAGGTCATGATCTCACAGTTCATGAGTTCGAGGCCCACGTCAGGCTCTGTGCTGACAGCTCAGAGCCTGGAGCCTGCTTCAGATTCTGTGTCCCCCTCTCTTTCTGCCCCTCCTCCACTCAAGCTCTGTCTCTCTCTGAAAAATAAATAAACATTTAAAAAATGTTAAAAGAAATAAAAAAGTCATTAGTTATTTTCTTCCTCTGCTCCAGCACCGAATTTCATTCATATCTGACACGTGCTAACCAACCCTGAGCAAGTGTCCAGAGAAAGACTCTGGATCTCACATCATGGCATTGAGGTGATGTCTTGGCTTTCCAGAACTTCCTATCACCTTCTCTCTGTGTTTGGGGTAGATTTTGTTTTCTCTCTTGGCTCCAGGACTCACTTCCAGAGACCTCCCGAAATCTGCTCATTCTCTCTGGAAGTCCCTTCTCCTAGGGGAGAGTTAACTTTATGTCTTTACCAGCCAAAGGGCCAGAGGCTGCTCAGTGAGATCCTGGTTAGCCCTGGAGAAGGAGGACTGAAAGGAGCTCTGAGGCTTCTAAAGATAAACATGTTCTTTCTTTTCTGGTCCTCCCCTTCCCTTCACCACATATGTCAGAAATTCTACCTCTGAAACCATTTCTTCCTCTCTTTCCTTCTGCCTTCTTCCAGGCCCCCTCTCATTTCCGCTCAGAGTGACTGATAGCATCATAACTCTCCTCCTGGCTTTCAGACTCTCACCCTTCCATTCCATTCTCATCTGAAGCATGCATCTGTGTATGTCCTTCTCTTGCTTAGAAAATTTCCCTGGTTCCCTATCACCCTCAGGGCACTTGGATATTCACTCCCTGTACTTGGAATGCCCAACCCCTTCCTTTCCTGGAAAGGGATTCACCTTATATTCCTCTTCTGAGAAGCCATTGCAGGTCCCTTTGGGTGGAGTTGGTCTATTTTAGTCATTTCCTTCTTTGTGCTTCCATTGTCTAATAACTCAAAGAACTGAATAACTAGTGAGCTTTCCATGTGCTTAGTGCTATTCAAGCCCCTTTCAGGCATTGCCTCATTTTTATCCTCACAAGAGCCTTATAAAGTCTGTGCTCTCCTTTTCTCCAGTTTAGTGGAGGAAATGAGGCACATCAATGTGTGCAAGGTTATGTGGCTAGAGAGACGTGGAAGCAGGATTTGAACGTGAGTAGTTCACACTGGAGCCTGTGTTCTTAATCACCACACCATTCTGTGCCTGTGAATCTCTGTGAGACCTCTTCTCACATTTGATCATTGTGTCTTGGCATCTCTCCCTTCCATTAGATTAAGCAGCTTGAGGGCAGTAATACCTATCACTGAGACTGTCTTCTCCCTATGTCTTCACATGGTCTTCTCTATACCCATCATATTGGGTTAGAGTCTACCCTTCAATTACCTCATATGACTTCTTTAAAGGCAGCATCTCCAAACACAGTCATAGTCTGAGGTACTGGGGGTCAGGGCTAAAATATGGGAATTTGGGGGAGACACAGTTCAATCCCTAACACAAATTCCATATGTTTCTTGAATTCCCCTTTGCCATGTACCCAACATGTTCATAGTTTCCAAGAATTAGGACATGGACATTTTGGGGGGCCATTATTCTGTCTAGCCCAGAGGAAGCCATGTTGACATCTAGGGAAGAGTCTTCAGGGCATAAGAATAGCTAGAGTCAAGGCACAGAGGTGGATGAGGGTGGAGTTGGATGAGCAACAGGAACCCATGGTGAGGTGTGGTCATGGGGGAAAGGGAGCCCATTTGTACTGGCCCCGTGGACCATGGTGGAGACTCTGGCTTTCACTCAGAGGTTTTGAGTGGAGGAGAAACATGACCTGACTTTGTTTTAACAGGATCTCCCTAGCTGCTAGTTGAGAATAGATTAGAGGGGACCAGGTGGTGGGGGAGAGGTGATTGCAGTAACCCAGGAAGGCAAAGACAACTACTTGAGCCAGGATGTAGCAGGGAGGCCCTAAGACATTGTTGGATCTGCCTTTTGAAGGTAAAAGCATTAGGATTTTCTCTTGGATTGGTGTGAGTGAAACAGAAGAATCAAGGAAGACTTAGGATTTTTTTGGCCAGTGTAACTGGAAGAATAGAGCTGGCGTTGATTGAGATGGGGACAATGGGGAGCTAAGCAGCTAGACTTGGGGAGTATGTGAAATGCCTGTTTAGACATCCCAGTTCTGATGTGAAAGGCTCATTTTCCTTATGCTTTTAAAGCCAACTCTTAAATGTCTTTATTTCTACATCTAATGATTCTTGTAAAAAAAATTGTGAATAACTTTCATTTACTCACTGATTTTCTAGTAACTCGTGGGCAAAGATGAAAATTAGTCCCGTTTATAAACTTAATGAATGATATTCCCTTAAACATCTTCAACCAACATGTATAGATTTAATATGTTTACTTTTCAGACACTTCAAATGTCTGGGAGGGTATACGTACAATATTAATTAGCAAAATTCTCTTAAGAATTTTAAATTACTCTTGTATCCAGTAAACATATAATTATAGTAAGTCAAGTTCTCTTAAACATGCCACAACTATTTATAAACTTAAAATTCCCTTAAACCTTTCAGCTAAAAATAAAAATGAAAAGTGTCAGATTCTTTTAAACATGATACATGCTTTAAGGTTTTTTTTGTTTTGTTTTGTTTTGTTTTTTCAGTTGTTGAGGGGGGAAATGAGGCTTGCTTTCCATGCTTAACTGTCAAGACTGTTGTGGAGACAGCACAGGAAACAGAACTTGCACAATGTAAACAAGCTATGAGAAGTGAAGATGCTGTTTTCTTTCTGGGACAAAACTAACCTCTGTGGAGGACACACTTGACCCAGGTCTTGAAGGGGAAGGAGGAGTTTTTTGCTTTCTTTCCTTTTGCAAATGAAAACTGACTCTGGAAAAGTGCAGATAATTTAAGTGAGGTGTAAGTGTCAAATAAAGACCATCCAGTGCCTTCTCATCCACAGACACAATTTTTTGAAAGTATTTTGACAAATGACTACTTAAAAAAAAGGTTTTTTAAAAACGTTCCTTTATTTTTGAGAGAGAGAGAGAACAAGAACAAGGAGGGGAGGGGCGGGGGGGGGTGTGGGAGACAGAGGATCCGAAGTGGGCTCTGCATTGGCAGCAAAGAGCTCCATGTGGGGCTTAAGCCCACGAACCGTGAAATCATGACCTGAGCTGAAGTCAGACACCTAACCAACTGAACCACCCAGGTGCCCCCAGAGATATCACATTGGCCTCCTAACAAGGGGTCTCTTCTAACTGTGAAATTCCCAAGTCCTCAGGTCAGGGCAGGGGTCAGTGGGCGCTCTAGGCATGGAGGCGGGCACAGCCTATGATGCTCTGTGTATGCTGGACAATTGAATGAAATCCCAGCAAAGAGGTAGCCACTTACTTAGC
Organism: Panthera tigris; assembly: GCF_018350195.1. Lineage (NCBI taxonomy): Eukaryota > Metazoa > Chordata > Mammalia > Carnivora > Felidae > Panthera > Panthera tigris. The sequence continues at coordinate 46,246,451 of NC_056665.1, forward strand.
CAAACCTGGAGCCAGCTTTTCTCCCACAGTCCCAAGGAAGGGTAGACAAAGAATAAGGGGGGGACGGCACTAGTGGCAGAAGTTAACACTGCACATGTCCAGAGAGGGGCTGTAGGATATGGATGCTTCATGAAGCCCCCAGCATGTCACCTGTTTGATCCTGGGGCGGAAAAGCAGGGGTGTCTTTCCAAGGATCCCAGCTAGGTCTGGTAGGGGCACCTTGGGGAGCTTCCCTCAGACAGCCTTGCTTCCTAGGAGAGGAGTGTCACCGTGCCCTGTGCAGTTTGTGCAGGGCTGGTTCATCTCAAAGTGTCTATTCTCAGCATCTGCCAGGCCGTGGTTTCCTCTGAGCTGTCAGCTAGCAGCCTCTTCTCCTGGAAACAGGTGATGCCTTGCTACCACGTAGGATGTGGTGAAAGACCTCAACACCCCTGGAGCCATGAGGCCTGGAGGCAGGCCTGCATTGTACACTTCGTATCTGGCAGTTTAGTGTCCTGGGCAGAGGTGTGGTGGACTCATTTCTGGCTCCTGGAGGCTGACTTGGGTGCCTCAGCCAACATTCTGCTGCTGGACAGAAGGGCCAACGGTCATGGATTTGATGATGGCAATTCCTTGGCATGACTGAGACTCCCTGAGGGTGACTGGCTTTTGGTTTCAGCCCCTATGGCCAGATTGTTGCCTGAGGTGAGGAGTCCTGCCTCTTCCTTCTCCAGGGCCTGGGGGTGCTTCTCCCTGTCCCCCCGGGACCATGCCACTGCAGCTAGGCTGTATTCTAACTCACCACACATCTCCACCCACGGACTTAGGGAACCGTAGCTCATCAGGGCTCTGAGACTGTTCCCTCACCCTGTCTAATTTACCCTCATCACAGAAGGGGTTACAAATAAGGAAGCCAAGAGCTACAGGTGTCAATGAATGAGCTCTGAATTGTGCAGCAAATTCACTCTGCGGGTGTGAAGATGATACCGGAATCTAGGTCTTCTGCATAACTGACTTCTTTCCTCTGTGCCATCCTGTGTCTCCACCAGCTAACTATCCACAAATCGCTACAGGGATCTGCTAGATGCCAAACACGGTGCTAGATGCTTGGGGGCTACAAATAGATGGGTAGAGCAAAAAAGACCAGTTCACAGCAGTATGAGGGCATTCTGAGTGACAGCCCTGGGCCAGTGCTGAGAGTTCAGGTGCACAGGGGGAGACACGGCACACACCAACGACAGAGACAGACACACAGAAAGAGAGAGCAGGACAGAAGGAGCTTGCCCACTGTGTTGTGGTCATAGAGGGCCCTAGGAGAGTTCAGTTTGTCATTCAGGCAGGTAGCAAGGATGTGATGAGACAGGGGCTGGGGTGGGGTCAGGAAGAAAGGCATGTTCTCCATGCGTTCATGGCCAAGCTGGGGAGACAGACGAACGAAGTGAGTGTGGTGAGTGGTACTGTGGAGGGGAGCATGGAGTGCTGGGGGGTCCTAGAGAGAGGTGACTGACCTGATGGTGGTGGCGGAGCGGGAGGCAGATCAAGGGGCAGTGCAGTGGTTATGCCAGGGGTAGGCAGACCTGGGGTAGAATGGTCCCTGGGTAGGTTCCCAGGAGGGCTGGGGCGGAGAGCATTTGGAAGGGGCCCAGAGAGCAGCGGTGGGGGAAGGGGCATGGGTACAGGAGTGTTGTCTTGTCCTGTAACAGGCTCTTTTCAAACCTGGCTGTTTTTCACCACCTCCTTTGAGTTCTTTAAAAATGCAGATTCTTTCCTTTTACTACTAAATTCTGATTTCTAGTAGGCAGTGGGGGTGTGGAGGGGTGCTCCAGATGTCCCATATTCAAATCTCAGGTTCACCCAGGCTCATTCACTGGAATTCAGGAACCATAGCTTCACTAAATCTCTTATAATCGGTGACAGTTCTTCTATATGGGCATTTATAGAAGTTTTGTGATGAGGCTTGTTACTGGTGGCTGGTGCCTCTGTTTTTTCACATCAAGAGAGGATGTTTTTTTGAAGGGGACAAACCAGAACCAATAACATTGTCCCTCTGAGGTCTGAAACAAGGAGAACTGATCCCGTCAGTCTGTTAACAACTGGAGGTAAATCCTGGGGGGGAGGGGGATCACTTCGTAATTTCAGATACTAAGAATGAATGGTGTTATGGAGTAACTGTTAACATATGCTGCAAGATGTTTATGATTCCCTGGGGCCAAATAAGTAAACATTCTTCCAGCTTAAGCTGCAGGAGATAGGCAATTTCACAAAGAGATGCTTCCTCCATTTATATGAGATGACTATGTGCAAAGCAGGAACTCTATGTGCTACGTGCAGCCTGCAAACCTAAGGCCTGTGGCAAGGGTGCTCACATCACATGTGTGTTTGTTGGACAGGTGGCTGGAGTCAGAGGCCTGAGGGAGGGATCCAGGGTTACTACCCTATGACCTGGACTCTGGCTGGGGCACCATGCAGTCCCTCTTTCGAGTCAGGGGAAGGTCAATGTCTAGGTCTTTTACCTCCTTGAGAGCAGAAAGGAGTCAGAGATGGTTCTGGGAGATAGCCTTTAAGAGCACTGAACATTCTGGATACACCTGATTCCAGACTAAACTGGATTGGAAGGAGGCCTGTGCAGAATCATCTTAATTCAGAAATCAGGGGTGCCTGGGTGGCTCAGTCGGTTAAGTGTCCGACTTTAGCTCAGGCCATGATCTCATGGTTTGTGAGTTCGAGCCACACGTCAGGCCCCTGTGTTTACAGCTCAGAGCCTGGAGCCTGATTCAGATTCTGTGTCTCCCTCCCTCTCTCTGCCCCTTACCCGCTCATGCTCTCTCTCTCTCTGTCTCTGAAAAATGAATAAGTGTTTAAAAACATTTTTTAAAAAGAAATAAAATGAGGCTGAGTGAGTGGATAGAAAGGCACACTGTTATGGGTTGAAATGCATCCCACCCCCCAGAAAGATACACTGAAGTCCTCACCCACAGGACCTCAGAATGTGACCTTATTTGGAAACAGAGTCTTTATAGAGGTAATCAGGTTGAAATAGAGGTCATTAGGGCAGGCCTAATCCAAAATGACTGGAGAAGACAGAACACACACACACACACACACACACACACACACACACACGGAAAGCACTGTGCGAAGATGGAGATAGAAATCAGACCAGAACACCACCAGAAGGGGGCAGAGAGGGTGGAACAGCCCTTGAGGAACCAATTCTGCCGACAAACTTGATTTTGGACTTCTGGCCTTCAGAAAAGTGAGATAAGAAATTGCTATTGTTAAAGCTGTCCAGTTTGTGGACCTTTGTCTCAGCAGCCCTAGCAAATGAATACAGACCCTCTATATTATTATGAATTTAAGTTCCATGAGGACAGGGATTTTGTCCTGTTCACAGTGTATTTCCAGTGTCTGGCACAGAGTAGGTGCTCAACAAGTTTTTGGCTGAATGAATGGGTCCTTTGGGGGACATAGGTTATTTGTCCAAGGGCACACAGACAATGGTAGCAATAGCTATCATGTGCTGGGCACCTGCTACAGAAATGTGCTGGGTGTTCATGAAGGTCGTTTCTAGCCCACAATACAACCTGAGAGGGAGGTCTTATTTTTCTGTTACAGAAAAATGTGGAAATTGAGGCTTAGGGAGATTAAGGAAATACTAAGGGTAACACAGCTAGGAAATGGTGGATTTGGGATTGTAGTTCAGGCCTATCTGACTTTGGAGTCAACCCTTGATCTCATTTTACTAGCCAGAGCAGTCAGCTGGGGCCAGAGTCACCTGGGGAGCAGGCCCCAATCAGCAGCTTGGGGTTAGGAATCTAGACCCTAGAGAAGGGTGTTGACAGAGCCCACTCATCAGGGCACACTCCCAGAGGAGTCACTCTGGAAAGAAACCTAACTTACCCAACTGGGCTGGGGGAGAAGGAACACTGGAGGACTATGCAGGAGCCCTTGCTGCATCAGCACAGCAGCAACGAGCTCTGGGTCATCAAGGTGTGTGTGTGTGTGTGTGTGTGTGTGTGTGTGTGTGTGTGTGCGCGTGCGCGTTATTATGAAGTTGCCTAAGGCTGACGGCTTGATGCAAGTGCATAGTCCCAGTGGACCTGCCCTGAACTCTGGGGAAAACGTGTGGAAAGAGATTATGTCACAAGATGGCTGCTTCATGGCTGGCAGGTACAGATAAGTGGGCACAGTTGAACTTCCAAACTGGCAGCTGTTTTCTATGCAATTTCCTGTGTGAGACTGACGTGGCACAGAAGGTCAAGAGGTACATTTTGGGGCCATTTTAAGGGCATGTTCTTTGGTGTCCCCTTCAGAGCCACCCTGGAAGGAAGCTCTTCTTTTCTGCCTTCTGTCTGGAAAGAAGGAATTCCTCAACCCAAATCTGAAGGCTTTTCCCACCTAATCTCTAAATGAAGGATAGAGGAGTAGTTCTTAGCCTATTCTCTGTAGAGACCCACGTTTGGTTGCCATACTCATTTTTTTTCATCATCATATTGTTGGTACCTAGCAAATGTGTGTGGCACAGAGCTCCTTCAATAGATGTTTATGGAATCAATAATATGAGAGGCATATTTGGGCTGGACCTGGCAGGACTGTTAATACCATGGAAAGAGCTCCAGGAGGATGACCTTGCCTCATTACAGGACAGAAGAGTAAGGGACACTTATGGATCAGTGGGCTTCCTGGTTGAGGAAATAGGCTTGTTGGAAATGGGGAACCTTGGGAGTTCTGTGACTGGGGACAGAGTTCTCTCTTGGTTTGCTCAGACTGCTGAGCCAGTGCTTGCTAAGCTCCAAAGTGGAGATGAGATGAATCTCTGAGGGTCCCCTGATTTACCACTCCTCAATATTGTAGTTACTATTATTGTTGTTGCTGTTATGGCCTGAGCTGTATCAACCAGCTGCACATCTAGAACATTCTCAGGTATGTGATTTCCTAAAGAGTCTGCTTAAAAGGCAGGTTCCTAGACTTTTCTACTGCAAATCTTAATTCAGCAAATCTGGGGAAGGACCTAAGGGATATGCCCCCAGGTGATTCTGGTGCAGCTGGTCAGAGGATCACACCTGGAGAAATGGATCCTCCCTAAATTTCCTCATCTGTGGAACGATGAAGTTAGATGAGCTCTCTGGTATTTTTCAGTTGGAATGGTTTAGAATTCTTTCCAGTGGTGAGAAATGAAAGTATAAGAAGCTTGCATTTGGGAAGTTAAAGGTTTAACTCTGATGCCTGACTGACTGTCAGTGTGCTTCAGGAAGTTGTGCATTTCACTGGCCCAGACATTTACCTGGTTTCCAGGCACATATGAGGCTCGCTGCCCCTAAAGTGGGAGGGAAGGTAATAGATGAACAGGGAAGGATACAGTGCCTATAGTCTAGTTTAGTGTGCCTCCCTCTGCTGTCCCTATACATCAAAGGGATGCTAATGTAAGGGAATGTGCATATTTTTCAGACTGTAGCTCTCCAGGTGGGTGCTTTCTTTTATGTCATGAAATAACATGATAAGAGGAAACCCATGGCTTTGTATTGGCTTCCTGTGGTGGAAAGTCCCAGAGATGTGCAGTATCGTACTGTGTCCTCCCACAGCAGGACGTGAGATGAAGGAAGTATAGGATGTGAGGTGCTGGCCTTTTCTGGAAGGACATTTGAGACAGAAGGTAACTGAGGCACCTTGAGCCCTGTTCGCCACAAAAGCCTCTGTATCTCAGGGTGTGACCACAGGCTGGATGCTACCAGAAAGAGCAGGCCTATTGGTGCTTTGGTTACCTGTCACAAAGAAGTGCTGAGATGGTGTAGACTGTCTGTGAATAACAGCTATCACCAGTCACCCTGGGGCTGACATCTGTGGAACAAGCCTCAAACTTACTCTAGCTAGAGTAACAAGCTTGACTGTGCTCTGTGAGGGTTTTCAAAGCAACAGAGCCACGTATGGACATGGGGACAGTCAGAGGCTCTGTGCAGAGTGTATGGTGTGTGTGTGTATGTGTGTGTGTGTGTATGTGGTGTGGTGTGGTGAGTATATAGTATGTATGTGTGATATGTGTGTGTGATGGGTGTGGTGTGTGTGGTATGTATGTGTGGGGTGTGTATGTGAGGGTGAGTATGTGGGGTGCATGTGATGTGTGTATGTGTGGGGTGTGTGTGTGTGGTGTGTTGGGGGTATGTGTGTGGTGTGTTGGAGGGTGAGTATTGGGGTGTATGCATGTTGGGGGTGCATGTGATATGGGGTGTGTGTGTGTGTGTGTGTGTGTGTGTGTGTAGGAGCTGTATTTGGTGTGTTGGATAGGGAAGGAGTTCTAACTCTGGGTCTTGGAACTTAGGAGAGCCTTTGGCACCTCACTGGTGCCATATTTTTGTAGTAGGACAAATCCCTTATCATTACCTATAATGTCATCATAATATCAGAATTTGCCCTCTTGTCCTCGTTTCCAGCATAATTTCCCACTGCCTTGCTATAGCACTGCCCTCATTTGTAGTACTGGGGTGGGGGCATGCTTAAGACCTTACTTGTGTAATTTCTCTTTGCTCAGAGACCTGGAAGGACCACAGCCACCCCATTCCTGTCCCAGAACTCAAGAGCCTTTATACTTGTCATTATTGCCAAAGGCAATCTCTGGTGTTTATGGAGAATAGAAGGCAAGCTGTGTGTGACAGCACTGGGCTTTCTAGCTGTTTGTGCACCCACCATTCTTCCTTGGAAAATACTAATACTGATACTTATACCAATATGGGTACCAATAGGAATATGAATAACAATATGAATACAACTTCTAATATAAATACAAATGCTAATATGAACGACAATAGCAGCAGGCATAAGAAGAATGATACTAACACTATTACTAATACCAATACTAACAAATACCAGCCTTTCCATTTATTCCTCAGGGCTCTCCAATGCTTAGATGAGCCAATGTTTGCAAAAGCACCCAATATTTGTGTGTCCTTAACATCTCAGGGGACTTCTTCTTTGATGAGTACCTACCTTTTTCTTCCTGGTAGGAGAAGTGAGTTCTTAAGGGAAGGAACAGATCTTTGGAGGTAGAAAGAGCAGGAGAAACAGCAACATGACCCTGAAAAGTGGATCCTCATATTCTGGCTCATGTGTGGTGGAGAAGAAATCACCTCCGTGTCCACACAGGCTGGGGCAGCCTCAGAGCCACCTCCAACTGCCTGGAGCGGGTGGAGGGTTGCACGAGGTGGGGAGCTGGAGGGGGGACCCTCCCTGGGTCCCCCATCTCAGGAGAAAGACTGCCCAGCACTGGGACCAGGAGCCTGCCCCTGGTAGGGGACACAACTTCTGGGACCCCTTTCAGCCTCAGGCCCTTGAACCGTGTCTGCTCTTGGCAGAAGATGCCTTCCAGACCAGGTTCTGCCCACTTGTTGGAAGAAAGAACAACCCGCACGCAGCCAAACCCACCCCTGAGGGTGCCACAGGGGAGCCGTGGGGAGTGCGATGGGAGGATGTGCTGTGGAGTTTGTCTTGTGATAGAATCAGCCATGGACTGTTAAGCCCAGTCTGGAGTGTGGTTTTCCTGCTTCACATGACGATGGAGGTTTATAGCTCTGGCAGCTTAGCCTCTGTGGCTGCTGCTTGACAGTCGCAACCAGGCTTTGACAGGAGGCTGTCGTCGGGACGCCAGGCCCAACTCCCTCTCCCCAGGGCAGCATGCTCCACTGCTGGTAGGTCTTGGCTGGCTGGGCCCAGGCTCCTTGCTGCTCACCGGGGGAGTAGGTGCTGCCGGGCAGGGCGGTTGGTTGCCAGAGACCAGGGGTACACCACTGGCCTCCCTGCTCCCCTGTGCTCTATCTCCATTACTAAAGTTGGAGGGGCTCCAATATCAACAACCCCCAAGTCTGAGGTTCTGCTGTAGTCGCTAAGGTACCTGCTCTCGCCTTTACAATTCCTCGCCTGTAAATCAGAGCCAGTACACCTGCTCGTCTTCTTCACTGAGTGATGCTGAGGAGTCCAGAAGGTGGCTATGAGCACACACGTAAACAGGAAAGTGTCTCAGAAGATGATAGCTCTTACTCTTAGGATTACTATTCTCTAAGAGATGTTTCTATTCAGCAGACCTGCCCTTTCACTTGGGCTGACTCTCTCCCATCAGCAATGCCTCTAAAAATACCACTTCTCCAGGGTGGGGATATGAGGCAAGGCTCCACATGTTTCTGCCTGGAGCTGAGAATTCATAGGACAGGAGATGAGTTATATTTAGAGTGTCCTGGGGATTTTCTGGACCCTCTTTCAAGCACAGGCCTGCATGGGGATCTCAGAGCAGAGAGTAGAAAGGGGATCCTTAGGGAACAGTGATGAGATGGAAGCCTGAAGCAGAGGAAAATGGGGTGACCTTGCCCAGTGGCTGGAGAGAGGCCATGGGAGACATCAGTCATGAGGGCCTGGGTTTCACCTGGAGAGGGAGGTGCTTTGGGACGTTTCAGGGACAGAAGAGGGTCCTTGAAGGCAGTCTGGGAAAGCAGAAGGGTGGCCAGCAGAAGGCCAGTTCCTTGTCTGCCTGGACTCTGTCCATGTCCACGTGCCAGTGAAGATGGGAATTGGGGGCTGAGTGCGGAGGGATGCCTTAGTCCTGCTCTCCAGGGGCTTTAAACATGGCTGGCTGTCGAGGGGATGGGTAGATATATTGGGGAGCATGGTCTGGTCACTTCTGTCTGTCTCCTGAGCATCTCTGAATGAAGGTATAGCCCCTTTGAGTTAGCCTCTCTGTGTGTCTAACTACACCACTCAGGGTAATGTTTCCTTCGCTTTGTGGGTAGGCTCTTAAAGAAGTTGTATATTTTCTCCACCCAACAAAAGTGGGATACACAACAATTCTGCAGGTTTCCTCATAAGCTCACAGAGTGGAGGTGCTTCTCTGAAAATCCTTTGAGCTTCTCTTGTCCAGGAGATTGGCTAAATCTCCCCCATCATGTTACAATCTGCTTCCCAAGGGGCCCCTTTCATACATGATGGAGTGGAAGGTAAGTCCTGACTGTGCAGAGTCTGCATGGTTATGGGGTAGAGCCTGAAATCAGCCTGTAGGCCCTAAAGAAACTTTCTCACTTAACCCTCTACGAGACTCCCCTCTTAACTTTCAAAACCCTACGTGCACACAAAAATGTGTTCTCAGCTAGCCAAAGTCTGAGTCTCTAGTGATATAGCAAAGCCAGTAAAAGAGTTCTTCTGTCACATTGCTTTAAGGCATGCCTTTTAACAATTAACAAAGAATAAATCAGTGAACTACAGCTCCTGGCTCTCCATCCCCGTGGACATCAACATTTGTTCAGAGAAGAGGGACTAGAAAATCTTTTGTTTAGATTTCTCAAAACATAATAAATGCTGATATTTCAAAGACAGTTTCCTCTTTTTAAGTGCTCTCACATCCATCTTTCTGTCTTCATGACCACTCTTGGCTCTGTTTTATGGTTGAGGAAAGAAAGATGAGGGGTTTAAATTGGTTGTCCAGGTCAGAGGGTTGCTAAGTGAGAAAAGCAAAGGTCAAATTCAGAACTCTACCTCCATGGCCATCCACCATGTTGCCTTTAGGCCATTCAGGTTGAGATATGGTGTGTGGGGTCCTGTCAGCTTCAGAGAAGTAGAGAAGGCACACTCTGCTGGGAGCCATCAGGTCTATCTCCACTTATCGGGGCCTCCCAGGGCTGAGCAGCACATATACTGAACCATCCAGGAATACAAGTGGTCTTTGCTTTGAAGACACCCTGCAGTCTTTAAGCCCACAGTGCAGAGTGGGCTTCTGGAGGATGTAACTCTCTAGGGAAAACATGGAGGCTGAATGCCAGTAACCTGGTTTCAAGAAAGTCATAGTGTTGACCAATAGCACATCATAAAAGCAAAGCTGTAAAAATCATTAGCTATGTCATTATGCAAAATCCTGAATCCACATTCCAAATCCTAGACTGGACATTCATGTACTTCCAGTATTGAATCTATGAAGGTCAAGGGTGTTTATGAGACCATAGTATAACAACTTATCTTCCTGGCCTCACTGTTTCACCACATCCCCCACTTGCACTGACTTACCATTTTGTTAAAGATTTGTTTCATGCTTTCTTGTGTTATGGTTAATCAATTATTGCTCATTTTTCTCTCAGACTCTTTGCTCTTTGACAGCAGTCAGGATCCTGCTCAACATTATTGGCATTCCTCTAGTGCCTAAAACAGTTGCTCGTAAGTAGAAGGTGTAAGATACATTTTCTTGATCAAATGCGATTGAAGGCTGGGGCCTCCAATGCTTGCGCTAAGTTTGAATGTAATGTTTTCATTGCAGTATTTCTCTGCAGTAAAATATTGGTTTGCAAATGACTCCTCAAAAATGAACTGAGATATATAACAAGAGCCCTTACATGCTTTTATTTTTAACTCACTTCCAATCTAGAGAATGTATTTAAAGAGGTAATATGAAATACAAACAGATACTTCTGCATAGGCTCATCATAGTATTATTTGTAGTGAGGAATTGGAAATGATCCACATGTCTAACATTTCTGAAGGGATTACACCAAATGACGATTTATCCATTTGATAAACTATTAGACAGCGGTTTAAATGATGTTTATTAAGGCTTTAATGACCTGGGGAAATGTTTGGGTTATATTAGATGAAAAAAATTCAAAACTACATATGAAGCTTAATAAATTATTTCACTTTGAAAACTGGGCATGGAAAAATTTCAAGAAAAAATGAAAAATTTCAAAGTAATTTCTTTAAGTGGAGAAATTTTAAGTGATTATTGCTGCTATAGACAGAATGTTTGTGCACCCTATCCCACCAATTTCATATATTGGAACCTAATCCTCAGTGTGATGGTACTTGGATATGAGGCATTTGGGAGGTACTCAAGTCATGAGGGCAAAGCTCTTATGAATGGAATTCGTGCCTTATATAAGGGACCCCAGAAAGATCCTTTGCTACTTTGACCATGTGAGGACACAGCAAAAAGATAGTCATCTAGGAACAAGGAAGCAGGCCCTCAGCAGACACCGAGTCTGTGGGTGCCTTGATCTTGGACTTCTCATTCTCTAGAACTGTGAGAAATACACTTCTGTTGTTTATAAGCTATTTTTGTTATAGCAGCAGGGATGGACTAAGATAGTTATTTCGTTTATTATATACTACTTCTGTATATATGGGCTTTTAAAACCAAAACAAAAATAACCCTCCCCAAACCAACACATTAATAAGTGATGAAAGCCACCATTCAAGAAAGCCAAGAAAGCAACATATATCCAACAATGTATTACCAATTATTATGGAAAACACAAGCGAAACAAAAAGAAAAATGGGCAAAAGTGTATGAATAGACAATTCACAGGAGAGGAATTTACCTGCCTAATAAACACCTGTTCTCAACCTCACTGGTTGGGGCAATGCCAATTAAAAGAACAAGGTGATCACCAGTTTTTCACTTAATAATTGACAAAAACTAAAAAGAGTTCTGGTGAATTATCTACTTCTTTCAACTTTCTTTTCTAGTAATGATGAGCAACACTATCCCGGGGAAGGTATAATTATCATCTAATAAACATATACACCTCTCTATAAATATAGAAGTATAAATGAGTAGGTTCTCATCTGTGGGAGGTATCAAATAGGGAAATTAGCCAAAATCAAAGGAACTTTATGTCATGAAGTTAACTTACATGTCTGTAAGTTAGAAACTCTGAATGAATACTGTGTGTGTGACTTCCTTTCTTTGAAAATGGACAGCTCATTTCTGGGTTCCCCAGAAAGCAGACTCTGAGAGCTCAGCATGTGGGATGTTTACCAGGGATGTCCTTGGTAAGGGAGTTGATTCGGCAGAGTACGTAGTCTGGCTGTGATGGAGTCTCAAGAGAAGCTGCGACAGTGGCCCTGCGGGCAGTTCTAAAGATGGATGATCCTTCAGAACAGTCCTGAGTTGAGACAGGAGAGCTGGGTATTTCTATCTCTGTATCAATCATAAATGCCAGATGACCTTGGGGAAGTGACTCTTCATTCAGCTGAGGCAGTTCCCGAGCTGCTGACCATGGAGTGTTGTCCTCCACAGCCGAGGGAAGTCCTTCGTTCCTTTCTCTTTTTTTGGAGGGGGTGGGTAAACCGATTTTATTGTCTATCACTATGTTACACAAATTTCTGAAAATAATGGATTTGCAGAGAAGAAACAAAGGAATAGTAAATAGGAAGGCAACCAAAACGAATTTGAATTATTTTCTATGATATTAGGATGAAAACCATTTCAAAGCACACGTGTCTGGCTTCAGAGTAGGTTTTGTTCATTGGCCAAAGCATGCCTTAAAATCAACTTAGTCAGCATCTTGTCTGTTCTACTAGCTCTTGACAAAACCTTTGAGGTCTCTGAGAAAAGCTTTGTTCTCCTGGTGACCCAGGGCCATGCTGAGCTCATCTGAAAAAGTGTCCTCCACCCCTTGGTCCACAAGGAAATCCGTTAGGCGATCATACAAGGCCCAGTCCAGAGAATCTGTGTTGAGTATTTAATACATGTTCTTCCATTCCAATTCTCCCATGGACTGAAACCTCACTTCCCCGATGGAGAAAATGTCACTCTTGTTCTCTTAGTCTTGTCCAACCTCATCCTCCAAATAGTGACAGTCCAACACAAGGGCCTTCTCGCCATCATCTTTATAACTTCAACCACGGAACTGGGAGCAGATGTCAATTCCAGCTTCTATTCTCATCTGGGGGCTTATCAGAGTGTCCACCACCAAATGAGTACTTGAATGGCTTTTTAGAAAAAGACAGTTTTTTTTTCAAGCAAATTTAGGTTCACAGTAAAATTAAGAGGAAGTTACAGAGATTTCTCATGTCCTCCCCACCCCCCCACATGTATAGCCTCCCCCACCGTCACCATCCCCCACCAGAGTGATACTTTTGTTGCAACTGATGAACCTACGCTGACACATCATCATCATCATCATCCAAGGACACTTTCCCAAGGTTGCAGAGCTAGAGAGTGATAGAATTTGGGATTTAAATCCACTCAGTTCGGCTCCAGAGTTCGTTCACTACTAAGCATATCTTCTCCACCATGTCAGTGAAGTGTCTTCTACAGTAACAGTGCTCCTGGGGGCTCCATCAGGGACAGCAACATCTGGGGTGGGATAGAAGTGCTGGGACAGTCACTCAGAATCCAGGAGCTCCACACAGGTCACAGCTGGGGAAAGGAGGTGCTAAGGGCTATAGTCCCTGACCTGTGATTGTGTCTAAAATGCTACAGTTTGGCTATGGTTTCATGATGGGCAAATTCCTCATTAAGACACACTGCGCGTGCATGCATGCCTGTGTGTGTGTGTGTGTGTGTGTGTGTGTGTGTGTGTGTGTGTGTGATTCACAGGGAAAGGAGATCATGGGGCTGAAAAAACCATGTAGCCCACTGCTTCTTAAACTGTAATGTGCACGTGTATCATCTGGAGTGGGGCCTGAGAACATGCATATCCCCCCAGCTCTCTGGGGATGCCAACGCTAGATCCACCACTTTGAGAAGCAAGGAAGTAGAGGACCAAAGTGTCCAAAGTCTTGATGAAAAACACTGAGACCCTTTTCCCAACCAAACCTTAATGTGAAGATTCAGTAAATAAAATAAGTGGAAGGGTAGCCATCTTGGTTGAAGTGAAGGGAGTGCCTGGGAGCCCACCCAGGGCTTTGTCTCTCTCCTCCAAACTCATGGAGCCTCAAGGCAACCCCAGGCAGCTCTGAAGAAGTCCGGTGATCTGGAGTCTCTTCCTGTCTTCCACTAGCTTCTTCCCTGTCCAATACCAGTCACCTGTTGCTACCTGACCCTTGAAATGTGGACAAAGTGACTGAGGGATGGAATTATTAATCTAATTTAAATGAATCTAATTTAACTCAAAAGTTTCAGCGGTATAAAATATTATTCTGTTAAACATAACATTGTTGTTATAGTAGGATGTTTTATTCTATCTTTTAAGAACTTACTGAAAGTTGTTTCTATCACGATGTACTGTGATCTAGGTATATCGCTTTAAATATCCAGATTTATTGGAATTTTGAAATGAGAGACTTTTTCTGATTGCTTCATCCCACTCTATGTGATACTTTCTGGCAATATTTGAACTCCGTTTTCTGAAGGAGACTCTAAGAAAGGTGTTGTGGATGAAATTGTTAAGACTGTTCAGTATACACATAGAAATGCTATGAATCACCCCCAGTTTACAGAGCTGTTGAAAAAAAAAAAAAAGAAGACAATGGATGTAATGAATTCAATGCTCTTTGCCATTACTGATTGTTTGAATTGTGGGAAAATTTTACAAAGATTTACTGCACTAGTAAGTTCATTTCTTCCCCCTTGAAACAAAAGAAATAGTTGCCAAGTGGTCAATAAACAAAGACAAAATGGCAGTGTGATTTGTTTTCTCACTGATATTACACTGCAAAAGGACAAGGTAAATTTGAAGTTCCAAGTAAAGAAAAAGTTTATTTGTGACCTGGCAAGATAGGCACAAGAACCTATATTGAAACTGAAACTTTTTATAATACAAATCAATGAGAACAATTTTATTAATTTTTTTTCTAATGTGAATCAATTGCAGAAGATTTCAGTCATAATCAACAGTGTTATACAGTTTGGCTGAAAATATTGCAAGAAGAACTTGAAGAACACTTTGTTGCTTTTGATAAACTTAGAGTTGCTTTTCAGTTTATATAATATCCTTTTGAATTTGTGTCAGTAAGACTGAGCGAACCCAAGAAGTACTGAATTTACCTAACTTGGGCAAAAATTGTTTTGAAAGTGGTCATGCTTTTGCTCAGAAGTCAAATCATTCCTTCTAAAAATTGAACTCTCTTGGTCGATATGGATACAAATATTAACAGAAAATTATTTTTGATATTCAACTGAATTATTGGGAATCTTTAAGTACGTTTGGAACACCTTGGTTGTGTGAATCTAATTTTTTAATGGTGAGTTTTATGACATCTAAATACAAATCTAGTAATTCTGAAGAAAATTTGTTGTTCAGAGATGTGCTAGAGGTATAAAATACGCACTGGATTTTGGAGACCGTATGAAAAAAGAATGCAAAATATCTTATTAGTTTCTTGTGTTGATTACATGTTGGAATAATATTTTGGATACATTGAGGTAAATAAAATATATTATTAAGAATAATTTCTCCTGGGGCGCCTGGGTGGCTCAGTCAGTTAAGCGGCCGACTTCGGCTCAGGTCACGATCTCACGGTGTGTGAGTTCAAGCCCCGCGTCGGGCTCTGTGCTGACTGCTCAGAGCCTGGAGCCTGTTTCAGATTCTGTGTCTCCCTCTCTCTCTGCCCCTCCCCCGTTCATGCTCTGTCTCTCTCTGTCTCAAAAATAAATAAACGTTAAAAAAAAAATTTTTAAGAATAATTTCTCCTGTTTCTTTTTACCTTTTTAATATGGCTACTAGACAACTTAAAATCATGTATGTGGCTCTCATTATCCATTCTTTTATACCTCTATGATCTTTATGTATAAGCTTCTCCATCAAAACAGGGATCATGGTTGTCCTTTTTTTTTTTCCCCACTGCTGGAATCCTTGGCATGTGCTTGGCCCATGGTAGACAAGAAATGTTTGCTAAATGAATATCAAATGGGGATATCTAAAAATTTTTTTTAATTACATAGGTTTTCTGTCGTAAATCTCTCTGCACAAGCTGATGTGGGTGTCCATATATATTTTATGTATTACCTTAGAGTAAATTCCAGCTTCATTGTATAAAAAGGCATGGACCATTTTACAACTTGTTAAACATTGCCAAGTTAATCTCAGAAAAGATTGAACCAATTTACAACACCGTCAACATTGTAAATTGGTTCAGGATGTCAGTCTCCCAGTGCCAACTTTTAAAGGGTTGTAGAATGATTAGCAATGTGGCATCAGGCAAGTTACTTAACTTTCTGAAACTTGATTTCTTCAAACAGTAAAATGGAGAGAAAAATATACAGTTGAAAAATAAGTCAGCAAATGACGACACAAATACTTGCCTCATGTAAAGTAGCTTTTAATTTTTTTTAATTTGAGAGAGAGAGAGAGAGAGAGAGAGCACACACAGGTGGGGAAGGGGCAGAGAGAGAGGGAGAGAGAGAATCTGAAGCAGGCTCTATGCTCAGCCCAGAGCCTGATGTGGGGCTTGATCGAATGACCCTGGGATCATGACCTCAGCCGAAATCAAGAGTCGAGTGCTCAGGGGCGCCTGGGTGGCGCAGTCGGTTAAGCGTCCGACTTCAGCCAGGTCATGATCTCACGGTCCGTGAGTTCGAGCCCCGCGTCAGGCTCTGGGCTGATGGCTCAGAGCCTGGAGCCTGTTTCCGATTCTGTGTCTCCCTCTCTCTCTGTCCCTCCCCCGTTCATGCTCTGTCTCTCTCTGTCCCAAAAATCAATAAACGTTGAAAAAAAAAAATTAAAAAAAAAAAAAAAAAAAAAAAAAAGAGTCGAGTGCTCAACCGACTGAGCTACCCAGACGCCCCTGGAGTGGCTTTTAAATGTATGATTCTGGCTTAAAAAATTGAGGTATCGGTGTTTTCTTGTAATAGTAACAGTATGATTGGTGGTCTGTGCTGGGGGTGTACATTGTGGGGGGTGGGCAAGAGGTGGCTACTTTGGGGATGAGGCCAAAGAAATCAGTCACAGAATGGGACCTTTGAAAGCTGCTAGACTCAGACACTTTTGGGAAAAGGAAATAGCTTCTTAACGTTTGCACTCTGGATTCTCCAGCTACAAAGATTTATTTAAAATAATTGTGGGAGCTGATATCTTATATATGCCTAAGAACTCAATCCGTCTCATTTTATATTTTACATCAGAATGAATATTTTCTATTTCCTAGCCAACAACAAAAAAAGTTCTGAATAAAAATCCCCTTGGGTGATGATTTGAAAATTCCTCAGTGGGTTGGGGATCTATAAGTGGTTTAGAGGAACACTAAGAAAAGAGCTGTCAGCTTCTCCAAATTCAAATATTCTTTCTCAGAATCAAAAGTTCTTAGACCTGCACCATACGGTATGGGAGCCACCAGCTGTATATGGTGTCTATTGAGCACTTGAAATGTGCCTCATCTAAAGACCTAGTGTGGCAAAAATATAAATTATCTCATCAATAATGTTTAAGTACGATTCCAGGTTGATATGGTAATAATTTAGATGCACCTGGGTTAAACAAAACATATTATTATAATTAATTTTACTTGTTTCTTTCTCCTTTCAAATGTGACTACCAGAAAATGGAAATTACATATGTGGCTCACATTGTATTTCCTTTGGACAGTGCTGGTTCAGACCCCTGTGTCTGCCTACAGCACTTCCTGTGACCGCCTGTAACCACTTAGATACTTTGGAATATGCACTGACAGCCCATATTAGCTCTGAGCTGGAGTTCACAGCCTGGAAACAAAGCAGTGAAATGTTCTTCGGCAGGACCTGTGCAAGCAGATTGGAGGCTGCTAAGGTAAAAGGCTGTTGGTGGAACTCAGGCCAAAACCTCACCTCAGTTAACACCAGTAAAATTCCAGAATTCCCCCTTACATTTTGGTGAAAATGGACCATTAATGAGGCCAAAAGTCTGACACTGGTAGTTGACAAAATACTTTTTTTCTCTTATGTGTTTTTAGGTTCAGAAAGACAAAGATAAAATGAACTAATAATACAGTCCTTTTATAAAGAGGTAAAATAAAGCTATTGAGATTAGAAATGATGTCAGTGTGGATCCTCTGGGTAGCAGATACCGGGTGATGAGCTTGGGCAGGCAGTGGGTTTACCGGGAGAAATGTCTATGAGGGAGGAGAGGGTGTTCTCAGGAGATGATGAGGGAGCCTGCATACTGTAATGCAGGTCTGGCACTGTGAGAGGACAGAGGGAAGGAAGAATTAGGTAGATTTTCAGTCTGCCATCTTTTTTTTTTTAATTTTTAAATGTTTTTTTTTAATTTTTGTTTTTGAAAGAGAGAGAGAGAGATAGAGAGAGAGAGAGAGAACATGAGTGGGGGAGGAATAGAGAGTGAGGGATACACAGAATCCGAAGCAGGCCCCAGGCTCTGAGCTGTCAGCACAGAGCCCGACACGGGGCTCGAACTCACGAACTGTGAGATCATGACCTGAGCCGAAGTCTGTCGCTCAACCGACTGAGCCGCCCGGGTGCCCCCAGTATGCAGTCCATTTCTGACAGGGGCTCAGGCAGTCCAGCAGTAGTCCCAGAGCTCAAAAGCTGCCTTTGGAGGCGACGTGAGGCAAGCAGGATGGGCCTGCCCTGAATCCCACACCATGCTCAGCCAATGGCTGGGAGCAGCTGGGAGAAGGGTGGCCTTGACACTTCCAGGTCCACAGGACATTCACGGGGGCCATCAGGAACTCTGCTCTCCTTGGCAGGTCATCTTGAAGGAGAGCCGAGTGGTGGTGCACAGCCACACCGCCACAGAGATATTGATCTCCGATATCAGTTCTTGTGCTGATTTGAAGTTAAATTTACAAGCCCAGATGTTCTTGAACTTTTCTCCATACTTCGTGTTTCAGTGAAACAGGTTAGGTTCCTTTAGAAATGGGGCCCTTCTACATACTGATGGCCTGGGTCGGGACTGGAGTCAAGACACCAGATTGTTAGTCTTGGTTCTGCCATGCATGTGATACTTTACTGCGCAGAGCCTCAGTTTCCCCATCTGTGACACTGTTGCCAATTATAATATCTACTTTGTGGGGTTGTTGTGATTATTTAAAAAGATGGTATGTGATAGAGCTTTCCACAGAGGTAAGACTGTTTGATCACTTCACTCAGATACTGACGGTCCCACCTGCCGGAAATCGGGTCATGAATACTAGAGGCTTCTAAGTGCAAGTCATGTCATGTTGAATTTTTCAGCTATTGGCAAAATGTGGCTTGCAAATAAATGATTTCCACCTATGAAACCTTAGTTGGAACCCATTCTAGTTGATCCCAGTTGTACACTGATCTGGGGTTTATTTTGGTTCTTACAGTTCTTTCATCTTAGAACAGTTCCCCCAGATATTCCCAAGGAGGGATCCCTTCCTCCACTCCAGCCTCTGCTCCAACATCACCTCCCAGGCCTGCCCCCACCCTCTTACCCAAAATAACATCACCTCTTGCCTTTATGTTGCTTTGTCTTCCTTTGTAGTGCATGTTAACCCCTGTTACAATGTTTATAATGTTACAGTGTTTAACTATCACTATCTTGCCTTGTCTGCTGGAGTAGTAAGTTTCATGGGGGTCAGGAACTTTGCTTCATTCACTAGCATATCCCCTGGAATCCTGCCTGGTATATAATAATTGAGTTTTTTCACTGGATGAAACTCTAATGTGGTTTCTAAAAGGAATGGAATAAGGAAGTTAGAACAATAATAATACTTTTCATGGTCTTCTTCAACTGTGAGGGAAAGAGGAAGAAGGAGGTTAATTTCAGAGAACAGATGACTGGCATCTTACCCCGGGGTGGGGCCAAGCTCCTCCTGAGTCAGACTTTCCAGCAGAATTGCTAGCAAGATGCAAATGGACAAGTTTGGCATTTATCTTTTCTTCTTACATTCAGTTTCTCTAGGGGAGGTGGGCAAGCTTTCTTTTTATTTTTCTCTTTCTTTCTTTCTTTTTTTTTTTATTCCTGGAGATCAGATGGGCAGTGAGAACTCTATCTAGCCCACCAAACAGACACTGAGGCTTAGAGGACCAAGAACGGTTCTATCTGTTTGGGCTCATCCCTATAAGTCATGAGCACAGACACAAGCTGTAGTCCAAGAAGGGTAAACACTCACTCTGTTCGTATCAACCTAAGGGACATCACAGTGTGGCTGAGTCCAGGCAGGACTAGAGAGTCATCTCTATCACTTGGGTCTGCCCAGCCACAGAGGAGCCGGGAGTGAGGACGGCAGAATGGTTCGTCCTGAGAAGTGTTCAAGCTGAGGGTAGTGTCGGCCTGGGGTGTTGTGGAGGCGGTCCCTGGATTGAGTGTAGCTTGTACAGACCAGAGTAATTGTGTGGCCCCTTTTCATTTACTGGCTCCATGAATTTAAGTCTCCCCTGAACTCACAAACTGTTTGCCCAGAAAAGGTCAGTAGACAGAAAAAGAGAAGTGAGGTAATTTAGCAGCCTGATGCAACAGAGTCTTATGAGGGCAACTTGCTCTTGGCTAAGCCAAGGAACAGTCTGTGGATCACCCGCCGTTGGCACGTTCCTGTGAGTGAAGCATCATCCCTGGGAGAGGGGATGCTCAGCCCAGAGCACCAAGGACTCTGGGTTCCCCATAAGCCAGGAAAGCACAGAGCCCATCAGAGAGGATCAGAGGGAAAAGCCGAAGTCCAGCCAGCTCATCTCGCCTTGGGCAAGTGCTTCTTGCCCCTTTTCCTGGAGGAGAGCCAGCCTCCTTTCCCCCAAGGAGTGCTGGTGACATTCTCCTAACATCTTGGTTGACAAGAGAGCACAAGGCTGGAACAAACACCCGGGTTCTAGTCCTAGCTCCACCTTGAACTCACTTTGTGACCTTGGTCAAATTGCTTGACCTCTCAAAGTCAAGGCCTCAAATTCTTTTTTTTTTTTTTTAATAATTTTTTAAAATTCATTTATTTATTTTGAGAGAGACAGAGAGAGTGCCATCTGGGGAGGGGCAGAGAGAGAGAATCCCAAGCAGGCTCTGCAGAGTCAGCACAGAGCCCAACGTGGGGCTCGAACTCATGAAACTGAGATCATGACGTGAGTGAAATCAAGAATCAGATGCCTATCAGACTGAGCCACCCAGGTGCCCCTTTGGGCCACAAATTCTTTCTCACAAAATAAAAAGATTGAGTTAAATGACCTTTAAGTCTTTGGCTCCCCCCTCCCCACTGCTCATGTTCTGTGAACATGTGATTGAGGGGACTCACGGAAGGGGCTGGCTGATACTTCTCTGTTAGAGCTCTCTCTGAAAGGCAGTTTAGCATTTGGCACTGGGGGTGGGAAACAACACAGAGAAGCAGCCTTGGGATGTGACAGACCTGTGGGCTGCCAGTCCCGTCTCCGTCACAGGGTTCTGGGGTGTCTGTTTCCCATCCAGGAGTGGAGCTGCCTCGCAAGAGGGCAGAAGGCCCAGCGATCCAGCGATGCAGGGAGCGCTGTCAGCTGGCTCCCCTGCCTCCTACCCCCCCCCCCCCACCGCTGACCTGGGAGTGGTGAGTCACGCTTTGTCACCACCAGTGCCTGGCAGCAGGCCCCGCACAACTTCTTGAGCTTGTCAACACCTAGGATAGAATAAATCATCAGAGGCCCATTTTAGCCAAGAGTGAAAAATGAAGTCACCAGAAGACGCCAATTAGGGATGCAGAGGGGAGGGGAGGGCTTGTGGAAGGACAGGGCTGACTTCCTGGGGAGCCGATCCTGGGAAGGCCTCAGGCCCTGGATTTGCTGTCTGCAGCTTCCCAGCATCCCGGAGAGGGCTCTAGCAGGAGGCCCTCCCCTGGAAGCAGGGACCCAGCCGCTCCTGCCCTTTTGCACTTTCAAAGTCACATCCACCAGCAGAGACATCGTAGCTTCTATCTTGCTCTGGGAAGTAGGTCCTACTTGCTATCCTGAATAATAAAATCACAGGGAGTTAGGAGGGAGATGCTGAATTCTCGAATCCGGTAACTTTCCAGGCTTTTGTTCTGTTTTATTTTAGGAGCTGAAGGAAGAGGGAGGGGAGGATGCGCAGCCTGTATGCTCAGCCCTCCTCCCCCTTTCTCCCCAGCTCTGGCCTGGACTAATTCATCTCAAAGGCTTTTCCACTTCTACCATGCTGTAGTTCATTGCTGGGTCTGAAAATAACACATCCTAGCAAAGCCGAGCATGTGGACAAATTGCTGGTATTTTAAAGATGAAATAGCACCATTGCAGTAAAAAGAAAAAAAAAAAAAATCCCAGGTCTGT
The DNA here is from genome assembly GCF_018350195.1 of Panthera tigris. Classification (NCBI taxonomy): domain Eukaryota; kingdom Metazoa; phylum Chordata; class Mammalia; order Carnivora; family Felidae; genus Panthera; species Panthera tigris. The sequence goes on from NC_056665.1 coordinate 46,268,310, forward strand.
TACTTTTGTAAGCTGTGGGATCTCAGTCAGGTTACTGGACCTCCTGCCTCTATATTCTCATCTGTAAAGTGGAGAAAATAATAGTACCTACCTCAGAAGGTCTTTGGGAGGATTCAACAAGATAAAAGCAGTCGGGACTTAATCAACACAGGGCCTGCCAGTAACCCCAGCAATGGTGTGGTTCAGAGAAAACAAAAGCCTGCGGGACCCAAGTTTTGTAGGGAGACAGTAGGCGCTGGGGTGCTGGGTGCCCATTCTATTTCTCTCTTGGTCTCCTTTTCCTGGGCAGATCTCATAGGGACTAATGTTTCCTCTCTCTACTTGGCTGCCTCCTTACTTCCTCTCCTGGCTTTGTGTATGCCTCCTATCCAGAGCAAGGTTGGCCCCAGAAAATGCACTAGGACCCAGAGAGGGAAGCACCAACTTGTTCATTCATTCATTCATCCATCTAGCAGACACTCTGTACCCATCTATGCCTGGAACTGTGCCAGGCCTGGAGGATTCAGAGAACACAGGGACCTGGCTTTTTCCCTCCACTGCTACGGTGAAGCGCCATCCTTCTTGGGACCCAGCCTCCCCCTTGACTCTCACCCTTTTTCTTCCTCCCCCATCAATCAGGCTTGGGCTCTGGTCATTCTAATTTGAAAATGACTTTTATATCCTTGGGCCTCTTCCATTGGGGGTGCTAGTTAAAACCCCAGGAGTAGGTAAGATTGTCAAAGGACAATAAATCCAGAGAAGAAAATTTATATCGGGACAAAATCTTGGGAAACATGCACATTTGGGGGTGAGGGGTACAGGAAAAAAAAGGCCATGGAGGCCACGAAGGGGATAGGCACTGGTGGATGGGGATGCTGGGTAAAGGGTGGGGGCCCCATGGAGGCTGCTGAAAGAATGGGTAGCCTGGTGAGCGGCACACACACACAGCAGCCAGTATGTTTGTGACTCTAAGACAAGGGTATGGTCCAAGCAGGCCATGAGACTGAGGCCACAAAGTGGGCAGTGGGCAGGGGCCAGTGGCCAGCAGTTCTTAGCCTCAGGTTTCTCAGGAGTCCTAGCTAGACAGCACCATCCGCCTGCAGACTCCTGCCTTTACCCAGGTTCCAGTCCTGGCACTGAGGTGGGGCCCTGCCAAAAACAAGGCAGTTTCTAGCCTCAAAGTGTTAGAACAGGATAAGCGTTCAATTTCCTGCACTGGGCATTTGGTCAGGGCCAGTCTGCAGAGAGGGGGCTGGGCCCGTAGGTGGGGATCGGGTGGCCCCAGCTTGGCATAGAACAGGTCTGGCAGAGCCTGGGAACCGGGCTGGGTCTGACGGTTCCCAGAGAAAGGTAAACATGAGGCAGTGGGTCTGAGGTCGAACTCATTAACTGGGCGGCTATTCGTCTAGATTCGTGGGAAGATTCTGACCTCTGCCTTTAAGGTTACTGCAGGACAGCTGTGAGGAGGGTCTTCCCTTGTTCAGAGACGAGTGCACAGAGGCTGTAGCCCCACCGAACATTTCACTGTTGACAGTTGTCTGTATCTGTGATTCACCTGGCTCTCGCCACAGCCCTGTGCACTAGGAAAGAGAGGTCATATTTTCTCCATTTTGCAGGCGAGGACACCAGGTCTCAGCTGGCAAGGGGGCCTCACCCCAGGAGGCAGCTGTTGGCAAGGCACGCTCTCCTGCTTGGGTGTGTTTTGTTTTGTTTTGTTTTATGGTGGGAGGAGGATAGTGGCCAAGGGTGGATAACAAGTCCAAATCCAGGCCGTGCCCCTTCCTGACTTGTGTGATTTGGGGCAAGCTGCCTACTCTTCTCCGAACCTTCTCCTCTTCCTCATTTATAAAATGGGGTGGTACTACCTTCTCTCTTCCGGACTTCAACTTACCAACAACCCCTCAGGGCTCATTTCATTTCTCAAAACAATTGCCTCCCCCCCACCCACTCCAGTTTTTCACTCACGCCTATTATTTAAAAAGATACTTTGATGTATCTCTAGCTTTGAAAGACTCTTGTTAGCTTCAGATCTATATTTTCAACTGCCAAAGCAAATTTGACATTTGAACTTTGCAGGCATCTCAAACTCAGATATCCAAAGTGGAATCTCATCCTCTTCCCCAACCCACTATTGACTCTTCTAGTTACCTCCATAAGTGGAACTATATAATATTTTTTCTTGGTGACTAGCTTCTTTCACTTACTGTAATGTCCTCAAGATTCACCCATGTGAATCTTGGGTGGCATACGTCAGAATCTCCTTCCTTTTTTTTTTTTTTTTTTTTCAGTAGGTTTCACGCCCAGTATGGAACCCAACTTAGGGCTTGAACTCATGACCCTGAGGTCAAGACCTGAGCTAGAATCAAGAGTCAGATGGTTAACCGACTAAACCATCCAGGCGTTCCCAGAATTTCTTTCCTTTTTATTTAAAAAACAAATTTTTTTTTAACGTTTTATTTATTTTTGAGACAGAGAGAGACAGAGCATGAACAGGGGAGGGGCAGAGAGAGAAGGAGACACAGAATCTGAAACAGGCTCCAGGCTCTGAGCTGTCAGCCCAGAGCCCGACGCGGGGCTCAAACTCACGGACCGCGAGATCGTGACCTGAGCTGAAGTCGGACGCGTAACCGACTGAGCCACCCAGGCGCCTCTGCTTTCCTTTTTAAAGCTGAATAATATTCTATGTATAGGCCACATTTTGTTTATCCATTCATCTGTTGATGGACAGTTGAGTGACTTCTGCCTCTTGGGTATTGTGAGTAATGCTGCCGTGAACATGGGTGTACAAATAACTCCTTGAGATCCTGATTGCAATTCTTTTGGGTCTAGACCCATAACTGGACTTGCTGAATCAAATGGTAGTTCTATTGTTCATTTTTTGAGGGAAAGTCATATTGTTTTACATAGCAACTACACCATTTTGTATTTCCACCAACAATGCACAAAGTTCCAATTTCTCCGCATCCTCACCAATGCTTATTATTATTATTTTTTTAATTTTTAAAATGTTTTTGTTAGAAGCCGTCTTGTTGGGTGTGAAGTGGTATCTCACTGTGATTTGTTGAAAAAGCTATTGTTTCTGGACTATGTTGCCTTTGAGACTTTGTAAAAAATTAGTTGTCTGCATATATGCAGGTTTATCTCTGAATCCTCTTCTGTTCCAGTGATCTGTCTGTCTGTCTTTATGTAAATACCAAATTGTTTGGATTGCTATAGCTTTGTAATAATTTTTGAAACTAGGTAGCATTAGCCATTCAACTTTGTTCTCTTTCAGATTTGTTTTAGTTATTCAAGGTTTTTTTTGAACCAGCTTATTAATTTCTTTAAAATTGCCATCTAGGATTTTTATTCGGATAGTTTTGAATCTGTACAACAGTTTGAGGAAAACTGACTTCTTAACAATATTGAACTTTCCAATCCATGAACTAGATCTATTTCTCTATTTGTTTAGGTCTTCTTCCATTTATTTCAGTACTATTTTATAGCTTTCAGTGTTTGGGTCTTTCACATCATTTTTTCAGATTTACTCCTATTTCATTTTTTGATGCTGTTGTAAATGGTACTGGTTTTTAATTGCAATTTCTTTTGTGGTCAGAGGAGATACTTTATAAGATTTCAACTTCTTAAATTTGTTAAGACTTGTTTTGTGACCTGTGATTTCTTCTGGAGAATATTCCTTATGTGCTTGAAAAGAATATATATTCTGCTACTGATGGGTTGAACATTCTGTATATTTCTGTTTAGTCCATTTTGCCTATGATATTCTTTAAGTCCGTTCTTTGTTGATACTCTGTCTGGTTGATTTTTCATTATTGAAAATGGAGTATTGAAAAGTCTTACTGTTATCATTTTCTAGTTCACCCTTCAGTCCTGTTAACGTTTGTTTTGTATATTTAGATAATCTGATCTGGGGTGCATATATACTTATAGTTGTTAGAGCTTACTGGTGGATTGAGTCTTTGATCATTACATAATGTCCTTCTTCGTCTTCTGTGGGAGTTTTTCCACTTAAAGTCTGTTTTGTCTAATAATTGCAATTTCTGATTGTGACTAGTGTATATAGAGACAAAATTGACTTTTGCATATTTATTTTGTGTCCTACAACCATTTGTATTCTGTCAGGTTTTTGCATAGATCATTTCGCTGTCCTGCATTAAATTATCTTTGATGGGAGGTTGGTCTAAATTACCTAGTACGCCATTACTGGAACCTGAAAAATCCAAGCAATGCTTTTCCCAGTGTAGAGAGGAAGCTCCATGCTACGGTGCCATCTGTGTTTGATCCAACAGCTCTCAGTCCATGTTGCGCCCACGCTTGTAGGCTGTGGTGATCTTCATGCTTCCCACCCTGGTAGTCTTGGCACCTTGGCTTCTGGAGAGCTCAGTGCCATTTGCAGAGGTATATGTTTCACTCTGCAGTAAGTCTCCCAGACTTTGTATAAATGTCAGATGTTATCAATCTTAGCACTTCTCTGTGGCCAACCTAATACGTCACCATCGAGAGATGGTGAAGTTGTTGTGTTTCACACACTGAGTCTATAATATCACAGCACCCTCGTCTGAAGGTGACTGAGCTTTAGTAAACATCTATCATGGGCACTCTGCCTTTTTTCCCTCTCTGTTTTCTGGTTCCTTCCATACGTACCTCAACTCTTTCCCACGGTGTTTCTCTGACTGACCACAGCCTTTTCACACCTTTTCACTCTTCGATGCTAAAAGGTTGAGAGAGCCAACCCATAACAAGAGTGTGGAACTTGGCATGCATTTCTGAATAGGCTTCATTCTTGGCTCTGTTTATGTTCCCACCTTCATTTTCCCTTTGCTTCATCTTACCTGTTTATTTCCTCCTCATACATTTAGCTGTATATCCTACCTTCTCCCCAGCAGAGCCCTGTTCTTCCAGCCCCTCTTTCCTGGCCTTATCATCTTTCTCCAGAGTCCAGGCTATCGCTCACATGGTGGCCTCTCTAGAATACACCACCCTGAGTTACTAGGCATAGGAAAATTGATGAGAATGCGAAGGAAATGAATTGGACTAGGATATATGGTAAGTGCAAGTTTAAAAAAAAACACAAAATAATTAAAAGCCAACTAAAAATAAGTATTTATTACAAATGTGGTAGAAAAGGAGTTAATAGCCTCAGTCTTTAAACAGTTTTTACTTTGATAAGAAAAACACCAAAACATTAATATAGGAAAGTAGGTAGATAGTGTGAACAGACAGTTCACAGATAAGGAAATAAAAGCAGCTTACAAATATGTGGGAAAACATTCAGCTTTACTGGTAACCACAGAAATGCAAGTCACAACAATAAAATACTATTTGCCCCTTGCTGCATCATGCAAGGTTAGGACTATGGCACAACTCAAGGCTGGTGAGTGTGTGGGGAGAAAAGCATGGCTCCCTATGTACAGGAAAGCAATTTGGCAATGGGCTTGAAGAAGCCTTAAATATTCATACTCTTTACTTAGTAATTCCTTTTCTGGGAATCTTTTAGAGAAATAATCAGAAATGCAGACAAAGATGTATGGGCACAGATGTTAATCACTGTGTTATTTATTTTTGCCAAAGCAACCTAAATGCCCAACCGTGGAAATTGTATGAATTATAGTACACCCATGCAATGTAATACCAGGAAATTACTTAAAAATGATATTGACTTGGATGTTTTCATGATAGGGGACATGTTTTTTTTCATATAAACCTAAGAAAACACTCTAGGGATGCCTGAATGGCTCAGTTGGTTAAGTGTCCCACTCTTGATCTTGGTTCAGATCATGATCTTATGGTTCATGAGATCGAGCCCCACATTGGGCTCAATGCTTATAGTGCAGAGCCTGCTTAGGGTTCTCTCTCTGCCTCTCCCCTGCTCATGCACATCCTTTTGCGCTCTCTCTCTCTCGCTCTTAAAATAAATAAAATAAACTTTAAAAACCCCTTCAAATTATGTATTCAAAATGATTGTAACTATATAGATTTTGCAAGAAAAAATGCCATAAGATAATGAAAAAAGTGTTGATTCTAGGCTAGAGGCTGAGACTGGCCACTTCCACACTCAGCACCATGCTCTATTTGTTCAAGATTTTTAAAAAATAAAATCACTGTACGTTTGTGTAATTAAAGTATATAATCCTTTGAGAGCATTGTCGTTCACCCTATAATTCCAATTCCTCACCTCCAGTTCCTGAGTTGTATAGATGCTCAGTAAATACAATGATGAACATACCAACCATGTTTATGGGAAAAGCCCCTACCTGCAGTGATTGTTGGATGGGAATGAGAGGGGTCATTTTGGCTCATTTTGCTCAAATCTTTTGCTTTCAGATTTACTTTTGGAATAAATTTCTCTCCTCCCCTGCCCTGACATGCCTTCAGCTTCCAGACAGTGGGTGTTGAAAGAAGGCTTTTCTTTAGCGTTCAGTGACTCCATTTATACTTCCAAGGCGTTGTCGAGTTTTCCCGAAAGCCTCTGTTTAGGAATTTCAGGAGTTTCTTCTTAAATTTTATTTTAAGTCACCACTCCAAGCCAGCCCATAAAAAGAAGCAGCAGGCGAGGAAGTGAAGAAATGAAGCCCAACCAAATCTTCAATGTGAAAGATTAAGCCCAGTTTTCCTTACTGGAACGACAAGACAAACATGATCAAAAATGGTGCTCGTTACTTCATGTGAGGAGCCCCAAAGGAAATTTCAGGGAACCAGGGGCTTCTGGGAAAGCCATGATTCATAGTGAAAGGATATGTCATTTTCTTACTTAAAGGCAATTAAATGTCATGACATAATCTCCAAGTTGTACCTTAGTCTGACATTTTTCAAGATCCAGCAGATATTAACAGGCCACTCTTAGGGGCCTCAGCGATGCATAAGATGTTTTCAACCTTTGTTCTGGGCTTTATTCATGCTTGATCCGGGACTGCTCCCAGTGTGTCTGTCTCTCTTCTTTTATAAAATATGAAGAGAGGGTTGGAATAAACAGTAGGAATCAACTGGACCCATTCGTCTGTAGTATCATGTCAGATATGGCATCCCCATGAGTTCTTTCCTAACCCAGCAGCCAAAATAATCACTCCTTGCTCTCAGCTCCCATGCACCTTGCATGAACATTGGTTACTACTTTTTCTCAGAGCACATTATAATAATTTGTGTGTGTTTCTGCTGGATTGTGGGTTCCTGAGAGCCAATATCATGTCTTACTCAGGCTTACACTCCACACTATCTCCTAGCAGAGGTCCTGGCAGATAGTGGCCACTCTACTGATGTTTGTTAAATGAAAAAAGAAGGGCACACTTATTACAGGCACTAAAGTGGGGGTGCACAGAGAGATGTAAGATAAAGATCTTTATCACTACTTATGTTCTTCTGCAGTTAATTATGAAAGGAATTGAACTAATTGTGACATGTATTGTTTTCATTTTCTGTATTTACTGTCTCTGACCAGATAAATAGAGGCCGGATGCTTCCAGCTCGTTTTTGCCTGCTGCCTGACTGTCCCACTTAATGTGGTTTACCCTGGTTAATGATGGAAAGCTGTACTCGCCTGCTCTTTGCCCCAAAAGACAGGAATTTCTTGCTCAAACCTCATATTTGCCTGGCCTGCTGTTTGTATTACAGGAAAGTGTAGTCAGCTGGGAAGTCTGAGATCATTTCCTGAGCCTTTTTTCTTTCTTAGTATCTCTTATTTTCTGGACAACTCGAGGAGACCACCTGACAATGGATCTGGTACATTTGAGAACAAAACATGTTTTGACTTCAGAGCCCTGAGCTGTTTCTTGCAAAAACTGAGCAAAGGTCCGGATTTGCTGTTGGTATTTCCAGTTAGCGTCAATATGGTGAACAGGTGGGGTAGGGATTTTCAGCTTTGTGCAACTAATGCCCAGAAAACTACCCCAAATTTTATTTCTGACCTTACTCACATATACAGCACGGAAACTGCCAGGGGTGATCTCCAAGATATTTGACAACATTCCTCGCAGAGCTTTCCAACTCCAAACAAGCACAGAGAGTACCAGGAAGGCAGAGCAAGGATGGGGGTAATGGTGGACGAGAGGGGCTTGAGTCGACAGCTAGGTAACAACTGATACAAAACTAGTTCAAAATTTATACAACTTGGGTGACTGTGTGGATGTATCTAGCAGAATATATGCCCTGAAGTAAGAAAAAACTGGGACAATTAACATCTCCACCATCTAGTCTCTGACAGTGGCTCCCAAACTGTCTGCATAGTTGAATCCTCAGAGCATCTTTTAAAAATACCAAAGCCAAGGCTACAATCTCTGGGGTGGGACCCAGTGTCTTTGAAGCTCCCCAGGTGATTCCAACGTGCACACACGTTGAGAACCCTGCTCTATGGAATCAAGTTATTTTGTCTTTTGGGCATCAGCTTCCTTCTTGGCAAAGAGTGGACAACAACACTGGGAAAATCAGATGAATATGTGAGGTGCCTGACGTGTATTAGGCGCTCATTTTTTAATTTTCCTTCTTTTGTCCTTCTGGAATTATTTTCCTTTGTCACTTATTCTGACATGTCACCATATGGGTAAACACAGCCACTTTTTGAAGTGGAAATATCCCCGGATGGGTTTGGGGCTATTAGTCATTTCGGTCTCAGGTGGGTTATTTAAGATGATGCCTCTTCAAAACCACCTGAAGTGAGGTAAACTGGGGAGGTGGGGGTTTCAACTGCAGGAGTTAGATGGGCCAGAGAAGTCATGATGAGTTTCCTGTGTTTATGATGTCACTGTGGAGTGGCAGCTACTTCAGCCTCTTGTTGAAAACATGACCTTAAATTCATGGCTGCCTCATTTTTCTCTAGATCCCAGTTGCAAGAATGGGTACAAAGGGTACCCCGAAGAGTGTGCTGTCCACCCTTTCCTCCAGGTTGGGCATGCTCAATTCAGGTCTCACGGATCCTAGCAGGTCTGTGATGGGAATTCAGGGGGGCCCGGGAACTGGAATCCTAGGCAGTGTTTTGTGTGCTTGCGCAAAACGTCTCTTTTCTCCCAGAGATACATTCCACAGCCTTCTTCAGATTCTGGAGGGGAATCTCAACACTCCACCCCCCACCCCCAATGTGAGAATTATTCCTTTAGGGGAGCCTGGGTGGCTCTGTCGGTTAAGCGTCCAACTCTTGATTTCGGCTCAGGTCATGATCTCAGGGTCGTGAGATAGAGGCCCGTATTGGGCTTTGCACTGAGTGTAGAGCCTGCTTAAGATTCTCTCTCTCTCTGTCTCTGTCTCTGCCTCTGTCTCTCTCTGCCCCTCCCCCCCAAAAAAGAAATAATTTTTCACTGGAGAAATGAGCAATGTTCAAGATGTGTGGGGTAGGCAGAAAAACATACGGAAAGGGCACCTCTGCCCTCAGTGAACTGGGCACAAGCATCTGGTGAGCTTTACATCTTTGGAGGAACATCTTCATTCAAGCACTAGAATTGCTCATTATGGAAGCCTCAACACTGGGCACACAGTAGGAGCCAAATAAATGTTTTGTTGACTGAATGCTGTCTTCCATAGAGTTCCTGAAGCCATGTTTCCTGCTAAAGCAGAAGAACCCCTGGCCTACCTCTGTGTTTCCCTGTTAGTTGGTTCTTGAGGCTATCTTGGGCCCCCAGCTCTTCAGAGAGATGCCTGTAGAAGCCCTTACGCTTCTCACTTCCTGAGTCCTCTCCCCCGCCCCTGTCTTTCTCTGGGGTTCAGGCCTGGAGTGGGGTCTGAGTGGCAGGTTGGTGCTGAGCCGGCCGCCTTCCCGCCTTCAGCAAAAGCCTCATCTCTCCATCCTGCTCTTATTTTCTCTTCCTGGAGGCCTTGTCCCTTCCCATGCAAGTCAAGACCAGGCCTCAGTCTCTCCCTGGCAGGTCAGATCCTGGGCTGTCTGGTTGATTCCCTCTGCCACACTCAGGTTTTAGCTCTGGCTCTGCCTGGCTGTCACGAGACGTGGGGCATATCGTTCACCTTCTCTAAAGGCAATAATAGGATTGTTAGGAGAACCTGCTAGGTACAGTGACTCAGGTAAAAAAAGACAAACAAAATCTACCACAGATGGGGAGTCTGAATATGATTTGGACTAGATCTTTGTTGAAGGTTCCTGGACACTGAGGGAGGAGGTTACACGGCCCTATGCACAGTGAAAGGGTCTTAAATTTCTCTATAGACATTTCTTCCTCTTACCCAAGTTCCATCCTCCAGCTGCTGCTTTTTATCTCTCTCAGTGTGTCATTTTCCCTCAGAGATCTGTGCGCTTTCTTAGGTAGAAAGGGTTCGCTTTCCACTATCAGCTTCTGCATTTTTGCCCTCTCTTCAGCAAACAAAAAGCTCTTTCTCAACATCCGTTGTCTACAGAGAAATCACACATACTATTATTTTAACATTTTTGTCCTCTCATAAAATAAAGCATCACAAAATCCTACAGCAGGTGTACTTTTAACATAGTTTTCTGGTTTTGCTTATTTGTGGTTCTCAACCTTGGTTGCACCTAAGAATCGCCTGGAGCACCTTAAAAGCAATCCCAGTATGGCTGAACCCCAGGCCAATTGCATCAGACATCAGTATTTTCAGCTCGTAGCCAGGGTTGAAAAACATTGCTGTAGGCCCTTGCTCCTTAAAATAGGGTCCGCAGACCAGCAGCTTGGGCATCAGCGGGGAGCTAGTTAGAAATGCAGAGTCTCATGGGGTGCCTGGGTGGGTAGTGAGTTAAGTAGCCGACTTTGGCTCACATCATGATCTTGTGGTCTGTGAGTTCGAGCCCTGCATCGGACTGTGTGCTGACAGCTCAGAGCCTGGAGCCTGCTTTGGATTCTGTGTCTCTATCTCTGCCCCTCTCCAGCTCACACTCTGTATCTGTCTCTCTCTCAAAAATAAACAAACATTAAAAGAAAATTAAAAAGAAATGCAGAGTCCCAGACTCCTTCCTTATGAATCAGAATCTGCATTTTTATTACAATTTTTTTAATGTTTATTTGTTTTTGAGAGAGAGAGAAAGAGAGAGAGAGAGAGAACGCAGGAGAGGGGCAGAGAGAGTGGGAGACACAGAATCAGAAGCACACTCCAGGCTCTGAGCTGTCACCACAGAGCCCCACCTGGGGCTCAAACCCACGAACCGTGAGATCATGACCTGAGGCAAAGTCAGACACTTAACAGACTGAGCCACCCAGGCACCCTGATGTTTATTTATTTTTGAGGGACAGAGAAAGAGAGAGAGAGAGAGCAGGAGAGGGGCAGAGAGAGAGGGAGACACAGAATCTGAAGCAGCCTCCAGGCTCTGAGCTGTCAACACAGAGCCTGATGCAGGGCTTGAACTCTTGAGCTATATCATGACCTGAGTCGAAGTCGGAGGTTTAACCGACTGAATCACCCAGGTGCCCCAGAATCTTCATTCTGATAAGATCATCAGGTAATCAGTATGCACAGTTGAGAAGCACTGCTTTGGCCTTACCCTGTAGGTGGAGGGAGAGTGGGTGGCAGTGGATGTGGGTACTTCCTTGGAGGTCTTAGCACCAGCACCAGTGGATGGCTGTGGCGTAAACTACCTGAGATTCCGAGGCAGAAGCTCTGCAGAGGGTCCACACAACTGTATGTTCACCAGGCTCCTAGGGGATCTGATTATCAGCCGGGTGTGTGGGTACACTGCCCAAGAGAGGTGGTGTTCAACCTTGGTTACACATTAAAATCATTTGGGGGACTTAAAAAAATCCCTCTACTCAAGCCCAAGCCACTGAAATCAGAATCTGTGGAGGTGAGAGATTGATATCAGTAGTTTAATAACCTAATAAGGTAATTTCAACCAGCAAGCAATCCTGAGAACCTCTGCTAGGGCTTTCTGACCCTCATCAAACCCCTCTGAGAATAAAAATATTATCTGAGCAGTGCACTTCTGAGAGAATTTACTTTGTATAAAAGTCAAAACCTTAAAGCAAAGGAATAAATCACTAACTGCTGCTGGTAGGAAAGGACTCAATTTGGGCAGAGTAGCTTTCTCTTTAGCATCTCTGTCGAAACTTCTGTCATTTTGCAAATGTCCTATCTCTCTTCTGTCCCTGTATTAAACCTAAAATGGTCTCTCTGCTTAGAAATCTGTGTTGGGTTGGGGCACCTGGGTGGCTCAGTCAGTTAAGCATCTGACTTCGTCTCGGGTCATGATCTCATGGTTCATGAGTTTGAGCCCCACTTTGGGTGAGCTTCTCTCTCTCCCTCTCTCTCCCTCTCTGTCTTGCCCTCGCTCACTTGCTCCCTCTCTCTCAAAGGAAAAGAGAAGAGAAGAGAAGAGAAGAGAAGAGAAGAGAAGAGAAGAGAAAAAAGAAAAGAAAAGAAAAGAAAAAAGAAAAGAAAAGAAGTCTCTGTGTTGGGTGAAATGACTTCAGTAGAATCTGTTCTCATGTGTGGCCTCCCCTAAATGTGTTCTGCAGGCACACATTAGGGGAAGGGGAAGGATGCTGGGGGGCTAGTTGTCTCAAGGCAACCATACTTTCCTTGCTTTTGCATTGGACTCAAACCTCAGGCCTGGTCATTCTTCCTCTTCCTCTGTCTGTCTGTCTGTCTGTCTCTTTGTCTCTCTCTCCCTCCTCTTCCATTTATTTCCCTGGGGAATGAGCTGATGAGCTTGCCCTTCAGTGCTGAATTCCAGAGAAAGATAAGCCAGGCAGTTGGGTGTGGAATGCCGGGAAGGGGCAGTGGCTGGTTTTACCCCCACTGGTTTTACCAGCTGGTTTTACCCAAGCTACCTTAAAGCTTGGGTAAAAAGCTTTACCCAAAAAGGTACCCAAAGCTTTAAGGTACCCAAAAAGCTACCTTAAAGCAAGCCTTAAAGCTTGGCTCCTGCCAGGGACAGAGATTTCTTCCAGAGTCCTGGTCTTCAGTTTCTGCCTCCTGACTGCCAGAGGTGGTAGGAAGTCTTGAAGTGTTAACTCCAACTGGAAGTAGCTCCATGCTAGGAATGTGTGCTGTTTTCTCCCGGGACATTTCCAGGAATGAAGGAAAACGCAGGACAAGGAAGCCAGAAGAGTGAGTCACCCAGAATATAATCTTCCATGTTAAATGACCTTTTAGAATTAATATTTTTATTATTTATAAAATATAAATATTTTTGTATGTATAAATACAAACATTTATATATTTATAAAACATAAAACATAATTTTATAATAATATATTTATATATTTCTAAAATAAAACATTAAAATATGAAATATTATTTATAAAATAATATTATTTTAATATAAATATATCTTAATATCTTATTAAGATATAATTGATATATAATAAATTGTATGTATTTGAAGTGTGCAATTTGATAAGGTTTGACATGTATACATCTATAAAACAATAACCACATTTAGGGTATTGGAAATGTTTTGTTTTTCTTTTTTTCTGAATAAATGAAAATAAATTTCTAAAATCCTACTAAAGAAGAGAGTGTGCATGTGTGTATGTGTATCTATAGGAGTTTAGCTGCTTTGAATTTGGGCAAATATACCTAAAAAAAAATCTCAGATGTAGAAGATCTTTTGAACATCAAACAAAATTATTAATCACAAATTATATATTTTCCATTATTTTAAAATCATCTCCACATTAGCTCACAGGTATCTTTATTTTTAATTATGTCATTTTATAGCTTACAAAGACTTTGGTATATATTACTGTATTGCTTCTGGTATGATTTGATGCTCACCAAAGCCTTTAGTGTTAATTATTATCATTTCTCTTTTGAAGCTAAAGAATTTAAAAGGACTTGGTTAAGATCACACAGTTACTGTAGCCAATGGTTTTTGATAACTGATTCCTGGCTCCGTGTGCCCCATAGCACACAACATAATTATTTATGGGTAAGAAAAAAAGGCATAAAAACTTAAACAATTTTAATTTTAATTAAGCTTTTTAATGTGTTTTTTAATTTTTTTTTTTTTTTTGAGAGTGAGAGTGAGAGAGTGAGTGAGTAGGGGAGGGGAGCGGGGGGAGAGAGAGAGAGAGAGAGAGAGAGAGAGAGAGAGAAAGAGAATCCCAAGCAAGCTCCATGCTGTCAGGGCAGAGCCCGATTCAGGGCTCGAACTCACACACCATGAGATCGTGACCTAAGCCAAAATAAAGAATCAGATGCTTCCTGGACTGAGCCACCCAGGCACCCCAAAACTCAAACAATTTTCAAAAACTCTTCAAACTTCCTTGACATTTATTTTTTAAATGAAAATTTATTTCACCCTGGTACACCGTCATTTCTGTACCAAGTGTGAATAAATGAACTTTGGCATTAATGAATTCTGTTGGAACCTTGTGTTACTTTTGATGCATTGCCAATTAGCCTAGAAGGTGAAAGGCCCCAATAATATCCAGACAGTTTCAATTTGTTTTATTTTTCTTTCAGGGGATGTAATAGTTTTTGAACTGAACTCCTTCCTTCTTTTCTTTTTTCTTATTGTTGAAAATAGAAGTTGTGAATAATACAGTATAGCCAATGACCACTGGGAGTCCTCCTACATGCTGTGGCAGTAACTCTAGATGGTGAATCTAGAGAGAAAGCCCATTCCCTTCAGGGGAAGTGAGAAGATGTCTATCTTCTGAAATGAAGGCAAACTGAGAACAGCAAGGAAGTTCAACCCTAGAAGTAATAGGCTCATAAGACTTTAGAATTGCAAGATATATTAATAGATTCTAATTTATAATCCTAGTAAATTTCCTAATAAATTGAAAATCGTAATATATTAATCCTAATCCTAATAAATTAGTAGAAGATGTTGCAAGCTGGAAGGGACTTTTGTCATTATCTAGTCCATCCTGCTGATCTTACAGGGCATGCCACTGAGGTCCTGGCAGGGGAGATGGTCTCTCCAAGGAAGCACAGCTGGGCAGGTAGCTGCAGACCCAGACTTAGCACAAAATGCTCCTAACTCCTGGACATCTTCCCACTGGACCAGTGGGCCTCTGTCTTCCTTCAAGCATAAGGAACCCTTTTGAAAGTCAAAACCATTTCACAGACACTCCTATCATTCTTGTCTGGTAATGAGTGGTTGAGAAAAGATACAATGAGAAAAAGCAACTCTGAATTCATTAACAATTTTAAGTTCCTTCATATGGCTCCATTTCCACCCACAGCCAGGAACAAAGAGCCAGGAGTCTCTAGGTGGAGGTGGGGATCCACTCATGCTTAAACCTGAGGATGCATTTTTACCACTGCAGCTGGACTCTACTGGTCTTGGAAGTTTCACTACCCATGGGAGAGATACTTCCACTGAGGATCATGATAAAAACCCTATGGAACTAGGTCTGCCACTGGGGGTTTCATAAATGCTGGGGCTACAGGACACTGGCAAAGGAGCTTGATGTTGATTATCCAGGGAAGCTGTTACTGTCAAATAGGGTAGAGGGGACTATAAAAGGTAGCAGAACACTGTGACTATGTCATGTAAGCAAATGCACCAACTACACAGCCATTTTCCTACCTCTTTCTTGCTCATTTTGTTTGGAGGAAGGTAATCTGCCATGACACAGTCAAAAAATCATATTTGCTTTAAGTCTGTTATGACATTTCTTTCTCTCATATCTTTGCTAGATATTTGGTTTCATAGCCTCGAGTGTTGCTATGAGTGGTCTTGTGATGGAGTTCTGGCCAAGAAGACAGAAGGAGCGCCATGCTGATGCTCCTAGAAAAGCTTTGGCTTTGCTGACAAAAAGTCAAGATGCAGCCGGTGTCAATCCCTTTCTAGTCGTCCCGCCTTGAACGTGGCCAGGACCCCACAGTGGCATCTTGCGATCAGGAGGCAGAGTGACAGCGGAATGGAGATGTGGCCCCTAGATTCCTGACATTATTGCTAAGCCAACACTAGAAGTTGCTTTCTGCATCTTGTTATATGAAAGAAACAAATCCCTATTTATTTAAGCCACTATTAGTTGGATTTTCTATTATTTGCAGCCAAAAGACTTTCTGATAGCAAAAGTTAGACAGCTCCATTGAACAAAAAGCAAAGGCCACATGGATGAAGCAAGGAAGGGAACGTTAGTTACAGCCTTGGGACAAAGTCTAGAATTAAGGACATGGTACCTTCCATTTTTTCAGGGTTATTTTCCCCTCCCTGCCAAAGTATCTGAAAATTGGGTAATTATACCATATTCTCCTCTGTTTATTTATTTTGAAAGAGAGAGAGAGAGAGAGAGAGAGAGAGAAAGCAGGGGAGGGGCAGAGAGAGAGGGAGACAAAAAAATCTTAAGCAGCCTCTGTGCAGTCAGCACAGAGTCCGAGATGGGTCTCAGTCTGACAAATCTGAGATCATGACCTGAGCAGAAATGAAGAGTCAGACGTTCAACTGACTGAGCCACCCAGGAGCCCCTCTGCTTTTTTGTTTTTAAGGTGGATGTCATTACTTCAGTTATGGCAACTTAAGAATGTTCTGTTTTCCTTCCATCATAGTTATTAAGTATGCTGGCAGTGGTCACGTTCACCACGTGCCTTTCATTTGCAAAAGGGTAAGGAATAATCCCCAGAAAAGGTTGCAGAGGGAACATGGAAGGAGTGAGTCTCATCAGGGGATTGTGGACTTGATGCTGAGAAATAATGTTGAGACTCACCCAACACGGCCACTGCACACACTGCCTCCTGGACAAGCACCTTTGGTTGTCTCTTTGCTGGGAGAGGTGAGTGGTGTGCAGGGATGTGTGTGATTAGGATACAAGGGGTTGGTGCTGTGAAGGTAGAAGGGCGTGGTGTAGGTGTGTATTCAGGGGTCCTGCTGTGCTCCACATTCTCACTGAGCTGAAGCTCCTTGGCTCACAGCCCTCCTCCCTCCTCTGAGACAGACCCCTTGCTGGCATGTGCACAGGGTCAAAGAGTCACTGGGCCATGGGGAGATCACCTGACTCCAGGACAACCAATCCTCACACTGGCCTTAACATGGCCTGGGGAAAAAAAATGTCCTGAATCAATATGTTTACTCTCTTAGAAATCTGAACTGAACATACAAAAAGAATGTGCCATTTGGGAGTAGAAGAGATTGGGAAGAAGTGGCTGAATCGCATTAATTTCTGGGTACTAGTTAGATCCAGAACAGTTCTTTGTTCTGGCTTCATGAGGCCATGATAGGAAGTTCTTGTTCCTGGATATGCATGTGTGATGATTAGTTTTACGGCAACTTGGCGAGGCTATACTACCCATTATTTAATCAAATACTAATCAAAGTTTTGCCGTGAAGACATTTTGTAGATGTAGTTAACATCTACAATCAGTTGATTTTAAGTTAAGAGGATTCCTCTCAATAACGTGGGTAGGCCTCATCCAATCAGTTGAAGACCTTAAAAGCAAAAGCTGAAATTTCCTGGAGAAGAAATTCTGCCTCAAGACTGCAGCATCAACTCCTGCCTCTACTGGCTCTGTTTCTCTGGAGAACCCTGACGGATACGTCACGAGAGTCTGCCTCCTTCATCACTCCATGGCATTGCTCCCAGAGAGACTTTCCTCCCGGCTATCTTCCTTAAAATCAAAATAACCTAGGACAGGGGCGCCTGGGTGGCTCAGCTGGTTACGCGTCTGACTCTTGATCTCGGCTCGGTCATGATCTCATGGTCTGTGGAATTGAGGCCCGTGTTGCATTCTGCGCTGACAGCACGGAGCCTGCTTGGGATTCTCTCTCTTTCCCTCTCTCTCTGCCCCTTCTGTGTGCACTCTCTCTCTCAAAATAAATAAATAAACTTAGAAAAAAAAGAGAAACAAATGCATTGAGAAGCTTGCCATTTTGTAGGGGAGTTAAGACAGCCTAGAATAGTGTGTCCAGATTTTGGAGTTGGACTCTTTTGCATCTGAATCCAGACTGCTGCTAGCTGTTTGACATTGGACAAATTAATTAACTTCTCTGAACTTCTGTGTTTTCAGCTATAACATCGTGAAAATAGTAATACCCTGAAGGAAATCTATTAGGGTTTGTGGTTATTTATTAGGGTTTATTCCCTGAAGGAATATACGCAGAGTTCTTCAAATGGTATCTGGAAGATCTGCCACCTGCTTGGCGCTCTAATAATAGTTGGTGTATAGTGAGCCCCTCCTGTACTCCAGGTAACTCACTAAACACATTACCTTATTTGATACAGAACCGGGGCCCCGGGGCCTCCATTCCTGCCACGACGCTCTCTGTCAACCCCCTGCCAAGTGGCCTTTCTAAGCAACCTCTGTGAGGGAAGCAGAATGGAGGCCTAACCCCTCTCCTTAGGAACTGATGACCTGTCTGACATCTCACCTGGGATTTTCAGAGGCAACTACAGGAGGCCAAGGGTGTCTAGGAGATAGGACCAGGCTTAGGTGGTGATCCAGAGACAGGCTGGGGGCTGGCAAGGAAGCCAGGTCATCTCTCAGGGCAGTTCCACCCAAATGAGTGAGGCTGAGTTATGAATCAACACCCATGGCTGCTTGGGGTCCTCAGAAAGCTCAGCATATAACCTTCACATGTCTAACTACACATGGAGGGACTTCTCCTGGACTTCTGGGGTTGGGAGTACTGTGAGTGGACAAAGCAGAGACATTAAATCCTATAGAGCACAGGGTGGGGAGCATTGGGGAGGAGGACATGTCGGCTCAACCCTGTGGGGAAATATTTGGTTGCCTTTGGGGAGAGATATAGCACAGTTAGGAGGGCTCGGGCCAGAGGCACAGAATGGAAGGACTAACTTGGGGCCAGAAGCAGCCAGAGAGGGAGAGTTGTGGCCATGTCGGTCCAGAGAAGTCAGGTGCTTGGTTGCCAAGGAACATCTGTGTTGGAATTTTATATGCAGGCCCAACAAAGCCAAATTCCTTAAAAGCAGCTTCTTTCTGACCAGATGGTTCAGCAGTCTTGACAGAAGGGTGTGTGTGTGTGTGTGTGTGTGTGTGGCGGTGGGTGGCATTCTCAGTCTGGGCCTCCCCATCTTTTTTTAGGACTTTGTCCCTTAGTGACTCTTCCCCAGTTAAATTGTACTTGGTGCTTTTCTAGCACTTAACTAGCGAGGAGAGAGCACGGGCTTTCAGCAAGGGTCTTCTGTGCTAGAAATCATTCAGGATCACCTAGGTGGCAGCATCCAGTGGGGACTCTCACTCCCAAACATCCATGCATACGGAGCAATGGATATATGAAATCCATCAATAATCCCCAGGCCTAATTTAAGCCAGAACTGCCCTTCTCCGAGCCCTGACCTCCTGCTACACAGTGCTCATCCAAAAGAGACAGGGCTTATTCAGTGACTGAGAACCTTAAATGTTAGCCCGAAAACAGTCTCTCATTTACACCGGAAGAAGCTGAGGCTCAGATCTGGGGGAGGGAATTGCTCAAGGACAATCAGATGGTGACTGGGGAGATGACAGCTCTCTTTCTTGCCCAACGTCCATGTTTCCGGGAAGCTGAAACCTGGTAAAGCATTCTAACATGGGAACAAGGGGTGAAGCCCTGGAAAACCCACAGAGGAGTGGTTCTGATCAAGAAGGGGGTCCACGGAACTGCGGGGGAGACCTGGCATGCGGCCCCACCCCAACCAACTCAGTTAGAATCTCTGCTTGGGAGGTGCCAAGTGTATTTTGAACACACTCTCTGGGTGCTTCTGATGGGCTGTGCAGGTTAAGAACCGTGGTGTTAGAGGGATAATTTCTCCTGAACAAGCCAATATGGGCCATATTTCTCAGGCAGCTAGTTATCCACTGACTGCTCATCTTCTAACAGAGATAGCAGAGCATGGAAGCTGAGAGTAAGTATGCACTTTGGAGCCCAACTGCTTCCCACTTCCACCATGTTCTTTGGGCAAAATATGTAACCATTTCTCTCCTCAGTTTCTCATCTGTAAAATGGAACTAGTAATAATAACTACCTCAGAAGGTGGTGGCAAAATTATAATACATATAATTCGCGTATGTTTGGCAAACAATAATAAGCCTTACTCTGATGAACTAGCTAATAATAATTTATTAGTACATTTGACATGATGGTTTCAAATGCGAGTTAGAAATGTCATTCTGGGAGCCTCTGGGACAGATAGACTGGTATGTTTTCCTCTAACTGAAGTTTATTGGTTATCATCTTTGGAAATTCTTTTTAGCTAAAAAAGGAAGGAGGATTCATACAGATTGTTTTAGGTTTACAGGTGCAGAGTGATCTGGAAATTAGCTTTGGCTAAAAATAAAACAGCTTGATCATTTTTGTTTCCAGCAATAGCGTGGATTAGGTAGCCAGAACACTTTTCCCATCCAAAACAACTGAAATGCTGGATAGAGTTGTTTTTTTTTTTTAATCTTTACAAATGTATCTCTGAGCTGACATGGAAATAAGAAATTCTCTCAGTTCCCACACAGACTGAAACCAAGAACTCTGGGAGGTAAATGAATCTTGAAAAATCGAGCAGGGAGCAAGTAGATTTGAAAAAGAACCAACCAAATATAACTCCCGAATATGAAAAATTAATAATTGAAATTAAAACCTCAAACGATGGAATAACCAGAAGATTAGATACAGTTGGAGAGAAATAATGAAGATGGATGCAATGACATTATCATGGATATAAATTTGAGAAGTTAAGCAATATTAAGAAAAGGCAAAAGTGATAAAAAGAGAGAGAGAACCAAATGAGATGTCTCTGTCAGATATGGGGAGAGGATTTCATTCCAACAGATGATGGCTGAGAATTTTCGAGAACTCTTGGAAGACATTAATTTTCAACAAATCCAAATGAGGATGAATAAAAGGAAACACACTCCTAGACATATTAACTACAGAATAAAGAAAAAGAGGTGATGTTGAAAGCAGCCAGAGAGGAAAGATGGGTCTTCTACAAAATCATGGCAATTAGTGTTATTTCTGATTCTTTTCACTATAATGGAAGCCAAAAGGCATAATGTGCTGACAAAAAATAGCTGGTAACAAAAATTCTATATCTGGCCAAATGATTTTTTAAAAATGAGGGCAAAGTAAAGATGTTCAGCATAAAAGAAATAAAACAGATATTTACCACCAGAACATCTCCACTAAATGAAATTCTACACAATATAGGTGGGAGAAAATGATCCAAGAGAGAGAAAGTGTGATACGAGAAGGAATAGTATGTGGACAAGCATGAATAAACCTTAAATCTAAATAAACCTTAACTATATAAAATGATAATAATATCAAATTTCCAGGAGAAAAACATAGGGAAGTAAGATATCAGACAAATAAATTTTGGACTGAGTGGGGGAATAACTGGAATTAAAAAAAAAAACTTAAAGACCATGAATTTTTCAGGAGGAGTTTAAGGATATTAATTTTAGAATTATTAAAAAAGCATCTTAAAAATTTTAGGGCAATCACAAGAAGAAAAGATGTGGACAATGTCACTTCCAAACAAATAGAAGCCAAAGAAGGGGAAAAACAATGAAATACAAGTGAATAAATAAAAAAAACCTCAATTAATTTGCAAGGAAGGGAGGTGGGAAAACAGAAAAAGTTAGACAAATGTAAAACACATAGTAGGGTTGTAGAAATAAATTCAAATATATTAGTAATTATGATAAATATAACAGGACTAAACTCCTCAGTTAAAAGACAAAAATTGAATCAACAATAGCCAAATTATGGAAGAGTTCAAGCATCCATCGACTAATGGATGGATAAAGCAGATGTGGTACACATATACAATGGAATATTACTCAGCCATCAAAAGGAAAGACATCTTGCCATTTTCAACAATGTGGATGGAGTTAGGGAGTACTATGCTAAGCAAAATAAGTCAGTCAGAGAAAGACAAATACCATATGATTTCACTCATATGTGGAATTTAAGATGCAAAACAGATAAACATAGGGGAAAGAAAAAAAAGAGAAAGAGAGGGAAACAAACCATAAGAGACTCTTAACGATAGAAAGAGGGTTGACAGAAGGAGATGGGTATAGGATGTGTTAGATGGGTGATGGGTATTAAGGAGGGCATATGTGATGAGCCCTGGTTGTAATATGTGAGCTATGGATCACTGAATTCTACTCCTGAAACCAATACTACATTATATATTAGCTTGAATTTAAATAAAAACTTGGGGGGAAAAACAGACAAAAATTGATAGCCTGGATAAAAAAATATAATCTAGCATATGCTACTTACATGAGACACATTTCAAACATAAGTATGTAGAAATATTGGAAGTTAAAAGAGTGAGAAAGATACAATAGGCAAATACTAATTAAAAGAAAGCTGGAAAATATAGTATCAGAAAAAAACATATTTATTTTTATTTTTTGAGGGAGAGAGGGAGAGACAGAATGCAAGTAGCGGGTGGGGGGAGGGGGGCAGAGAAAGAGACACAGTATCTGAAGCAGGCTCCAGGCTCCCAGCTGTCAGCACAGAGTCTGGCACAGGGCTCGAACTCACAGGCCATGAGATCATGAACTGAGCTGAAGTCAGATGCTTAACTGGCTGAGCCACCTAGGCGCCCCCAGAAAAAAAACAACAGATTTTAAGGTAAATAGTTTTATGAGTGATAAAGAGGTCACTGCATTGTGGTAAAATGCTTAATATCCCAAACACGTGAAACAATTTCAAACTTGTAAGACTATCTATCTATCTATCTATCTATCATTTTCTATCTATTTATGCTCAAAATACATAAAGCAAATGACAGCACTACAAGGGAAGCTAGACCAATCCATTGTGCTAGCAGGAGAATTTACACATCTCTGTCAGTGGCTCATAGATTCAGCAGATAAATATCATTAAGGATATAGAAGATTTAAAGACTACATTAATAAGCTTGATAAAGGGGGAATATAGAGAACATTGCACTCTGCAGTTGGAGATTATTACTTCTTTTTAAGCATAAATGGAATTTTCTATGAATAAATTTCAAATGTAATTAAGCTGGAAATCAGTAACAAAAATTATAATGCAAAAAAACCCCTTACATTTGGAAATGGAAAACATGCTTTAACAACTCACAGATCAAAGGAAATATCATAATGGAAATTTAAAAATACATAAAGTGAATATGATGAAAATATTGTTTTGAAACTTCTGGAATGCAATTAAAGCAAACTAGGAATAGAACAGATATTTGTTCATCTGAAAAAGAACCTCTTAAAAACCTACAACAAATATCATTAATAGTCAAAAGTTTAAATTCAAAGGATAAGATCGAAATGCCCACTTCCTATATTCCTATTCAACAATGTATTTGAGGTCATAGCTAGGACAGTAAAACAAGGAAAATAAACGAAAAGTATAAGAATTGGAAAGGAAGAAAAAAACTGTTTTCAGATCTAGAAAGTCCAAGACAATCTGTATCTTTATTATTAGGGTTAAGAGTTTAGACAGATGACTGCACATAAAATTAATATAGAAATCAGTTGCATTTCTATATAGCAGAGGCAATTAGTTAGAAATACATAATTTTAAAAGAAACTATTTACATTAGCAACAAAAAATGGGAAGCACTTAGTAGGACATTTATAAAATAGATGTAAGTCTTTATAGATAAAACTCTAAAATTTTACTGAAAAACTTTAAATTAGTCCTAAAACCATGGCATACACCAAGCTTACATTTTGAATAGGAAAGCAATATTATAAAGATGTAAATTTCTCCTTTTGTGATCTATAGATTTAGTGAAATTCCAGTAGGAGTTTGTGTTTTTAAATTGTTTGATAGAACATAACTGGCAGATTCTTAAATTTGTATAGAAGATCAAAAGTCCAAGGGTGGTCAAGACAATGTTGAAGAAGCAACAGCAGGTGGTGGGACTATGCGTACTACAGATCAAAGCTTCTGATAAATCATTGCAAATTCAGCTATGTTCAACCTAAGAACTTTTTTCTTTCCAGAAGACAACTTTAAGACAGTAAACAGATGATACAAATAGCACAAATGGGGAGAGAGATTTGCAATCTATAACTATAAAAGCCTTCCAGAATATACACCAACTTTCATGAAGCAATAAGAAGAAAACAAATAAATCAGTAGAACAGTGGGCAAGACACGAACAGGCATTTGATAGAAGGGGAATACACATCTGACTCATACTCGCATGAAAAGATGCCCAATCTCATTATTAATGAGGGAATTATGCATTAAAACTACAGTGTAAAACCATTTTATACCACCAAATTAGCAAAAACAGCAAGGTTGATAATTTACAGTGTTGTAGAGGGGAGCTGAGGAAATCACACGAGCTGCTAGTGGGAGTCTAAGTTGGTACAACCACTTTGAAAAACAGTGTGGTGTTAAGGAATATGACCCAGTAAGGCTGACTCCCGTCTGAAGAAACTATCACATGCATGTGCAGGAGCCACGTGCAAGAACCTTCACAGCTGCATTGTTCTTAATGGCTCCAAACTCGAAACAACGTGAATGCTCATCCACAGTAGAATGAATGAACTGTGGCAGATGTGATTCAGTGCATGAAGAAATACCACACAGCCATGAAAATGAATGAACCCTGATGAGGGAGCATGGGGCAAACTGAGGGCAAATTACAGACTGGTACCCCTCCCCCTGGCCCAGGTGGATTATGTGTGATATTCCTCGGACATTCCTGGCTACCCAAGAACAAAGGAAAGGGGTTTAAGTGCTTGCCATGGTAATGTGGGAAACTAAGGCAAATGAAAAATTAAATTCCCTCACTGCCCAAAACCCATTGACAAGTCACAGGCAGAGTGACCTCCCTCTAGGAGCTCAGCTGCCTCAATGATGACACTTTTCTAGGGGAAAAAGAGAACCTTAGCTTAACCTTATCCCCATCTGGAGGATCCTGTAAGTCTATTTCCTTTATCTTAACTGCCCCAAGATATATGCTGGCAACCATACTCCAAGCTTATGGCCCCCCAATATACATCTGAAGGGTCTCATGACTGAGGTTTTATTAAATGGTAATAAGTGGCATTTCCCTACCAACAGCTAGCCTCTCAAAGTCCTGGAAACCTTGCTTTCAAAATACCTTAGAGACTTGCTTTATCCCAGACCCCCTCCCACCCTGAGGGTATGTAATGAGTTACCTGTCACACCTCCAGTGCAGCTATTCCTGCCCAATGGGTCCTGTCCCTATGTTTTAATAAAATCACCTTTTTGCAGCAAAGATGTCTTCAAGAATTCTTTCTTGGTTGTTGGCTCTGGACCACCCACCATCACCCCAAAACTTCATCAAACCCCACACAGCTGCCTTCAGTAACATGAAGGAGTTTTATTTTTTTTTTATTTTATTTTTTTAATTTACATCCAAATTAGTTAGTATATAGTGCAACAGCCATTTCAGGAGTAGATTCCTTAATGCCCCTTACCCATTTAGCCCATCCCCCCTCCCACAACCCTCCCAGTAACCCTCTGTTTGTTCTCCATATTCAAGAGTCTCTTATGTTTTGTCCCCCTCTTTGTTTTTATATTATTTTTGCTTCCCTTCCCTTATGTTCAACTGTTCTGTGTCTTAAAGTCCTCATATGAGTGAAGCCATATGATATTTGTCTTTCTCTGACTAATTTCGCTTAGCAGAATACCCTCCAGTTCCATCCACGTAGTTGCACATGGCAAGATTTCATTCTTTTTGATTGTCAAGTAATACTCCATTGTGTGTGTGTGTGTGTGTGTGTGTGTATACACACACATATATATGTATATGTATATGTATATATGTATATGTATATATATGTATATGTGTGTGTGTGTGTATATATATATATATATATACCACATCTTTATCCATTCATCCATCCATCCATGGACATTTGGGCTCTTTCCATACTTTGGCTATTGTTGATAGTGCTGCTATAAACATGGGGGTGCATGTGTCCCTTCAAAACAGCATACCTGTATCCCTTGGATAAATACCTAGTAGTGCAATTACTGGGTTGTAGGATAGTTCTATTTTTAATTTTTTGAGGAACCTCCATACTGTTTTCCAGAGTGGCTGCACCAGCTTGCATTCCTACCAGCAATGCAAAAGAGATCCTCTTTCTCTGCATCGTAGCCAACATCTGTTGTTGCCTGAGTTGTTAATGTTAGTTGTTAATGTTAATTCTGACAGGTGTAAGGTGGTATCTCATGGTGGTTTTGATTTGTATTTCCCTGACGATGAGTGATGTGTACCTTTTTTTTCATGTGTTGGTTGGCCATCTGAATGTCTTCTTTGGAGAAGTGTCTATTCATGTCTTTTGCCCATTTCTTCACTGGATTATTTGTTTTTTAGGTGTTGAGTTTGATAAGTTCTCTATAGATTTTGGATACTAACCCTTTATGTGATATGTTATTTACAAGTATCTTCTCCCATTCCATCAGTTGCCTTTTAGTTTTGCTGATTGTTTTCTTCGCTGTGCAGAAGATTTTTATTTTGATGAGGTCCCCATAGTTCATTTTTGCTTTTGTTTCCCTTGCCTTCAGAGACGTGTTGAGTAAGAAGTTGCTGTGGCCAAGGTCAAAGAGGTTTTAGCCTGCTTTCTCCTTGAGGATTTTGATGGCTTCCCATCTTACATGAGGTCTTTCGTCCATTTTATTTGTGTGTATGGTGTAAGAAAGTGATCTAGGTTCATTCTTCTGCATGTCGCTGTCCAGTTTTCCAGCACCACTTGCTGAAGAGACTGTCTTTATTCCATTGTATGTTCTTTCCTGCTTAGTCAAAGATTACTTGGCCATACGTTTGTGGGCCCATTTCTGGGTTCTCTATTCTGTTCCATTGATCTGAGTGTTTTTGTGCCAAAACCACTTTTTCTTGATGATTACAACTTTGTAATACATCTTGAAGTCTGGGATTGTGATGTCTCCTGCTTTGGTTTTCTTTTTCAAGATTGCTTTGGCTGTTCGGGGTCTTTTATGGTTCCACACAAATTATAGGATTATTTGTTCTAGCTCTGTGAAGAATGCTGGTGTTAGTTTGATAGGGATTGCATTGAGTATGTAGATTGCTTTGGGTAATATCGACATTTTAACAATATTTGTTCTTCCTATCCAGGAGCATGAAATCTTTTCCCATTTTTGTGTCTTCTTCAATTTCTTTAATAAGCTTTCTGTAGTTTTCAGTGTGTAGACTTTTCACCTCTTTGGTTAGATTTATTCCTAGATATTTTATGGGTTTTGGTGCAATTATTAATGGGATCGATTCCTTAATTTCTCTTTCTGTTGCTTCGTTGTTGGTGTATAGGAATGCAACTGATTTTTGTGCATTGATTTTATATCCTGCCACTTTGCTGAATTCATGGATCAGTTCTAACAGTTTTTTGGTGTAATCTTTTGGGCTTTCCATATAGAGTACCATGTCGTCTGCGAAGAGTGAAAGTTTGACCTCCTCCTGGCCGATTTGGATGCCTTTTATTTCTTTGTGTTGTCTGATTGCAGAGGCTAAGACTTCCAATACTATGTTGGATAACATAGAGAGGACATCCCTTTCTTGTTCCTGACCTTAGGATAAAAGCTTTCAGTTTTTCCCCATTGAGGATGATATTAGCGTTGGGTCTTTCATATATGGCTTTTATGATCTTGAGGTATGATCCTTCTATCCCTACTTTCTTGAGAGTTTTTATGGAGAAAGGGTCCTGTATTTTGTCAAATGCTTTCTCTACATCTATTGAGAGGATCATGTGGTTCTTTTCTCTTTCTTTATTGATGTAATGCATCACATTGATTGTTTTGTGGATATTGAACCAGCCCTGTATCCCAGGTATAAATCCCACTTGGTTGTGGTGAATAATTCTTCGTGGAAGAAGAATTATTCATGGATCTGGTTGGCTAGTATCTTGTTGAGGATTTTTGCATCCATATTCATCAGGGAAATTGGTCTATAGTTCTCCTTTTTAGTGGGGTCTCTGTCTGGTTTTGGAATCAAGGTAATGCTGGCTTCATAGAAAGAGTTTGGAACTTTTCCTTACATTTCTTCTTTTTGGAACAGCTTCAAGAGAATAGGTGTTAACTCTTCCTTAAATGTTTGGTAGAATTCCTCTGGAAAGCCATCTGGCCCTGGACTCTTGTTTTTTTTGGCAGATTTTTGATTACTAATTTGATTTCTTTACTGGTTATGGGTCTGTTCAAATTTTCTATTTCTTCCTGTTTCAGTTTTGGTAGTGTATATGTTTCTAGGAATTTGTCCATTTCTTCCAGATTGCCCATTTTATTGGCATATAATTGCTCATAATATTCTCTTATTATTGTTTTTATTTCTGCTGTGTTGGTTGTGATCTCTCCTCTCTCATTCTGATTTTATTTATTTGGGTCCTTTCCTTTTTCTTTTTGATCAAACTGGCTAGTGGTTTATCAATTTTGTTAATTCTTTCAAAGAACCAGCTTCTGGTTTCATTGATCTGTTCTACTGTTTTTTTTGGTTTTGATAGCATTAATTTCAGCTCTAATCTTTATTATTTCCTGTCTGCTGTTTTGGGGTTTTATTTCTGTTCTTTTTCCAGATCTTTAAGGCATAAGGTTAGGTTGTGTACCTGAGATCTTTCTTCCTTCTTTAGGAAGGCCTGGATTACTATATACTTTCCTCTTATGACCACCCTTCCTGTGTCCCAGAGATTTGGGATTGTGGTGTTATCATTTTTATTGGCTTCCATGAACTTTTTAACTTCCTCTTTAACTTCTTGGTTAGCCCATTCATTCTTTAGTAAGATGTTCTTTAGTCTCCAAGTATTTGTTACCTTTCCAAATTTTTTCTTGCAGTTGATTTCGAGTTTCATAGTGTTGTGGTCTGAAAATATGCATGGTATGATCTTGATCTTTTTGTACCTGTTGAGAGCTGATTTGTGTTTGAGTATGTGGTCTATTCTGGAGAATGTTCCATGTGCACTGGAGAAGAATGTATATTCCGCTGCTTTAGGATGAAATGTTCTGAATGTATCTGTTAAGTCCATCTGGTCCAGTGTGTCATTCAAAGCCATTGTTTCCTAGTTGATTTTTTGATTAGATAATCTGTCCATTGCTGTGAGTGGGGTGTTTAAGTCCCCTACTATTATGGTATTACTATCAATGAGTTTCTTTATGTTTGTGATTAATTGATTTATATATTTGGGTGCATCCACATTTGGCACATAAATGTTTACAATTGTTAGGTCTTCTTGATGGATAGACCCCTTAATTATGATATAATGCCCTTCTTAATCTCTTGTTACAGTCTTTATTTTAAAGTCTAGATTGTCTGATATAAGTATGGCTACTCCGGCTTTCATTTGTTGACCATTAGTTTGGTAGATGGTTCTCCATCCCCTTACTTTCAACCTGAAGGTGTCTTTATGTCTAAAATCAGTCTCTTGTAAATAGCATATAGATGGATCTTGTTTTCTTATCCATTATGCTACCCTATGTCTTTTGATTGGAGCATTTAGTCCAATGACGTTTAGAGTGAGTAGTGAAAGATATGAATTTATTGCCATCATGTTGCTTGTAGAGCTGGAGTTTCTGGTAGGGCTCTCTGGTCCTTTCTAGTCTTTGTTGCTTTTGGTCTTTATTTATTTGGGTTTTTTTTTTCATCTTTTCTCCCCTCAGAGAGTCCCCTTTAAAATTTCTTCCAGGGCTGGTTTAGTGGTCACAAACTCCTTTAATTTTTGTTTGTCTGGGAAACTTTTTATCTCTTCTTCTATTTTGGATGACAGCCTTTCTGGATAAAGAATTCTTGGCTGCATATTTTTCTGATTCAGCAAATTGAATGTATCCTGCCACTCCTTTCTGGCCTGCCAAGTTTCTCTGGATAGGTCTGCTGCAAACCTGATCTATCATCCCTTATAGGTTAAGGACTTTTTTTCCCTTGCTGCTTTTATGATTCCTTCCTTGCCTGAGTATTTTGTGAATTTGACTATGATATGCCTTGTTGATGGTCGGTTTTGGTTGGATCTAATGGGAGTCCTCTGTGCTTCCTGGATTTTGATATTTGTGTCTTTCCCCAGGTTAGGAAAGTTTTCTGCTATGATTTACTCACATAACCCTTCTATCCCTATTTCTCTCTCCTCCTCTTCTGGGACCCCTATAATTCTGATGTTGTTCCTTTTTAAAAAAAAATTTTTTTTAAATCTTTATTTTTGAGAGAGAGACAGAGTGAGAGCAGGGAAGGAACAGAGAGGGAGGGAGATGCAGAATCCGAAGCAAGCTCCAGGCTCCAAGCTGTTAGCACAGAGCCCGCTGCGAGGCTCGAACTCACAAACTGTGAGATCATGAACTGAGCTGAAGTTGGCCGCTTAACTAACTGAGCCCCAGGTGCCCCCTGATGTTGTTCCTTTTTAAAGAGTCACTGATTTCTCTAATTCTTAAATTGTGCTCTTTTGCCTTAATCTCCCTCTTTTTTTCTGCTTCATTATTCTCTATAAGTTTGTCCTCTATATCGCTGATTCTCTGTTCTGCCTCATCCATCCTTGCCGCCCTTATCTCCACAGAAAGGGATTAAAATCTATTTTTGACTCCAGCTAGTACTCTTATTATCGTGATTCTAAAGTCTGGTTCAGACACTTTGCTTGTATCTGTGTTGGTTAAGTCCCTGGCTGTCGTTTCTTCGTACTGTTTATTTTGGGGTGAATTCCTTCGTTTTGTCATTTTGAAGGGAGAAGAGGAATTAATGAGGTTAAAAAAATTAAAATTAAAAAAATTAAAATCAAAAAATTTAAAATTTAAAATACTAAAATTAAAAAATTAAAAACAAACACACACACACACAAAAATTGGAACAAATGATGCTAGATCCTGGGTGTGTTTTAGTCTGGGTGTTGAAAGTGGCTTGATAGATTAGAGAAAAGAGGGGAAAGAGAAAGAAAGGAAATCGTTTGAAAATTTGAAAAAATGAATACCCTGAAGCAGACTAAAATGAAATGATGGAAGTAAAATAGAATTTGAAAAAATTTACACAACAGTAGAAAATATGGTAGAAAAAAATTAAAGAAAAATATTTTGCATAAAAATTGAAAGTAAAAATGAATTTTTTCTCTTTCTGTATTCAAGAAAGAGAAAAGAAACAAAGAAGAGAAAAAAGAAAAAAGAAAGAAAATTGAATAGATGGACCAGCGAACAGACTGAAATACGAGTGAAATGACTTCGTTTTCCCCTAGAAGTCAAATTAGGAAGCGCTTTATAGTCCATAAACTAAGCAGGCGGAGAGACTTGTGTTCCCGAAGAGCGAGGTTGGCCCAGCTGGGCAGGGCTTAGTGTAATGGCTCCATTCTCCACTAGATGGCGCTGCTTAGCTTACTGGGATGGATTGTTATGGCGCTTGTAGGTGCGTATGCGCATGCGCGGGAGCGGCAAAAATGGCGTCACCCGACTACCCAACGTCTAGTGTCAGAGCTGTTCTCCCCGATCAGCAATCGCGCACCCGTCCTTCATCTTCGGCTTCCATCCATTCCCCGCTTTTACACAGTCCGTGACCAAGCCCCAGGCAGCACCTCCCTCCTGAGTTTGGTCTCAGATGCGGCTGTTTTTCCTGACCCCTTGCTTGTGAGGGACTGTGGCTTTGACCTGTTCCGCCTGTCTGCAGGAGGGTCTCGCCGAGCAATGGCGGGGTGCCAGCAACGCTTGCTGGACCCTGCTGCTGCCGATGCCCAGAGAGTGAGGCCAGGTGCCAGCCCGCCCCAGAAAAAGTTCGCGAGATAGTGTAGCAGCAGCGCCTCAGGGACTATGGAAAATCACAACACACATCTGGCACCAGGCTTCACCCTTAACAACCTTGTTCCAGTACCAGCGAATGTGGTGGTTCTCCCAGGTCCAATGGGGCCTTGCCTTTGGGGGACCCACACAGCTTCTACCAGGTGTTCTCCCAGGAGGGGAACCGCCTGTCTCCATGTGGCCTGAAGACCTCCGGACCCCGCTCTGCTCCCGGGGATTCGCCCTTCCCACCAGAGCACCACCAGGTATTGAGCTGCGGAGTTTCAGACTCCGTGCTTCCCCTGTCGATAGTCTTAATGGAATTTAAACCCTCTCCTTTCTCCCTTTTTAGTTTAGTCCCTGCGGCTGTTTCCACTTCTCCACTTTCTCTCCAGCTGCTTTTTGGGGAAGGGGGTGCTTTTCCCGTATTCTCCCCACCCCCACCCCGTCTCTGTCCTCTCTCCACATGCAAACGTGGCTCCCCTGCCCCCTGCAGCTTCTGTCTCCCCCACTTCACCTCTCTGCGCCGCACACCTGCTGAATTCTGTGGTTCAGGTTGTGCAGATTGTTGTGTTAATCCTCAGATCAGTTTTCTGGGTGGGCAGGATGGTTTAGTGTTGGTCTGGCTGTATTTTATGCACAGGAGACACATGCTGTTCTGCCACCTTGGCTCCTCTGAGTTTTTTTGTTTTTTGTTTTAAGTTTATTTATTTATTCTGAGAGAGAGAGAGAGAGAGAGAGAGAGAGAGCATGTGCAGAAAGGGCAGAGAAAGAATCCCAAGCAGGCTCCACCCTGTCAGTGTGGAGCTGGATGCAGGGGCTCGATCTCACGTGAGATCATGACCTGAGCTGAAATCATGAGTCGGACACTTAACTGAGGCACCCAGGGGCCGCAACATGAAGGAGTCTTAAAAACATAAAACCAAACACAAGGAGCAAATCACAGTTTAACTCGTAACAGTCTGGACTCTTGATATAAATGTCAAAAACAAAATTAATTTTTAGAGGTCACATTTCTAGGTGATAAGAAAAGGCAGGAGAGGCTGTTAGCACAAAAATCAGGCTAGGAAGTTTAGCTGGCTGGGTGGGAGAAAGGAGGAAAAAGTGACCTGGAGGTGGCACATGAGGATTTTCAGGTTTGGTAAGATTCTATTTCTTTTCCTGAATGGTGAATACACTGGTGTTATGTTATTATTACTTTCCAAACTGTACAGAAGCTTTTTTATATCCTTCCGTGTATATGATACAGTGCGTGATGAAAACAAAACAAAACAAAAGCTGTTGGGCAAATACAACTGAGACTGTCAATTGGACAAAAATTGTGGGGCGATATAACAGAAGACCCCAGGCGAGGAACTAGGCACCGTGTCTCCCACAAGGCAGCACTGCCTCCCTGGGTCTATTTTACAGAGGAGTGTTCTCTCTGACATGCCCTGGCTCCAGCCTGATCCTCCTTGCCCTGGCAAGGAGAAGGGGCCTTTTCTCTCACTCTCTTTCCCTTTGTGTTAATGAGATAGCCAGTCTGGGTCAACTGCTTTGTCCAAGGTCACACAGCTACTGAAGGTTCCCAGTCCATCGTTCATTTCACCTATTATTATGCAGAGTTTTATTTTATCCTTCCCGAGAGGGCCTCAGAGAAGAGAATATTAAAAGGCTACAGTAATTAGCCTCACATTGTAACACCCTTGACTCCAGGCTACCTCCTTCAGCAGGGGAGGGTAAAGTTTGATTCTGCCCTTCTCACACGGATCTGAGATTCTGGCTAGAAAGAAAGAGAGGATTTCCCAAAGATGCCCAAGGGTGTCAGGGGTCCATTTGGGTCACTATTGTTCACAGTGGCCTTTGAGAAGTAGCCGTGGAACTTGTCGGGGGTAAAGCGTTGGGTCTCATCTGTTGGGGGGTGGAGTAGGTTGTGTGGGCAACTTGGAGTAGACTGAACTGATTTCCAGGGTTGTGAAATTGCTCGTTCTTTCCTGAAAATGTTACCTGTGTCTTGATGTCGGCCTCCAACCTGCACGTCAGAGCTCCAAGTGAGCTGGTGAGGGCTGCGGGTGGGCAACTGTGCATTTGGAAGCTCCTTCTGCTGCCCCAAGAATCTGCTCCTGGCTTTGCTACTATTTTAGGGAAACGATCTTGTAACCCTTTAAAAAAAAAAAAAGCCCCAGGATGCCTGGATGGCTCAGTTGGTTGAGCGTCTGACTCTTGATTTCTACTCAGGTCATGATCTCAGAGTCATGGAACTGAGCCCCATGCCCGGCTCTGCGCTGAGTATGGAGCTTGCTTGGGATTCTCTCTCCCTCTGCCCCTCTCCCCCACTTGCTCTCTCTCTCTCTCTCTCTCTCACTCTAAGATAATTAAAAAATAATTAAAAAAAAAAAAAAAACCAGTCCCTTTCTGTTTAAACATGTATAAAGTAGTGAGAGGTATAAAATGTAATCCCACTTGGGTTCACAGTTACAGCAGTTTCTGGGTTTGGTTTGGATATTCTCTGACCTCAGGAGGCATCCTGTGGAATGCAGACTATGGCAAATGAATATAAACACATCACAATGTGGGATGGTCAGTTTGGCTTTGCTACAGTTCCTACTTATTCAATCAAACACCTAAGCTAGATTTGGTTGCAGAGGTGTTCTGTAGATGTGATTAAAGTCCATAATAAGTTTACTTTAAATGAGGAAGATGATTATCCTAGATAATCTGGATGAGCCTCATTCAATCAGCTGAAGGATCTCAGAGCAGAGGTGAAGATTCTGCCTGTGGTTAGCAGCTCAGTCTCTGCCTGAGAGTTTCCAGCCTGCCCTTCTGATGGTCTGCCCTGTGGATTTCAGACGTGCCTAGAGTTATGGGTTGAATTGTGCCCCCCCTTCCCCAGAGATGTTGGAGTTGTCACCCCTGTACCTGTTATTGTGATCTTCCTTGGAAATCGGATCTTTGCTGATGATTAAGTTAAGATGAGGTTCTAGGGTGGGCCCTAATCCAATATGACTGTGTCTTTTTAAAGGGAGAAATTTAGACACATGGACACGTATAGAAGGATGATGATGTGCAGATTCAGAGAGGAGATAGTCACCTACAAGCAAAGGAGCACCATATGTGTAGCCATCTCCATATCCTACTGTGACTCAATATCTCTGACAGAACCCTGACTGATGCAAAATGATGATATAATAGCACTGAAGTGGGTGGGGACCAAAGAAGCTGAACTAAGTAATTCTGGAAAAAGTTATTTTAACCAGAAACTGTCAAGCTAAAGGCAAAGAAAGTGCACAAAAACACTGTATTCCACTTAGTAAAGTTGTTTCTCACAGGGTACAGGCTAACAGTTCTGAAACTGCTTTATTGTAGACCAGGGTTTAACAAATAAGTAATGGGTGGCAGATGGTGGGAGCCTGGTTTCTCATTGTCAGGGAAGGAAGTTACAGGTAATCAAAAAAGAAGCTAAAACAAACTCTGTGGTATTGAATTAGAGTTTAAAGCCATCAATATGAACTCATGTTTAGATAGGTAGGTAGGTAAGTAGGTAGGTAGGTAGGTAGATAGATGATAGACGGACAGACACAGGAACAATTGTTGAGATGTGTATATACATATGTGTATTTCCTTGCTCTCTTCCCTGACAGGACCTAGAAGCAATGATGCCCTGGTAGCAATGAGCACCTAGCACCCAGATCTTGATTTCTAATATTATTTTCCAATGAAAGGAACCAGGGCTCTTTGGAGAAATGACTAATTCTAGGATTAGGGCAAGAAATATACAAGATGAGTTTGGAGTATCTTGTAGCACCAGAGAATAAGAAAGAGCTAGAGCAAAACAAATAATAAACCCAACTACACTGATGGGGGCTATGTCAAAGAGACACAGGAGCCAGCCTGAAAGAGTACCCAATGGCTAACACTGAAATAATTTAAACAACAAAACAATTAACATAGTACTGCAGTATAACCCCAACTATAAAATAGAGGCATATGCATCCATATTATTGTAAATGAATGAATGAATGAATGAATGAATGAATGAATACATAAATAAGGGACAAGGGACAGAATTTCCTTACAGAATTCCAAATAATATATGTAGATGTAGATACTCCTCACTCTAGAATGTGGAGCTTAATCTCCTCCCCCTCCCCAGGGTAGGTTAGGCTTATTGACTTGTTTCCAAAGTACAGAGTATAGAATGGGAAAAATGGTAACTTTACCCGGAGAAAAACTGGCAAACACCACCTTAATCACGTGATGAAAGGTAGCAGCAATGGTGATGTCATGTTGATATCCTGTGTCCCCTGACATAATATAATGAGAAGTACACTTCATTTTTGTGGTCTTCTTTCCAAAAGCTCATAACTCCAGGCCAATCATAAGAAAAACATCAAACAAACCCAAATTGAGAGACATTCTACAAAATACCTGTCTGATATTCCCATAGATGTTAATGCCATTAAAAACAACAACAACAACAACAACAACAAAGAAAGACTAAGAAACTGTCAAAGACCAGAGGAGGCTTAGGAGACAGGACAGTTAGATTCAACGAGATATCCAAATTTGATCCTGGAACAGAAAGAGAACATTAGTGAGAACACTGTTGAAATTCAAATAAACCTGGAGTTTAGTTAATAGTAATGTACTAATGTTGGTTTCTTAGTGTGCCAGTACACCATGGTGAGATGAGATGTTAACCATGGGGAGGCTGTTTGACAGGTATATGGGAGTTCTTTGTGCTATCTTTGCAATTTTTCTGTAAATCAAACATTATTCCAAAATCAAGTGTTTTATTTTAAAAAGGCCTTTTAGTTCCAACACTCACTAGCTGTGTGACCTCAGGTAAATTATTTAATCTTTCAGTGCCTCAGTCTCGTCTCTTGTGAAATGGAGATTAACCATACAACCTGCCCGTAGGGTTGTTATAAGGATTCCATGAGTTAATACAAACTGCTTAGAACAGTGCCTAGTACAGGGTAAGTTCTTGATAAATGTTGAC
Source organism: Panthera tigris (assembly GCF_018350195.1). Classification (NCBI taxonomy): domain Eukaryota; kingdom Metazoa; phylum Chordata; class Mammalia; order Carnivora; family Felidae; genus Panthera; species Panthera tigris. Next base: position 46,304,753 of record NC_056665.1, read on the forward strand.
TCTAATTATAATACTTTTATTTCCTCCTGTAGACCATTTATTCTCCATCATTTCTTGCTCAGTATATGATAATCCACCCCATATACCAGTATTCTTTTGAGTGGACTGTAGCTGGGGTTGTATAAGACTACCAATTGGGGAGTAAGAAGAAAAAGTAGAACTTGTGTTTATATGCAGTATTCAGTTCATCCTTTTATGTTTCCTATTTTTATGCATGTGCTATAATGTGTATCTTAATCTAGTATATCAGAATATAATTTGTAGATACCCATATGAGGACATTCTGTTTCTTTCTTCTAAGGCTGAACACACTCTTGCATCTGTATGACCTTGTTTGGGCTCAAAGACATAGCCACTTAACTAATTTTGCAGTAAGCCCTAATGCCTAAGCCATTTAAATCTGCATGAAAATAATATTTTAGTCCAGAAAGCTGTAAGTGTTGAGGTTGATTCAATGTATATTTACTACCCAGTGTTCTTTCAGCCTGGATTACTTCAATTTGTTCCATTACTGGACAAAATCTCGCCACTTACTATAAGAATCTAAATTTTCCCTCTGGCTTCTACCAGGCCTTATTTATGACTTTACAATACTCTCTTCCAGTTATTTCAGGCATAGTAAGTTTATGAGTCTAAAGCTTTTTGGACCTAGATAGTGATACTTGATAGAATATTCTTGAGGCATGGAACTACATAACTGACATCATTTTAAGTTTCATATGCATTGACTTATTCACCATCATTTATTCACAATTATTCATTCAAATGGTGGTTTAGTTTTAAAAAGAACAAACAAACAAAATCCCCAGGTCTTAGAGATAGTCAGACTTAGTTTTAAATCCTGCTAGATTTCAGGACCTGGGCTCAAATCCTGTCATTAATCAGTTGTGTTTCCTTGGACAATTCTGTTTCTGTTTTCTTTTTTCTTATATTTCTTTCTTTCTTTCTTTCTTTCTTTCTTTCTTTCTTTCTTTCTTTCTTTTTCTTCTTCTTCTTCTTCTTCTTCTTCTTCTTCTTCTTCTTCTTCTTGAACTCCTTTACATCCACTTCCTCATTGGATGGACAGAATGTTTATCTTGCAGGGCTGTGTAAGGAATAACAATATATTTGTGAAGCGCTTGGCTCAGCCTCTGGGCATGGTAGGCATTTAACTAACAGATGGTTTTCCTATTATTGTTATTAATTTATTGCTATTGTGCCAATTACAAGGGTAGACCTAGGAAAAAAAAAGATGGCTATGTCATGGTCCTTGCCTATAAGGGACACACACAGACACACACACACACACACACGCACACACCCTAAACATATTATTGACACATTGATGTACCTGGTAAAAAACAAAATAGCAAAAGAAAGCTTGCAATGCAAGCAATTCTCTCCTGGTTTATGTGCCCCAAACATAGTCCTGTTCTCCTGTTTCTCTTTTTCATTCTTTTGTGGTTTATTCCATAATTCAAAACAATAAGCTTATTTTTTTTAAGTTTATTTATTTATTTTGAGAGATACCACAAGCATGGGAGGGGCAGAGAAAGAGGAACAGAGAGAATCCCAAGCAGGCTCTGCAGTCTCAGTGCAGAGCCCGACACGGGGCTCCATCCCATGAACTGTGAGGTCTTGACCTGAGCTGAAATCAAGGTCCCCCAAAACAACAAGCTTATACCAGTGTTTCTTAATTTCCTCAGCTTTACAAAAGTCTTTTGACTCCTTGTTATGAAAATACGATGAGGATTTAGGTCACATGATTCTGTACTTCCCCTACCTCTTCTTTTCCTGAGGTTTGATAATTATTTCCTAAAAATTCCTCAATTGCTGATATTTTTAACTTTAAATATTATTCTTGAACCTCTATTTTTTTGTTCTATTCATCTTCAGTCAGTAATTTACTTCCCTCTCTGAAAGGCAAGGTCACTCTTCGTCTTTCATCTCCTACCTTCTGTAAGAAGCAGCCCAATTCTCTAAAATGCAGTTTGATGAATAACAAATCTGCCAAATTTACCAAATGTAGGATTTGGGTATTTCATGTTGATGTGATTGCTTTGGATTCCTCCTCAGTAATTTGACTTTTCTAGAGGATGCAAGCCAACCCACTGAATTAATCTGGAGCCCCTTTGACAGTGACACTTTCATTTTTAATGTTGTTAACATTCACAAGCTCTCCGTTCAGTTCTTCACTTGTAATAAAGGCTTTCTCTATGGTTGATTTAAAAAGTTATAACCCATAAAAAATGCACTTGTGTTATTACCATCAGTTCATTATTTCCCACCACAGGGAGGGACAATATGCTGGGATCACATGGTCCTCTCTACGGATCCAATGTCAGGACCTGTGAGCTACTCAAAGGGGAAAGAGTCACCATAAAGTCAAGGTCAAATGGTCTTTCTTTTCTTTCAATATATCAGTTGCTTAAAATCATATGACATTTTAATTTTTTCTGCATTTGGATTACTGCCTTCTTGTGTAGCCTTCGGTTTTCCTGCCATTTCTCTTCAGGAAGATGTACTGAATCGGGTTGCATTTTGGAAATGTTTCACCAGTGTCAATACTTCACATAATTTCTTCAGAAAAAAAAATTTGGGCTTAGAACACCTACAAGTCTCTGTTACATGTACCCTGGCACCTGACTCTAAGTTTATCGCAAATTCAGATGTTCTCACAGATTGGGACATATCTTCGTATTAAGAGCAAACAACATCTGTGGACTTAGGGTCAACTTGAAAGGGAAACACATGAACTCTCTCAAGGTACACTCAGCAGTCAGTTGAGGTCAGAGTTTCAACAGATTTCTGAGACTGAGGTTCCAAGTAGTTAAGTCCACTGCTGAAGGATTCATCTGCATCTCAATTTACTACAGAGGTCTCAAGGGACCAATATAAGTCATCTGTCCGAAGTGCCATAGGTGGGGAGTAGCACTGTGGGCTTTCAGATGTCTACACCACACCCTCACATGGAAACATAGTGTATTTGGGTGTGGCCATGAGGTCTGGGCAATTGAGGGAAAGGGTAGTCCTAATAGGGCAATGGGACCGTGAAGACATTTCAGGGAGATTGAGGAAGCAATCCATTTTTCATGTCGCCCAAGGCCAGACCACATCTGGACTACAGCTCACTGGTCAGGCTGCAGAGCTGTTCATTTCTCACTCCTCTCTTGCAGCCACTTTCTTTGTGAATGATTAGACGAGGTTTATCGATGTTTTCCTACACCATATGGCCTCTCCAATCATTAACGTGGCCCTTTATCTCCTCCCTTGTCACCCAGCCTTCTCCCTTTGAAGGCAGTTGTGAAAGAGATAGAGTCCTAAGAATTAGAATTCTATCTCCACCCTAGGTCCTTCCCAGAATGTGTCAGAGTTGATCTATTTGAAAGGCAGCCACATTCCCACCCCTCTCCAAGAGCTGTGCCTGGGCCCCATGACCTCCCTGCACTAGTCCACCTCATCCGCCTCCTATCCCACCTCCCACTGCTCAACTGGTCACCCTGTTCAAACACTTCAAAGCTCCCAATTGACTCCAGAACAAGGTCTGGTTTCTTGCTCTGGACATGCCAGTATCCCCAGAATACCCCGTCTGCCCTTCCGGAGGTAGTTCCCTTGCTCCCCTCCCCACAGCCAGTCAAAGGGAAAACTTCACGGCTACCCCCACACCCTAGTTTCCTGTGCTGGGGCTTGATTCTTGCCCTCACCTGGGATGCCCTGGCTCCCCCATCTCTGCTGGTCTAAATTCTGCTCATTTTCAAGTCCCCAGCACCTCCTCCGAGCCTCCCAGGTCCCACAGCTGTGGCTCTCTCCAACAATACTAAGGCTCAAGGAGTCCTCTGAGAGCTTTACGGGGGGGACCTTATTTCATCCTCACAACCTGTGAGGCAGGGACTAGTCTCAGGTAACAAAACTGAGGTGTACAAAGGTTAACTTACCTTAGGATCTTGGGCCTGGAATCAGGATAGGAACTCCGGTGTGCCTACTTCCATCTCAGAGTCCTGGCTTGCTGTCATTCGGGATGCTTCAAGGCCCTTGATTATTTATGTCACTGGTGTTTGTCCCCCTGTAAGAGGCACTAATATCCTGGTGAGTGGGAGAATGTCCAATTCACCTTTGTTTCTGCTGCCAATTTCAGTATGGAGGAAAAGGCAGGATTCTTCTGTGGGGAAGGCCAGAAGTGCCCATGATTGGGGCTTTCCTGTGGTCTGCTAGGTGGTGGGATTTGTCCCCTCCCTTCCTCCCTGGTGCTCCAAGTGCTTCCTGTCCCTTGCCAGCCCATCCTGTCCACTCCTCCCCAGCCCTGCTTCCTGTCTGGCCAGATGCCTGCTGCAAGGGCAGAAGGTGGGTGCTCTGGGAGATCTTATAGCCCTCTTACCACTTCCCTGGTTTGACCTCCTTCCCATCTCTGAGTCTTTTCTTTTTGTCATATCCTGGTTGGAAATAAAGCCCAGCCTGGGTGCCTGGCTGAGTACAACCAACTCCTCTGATCGCTGCTTCTCAGATGCCTCTAGCACTCACAATTGGTACTGTGACCAGGCTCTGAGTTATAGGCTGCCAGGTAATTGATCCATCCCTCCATCAATGCATATTTATCAAGGTCTTATTGTATGTGGGGTCCTGATGAGGCTGCAATGAGCAAAGAGTACTGTCTGCACAGACCCGTACAGTCTAGCGTAATGTACTATAATTGGTTTGTGGGTATCATCTGGTCTCTTCACCTAGACTGTTAATTTCTTGCTGGCAGAAAACTTATTTTCTGGTCCTTTTGTGGCCTCTGCACAGCTTAATACAGTGCTGGGCACAACGTAGGACAGTTGCAGTGGATAATGTATAGTGAGTTATAAAACATTTATAACTTAGGAAGCATTTTTCATACACACAATCACATTTTTTAATTGAATTCTTAGGAGGCAGAATAAAACTGAACAAGGTTGAATCTGAGTAGTTTAAGAATCTTGCAGTTCTTAGAATACCTATTCAGTAAATATTGTTCATCATTTATTTGATGAGGATAGGAGAAACTATCCTTCCAGTTTTTCTTTTTAAAGCAAGGGATTTATATGCACCTTATAGAACATCAGAAACATTTGTTTTTATAGAGCGTGCATGTGTTTAAAAAGAAGAGTATGGAAGGGCCTAGAATGAAAAAACCTTTGTCCCCACTCTTCCTTACCCACTGTTCTCCTTCTCAGAGGCAATCAATTTTAGTGTTTTGTTTTCATTTCTTCTGCACATGATGGACATGTAAATAACGGTGGGCAGAGGGCAGAGAGTAGCATTATGAATAATAGTCACAAATTCCTCCTATCCTGTTATGTTCACCCCTTTGCAAGGTGACTTTGCAGCCCCTTCCATCAAAGGCAAGGTCTATTTCCACCCCCCCACCCCCTGCCTTGATTCTGGGTTGGCCCTGGGACTTCCTGTGTCCAGTAGCATAAGGCAGAAGTGACATTTTGCAAAATCTAAGGCTAGGCCTCAATGGACCTTTAACCTTATTCTTTTGGCCTTTTGGAATGCTGTCCTGAGACTGTCATTTAAGGACATTGATCTAGCCTACAGAAGAGTGAGACGTCATGTAGATGAGAAATGATGAACCCCAGTAGACAGCTGGCATTAAGAGCCAGATGTTCAGGTAGGGCCACCTTGTACTGGCCAGCCCAGCTGTTTTTTGAGGAGAATATAGCCTAGGGTGAGCCCAAGAAAAATCAATGGAGGAACTCCACAGAATCATGAGACATAACAAATGATTGCTGTTTTAAAATACTGAAAACATGTATTCAGTACATGGTCAGTACATGGTATTCAGTATTCTGGTGCCTGGGTGGCTCAGTTGGTTGAGTGTCTGACTTTGGCTGAAGTCATGATTTCACAGTTTGTGAGTTCAAGCCCCACATCTGGCCCTGCATTTGGCCAGTTACCTTTTGATGTTTTTATGTTTTTACATTTTTATCTACATAACCATATCATTTGTGAATAAATCAGTATTATTTCTTTCTTCCCAATCTTTGTGATCTCTTTTCTTGCCTTATTGCATTGGCTACAACCAGTACAATGATGAATGAAAGTGAATATAGAAGGCATCCTTGTTAAAAAAAAAAAAAAGACATCCTTGTTTCATTTCTCATCTCTAGGGGATGTCTACAATATTTCATCATAAAGGTATTTGCAGTAGATTTTTGTATGGACACTATCAGATTAAGGAAATTTACTTCTATTCCTAATCTGCTAAGAGTAAATTATCAGAAGGTTTTACTCTACCTATTGAGATGATTGTATGTTCTATCTTCCACCTTTTTTGTTGTTAATGTAGTGAAATACATGAACTGATTCACAAATATTAAGTTACCCTTGAATTGTTAGAAAAACCCTATTGGATTGTGCTGTATAATTCCTTTATATAGCACTGGATTTGCTTTGTTAATAATTTGTTTAAAATTTGTGCTTTTGTGTTCATGAAGACGATTAGCCTGTGGGAATCCTGAGAGCCTAAATTTGGTTACTTTCATCCAGAGAGTCTGGGCATTTGTTTCTGGTCCTGGTAGCACCCAAGAATTAGTGGTGCTACCAAGAATACTTCAGCCCCCTTTAAGAGTCTTATATTAATGGATGAATTTCAGATTAAGCTCACACACTTTGCCTTGGGCCCAAGAGTTAGTCTTCAGATTGCAGAGGTGTTATCAACATTTGCCTCTGGGTCAATCTTGCCTTTTGCCTCATTACCATCTCTTTTGTTTTTGTTTTGTAATGGGTACATTTATATATTCAAGATAAATAAGCAAGGAATAAAATCACCAAAGCTAGAAATTGTGTTAGCCTTTCCACAGTTTTTCAGATTTTGACTATGCTTATGCTGTAGCCAAACATCAGATTAAAAAAAAAAAAAAAAAGGCCACACTGCCAAACATAGCATCTCATGCAAGGCTACTCAGCACGCACACACAGACACACACACACATGCATGTACATACCCTTCAATTTCTCTCTCTTTCCTCGATTTACTAATATAACCTGCAAGTATGTATTGCACTGTTCTCCAAAGCTTGTGTATTCTTTTTAATATAAATATTTAAGATGGCATTTCAAGCACAAGTAAACATTCTGGTTATATGAATCCAAGTCGTGAACAACAACAACAAAACAGACTTAAAGTATTGAGAGGAAGTTTGGAATTATGATTTTAAAAGAAACATATGAACATGTGATATCCAAGAAATAAGGAGTCCACATTGCATTCTATCAGAGACAGCACTGTGACAAAAATAAAGGAGAGGAGAGATAGACACATCCCAGTTATCATCTGTGCTAATTGGGACTGGGAAGCGTTTGTGAGGATTGGAGCAGACAGTACAGTGCTCAGAGCAGCAGGATGGCACTCTGTGTCTGGCCGCATTGAGCTGTGTGTGCAGCTTCTTTGTGAAAGAAGAAAACTGGGAAACAACAAAGGTAGGGTTTCTATTTTAAGCCAGAGCAAAAGAAAGGAAAACAGACAATGAACCGGAACCCTCCATCTCTGCTGTGGCAACATTTCAGCCTAAGAACCTTATTCTTCCTTCCACCTCTTCTCCTTGTCTTGGAAGCTACAGTTCACCACAGCAAACAAACAGATATGTTTTGTCTATGACTATGATAATATTTATTTATTAGAAAACAAAGTGGCAGTAGCATTATGTATGCATTTATTTACTTTTATTATTAAATTTCAGTGAATTTTTTATGTACAGCTTTGGAGTGTTTCCCCAATCCTAGATTTCCTGTGTGTCCTGTTCATTTTATTATGCAAAGTTCCATAGCTTGGTGAAAATAATGCAGGCATATATAGGGCATGAAACATGAAGTTATGTTATACTGGTCGCTGCTCCCTCCCATGGGTCTGGCTCACTTATCATTTTCCTTTGCTCCTCTCTGTCTCCTTTTCTCTCTTTTCCCTCTATTCCTTTTTTTTTTTTCCTCTTGGACTTTTGGTTTTTAGAGACTTCCTTCACTTTCTTGTGATCTGAGCATTGCATTTGAAATCATGTTTGTTGCAACTTATATGAGACTTAGTTTTTAGCAGCTGGACCCTTCAGAATATTCAGCCCACTATGCTCCCAGAGTGGAAGTCTATCCACTGTCATCCTGTATATGTGTGCTAACATTTCACCTCCACCCATTGGCCCTTCTAATATTCTACAGTGTTGTTGATTTTGTCCCTTTTTATTCCTTTAGTTTCATGTTCACGTAGGCTCTGGAAAAAGAGGAGATAAGTGTGTGTGTGTTCATGCATTATTCTGAACTGCAAAGCAGAACAGGTTTTTTAAACTTAAGATTTAAATATGCTCTGCTTTGTTCATTGGTGGTTTTAACTGCACAGTAAAAAAAGAGATGAAAAGAAAATAGAAATGTCAAGATAAGTTCTAAGGAAAACAAAATTGTCATTTAGTTAATGAAGTTCAAAATGATGAAAAAAGAATATTTAACACTTTCAGAAAGTAACTTCCAAAGATTTTCAAAGCTTTTTTCAAAAGTAAGTCTAGCTTATTGTATGAAAGGGGTCATTGTTTACGTACTTATTTGATCATTTGAATAAATGATGCCATGAGGTAACGATATTCTATTTCGAAATAGTATTTGAGTTTTTGGAATATTAACCACTCTATTCACAGAGGCGATGGGCTACTTACATGGCAATAGTTTAAAAGCCTTCTTGAAAATAAGTTTCAAAGTTGCTCTTTTTTTGTTTTTAATGTCTAGCAAGCCCATGCTTTGGGCAGTATCCTTTTCAGCTGATAATAATACTCATATATTCACTTGACAAAAACACTTAGAAATAAACTTTCAACAGTATCTGCAAAAATGGGATTCTCCACTAGCAGTTTGTGTAGTTCAATGCTGTAGGGAAATAGTGGTTAAGAGAGTCTCTAGGACCACGTCCCTTCCTTCTGCACTTGTACGTCAGCAGCAGGTATTCATCATTGCTTTAGCCTCCTGGCACCCACACCCCTCCTTATAGTGGCTCAAATTTCTTTCAGAGGAGCAGCGTTCTTTACTATGTGCAGGGCAATGGCACATCAGTGGATGCACATCCTTTCGGAATCTAAGGGCTCTGTCTGTCAGAGTCTTCAAGTCCAAATCTTGGTAGCAGTAAGAAGGCCTTAGGCTTATGCTTAGTTATTAAGCCTCTTTCCCTTTATGTCTCTGTCTCACCTTCTCTCTCTCTTTCTGTCTCTTTCTCTCATACACATGCACACACACACACAGATGCACTCACACACACACACCCCTTTGAATTTGTCACAAAGAAGAGATAAATAATTGGAGTCATTTAGTCAGTTGATGATCTGCCAAGGTCTCTGAGCTGTCCTGCCACTGACATCTTTGAATATATCTATTTCTGCCTCTTCCTCACTTGATTTCCTTGGTCAGCTCGAGCCATGGAAACTTCCTTCTCAGAAAGTCTCTTTCTGCCAAGACTACAGAGTTATTTTCTGCTGTTTGCTAACAAACTACCCAAAGGTAATTCCCCTTATGATACAATATGACTGAGGGTCACAGGCCACTGAACATGTTACAGTTAAGTGATGTCGGTGACATTGGTCAAACCCACTTATTCAACAAGCTGGAATTATAGTATTAAGCAGACAAGAAGATAGTCTTTCTCTCCACTGTGTTTAGAACCATAGAAGAAGTTATTTGATATAGTAGAACTGAACACTACTTTGCTGTGATTTCTTTTATAAACTTGGAAATGGAAAGAGATTCTGCATAAGAGACTTTTTCTAAATAGAAGGAATGACATTGTACAGCCATTTGTTCCCTTCAGCCAATCTAAATGGACCAGAGAAGCTACACTCATGTGGTAAAACTGTTTCTATTTTCCTGTATTTTCTGCTATCATTTTAAAATTCTTAAATAATTTATGAGATATTTCCACATAAAGAAAATAACAAAATCCATGTACTAGTGTATTAATAGGAATAGGTTCAGGAGCTTGTAACAAAAAAATGAAGATTAGTGGCTTAAAAATGTTTATTTTTTGACCATGAGAAGAAGTTTGAATGTAGGCAGTCCAAAGCTGATACAGTATCTTAGAGATGTCTGCAGCGACCATCCTTTTTTCTTGCTCCTTCTCCACCTTTAGCACCATCTTGGGTGACTTCCGTCCTCATGATGTGAAGATGGTCATTGCCACCACCACCTTTTTTCATCTCAGGCAGCAAGGACACAGAAGAGTGGCTTCTCCATACACAGAACTTGGTTGTCTTTTTGTTTTATTGTGTCAGGAAGTCCTTCCCTGGGACTTCTGCATACCTTGCTTTGGCCAGAACTATGTTCATAACGCCATTCCAAGGCCACAAGGGGCTTTGACAAAGTAACATAACCAGTCTCATCAAAATTGGAGTTCCATTAATAAGAAAGAAAGAGATAATAGATATTGGGCAAACAACCCACCAATGTCCGCTGTTACCTACTACTAGGATTTAAGAGATGTTAATATTTAAAGAGAGAGAGAGAGAGAGAGATGTTAATATTCTGAAAATTTGCTTCAGATCTTTTTCTTTTGAAGACATAAACTATGACAATAAAACTAAAGGCCTATCTGCATCTCTTTTCCCTCCTTTCCACTCCAGAACTAACCATTATCCTGAAGTTGGTGTATGTAACTCCTACATGGATTTTTATACTTTTACCACATATAGAAGCTTGGTTTCTGATAATGCTGGGCTAGATAATTCAAGCCTTCCTTGTGATATATATACCTAAATGCTGTCTAAAGTATATATAGAGATTTTTTTCTAGGCTATATTTTAAAATCTAGTAAAAGTGTTAAAGAACTGACAAAATTATATTTTAAAAAAGAAAAAAACCACTATCAGGCTAGAATTTAAGGGAAAGAAGGAACCAGACAAGCAAGTTCAACACCACCTGCGCTCAGCACAGAGGTGACCTTTACTGTAGTGCCCTGGGTTGGGTTAGGGGCAGATATACTTCTGGTTTGCTTTATTCTGAGGGTGTGGTCTTTTGGGACAAGCTTGATATGAAAGAGGGTGTCCTATTAGATTGCCAGTATCAGAGTAAGCTCGGGGCACTTACTTCTTGTTTTTCTTACTCCATGAGAACGCCAAAACTGAAGTCCAAGTTTGCCTAGATCAGCAAAAGCCCTCAGGGCAAAAGTAATTGTAATGCTCAGGTGTCCTACTTACATAGATGGACTTTCCATGAAGGCAAGGACAAACTAAAACTGGAAAAGCAATTAATATTTGCAATTTCTCAGGCATGTTTTTCCTAACATGCCTTTTGATTTCCTTCCTTCCATGCTCTTTGAATTTATTCTATTTTGTCTAATTTCTTTGTCTAATTTCTTAGACTTTTTTTTAATTAATAAGGCTATTTAAAGTCATAAGTTTCTGGGGCGCCTGGGTGGCTCAGTCGGTTGAGCAGCCCACTTCCGCTCAGGTCATGGTCTCGCGGTCCCTGAGTTCAAGCCCTGCGTCCGGCTCTGTGCTGACAGCTCAGAGCCTGGAGCCTGTTTCGGATTCTGTGTCTCCCTCTCTCTGACCCTCCTCCATTCATTCTCTGTCTCTCTCTGTCTCAAAAATAAATAAATGTTTAAAAAAATTAAAAAAAAAAAAAAAAAAAAAGAGAAAAAAAAAAATAAAGTCATAAGTTTCTTTTCTATAAATACTGCTTTATCTCTATCTCCCAAATTTTGATATGCTATATTTTATTTAGTGATTTAGTACTTTGACCTACAAATTATGTATAAGTATATATATTTTTACAAACATGCATAGGAAATAGATGATACATTCAGAAAAGTGTATAACCATAAAAAGGTGGCTGTATAAAATGTTCACAGTATAAACAAATCCATGTGACACCATCCAAATGAGGAAATAAAACAAAGATTTCATAATCTTTGTATTTTAGCTGAATTATTTAGTCCATTTACATTTAGTAACTTCTTCTATGTTGCCAATTTTTGAAGCATAGGTAAATAATCTTTTTAGATTTTTGATTTATTGTAGTTCTAAGCCCCATAATTATTATATTTGATAACACTTCCTGAAGAAGGATTACATTTTTTGTGAGTTTTGAGTTTTAAATTTTTGAATTGTGAATTCATATTCAGCATGCTTTGTTTGTGAGAATGCTGTGCAAACTAGATTGAGGAACTATTTCTTCCCAATGTTTTTGTAATGTAAATTTGAAGCCTTAATAAGACATAGGCCAAGGGTTTTGATTTCTCGGTTATATTACTATAGGCCTAATCAGGAGACAGAAGCCACAGAATAATTTAAATTAAATTTAAGTGTAATATAAGGGATTGTTAAGCTATGGTAAAAGTGTATAAAAGTCTATAAAGAGGATGCTAAAAGGAAGGAAAAACTTGGAATGGGGGGTTTCCCCAAGGCTAGGGTCAGACCTGACTGAGGTGTGGTTCAGCTCACAGGAAGGCAGAGAAGCTTATTCAGCTGCCTAGACTTGAGCGGGTTCACACTTGCTGGGCAGGCAGGAAACAACTTTGAGGGTGCAGGCATGCCACAGCTGTTAAGTGTGTGCACACAGGAATTTGAGATGCCACTGTGGGCTTGAAGTGTGGAGCACGTGGTATCTGTATTAGGAGAGCCAGGAAAAGTAGTCACCAGGCCTGGGCTGGGGCACAGAGGTCACTGAAGGACTGTACTGCACAGTACACGACTGGATGTCCTACATATTTGCACTGCACACCAAACATGCAGCAAGAGCAAGAAAAAGCCAAACCTAGCACACGGGAGCCAGGAAGAGAGACGCCCTCCTCCTGCAATGTTCCTCCATCGCCCTCTGCTGACAAAGCATAGTATCATGCTTAACTGCCAAGGAAAATGCTTAAGGCGTCCAATTCATGACCATGACCAGGTACTGAAAAGTGAATTTGTAACTGAAAGGCAATGAATTGACTAACACCCCATCAGAATTGACATTTTTCTTATCCAGAACATGAGTGGAGACGCACTTCCTTGATCTGTGGGCCAGTAAGCACATTATTGTTTGCCTACCTTTCTCTGAAGGTGTCTCCCTTTGAAAGTTCTGGCTTTGTGAAGGTGGGGGGCCTTCTTCCCACCCCCCACCACAGGTGGACTTAAGGACTCCTTGCTTCTAGGTGGGCATTGAAACCAGAACTCCATGGAAACTGGTATCAATGCTACCTCATCCAATTGAGTAGCTGCTCTGTCAGCTCATTGCTGACTAGTTTGGTTTAGGTTCTCTCTTTGTTATAATCACTGGGGAATTTCCCTTTGTGGTTGTGAACTCAGTTAGGCCTTACAACGGAAGAGGCGCTCTGTTGCCCCCAGCGTCTCTAAGTGGTCTTAGAGGGAAGGTTTTCTGTGTGTATTACTTTGGCAGCTTAATACCCATTCTTGTTCTCTCTTCCATTTTCTTTTGTAACTTTCTAGACTAGGTAACTTCTTGAGAACCATGCTGGAGGGTTTTAAACATAAATAAAATAACCCTTACTACAAATTGCATGATGGAGCTAAACCACCTCAGGCTTGGTGGAGTGGCTTGTACAGTGGTTGTCCAACATTATTTTCATGTGTGCATTTGAAAAACACCGCAAAGATGCATTTGTGGCAGCAAGGTCCCGGGATTTCAGTTTCTACCTGAAGGCCATGCATACTTTGGTGAGTGTGTAGCCAATTTCAATTTCATTGGTAATGGAAGATGTCACTTATTCGTAATAACTGGAACCACATTTCTGATGTATTTCAGCAATGTATTAGCACAACATAGACCATTGTGCTATAAATTGGCCTTCTTCTAAGTCTAATTTTGGAGATTGGTGTGTTATTTTACTGGAGGAATTATTGCTCTATAAATTTAAGAAGTTTATTCTCTGGACTCCTGACACATTTTTGCATATATCTAGTTTACTTGTCTGATATTTCCTCCATATTAGGAGATCTTTGAGGATGGGATTTTGTTAACTGCCCCAGGGCCTAGCACAACTCCAGAAAGGAGATGATAAATATTTGTTGAATAAATATTCTCCTGGGTTCACGTAGTGAGCAATAACTCAGCATAACTTGTTTGGGAAACAACTTCTGTACTTTGCAACAAAAGGGATATGATGGAATTGTAGCTGTGAGGGTAAGCAGAACTCAGATTTTGAAATGTCTTGTACACCCTAGGATTTTGGGATTTTCCTAAGGGCATGGAAACCATTCAGGAGTTTCTGTCTGAAGGGAGACATAATCAGACATGTATTTTGGAAAGATCACTCTGTCAGTTTTATGTAGATGATGTCATTATATAAGTGGCTCTCATTAAATATTGGTGGAATGAAAACGGATGTAAGAATGAATTAGGGAGGGGCACCACAGCTTCCCACAAGCCAGCTTTTCTCCAGATGGAATGCTTGCTGAGAAAGTGTTCTGGGGTCAATTGTGTTTCCTCTCCTACCTCATTTCGTATGTTGAAGTCCTAATCTCTAGAATCTCAGAGTGTGACTGTATTTGGAGACAGTTTTTTTCAAGAGGTAATTAAGTTAAAATAAAAGCATTAGAGTGGTCCCTAATCCAATCTGACTCATGTCCTTATAAGAGGAGGAGATTAGGACACACTGAAAGCCACCAGGGGCTCATGTGCACAGAAGAATGACCATGTAAAGAGGCAGCAAGAAAGGGCCATCTCAAGCCAAGGAGAGAGGGCTTCTGGGGAAACTGACCCTCACAATGCCTTGATCTTGAACTTTCAGTGTCCAGAACTGTGAGAAGATAAATTTCTGTTGTTTAAGTCACCTAGTCTATGGAATTGTGTTATGGAAGCCCTACCAGATAATAGAGAAGGCTTTATAGGCTGGCCCGAAGTGGCCATCTCCACCTACTTTTGTATATATTAAGGCTGTTGTACAAGTGATGGTAAAGAGCTCTTCTCTTTCCACTGATTGGAAGACTCAAGAGAATTGGTAAAATGCCCTAGAGAGGATTTTACAATAGGCATAAAAAACATATCCCCATATGTAGGAGATGTAGTATTAGAATGTCTCGCCAAAGTCTTCTCAGGGTTTGTTTTTTTTTTTAATATATATTTATTTATTTTAGAGAGAGAGCATGTGAAAGGTGAGGAGAGGCAGAGAGGGAGAGACAGAGGATCTGAAGTGGGCTCTGCACTGACAGCAGAGAGCCCAATGCAGGGCCAGATGCAGGGCCAGATGTGGGGCTTGAACTCACAAACCGAGAGATCATGACCTGAGTTGAAGTTAGATGCTTAATCGACTGAGCCAACAGGGCACCCCCAGGTTCTCAGGTTTAAGGAAAGCATTGATCAGATTTCAGCAGACCCTGCGTGGAAGAAGAGGAATCCATTAAGTGGTACTTCCCAGCTTTCTGGGTCATCACTAATTACTTCATTTATTTATTCAGCATTTATGAAACATGCAAATGTGCCAGGCATTGTACTTTGCATTGACGCAAATAACCAGACCCTGCCCTTTAGGTTAATTAGAGTAACCCAGTTAATTAACTAATTAAGATCAATTAGACATAGACCTTGACTGGTGCAAGGTAACAGTCCACTAGAGCAGACAGACAGGAAAACAGATAATATAAAAATAATACAATCAGGGCTATACTAGAGATATCATCTGAGTGCTGTGGGAATACAGTGTACCTGGAGAATAGGGAAAGGCTTCACACAGGTGATATTTAATAGGGTCTTGAAGGGTGCATAGGAGCTCATCAGGCTGATAAGGCTCAGTGTAGGGAGGGCATTTTAGGCCATGTGGAAGGCTGAGGTATGAGGGACCGTGTCTTCTGGGGATAAGTGAGGACTGCACTGGAACAAGATTTCTGAAGGTGACATCACAGGGCCATGGGGGATGAGACTGGAGAAGTGGGCTGTTACCAGAGATTTCGTGGGTAGTGCGAGATTTCATGGGTAGCCACTGTGGACAGATCTGACTCTTCAATGGATCATCTTTGCTAGCTTAATGACACCTTCTAAAATGACCCCAGTAAACATTATTTGGCTTTCTGGTTGCATTCCCTGCTGCTTTGCCTCTCTGGCCTATCTTTCTAGTTTTTTTTCTATTAATCTAAGAAAGCTACCCAATATCCTGACAATTGTTCTATTCAAGGGAGTCAGATTTGGTCTCTGTCCTTGGAATAACAGCATAATTAAAGATTACTATAAACCTTTTTGTTAAAATAGCTCTCATATTTTTAAAATTTTAGCTTTATTGAAGTGTAAGTGATAAAATTGTATGTAAAGTATTTAAAATCTATGTCATGGTGATTAGATATATGTACACATTGTGAAAAGACCCCCCCCCCCACATCTAGTTAATTAACACATCCATCACCTCACTATTTATTTTATTTTATTTTATTTTATTTTATTTTATTTTATTTCATTTTATTTTTGGTGAGAACATTTAAGTTCTACTCAGCAAATTTCATTTATACAATGCAGTATTGTCAACTACAGTCATCATGTTTTACATTAGATCCTTTCATATATTAATACTTGAGTAGTTCAATAACAATAAGGATCTTTAAGTATCCTTGGGATATCCAGAGCGACAATAAAAATGAAGAAATACTTTGCAACTGAAGAGATTATGATCTTAAAAATTCACAAAGATCAAATTCTATTGTACATGTGCCTCTGTTAGTCTGGCTGCACACATCGCCTGACAGTGATTTGCTCAAAGATCTCAGACTCCATGTACCTTCCCTCTCACACTCCTTGTCCATTGACTTTCCTCCCTTCCTAGCCTCCTGGCCTGGCTATCCACTCCTCAGAAACAATCCTCCTGGATGGTTCCACCCATTAGCCTCCTTCTGACAGCATTCTGTCTCTCATCTGTGTATTCTATACCACTTCCTTGCCCTTCTTAACTTCCCTCATCATGCAGCTTAGAATCCAAAGCCCATTCCCACAAGTGCTTTTTGCCAATGAACCCCATTGTCCTTTCTCCCTGTCCCCTTGGCCCTACCCACACGGCCAACCCTGTTGCTGAATAAATTCAACTGTGCTTCTCTACACCTACCTCCAGGCTGCTGAGTGGGGCTGAAAAAAAAGCAGTTACTCAACCACAGATCCTTGCTCCTATTACATAGTTCCCATCCTTACCCATGTCTCCATCACTGTTAGCACAAACCTCTTCATTTCCTGGTCAGCTCTCTCCACTTTACCAAAGAAGCCTTCTCAGGCCTTATCTACACTCCTCAGTGGAAGACACCCTTGTTCCTCTCCCTGCCCTTTATTCTCAGCAGAAGACTTCACTTCCTACTTGAGCAACCATTCATGTTAAGTGAGCACCTACTCTCAACCAGGCCCTGATCGGGGCTCTGGGGATGCCATGATGGAAAAACAAATCCCTGACTCATAAGGTTTATGTTCTAATGGAAGGAGATAGATGATGAACAAATAGATAACTGCATGGGATGCCAGGTATGATAATATAAAGAAAAGTAAAGTAGGATACAGGTAGGATAGAGTAGAGCCATGGGGTGCTATTTTACTCAGAGGGAGCTGAGAAGATAACATTTGTACAGGGAGCAAGTTGTGTGTCTATCTGGTGGAAGGAAGAGTAGAGCCTCCATGGTGAACACAAGCTAGGGAAGTGACAGAAATAGGGAGGAGGTCAGGGTGGCTGGAGCAGAGGGAGGAAGAGGAGGCTCAGGCGAGTGGGGAGGAGGTAATGACTTAGAGTCAGGAGCCACTGTGAAGATTTAGCTTTTTCTCAGAGTGACAGGGGAGCCATTGGAGGACTTTGAGCAGAGCAGTGACAAGATGTGCCTTAGGCTTTAAGGGGATAATGCTGGCTGCTGGGATGAGAAGTGACTGGGGGTGAGAGTAGGAGCAGGAGTCAGAGATGCCAGAACTGTGCTTCCCCTCGGGAGGGGGTGTGTGTTTTTAGTTGTACAAAGGTGACTGGTGGAGGCTTTAGTGGAAGCATGGAGTGGGAGCAGTGAGGGGGATTTAAAAAGGCAAGAAGCACATCTTGTGGATGCTGGGAAGGCTATGGAAACCCAAGAGAAGAGACAGATCTTGCTTATTTTGCTAACCCTCCCTATTCGGGAGAGTCCTTCACTGTGTGGGGGTTGTTGAAATGCAGAGCTGGACTCCCTTTAAAGAAACTCCTGGCAGCTAGAGAATAGGCTGGGGACTAGGCTCAGCCAACTGGATGCCCACACCTGAAGCTTTCAGTTTTGATGGAGTGATTCATAGAAGACATCCCACCACCTGAGAAATTCTTCATGATGGCTGCAGCGAGAGGAGAATCTTGCTGGTGGCAATGATACCAAAGACACTGTCTCAGGCACAATCTTCCTGTTGGGGGTCAAGGGGTCCCTGACTGGGCTTCCTCCCTCACATCCTGCCCTGTGCAGGCCTGGGTTTCCTAGCTTCCTGAGTCAGTTCCAATGCTTGCAACCAAGAACCTTGCACATGCAATGGCAGAAGATTGTTTTTGGCCAAGAATTTTGCAGAGTACTACTTTCTAAAGAAAGTCTGTTCTAATTTGAGCCACTCTGACTCTAGACGTGGGTGAGAGGTGGTCACAGAAGCTATTCAGTATGATGTTGTATTTAGAGAGGAGGAGAGTGGGGTGAGAACAAAGACAGGAAGAAGCAAAGACAAGATGAAACAAGTTAAAATGCCTCATAAGATCAATTTGAGTATCTCAGTGTAAAATCAACACTTTTTTGCAAGTTTTTTTGTTTTAAAATTATTTTAACAATTCTTTTGAAGAAAGCTGCTGATTACATTTTAATTCTGTTCTTGAGAGTCCTTAGTTGGATGTTCTGATAATGTAGGGATTGTTTCCTGTGGAATAGGGGAAGTTGAATACACTCTTTGTGTGTTTTTGAATTTCTTAAGCTCTTCAAAATTCCAGAAGCCTAATTCTGTTATCAGTTAGAAACTTCAATTCCAAATAATCAGCATGGATAAAACAGTCAGGAGTTTCAGCTGTGAAAACTCAGTTTCTTTTCTCTGTTCAGGGAAGGAATGTGAAGAATGATCTCAAAAGCTTCCTGCAGCCCTAAAAATCTGATTCGACCTGGAACTATTACAAACTTATTAGGGTATTTTAAACATGCAGAGAAGTGAAGAAAATTCAGTTACCAGGCACAAATGTATTTATCATGTCACTTTAATAAATCTTAACATTTTTGCAATATTTGCTTTGGATTTTTTTTTTTAGTGTTTTTTTTTTTAATGGCCATGTAATAAAATTCAATAAAATGGCTTTTTTCCTTCTTCTGGTATACAATCATATTAATTTTTTTCATTAAAATTTTGTAGTAAAGTATACGTAACAAATGTTTGCCATTCTAACCATTTTGAAGTTACATTGTCCTTCATCCATCACCACAATCCACCTCCCAAACTTTCTTCAACTTCCCAAACAGAAATTCCCTCCCCATTAAACAATGACTCCCATTCCCTCCTCCCCCAGCCCTTGGAAGCCACCATTCTACTATTTTTGTGAATTCCATCCCCATATATTTTAGTACATTGTAGATTGACGATACTGTTACAGTAAGGACACATCTCCCCCAAAACCTCCTTCTATAACCACAGTGTCCCTTGGCCCCTGGCAACCACTAATCTGTTCCCTACCATTTTTTCCTCCAATATAATAAATGGAATTATAAGGATGTGACTTCTTAAAAAATTTCTTTTTAATATTTACTTATTATTTTGTGTGAGAGAGAGACAGAGCAGGAGCAAGGGAGGGGCAGAGAGAGAGGGGCACACAGAATCTGAAGCAGGCTCTAGGCTCTGAGCTGTCAGACACAGGGTCCGAACCCACGGAGCTGAAACACAGGGACCACAGACCACAAGAGCATGACTTGAATCGAAGTCAGATGCTTAACCCCCTGAGCCACCCAGACACCCCAAGGATGTGACCTCTCAACATGGGCTTCGTACATGCAGCATGATGCCTTTGAGGCTCATCTGAGTTTGTGTCTATTGTTCCCTCCATGCCCCTCCAAATCTTCTCCAAAGGCAACCACGGCCCTTAAATAGTATTTAATTCTTATGAATATTTTTATAGTTATAGTGTATACAGATTTAGCCACAAAATATATACTTCCTGTTTCCTATAACTTAAAATTTAAATAAATGATGTTGTAATGTACTTGTCATGCTGCAAGTTGCTTTTATAACTCACTGCTCTGTTTATGTCATATTAATGCTGGGTTTTTAAATTTCACTGTTATATTCTATTCTATGAATATATCACGTAGATCATAGATTCATCCATTTACCTATGAATAGACATTTCTTTCCTGTGTGTCTGTCTGTCTCTTTATCCCACCCTGACCAGCTGTGTTAGGCCTCCTGCCAAGGGCCGCCAGTCCCAAAGCAAGCCTCAGATGATCAGAAATGTCTGCTCTGAGGTCAGAATGGGAAAATCCCAGATCTCATCTCTAAGCTGGCTGCTTCCTTGACTGAGTACCTGGACAGAGGTCATGTCTGATACTTTGAGCCCTACCTAAGCCCAAAGGTTCAGTGAGATGTCAATCTAGGACATGTATTAGAATTTCTAAAAAAGCCTTTCAAAAAAAGGAAGAGAGGGGCACCTGGGTGGCTCAGTTGGTTGAGCGTCCAACTTTGGCTCAGGTCATGATCTCACCATTCATGAGTTCGAGCCCTGCATCTGGCTCTGTGCTGACAGCTCAGAGCCTGAAGCCTGCTTCAGATTCTGTGTCTCCCTCTCTTTCTGTCCCTCCCTTGCTCATGCTGTGTGTGTCTCTCTCTCTCAAAAATAAATAAACACCAAAACTAATTCAAAAAAGAAGAGAAAGAAAGAATTTAAAAATTAAATCAGAATTTCCAGGGCAACAGAGTGTGTGTGTGTGTGTGTGTGTGTGTGTGTGTGTGTGTATGTGTGTGTATATATATATATATATATATATATTTTTTTTTTTTTTTTTTTTTTTTTTTTTAAGTCCCCACGTGATTTTAAAATGTAGCCAGAGTATGGGGCGCCTGGGTGGCTCAGTCAGTTAAGCGGCCGACTTCAGCTCAGGTCGTGATCTCGCGGTCAGTGGGTTCGAGCCCCGCGTCGGGCTCTGTGCTGACAGCTCAGAGCCTGGAGCCTGTTTCGGATTCTGTGTCTCCCTCTCTCTGACCCTCCCCCATTCATGCTCTGTCTCTCCCTGTCTCAAAAATAAATAAAAAACGTTAAAAAAAAAATTAAAAAAAAAATGTAGCCAGAGTAAAAACCCGATTTAAAAAGTGAGAATGAACAAACACCCCCAGACAGACAGCTTTTTCTAGGCTTTCTTCATGAGCTGGGGAGCTGGCCTCCAGTCCCCATGTCCAGTAGTGGAGGTTACTCTGTCCTCTTCCTACCTTTTTTTAGTTCCCTGGACTTTGTGGGAGCCAAACTCAGCCACCTGTATCTGCTCCCAGAACCTGGGCCTGGGCGCCCTGGCCTCAGTCTTCTTCCCTGATGAGGGGTTTCTCTTCTGTTTCTAGGGTATAGGGACATTTATCTAGTTTCCGAGACTTCCTGTGGTTTATACATTTTCTTGACTTGTATTTCATCATTTCTATATGTTGAGATGTTGCCTCAGAGCACAAACTTCTAGAAATGGTTTCTATCTCAGACGATTGAAAGCACACATCACCTGCTGGAGGGCCGCTATTGTGACTTCAAAGGAACACATGCTGCCACCTTATAAATAGCTTCCTTTTGTGTTTTACTGTTTTAAAGCAAAAAATTATGTTTTTTCCTATTTCAAAAGTAAATTGTACTCTTGGGAAAAAGTTCCAATGCTGTGGAAATATATGACTTAGAAAATAAGTCTCCAATAATCATTTCCCTGAAGATAGTTTTGAGTATAGTTTTCCATATTTTATGCATTTATACACATACTCATTTTTAAAAAATAAAAAAATGGAATTTTATTGGTGAACTGAAGGGTTGTTGAGTTTTGCACTTAGTTTGTCATGGAAATCTTTCTGTAGTTAGATACCCACATTATTATTACTGGATACATTCTACTGCAGTTCACTTAGGGATGGCTATTTGTAATGTTTTCATCTTGGCCATCACAGACAATGCCGGAATAAATGTTCTCACATGTCCATCTCTGTGCATTTGTGGAGGTCAAAATCTGCTTTACTTCCTTGGAACCCACATTTCCTATCAAATGTGCATTCCTGCCAGGAAGGAAAACCAGCCTGGGGAGTGTGGAGCAGGTCAGTGGCTGGAAGGAACACGTGGTGCTCCCTTGAGATGCTCAGTCCTATTAGAATCAACTTCTTGAGCCTCTAAATTCTCAATGACGTGCATATTGGAGCAGATGCCCTTCGCTTCACCTTCTCTTTAACCTGCCCAGGTACTAAACATCAGCCTCTGGAAGGTCAGCTTGGAAGGTTAACTTGGAAAGTTTTAGTGCTGTGTTTTTCAAACTGCAGGGCTGTGACCTATTAGTGGGTTATGAAATCAAATTAAAAGATCACAAATGAGCAATTAAAAAAATCAAACAGAACAATACTGCAAGTATCAGAGCATGTCACATGAAGGGTAAATGTTGCAATTTTATTTCAAGGGTGTGTGTGTGTGTGTGTGTGTGTGTGTTGGATATTGTCTTAACTCAGATTCCTTGGAAGCAGAGCTCAAGAAAAGAATATGGGTGTCTGTGATGTCTTTAGGACAGAAAAATGAGGAAGGAACTGGAGCGGGCAGGGGACCAGCTGAGCAAGGGTGTACTCACGCCTAATCCCATGGTTTGAATTGCATCAGAGCTGGTGATGCCTGAGACAAGCAGGTAGTGCCTTGTGAATCCCCTGTCAACACTGGCTATTGTCTGCTCTGAGGAACAGAGGTACATAACCTCCAGAAAGGCAGCTCCTGCTCAGCTCAGATTAATTCCCAGAGGAGGAGGCAATGGTCTTGACAGCTGGGGAATGGGTACACCAGCCTGCATGGGGTTACCAACAGTGTCCATTCCAGGAAGTTTTATAAAATGTATTTCTAAGTGTGCTTCAGGGTAAAAACAAACAAAAAAGAGTTTGAAAAAACACTAGTTTTAGAACAATTATGCCCATCAACTTGTGGGAAAGAAAATGAGGCCTCTATCACCCTTTTCTGTATTTCATTAGACAAATGCAAATTCCCACATACAATCTTCATTACAAATTCCCCATTGGGGAAAAAGGCACCACAGAAAGGAAACAAAGCATACAGGATGTTCTTTTTTTTAAAACTGAGTTGAATCCTCAGCAGCTTTTTTTAAAAATTTTATTTATTTATTTATTTTTTAACATTTATTTACTTTTGAGACAGAGGATGAACGGGGGAGGGTCAGAGAGAGAGAGAGAGAGAGAGAGAGAGAGAGGGAGACACAGAATCTGAAACAGGCTCCAGGCTCTGAGCTGTCAGCATAGAGCCCGACGCGGGACTCGAACTCATGAGCCATGAGATCATGACCTGAGCCGAAGTTGGATGCTTAACCATCTGAGCCACCCAGGCGCCCCAAGTTTATTTATTTTTGAGACAGAGAGAGACAGAGCATGAACAGGGGAGGGGCAAAGAGAGAGGGAGACAGAGAATCGGAAGCAGGCTCCAGGCTCTGAGCCATCAGCCCAGAGCCCGCCGCGGGGCTCGAACTCACGGACAGCGAGATAGTGACCTGAGTTGAAGCTGGACGCTTAACCGACTGAGCCACCCAGGCGCCTCCAGGATGTTCTTAATGTTTTAAACTTAAGCCTTAAGACACCAGCAGCCACCTAAGGAGGCTTAGAGCTGTGTTCTCTGGCTTGGGGCATACCAACCTGGGAATTCAGGGGTGGGCGAGCTGTTAGTGGGGCCTTGAAACCATGAAATAAGCTTGACACATGTTTGCAAAGCACTCATTTTCCCCTGGGAAATGTTTTAAAACATTTTTTATGACCATGGAGCAAAATATAAAATTCACATGGGCTTTGAAGATGAAGAATAAAATTACGAAGAGATCTCAAATTATAGCTCACCCACTTTAGACTATGTTTTCAGATTCCCAGACATTCTTATTCATTGGCCAGTTAGACACTCAAGGAGAAAATTAATGAAAGCAGCAGTTAGAGTACCTTTCCCCTTTCAAGAGGGTGTAGTTAACATGGTCCTCCAGATTCCAAGCAGTTTGTGGGGGCTGACACCTGACAGTCTTGGTCACCAATCCTAAACTACCAGAGACATTAAGTTAGTCAACAGATGGTTATTAAGCACCAACAAGATACCAGCAACCGGGGATAAAATGAATGAACAAGACAGACCATCCTGCCCTTATGGACCATTCTGGTCAGAGGATTGAGACAAAATCAAATAAATAATGCAGGAGTCATTAGAGCTGCTCATCAAACCTTTGTGGCTTTCTGCCTTTGGGGCACAAGTACAGTGGTAGGGTCCCTTGTGAGTGGGTGGGGACGTTGACTAGTTCTGGCCAATGGGTTGTGACTAGAAGTGATTGCACGTCCTTTCTGGGCTAAGCAGTTAATGTGATGCTCCCTGGAGCTCTCTGCCCTCTGACACAATGACCAGTGAAGCATCCATATGGTGGCTGCCTCATCAGCCGGGCCTGAGCTGAGCCTCCCAGCTGCCCCCTAACATAATGTGGAGTGAGAAAGCAATAAACTGTTGTAAACTCCTGAGGTGTGGGTCGTTTTATTACTGAAATGTAATCTAGACTATCCTGTCTCATGCAAAACAATAAAATAAAATATTATCAATTGTGATAACTGCTGTGAATAAAATTAACAAGTTGCTAATATAACATGACAGAGAGTAGCCTACAGGGTCAGGGAATGCTTCTGTGAAGATAGGAAATCTAAGCCGGCATCTATTAGACCAAGGTAATGCAGACTTTCGTAATTGTTTTTGCTTTATTGCAGAGAGAAGCCAAGTAACTCTAGAATCATAGATCGAAAACAGTCAGGAAAATGGAGATGTAGACCTGCCTAGGGTCCCATGGCTCCCTGGTGCTCTAACTTCAGCATGTGGACGTGGGTCCATACCCTCTCCAGTAGGGCTGCTGCTGAATGAGGCAAGTGAGGTGCCTAGGGTGCAACACTGAAGGAATCTACTCTCTGGAGCATCCTTTACATCCTGAGGATGCTGGTGTTGGAAAGGTTGTGCCCTAAGGGGCCCACTCTTAAGGAGGCACTCATCAGGGTCATGCAATTCCGGAGCGGACACCTGGACATCAGTGCCTCCTTAAATGTTACACCCTAAACTCCTCCTCACTGCACCCCGGTCCCAGCTCTGCTCTACACCAGTGTTCTGAGTAAGGACTTAGCAAGCACTCAGCATTCAGGTAACTGTAGCTGTGTCCTTGGCATACTGGGTGTGTCTGCTGATGTAATCTGTAAGGCCCTACACTCCTTGGGACCATGTGACAGCACAGCACTTGAAGATGGGAAGTGCATGGTTTTCAGATGTCAAAAACTGACTTCTTCCCAGAGTTCTTGAAAAGGAAACCAAGCAAGGAGACGAGAGAGTGAGATTTCCAGAGTTTAGGAAGGGCTTCAGGCTGGATGAGGCTGTTTTTCCCCTCAGTGCAGAAAAAGTCTTTCTTCCACTCTGAAAAGGATAATTCCCAATGAAAAAAAAGGATTAAATACAGTGTATTCTTCAGTGAGGTGCTAGTGACTAATAGCACCTTCTTTTCCTGGAAGCAGGTTTGGGGATGGAGATAGGAGCTCCTCTGTGTGGGCTCAGGCTGCCCGTTGGCATTATGAGTTTGGTTTGATTACCCCCACTTTACAGAGGAAGGACCCATCTCTTCAGAGTCGAAGGCACTTGCCCATTTGAACACAAGTCTGTCTAACTCTTATCTACTTAAGGACAAGGGGTAACAGGCAGGATAAAATGTGGTGGCCAGAAATGCTTATCTAGAGGGGAGGACATTTAACAGAAAAGAGACAAAGCCACCTACTTTACATAGTTAGCTGTTAACCCAGGCCACTCGATTCTGTGTAAAGTTTCACAAATCCACCACCTCCTGGATCATCATTCTTAGGCAATTTCTAAATATCTAAATTGCAAATATTTTCTCTCAGTCTTTGGCTTATATTTTAGTTTTCTTAATAGTATCTTTGGAAGAACAATTTTTTTTTTTTTGGAGAAGTCCGTATATCAATTGCTTTCTTTTATGCATCATGCTTTTGGTGTCATATGTGAGAAGTGTTTGTCAAATTCAAGATAATAAAGATTTCCATCTATGTTTTCTTCTTGGAGTTTTGTGATTTTAGCACTTACATTTAATTCTGTGGTGCATTTTGAGTTAATTTTGCTCAGCCACATCTTTTGGACCCTTCTCTTGACAGATGAGGAGACCGAAGCAAAGGGGCTTAGCTCAGCTTCTAAAGCAAACTGATGACAGAGCTAAAATAGATTGGTAGGGTCCCTTCCAGACAAAGTGTTTGCTCTGACAGAAGCTCATTTGAGTCTACATCTTCCAGCTTTGAAGCTGTGTGATTGTTGCCTCTAATGTCACTTGTTAAAAAGGCCTTCTTAATGTCTAACCCAGGTGTTTCTTATCACCTCAGGTCCACTGTGTCTGTTCCTCAACTCAGTAGAAGCACAATTGTTTAGCGTTGTTGTTTATACACTTGGAGCCAGCTGAACTCATCCCATCCACATTTCTTCTAGCTAAATACCTATGGCTTCTTTTCCCCCCAGGGGCTGTTTCTGCCCCTGCCAGGCCTTGCACTGCTTCTCCACACTAATGTCCTGTACGTGGCACTTGCCGCTTGGTATTGAACCTTACAGCTCTGAAAGCAGGGGCAGACTGGGAACACGTAGTTGGGTAGATTTCCCAGAGGATGCTGGAGGGAAAACGGCCGCCAACTTCCATTTCAATTTGTCAAGCAAGGCAGCTGGAATTGTTCGGCCTTTCAATTTCCGGAGATCTCTTGGGGAGGGGGAAGGCCGGGGCAGTAGGACCCGAGAGGAAAGGTTGGGCCAAGGGAACTCAAGAATCATACTTGTCACTCAAATGCAGAGCTGACAGTTTATCCTCTTGTAGTTTGAGTCCATCTACAGTATCCGTTCTTTTCCCCTGGTCCTGAAAGATCACATCAGCAAGTATCTGCCTCTTGATGAGCAAATTTTTAAACTGTCATAATGTGACTGGTAAGCTGGGAGCAATGTAGATGTCCCTCTGTCCAAGAATGGAAAAGGGGTATCCGGTGGAGACGTACAGAATGTTCTGTGGCAGATGCACACACCCAGCCAGGTGTGCATACATCCAAGAGTTTGGAAAGACCTTACATATACAGAGTTGAATACAGAAGAGTAAGATCTAGAGCATAAATATTGTTCAAAAACACCTACAGTCTTCAAAACAACGATCCATGTTCAAGTATACATGCTTGTATCAGGCCATGTATTAAGCACGTAAGAGCAGACGTCTAGTATGGGGAAGGAAATTGGAGTGGGGGTTTGTACTAGTTTCCTGAGGCTACTGTAACCAGTTCTCACAAACTAGACAGCTTTGGGCAACACACACATATTCTCTGACCATTCTAGAGGCCAGGAGTCCAAAGTCAGTATGACCATGCTGAAGGCAAGGTGCTGGCTGCTCTGGAGACCCTAGAGGAGAATCCACTCAGCCCCCTCCAGCGTCTGGTGGCTGCTGGCACTCCTTGGCTGGTGGCCACATCATTCCAGTCTTGAAGGCCAGCATCTTCAGGTCTCTTCATCGTCACAGCACCTTCTCTGTGCATCAGGTCTCCCTCTGCTGCCCTCTCATAACAGTATGTGTGATCATATTTAAGGCCCAACCACATGATGCCGGATATAATCTCCCTATTTTAAACTCCTCAATCTCTGGGTGCCTGGGTGGTTTAGTTGGTTGAACGCCCAACTCTTGATCTCAGCTCATGTCATAATATCCCAGTTTGTGACATCTAGCCCCGCGTCTGAGTCTGTGCTGACAGCATGGAGCCTGCTTGGGGTTCTCTCCATCCCCCTCTCTCTGAGTAAATAAGCTTTAAACTCCTCAATCTTGTAAGCAAAGACTACCCTCCTTTTGCCATGTAAGGTGACATTCACAGGTTTTAAGGATTGGGAAGTGGCTATCTTCTGGGAAGTCATTTTTCAGCCTATGATAAGGGCCTTTACTGTTTTTCTTTCACACCTCTCACCCAGTCCCTAGAAAATAATGTTGATTCAACTGTCAAAGTATCTGGAATGGACCCACTTCTGCTACGTCTGTGGCTCCCAGC
This sequence comes from Panthera tigris, assembly GCF_018350195.1. Taxonomy (NCBI): domain Eukaryota; kingdom Metazoa; phylum Chordata; class Mammalia; order Carnivora; family Felidae; genus Panthera; species Panthera tigris. Next base: position 46,332,926 of record NC_056665.1, read on the forward strand.
CAGCCTCACTGAAGCCACCAGGACTCCTCGTGGGTCTCTTGGCTTACTTCCTTGTTTTTTTACTGTCTACACACCAGCCAGAGTATCTTTTTTATTTATTTTTATTTATTTATCTATTTTTTAATTTTTTTAATGTTTATTATTGAGAGACAGAGAGACACAGAGACACAGAGCATGAGCAGGGGAGCGGTAGAGAGAGAGGGGACACATAATCTGAAGCAGGCTTCAGGCTCTGACCTGTCAGCACAGAGCCCGACACGGGGCTCAAACTCACAAACTGTGAGATCATGACCTGAGCGGCAGTTGGATGCTTAACTGGCTGAGCCACCCAGGCGCCCCGTGGAGTATCTTTTTTAAAATGTTAGTCAGATCCTGTTACTCTTCTGCTTCTCATTTTCTTACTCTGCATTAGTTTCTCTTCATAACACTCATGCACCTGTTGATACATATCTATTGTTTACTTGTTTATCTATTTCCATGATTAGAATAAGCTCTGTAAGAGCAAACACTTTAACTGTTTTATTCTCAGTAGGGGTAAAGCATTGTAGACGCTCTCAATAGTTGTTGAATGGATGAGCAAAGGGGGAAAAAATAAAAAGAGAGAGGCTTTGAATAGACTCCTGGTGAAGGTGTGTCATAAACTAAGGAGTACAGTTCGCTGTTGTATTGTCCTGAGGACAATTTATCTAGTCCTAAGGGTACACAACGGGGTGGATGGCTTCACCTTTAGGCCACACCTGAGCTCTGAGCTCAGTTAGCTGACACGTCTCCAGAGCTACTTCCCCGGGGACCTGTCTATCCAGGGCAGTGTGGCAGCATAAAGCAAGTGTGGACTTTGAGCACAGTCTGACTTGGAAGCCCCAAGTAGATTATCTTGGGCAACTTAAACTTTCTGAGTCTCGGCTTTCCTAACCTGCTAAATAAAGAATTGCAATTCCTGTCTGGCAGGAGTATTCTGAGGGTAGAAATGATGTAGCTAAATAAAATACTTGTTACTCTGTTCTATACGCAGGGGATCCTTCATTGCATCAGACATTGAGATCCATGGCTTTATGGTGATACTATTGGCTAGGGCCTCAGAATACCACAAAATAACCCTAGTTACTTCACATCATGATTTTCCCATGGCAGAACTTTGTTTTTGGTACACTGTGCTATTGGTCAATAAAAAAGGTTGATTAGTGATCAAGGTCAGGCATCTCGGTATCTGGGAATGCAGGTCTGTCCCACCCACTAAGAGAGGGGCCCTGTTCCTCAGCACTTTGAGAGTGCCACTGGTTCACCTCTGGCATCGCCCTCACCACACTCTATTGTAATGGCCCGCATAATTGTCTAGGTTCCACACCAGAACTCTTTGTGGAAAGGTAGTGTCTTAGTTATTAATTTTTGTATGTTGACTATTGAATGGATAAATGATATGTGACATACATTTTATATCACTAGTACTATCCAATTTAATTCATTTTCAATTAAACTCAATTTATTTCAATGAACATTTGCTTGATGCCATGTGTATAATTCTAGAGATTGTGTGTTATTCCCTCTATGGGGACAGAGCCTATAGTCTTCTGCTGGGGCTGGAGAGGAGAAGTTGCAAGGCTGGTAAGGGAGGGAAATGAGATCTGGGGCTCTGACTGCTCCTTGAAAAGACTTTTACCAATCCTTCTGGTAAAGGATTGTTTCTTTTAAAGTTTATTTCTTTTTAGAGAGAGAGAGAAAGTGGGGGAGGGGCGGAGAAAGAGGGAGAGAGAGAGAGAATCCCAAGCAGGCTCCACACTATCAGCACAGAGCCCAATGCGGGTCTCGAACCCATGAACCGTGAGATCACGACCTGAGCTGAAAACAAGAGTCAGACGCTCAAATGACTAAGCCGCCTAGGCGCCCCCCCCCCAATCCTTTTGTTTTTAACTTCTGCTTCACCCCCTACTTCTAGATATACCTGGTGCCACCACTTCTGGGGCCTTTGGAGGGTTCTGCACAATATATTGGACTGCTTCTTGTCTTCACAGCACTGGCTTCTGATTCAGCTTTCTCAGGGCAGTTAGGTCAGGTACCACCTGTGCATTTGTTTTCTAGCTTCACAAAAACTTTTTCTGTACTTTTCTCCTCTTCTCTGTACTTAGTTCTTGTGAGTTCATGCCTGCTTCTCCCATCCTTTTAGTGGGGTGTAAGTAGGAAAGACAACTGTATTTGTTTAAAGTGTATCTGTATGTGTTTCTTATTGCTACATGACAAATTACCACAAATTTAGTGGCTCAAAAAAAATTTATTATCATTCTGGTGAGTAGAAGTCCAACATGAGTCTTACTAGGCTGAGATGTTGACTGGGCTGCATTTCCTTCTGGGAGTTTTGAATGAAAGATGGTGTTTTCTTGCCTTATTCTAACTTCTTGAAGCTGCCTGCATTCTTTGGATTGTGGACCCTTCCTCCACCTTCAAAGTCAGTAACAACGGGTCAAGATTTTCCACATGGCATCATGAACACCTCCTCTTCTGTCTCCCTCTTCTACCCTTAAGGACTCTTGTGATTACATTGAGCCCACCTGGATAATCCAGAATAATTTTCCTATTTGGAAGTTAGCAGATTAGCAATTCCCTCTGCAACTGTAACCCTCTTTCTCACATAAGGTGACATATTCACAGGTTCCAGAGATTAGGGCATGGGAATTTGGTGGGGCAGGGAGACATAATCTGCCTATGGCAGCATCATTAATTGAAACTTAGAAATTTGAAATTGAGTTTGCCACCATCTTCTATCAAGACTTAACATGACTCCTTAAATATATATGTATATATATATTTATTTATTTATTTAGGGGGTGTCTGGGTGGCTCAGTCAGTTGAGCATCTGACTCTTGATTTCAGCTCAGATCATGACCCCGGGGTCATGGAATCAAGCCCTGCATCAAGTTCCGAGTTGAGCATGGAGCGTGCTTATGATTCTCTCTCTCTCTCTCTTTCTCTCTCTCTCTCTCCCCGTCTGCCCCTCTCCCCCCGCCTATGTACTCTCCTCTAAAATAAAAAATAAAAAAAATTTTTTTAAAAAGACTTAACAACAACAACAACAAAAAGACTTAACATGACTCCAGATTTAAAAGAAACTTAAACTTCCCATGTAATCCACATGTCTTAAATGTTTTGTATGAGTTTCCAAAGATGTATAGAAAATGGGCAATACTTGCTCTGAAGTCATTTCATTCCTGCAATAAGGTAGTGGAAAAGCTTTTGTTTGAAGAACTTAAAATTGTAGTGGGTTGAATAGTGTCTCCCCAAAAGATATGTCTGAATCCTAACCCCCACTCCCTATGAATGTGAACTTATTTGGACATGGGGTCTTGGCAGATATATTAAGTTAAAGATCTTAAGATGAGATCATCCTAGATTTAGGAAAATCTAGTGACTGGTGTCCTTGTAAGAAAAAGAAGAGGAAAATTTGAAGCACAGAGAGAAAAGCCATATAAAGATGGCAGCAGAGACTGGAAGACAGACACAGGCCAAGGAATGCCAGGACTGCCTGAAGCTGCCAGAAGCAGGGAGACATTTGGAATCCATTGTCTCTTGGAACCTCCACAAGGAATCTACCCTGCTGATGATAGCTTGATTTTGGACTTCTGGACCTTACTGTTATGAGAGAATGAGTTTCTGTTTTGTTTTGTGTGTGTGTGTGTGTGTGTGTGTGTGTGTGTGTGTGTGTGTTTTAAGTCACCCACTTTGTGGTGCATTGTGGTACCAGCCCTAGGAAACAAATATGGTAAAGCTTTCGCCAATTTTTTTCCAAGTAGTAAAGTCAAACAGATTGCATTAACTACATTTTACTTAGAGAGACTATTTGTTCACTGTTAGAATGTCCCTGTGACATTCAGAATGTTTATAGGCTGTGTCCACAAAGGCAAAATCAACTGGATATGGAAATTACAGCAGCCCCCCCTTATCCACAGGGGGTATGTTCCAAGATCCCCAGTGGATGTCTGAAACTACAGATAGTACTGAACCCCATATACATGATGTCTCCCCCTATATGTACATACCTATGATAAAGTTTAACTTATAAATTAGGCACAGTAAGAAACTAACAATAATAATAAAATAGAACAATTATAACAATATACGTAATAGAAGTTATGTGAATGTGGTGTCTTTCTCTCAAAATATCTTATTATAGCACACTCATCCTTCTAGTGATGATATGAGATGATAAAATGCCTACATGATGATGCAAAGTGAGGTAAATGACATAGGCATTGCAACGTAGCATTAGGCTACTACTGACCTTATAACAATATTTTAGGAGAATCATCTGCTTCCAGGGAAAGGTTGGCCAAGGGTGACTAAAACTGAGGAGAGCAAAATACAGCTAAGGGGGCTGTGAGGCGGGCAATGTAATCCTTTGGCAATAAAACCAAACACTTACTGAGCCAAACTGTGTTAAATGTTTTACAGTCATTATTTTATATAATCTTCCTATCTCTCTATGAGGGAGGTACTATAATAAACTCTTTTTCATAGGCTTGGAAACTGTAGCAGAGGGAGGTAAAGCTACTCAGAAAACATTCTAGCCTAGGTCTTTCAAAACCCTAAGCATTTATGCCTGAAGATCCTGATTAGCAGTTGAATCTTTCGAATCTTCTAAATAATTGCTCACATCTCTCCTTTCCATTGTCTGCGTGGAAAAAGCTAGAAAGTTCCATAGTTCCTGCAGCCAACCCTAAAAGTTTAAAAACGATTATGAGTTGAATAAATCTAGAATATTCCTTCACATTCATATCATACCCGAAGGCTTTCTCCTAAGAGAAGCTTCTGAAGAGTCAAGTCATTTAAAAAATGTTAGAAGCTGCTGCATAGATCTCACTGATACTCACTTGATTAAGAAAATATTATCTTTCCCCACAGTTAGGCTTTTATCAAAGATGAGGAAAGATAGCTGAACTGCCAGGTCAAAGACTCAGAGAATTCATTACCAAGACAAATAGGAAAAAACGAGGAACTTTGAAAGGCTCTGCAGGACTTACTGGAAATGGCAGGGCGATCATTCTTTTTGGTATCTTCACACATCCTGTTCTGTTCAGGAAATGAAGACAATTTTGTAAGCCTGAAGCATAGTAGGTTACCCAGTGGATGATTTTCTTGGTAAATACCTTGATGATCTCCTGTTTATTGCAAGTTGGTTTAAGCAAAGTTAAAGCCAGAACCAGTGGGTGGCTATAACTTCAATGGCAGGGACACCGGCTGCATTACCGGTTTGAGTAGAAGATAAGCTCACATTTCTTTTATCTTCCACTATTGAGATTATGTCTGTTTTTGCTCCCAGGATCCCTCATTCTTGTGATAAGCCTCAGGATTTACTCATTCTGTGATAGTAATCTTGGTTCCAATCTCTTTGTGGAAAGGAAACCAGAAATTCTGGTCCTTCCATCTCGTCCTCTACGGCCAGACACTGCTCTTGCCACAGCTCAGGCCAATGCTTGCTCTCCAGCTGGCCTTGACTACTCTGGTCACTAGAGGATTGGGAGCTCAGAGCTGGGGGCTGGGCCATGCCTCTCTGTTGTTGATGTCACTGTCATGGTGATGTCATGTGTAGAGGTGAGCCTGCTGATGGGATTTGGAAGTCCTGGTGTATGCTTCCTTGCTCAGGCCTGTCTTCCCCCGCAGGACTGCTCCCTATGGCCTAGAAATTCTTCCTCCTCCACTGCCAAGGACTATGTCTGGGCTGGCCTCTCAGGCTGTCACTGGCACTTTTCCCAGGGTATCTATCGGTTGGGCAGAATAATCCAAAGTATAGGATGGGTGCTGACATCAGGGCAGTGGTAGAAAATAAAATTGATGGGCAGGGTACAGGCAGACCATGGTGGATCTGGGATGCTTGGCCAAGGGCCCCTGTGAAGGTTTTGAGCTGGAGGAAAAATCACAACTGAATCCTGCCTGAAATTCCACCTCTACTTCCGGCCACTGCAGCTTGTGCCTCAAAGAAGTTATTTTCTGGTAGCGTCCCTGGGTACCCAAGGCAGGAAGGCAGTGAGAGGCGAGCTGACATGCCCACACCCCCTGACCCATCCTAGGGAGCCTTCTTCAGGGTCCCTTCCATTCAGTCACTTGTCCTCTCTGTTTCTGACTCTCTGAGGGAGCTGGAGAGCTGGGACTTCTCTGCACAGTGATTATGTCTGAGACTCTTATTTACTGAGTCTGTGGCTGGCTGCCTCTTCTCACCTCCCTTCCATCCTTCCGGTGCTGCTGCACCAACCCTGGCTTTGGAGCCATTCAAGGAGTTTGGAAGGAGTGCTACATTAAGGACTTCGGTTCCTTTCAAGTTTCACAAGGGCAGCATATAGAGCAAAATGAGAACCAGAGTAGAGGTCAGAAACCTGGCTTTGGGGCTGCCCTCTGACGCCCAGCTACAGCACCTGCCCTCACCAAATCTCTGTTTTCTCATCAGTCAAATAAAGGGGAGAATCAAGATAACTCCCAGAGGTACATGCAACTCTAACATTTGATGATTCTGGGTTTTGTAACTCTACTTATTCATTTTATATTGTTTTCTGAAAACTTGACATCCTGGTTGCTGTTCCCTCTCCTCTCTGTACACTGATGGGTACAGAATGGCATTTTAATCACCTTGGCATTGACATATTTTAGAGCATATTTTATCCCAGTGAATATTCAGAGTGATCTAGAGAAGCACAAACTTGATGTAGGTTATAATTTTTAATGTGGCCGTTCCCTCTTTCCCTCTTCCTTTGTCTCTCTCATTCATGAGTGTCTGCTTACACCTGTCTTAGGCATATTTGCTTGCTTGAAGCTCAAAAGATTCAGAGAAACAGCATTTCTGATCTTTCTGGGAATGGGCTGCCACTCTGTTGGCTGCTTTAGAGGAGGGGGCAGGGATGGGAGTCCCAGCCCAGATCTGGATAACCTCTTTTCTCATTTCCTGAGTCCAAGATCTCTTGGGAGCTGGCTCTACCGCAAACTAGCTTTGCCTCTGTTTCCTCACGTGTAAAATGGAGATCGTAACAGTATCTACCTCATAGGGTTGTTAGAGGCCTCCTATTTCAGAATCATCTGTAGCACTTGTCCAAAATCCAGATTCCTGGGCCCCAGCTCAAACCTCCTAAATCAGCATCTCTGGAGTTTGGGCCCAGAATCTGTGTTTTTAGCAGCTCTCCTAAGCAATTTCCGTATGTGACCGTCTGAGAACCCATGCCTTACATATCTGATGCTTCCCAGCACGCCCAGCGTTGTGACCTGCATCCGCTCACTTAAACATCACCATGATGCTGAGAGGTACGCCAGTGACTTCCCTTCCTTTCTCTCCACAGGAAGCTGCTGTCCAAGGTCACACAGTGTCCCCAGACCCCATCACCCAACATCCCCTTCCATGTTCTCTCCTATTGCTGAGTTGTCTTGCAGGGAAGGATGCTAGCATGCAGCCCGTTACAGAATTTGGCTTGACTTCTTTTCATTTCTTTGTGTTTGGTGGGTGAGTTTCCTTGCTCCTGTTTGGCAGATAGCCATCATTTTCCTTTATAAATGCTTTTATCTGTGGCCGCTTTTATCTTATCAGACTCACAGTATGTCTTCGTCTTTCTGCTCCCAAAGATAATTCCTGCTTTGCTATATGTCATAAGTGTCATCCCAGTCATGGCTCAAAATAACAAATAGGGTTGTTTCAAGTGAGGAAAGAAAGCTGGCAGTGCCCTGCTCGGAGAGAGTGAAGATTCTGAGCTTTCACCTGTCTATTCCTGCCATGCCCTTTAAAGGACACTTTGAGAGATGTAGGGGACCCATGTCCCCTGACATGTTAGGGGAGATGCTCTTGAGTGCCTCGGTGAACTGAATAAATGAGATGAGTTGGGAGAAAGTGGGGTGCTTGTTCTGAGCAGGTTGGAGCAGTGCGTTGGGGACACAGATGCCCACACTTACTGAGAGGTATGAGATGTACCAGGATCAGGGTGAGAGAGCCCAGCTGCCCTCTCTGCAAAGTGAGTAGCTCAGAAAGAAAGTGAATTGGCTCCTCTGAGAGAAGCAACGACCCCCCCCCTCCCCAATCCCCCAGCCCAACCCCTGCTTTGAGGCACTTGGTTTGCAAAAGACATCAGATTTGCCTGCTGGAAATCGAATGACTGGAGTCCTGGTGTCTGGTGTGGGAGGTAATGGTGGTAAAGGTGCTTGTTCCATGCCTGTGACAGTGTAGAACCATCACTGTGGGCAGTGACCGTACAGGGTGTGGGTGCAGCGGGGACACAGGGGTGTGAAGCCAGCAGACTTTAATGCCTGTTGTTGCCTATTACAAAACATGTTGCTGTTTATCTTCTCTTTTAATAAAATTTGCTGTGATACATAGTGGTGGGCATACGCTTGCATGCTTGGTGCCTGGTTCCAGGCCTACCTGCCCTCTGGAGTGGGTAGGGGGGCCTCGTGTGTGTGCCTGTCTGTGGGTGGAGAGAAACCAGGGCATATCATGGGCATCTCAGATATGGATTTCCCCAAAGGATGGATTCCTGTAGTGATGCCACGCAGAGCAGGGTTTCTCCACCCCAGCTCTATTGACCTTTTGGGCTGGGTAGTTCTTTGTGGTGGGGGATGTCCCGGGTTTTACAGGGTGTCCAGCAGCTTCCCTGGCCTCTACCCACTGGTGTGGTAAACAGAATGTCTCCAGATAGTGTCAAATGTTCCGGGGGGAGGTGGGAGCGAAACCACCTCTGGTTGAGACCCACTGTCGTAAATGAGTAAGAGTAACATATTTTCAGATGCTCTGGGGCTCCAACTGGTTATGAAAACACAAATCTTTCCATGAGGCTCTGTGGCCAAAGAGTTCTTGCCAGTTTAGCACGGCCTCCTTCATACTTTGAGGCTTCATTGCTTAGGATGGCCCCTGCTGCCTAGAACCTTGACCTTTCCTTTCTCCCAGGCTTTACAGCCACCTCTCAGGACCTATTTGGGCCGGCTCTTGCCTCTGGCTCCACTTCAAGTTCCATCTTTCCTGCAGCCAGAAGCCCCACCTCTGTTGGGCTAAGCTTCCAGAACAGCAGCTGCTGCTCCTTGGGGGCACCTTCATCAGGCCAGAAATGGCCCTGTTTAGTTCCCCACACGCCTGAGTCACCACCCAGCAGGCGGGCAGTCCTGTTGTGCTCTTCTGAGTAAGCTTCAGTGGGGAGAAGGCATCCGGGGCCCGTGTCCAGGACTTTGCTGCCACTGTGCGCTGGCATTCTGGGCCTGATGTGTGAAGCCAGGCGGTGGAGTAAAACCTGCCCGGGCAATTAAACCATCTGGAATATTTGTTAAAATTCGGGTTCAGGGTTGTGCCCCAGGACAAGCCAGGGGATTGGGAATATGCTTTCTCAGAGGTGCCCAGCTGACAGGGCACAGCTGAGGTCAGGAAAGACCCAGAGCTGAGTTTAACCCCTGAGCAGCAATTTGTGTCTTCACCAAGGCCTTCCTCCTCCTTGACCCTGCACTTGTTGATCTGGTTTTTAATCTTTTGTTTCACTTTTCTTGTCCTTACATTTATTTCTGAGTTGAGATCTCTAAAATCAACCAGTAGGGGTGCGTGGGTGGTTCATTCGGTTGGGTGCCAGACTTTGGCTCAGGTCGCGATCTCATGGTTCATGGGTTCGAGCCTCATGTCGGGCTCTGTGCTGACAGCTTGGAGCCTGGAGCTTGCTTTGGATCCTCTGTCTCCCTCTCTCTCTGCCCCTCCCCCACTCCCACTCTGTCTCTCTCTCTCTCAAAAATAAACAAACATTAAAAAAATTTTTTTAAATCAAACAGCAGATGTTTATATGAACGTTGGGGTTGGAAGCTGTGGGTGGTGGGGAGAGGGTTTAGAGTTAGAAGTCAGGACACTGGTTCAGGTCCTGCTTCTACCTTGGTCGATTGCTTCCCTTCTGTGGCCCTTGTTTCCTGGTTGGTTAAATGGGATTAGACAGAAAGCAGGTTTCAAGATCTTTTTATTTTATTTTTAGTTCTTAATTTTTAATTTTATTTGAGAGAGAGAGAGTGAAAGAGCGCAAGTGTGAAAGCAGGGGAGAGGGCCAGAGAGGGAGAGAGAGAGTCCCAAGCAGGTTCCAAGCTCCACGCAGAGCCTCACGTGGGGCTTGATCCCATGATCATGGGCTCTTGACCTGAGCTGAAATCAAGAGTGGGATGCACAACCGACTGACTCACCCAGGCACCCCTCAAGATCTTTTTTAAAGTAGTGGAATTCTATCCCTCCTTCAAATGAAAACCTATTTGGAAATCCTGTATAAAAAGGTATAAAAACTCTTGTTTGAAGATGGGACAGCCCTCCATATCCCACACTTTCAGGCTTCCCTGTGCCCCCTCATGTCCTGAGGCTTCACTAGAGGAATTCAGCGCTCCACAAGCACAGAGTGAGGCCCATAGGGCCTGGACCCTGCCTCAACATCTGTTTTTGTTTTTTAAATGCTTATTTTTGAGACAGGGAGAGTTAGAGTGTGAGTGGGGGGAGGGGCAGAGAGAGAGACACAGAACTCAAAGCAGGCTCCAGGCTCTGAACTGTCAGCCCAGAGCCTGTTGTGGGGCTCATATCCACGAACTGGGGTATCATGACCTGAGCTGAATTCAGACGCTTAACCAACTGAGCCACCCAGGCACCCCTGCCTCAACGTTTGTAACTGGCATCCACAATACCCAGCCTCTGGGTGTCAGTAACTGAAACTCCATTTTTCTTTCCCACCTTAAAGTAAATGAAACAGAAATACTCTTCCACTCCTAGGTAAAAACCACAGCAGGCCCGTAATTTCCAGCTCACTCTCACTTACGTAGTCACTGTGAGTCACAAAACATGATCTCAATGCAATTATGTCCACTCAAAGGGATTAACAAAAACTCTGAACTTAATTTTATTTATTTAATTTTAAATGCTTATTTATTTTGACAGAGTGAGTGAGCAGGGGAGGGGCAGAGAGAAAGGGAGAGAGCGAAACCCAAGCAGGCTCTGTGCTGTTAGCACAAAGCCTGATGTGGGACTTGAACCCACGAAGTATGAGATCATGACCTGAGCCAAAATCAAGAGTTGGAGACTAAACCACCCAGGTGCCTCTAAATTTAATTTTATGACAAATATTTGCCCCTTTCCTGTCCCCCTCCCATTTCAGCTTGCTAGGCAATTTGTGACCCCTTCAGGGTCAGAGAGGAAGGAGGAAGGAATAACAAATGAGGTGTTGACCAGGGCCAGACCCTGACCTCATGCTCTCTGGATTAGTAGGTATTGAACATCACTTTTTCAGTGAAGTGATTCCAGGGTGCCTTCAAGTTTCTCATCACTGAGTTCTCCTGCAGATCCCTTGGTCTGGTACCTGCATCTCCATTCCCTGGGTTGCTGGTGATGTTTGCTCCACAGGAGTCTTGAATCTACTTCCTGCTTCTTGCTGTTGAATTTGCTCAGCCCCTCTCACTAGCCTGTCAGTCAGGACCCGGGACAATCCTGATACCCACCCTACCCATCTCCAAACTTGACCAGTGAGAGGAACCCAGGGCAGCCACCTTGGGTCTCTGATTGGTTATGTCTTTCTGAGACACAAGTTAGGTGGCAGCCATTGTATCTAGCCACAGGGAGCATATACCAAAGCTCTCTGAGGGGGCCCATGGTGGCCCATCACGAGACTTGAGGTACAGGGGGAGGTGGAGACAGACATGGCACAGTTGCAACTCTCAAGGAAATTTTTAAATTTTCTTTAAGTGGGCTCCACACCCAATGTGGGACTTGAACTCACAGCCCTGAGATCAAGAGTCACATGCTCTACGGACTGATGTTCACTCAGGGAAATTTCCTGATAATTCTCTTTTCTTCACACTCCTTATCCTTGATCTGGCTCAGGGGTCCAGGAGTACATCAGTCCAGGTGCAGTTGGGGAGGCAGAATCCTTTCAAGCATTATGAATAAGGAGTATATTCCAGCAACGAGACCATACAACTGTGAGAGGCACTGGGGAAACGAGGGTGAGAAAAGAAAAGGAAGGTTGGAGAAAGGCCGCACAGCAGTGGGGGCAGAGGCGAATCCTCAGAGCTCTCAGGGACAGCTAGAAGCCCATCTTCCAGCTGCTGGGGTAGGACTGCCAAGGGGCAGGCACCAGGCTGTGCAAAGTTGTCCATTCATCATGGCTGCTCCCTTGGGGTTCACAGCAAAGTGTCTGCGGCGGCCTGGGGTCACTGCTGGTTGGCAGGTCAGCAGCTGGGAAGGAGCGTGGATGCACTGGGGGTGGGGGGAGTAGTGAAAGCGAACGGGCACCTCTGCATTTCTCTTACCTCCTTTAATTCACAGCAACCACCAGAGGGGAAGAGCCACTGCCTCACTTCTGCCTCCCAAATCCCACAAAAATTACACCTGATAGATGCAAATCTGGAACATTCGGTAAAGGTGATTCTGGGAAATGTAGTACCCAGTGGAAACGAGTTGGCACTGGAACGATCCAGTGCAAGGAGTGATAATGCAGGCGCTCTCTTCTTTTTTTAATCTATACTTTACTTTTGACTCACATCTGGTATATCTTAGTGACTAGTAGCGACTTCCAATTTTAACATCCTATTATCCATTCTATGATTCCTCCCTTCCATTTGGCATGTTCAAGTGCGTTCCTCAAAGAAGCAAAAAGCACAAGCCAACGATGATGTGCCATTTGCTACTTGCTCTTGAGGGAACCAGCAAACAGCTGTTCTCTGGCCTCAGGCTACTTTTGAAAATGCAGTCAGTGGTGGGAAAAGGTCATGGGGGAAAGAAGCATGTTTGTGACACACTCAAGCTGGTGACTGGGACTTTAGTCATCGGTTTCAGACGCTGGAAAAGAAAACTCATGGAAATAACTCTTGTTCACAGGGGCTGTTGGTTGTGTTTTCTGTGTTACAAAATTTAAGACTAAATTTAAATGCCCCGCATGAAGATGGGTAGCAGCTGTTCGTGATGCTTCAGTGGATTAATTTTCACGTTTGCCTGTAGTTTGGTGAAAAGCAATGGAGGGAGGAAAATGCTGGAAATTGCTTTTATTTACTTATTTATTATTTAAAAAATTTTTAAAGTTTATTTATTTTAGAGGGAGAGAGAGAGAGAGAGAGAGAGAGAGAGAGAGAAAGCATATGAGCAGGGCAGGGGCAGAGAGAGAGCAAGACTGAGAATCCCAAGTAGGCTCTGTACTGTAGGCGCAGAGCCCAACGCGAGGCCTGAACTCACAAACCCGTGAGATCATGACCTGGGCCGAAATCAAGAGTTGGACGCTCAACCGACTGAGCCACCCAGGCGCCCCTGGAAATTGCTTTTAAAATTGAGTAGGCTGGAGCCCTGAGCTGACCTTCCTCTGTGCTTTGTGGGGAGTTTCTGTGGGTGTGGTACACACATACCACCGCGGGGTCCGCGGGTGTGGAGGTTCATGTAGCTACTGCTCACCAGACAGTCTAGCAGCTTGTGACTCAGGGAGAGAGAGAGGGCTATGGAAGAGGGGGTGCGTGGCCTCTCCAGAGAGCTGTCAGAAGAGAGGAGACAGAATGAAGCGAGAACAAGGTGTTTAGGAAGTCCCCAGGGTGTAGAAACATGTAACCCAGTGTGAGCAGGTAAGGAGGAAATGACTTAGCCTCTGCTGGGAATAGAAGTGTGGCTCTGTTGGCACTAGGTCCCCAGGAATGCTCACACATCCAGGTGTATCCTCTGCTTGTAAATTCTGTGTCCTCCACACTCCCTTCACCAAGCCGAGGAAGGCAATATTGTGCAATAAAAATAACAACAATATCAGGGGCGCCTGGGTGGCTCAGTCGGTTGGGCTTCCGACTTCAGCTCAGGTCACGATCTCGCGGTCCGTGAGTTCGAGTCCCGCCTCGGGCTCTGGGCTGATGGCTCAGAGCCTGGAGCCTGTTTCGGATTCTGTGTCTCCCTCTCTCTCTGCCCCTCCCCCATTCATGCTCTGTCTCTCTCTGTCTCAAAAATAAATAAACGTTAAAAAAAATTAAAAAAAAATAACAACAATATCAGTAATAAAAGCTAACACATATTGAGCACTTATGTGTGCTGAGACTGTTGTCAGTGCATTACATGTGGTAGGTCTTTGATTTCTCCCAACAACCCTGTAAACTGGGTACCATAACTGTCCCTTGATCAAGATGCAGAAGTAGAGGCACAGAGAGCTTGAAAAACATGTCCAGGTGGCAGTGAAGGAGGGTTGGCCTATGTAGGGATTGAACGCATCAATTTTGAGGTCAGACCATGAGGTGCTCCATGTTTGGCTTTGGACAAATTAATTAACACAAATGAGTTTTAGTTTTTCATCTTTAAAATAGGACTAATGATAGTTCCTCTGTCCCAAGAGTTGTGGTGAGGATCAAACATCATTCTGGCATTTGTACGCCTGGTACATAAATTCATCACCAAATGGTCTACTATGAGCATTACTTCCTAGGATCTTTTAAGTCTTTTTCACTCTAGCTGCTCCCCACCATTTTCCTCCCCACATGCCCATACCATCTAAAACCTGTGTGCGTGCACGTGTGTGTGCATGCAGACGTGTGCACTCCTGGCCACTGGGGAAGAAGAAAGATGGGGAAATGGGGCAGCCACTCAGAACTCAGGCTTGTGCTGGGACTTACGCAATTGGCTGTGGCATCCCTGGGGTGTCCTCTGCCTGCCACTTTTTGTTTGCTGATTTATTTTGATTTGACACACCAGGGCAGATGGCTGCGGGGGAGGGGGTGGGTAAGAGTCAATATTTGGTGACATGGGAATAATGCATTTGCGGAATTAATCAGCCTTATCATTTTTGGCTAGTTGCCGTGGCTGTGGAAAATCATGTGTCTTGTATAAATCAGAGTAAAGGGATGGCAGCACTTCCCTGCTCCTTGTTTTTCTTTATTCAAGCCTCCTGCCAGCGTTCCTGCCCTCCCAGTCAAGGTCATGCTCTCAGGCACCTTAGGTACTGCCAGCGGTGAGAGGCTCACCAATGGCTCTGGGTGGTGGGCTGGACTTAGTGCCTTTCAGGGGTCATGTGCATTTTAAAAGGGCAGTGGTTCAAAAACCAGCAAACAGGTTTGGAAAATAATAGAATCACCAATGTTTTGTTTTGCCATAAAAGTGCAGTTAAAAAAAAACTAATATGTATAAAAGGGTATTTTAATACTGAGAGGTAGGAAGAACATAATTTCAGAATAGAGGATAGTTCTTGAAATAGAAGAAATTTAGTTTAATGAAAAAACTCTCCATCATCTTTATTTATCATTTCATTGATGACTAGCGAAAGCCTCCTAACAGACTAGCCATGTAAGTGTTCTTTGTATAATATGGAGGCAAGAAGACAGAACAACTGAAATAGAGCTTCATTTGGAATTCAAGAGGGTATGATGACTGGAGATGTGGGGGCAGAGGCATGCTACTCGGTTCCTCAGTATTCCCAATTATAAAATGGGTATATCGATTTCCACCTCACTTCATGAGGTGATTCTGAGGCTTAACTAGATAATTTAGGTAGAAACAAATGGCAATCTCTTACCATATTTGAGGGGCCCTTGGGGGGGCAGTGACAGAGGTATCTTTCAGTGGTGTCCCTAGTGTCAGCTGCATAGAAGGTGCTCGATACAAGTCTAGTGAATGAATAATATACAACAGGTCAAAGGTCAAGGGAGTGGCTGCAAGAGCAGGGAGTCCAGACGAGACCCGAGGGGAGGGCACTCCCAGGACAAGGGGCTTAGCTATTCCTCCTTCCCCTTTCCAGGCTGGCCACTGCATTATTCTACTTATTCATAAAGACTAGATACAACACCCAACAAGACTCTTAAAACTCCAGTAAACTTCAGCTTGGAATCTAGTTAATTTTCTTTTCCTCCAAGAGAACCGTTCAAGTTGTGACTGTTCTTAATGTTTGTGACACACTGGGTTAGGGTATTGACTTTGGAGCTGGACTGCCTGGGTTCAAACGCCACTTTGCCCACTTAGGAGCTGCATGCTCTTTGGCCAGTTTCTTAACCTCTCTGTGCCTCAGGCTCCTTGTTTATAAATGGTAATAATACCAGAACACTCCTCATATGTGAGGATGACATGAGTTAGTACACACCAAGTTCTTAGCATTATGCCTGGCACAGTGTAGGCACTCAGTAAATGTTAGTCTGCTCTTATTAATGCTCAGTGAGATTCCCTCAAAGAATAGGGAGTAAAGGGGCACCTGGGTGGCTCAGTGGGTTAGGTGTCTGACTCTTGATCTCAAGGTCATGAGTTCAAGCCCCACATTTGGCTCCATGCTGGGTGTGGAGCCTAGTTAAAAAAAAAAAAAGAATAGAGAGATAAATTATCTTTTCAGTGTCCAAGTAGATCTCAACAGTTTTATATTTTGTGTGTTTTTTAAATTTTTTTTAAGTTTATTATTTTGAGAGAGAGAGAGGGCAGGTAAGCAGGGAGGGGCAGAGAGAGGGAGAGAGAATCCCAAGCAGGCTCCACACTGTCAGCACAGAGCCCAACGCGGGGCTTGAACCCACGAACCTGTGAGATCGTGACCTGAGTCAAAATCAAGAGTCAGGTGCTTAACTGATTGAGCCACCCAGGCACCCCTAGATCCTAGCAGTTTGCGTCAAAATTTGAGAGATGTGTGGCTTTCAAGACTCTGATAATTGACTATTTTGACTTAATATTTTAATGTGTTTAAAGATAGATGGTGTCAATCAAACACAAGGGCATAGTCACCAAGGAAACTAAGAAAAAGGAGAGGTCCCAGGACAAAGGTGGGTAGTGCCCATCTGAGCTCTGTCTTGGTTGGTAGTGGTGCCTGGAGAATTAACCCTCATCTTTTAAGGGTTCCCAACGTACTGTTAAGTCCGACTCTAAAGTAGAGGTGGTTGCCCCAGGCAGTCTTAACAGCTGCCACCTTTCACCTGCCTAACTCCTCTCTGTCCTGACTCAGGACCACAAAACACCTTTCCACAGCCAGTGGGCTTCCCTTCCAGATCCACCTTCAGGAAGAGAATGGCATCATGGCCATGTGACCATGATCAGTTGCTCTGTGTCTACTCAACACCAAAGGTCAGATCATAGACCACAGTCAGGTCATTAAGTGAATAACTGCCACACTGGAAACCTCTCAGAAGACAACTGTCAGCCTTTTTCTTGAATTTCTGTAGACAGAAGCCTTTCTCTGTCAGCTGACATAGAGACAAAGGGGTACCTCCCAAGTCCGGGAAGGGCCAGCAGCCAACGTGCTATGCATTGCTGACAAGGGACAGACATTGAACACCCTTGAACAAGATCAGACCCACCTGCAACAAAAGTCCCCAGGTAGCTTTTCCTTCTCTCAATGAACTCTGCTGCTGAGCCTGGCAGATGCTGCATGAGACTCAAAGGGCCCTGTAAGAATTGATTCGGGAAGTGAAGTAAGCCACATCAAGCTTTCGATTGTCCTGGAACAACAGTGACCACAACCATGTCTTTGGCCCCAGCTGTGTCACTAAATAGAAGACAACCTTAGTGACAGGAATGTGGGCTGGATCACCTTGGAGCAGCTTTCAAAATGTCCTCAGTCCTGCTGCCACAACAAGGTCTTAGCAGTTGAGAAGGAGCAAAAGGAGTTAGAGAACTTTCTTCTCTTCCCCCCACCCTCCAGACTTCTCATGCTCCAAGCCACCACTTGTGCTGCCATTCCAGCACAAAGGAATGGCAAAAAATGCCATTCTTCCCTGTCTCTGACATGCACCCATCCTCCAAAACTCAACCTGAACAGCAGAGCTGAGGAGTTTAGAGGCCCTGGATCCATGGTTCTTGATGCCTTCACCAAGAAAATTCCTTCCATCGCTTTACTTCATGGGCCCTGTGTTTTGAAAGGTTTTCGTCTCCCAGATGAACAGCATTTAATAAGTAACAATAAAATAATTAACCCAAGACTTATATAATTGCCAACTGAACTTTCGCTTGGCAAATAACCATGCTGAATTCATATAATTTCAGCCCCAAACAAAGAAATTTAATGTTTTTTGCAGTCGGGGGCAACCAGATATCCAGTAAATGTACCTTCAGGTAGGCTGGCTTTCTGGCAAAAAATTGCCCAAGGCATCTCAATGACTGTTGTCTAGGCTCTCTGGAGGTCTGCAGGCCCTCTAATGGGGACCGTCAATCCAACCTCAAACTCCTAAATTCATGTATTTGTTATATTGGGACAAATGGACAGGTAGTTGACATTTATTGCATTTCTACCATGGACAGGACATTGGGCTAGGCCCTCCTACGTATGTGACCTCATTGAGAATTCACATCATCTTTATGAAATAGGTGGTGCTATCATATCATCCCATTTCACAGATGAGGAAACTGAGGTAAGGGTAAGGCCATACAAATAGTAAGTGGCAGAATTAGGACACTGACCTGGGGTTTTCTTGTTTTGTTTTGTTTTTTAATGTTTTTTCTTTATTTTTTGAGAGAGAGAGAGAGAGTGGGGGAGGGGCAGAGAGAGGGAAGAGAGGGAGACACAGAGTCTGAAGCAGGCTGCAGGCTCTGAGCTATCAGCACAGAGCCCTACGAGGGGCTCGAACCCATGAACTGCAAGATCACGACCTGAGCCGAAGTTAGACGCTTAACCAACTGAGTCACCCAGGCACCCCTTTTCTTGTTTTGTTTTAAAAATGTTATTCAAATATAATTTATAGACACTCACCCACTTAATGTGCACAATCCAGTGGTTTTCAGTATATTCACAGAGTTGTGTAATCATCAGTACATTTTTAAAAACTTTCATCACCCCATAAAGAAACCCTGTACCTATTAGCAGTCACTCCCCATTTCCCCTGCCTCCTCCTCCTGGCCCTAGGCAAACACTCATCTACTTTCTGTCTCTGTGGATGGACTTGCCTGTTCTGGACATGTCATAACAACTGACCCCAGGTTTTAGACTCTAAAATCCACCTACACCAAACTCTAGTTGAGGGATCAAGGGAGATTACAAATCCTTTTCATAATTTTATACACTATTTCTTCTTTAGCTTTGACAGTGCACAGAATGCTCGAATGGTATATCCTCCTTGTTCAAAGCCCACAAAAATGCAAATATTATTCCATATCCAAGTGAAAAATGGCATGCAATATTTTAGCTGTCATATAAACGAATTTAAATGGTTACACTTGCTATTCTGCCATACCAGTCTTCCAGGCAACCCTGGAGCACTCTGAGAGACAAGACCTCTCTGTTTGTGCCCTCTGTAAGCCCTCCTGTCATTTGGGTTTGAGCCAGGTCACCATGGCTGCCTTAAGATTCTCTAGTGTGTCTCCCTCTCTGGGTTCAGAGGGTCCTGGCCTGGGAGGTATGAAGTCCCCTTCTACCTGAGAGACCTTTCCGTGTGTGTCCCAGCTCTCCTGTTCCATTCTCCTTAACCTTCCCTTACCTGCAAATTGCTGTTGGCAACATGATTTATTCTCTTGCCATCGATGGTAGGGATGTTTAACACCCATATCTAATTGTTTTCCATAGAGAATTCCCCTCTTGTCAGTTGCTCTGTCTCTCCGATTCAGGTTCTCTTTTCCCAGGTGATTAATTATTCCTGCTAGATTTGTCCTTTGGTATCTCTGGGGTCTGTTCTGAAAGTCTATCTTAAGTGCACATGTTTGGCTTGTGCCTTGGGTATCAGTGAAAACTGCTCACATCCAGGTTATAGTGGGGTTTAGACAGGCATGAGGAGTTATCACCTCATTCATTGACTCATTCATTTTTTTTCATTGGCTTGTCTGGAGCACTGTCGTCTTATCAGGCACTGGGGTGTGTGGGATACGGCCCCTCCCCAGGCAGTGCTCTTTCCACCAGCCCTCCTTCTCATTTGAAGGACAAATGCATGGCGTATCAGATAAGGGTCTGAGCTGGGCTTCACGAAGCTTTCAGATAATCATGGGGCCTCTCTCTGGAGGGTCATATTTGCTGAATATTTCAGGAGGGAATTTTTTTCTTAAATCAAGGACTGATTCACTACAGGGAAAATTAAAAATTAGCATGATTTTAAAAGATGAAATATGAGATTTCGAACACATTTTTGGGCTTGTGGGGACTTTCTTTGACTCCACCCTCCCCCATTGCCCCAACCCCACCTATCAGACCCACGCCTAAACCAGCTTCAGGTAGACATTCATACCTCTTTGCTGAGCATAAGGGTCTCTAGTCCAGGGAGATGAAGGAACCTCTTGATTCTGCTTCTCTTACTATTCATTTTGGAAAATCTGTAGACAAATCTACAATACAGTGTTTTGAACAGTATCTTTTTCACTGGGTGTTTCTGTCAGGCATCTGTCTGTAACAGTGAAATCCCTCTTTTCTCTAACTAAGGAAATCTGTGCATTGTTGGGCTCTAATTTTATCTCTTTGTCATCTGGGCCCATCTTTCTTTTTTTAAGATTTTTTATTTGTAAATAATCTCTCCACCCAGCATGGAGCTCAAACTTGTAACCCCTAGATCAAGAGTTGCATGGTCTACTAACTGAGCCAGCCAGGCACCTCCCCACCCCCAGGCACATCTTGCTTAATAGAAGGCTCTGTCTTTATCTGTTGTTGTTTTTTTTTCTTTTAATGCTTATTTATTTATTTGAGAGAGAGAGCAGGGAACGGCAGAGAGAGAGAGGGAGACAGAGAATCCCAGGCAGGCTCCACACTGTCAGTGCAGAGCCCAGCGTGGGGCTCGAACCCACAAACTGTGAGATCATGACCTGAGCCCATATAAGAGTTGATCGGATTGCTTAACCGACGGAGCCACCCAGGCACCCCTGCCTTGTCTATTTCTAGCAAATCTGTCTTCCCCGAGGGGCTAGAGGATTTAAAACCAAACTCCCTCCTTTGTATTAAGAGGTCATTTGAGCCATTATGATACAGGTTTGAAAACCACTCTCATAAAAGGGTTCGTTCATAAGAGAAGTTTGATCAAGACTGTCTAGTTCGATGACTTTGGAGCTCTCTCCTCTCCATTTGAGCTCACTTTTAGCTTGATTCAGATCTGGACCATTGATTCTTTGAGTTTCAAGTGTAGAGTTTCACATTTCTTTTTAAGTGAATGGAATTCAATATGCCTTTTCAGTGAATTATTTTATGTGATCATAGAATAGATGACATCACTTCCTTTATAATTATTTTTATACATCTCTGCCTACTCAGCCTTACGATTAGGTACAAACCATAAAATGTTGGAGGTGGAAGGAGATTTAAGATCATCTAGATTTAATCTCTCACTTTACAGATAAGGAAACTGTGAGAAGTGAGGTGATTCAGAGTTACACAATTACAACAGATTAAGTTTCCTTATAATTTTCCTCTGCTTTGTGAAAGTAGAGAGACTTCCTATGAAATCTTTCATAAGCAGAAGTGGTGTAAAGCAAAAAAAAAAAAAAAAGAAAGAAAGAAAGAAAGAAAGAAAGAAAGAAAGAAAGAAAGAAAGAAAAAAATTACCATTAATTTACATGGAAAAATTGAGCATTCCCAGGCCTTAAAAATTAACCTCCTTTAGGCTTTTCTGATACTTTAGGACACATTTTGCTAAGGGAAGCACAAAATAACTGAGATAAAGCACAGATACTCCGCTTGACCCTGACATGCTGAGTGTAGTTCCCGGAGAAGGCGCTTGGTGGCGCCACTCTCTTTCTCTGCTCTAGCGCACCCTACCTCTGGAATGACACACTGCAAAACAAATACTAAACACTAATTTCGTTTCCCCCCTTTTCTGTAGAAACAAAAATCCCCTTTATATTTCTTTTGGTCAGCAAAAACAGGTACCAATGTTGGTTTTTCTTTTAAAAAAATTTTTTTTAAATGCTTTTTATTTTTGAGACAGAGAGAGACAGAGCATGAACAGGGGAGGGGCAGAGAGAGAGGGAGACCACAGAATCTGAAGCAGACTCCAGGCTCTGAGCTGTCAGCACAGAGCCCAAAGCGGGGCTCGAACTCACGGACTGTGAGATCATGACCTGAGCCGAAGTCAGCTGCTTAACCGACTAAGCCACTCAGGCACCCCCAGTGTTGGTTTTTCTTTCTTTCTTTCTTTCTTTCTTTCTTTCTTTCTTTCTTTCTTTCTTTCTTTTTTTTTTTTTTTATATATGAAATTTATTGTCAAATTGGTTTCCATACAACACCCAGTGCTCATCCTAAAAGGTGCCCTCCTCAGTACCCATCACCCACCCTCCCCTCCCTCCCACCCCCCATCAACCCTCAGTTTGTTCTCAGTTTTTAAGAGTCTCTTATGCTTTGGTTCTCTCCCACTCTAACCTCTTTTTTTTTTTTTTCTTCCCCTCCCCCATGGGTTTCTGTTAAGTTTCTCAGGATCCACATAAGAGTGAAACCATATGGTATCTGTCTTTCTCTGTATGGCTTATTTCACTTAGCATCACACTCTCCAGTTCCATCCACGTTGCTACAAATGGCCATATTTCATTCTTTCTCATTGCCAAGTAGTATTCCATTGTATATATAAACCACATCTTCTTTATCCATTCGTCAGTTGATGGACATTTAGGCCCTTTCCATAATTTGGCTATTGTTGAAAGTGCCGCTATAAACATTGGGGTACAAGTGCCCCTATGCATCAGCGCTCCTATATCCCTTGGGTAAATTCCTAGCAGTGCTATTGCTGGGTCATAGGGTAGATCTATTCTTAATTTTCTGAGGAACCTCCACACTGCTTTCCAGAGCGGCTGCAACAATTTGCATTCCCACCAACAGTGCAAGAGGGTTCCCATTTCTCCACATCCTCTCCAGCATCTATAGTCTCCTGATTTCTTCATTTTGGCCACTCTGACTGGCGTGAGGTGATATCTGAGTGTGGTTTTGATTTGTATTTCCCTGATAAGGAGCGACATTGAACATCTTTTCATGTGCCTGTTGGCCATCCAGATGTCTTCTTTAGAGAAGTGTCTATTCATGTTTTCTGCCCATTTCCAGTGTTGGTTTTTCTTAAAAGCAAAGTGGTGCAATGTGAACTTTCCAAAAGTGGGGAATATCTGTAATTTTTTGATTAAAGCCGCACTTTGGAGCCACTTGTGTTGTAAGTTGGGGGAAAGTGTGAGGAGGAACAGAAAGTTTGATATATCAAAGTCAATGACAGAAAGCAAATTGGAACATTGTGTGGCTGGTGGATGTCAGAATGGGGAACTGGAAGGTACCAGATAATCAAAACTAAAGATGGAGTGCAAACAGGAGATGGAGGTGAACAGTCAGCATGGGGAGTCACCAAGAGCTGGTCAAGTGTCATGGAGCAGAACTGTGAAAAGATCCTGGGGGATCCATAAGCTGTGTTCTTAACTGCATGGATTCCTCTCACGGGCTTGCCTCTTTTAAAAGTATGTTTTCTGTATTTTTTTTTTAATTTTGTAATTATATATATATAATTAAGAAATCTGGGGCGCCTGGGTGGCTCAGTTGATTAAGTGTCCGACTTCGGCTCAGGTCATGATCTCATGGCTTGTGAGTTCAAGCCGCGCATCGGGCTCTGTGCTGACAGCTCAGAGCCTGAAGCCTGCTTCAGATTCTGTGTCTCCCTCTCTCTCTGCTCCTCCCCCACTCATGCTCTGTCTCTCTCCCCCTCAAAAGTAAATAAACAATTAAAAAAATTTAAAAAAAATCAAATAGTGCTAAAATGCTTATGATATAAAACAGTAGTTCCCTGCCCAACCCTACATCAGCTGCCAGTCTTTTGCCAAAGGGAACTGCTTTGAAATTTTATCTGGTTTTTCTGGGAGTTGCCTTCCCATGTTTAAAGAATAGGCATACGTTACAATTTTTAAATGTTACAAGAGATGAAGATTTAATATCTCCAACTTTCTTTCCACATCCTCTCCCCCAAATTTTATCATACTTTTAATTGTATCAGTAGTTAGTATTTGCATGATTATAGCTGCAAATACTCTTCACTGCAGGTTGCATCTTCTCGCCACGTGCTCCATCATGTAATCTATCATACCACCCTTTGCCTGGGTCCCCTTCTTTTCTGAATGCTCCTTCATACCTCCCTGCCTTTTCCTGCCCTAACTGTGGAATTGTGCCCCTCTAGGCCTGCCCCACAGGCATCAACCTGGCATCTTCTCTTATTGGCTTTTCTAGGTTGGATTTACTGTTTCCAGGTTGCCACGTCTTCCTCTTTCTTGGCTTACTTATTGGTCTTGCTGGTGCGTATCCTCTAGTCACTTTCTAAGAAAGAAAATTTCATTTTCTGAGTCGAATTCTGTCATCCCACTTGGTTGACGGTCTGGATGTAGAAGCCTAGGTTGGAAATTTATTTTCTTTAAAGTTTTGAAGTTGTGGCTTCATTGTTTCCTTGCTTTTATGGTTGCTGTTGAGAAGACTAGCACCATTCTGATTCTCATTCTGTTGCAAGTTGTTCCCCTGGAAGATTCTGGAGTCATCTTTTTATCCTTGGTGTTCCAAATTTTCACAGTGTGGGAAGTCTTTTTCATTTGTTTGCTGATCGTTCAGAAGGTTAAGTGTCCTGACACCAGAGTCGGATGGCCTGGATTCAAAACCTGGCTCCAGCAGGTGCCAGCTATGGTGCGGTTAGGTTACCAGCCTTCTCTGTGCTAGTATCTTTGTAAAATCATGAAGAGCCTCATGATATTGCTGTGAGGATTAAAATAAATAACACACATGTAGTGTTTAGAGTAATCCTGGCACAAGGTGGCAACTCAGCACAAGTTTTTGCTGCATTGAAACAGTCACTGCCAGCATTCAGTTCTCTAGACTGCACAGGAAAGTGTGTCGTATTCTATTATGTATCTCCCCCAATAGGTCTAGCTGCCATTCACTGATGGCTGCATCCAGGAGGATCACTGGCACCACAGGCCAACATTCTTCAAGGCCTCACAGCGGAAGTTTTGATCGTTGTTGACTTCTGTCTCTGTCAACACCAAGCCTTCAGTGGCAGCTGCTCGGATCCTTCCTGCCACTGACAGGCATGATTCAACAGGGATTCTCCTAATTCCTCATGCCACCTGTCTTTCGCCACCTGCCCTAGGAATTCCTTGTTCCCACTGAGGCATGAGACCCTGTGGGTCCGCTCAGCACCCACGTGTGCCTGCTAGCTTCCAGCTGAGACACTGCAGCAGACACGCAAGCATATGGGTGTGTCACTGGCTCACGCCCACCTGCCCAGCCACTATGTTGCTCCTGCCACTGCAGTGGGATCCCTTGGTGGCCTCTGGAAGCTGCCTCAAGGCCTCAAGAAGTGCAGGGGAGGGAGGGTAAAAATCCCATCTGACCAATGACAGTGGGAGGCAGGAGATCAGGTCTCCTACTTCCTCCTGTTTGGAAGGTGAGGAGGCCAAAAAGCAATCTTCTGTGTTTGTTACCCATCCATGGCCAGCCTCGGGGCACCTTCTCTTGTATTTGTTCCCCCTCCTTTCCTACCTTCCTCCTTCTTTTCCCTCCTTTCTTTCTTTCCTGCAATTGCACTTCCTGATGAAGAGTTAGCAAGTAAACTGGTGCCTTTCATAGGCAACCCAGACTAAGACACATTGATTTCAAGAGCACGGGCTCTGGAGCTGGACTCTGGGTTTGAATCCTAGTCCTGGCCCTGCTGACCACAAGGCACTGGACAGTTACTTAACCTCTCTTGTGCTTCAGTTTCCTCATCTCTATAATGGGATAATAACAGTAGCTACCTCACAGGGTTATTGGGAAGAGTAAATGAGTTAAAACTTATAAAACACATAACAAACGCCCAATTAATGTTAGCTATTGTGGTTCAGTTATGTGAATTTTTCAGTATTATTTTTTTGACAGTTCTTTTCTTGGTTCTCTGTTTTCTAAAGTATCTCTTAGGTCAATATTGGTCTTTCTGAATCAATTCTCTCTATGGCTTTTATATTTTCTGTCATATTATCCATGTCTTTATCTTCGTGTCCTACTCTATGAGAGATACCATTTTCTTTATATTTTAAGCCTTCTATTGAGGTTTTATTTGGGAAACCAGATTAAAATTTCCAAGATTATTTTCTTCTGCTATTGTTTCACTTTGATCATATTTTCTTCTTTTGGGGAGATGTTAAAACAACAAAATTCAACCCTAGTAAATTTGAAGATCTAATTGGCTTTCTTAAGTGATTCATGAATGGATCAGCATCCTAGCCAGCAAGCTCAGAGATGCTCCCAGGAACTGCACAAATGCGAAGCTTTCACAGGAAAGAGGGTGGGACAAGAAGTTATTAGCAAAAGAAAAGAAAGGACTGTTTCAGTCTGTGTCACCTTTCCTTAGGGGAAAGGACTGGGGTCTCATTAGGTGGATTACCTCATCTTCCTTTGGGGGATGGAGAAGGCCCATGTGACAGATTACCTCATTGCTGCTGACCAGAAAATTCCTGACTGACCGGTTAAGACTGCATTTCTGGGGGAGGCTGAAACAGTAATTAGGTTAGTTATTAAGCCCCAGTTTGGTGACATGGCCTAGCATAAGTTATTATATTTGGGGGCTGATTTTTTTTTTAACAGGAGGAAGAGTATGTAATGTTTTCTTGTATATTTAAGGATCTAATTAGAAGTTTCAAAGGTTCCCCCCCCGCCCCCATATTTGACATTATTATTGATAGGGGAAACAAAGACAAATGAAAAATTAAATTTCCTTACTGCCTGCAGCCCACTGACAAGTCCTTGAAACAAGCAGACTGACATTCCTCTAGGAGCTCAGCTGCCTCGATGATGACACTTTGCTAGGGGCAAAAGAGAACCTTAGCTTAGCATTATCCCAACCTCCAGGATCCTGTAAGTCTACTTTAACATATAAAAATTCCTCTGGAAAGTTCCTTTATATCAACCCCCCCACCCAAGATATATGTTGGCAATCATACTTCAAGCTTATGGCCCCCTGAAATACATCTGAAGGGTCTCAGGACTGAGTTTTTACTAAACAATAATAAATGACCTTTTCCTAACAGCAGCTAGCCCCTCAAGGTCCTGGAAATTTTGCTTCCAAAATTCCTTATAGGTTTACGGTATCCCTAACCCCTTCCCTACCTGAAGGTTTATAAATAGTCACCCCCACCCTGTCACAACCCCAGTGCAGCTCTTTCTGCCCTTTGGTCCTGTCCCTGTGCTTTAATAAATCACCTTTTTGCACCAAAGACATCTCAGACATCTCAAGAATTCTTTCTTGGCTGTCAGCTCCAGACCCCCACCACTCCAAAACCACATCATTACCTATTCATATAGGTTTTTTTTTTTCCTGTCTATATTGGTCCTTTTCAAAGAGGGGAGGGGAGATTTCCGGGAAGAGTGGGGAATTTCCTCCAATGATTGATGATCCTTGGTTGTCGGTTTATATTTAAGACTGTTGCATAAATAAACTGATTGGAAGTTCTGTGAGTTACGTTTGTGTATGGGGCAGAGGGGCACAGCGAGGGCAGCATGTGGGGGTCCTTCCCCTGAGGCCGTTCCCTTTCTCTGGGGAGGAAACTTCCCCTTGTCTGGGGTTGGGATGGGGCCTGCAGTCAGTGTCCAGGGCAGAGGAAGGCACCTGGGCCCCAGTCACTCCATCTGCAGACTTTCAATCACTCCTACTATTTTCAGTCCAGATGACTTGTACCTGCCGTTTCTAAGACTGATACCTTTCCCCTTCAGTTTCTGCACAGGTCCCCTTGCCAGGGCCACTCTGCCAGCTGCTGGCAAGGGCTAGGGGTTGTCATTTTCCAACCTTCGGTGACAAAGCCGACTTCCATTCCTCTGGCATGCCTGGCCGCTCTGAACTGACGGTCCCCACAAGTTCCAAGAGCTTTCCATTCACCAGCTCCCCACTTTCTAGAAATCAGCTGCAGTCTCTTTCCTTTATGCCTTCCTGTTCTTTCATCCTTTCCCCTACCCCCTTTTCTTTCATTTGAATGGGTCTTTAATCAGAAGAACTCTGTCACCTCTTTTGAGAGGCCTGTCTTCCACCATTTAAAAGGGAACATTATATGCCCCAACATGACCAACAGAATAGTTTTCAGTGCCTGATCATTCACTGCAGCAGAAAGAAGGTGAGCCAAAAATGAAGCTTTTTGGAGGGGCTCTTGGGAGCTTCTGTTGTGGAATCCAACATTTCTTCTCCATAAGCCTGGGCTTGCTCACTGTTGGAGCTTCTCCTCCCCTTGGGTATGCTGATCCTTGTCCAACTTCCTGTTCCTTTGTCTTAGTGACAGCACTCCCCTCCCATCTCACCAGGTTTTGCTTTTTGTTCCCAGATGCAGCAAATACAATTCCAGTTAAACTTGAACTTCAGGTAAACAATGGATAGTACTTTTAGTCTAAGTCTGTCCTGTGCAATATTTGGGATATACTCATAACCACAGTATTTTCGTTGTTTATCTGATATTTAAATATAACTGGGCATCCTGTATTTTATCTGGCATCTGTATCCAGGTGGCCTTTCTTTGATACTCAGAAGGTCAAGGTAGGCTTCACTCA